>NC_143255.1:22715000-23965000 GCF_984573655.1 Nuphar pumila | reverse complement strand
CACTGTTTTGTTTATTAAGAATTCTGATGAAGGGATTATTGTTCTTCTCTAAATTTGCTTTTGACATTGTTTCCAAGTCTAGAATTATAGATGATAACAAAGTGGATACTCCAGAAGTTGTCAACATCAAAATGAGAATCAATGATGGATAACCTCTTGATGATCCCACTCCTTACAGACTGCTTATTGGAGCACTTTTCTATCTTTTCATTACTAAACATAATATAGTACACGTACACAGCTAGCCAGTTTCAACATGCTCTCACTTCTGTTCATATGGGAGCAGTTTTGCGTATTGTTAGATACATAAAGTCCTCCCATTCACGGGGCCTCTTTTAGTCTGCTTCATCTTTATTAGATTTAATTGCTTATATTGACGTTGACTGGGGAGGTGATCCTAATAACAGGCACTCAACCACTGGTTTTTGTGTTTTCTTAGGTGAGTCCCTGATTTCGTGAAGATGCAAAAAGCAGCGGAAGGTATCTCTTTCATCCACCGAAGCTGAATACCGATCCATGACTACCACGACAATGAAAGTAGTTTGGCTCAAATGTCTTCTAGCTAACATGGGAGTTGAAGTGACACAAACTTCACGCATGTGCTGTGACAACAAAAGTGTGATCTATATTGACAACAACTGAGCATTTCATGAACGCACCAAACATATTGAGATGGATTATCACTATGTCAGAGAAAAGTATCTACATGAAACCATTGATCTACCATATGTTAACATCAGAATATCAATTAACAGACTTCTTCACCAAACCTTTCGCTGCTCCTAGATATCATTCCCTCTTAAACAAACTTTCGCTCATTGTACCGTAAGTTTGAGAGGCAGTGTTAAAAATATTATATATATATATATATATATAATTATTATTATTATTTATTTTTATTTTTTTTCTTTTCTTTATTTTTTTTTCATCTAGTTCAATTTGAACTAGAGACTTAATCTAGTCAAGATCACATTTGATCTTGACTAGTTTATAGTCGTTGGACCTAGTCCAACGGCTATAAATAGAGTCGTTGGACTAGGTCCAACGACTCTTAAGAAGAGCTCTCTTCTTTCTACTTCCTTTTCTTGTATAAATAGGGGTGATCCCCTCCTTTGTAATTCAATGCTTCTTAAGCATTTTTCATGAGAAATAAAAGTGTATTATTTTTATAGTGTTTTTCCATTTATACCCTTTTGTGGGTTATGCTTGTAGTGTCTCTAATAGACACCCATTGTCAGTTTTTGTGTTTTTATGGAAGATAACCATTTCATTACAATAGCCACTCGATACCGATATTTGTGACTGATATATATATATATATATATATATATATATATATATATATATATATATATATATATATAATTCATTTAGTTTAAGCAATGTTTACCCAATTAATTTAATAGACTTTCACAGTCTGTCAGGTTATGATCTTGGTGAATGGAATACAATTACACCATCTGAATTTCAGTTCCAATTGACATCAGAAATAGTCACATTTATGTCAAGTTTCAGCTGCCAAAGGGCATGTTATTAAATTGTTAAAATATTGAAGATACATTGGTATGTTGTCACTTCCCAACATTGTAACAGAATGAAACTAGAGTTTGCATATATTTGTAATAGCGTGTGTTTTTCTACTATGTTAAATTCTGATATTTCAGAAAAATCTGACCAAGTGTTTTGGTAAAGTTGATAAAATCCTCAATTTTAGGTGGCATCAATTGAATTTGGGCATGGCCCAGGACCCCTTGACAAGACCTAAACAAGCCAATTAAGATTTGGTAAAACTTTTTATTTTTTACCTTTAAAATCGAGCGAAATTCGGGTTAAAGTTAGGCGAAATTCGAATGCGGAATTTAGGTAATATATCATTAGATGAGTCTCGAAATTCTGAAAACATTGATATTTTGTTTTTCTGAATTTGGGCTACGGTTGACCCAAAAATCGCATTTTTTTCAAAAATGACCCGCCTCGATGTGACCGGTTCTGGATTGAATTGAATCCGATCCATATAATCCAAGTTGATGTGGATCTGGACCCAATCCAAGACCCATATTAATTAGGATCTGGTCCAGGCTAAGATCCATATGGATATTGGATATGGATCTGGATCCGGATTTAAAGTTCAGGTTCAACGAATTTAAAGTTTTAAATTCAATGTAAAGGTTAAATTGAATAAAATTCAAAGTTAAAAAGACTCCCAGAGGGTAGAGATACCCTCTGAAACTTTTTATAAATTTATTATTTAATAAATAATAATTAATTAATTATTAAAAATTAATTAATTCTGAAATTACTTGGATATGACAGCTACCTAATATGTAGGGATTCTAGAAAAGCCCAAATGAGGTTAAAGTAAAACAGTAAAACAAAATAAAATACAATGAATAAAAAGGTAGTTAAAAAGGAAAGAGGAGGTTAGAGATAGAGTTCTACATTAGAACTACGTAGAACTCTATCTCATAGCCGAATGAGTGAGAAACTCGAGAAGAGACGTCACCCTCTCTCTAGAAGACCAAAAAAAATTATAAAAGGGTCTAACTCGCCCCTCTCTAGATTTAGTTTTCTAGAAAGAGAGAGAGAGAATGAAGAAGGGAAAAGAAATAAAAGAAAAAAAAAGAGAAGAGAAGAGAATAAAAAAGGAAGGAAGGAAGAAGAAGGAGAGGGATCTCCTTCCGTTCCGGGCATCCGACGTATATTTTCGGTCTTTTTCCATCTCCGATCGAAGGTACGGGTTCCTCTCTTGATTCGAACGGGGAGAAATAGTTTAAATCAGATTTGTGCGGGGATTCTAGATGGAAAATTAATAAATCTGATTTTTCTTTGCATGTTCGATCACATGCCGTGATGTACGTGGGTATGAAACTCGATTTTTACAAACACATGACTTATTTCTCCTGTTTTTCATGTTCTAACAGCATATATATATATATATATATATATGCGTGTGTGTGTGTGGGTGGGTGTGCGTGGGACAGATCATGCGAGGCCTGGTTTTGACCAGATCTGATCCAAACCAGACTTGTCGCAGTTTCCAGCATGTCCTTGTAAATGCTGCGTTCTGCAAACCAGCTGATCTAAGTGCTTACATGTCCAGCACTATTTATGTTTCATAATAAAACTATATTACAATTGCCATTAAAAATTTTATTTCTTTGGTAAACCGATATGCTAACTATGATTGGTGATCGATTTGATGTGTTTCTGGTCAGACTATCGGCTGGGAACAGGTCTGATCAGATTATGTACAATCCGATTCCCAGCCGAAAGTCATCAGTCTGGTATATGATGTTAAGAACAAGAAAAATATCGACTGTCAGGTATTTCTGCATATAAAATATATATATATATATATATATATATATATATATATGTTGGCTGGACAACGTTTTTTTTTTTCTGGTCATGGTATCGGCTTGACTTCATGGCATGTAATCTTTTTTTTTATCATGTATTATTTCCCTTTAAGGAAACATGTTCAGATTTAAAATGTATATGCAGTTTTTGTTTAAGGAAACATGTTCATATTTAAAATGTACATGCAGTTTCTGTTTAAGGAAGCATGTTCAGATTTAATGCATATGCAGTTTTTAATGTTTATTATGTATAGTTTTCATTGAGGAAACATGTTCAGATTTAAATGTATATGCAGTTTCTGTTTAAGAAAACATGTTCAGATTTAGATGCATATGAAGATGTATGAGAATGAAAGGAAGAAAATGATGAATGCCTTAGCAAAAGTAGATAAAGTATCATTTACCACTGATCTATGGACGTCCAATCAAAATATGGTTTATTTGTGTCTTACAATGCATTAGTTTAACGAAGATTGGATGTAGCAAAAAAAGTTTTCGGCTTTTGTGAGGCACCCCCACCACAGACGGGCGATCATCTCTTCACTGTTATTAAAGGGTTGCTTCTACAATGGGATATTAGAAGCAAAGTTGTATCAATCAGAGTGAACAATGCAACGAACAATAATGTAATTATGAGAATGCTAAGAGATAATATGTCAAGAACTAGGGAGCTTTATTTTTCTGAAAAATTCTTACATGTGCGTTGTGCACATATGTTGAATTTGATGGTCTTAGGCATACCAAATAAGAGATAACTAAGATATCTTTGTGTGTGCAATATGTGAAGGCTTCGACAAACTGTGCTAGTAAATTCTACGAATTGGCAAAAGAGTTTAAAATATCTAGCACGAAAAGATTGTGTTTGGATGTTGCCACCCGATGGAATTCAACGTACTTTTGTTGAGCATTGCCCTTACATTCAGAGATTATTTGAAAGACTCAGGACACATGATGCCCAATTTATGAAGTTATGCCCTTCATTTGAACAATGAAAAAAACTTTCGGATGTTTGTGAATTTTTGAAGATTTTGTATGCGATGACAAATTTATTTTCAGGTACATACTATTCAACTGCAAATTTATTTTGTTTGGAAATGTGGAACTTGAAAAGCAAATTGAATGTAAAGGTAAGAGAAGGACATTTTCAAGAAATGGGCAAAGAGTATGTTGGAGAAATTTCACAAATATTGGGGTAATTCTATTTTGTTATTTGCTATTGCAACACTGTTAGAACCTAGAATCAAAATAGTTGGGTTAAGTGGGCTACATGCAAGAATGTTTTCTAGAGAAAAATGTATGAACTCAGTTTGGTTGAAGATTCATTAGTTTCTTTGCATAGATTACATGTAGAGAAAGATGGTAATGTTGTTGGTCTAAGTGTTGATGTTCTAATATTATTGGTCAAAACTCATATATGACTTTGATTCTTGATTTGCAACGGAAAAATTCGCTAAATGCTAGGAAAGATAATGATCTTGATAAATATTTGAGTGCTAATTAAGAGACATGTATTGACCCCAAAATTTGATGCAATTTGGAGGAAGAAAAATGTAATCACTTATCCCATCCTTGGGCAGATAGCTTGCCATATTCTTGTCGTTCATATTTTCATAGTTGCCTTAGAATCAACTTTTAGTCAAAGAAGACGTGTAATTAATCAATTTCAGAGTTCGGAAGATAGAGATTCCTGAAGTAAGCACATATTTTAATTGTTTATTTTATTATTCTACGAAATGAATTACTTAAATTTAATTATTTGTTTTCTTTTTAGGATCGTGACGTCGAGCCACTGAGGGTTGATTAAGTATGATAAAGATTGAAGACAATGGATATATGTGTAATGAATAAGGGCGGAAGCACCAATAAAGCAAACCACTCTTTTAGAAGAGTGATGCCAAGAGCCAAGAACACAAACACTAAAAGTGTATACAAAACCCACTAAAGGGAAAAGTGCCTAAAAGTCATAGACTCATAAGTTGAATATTATTGAAGAAAGAAAGAAGAGGGTGAAAAACCCATGCCAATACGAGAGCCTCCTCTATTTATAGAGGAGGAAACTAAAGAGGAGGGACCACAAGGGGGCTCCCATCTAGTCACGATCATAAATATGACCATTGGGGCCCCAACGACTAGATGAGTGGGGCCCCTTGTGGTCTTACAATATGTAAAAAAACAAAAAAGAAAAAGAAAAGGTAAAAAAAGAGAGAAAAGGAAAAATACAAAAAGAAAAAGGATTACATAGGGATTTACCAAAATACCCCTATCAGGTTTTAGGGGTACAAGAAAACAAAAGAGAAAATATGTATATATATACTTATATATATACGTATGTATATATATATATAAGTATATGTATAAATATATATATTTATATATACATAATTTAACACGCCTCCTCAAACTTTACAGGGAGAAGACCGAAAGTTTGCTAAGAAGAAACATAAATTGTGGAGTTGGAAGCGCTTTGGTGAAGAAGTCAACCAGTTGATATTCTGAAGTAGAACACCATCATCAAGTCTCAGTTTTGCATTGATAACTTCAAGAGTTTCAACTTTCTTTTCATCAGATACTCCTGACTTGGTACAAATGTTTGCTGCTAATTTAATTTGAGATAAAATGTATCTTCGGGAGGAGTAAGCCACTTCAATACCTAAAAAATATCTCAAAAATCCAAGGTCAGACATATCAAAAGTTTTCTTTAACATGGACTTAACATCATTTACCCCCTTTTTGTCACTCCCAGTGATGATCATATCATCAACATACAAAAGTAAAATAACAATGAAGTCACTTGTTTTCTTAACAAAAAGAGCAGTGTCAGTATAACAAGAAATAAATCTCAAATTGATTAATACATTACTAAACTTGTCATACCAAGCTTTAAGAGCTTACTTAAGTCCATATAAAGCCTTTTTAAATTTTACAATTTTACCATTTAAATTCATACCCGGAGGTGGTTCCATATAAACTTCTTCACTCAAATTTTCATTTAAGAAGGCATTCTTAATGTCAAGTTGAAAGATAGGCCATTTTTTAATGGACGCTATTGCAATAAGAGTTCGCACACTAGTCATGCGAGCAACAGAGGCAAATGTCTCATCATAATCCACCCTATATTCCTGGGCATATCCTTTGGCTAATAATTGAGCCTTAAATCTTTCCAAAGAACCATCAATTTTAGTTTTTACTTTGAAAACCCATCTACATCCTATGGGTTTCTTGCCATTTGGAGGATCAATGATTTCCCATGTTTGAGCCTTTTCAAGTGCATTTAGTTCAAGTTGCATTGCTTCATTCCAATGAGCATACTGCTTAGCATCATTATAATGAGATGGTTCATAGAGAGAGTGAATAGCAAGCAAATAAGGTCGAAAATTCGGAGAAAAAAAATCATAAGATACAAATCTATTAGGTATTTTAGAAATAAGATTTGATCTTCTTTGACAGGGTTCTTCAATTGACTCATTTTGAGAAAATTTCTCAAGAGCGCAAGGAGGATTGCTTTCATTTCTCTGTGTGATTTGGTATATTTTCATTTAAGTTTTCATGAAGATCAGGTTGCTCATTAACCGGGGGTTCAATATGTTCTTCACAAGGTTCAATATTTTCAACATGATCATCTATGTTTGTTTCTTGAGGGAATAAGTCAAACAAAAAAGAATAATCAACATGTTCATTTGGTTTATGCAAAAAACCATTTTCTTTTTCTAAGAAAGTAACATCTTTTGAGACGAAGAGTTTGTTATTTAATAGATCAAAACATTGATAGCCTTTTTGTTTTTTGTCATAACCTAAGAAAATACATTCTATTGCCTTTGAAAAAAGTTTATCATTTTTGTGAGTTAGAACATAACATTTACACCCAAAAATTCTTAGTCTTTTGTAGGCGGGAGACATATTATAAAGTTTTTCAAATGGAGAAAGATTTTTCAAAGCGGAAGATGGTGTTCTATTGATTAAATATGTTGAGGTTAGAACCGCTTCGGCTCAAAAGGATTTGGGAATATTCTTGAAAATAAGTAAAGTTCTTGTGGCTTCTATTATGTGTCTATGTTTTCTTTCCGCAAGACCATTTTGTTGCGGATTGTTAGAACAAGAACGTTGATGACAAATTTTGTTTTCTTTTAAGTACATTTGAAATTCATTAGACATATATTCGCCTCCCGAATCAAATCTAAGGATGGATAAGTTTCGTAGAAATTGGTTTTTAACCATTGCATGAAATTCTTTGAAGGAAAAAACTTCGGATTTGCGATTTAGGAAGTAAATCCAAGTAAATCGAGTGAAATCATCAATAAAGATCACATAATATGAAAAACCTCCTTTAGATAAAATAGGGGAAGGTCCCCATACATCGGAATGAACTATTTCAAATGGCCGAGTGGTGACATAATTTCTTTGAGGAAATGGAATAGCTTTAGATTTCCCAAAAATGCAATCTTTACAAGTCATGTGTTTGACTTTACAAGTATTGTCCAAAAAAGGAAAAATAGACATTTTAACAAAATTTGGATGACCAAGTCTCTCATGCCAAATATCAATACTTTTGTCGTTTACAAAGTTACAAAATGACTTGGACGGAAGAGTCAAAAAATCCATAAAATAAAGATCGCCCCTCCTATGGCCTTGCCCAATCGGCTTCCCTGACTGGAGATCCTTCATGGTGCAATCTTTAGGTGAGAAAGAGACTTGGCATCCATGATCGGTAATTTGAGATACGGAAAAAATATTTATATTAACTTTTGGAACAACTCTAACTTTAGGAACATAAAAATTTTGAGAGGTTTTTAAATCAAGAGTTTCAATACTTTCAATTTTTAAAGATGTCCCATCGGTCGTTGAAACATAAGAGGATATGGGTTCGGCAAAGACATTAGAAAGAGAGTTTTTATGAGATGTCATATGAAAAGAAGCACCGGAGTCTAGAATCCACATACCTGGAGGTGATGAAGAATAGGCTACGACGGCTCCCGATGTTGAAGATGAAGTAGTTTTGAGAAGATGTTGGAGAACTTTGGAAATATGGCTAAGAGTTTCTTTGATATCTCCTCCTTTGATATTTTTTCTTCCTTCTTTGGAGAATTTTCTCCAACCGTGGCCACTTTTCCTTTAAGCTTAGGACACACCGGCTTAATATGCCCCGGTTCATTACAATAGTGACAAATTACTCCCTTTTTATATCCATTATTTTTTTTAAAATGATGGTCTATAAGCTTTTACATTTGATCTGGGCCTAGTAACGGCCAAAATTTCATCACTCTTAATACTTATGCCAAGGCGAGTTTCCTCTTGGCATACTTCGGCAAGAGCATCTTCAATAGGTAAGGCTTTACTTCTATGAATAAGGGATGCGCTAACTTGTTCAAATTCCGGTCTAAGCCCATGGAGAAATTGGAAGAAATGTTCTTTTTCAATTTGTTCTCTTCTTAACTCAACATCTTTCGAAGCCACCCACTTAGGCTTAAGAAGAGCAAGCTCATCCCAAAGAGGGGTTAAGGCACTAAAATAGTCACGAACACCCATATCCGCTTGTCTAGTGGATCTAATTTTTTCTATACAAAAAAATTGTCTAGCTAGATCCTTTTGGGTATACATACCCTTAAGAAAGAACCATGCCTCATTGGCACTTCTAAATTTAGCAATGTTGGCACAATTTTTTAGGTCAACATTGTTCATGAACCATGCCAAAATTTTAGCATGGTTACTTCCCCAATCCTCTACTTTGGATTGGTGATCATTAATAGCTTTGATGTGTTCATCACCATCTAAAGCTTTTTCAACTCCACTTTCATTTTTTGTGAGAACAAGAGAGGGTTCGGGAGTAGTTCCCATAACAAAATTCCAAAGCTTCTTACCCCTTAGATGATTTTCCATAGCGGAAGCCCACATGAGACAATTGGATCCATTGAGCTTAAAAGAGAGCTCCACTTTAGATTCGTGCTCCATGAATGCAAAAATAGCGTTTCTTTCTTCAAGCAAAATTGAGAGGCATGCGTCCCAAGGCACCAACAAGAAGAGAGGCACGATCACCAACCTTGCTCTGATACCATGTAATGAATAAGGGTGGAAGCACCAATAAAGCAAACCACTCTTTTAGAAGAGTGATGCCAAGAGCCAAGAACACAAACACTAAAAGTGTATACAAAACCCACTAAAGAGAAAAGTGCCTAAAAGTCATAAGTTGGATATTATTGAAGAAAGAAAGAAGAGGGTGAAAAATCCATGCCAATACAAGAGAGAGCCTCCTCTATTTATAGAGGAGGAAACTAAAGAGGAGGGACCACAAGGGGGCTCCCATCTAGTCGTTGGGAGCCCCAACGACTAGATGAGTGGGGCCCCTTGTGGTCTTACAATATGTAAAAAAACAAAAAAGAAAAGGTAAAAAAAGAGAGAAAAGAAAAAATACATAAAGAAAAAAAATTACATGGGGATTTACCAAAATACCCCTATCGGGTTTTTGGGGTACAAGAAAACAAAAGAGAAAATATGTATATATATATATATATATATATATATATATATATATATATATATATATATATATATATATACTTATATATATATGTATGTATATATATAAGTATATGTATAAATATATATTTATATATACATAATTTAACAATATGCAGTTGGCCCATTTGGGGTTTCATTGGACTCTTTTGGAGTATTTTGGATGTTTTATTTGGATGAATTACTTGAACTTGTTATTGTATTTGTATAAGAGCATACCCTTTTGCTATTTTTTGTCTTTAAATTGTTGAAGATACGGTGGAAGACCGAAAGTTTCTTGTTGTGAATCTTATGATGTATTCCTGCAATCTGCACTTTATCCTCTGTTTTAATCTCATTGATGCCAATAACTTAATATAACATTGTTAATAATTCTTACTTTATCTGAGTTGCATCACTGCGTTTTCCTGTAACAAAAATCAAAAATATTTGATCCCACTAAGATTCATTAAAAGAGAAACCAAATTCTAAGCAACTAGACATATTGTCGATTGTAGTGTAGGTTTATCATCATGATCATCACCATCGATGTTTCTTCTGATTATCTTTTGTCAATTGTATTTGGGTGCCCTCTCTTGTTTTAGTCATTACAGGAACTCTCCAAGTTCTATTTTTTTAATATGCTATATGTATTGGGTTCCTAGTTATAAGTTTGGTAGTGCATTTTGGTCATTAAATATGATATCTTTATTGAGTTCCTAGTTATTTGGTAGTGGCTGAAACTAATATAGATTTATTTTTCCAGTTAAGTAGATTTTGCTCAAATTCTAATGTTCGTAGGTTGAATTTACAAGAAAAAAAGGTGGCATGCTTATAGAGATAATGACCACCAGTGGCATATTTAGGAAAAAAACCCAATATTAGTGTCGCCATGTGGGCTAGGAGCATGTGTGGCTCCGATATTAGTGTTATGCATTGCAAAATTCACTTTTGAAATTATTGGCTTTTTAAATTAATTGCACTGTTAAAATTGTGGCGAGCCAGGTCTCGTAAATGTGTTTTGCATGTTGATTTGCAAAACTATTCTTTTGGTAAAGAATTTGACTTTTGTTAAAAAGATAAAAGAGATAAACAGTGTAATTAATGTTTTTTCTTCATGGATGTCCCTTCCATAATGTGGGAATCATGGATAGCGGTTTTGGGAAAACCGTGAGGATACTAAAACTCCGTTTGTGATTGTGCCCCTAAACCCGATATGGTGGTTCGCCTCCCGGCCACGGTTTTAGGGAGTTTTCAGCCACTTTGTCGAAGGGTGGTGTTGTGGCACAACTGTTGTTATTAGTATACCAAGAAAAGTGGCATCAGTGGATGTTAATTTCTCTGGTGTCCCGACATTAGATATTGATTTCTAATATTTCGATGGATGGTGTTGATTCTTGATATCGATCAAGGAACAAGTGTGAAATCCAGTAATAAAATACAAACTGAGAACCTATCTTGAACTTCGAGAATTTGTTGTAACTGTTTTGAGTATCCGTGGGTTTTAATGAAAAGTGAAACTAAACTTGTGTGCATTTAATAAGGATATGCATGTAAAAGAGAACTCGGATGATAACTTAATAATTTATTCATGCACGTGCATTAAAATCATGCATATTTATTGTTCTGCACTAGTTCATGTATTCTTACTTGTTCCGTTTCATGTGAAATATTGTTATTGCATGATAATTGCTTTTAAATGCTTGAATGAAAATTGAATTATGAGATTGTTGTAGTAATGTTCCTTTGAAAACTTGCATGAATTTGATTTGTATTTTTTCTTGCCTATTTGGATTTTTAAAGGAATTCGCACAAAGAATCTTTGATTCTTACCAAGTAATTCATATGTTTTTCTCAGGACCTGGAGCTCAATGATGGGGATGACTGCCACAGGGAGCAGATTGTGTGACTCACTTCGGTTATTCTTGGACAGTGTGGCTCTAGGATTTTATACTTTAATTTAATTTTGTTCTAAGACATTGGTTTATTGATTAATAAAGTTATTTTTTATTTGATGGTTCAATGTGAAGATCACTTGTGGTTTGGAATTTTGTTAAGTCTACGAGGCCCCGGATCCTTGGGTGTTAGTTTTCGCAATTGTTTAAAAAAAATCCACTTTTCAACGAGGAGGAGTTGGGGTCGTTACAGTTCTAGTCCTAGTTATGGATGAATTGTGACATCTGAGTTGCATAAGTAGACTTAAATTATGGCATTTGAATATGTTTTAATATTATGAGTTACTTGGAATTGATGTATGTACCTACTAGACTATCACAAATCTGACCATTTTTATGGGCAGATGATTGCAGGTAAAGAATACGATGCAAAGCGGATGCGGGATGTTACGACGCTGTCGACGAACCAATCATTTTTCTTTCTCGAACACTAAATTCAGATACATGATATTAGTTTTGTAATATTTTAAATACACCATTCTTTTGAATAAAAGTATGCTAATTGTGTCATGTTATCCGCTTTTGAATTCAGTATAATGATTTTAAGTGAAATGTAACCCGCCTGAAATTTTGAACCCCTGTTTGAAAATGTTTTCGCTCATGATTTTAAGTATAAAAGAAAAGTTTTAAATTTTCACGTATTTTTATAAGGGTTATAACCTCGGGAGGGCGTTACAGGATCAGATCAATTGGACCCGGATTTTGATCCTGACACAATTCTTACGATCGGAATCCAGTATGAATCCAAATCTGGACTAGAACGTTGACTAGCCGCGCCTTCCTATTTTGGTTCCAAGAGTTCAAGTTCGTCCCAAAAAGGTGAGTGTCATAGTAGTTTCTCACACTTTAGTGTCCTTGTTTGGTGATCCAGATTTTTTCTTAAAGAAAATATTGTCATGCCAAGTCTTTTTTCATCAACACATTTTTCAAGAAAATCCAAGCCTCAAGTCTTTTTGAATTTCACAATGCTAGCTGCAATCTTGAGTTTCATACTATTAAGGAACCAAGATAGAATTTGAGCATTCTCGGCCTCCCAATCCTCAATTTTTTGTTGGTATTTAATAAAGGTTTTTTTTTTATCGCTTAAAGCTTTTATTTGATCCCCATCTCTTTTGGTAAGTATAAGTTGGGGTTCAAAGATCATATCACTCACATAATCCCATAATTTCTTTCCTTTTAGATGGTTTTCCATGGCAGCCACCACATAAGGTAGTTTGAATCATTTAATTTGAATGCAATGACCGTCATGGATTCTTTTTCACTCATATTGAAAAGAGAGAGTAATGCAAGTAGAACCACCAACCTCAAGAGAAGACACATGCCACAAATCCTCTAAATCATTTCCAACGAATCCAAATGTGTGACCAAGTCACCAAGAAGACAAGAGAATGAAGAACTTGAAGACGAGGAGTGATGGCACACTTCCCAATGCATAAACTGAAGCTCTCAGGAGTCAGGATCCACAATACTCCTTCAATCTTACTAAAGTTCTGATACCATGTCACAAACCGATTGGAAAGGTGATAGATATCACAAATAATATGTTATAAAAGCAATAAAGTAATCACAACCTTAAAGTCCACAAAGGGACAAAGAAATAACACACCAAATGCACTTAAAGTGCTTAATACAAGAGCCACAAAGGGCAACACCACATAAAAATATATAATTTTATTAAGAATACTTAGAAAGTGCATAGTTAAATAGTTTACAAGATGGGCTTAAAGCCCCTTTCATAGAGAAGTGGGGAGGCCAATATGGCTGTTGGGCCTCCCCAACGGCTAGAAATAGAGTCGATGGGGAGGTCCAACGGCTCTATGGCCTAATTACAATATTGCCACCCTCCTTTACATTATAATATTATAATAACAATATAAAAAAGAAAAATAAATAATAACAAAGAAAAATATGCCCCTAGTGGACATGAGCTATATAAATGAGTGAAATGACCAAAATACCCTTGATGGGTATTTTGATTTACAAAAGAAAATACATACATATATATATTATATATACATCTAAGCATGTATATATAATATATTTTAACAATAATGAAATGGGTTTCTACTTTCCAATCAGAACATTGAGCCATAAAAAAGAAAATATTGAACCAACGAAATACCTATTGAACCAACGCAATACCTAAAATGTTCCTCAGTGAAACCAATCACACTCATGAATTGGTCCACAATCAAAATCAATGTTTCAAATGTGAGAGCATGAAAATATTGCATAGGATTAAAATTATAAACCTCAAGAAACAACATAAAGCTTAAAAAGAGCATATGGGAGACATTCGTGCCTGTATCAACTGCTGAGCGGTTTGAACTTGTGTGGCAGGTCCATGAATTTCTACAGTCATCTCTCCTGGAACACCTCTAGTTTCTTGTATAGTGATGGTGGCTCCACTAGCACGACGTACATAACTAATACTTGAGCCAGCAGCTCCAATTACAGCATCAGCATATGATAACGGAATTTGCATATGCTGGGTGACCTGCACACGGAACATATCTGAATATCAAACTTATATACAGTGTTGGTTCATTTTAACATCCAAACATCTCCTGATTTTCATTACAGAATGCAAATAAGCAAAGACAAAGCAACTACCTGGTTGATTACTAGCTGTGGCGGCTGTGAGTTCGGCACTTGATGAATGGGTACCTCTCTTCCATATGCAGACAAAGCCTGGTGAGGGTGATTGTCAACATTACGAAGGTCAGATGGTGGATAATAGCTATCTAGCTGTCGCATAGGAGGCATGTATTGAGGATTATTCCCAAAGCCTGATCCACCAGCACCTGGAAATGGACCACCTTGGGGGTGACCCCAGGATTGATGTGGCATATTTTGTTCCAAATGTGGATTTTGTACCGACATCTATAAAAATGAAGAAAAAATATGTCAATCACAACTAATTGCTTCCCAATTATTAAAATGTAAAGCATGTAACAGCAGAATAGTGCAACAATAACATGCCATAAATTTAAGCAAACAAACTCAATCACTTAGATTGACATTGTTTGGTCCAATTTCGTTGGAATTATGCTTCATGATAACAGGATTAAGGACTTGCATTGATTTCAAATAGTGGTAGCACACTCTTATCAACCAAGAACTTCCTCAACTGCGATGCAATCAATTCAACTGCTTTATGCACACTGGTGGGCTCCCCTTGTATCTCAACAACTCTATCATCTGCTAAAGCACAAAGCGGAAGGTCCTCTGCGGACAGCAAAAAAAAAGAGCAAGGGGGGGAGGTCAAAGAAATACAAGAAATTAGTCTGATGTCAGACATAAAAGAAAAACTACCCAGTAGAAGGCAAGCAATGTTTGGCAGATTCGCAGTTGTTCAATCAAATAAATTACCACATCAACCTTTAAGAGAGAACAACTATGCTGCATAAACACAGCTGGAGTTTTGTTTTTCACAGTTCACATAACCACTCTTTGAATACCTAATTATAACTAAACACTTTCTACACAAGGTAGAGTATAATTGCATATCATACTAACCAGTATCATCAATAAGCACTTATGTTCCAAGTTTGGTATTAGCCTTCCTATCATCAAGCTTAGGTTTGTTTCAACAAAATGTAAATCAATCTTTAAGTTAATCTATTTTCTTAAGGTGATCGGATCCATTATACACTGAAAACATGAAACTGAAAAAGTTAGTCTATCAATCTTCATAATATGTGAAGTTCTACTCCCATTTGAAAAGGAATGATGACACTAAGGATGAACTTCCCCCAGCTGAGAAGGAAAAGAACATAAAGATTGCAAAAAAAAAGATAATTGGCAATATACTGAAAATTTTGTCATGAAAAATGTGTTATATTATAAAAGTAGACAAAGATTACTTATTAGAAGTTCAGAGAACAAAATCCAGGAAGATAATATTGCATTGAGAACAGTATGAAAATAGGATGCATCATATTAGGTGAAAGAAAGAAGACTTAAAAGACTGGTAATGAGCATAATAAACAACCTTAGTTTCATACTAAATGAGCATGATGGAGAAGGAGAAGCATGACACACACGCACAAACACACAATTTTAACGTGGTTCAGATATGAATGATTCTACATCCACGGTAGCCCTCACCTTAACGCTCATACAATGAGGGATCTCTCTCCATTGATTTATTTATAAGCAATACAAGATATGCAATTATGGCTCACACGTTTTACAAGGAGACCTCTAGATGAAGTTTTTTATGGAGAGTCCTTAGAGGACTCTCTTTGAGATATACAAGTCCCATTAGGACGTTCTCTAGGATGGTCCAACGTGTGGACTCCTTCAAGGTAATCTCCTTCTTGATCTTGGACTTTTGCTTTGTTGGATTTGGTAGATTGAACTTCATCTGACTCCTTGTTGGAGTGATCTTCATTTGATTGCTTTTGGGTACCGGATCTAGATTTGGATCTTGGATCAAGTACTCTAACATCCCCCCGCAAACACAACAGGCCGCGAAGAACATTGAGTTTGGATCGTAGAGCTTGGAATCACGAGACTGGAAGTGCTTTAGTGAGAACATCAACAAGTTGGTCTGATGAAGGTATACGAGACACTTTAAGTCTACCTTTGGCTACATGGTCCAGAACATCAACAATGTGCTTACTGTGGCTATGAAGGACCGAATTGATAGCAAGATACGCGGCAGAAACGTTGTCACACCATAGGGTAGGCGGAGAGTGAACTAGAACACCGAGTTCGCAAAATAGAGCATGAACCCAGGAGATTTCGACGACAACATTGGCTACGGCTCGATACTCGGCTTCAATGCTAGAACGAGAAACAATATGTTTCTTAGAACTCCAAGAAATAATGTTGGGACCAACAAAAACTTCATATCCAGATGTGGATTTTCAGTCATCTAGGGAACCATCCCAGTCAGCATCTAAGAAAATGGATAAAGAGACAGATTTGGATGGTTTAATCCAAGGTTGTCTATATTGTATCGTATCGTACAATATGGTACGATACGTATCGTAACTATGAAGAAAAACAATACGCACTCATACCGCAATACGAGTGTGTATCGTATGTATCGTACGTTACGTGTGTGGCGCACTTAAAAATTGGGTTTTAAAGACCTCTTGAGGGCCGACTCTCTCATTTGCGTAGAGGTCATTAGAGAGGTATTCACGCACCCTAGGACTCGTGAGCGATTTGGGGGTCGATCCATGCGCAAGGGAGAGGGCTTTTGCGATTTCATCAAGTAAGAGTGCATTTCTACCATTTTTCCACTCGAGGAAGTGAATTAAGGTAAGAAACCCCTATTCTTTGCTTCTTATTGAGCTTTTTTGGGAGAAGATGACACCAAATGATTTGGCATGGCAATGAGGCACTAGAATAAGTGAAAACCGGTTAAAAATCGAGTGCAACTATCGGGTGGTATCTCTCGGTTGAAGTATCATTTAGCTAGGACACATCTAAATGTTGCGACTTGAACGTCAAGGACTCTATCGGATGGCGTGAAATAGCAATGCCAATAATTACTTACAGGTTTAAGAGAAAAAAGACATGAAAAAAAAGATGTGTGAGGCAGAAATGGAATATGCACAGCCCGGGGGGGGCGAAGATGAGCTCCCTATTGATCCTATAGCCCTAGCGTAGCATTAGAAGTACGAAGTTCTATAGTGAAGGGAAAAGGTGTGGTTAGTGCTAATAGTAGTGCCGCAGGCACACAAAAAAGATGAGGGAATTCTTAGAGAGGAGGTAGAGCTAGATGATCTATTAGGAGTTTTTTCCTCCTAGAACTGCCCCTAGAGTGCAACCCGACATTCGTATTACTATGAGTCCTCAGCATTTTGTGTATTTCATCATTGTTTTTGTGTGTTATGATTTTTTAGAATTTTTTCTGATTTTTTTATGATTTTTTTTAGATTTTTAAAGTTTTTTATTTTCGACCAGATCTTATTTGATTCAGATCTAACGTGAACCTAAAAGAAAGTAGAACAGATTTTCAGATCTGATAATAAACTGATCTGAATTACGGATTTCAGATCTTCAAAGGAGAAGAATGAAAGATTTTTTTAAAGGCGTCTTTGCAGCTAACGATCAATAGGACTTACCTCTTCTGGATTGTGATACCATGTGAAGATGACCGTTGGAAATCGTATTCTGCACAGAAAACAGACAAGAGGAAGAAGAAGAGAGAAAGCTTGAAACAGAAAAGTTGACCTCATCTAGGGTGAAGTCTCATTGTATTATATATATGTGTGTGACATATTACAACATTACCCCTTTGTTGAATACGTGTGTTCTATTATGTGGATCTAGATTCGGATCTTATGTGATCCAGTATAATCTTAACAGCGAACAGGAAATCAGGGAGGTCGTGAACTGCTTTCACTTCCTAATACCTCATATTCCTTACTCAGATAGAAGGATCCCCACGGGTCATGTTAAAGCTAATTGTTGGTACAAGGATGACCCGAGATATTCCAGGGAGGCAAACTCTCAAGCAAAAAATGCATCAAGTTCATCTGGAAGATCAGGCACCAAGCAAAGTTACCAGTGAATAAACAACTTCTTTTGGTTGTCATAGCAAGGCTGAACTTAAAGCATAATGGTCAGGGAGTGCGGTACGTTGATTTTGGGGCAGCCAATCATATAACTGGGGATGAAGGTAAATTTAAAGTTTTGAATCCTTATTTTGGTAGAGATAGGGTCATTATTGGAGATGGGACTCACCACCCCATCACTCACACCGGAAAAGTTGTCATCCATATATATGATTCTAATTTTTCTTTATCAAATGTGTTTATAGTTCCTAATATCAAAAAGAATTGTGTGTCTACTTCTAAACTTGTTGATTATACAAATTCTTGCATCGTTTTTACTCGTTTATGTGAAGGATCTTCACATGAACAGAACGTTCGTTGAAGGAGAGAGACGATAGAATATGTATCTCTTCAAGGAGAATCCTCTACTTCAAGTTTCAAGCAAACCTAAAGAAAAATCTAAAAGCTCTTTATCTTGTTTTGTCAATGAGTCAGAGTCCAAACCGCTAAGAGTCTGGCACAGTCGCCTAGCACATTGTAGTAAGGCTTTTGTTGAGAAACTTGTTTTTGATGGTTTAGTTCCTTTGTCTAGTTTGAGTTATGAATCAAATAAGATATGTCCTAGTTGTCAAGTTTCAAAGAGTCATGTACTTTCGTTTACTTCTCCTAATAAAAGAGCTTCTAAAATATTTGATATTGTCCATTCTGATGTATGGTCCCAGCTCCCAATGTTTTTTCTTCTGGAAGTCATTATTATGTTACCATCTGGAAGCTCTTTATCTTCTTATTTTGTCAATAAGTCAGAGTCCAAACAGTTGTCCAGATTGAGTTATGAGTCAAATAAGATGTCCTAGTTGTCATGTTTTAAAGAGTCATGTACTTTCGTTTACTTCTAATAAAAGAGCTTCTAAATTATTTGACATTGTTCATTCTGATGTATGGACCAGCTCCCAATGTTTCTTCTTCTAGAAGTCGTTATTATGTTACCTTCATTGATAATTATTCTCGATATGCCTTGATATATTTTATGAAACATAAGCATGAAGTTCTCAAAATATTTAAGAGCCTTTATACTTTCAGTGTGATGGTGGAGGCAACTGCTCTTCAAATGATTTTATTGAATACCTTAAGGAAAATGGGATTAATCAAAGAGTAGGTTGTCCCCGAACCCCTCAACAAAACGGCCTTGCTGAGAGGAAGTACAGATATATCGTTAAAAGTACCCTAGGTATGATGCATGAAGGATGTGTCCCTTTATATTTGTGGACTAAAACATTTCATATAGTTGTCCATATAATTAATATGCTACCAATGAAAATTCTTCAGCATAAAGCACCACATTATGAAGCATCCTGACTATAGCTTTCTAAAGGCGTATGGATGTATTTGTTATGTTCATATTGATGCATCTTTGAAAACTAAGTTTGACAGGAAAGCGTATATTTGCAAGTCTGTTGGGTATGCTGATGATTATAAGGGGTATTGATGCTATGATGCTGAAAATAAATCCATCCACATTTCAAGAAGTGTTATTTTTTATTAACAGAATTTCAGTAAGAAAGGGGACAACATTCAAGGCGGAGTTAAATTGCAATCCAATCAGTCATATCAGCCTTGGTTAGATGACATTATTTTATATGGAGACGACAACAAAAAATAGTGAAGGTGAAGACGAGCTTGATGACTCAGAAGACCAAACAGAGGAGCAGAATGTGACCCTGATGGAGACGATATCAGAAAATAGTGAAGGTGAAGATGAGCTTGATAACTCAGAATGCCAAACATGAGCAGGTGAAGATGGCCTTTTCATATGCAGATTGGGCTGGAGACCCAGATGAGAGAATATTCATTTATGGATATTGTGTTTTTATTAGACAGGATTTAGTTTTGAGTAGTAAAAAACATAAAGTCGTAGCTCCTTTCAGTAGTACTGAGGTTGAATATAGATCCATGGGAGCAGCTTCATTTGAAATCACATGGATTAGATATCTACCACCATATTTGAATCAACAAGTGTCAAGCTCAATATTATTTTGTGACAATCAAAGTGCCATCAAGACATCACTCAATCCTATTCAACACGGGAGAACTAAACATATTGTGATCGATCAGCATTTTATCAAAAGCAAGATTGAAAGTGGTGAAATCCTGTCACACGGACTCGGCTCCAAGGTCGACGCACCCGCGTCGACACGCACGGACACGGGTGCGGCTCGGACTCGGTCAACCCGACCCTGGGTGCGGTCAATGCACCCAGCGTCATTTTGGTCCATTTTTTGGATTTTTTTTTTTAAATTCTGGGCTACAGAATTTTAAAAAAAAATCTTGGGGGGCGCTGGACCCCCGCTGACCGCGCAGCGGGACCCGCGTCGGGGGAACCCCCCTCTTGTAAGGAAAAAAACCCTGAATCAGGCTTCATAACTCATCACCTGTCCCCTGATGGGCACAACTTTGACCGAGTCTTATATATATATATATATATATATAGCCGAGTCCCCGTGTCCAAAATTTTTGAAATTGCGCTGCACCCGTGTCGCACCCGCACCCATGTGACATAGGTGAAATCACAACACAAGTCACTGGAACTCAGAGTGGTTGATCTATTCACAAAAGGATTTAGCAAGCATAGATTTCGGTAATTGAAGAGCAAGTTGTCAATGATCCTTACCATGCACAACTTGAGGGAGGCTATTGGAATGTGATGTTTCAGGTCTGGATCAGAATCTGGATCCAGACCCATGATGACGTCTTTATAATGTGTGCTTTACTATTTTATCTTTTCTTTATTGCCCCTATCTTATTTGTATTCTCATGTGTATTGAATGGGGTAGTTTTGTAACATTTTAATGTTAATGATATATAACCATCCACGACCCACAATGGGTGGCATGGAATCTGTTTTGGCCGCAGCCCTATTTTCTATTCTCTCATCTTCCCTCTCTTCCTCCTTTGCTCTTGGTGATGCTTCATTGCATACCTACCAGATTTAACAAATCTGATCTAGAAAACAATGAGCAACCCAAGAAAATCCACCATACATTGAATTGAATTACCGAAAAATAAAAAGTGTACAAAAAGATGAAAGAGCAATACCATTCAATAGATTGTCAGGGTAAAATCATACAATATAACATATAAAACTTCTAAAGAAAACCTGTACCAAGAACACGGACTGTGCAATTAGATTCCTCCTGGATGGACTTTACGGTAGCCCCGTGCCTCCCAATCAGGCTTCCAGCTTGTGTAGCAGCCACCAGCAGTCGTGTTGAAATCATCCCACCTGCACTTGATAGAGTTTTGCCAGACTCACCATCTAAACCATCAACAATACGTTTGTGAACCATGAGAAGACCATCCATTGCAGGAGAAATTGGAGCATCCTGCTCCTCCTTTGCTGAAACCATTACCTTCAAGAAGTATATATAATATCCATAAGATTGCACTTCAGAGAAAATTTTCATATGGCCACTTAAATAAATATAAACATATACTCTTCATAGGATGGTTCCTCTTACATTGACATTGTTAGAGAAACTAAGAGAAAAGATATTTATATATTTTATAATACAAAACCATTTGGTGCAACTGTGATTCAGCAACAAATTTGCATACAAGAAACTGAATCGCTTTGCTACATTGCTAACACATGACCAGGATACATGTATTGAAACAAGGTTTCAACATGTTTTTTACACATATAGATAGACACAAATATGCATCAACCAACAAGTGAACAAACACAGTGTTTAGGTTTTCTAATCTTGGCAATTCTTGAAATTCCACAAGGGTGCCTTTTAAAAGTTCACAACATATGCCTAAACTAAAGTTTAAGCCCAATTGAATCTGTTTTACAATAAAAATTTTGGCCACTCATACAAACTTGAAACTGGATCAACCCTTACTGAAATTGGATTTGATTTGGATCTCAATATGGACCCCATTCACAACAGGCCTATGACTAACTAAGTCCCTTTGGATCCAAACCACTTTACCATTAGAAATCTAGAACTATCTCGAGTCAGTCCTAAATAATGTATGTGCACATATACTTATAAGTTGCATCCAAGTACATTTTATTTTTTGAATTGTTTTGAAATATTTAAATCCAAACAACCATTTATTATGGTTTTTTTAACATTTTCTGTTGTTTATAACAAAGAAAACATAAATACATCTAAACAAGCATGAAGCTCTTTGCTTTTTTCTGCTTAAGTAATTATGAAAATATTGTTACTTTGCCTATCAGAAAAATCAACTTGTCAATAGCTCGACTGCCAAATGAAACACAAGTAGGTCAAAGGCCTCAAGGTAATTTTCCAGCCAATGCCTATCAAGGCAATGCTTTGAGCAGTTATACTGTTAAGCACTCACAAGCTTTAGCAACAAGCACTGCTCTAAATATCACCTACTGATTGTATCAGCGATCCACAAATCAAAGTCAAACAAATCTTTGTGTTCATTGAAGATTGTCTATGAAAATATTCAACCCAAAAAGGGATTCAACAAATGAGGAGCTTTACAATCTTCATGGAAGTTTTAAAAGAAAAAAAGTATAATACCAACACATTTGTTTCAATAGGCATGCATATATTTAAAAAAATAGTAACATAAACATCTAACTTCAAAAGCATTTTTTCACCACCATTTTTCTTTCCTTGAACTCCTTCATTTCTTCTTGAAAACAAGTTCATGTACACCCCCCAGATTCAAGTATCTAAATAAAAAAATCCTCGTGGGCATATGAATGTTCCTGATCATGTTCATACTTCAACTGTATCTTATTAGCATCAAGAATCATAGTAAACTCTGCTTGCATGTTATATGCTTACACTTCATCAATCCTCTAGACAACTTGATCTCATAAACTCCATGAAATCCTTTATTAGGAACATATCACATTACTGGAGCAACATGTAGATTAGAGGGCTTGTACCAAGATATTTCATGTCATTGGTTTGCAAAATGTTCAAGCAATATTTACAGGGCATGTTTGGTTCATAGAATCAATTAATCACTAAATCTTAACACTTAAGCTAATAATTTCACTTGCCCCATAAGTAATAACTCATATATATATATATATAGAGAGAGAGAGACATACATATATATTTCATATATATGTCTATGTGTATATCTAGATATATATAGATATATATATTTTGTAATACCCACTAGGGGTAAAATAGTCTTTTCACATGTAACACGCATATTCATTTGAATATGTTTTTTCCCTTTTTTCTATTTTCTTTTTTAATTTTAGTTATTGCATCATAGGAAGGGTCCACCATAGAGTCGTTGGACCCCTCCAACGGTCATAAATATGACCGTTGGAGGGGCCCCAACGTCTCTATGGGAGCCCCTCCTTGGGTCCCATTTGTGTATAAATAAGGGGCTTTGCCCCCATGTATTAGTTAAGTTCCTTGAAGCTTTTCTCAATAAGATCTCTTATATTTTTTAGCTCTCTTTCTCATTTTGTGTTTGTCTATTGCCACTTTGTGGCTTATTGTATTTTTGCCCATTAGTAGCCTATTACTTGTGTGCTTGTGCATTTCCTAGTCACTTAAGTGACATTATCTTTTCTCTTTAGTGTTTCGTGACATGGTAGGGTTGTGAAAGCATCATTGGAATACTCTTACTTCCATTTGAGTAATTCTTTAAGTATAACTATTTTTTCTTTTCATCAAACTCTTCCAAGATAGCCGACAAAGACTCAAAGATCGATCTTTCATTCAAATTGAATGGAACAAATTATATAATGTGCGCGGCCACCATGGAAAACAACCTCAAAGGTAAAAGACTTTGGGGGTACATATGCGGAACCATTCTGAAACCACAATTGAAGCTTACAAAGAATGAGGAAAATGAAGAAAAGGCATTGAATGAAGAAGAGAAGGCCAAAGCTATTAAAGAATACCAATCTAAGGTTGAAGATTGGGAAAGCGAGCATGCCAAGATATTGGCATGGTTCATGAATAATGTGGAGCTCAAAATATGCGCTAATCTTGCAAAATTCAAGAAAGCAAATGAAGCTTGGTTCATTATTAAAGGTATGTACACTCAAAAAGACCTTGCTAGGCATTTCTTTTTGCAAGAAAAAATAAGAGGAACTAAGCAAGGGGACATGAGCATTAGAGACTACTATAATGTGTTATCCCCATTATGAGATGAACTTGCTCTTCTAAAACCGCAATGGGAAGGAAGTGTTATTGCTATGAGGCAAGAACAAATGGAGAGAGAGAGGTTTTTTCAATTTATTGATGGGCTTCGTCTCGACTTTGAACAACTAAGAGAGTCCCTTCTTCATAGGGCTTTTACCCCTCTTAGTGAAATTTTAGCTGACTTGTGCCAAGAAACACGCTTGGATCTAAAAAAAGATATTTATGAGGTTCATGTGGTATCAAGACTGGAAAACAATATGAGGACATATAAACCCCCTCATTTTTTTAAAAAATAACAATGATAAAGGAAGAAAAATTATTTGTCACCATTATAATGAACCAGGTCACCTTCGACCGGATTGTCCTAAACTCAAAAAAAAATGTAGCTTCCGTTGGAGAGTGTCCAAGCAATTCAAATGAAGAATCAAAAAAAGATGGAGATATAAAAGACTCCATTGCACAACTCACTGAAACTCTCCAACAATTCATGAGGATCAATTTTTCCACACATTCCACCTCAGGTGCCGCGATCTCATCAATTCTTGGTATGTCTTCTTGGATTCTTGATTCGGATGCTTCTTTCCACATAACTCTGAATGCATCTCTTTTGTCAAAACCAAGTCTCAATTCTTTTAAATCCTTCGTTTCCACGGCCAATGGAACATCATTAGATGTTGAAGGAATGGAAAACCTTAAAAAAGTTTATGGTCAAAACAAAGAATTTCATGTTCCAAAAATTATAATCATTCCAAAACTCAATTTAAATTTATTTTCGATCTCTCAAATCACCGATTTTGGATGTAGTATCTCTTTTTCACCAACCAATTGCTATGTGCAGGATCTCTAGTCCGAGAAGCGGATTAGGCAAGGCCATGAAGAGGAGACCTATATTACATAGATTTTTTGTCTTTGTTATCCAAATTCTTTTGTAATCATGTTCAATCTAAAGATCTTGAGACTTTGCACAAAAGGCTTGGTCATCCTAGTATTTCCAAGTTGTACCTTTTCTCATTTTTAGAAAAATTTTGTAATGAAAAAACATTTAATTGCAATGATTGTATCCTTGGGAAAATGCATTCACTTCCGTATTCATATAGTAATTTTGTTTCTAAAAGACCATTTGAACTAGTGCATTCTGATGGGACTAGCACAAGTTATGCCTAAAGGAGGTTATTCTTATTATGTTGTTTTTATTGATGATTTTACTAGATACACATGGGTGTATTTTATTAAAAACAAATCTGATGTCTTTTCCAATTTTAAAGAATTTCACGTTCTCATTCAAAATCAATTTCAAAACAACATAGTTATTTTTATATCTGATTCTGGAGGAGAATATATGTCAAAAGAATTTCAAAACTACCTTAAACTAAACGGCATTATACATCAAAGATCTTGTCCAAAAACCCCTCAACAAAATGGTCTTGCCGAGATGAAACATAGGCATCTCATTGAAACAACAACTCTTCTTGTTTCTAAAAATGTTCCAAAGAATTTTTGGGCCGAAGTTATTCTTACCACAACTTATCTCAAAAATCGTATGCCTTCCTCTTCTTTAAAAAATGTTTCTCCTTTTGAGAAATTGTTCAAAATATCTCCGGATTTTAAAATATTAAGAGTTTTTTGTTGTAAGTGCTTTGTTCTTTTTCAAGGACAAGATAAATTATCACCAAAAGCTCTTGAATGTCTTTCTATTGGCTATGATGAAAATCAAAAAGGTTCAAAACAACAAACTTTATGTCTCAAGAAATGTGACTTTTCTTGAAGAACAAAATGGTTTTGAAATTCAAAAATCTAAAGAAGAGATTGATTATTCTTTTCTATTTGACTTATTACTCATAACTAAGTCTAAAAGTGATTTAATTTGTGATTATACTTATAATGACAATTCACATCAAAATGAGGATTTGTCACATCCAATTGTTGATTCTCACAATGAGGATCCTAATGATATGCACGTGTATACTCGACGTGAGGGCAATGAATATCAAAGTGCTTTCGATAGATACTCTTAAGACATCTCCTTGGAAGATCAAGTTGAAGAAATCCAACTTAGGCGATCTTCTAGGAATAGTAGACCTCAACTCCAACATATAGAACTTGCCTAATGATGATACATTCCTATCATGAACCTTCCAATTTTAAAGAGGCTAAACAACATCCGCATTGGATTGATACTATGAGACTTGAACTAGAAGCTCTTAACAAAGCCAACACTTGGACCATCGTAAGTCAACCATTAGGAACAAAGGTTATTGGATGTAGATGGGTTTATAAGGTCAAAACTAAGAGTGATGTAACATTAAAAAGATACAAAGCTAGGTTAGTTGATAAAGGATATGCCCAAGAATATGAAATCGATTATGAGAAAACTTTTGCCCCGGTAGTTAGGATGACTAGTATACGAACCTTGATTGCTTTAGCATCTATTAAACAATGGTCTATCAACTAGATGTTAAAAAAGCGTTTTTAAATAAAAATCTTTGTGAAGAAGTGTTGATGGATCCTCCGTCGGGTCTTGAGATTGGTAAATGTAGCATTCTCAAACTTAACAAACTCTTTATGGTCTCAAACAAGCTCCAAAAGCTTGGTATGATCTTTTTAACAAAGTTGTTCTTGCTAATGGTTTTATCTCTTGTTATACTGATACTGCTTTATTTATTAAGACTGTAGGAGATCACATAACTATCTTATTGTTATATGTTGATGATATGATCATCACTGGAAATGATAAAAAAGGCATTGCGCTTATTAAAAATATTTTCAAAGAAAATTTTGATATGTCTGACCTTGGTTTTCTAAGGTATTTTTTAAGGATCAAAGTTGCATATTCTCTTTGGGGGTATGTTCTATCTCAGATGAAGCTTGCATCAGACATTATTGATCGGTCTGGATTAACTGATGAAAAGAAAATTGAGTCAGTAATCAACGCTAAGATGAGAGTCAATGATGGAACTCCTTTAGCAGATCTCACTCCTTATCGTCAGTTGATTGGTTCACTAACATATTTGTTTATTACCAGGCCAGATATTACTCATGTTGTTCACAGTGCAAGCCAAATTTCAGACTGCTTCTACTTCGATTCACATGGCGGCTATCATGCGAATTATCAGATATTTAAAGGAAACCATAACAAAAGGACTATTATTATCCTCCTCTTTATCTCTTAATTTAATTGCTTATACTGACTCTGATTGGCGGGGTAACTCCAATGATCGTATTTCTACAACAGGTTTTTGTGTCTTTCTTGGAGGGTCATTAATTTCTTGGAGATATAAAAAGCAACAAAAAGTTTCTCTTTCTTCCACAGAAGCTGAGTAAAGAGCGATGGCCACCACTACCACTGAACTTGTCTGATTAAGAAGTTTGCTCAAGGATATGGGCGTCCTCTTTTCTACTCTTTTGAAGCTATACTGCAACAACAAGAGTGTTATTTATATTGCTAGCAACCACACCTTCCATGAATGAATAAAGCATATAGAGATGGATTGCCACTATGTTCGAGATGAATTCTTACAGGGCACCATTCAACTACCCTATGTTACTTCAGAGTATCAGCTAGCGGACTTCTTCACCAAAGCATTGTCATCGCCTCGCTTCTACTTTCTCCTCAGCAAACTCTCGGTGATCTCACTGGGTGTTTGAGGGGGGGGGGGGTGTTAAATTGTATTAATAACTCAAATATATATATATATATATATATATATTTGTAATACCCACTAGGGGTAAAATAGTCTTTTCATATGGAACACGCATATTCATTTGAATATGCTTTTTCCTTTTTCTTCTTTTTTCTTTGTTCTTTTTTCTATTTTCCTTTTTTAATTTTAGTTATTGCATCATAGGAGGTGTCCACCATAGTCGTTGGACCCTTCCAACAGTCATAAATATGACCGTTGGAGGGGCTCCAACGTCTCTATGGGAGCCCCTCCTTGGGTCCCATTTGTGTATAAATAAGGGGCTTTGCCCATGTATTAGTTAAGCTTCTTGAAGTTTTTCTCAATAAGATATCTTATATTTTTTAGCTCTCTTTCTTATTTTGTATTTGTCTATTGCCACTTTGTGGATTATTGTATTCTTGCCCATTAGTGGCCTATTGCTTGTGTGCTTGTGCATTTCCTAGTCACTTAAGTGACATTATCTTTTCTCTTTAGTGTTTCATGACAGTGCCTAGGCGCAGCTCCACTGCCTGAGCGATAGGGTTTGGGTGGTAGGGCCCTATTTTATCACGTAGCTCACCTAGGCGCCATCTAGGCTCGGACCACCTAGGCTTACAAGCCTATTTTCATCTTTTTTGTTTGTTTTTTATGTAAGTTGACCACAGGGTATAAAAGGGGAAAGGACTCTCTCTCTCTCTCTGTGTGTGTGTGTGTGTTTTGCAGCAAGAACAACACGCTCCTCACTCTCTCGAGTTCTCTCTCTCTCTGTCTCATTGTTTGCCTCTCTCTCTCTCTGTCTCGATGTCTGCCTCTCTCTTGATTTCTCGCCTCTTTTTTCCTTCGCTTATCTTTTTTCCTTTTTTCTTCTTGTTTTTCCTTCTCTTTTCTTTTTTTTCTTCCTGTTTTTCTTTCCCTTTTTCTTTTTTTTCTTCTTTTTCCTGTTTTCCTTTTCCTTTTTCTTTTTTTCCCTCTTCTTCTTGTTTTTCTTCCCTTTTCCTTTTTTTCTTCTTCTTCCTGTTTTTCTTCCCTTTTCCTTTTTTTTTCTTCTTCCTGTTTTTCCTTCACTTTTCCTTTTTTTTTCTTCTTCCTGTTTTTCCTTCACTTTTCCTCTTTTTCTTCTTCCTGTTTTCTTTTCATTTTCCTTCTTCTTCCTGTTTTTCCTTCCCTTTTCCTTTTTTTTTTCTTCTTCTTGTTTTTTCTTTCCTTTTCCTTTTCCTTTTTTTATTCTTCTTCTTTTTTTCCTTTTTTTTTCTTCTTCCTATTTTCCTTCCCTTTTCCTTTTTTGCTTCTTCTTATTTTTATTTTCCTTTTCCTTTTTTTCTTCTTCTTCTTCTTGTTTTTCTTCCTTTTTCCTTTTTTCATAATATATATTGTGTTTGTGTGTTATATAAATATAAATATAAATATATATATATATATATATATATATATATATATATTGTGTATGTAATGTAATTTATATATAATCTGTTTGATTTTTGTGAGTTATGTTTGTGAGTTATATTTCTGAGTTATATATTTGTGTGTGTGTGTGTAATTCATATATGATGTGTTTGACTGTTCTTTTTCACAATTCATAATTCATGCCTATTGTTGTTAATTTGTTTGCATGCATTATTTTATTTTTTGTATATTGTTTATTCATATTGTTAGTTATATGGTTTGTTTATTCAATTATTCACTTATTCTTGATTTTTTTGAGCAGGTTATTTAGTATAGTTTTTTATAGTGTTCGACAACATATTGTGTTTTGTCTATTGCTTATTGTTGATTGTTGTTGATTGATTTTATATTGTATACATATTTGTTATTAATTTTAGCAGTTTGTTTACATATTTTGTGTATTTTTAAAAAAATTTAAATTGGGGTATCGACTAGTCCGACTAGTCTTTTTAGGGGCTCTCTGCCTAGCGCCTTTGACAACTAAGCCCATAAGGACTTGAAATGCTCAAACTGGCATCCTCACAAGGCATGAATCTAAATCATATTTGTTCAAATTTTTCAAGAAAAACATATTACATAGCATGTCTATGTTTGTAGCAAAACTTACGTGAAAAAAACTATTTGAATGATTAATGTTTATTTTCTTTTATATATGCAAACTAGTGGAGGAGAAACTTATTTCTTTAACAGTTTAACATAACCAGGATAACAACTTAATCTTATGTTAAGCTTGGAGAGAAATAGTTTAGTTAATTAAGTGCAGGAGAGAAATAGTTAAGTTAATTAAGTGCACCCACATAAAATTAGTTAACTAGCATACTAACTTACTTGGCAAATCGTAGAACATCTTGATATGGTTAAAGCAAATGTCTTGCACTCTGTTGCTTCTACACTGGAGGAATGCTCAAATCAGTTCAGTACCACAAGTTAACGGAACCTGCAAACATCCATTTTCATTACTCTCATGAAAGTCCATTGTCAATGGATGGTTGATTGCTTATTTTACATGGAATCTTCTCTCCTACTCGTTCTATGGAAACAGCCACCTCCTTATAAAAAGAACATACTTCACTATGATAACCAACCATCCTTTTCCATAGTCCAAGTTACAAGGTGAGATCAATACGAGCACTTGGAGCAGGCAACTTGAAAATGGTGATTAAAGAATTGAAAAAAAAAATAAATAGTGCATTAACCCGTAGAAACTTGTGTACATAGAATCATATTATTGGCCAATCTAAATATCAGAAAAGCTAAACCCTATACAGTGAAAAGGTAATATAAGACTCGGAGCAAATGGCTTAAAGTTATGGAATTCCAAACGATGAATAGCCTCTTGAGACACCAGCAGCAGACACAGAAGGCACTTTGAGGTTATATTAACCTAATCAATCAGGATCACCAAGAAAGAAGTAAACCTAACAATCATCAACTCTCTAGTCACTTTTACACGGGGTTTATTCTGTCGTGCAACTGCTTTTTGTCACAATAAAGACTTCTAAAAGAGAAGCATCTAACTCTCTCCAATCTCACTTTCCAGATAATGTCATCTTATCATTATCAAGAGACCGATATTAAGAAGATGGTGAGGAGAGCTAAGATAAAAGGTATTATATTTCAATGGTGACGAGTACTTACCGCACACCATAAATTAGTGTATTTCAGTTTGATTCAAAAAAAAATGTGGAACTCTTCGAATTTAAGTTTTCCATGCTTGTTTGACAGTAGTGCCCCATTTATCTGAAGGAAACCATGTCAATCAGAATCATCTTGCATTGAGGCTTTTCATGTTTCTTAAAGCACCAATTAAAACAGATATGATTAAGAAAAGTGCCAAAACCAAAAAGAAGCCTACGTTATTTGTTGAAATCAAAAACCAGTTCAGACAACAGAAGCAGAAGCATAAACATTATGAGAATGGGGAAACAAACTCTCTTTTAAGTATGAATGAGCCAAAAGTAAGATACATATTCCTGTTACTACCACTAAACCATAATCTAAAGAAGAAATGAAAGAAGACAAACATGGATCAGAATTGCATGATCAATGGCTGACACTTAGTTACGGGGTTTATATTCAAAGTTACAATCCCTCATCCCATTCCACTGGAAAAAGAAAAGATCAAACGAGGAGTAAAAGAAGGTTTAAGAAAGAAAAAGAACAAACAAGGAGAAGAAGCATAAGCTGTAAACAAAAGCAGAAGAGAGGATATGAACACCAGAAAGCAAATAAGACTGTTTCATGGTGAAGTAACAGAAGATGAAATGAACACCAGAAAGCAAATATGACTGATTCATAATGAAGTTACCTTTACAACAGTAACAATCAAGAAGCGCTAAGGACACAGAAGGCCAACTTCTAATAATCATGTATATGAATTCTCTACCAGCAAGAGAGGTGCTCATCAAAAAATAGCTATAGTAGGAACTAATACAGCACTTCTATTTATCAACTCAATAGGAATTAGTCAAATTAGAAGGAGCAATAGAAACTTACAGCTCTTTCTGGGGCACTAGGAACACTGTCAAGAATTTTAATGCGTGCCCTTGTCTCCTCACACATCCTCTTAATGAACTCTCCTTTTCTACCTATAATACTACCAACTTTCTGTGCAGGAACCAACAATCGGAAGACACCCTCCCCTGGCCATCCAGGCCACCTCTTATCCCCACCTCCTCCAACACCTACCTCATCATCACGTCCCCTTTTTTGATGAGATTGTGTATCCTCAGTCACTCCGCTCGCTTCTTGATCAGCAGATGAAGCCATAGTATATTTTAATGCCTAAAAAGCAGTAAAAGAAAATTTCATAAGCCAATTTTGAAACCAGAAGCATGCTATAATCAAGCACCCGTAGGCAATGCAAAAGAAAACTGACACAGGATGCAACATCAAGAGCCAATAAGTGTGTCGCTGCCATATAAGAGTGTCACCCTTCACATTCATAGCAATCCGCCACCATTATTGAATAAAGAGGGAAAAACAGAATGATGATTTCCAGTGATAACAAAAATAATGAAAATGCAGTTACTATAGTTTATTGGCTATCTTTGTTCAGTGAGCAGTGAACACATTGAGATATTGTATCACTTTGATAAGGAGCAATTCCGAGATGAATCTATTGCAAATAACCTCTTGTTGAAAAACATATGGGGTCAAACAGATGGTTTAGTACTAAAAGATAAAGATAGCATACTATATTTTCCCACACACATGCATACACATCATGGTTTGGCATGGTAATTGTAAAAATGTCTACAAAGAGAATACGCATACAAGCACTAATACCTCACAAGAGATGTGCACAAAGGCACTCAAATAACACTTGAACAAGTACGCACAAATGCGTAAAATAATATAAACATGCCCAAAGGCATGAAAATGAAATATATATGAAAAAGGAACAAGAGCTTGAGCTCACAAGCTTGCTAGAAAAATGAGAGAGAGCCCCTATTTATAGGGGATTACATTGGAGACCTTGGAGGGGCTCCAATGTAGTCGTTGGAGGGGTCCAACGTCTACATTGGGCCCCCCAAGGTGTAATAAAGAAAAGAATAAAAAAAAAGAAAAAGATAAAAAAATAAAATAAAATTACAGTCATATTCCAAATGGAATATGCGTAAAATATGAAATTACAGAAATACCCTTTTCAGGTATTATAGGCTAAATATTATATATATATAGAGAGAGAGAGAGAGACATACATATATACATAGTATATATGTATATATATATATATATGTGCATATACAACGAAAATTAGGATTACATTTTAACACCTCCCCTCAAACTTACAGTGTGATGACCGCAAATTTGCCAAGAAGGAAATAAAATCTAGGCGAACAAAGTGCCTTAGTGAAGAAGTCAGCAAGTTGGTACTCAGATGTCACGTGCGGGAGATCAATAACCTTCTTCAAGTATTCTTCCCTAACATAGTGGCAGTCCATCTCGATATGCTTCGTGCGCTCATAAAAAGTATTATTCTTTGCAATGTATATTGCACTCTTATTGTCGCAACATAACTTTGTTGGTTCTTTAATACAAACTCTCATATCTTCTAGAAGACGCCGAATCCATACAAGTTTCATGATTGTGGATGTCATGACTCTATATTCAGCTTCAGTGGAGGACAGAGAAACTTTCTGTTACTTCTTACACTTCCAAGAGACTAGTGATTCTCCTAAAAAGACATAGAAACCAGTGGTGGAGTGAAGATTATTAGGGTCACCTCCCTAATCAGAGTCAGTGTAAGCAATTAAATTTAATTCTGAAGATGAGGACAGGAATACTCTCTTATTTGCAGTTTCCTTTAAGTATCTGATGATGTGAAGAATTGCACTCATGTGAACCGATGTAGGAGCATGTTGGAACTGACTGGCAATGTGGATCGCATGTGATATATCGGGCATGGTGATGCTAAGATACATTAGTGAGCCTATCAGTTGCCTGTAAGGAGTAGGATCTGTCAGAGAAATCCCGTTATCAATCTTCATTTTTTAGCCCACTATTTCAGGAGTTTCACAAATTTTGTTATCTTAAATTCCTGATCTGTCAATAATCTCACAAGCAAGTTTAGATTGAGATAAAAAATAACCACGTTGGGAGTAAGCAACCTCAATTCCCAAGAAATATGTCAGAAAACCTAAGTCTGACATTTCATATTTCGAAGTCAAGACGGATTTAATGTTCTTGACTCCTTTGACATCATCACTTGTTATTAACATTCAACATATAATAATAATATAACAATACCTGCATCAGATTTTCTGGTAAATAATGCAGTATCTGTATAACATGAAGAAAAACCATTTTCTAACATAACATTGTTAAATCTGTCATACCAAGCTTTGAGAGTCTGTTTCAATCCATAGAGAGTTTTCTAAAGACGAAGAACTTTATCTTTAGGAATTTTCATACCTGGTGTAGCATCCATATAAACTTCTTCATTAAGGTCATTATTTAAAAAAACATTTTTAATGTCCATTTGAAAAATATTCTATTTTTTAATAGACGCAATAGTGATAAGACATGTGACTGTAACCATCCGTGCTATTGGTGCAAATGTCACTTTATAGTCAATCCCATATTCTTGACCATACCCTTTCGCGACTAAGCGAGCTTTATACCTCTCAAGAGATCCGTCGCTCTTAGTCTTAACTTTAAACACCCGACGACAACCTATAGTTTTCTTTCCAAATGGTAGAGTTTGAAAGTCCCATGTGTTAGCTTTCATAAGAGCTTTGAGTTCATTTTTCATAGTTTCTTGCACTTCTACGCATTTTTTTGCTTCCTCAAAATTCCTTGGTTCAAAGTAAGAATGAATGGCACTAAGACAAGCTCTATACTTAGGTGAAAAAGAGTCAAAAGAGACAAATCTTGTTGGAGGCTTCCTATTTCTTTCAGATCGTCTGGGATCATATGTGGGAATAGAATCACTATATTGCTCAATAGCACTCCTAAAAGTACTTTTATCTCTTCCTGAATAGGTTATAGGATCATTTAATGCCCTATCTTCTTGAACACTAGGTGAGTTGAAGTCATTGATGTCTACTTCATTATCACTATCGTGGTTTGATGATATTTCATCATCACTAGACATATCATCATTACTAGATAATAGATCAAATAAGAAAGAATAGTCAACATTTTTATGGTGAGAATCATTTTTTTCAAAGCCACTCTCATTTTCCAAAAACGTCACATTTCTTGAAACATATAACTTATCATTTTTAGAATCGTAACTGTGAAATCCTTTTTCAGTATCGGAATATCCAAGGAAGACATATAGAATAGCTTTAGATGAAAGTTTGTCATTCTTATCTGTAAGAACAAAACATTTGCAACCAAAAATTCGTAATATGTTATAATCAGGTTCCCTTTTATATAGTGTTTCAAAAGGATAAATTCTACCCAAATTTCTAGATGGTAAACGATTGATAAGGTAAAAAGATGCAAGAGTCGCTTCGGCCCAAAAAAAAATTGAATATTTTGAGCTATGAGAAGAGTTCGAGTGGTTTCAATGATATGCCTGTGTTTTCTTTCGACCAACCCATTCTGTTGAGGAGTTTTAGGGCATGATCTTTGATGAACAATACCATTATCTTCAAGATACTTTTTGAATTCATTTAAGAGATACTCTCCTCCGGAGTCAGTTCTAAATATCTTTAAGCCACTATTAACTTGATTTTTAATCATCACATGATATGATTTAAAGCATGAAAAAACTTCATGCTTATGTCTAAGAAAATATAACCAAGAATACCTAGAAAAATCATTCACAAAAATCACATAGTAGGCAAACCCTCCTTTTGAAACAACAGGTGTCAATCCCCAAACATCCGAATGAACAATTTTGAAAGATTTAGAAGTAAACATGGATCTTTGTTCAAAAGGCATACTTCTCATTTTTTCAAGAATACAATCATTACAAGAGAAAGTATCTTTACAAAGATTTTTAGTAAAATGCAAATAAGATAACTTGGTGATATTGGGATGACCAAGTATTTTGTGTCAAACATTTATATCCTTATGTTGGACAACATTAAAAAAGAATTTTTAGGAACTTGAAGAGAGGCCATATAATATAAGTCTCTCTTCCTAGAGCCTTTCCCAATCAATTTCGTGGACCGACGATCCTGTATTAAACATTTATCAGAGAAAAATTTAATATCGCATTCATGGTCCAAGAGTTGAGAAATGGAGAGAAGATTCAAGTTTAATTTTGGTATAAATGTAATTTTGGGAATGAAAAAGTTTTGAGTTTCAAAATTACCAACACTTTTAATTTTAAGAGAAGTTCCATCGACAGTAGAAACAAAAGATGGAAAAATATTTTTTGAATATTCGAAAAGAGAATACATGTTTGAAGACATATGAAAAGATGCACCTGAATCCAAAAGCCAAGAGGTTTTACCTGAAGGAGAGAAAGTAGATACAGCGGCTCCCGAGATGGCTCTCTTGAGGAGGGGTTGAAGAGCCTCCACAATTTGATTTAGTGAAAGGGATCCACTTGAAGAAGTCTCCTCCTTTTGCGGCGGAGAAGTGGTGGCCATGGCTAACAACTTTTTCCATTTGGGAAAAACGGGTTTGATATGCCCCGGTTCTTTATAAAAATGGCAAACAATTTTGCTATAATCATTTTTTTCACCTTGTCCACCATTTTCTCCTTGATTTTGATTTTTAAAATGAGGGGGACGATAGGCTCTTAAATTGTTTTCGGGCCTAGATACCGCATTGACCCCATCATTTTCTTCGGAATTAGATAGAACCGCAAGTACATTTGACCCTTGCTTACTTATACTCATACGGGTTTCTTCCCCACTTAATTTGGTGAGGACATCCTCAAGAGAAGAAGTGAAAGAGGATAAAAGAGAAGACCTTATTTGCTCAAATTTGGGCCTTAGCCCATTTAAAAATTTGAAGAATCGATCTTCTTCTAATTGTTTGTAGCGAAGTTCAATCGCCTCTCCACTCTATTTTGGTTCAAGCATAGCAAGCTCGTCCCAAATGGAAGAAAGTTTGGCAAAATATTCTTTGATGGTCATTTCGCCTTGAAGAAGAGTTAGAGTCTTCTTTTGAAGGTAATATTTATGAGACAAGTCCCTTGAGGTATACATTTTCTCAAGATACTCCCATGATTAAGAAACCTTTTTGAATTTGATAATGTTCGCGTTGATTTTTGTCTCAATGGAAGAAAAAATCCAAGACAATATTTTGAAATTCTTCATTTTTCATTCATCATGCTTCTTCGAATATTCCTCAAGGGCTTTGGTTCTTTCCTCCCCTTCAAGGATCTTAATTTCACCTTTCTCCATCAATGTGATTTTTAATTCCGGTTTCGGGATTGTGCCTTGCACATAACCCCAAAGACCTTTCCCTTTTATGTGTGCCTCCATGTTTCCGGCCCAAACATGATAGTTAGAGTTATTAAGTTTAAATCCAAGAGAGAAATGAGACTCTTTTTCACCCATTAGAGAGAAAAGATGGAAAAGGAAATGCGTACCACAATAAGGCTTTTAAGTCTTACTTGTCGTAAATATTGAAGGAAGAGAAGCCCCCACTCCAATCTCCAAGAAGCCAAAGGCACGCTTTTTGAGACACCCGAAAAATGAAGAATCGCGCGATCTTCAATCTTTAACCAAGCTTTGATACCATGTAAAAATGTCTACAAAGAGACAATACGCATACAAGCACTAATACCTCACAAGAGATGTGCACAAAGGCACTCAAATAACATTTGAACAAGTACGCACAAATGCGTAAAATAATATAAACATGCACAAAGGCATGAAAATGAAATATATATGAAAAAGGAACAAGAGCTTGAGCTCACAAGCTTGCTAGAAAAATGAGAGAGAGAGACCCTATTTATAGGGGATTACATTGGAGACCTTGAAGGGGCTCCAATGTAGTCGTTGGAGGGGTCCAACATCTACATTGGGCCCCCCAAGGTGTAATAAAGAAAAGAATAAAAAAAAGAAAAAGATAAAGATAAAATAAAAATAAAAATAAAATTACAATCATATTCCAAATGGAATATGCATAAAATGTAAAATTACAGAAATACCATTTTCGGGTATTATAGGCTAAATAGATATATATATATATAGAGAGAGAGAGAGACATATATACATAATATATATACATATACAACGAAAATTAGGATTACATTTTAACAGTAATGACTTCCTCTACTATTTGCTCTTTTAATTTTTTTTTATTGTTTTCCTCACAGAATATCTCGGTTGATAGTTCCTTTCATCAAGGGATAGAGTTTTCTTTAATTCAACCTTAACCGGTCTAAAAGAAGCCATACTATCTGCCCAACTGAATGCCTAAAAAATTGCAAATGCAAAGCTCACTAAACATTGTTAAACCATACACAAGAAAGGAGAACAAATGTGAAGAAAATACAATGAAAAAAAAAATATCACAGCCACCAAAAAGGAAAAATATGGTATTGACGTATTCTAATAAGTAACAACTATAAGAAAAAAAATGTGGGTAAAGTGAAACATTTCTGAGCCATAACAATAGAAAATTTTGGGACAAAGAAAAATGGTTCCCATATAGTTCGTAGTAGGTTGCAACAGTAGTTTACTATAAAAAGTATTACAGCGCCATCCGTGTAACACAAACAAAAAACAATCATTGCGCTAAAATCCAATAGTTCCTCTCAGTTTTTATTTTCTTTCCAACTGAAGAACTCATCTAGAAGATTGCCGATGTTGCATACGTATTTGCATAAAACGCCATCAAATTTCTTAACCAAAAGCAACCAACGGCTACCCATGTGTTGATCAACAGTAAGCACGACAAGCGATAATCAAGGATTATGAGAGAAAACATGTTTTCTGATAAAAAAACTGAGTTTCTTCAAAAACACTCTAAATACACAAACCAAAACACAGAAACCTCGACCAAATCGCAAAATTAGGGTCAAAAAACTAGATGAAAGCATGGTTTTAGATATATTATGCATTAAAGCGTAATGAACAAAACCCAAAACGGTGTACAACACGGCCAATTCGTATCAAATGCGAAGTAAGAGAGAAAACGAAATAAAAATAGTAGAAATTCCGAAATATCAAAGAGAGAGGTAATGAAATGGGGATAAATAGAGAGTGGGAGCATCCACTTACTGCACTTAAGAGAGAAGGAGATTCTTTGCTGGTGGTGGTAGCGGCGATACTGGCAGACAAAGCGTAGCCTGAGTTATAGAACTGTGCAAAAGATTTTGAGAGAGCGAGATGGTTTTCGTTCTAGAGGCAGAAAGAGAGGGGAGGGGAGGGAGACATATGCAAGAGAGAGAGAGAGAGAGAGAGAGAGAGAAATTGGGGCTTGTGGGTTGAGTGCTCCTCGCGCTTTTGACACCCACAGTCTTGAGCTCTTTAGCTTAAGCCCCCATTGCCATCACCAATCAAAAGCATAGCGGACGGTTTGGATGGAAATGAAGGGAAGAGATTGTGGTTTGGGACTTTGGGTAAGTACTGAACCCAGGTTGGATCTACTACTGGGGTAGGGTTAGAGTAGGGACGGTCTGATTCACGGGTTTGGATATGTTATGGACCCAAAGGTATCCATGTTGATTCGATTCAAGCATAAGTTGCTGGCTGAGACATGCACCAATTTGACGATTTGGAGGGGTTTTGCACTATTACTTTACCAAGAATTGACAGTTCTAACACCCCAGGGCGAGCCCAAGTGGTAATGGGCCGGGGGAGAAGGTGTTCACCTTTGCGTCCTAGGTTCAACTTTGATGGCTTCAACTGGTAGGCATCCGTGATGCCTTGATTGTTGATGACCCCAGTCAAGGTTTACCTCACAGGAAAGCAGGCCCAAAAAAACAAAGAATTCATTGTTCTAAGCAAAACAAAAAAAGTAGGTCGGGTTAAATCCATTTTATTTTCAATAGTTGAAACCATTTTCTACGTTGGCAAACAAGCCATAGGAGCTGACCTAAAGTATTCAAGCTTGGCTAAGGCTTGTAATTAGTTGAACTAATATGAGATTGCCCATAGTGAGCTTCAAGCTAAAGCTAAACGAGCTGAGCTCAAGCAAGCTCATTTACTAAAAAGTACATTTTTTTAAGATGTAAGTAATATGTTGTTATTTGGCTCAATTAATAGCTTTTTTTAATCAAACTCTTTGATCAAATAACCCCCTATTTTACTTAACTTTTTGAAAAATAGCATTTTCAAGTATTTTTAGTCCTGCATTGATCATTATTTAGAAACTCAAAGGGTTTAATAAGTGTAAAGTTGCTTTGAGGGCAAGGCTTAGCTTCTTAATTAAACTTTAGACTTTGAAATTGGATTTGGATTTGGGTTTGGTCTTAGTTTTGGTTTAACTTTGACCAATATTTTTCACTTATTCTGAATAATTTTTTACCTCATAAAAAACTCTTAAAAAACTATTATTTTATCACACGTTTTGGCAAGGCAGTTCAAAGTCATTTTTGACCTTTTTGATGCATGTTAACGACTAGTCACAAGGTCTTTGACATGTTAAGAAGGTGAATGTGCACATGAAGCCCATTTAGGTGATTGTTTAAGGCCATAAATGGGTGCATGCTACCCATTTGGGTTTTAAATGGGTGCATGCCACCCGTTTGGCCTTTATGGGCTCATGCATACAGTTCTCTAACTGTTCTTTTGGAGTCTATATAAACCCTAATTGCCTCAAGTCATTCCATCAATGAATCAAAGTTATTTTCTTCTTCATACTTTATCTTTTCACTCTCTTCTATGCCTTATCTTTGAAGTTTTTTAGGATGGTCGCGTCATGGTGGTAAGTCTTCTCAATGTTGTGAGTGAATTGTATTGCGCATGAAGTGCGGGCTTGATTGTATTTTGGAAGCCAGGTTGTGTACAACTCTATAGCATTCAGGTTCACCCTTAGAGGGACAATTGTTGCTTTTAAGGTGTCATTCATGTGAGCCTCTAAGGTTTTGGTCTCATTTATTGCAATGAAAATCCAACAAAACCTCAAAATACATTGCTTTAAAGATAGAAGCAAGTTGTCCCGGGCTGATCTTTTGGTATAGGGCATGTGCAGTGCAAAGCTCTACTGAGTGAAAAATGCATCGAGTGCAGAAAGGTGCAGCATGCGTTCGCTTAATCGATGACGTGCGATGGTAGCATAGCACGCAATAGGCATCGGTATCGTCGTTAGTGTATCATTGCGTGGTGGCACATATGTGGAGTGTTGTTTGGTTAAGCAGTGCCAACGGATCAGAGGATGTTGCCTTTAGATATTTGATTAAGGACCTCTCGACTTGCAAGAGACGTCCCACGCATAGTGATTGAATGCACAAAGGTGCATGTGGGTTAGGGTGAATTCCCCCAGGAATCACCTTAGGTGGTTCCAACTGAGTATGGCAACTCGGGGCTACACGAGTGAATGCCTAGGCACCGACAAATGAGTCTAGGTGGTGCTCTTCGCTATGGTGTTCAATCATCAATTGATCTTTAGACTGGAGGCCGCAAGGTCTTGTTCCTTCGGTGGTAAGGTTTTGTTGTGTCGTGTGCATGGAGTCGCAATACGCTCCATGACATGCAATGCTAAGGCAAAATTTGTGTCTCTTTCAAAAGTGATAGCTGGTATGGGATGTCTATGCACTAAACAGCATGAACTACATAGAATGTGCATTTGGAAATGTGCTTAATCAGCTTCCGCTAGGCAGTTGCGCATGGGGTGGTGCGCAGGGCTAATGAAAATGATTCAGCACATGAAAAGGTGTTGGTACATGACCTTTGGCCGTTAGGCTAACCAGCTTGAGCAGCTTAACGCGTTGCGGGTTTGCGAAGCATTCTATGCCCTTGACAGTAAGGAAGGATCATCGCGTCGTACTGACTTATTGAAAAAAGTAAGCCAGTGACACAAGCTAGCCATTTGTTTGATGATGCAACAATGCATGATGAAAAATATGCTTAGATTAGGTTTTTTTATGGGTTAACGAGTTGAGCGAAGCTGAACCCCTATTATTTGTGTTCAGCTTGTCGATTCCATTTCACTGGTTCAAACAAAGCATGAACCAAACCACAATAAGACTTGTCCCCTTACCTAGCCTTGCCATTTTTGAGCCTTATTGGGCACCAATATGTTTGAAATGGATCAATGCATATTTAGGTTGAATCTATAGATTTGTGCCCTTCTTTGAAAGAAGGGTACCATATAGGATCCACATGGTTCTTCAGCTAATCCAAGTTTAGGACGTTTTAATCTGGGTATTAAGTGGCTCAAACATGACCATTGGATTAGATACGTGTGGACTATAAGACCATTGGATGGAATAGTACGCAGACCAAATGTAACGATTATGGTAATTTTAGATCTAGACAAATCTAATCAAGTTTGGATTGAGTAGGACTCATGCATGTCTAATTATTGCATTATGGTAATTGAAGATTTATTCATAAGTTGATTTTTGTTTTTTTTATTCTACAAAGAAACTGATGTCATGTAGAGGGGACCTGCTGCATTGGAAAGTCCTATACTGAGTTATGGTCAGCGTGCCTATCCACATAAACCTCAAGTTAGACAATGGTGTCCACCAACTACGAATTGCATGGGGCCCACGTATGGAAGGACAGGACACCCTAGACACCTTTAAAAAAAAAATATCAATGTCCATCTTTGGACAATGACACACACAGACAGAACAAGACAATATAGAACACGACATGGTGTATTTGTCCAGGTTGCCTGCGAATCAACAGCCAAGGGTGCTCCCCTTGAACATCAGGGAGCCCGCCTGCTACTTTGGCCTTCTAGAGGTATCGAGCTCTCAATGTCGGCCAAACTAATCAGGTGTGCCAAGGCCTTTACAAACATTGGTTTTGTATTTTATGTTTACCAAATTTAATGGGTAACTTCGCCTGTGTATAATCGTTTAGCCATACACTGTCGGTCTCAAGCCTGGATAAAGAAGGAGGGTTGCGGTAGGGCAGTGACAGCCAACATAAAAACTTAGTCACACCCTATGAATATGAACCAATATGAGAATTTCGTTCGGGCATTCTCTATTGAGTGACATGTTGTACTCTATAGGCCTGGAGGCAATGATAAATGAGCAAGGGTTGCTAGGTCATCGCCCAGAAGCGACGCGTCACACCGGCGCCCGGGTGTGGTGTCAAATAGGCAAGGGTTCCCTCACTTTGTTGGACGGGTAGGGGTAAAGAAGATAGTTCAAGACCATAAAATTAGGTTAGCCACTTGAAACATTGGGTCTTTAATTGGTAAGTTGGTAGAGTTAGTAGATGTTATGTGTAGGAGAAAGATTAATATTTTATGTCTACAAGAGACCAAATGGGTAGGTGAGAAAACAAAAGTGATAGAACCTTGAGGATATAAGATTTGCTATACAAGAATAAATAGGAATAGGAATGGAGTAGGGAGTGTTATTAGTCGTGAGTTTATAGATAATGTAGTTGAGGTACGTAGGAAGGGTGATAGGATCTTACTTATTAAATTAGTATTAGGTACATATATTATTAATATTATTAGTGTTTATGTACCTCAAGTAGGTTTAGATGATTCCATTAATAGTCAATTTTGGAAAGATTTATTTGGAGTAGTACAAGGGATATCTTATGGAGAAAAGTTTTGCATCGGTGGTGACCTTAATGGACATGTAGGCATTAGTAGGGATGGATTTGAGAGTATCCATGGAGGCTATGGTATAAGAAAAAGAAACAAAAATAAAGAAAGGATTTTAGATTTTAGTTTGTCCTATGATATGCTCTTAGCAAACACTTGGTTTAAGAAGAGGGAGTCTCACCTAGTAACATTTAAAAGTGAGGTTAATACGAGTCAGATGAATTTTTTTCCTACTTAGAAAGAGAGATAGGGGTTGTTGCATCGATTGTAAGGTTATACCAGAAGAAAGTGTAGCTACACAACATAGAGTCTTATTTTTAGATCTTAGAATTAGAAAATGCCGCAAAAGGGATAGACATAGGATAGATCTTAGAATTAAGTGGTGGGTACTGAAAGGAGCTAAACAAGAAATTTTTGTAGAGCAGGTAGTTAAGGAAGTTGATTGATCTCTCAAGGAGGATTCAGAATCAATGTGGAATAAGATATCGGGTGGCATGAGAAAGGTGGCTAATGAGATATTGGGTGAGTCTAAAGGCGGTGCACCACTAGGTAAGGATACATCATGGTAGAACGAGGATGTCAAATTAGTTATTAAGGTTAGAAGAGAGTGTTATAGAAATCTAAGTAAGAGTCGTGATAATGAGAATTTAGAGAAGTATGTGATAGCAAAGAAGGAACCTAAAAAAGTTGTTTGAAACGTGAGGGATAAGGTATATAAGGAGGTTTATGACAAGTTGGATACCAAAGAGGGCGAGAAAGATATTTATAGGTTTGCAAATATGAAAGATAGGAAATCGAGGGATCTGGATATGGTTAGATGTATCAAATATGAAATGCAAACAGTTTTAGTCAAAGATGAGGAGATTAAGGAGAGATGGAAAATTAGTTTGATAAGCTATTTAATGGAAGTCATTCTCAAGATCTTGGAGACTTCTCCATTCCTTTTCATGAGATGAATCGCGACTTCATGCGCAAGATTCAAAAGAAAAAAATTGCAGAAGCTTTGGAGAAAATGAAATAAAAACGGGCAATTGGCCCAGATGATATACCTATCGAGGCTTGGAAATGCTTGAGTGAGAAAGGTTTAGAATGGTTAACAAATCTTTTTAACAAGATTTGACAGACAAATAAGATGCCTAATAAGTGGAGGAAGAGTACTTTGGTGCCTCTATATAAGAATAAGGGTGATATACAAGATTGCACAAACTATCGTTGTATAAAACTCATTAGTCATACTATGAAACTTTGGGATAGGGTGATTAAGTCTACGTTGAGGAAGATTGTCATGATATCAGAGAATCAATTTGGTTTTATGCCTGCAAGATCAACTATGGAAGATATACATCTTCTTAGACAACTTATTGAGAGATATAAAGAGAGGAACAAAGATTTGCATATGGTTTTTATTGATTTGGAGAAGGCATACAATAAAGTACGTAGGGATGTTCTCTTGTGGACAATGATAAAGAAAAGTGTTTCTCTCAAGTATATTAGTATAATTAAATATATGTACGAAGGAGTAGTAACCAATGTCCGCACTTGTGGAAGGGTGACAACCAATTTTCCTATAACGATTGGGTTACATCAAGGATCTGCATTAAGTCATTTTCTATTTGCTATAGTGATGGATGAGCTGACGAGATCAATTCAAGAAAATGTGTCGTGGTATGTTATTAGTGAATGATATTGTTTGATTGATGAGTCTAGAGTTGGGGTTAATACTAAGTTAGAATTATGGAGACACACATTGGAAGCAAGAGGTTTTAAGTTGAATAAGAGTAAGACAGAATATATGGAATGTCAGTTTAGTAAGCAACGAAGTAGTGATGGGAGTATAGTGAAGCTTGGTGAGCACAAAATACCGGTGGATGATTCTTTCAAATATTTGGGATCTATCATTCAAAAGTATGGAGAAATTGTTGGAGATGTAAATCATAGGATAAAGGTTGGGTGGATGAAATAGAAAAGTGCAACTGGAGTGTTGTGCGATCGTAGAATGTCATTGCGGTTGAAGGGAAAGTTTTATAGGACGACAATTAGGCCCGCTTTACTATATGATACAGAATGTTGGGCTGCCAAGAGACATCATATTCAAAAAATGAGTGTAGCTGAGATGCGTATGCTCAGATGGATGTGTAAAAATACAATAAAAGATAAGATTCAAAAATAAGGAGATACGTAAGAAGGTAGGCGTTGCATCCATTGAAAATAAGACAAGAGAGAATCATTTACGGTGGTTTGGACATATTCGGCGAAGGCCTAATGATGCTCCAGTTAGAAGGATGGAGAATGAAAAAATATATTAATTAAAAGAGGTCGGGGTAGGCCTAAGAAGACTTGAATGGAGATGATAGGAAAGGATATGAATTCTTTGAACCTCACTGAGGACATGACATTGGATAGAAATGATTGGAGGAGAAGGATTCATGTGGAAGACCCAGAATGATTTTCTTTTTTGGTTCATATCGCCGGCCCCAATTGTTTTGGGATGAAGGCGTAGTTGTTGTTTGTAAAATTTAATGGGTGATTTTCAAAAAATTCCATCATGTTAGAATATTGTAGCACACATAAACAACATTATATACAAAACAAATAAAATTAATAGACGACAAATTGAGTGAATACAAAAAATTGCAATTGACACTTTTCTTTTTATTGAAATTTTAACGTGTACATACATATCATTAAATAAAAAAAGAATGCAAATTTCTTTTATACAAAAAAATGAGTACAAGATGATAAACAATGGAAAAAGGTCATGTATTCTTATAGGGATAACATGGTTTATGTGTGGCCATAAGACAACCGTTGGGAGGCACCCCAACTGTTTCACCTTGTCTCAATGGTTTAGTGTCAATTGTGACTCTTGGGTTTGAAGATATTTTTTTAAGACCCTAAATGTCAAAATTAAAATGCATGTAAGTGCATAAATTCATAAGTTTATGGAAAACAAGAAGCAAGGAGAAAGGCAAGAGTCTGTCCATAGGCGATTTTGTGCGTAACTACTCGGGTTGAACCCTTCCGCACATCTAGAGTCTAACAGTGGTATCAGAGCGCACTTCGGTAAAACCTGACGGGGCTTGAAATGGCCAGGGTGTTTGCGTATTGACGTTGAAATTTATTAGCAGAAAAGGTCAGTAAATCAATTATTTTGTTTAACAAACAGTGAATAAATTCCTGTTTGTGTGGAAATCGAAAGTTTAGGGTACGATACATACCCGATTTCCAGTGGCTGGTAATCGGTGATGCTCGCCACCGAAAGTATCACCTTTTTAGAAGTCTTCTCCGATCACTGAAGTCGGTGCATTCCCTGTAAAATAAAATAAAAAGGACAAGGAAGGGCGACACACGATTAAAAAAAGGTTTGTGCATCTCCGAACGCTCACCGAATACAGCCGGGGTCGCCGAAAGCCATTAGAGACAGTCGGCATATAAGATCTCCAAAAACGGTATAGAGTCAAAAACCATTGATCGATTCGGTGGTGCCCGAATAGCTTAAAAAGGGAAACAAAGCCTTAACGTGAGGGAATTAGGAGATTAGAAAGAAAACAAAAGGGGAAGTGATAGCCAGTGTCCGACGTGTCTACGACAGACAAAATAGTCGGCGAGTCAAGGGCGGCGAACTCCCTTGACATATACTCCACTATTCCGGCAGGTCGCTGGAAAATCCCTCAAATCTCATATTTCCTTTTTTCTCTTCGGAAAAATCGTAGAGGCGGCGCAAAGGAGCGCATCAATCTCCACCTTCCTTGTAATGCGCCATCGTTGAACCATGCCGGTGCAACTTCTTCACAGAAAAGGAAGGGGTTGTGGGCTCGGGTTTTCGGCGTCCCTTCGACTTCTTCTTTCGATTTCTTTTTTAGAAAGAATGGGTCGACAAACCCTCTTTTGACCCTTTCTTTTTATTAACATGTAATGTAATTTTGCACAATCAATATATTATTTTGTGTATATTTCTGGTTTAAATCCTTTGAGTTCTCTGGTTAGTGGTTCTATTTTCTGTATTTTCCAAAGTAGTGCCTGGTTTCTAAGATTATAAAAAGGTGCCTGCAACTTTCTATTTAACTAAAAAAGATTTAGAATTACAGCTTCTGGTTTTTGTCTATATTATTTGCTCATAGAGGTTTCTATACTTTTAATATTACAGATAAATGTTTGATATTTTCTGTTTAACTCACCAAAAAAATAAAAAATAGGGTCTGTAACTTTTTTGAAAATATAAAAAAGTGGTTCTGCTTTGCAGAAAACCTCTGAAGTGTATTACTTGTTTTAAGTTGATTGAAATTTCATTTTCCGAGCATACTTTTGCACGTTTTATGATCCAGTTGCATGCCTAAACTAGTTTAGAAGTACAATAACTTGAAATCATATATATATATATTCAAGAAATTTTAGTTGAAAAAGTTTTATTAATCCTAATACTTCTCTGTGTTTAGGTAAATGACAAACAAATTAATCATGGTTTTAATAAGGCAATCAATATTGAGCTCAAATATAATTTGTTAACAGTTATTAAGATCAATTATAATTAAATTCATATTATGTTGTATATGATGCAACATGGGTTAATTCGCTATTTTGAATGGGTTTTTATACATGATTATGTCCTTATATCATGTTATCATAATTTATTTGGTCTTCACATGATTTTTAGTATGTTATCTTAAAAAAATTGAATGATGAGATGTATTGTGAATATAACCATTGTGCAATTGAGTTGGTCCTAATAAACAACTTGGGTAATCATCTTTTAAACTCATATCACCTTATTCTGATTGGTTTAATTCAGTCATTATGGATTAGACCATAAGTTGTGGATTGGTTTGTATATATTAATCCAAAATTGGACATAATCATATCTGTTGGATTATATTAGTGACTAAACTAAACTTAATTACGATGAATTGTATTAGATCCATTTTGTAATGCCCCAAAATATTTAACTTAAAAAATTGTGATTCTTTTTTTGAAATCACAACGGAATCATTTATTAACACTTTGGTTAAATAAATCAGGTGAGTTACTGGCGAAAACAAAAAATTTTATTCCATTTAGACAAAAATAAAATATATGTCATTATTACATGAACATTGTAATTAATAAGAAAATAAAAGTCATCAGAGTTCCGCAGGACAATCTAAGAATTTTGCGATCTTATGGCTCCATCCGCTGTGGTACCCACAATTGCTCTACGAAGGTTATTCACTTCCTTAAAAAACATAAAGTTGAGAGGGTCAGACTACACCCAATTTGATTAAGCAACATACTAGCAATGTATGTATGCACAATGCCATGTGTATAAGTAAACATGCAAACTATCAGAATATGAATATACAAAATTAGATAATTCATACGAATCGAATTAAATGTTCTCAACACCATAATTTTATTATTTGGCAAAAGAATTCATCATCAAGAGATAGACACCATAGAATTCAATCAAAATCATTGTACCACAGTTTTAATTTTAGCATACGTGTATAACTAAAACTTAAAAAAAAAAAATAGGTTTTCTATTATTAACTCGCTCTATGGATACACACAAACTTTGACATCGTAGTGGACCGAGACCACTTTAGGGTTTGTTATGATTCTATTAGATAACCCGAGTAACTAGCCGTACATATACCCAAAGGGGATGGTCTTTGACATCCTATCAAATTTTGCAAGTGTTCCTATGACACCTTAAGGTTTATGCGAAACTACGTAATGAGTTATGGGCTTTAGCAAAGCTCTGAGATTCCCATCAAGGTATAATCAGTTTTAACTTGACATTAGCCAAGGATGTAGTACAATAATGCAACACGGTCATATTAATTGTGTACGAGACGTACATCATTCTCATATAGATATAATATCACTTTCCAGACTATCACTATAAAGTGTAAATTTATGATTTCCATCATAAGATTATTCAGAGTATTTATATCTCATGTACACTCTCATAACTTGAGATGTGAATAGAGAACTCATTCAAAATTTTCTCCTTTGAATTACATATCTTGACAAATTTAGACACAGACACACACACACACACACACACACACACACACACATATATATATATATATATATATATATACATATATATTTGCACGACTTACATGGACCAAGTTATAGAGACCTTCTTCGGGCTATTCCCGTACCCAACTCAAAGGAGAGTTAGGTTGTTCCTCGCATTTTTTCATTGTATTTATTTATTTATACATGTTTTCTTTATAGTTTCAACCCTACTGCAGCCCTACCAAGTGTACCAGTCGATCACTCTTTTACTAGAGGCGAGTATCGATAGTGACAACGGCAACCAAACCAGTTGGTCATTTTTTTTATATATGTTGATCTACCTTTTTTTTTATTTGTGTTATACTGAATGACAGTCTTGGGTTAGTCAGACCCCCATACGGGCTTGATCCCGCAACGTCTCACTCTGTTGAGACTTGCACTAGTATACATCTCAATTCGGTGTACCCGTGCGGTGTGCAACCGATGTGAACTCTGCTCCTCATAGCAGCAGAGCTCACCTGCACCGTGTGAGGGTGCAGGAGTCGGCTGGGCATTGACAGACCCAGCTAATCAGCCCCATGTATGAATATATATATATATATATATATATATATGTATGTATGTATGTATGTATGTATGTATGTATATATATATTCAGAAGGCAAGCTGGAGCTGCGGCAAACCCCACTAAGACAACATGTGGTGTTGTTCTAGTCTGCAGTGCCTAGTCCAACATAATACCCTACATTGGTTGTGCGTTAAATTTATTGCATCGCACAACCCGTGTAGAGTTGACAAACCCCGGGTCATTTTGATCGAACGACTAGGCATGGCTGGTCAGTCAAGCATGTGATACCATGTTGTCGGGCCTGCAGACTGTTACCCACATGGTCTCCACCCACGATATACTTCTCTTCTTCCTCAGCCATTGAATTCCATCAACTCAACTTGGAGGCATTGGATGACTGGGAAAGACACTCTATTGATCAGGCATACTACAAGAGTTTTATTTTGGTGTCTTGATTCGTCGAAGAAAGGTAAGGGCATGCTATCTTTATGTGTACGCTTAGGAACGTGTAGTATATGCAATCATCCTACTGTCCGAATATATGTATGAACATACATTTACTCAGTCATGGGGTCTTAAATGTCAAATTAAAGATCAAGCTAATCTTCAATAGGTGATTAACGTGCAACATACGGATGATGGTGGAAAACATTTTGGGTTTGTGCATTGATCCACACTAAATAGTGGGATCAATAGCATAACTCGTACATTGGATTCTCTCAAATGTATGCATACATTATGACGGATTAAGGATTGTGTTTGTATAACAACATATAGATTATCGATGGACATGAGAAAACTTTGATGATGCATATGTTGTTGTTCAAAAGTTAATATGATGTGTGTGTTTAAGATAGGAGTTCTCTAAAGAAAATTATATATATATATATATATATATATATATATATATATATATATATATATATATATATATATATATACATATATCTAACTATGTGAAACGTTGTATGTCAAACCCTTGTTGTAAAAGTATATCATTGTGATTATTTTACATTCAATTGCCATGCAATGTTCAGATGCGTTATACTGTATGTGACAACCAACACTGCATCGATCCACCTTGATGTGGATCTATGACATCATGAGCATGATTTTAAAAAACACAACAATATGTGTGTGTTTGAGATTGACAATGCCTAGGGTTACGAAAATAGAGAATCTAGATGCAAATAAGGGGTTAAAAAATGAAGTGTCACTTATACAGAATGAAATTTTGCAAGAAAAAAAATCACTATACCCCTACGAAAATTATTTGGAATTTCACAAGGTACGAACTTTTGCAACACTTATAGGTTTTTTGCAATGTTTCTTCCTATACTCGTCATGATTTGCGTAAGTGTTTTAAAATTTTACAATCTTTTTTGGAATATCGCAACCTCAAATATGATTTTGTTGATGAGTTTCGTGGGTCCATCCACTTTCAGTGTTGTGATACGCAAAAATTAAAAATTCGCAAATGCAGGGGTAAAAACATCAAAAAATATAGAAACCTGCATAATTATCTATTTAGCAGATTTGGTAAATTATGAAGCATTTTGAAAATACATCATTTTTGTCGTATAATACGGTCATTTTCCATTTACCAAAACATACCTCTTTTATTTAATTTCAAATGCACATCTAAAAAACTTATAATTCAAAACCATACTTAGTCTATATTCAGTCATTCCAATTCATGTCCCTGGTAAGTATTCTTCCTTTAATTGTGGTTAATAGTTAACAAAAATGCAAAACTACACCAGTTTTGCACTCATTAAGTGTGCTTCTCTTTGCCCGTTTTACCCTATCACTCTCTCTCTCTCTCTCTGGATATTTAAGAGTAAGTTTAAGGGTAAATCGTAAATTTGAGTGAAAGTAAGCAAGGCCAACTTTGTATCTAACCACAAGTATGCATTTGGTTAATTACAAAATAAATGAGTGCATGCATTTGAATTATCAATCCATTTTCCCATACATTACTAACAAATATCACGACACGAGGGTTGAAAAAAAAGTCGCTTTTTGGTAAAAAAAATTGCCGTTTTACACGTGGCAACAGATGCCTATCGTGACTTATCTTTTTCGGAAGAAACGAGAAGAAACCCCATTGAACGCAATTCGAACCTGATCCACTCTCGGGCCACGCTTGACCACTAGACGCCCAGATAGATATAGCACGTAGCAGCTTGGCGACCACAACGCCTTCTTTCCGTCATCCTTCTTCGACCCCGACGGGAGGTGAGAACCATCCTACGGAACTCTTCGCGTTCTCCAAATCATTGATTTCTACGTATTGTTCGTATACAGTGTTCTAGCTCTTTCTTCAGCTGTGATAGAGAGGCCTGTTGGTTCCAATTCGCCATTACTTGATGAGATAGTATGGTGGTGAGGCTTATTATTGGTGTGTTCGATGTAAAAATGTGATGCCCATCTTTAACTTTTCTCATTTATTGATATTGGTGCTCTTATTTTTGCTCCCCCTGTACTTGGTTTTTGTGGAATTTATAGTGGTTTCCTTTGAAGAAGCTTGTCTGGTGATGAGAATGGCGGGTGAGCCTAATTATTGGTGTATTCGATGAAAAAAGATGATGGCCGTCTTCAATTTTTGCATTTCTTGACATTGGTCCTTCTCCTTTTCTATATTGGGTTTTATGGAATTCACAATGGACTGCTTTGAGAAAGCTCATTGAGATGATGTAGGAAAAAAATGGCTTCTTTGAATTTGATCTGTTGCTTAGATGCCTATGAAAGCAAGAAGTGGGGCTCTTCTAGAAATCTGAATCCATGGGTCGATCACGATTCGTTTCGACAGTGCTCTAGAACTTCTGCTGTTGAAAGCAGGACTGGGAAAGTGTGGGTTGTAGGATTTTATGGATCCCATGCTGGTTATAAACTAGAAAAACCATCAAATCTCTCTTCTTATAGATCTACATCAATTGATTTTGTGGGGTCTGTTCGAATAATTACGACAAATAGTATGGACTTGTGCGGTAAACGCGATCGGAGTAAGCTATTGGGCACGTCTAAAGCACATTCTTTTGGTGTAGAATCTGATTCATTCAACAGTGGGGAAGTAAATCTCAGCAACAATTTGGCACGACCAGTAGGTGATTCTTTGGATTGTCATAGTTTGAGTTTGAAGAGCACTGTTTCAGAACCAGATGATAAAAGTGCAAGGCAGAAAAGGTTGAGCAAACTGTCTAAGTACTTGCCACATTCGAAGAAGGGGACGAAGGTTGAAACTTTGCAGCATATCATTGGAAGGAAAAATGACCGATCAAGTGAGCAGGATGGGCATTTAGTTTCTGACGTGGGTTGTGATCTGAAAGCGTGGATTTCTAGCATTGGACCACACTCTAGTTTGCGCCACTGTAATGCCATTCTCAAAGTGCTTGAGCAGAAGAATGAGAATGAGATGATGAACATGTTTGAATGGATGAAAAAGAATGATAAGTTGAAAGGAAATAGAACAGCCTATAATTTAGTTCTCAGGGTTTTAGGTAGGAGAGAAGACTGGGATGGAGCTGAAGCAATGTTACACGAGATGTGTACTGTATCAGGCTGTGTCCTCACTTGTCAGGTGTTCAACAGCCTTATCTATGCTTGTTATAGAAGAGGCCTTGTTGATTGGGGGACTAAGTGGTTTCGGATGATGTTGGATAAAAATGTACAACCGAACCAAGCAACCTTTGGTATGGTAATGAGTCTGTATAAGAAGAACAACAATCTTGCTGAAGCTGAATTTTCCTTTGGCCAGATGAGGCGCTTCCACTTGTGCTGCTGTGCAGCATACTCTGCAATGATGACAATGTATACACGTTCAGGATTATATGAAAAATCAGAAGAAGTCATGGCATTTATGAAGGAAGATGGAGTGCTGCCAAATATGGAAAACTGGCTAGTTCGCCTCAACACTTTTAGCCAACAAGGTAAGCTGGAGGAAGCTGAGTCGGTGCTGCAGGCGATGAAGGAGGCAGGTTCCCCCCCAAATATCGTTGCATACAACACATTGATCACAGGATACGGGAAGGCGGCTGACATTGAAGGTGCTCAACGTTTATTCCACAATCTCCAAAGCATAAATCTGGTGCCCGATGAAACAACTTACAGATCAATGGTTGAAGGTTGTGGCAGGACTGGTAAATATAAAGAAGCTTTGTGGTACTATATGGAACTCAAGCAGTTGGGCTTTCAACCCAATGCGTCCAACTTCTATACCATTATAAACCTGCAAGCTAAGCATGAGGATGATAACGGTGCCATTCAAACGCTTAAAGACATGAGAGTAGTTGGCTGCCAATATTCGTCGATTATTAGCAGTCTTTTGCAGGCATATGAGAGGGTTGAGAGGTTAGCTAAGGTTCCTTTCATTTTGAAAACTTATTTTTATGATACGCTGCTTCTTGATCAAACATCATGTTCCATTTTGGTGTTGGCATACATTAAGCATGGCATGGTGGATGATGCATTACAAGTTCTACAGGAAAAGAGTTGGAAAGATCATGTTTATGAAGATAATTTGTACCATTTGTTAATATGTTCCTGCAAGGAGTCTGGCCGCTATGAAAATGCTATTAAGATATTCATGCAGATGCCCAAATCTGAGGACAAACCAAATTTATACATCATGTGCTCCATGATAGATATTTATAGTGCCATCGGCCTCTTCAGAAATGCAGAGGATCTGTACTTTAAGTTGAAATCTACCAATAGCAAATTAGACATGGTTGCCTACAGTGTGATTGTGAGGATGTACGTCAAAGCGAAGTTGTTCAAAGATGCCTGCTCAGTTCTTGATATGATGGATAAACAGAAAGATATCTTGCCTGATGCTTTTCTCTTTCGTGATATGCTTCGGATATATAAACATGTGGATATGCCAGATAAGTTGGCAGATGTTTACTACAGAATCTTGAAGAGTGGGATCGTGTGGGATGATGCAATGTATAACTGTGTGATCAACTGCTGTGGCCATGCTTTGCCCATCGATGAACTTTCCCAACTTTTTGAAGAGATGGTCCAGTCAGGTTTTCCACCTAATACAGTTACCTTCAATGTTATGATTCATATTTATGGTAAAGCAGGCTTTTTTAAAAAAGCTTGGAAAGTTCTTAGAATGGCCCAGAAGCTGGGTGTGGCTGATGCAATCTCATTCAACACTATTATAGCAGCTTATGGCAAGAATAAGGATTTTAAGAAAATGAAGTTTGCTGCCAGGCAAATGCAGTATGCTGGTTTTGAAATTTCCCTTGAGGCCTACAACTCTATGTTGGATGCCTACGGTAAAGAGGATTATGTCGAAGAGTTTAAAGATGTGCTACATAAAATGAGGGAAGCATGTTGTGTTTCTGACCACTATACATACAATATTATGATTAATATATATGGGGAAAAAGGTTGGATAGAAGAAGTTGCTAATGTTCTTGTGGAACTCAAGGAACATGGTCTGGAGCCCGATTTATGGAGTTACAATACGTTGATAAAGGCATATGGGATTGCTGGAATGGTTGAAGAAGCAGTCCATCAAGTAAAGGAAATGAGAGACAATGGGATCAAGCCTGATCGGGTAACATTTATTAACCTTATTGATGCACTGCTGAGGAATGACAACTTCTTGGAAGCTGTGAAGTGGTCATTATGGATGAAGCAATTAGGAATGACTGGCTCAAAACATTGAAATTCTACTTTTAGAATGGATAACAAACAGAAACCACCATGTACAAATTTGGTTGCTTTTGTTTTTCAGTTTCCTCGTAAGATTTGATGTATATTAAAAAAAATTCTTCAAAATCTCTGCTTTCATTAGTGACAGATTAAGGTGTTTTTTTTACAATTTTTTATACCTGTAGATCAATGTTATCCTTAATTTCATAGTAGCTAGAGCATATATATGCTCATTTGCTTTTCTTCTTTTTCTTTTTTCCTTTTTTTTTCTAAGCCTATTATGTGGCATTATAAATTCCTCTACTTCATCTTCTTGCACATTATTGTAATTCCTCTTGTTGTATGAAATTGATCCTGGGCAAGTTTTTTTGATTAATCATTAATTGCTTCTTGAGGATTCTATATTAACTGTCTTTTCAGCACTGCAGATATTCTTGAATGCTTGAAGATCACATTTTTATGTTATTAGATGAGAAACCAAGAAGAAAAAGCATAAAAAGTAGCAGTCAGTTAGGAGGATGATAGAGAAAGGAGGGAGAAGAAAAGGAAGAGGAGAGAGGAGGAGAGATAAGTCAATGTCTACTACTCATTCTTCATACCAACGCTTCACTACTTATTATCACATGGACAAAAAAAATCCCTGTAAGAACCAAAGATGCTAGTGCCATACAAAAAAGAGGGTACAAAGACCAAAATACACCCCACACAAATGAGAAAAGAACTGCAAAAGCTACAGCAGAGCCTCTAACACGTCCTAAAGTTTCAGCATTATATGTGCACACAGGCACACATGCACATGCATGTGCACAAAAATTAGGGATAGATCTGTGCCTGTTCATCTTAAGTGATAATCATATGGTCATACCAAACAAATTAAAAGGAAACACAAGTTGCACGCTTTAAAAAATTATTAATTTCTTATTGCCCACATAAACTGTTGCTCCTGTTGGTATAAAGCACATGCTATGAATAATGACATCCAGAGTGGTCAACTCATATGTTTACTGACCTACCATTTTTCATCCTAGAAGATTTAGCACTTTTACCAAAAGTAATAGAAACTAAAGGCATTTATTCTCAACTAGAACTGGAAGATTTCTTTCATGAGTACCTTGAAAGCCAGTAAATTGAAAAATTCTAGCTGAAATTTCTTCATCATGAAGAGTTTTTTTTCCATGTTTACATGGGGAAACTGCGGCCTGGGGTACAGAGACTTGCTGTCGTCCTTGGGGACGTAAAACACCGAAAGGGCCTATGCTGGGCTTCGGCTTATGCAAGGGGGTAGCGCCCTCAGGATTTGAACCCCAACTGGTGGTATGCCAGCCAAGGCCCGCTCCAACTACGCTAACATGAAGAGTTGAAAGCTGAGGTTTTGCCAATCTTTTGAGTTCCACGGGTTTCTACATGCTGCCAAAAAATATTTATTCCTTCTATAGACCAAACTTAGTGGAATTGTTTATGTTTTTCCTTCATTTCACATCTTCAAATTGTGGTGAGGGATATTATAATGAAGTATGCGGAATTATAAGCCAAAGATGCAAAAGCATCAACTAAGTCCAATAATGGACAAATGCAAAAGCACAATGAGCATACAAGCAAGAAGTCCATAATGGGACAATACAAAAAGCCTTAAAAGACAATGCCAACAAGTAAAGAATGCAAATCTTATTAAAGAAGGCTTGAAAAACTTAATAAGAACAAAGGTGAACATGTTCTATTTATACACAACAAATGAGGAGAGGGGCGACCATTGGGAGCTCCCTCGTAGAGTCGTTGGGAGCTCCCAACGACTCCATGAGTGGGGCCTCAATGATATAAAGAAAATTAAAATAAAAAAAGAAAAAGTACATTTGAAATAAATATAAAAAACTAAACTAGAAAAATAGTTGTTTCTAGAAACAACTATGTGAAAAGATGAAAATGCTCCTATCCGGCAAACTAGACAACTTATATATATATATATATATATATATATATATATTTTAACACCCTCCCTCAAACTTACGGGGAAATAACTGAAAGTTTGCTAAGGAGAAAAATAAAGCGAGGAGCATAAAGAGCTTTTGTGAAGAAATCTGCTAACTAGTACTCTGATGTGACATACGATAATATAATAGTTTCGCTAAAATATTCATCATGTTTAATACGCTCGTGGAAGGTATGGTTGCTTGCGATGTAAATTGCACTCTTATTGTTGCAGCACATCTTCGAAGAAGTGAAGATGATTATGCCCGTATCGCTGAGAAGACTTCGAAGCCACACAAGCTTAATGGTTGTAGTAGTCATTGCACGATATTCAACTTCAATTGAGGATAAAGATACTTTATGCTGCTTCTTACATCTCCATGAAATCATATTTACTTAAAAACACACAAAAACCTATAGTTGAGACTCTATCATTGGGATTTCCACCTCAATCTGCATCACTATAGGCATATAAATCAAATAAAGAAGATGATGACAGAAAACCTCCGTGGTTATAGTACTATTGATGTATCTGACAATTCTCAAGACAACACTTATGTGCACAGTGGTAGGAGGATGTTGAAACTGACTGACGGAATGAACTGCATGAGCTATGTCTGGCCGAGTGATGGATAAGTATGTGAGCGACTCAACAAGTTGGCGGTAAAGAGTAGGAGCTTGGAGTAAAGTCCCATCTTCCAGCCTCAATTTAGCATTAATTACTTCTGGGGTTTCTATCTTCTTATCATCTGAAATACCAGACTTAGTATAAATATCAGCAACAAGTTTCATTTGAGAAAGGATGTACCCTATGGGAGAGTACACAACTTCAATACTTAAGAAGTATCTTAAAAAACCTAAATCAGACATATCAAAATTTTCATTTAAAATATTTTTAATATCATTGATTCATTGTTTGTCACTTCTAATGATATTCATATCATCTACATAAAGTAGAAGAATAACAACCATAGAACTGTAATGAAAAGAGGCGGAAGCACCAATAGAGCAAGTGTCACTCTTTAAGAGTGATCACTAGAGCCAAGAATACAAACACCAAATGTGCACACACAAAAACTCTCAAATATGGAAATGACTTAAAGTCATAAGTTGGATATTATTGAAGAAAGGAAGAGAGGGGTATAAAACCCATACATTTAAGAGAGGAACACCTCCTCTATTTATAGAGGAGGAGAGCACTAGAAGGGACCACGAGGGGGCTCCCTTGTAGTCGTTGGGAGCCCCCAACGGTCAGAAATCTGACCGTTGGGGCCCCAACGACTACAAGAGTGGGGCCCCTTGTGGTTCAAGCAAAAAGCAAAAAAAATAAAAAGAAAAAAAAAGAAAAAGAAAAAGGAAAAAGAAAAAAACAAAAAATAAAAAAGGTACATTTGCAGTTTTACAATAATACCCTTATCGGGTATTTTACTAAAAGCAATATGTATATATATACATATATGTATATATATACTTATATATATACGAATGTATATATATAAGTATATATATATATATATATATATATATTTTAACACGCCCCTCAAACTTTACGGGGAGAAGACCGAAAGTTTGCTAAGGAGGAACATAAATCGTGAAGTTGGAAGCGCTTTGGTGAAGAAGTCAGCTAGCTGATATTTTGAAGTAACATATGGCAATGAGATAGTCCCTCTGAGATATTCGTCTCGAACATAATGGCAATCCATCTCGATATGCTTTGTCCGCTCATGAAAGGTGCGATTGCTGGCAATGTATATCGCACTTTTGTTATCACAGCAGAGCTTGGTAGGAGTGGAAATGAGGACGCCCATGTCAGCAAGGAGACTTTTGAGCCATACGATTTCCATAGTTGTCATCGCCATAACCCGATACTCAGCTTCAGTGGATGATAAGGAGACCTTCTGCTGCTTCTTGCATCTCCACGAGATGAGAGATTCACCTAAAAAAATACAAAGACCCGTAATTGAGATACGATCATTGGGATTTCCTCTCCAGTCAGCATCAGTAAAAGCAGTCAATTCAAGAGATGAGGAAGAGGATAAGAAGAGTCCCTTGGAGATGGTATTTTTGATATATCGCACAATTCTCATTACGGCCGCCATATGAACCGTGGTAGGTGCGTGCTGGAACTGACTCACTGCATGAACCGCATGAGCTATGTCAGGACGGGTGATGGATAGATAGGTGAGGGATCCAATTAATTGACGGTAGGGAGTTGGATCTTCAAGAAGAACACCATCTTCAAGTCTTAGTTTCGCATTGATAACTTCGGGAGTCTCAACTTTCTTTTCATCAGATATTCCTGATTTGGTACAAATTTCAGCAGCTAACTTCATTTGAGATAAGATGTATCCACGTTCGGAATAAGCCACTTCAATTCCTAAAAAATATCGCAAATAACCAAGGTCAGACATATCAAAGGTATCTTTTAGCATAGACTTAACATCATTTACTCCCTTTTTGTCATTCCCAGTGATGATCATATCATCAACATACAACAGAAGCATGATAATGGAGTCACCTGTCCTTTTAACAAAAAGAGCAGTGTCAGAATAGCAAGAAGAAAAACCTAAATTGATTAATACATTACTAAACCTGTCATACCAAGCTTTAGGAGCTTGCTTAAGTCCATATAAAGCCTTTTTTAATTTTAAAACTTTTCCATTTAAATTCATAGCTGGAGGTGGTTCCATATAAACTTCTTCATTTAAATTACCATTCAAGAAAGCATTTTTAACATCAAGTTGAAAGATGGGCCATTTTTTAACAGAAGCTATAGCAATAAGGGCTCGAACACTAGTCATTCGAGCAACTGGGGCAAAAGTTTCATCATAGTCTACCCCATACTCTTGGGCATAACCTTTGGCTACCAACCTAGCCTTATATCTTTCTAATGAACCATCACTCTTAGTTTTTACTTTAAACACCCATCTACATCCAATGGGTTTCTTGCCATTGGGAGGATCAATAATTTCCCAAGTTTGTGCCTTTTTAAGGGCATTGAGTTCAAGCTCCATAGCTTCATTCCAATGATCATATTGTTTAACATCATTGTAATGAGATGGTTCATGAAAGGAGTGAATAGCAAGAAGACATGCTCGATAATTAGGGGAAAAGGAGTCATAAGAAACAAATCTATTTGGAATTTTAGGAATGCGATTTGATCTTCTTTGAGAGGTTTCTTCTATCGACTCATTTTGAGAAAATCTTTCAAGGGCACATGTAGGATTTCTTTCATTCCTTCTAGAGTAGACTTGTATTTGTCTTGAAGCATTTTCTTCTAAGTTTTGATCATTATTTGGATATTCAACAAGATCTTCATTAAGAGGTTCATTAAGATCAATATGATCATCTATGATGTTTTCTTGAGGTAACAAGTCAAATAAAAAGGAATAGTCGATATTTTCATTTGGTTGATGCGAAAAACCATTTTCTTCTTCGAGGAATGTGACATCTTTTGAGATATAAAGTTTATTATTAAGTATGTCAAAACATCTATATCTTTTTTGTTTTTCGCCATATCCCCAAAAAATACATTCAATAGCCCTGGGAGAAAGTTTATCATTTTTGCGAGTTAAAACAAAGCATTTACATCCAAAAATTCTTAATCTTTTATAATCGGGAGACATATTGTAAAGTTTTTCAAATGGAGAAAGATTTTTCAAAGAGGATGAAGGTATTCTATTGATGAGATATGTTGAAGTTAGAACCGCTTCGGCCCAAAAGGATTTTGGGATATTTTTTGAAATCAATAATGTTCTTGTAGTTTCTATTATGTGCCTATGCTTTCTTTCCGCAAGACCATTTTGTTGCGGAGTGTTGGGACAAGAACGTTGATGACAAATTCCATTTTCTTTTAAGTAATTTTGAAAATCATTAGACATATATTCACCTCCCGAATCGGACCAAAGAATAGATAAAATTCCCAAAAATTGATTTTTAACCATTGCATGAAATTCTTTAAAGAACGAAAAAACTTCAGATTTGCGGCTTAAGAAGTATATCCATGTAAATCTAGTGAAGTCATCAATAAAGACCACATAATACGAAAAACCTCCTTTAGATAAAATTGGGGAAGGTCCCCATACATCGGAATGAACAAGTTCAAAAGGCCGAGTGGCAAAATAACTTCTTTGAGGAAACGGAGTAGCTTTAGATTTCCCAAAAATGCAATCTTTACAAGTCATGTGTTTGTCTTTACAAGTATTGTTAAAAAAAGGGAGAAGAGACATTTTTACAAAATTTGGATGACCAAGTCTCTCATGCCAAATTCCAATACTTTTGTCTTTAACAAGATTGCAAGATGACTTAGATGGAAGCGTCAAAAAGTCCATAAAATAGAGATCACCCCTTCTATGGCCTTGCCCAATCAGCTTCCCTGACTGGAGATCCTGCACGATGCAATCTTTAGGTGAGAAAGAGACTTGGCATCCATGGTCGGTGATTTGGGAAACGGAAAAAAGATTTAAATTAATTTTTGGAACGACTCTTATTTTAGGAACAAAAAAGTTTTGAGAATTTTTGAAGTCAAGTGTTCCAATACTTTCTATTTTTAATGACGTTCCATCGGCCGTTGAAACATAGGAGGACATGGGTTCGGAAAAAACATTGGAAAGAGAGGTTTTATGAGATGTCATATGGAAAGAAGCACCAAAGTCTAGTATCCACATACCTGGAGGTGATGAAGAGTAGGCGATGGCGGCTCCGGATGTTGAAGGAGAAGACTTGAGAAGGTGTTGGAGAACTTCAGAGATATGATTAAGAGTTTCTTTGATATCTCCTTCTTTGGTACTTTCTTCCTTCTTTGGAGAATTTTCTCCAACCGCGGCAACCTTTCCTTTAAGCTTTGGACAAACCGGTCTAATGTGCCCCGGTTCATGACAATAGTGGCATATGATCCCCTTTCTAGGCCCATTGATATTTTTGTTAAAGTGGGGAGGTCTATATGCTTTAACATTTGATCCGGGCCTATTAACGGCCAAAACTTCATCATTCCTAATGCTCAAACCAAGTCGAGTTTCTTCTTGACATACCTCGGCAAGAGCATCTTCAATAGGTAGGGCTTTGCTTCTATGGAGAAGAGATGCCCTCACTTGTTCAAATTCCGGGCGAAGCCCATGAAGAAATTGAAAAAAGTGCTCGTTTTCAATTTGTTCCCTTCTTAGTTCAATGTCTTGTGGAGCAACCCATTTGGGCTCAAGAAGGGCAAACTCATCCCAAAGAGGGGTTAGAGAACTAAAATAATCCCGGACACTCATATCCATTTGTTTGGTGGAACGAATCTTTTCTTGACAAAAGAATTGCCGAGCAAGATCCTTTTGGGTATACATACCCTTAAGGAAAAACCAAGCCTCATTGGCTCTTCTAAACTTGGCAATATTGGCACAATTTTTAAGATCTACATTGTTCATAAACCATGCCAAAATTTTGGCATGGTTACTTTCCCAATCCTCGATTTTGGATTGATGTTCATTAATGGCTTTGATGCGCTCATCGCCATCTAAAGCCTTTTCAACTTCATTTTCAATTTTGGTAAGAACAAGAGTGGGTTCGGAAGTAGTCCCCATAACAAAACCCCAAAGTTTCTTACCTCTTAGATGATTTTCCATAGCGGAGGCCCACATGAGATAGTTGGACCCATTTAGTTTGAAAGAGAGCTCCACTTTAGAGTCACGTTCCATCGGCACCAAATACTCTTCCTTTCTTCAAAACTTTGAGAGGCACGCTTTCCAAGATGACAAAAGGAAAAAGCCCAATCACCAATCGAGCTCTGATACCATGTAATGAAAAGAGGCGGAAGCACCAATAGAGCAAGTGTCACTCTTTAAGAGTGATCACTAGAGCCAAGAATACAAACACCAAATGTGCACACACAAAAACTCTCAAATATGGAAATGACTTAAAGTCATAAGTTGGATATTATTGAAGAAAGTAAGAGAGAGGTATAAAACCCATACATTTAAGAGAGGAACACCTCCTCTATTTATAGAGGAGGAGAGCACTAGAACGGACCACAAGGGGGCTCCCTTGTAGTCGTTGGGAACCCCCAATGGTCAGAAATCTGACCGTTGGGGCCCCAACGACTACAAGAGTGGGGCCCCTTGTGGTTCAAGCAAAAAGCAAAAAAAAAGGAAAAAGAAAAAGGAAAAAGAAAAAAGAAAAAAACAAAAAATAAAAAAGGTACATTTGCAGTTTTACAATAATACCCCTATCGGGTATTTTACTAAAAGCAATATGTATATATATACTTATATATATACGAATGTATATATATAAGTATATATATATATATATATATTTTAACAAGAACCTATACTTTTAACAAAAAGAGCAGTGTCCGTATAACATGAATGAAAAACCAGATGGGTCATCATATTCCTAAATTTATCATGCCAAGCTTTTGAAGCTTGTTTTAGACCATATAAGGTTTTTTTAAGCTTAAGAATTTTACTTTTTTCAATATAAAACCCCGGCAGAGGATCCATGTAAACTTTTTCATTTAATTCACCATTTAAAAAAATGTTTTTCATATCTAGTTGATAGATGAACCATTTTTTAATAGAAGCAATGGCTATGAGGGTCCTAACACTAGTCATTCTAGCTACCGAGGCAAATGTTTCTTCATAGTCAATACCATGCTCTTGAGAGTATCCTTTGGCACTAGCGTAACTTTGTAACATTTTAGAGACCCATCACTCTTGGTTTTAACCTTAAAAACTCATCCACATCCTATAGTTTTTTTTCTTATGAGTAATGAAATTATTTTTCATGTTTTAGCTTTTTCAAGAGCACTACTTCAACCCATTGAGGAAGATTTTTTGCTTCATTATAATGAGATGGTTCATCATAGGAATGTAATGCAATTACACATGACTTATATTTAGGTGTTAATGTGTCATAAAATACAAACCTATTTGGTGGGTTGGAGATACAATTTGATCTCCTAAGGGAGGTTTCCTCTAATAATGAACTTTGAGAATATTTTTCTAAAGCATTTAGAGTTATGTCACACGGACTCGGCTAGGGAGGCGCCGCACCCGAGTCGACATGCCCCGACATGGGTGCGGCTTCGGACTCGGCCCGGACTCGGTCAACGAGTCGAGGCCGAGTCCGTCCTTTTTTGGACTCGGTCAATGTTGACCGAGTCAAAAAATTGTCCATTTTAAGGTTTAAAAAAAAAAATCATTTCTGGGGCTTCTGAGTCACCGCTTATTCTGGTTGAACTGGGTTTTCTTAAGCTACTTTCATTTTGTGTTAAATGTTGCTAGAATAACTGGAGTCTCTGTTGGTCCTTTTAGTAGTTCTGTTAAATTAAGGACTTTGTGTTAAGATTTTGTTATGGTGAGATTTCTGGAATTGAAAGTCTTCATTATGTGATTCCTTGTCCTATCAAATTGGGTGCGAGATCCCTGCCCATGCATGTCAAGGATGGTTCACTACAAATAACCATCATAATTATGTGCAGACAATTTTTTTGAGAAATTTTGACATTTTTATCTTTTCCTTTTCTTGGTATTATGTACATTTTTTTGCAACGAAGCCTCAAACATAAGCTCCAAAAAAAAAAATTCTGGGGGGCGCTGCCCCCCTACGCCCCCCCGCCAGGGGTGGCCCCCCTGACCCCCGCACCCATGCCGGGGGGAGCCCCCGGACCCCCCTTTCTACAAGGGCAAAAGTACAATTTACAAAGTTTATAAAAACACTCATGCTGGTGCCAAACTTTAGAGGACAATATCCACATATATGCACACAGGATATATATATATATATATATAGCCGAGTCCTTGTGTCCAAAATTTTTAAAATTGTGCCGCACCCGCACCCTTGTGACATAGATTTAGAGGATTTCTTTGTTCATGTTGGGTATAAGTTTGTAAAGGTTTATCAACAATATCATTATTTATATGTGGTTCTTCTTCCACATTCTCATCACCATTTTCATTGATATTTAAGGGATTATCCTCTATGTCATCCAAAGAATCATCACAAGAGTTCAACTCTTCTTGTGACAAGAGATCAAATAAAAAAGGTATAATCAACTTATTGTTTTCTTTAGTCTTCTTAAAACCATTTTCATTTTTTAAAAAGGTTACATCTTTAAAAACATATAGTTTGTTATTCTTAGGATCAAAACATCTATATCCTTTTTGGTTTTCTTTCTAACCCATGAATACACATTCAATGGCTTTTGGAGACAATTTAGCTCTTTTATGGAAAAGCACAAAGCACTTACAACCAAAGATCCGCAACCTATTGAAGTTGGGTGTTCTTTCAAATAATTTTTCATAAGGAAATATGTTTTGCAAGGACGATGAAATCATTCTATTTATCAAATAAGTTGATGTTAGAGCGACCTCTGCCAAAAACTTTTTGGAATGTCTTTAGAAATAAGTAGTGTCCTAATAGTTTCTAAAATGTGTCTATATTTTCTTTCGACTAATCCATTTTGTTGGGGAGTTCTAGGGCATGATTTTTTATGACAAATTCCGTTTAATTCTAAATAATTTTGAAACTCATTTGATAAGTATTCACCACCCGAATCGGATATAAGAATAGAGATGTTGCTTGAAAATTGATTTTTGACAATCATATAAAATTTTTTAAAGAAAGAGAAGGCATCGAATTTAAAATTAAGAAAGTATATCCATAAAGTATATCCATAAAGTATATCCATAAAGTATATCCATACATACCTAGTGAAATAATCAATAAAGGTAACATAATATGAATATCCTCCTTTTGATATGACGCGAGAAGGTCCCCAAACATCTGAATGCACTAATTCAAAAAGTCTCTTAAAGACAAATGTTCTATTTGGAAAGGGAGTGGATTTCATTTTTTCAAAGATACAATCTTTGCAAACTAAATTTTTCTGATTACAATTTTTTTTTCCAAAGAGAATAAGATACATCTTAGAGAAGCTTGGATGCCCAAGTCGTTTATGGCAAGTTTCAATATCTTTATCTTGGACATGATTACAAAAAGAATTTAGATGAAGGTTTAAATAGTTCATGTAGTAGAGATCTCCCTTCCTATGGCCTTGCCAAATCAACTTCCTGGACCGGAGATCCTGCACGAAGCAACCCTTAGATGAGGAGATTCCACATCCATTATCGAAAATTTATGAAACGGAAAGAAGATTCAAACTTAGTTGTGGAACAACCCTTACTTTTGGCATAAAAAAGTTTTTAGAGCAATTTAAAGTTCCAACACTTTTAATTTTTAGAGATGTTCCATCGGCAGTTGAAACATAGGAGGTTTTTGAATTAGTGTATAAGTCGGATAAACCATTCTCAAGAGGTGTCATATGAAAAGAGGCCCTCAAATCAAGGATCCAAGAAGACATACCTGGATGGTAAGATGAGACTATTATGGCACCCGATGTGGATGGAGATTTGAGTAGCATTTGAAATGCCTTCGATAATTGAACCAACGAAAATAAATATTTTCCTTTAATTGGTTCTTCCTTCCTTGATGTAGTTTTTTCAATGAAAGCAACTTTGTTTTTTAGGTTTTCATATAACTTGGGACAATTAGGCCGTATATGACCCGGTTCATAGTAATGATGACAAATGGTCTTCTTATAGCCTCCATTATAGCTATTTTGCCTCCCAAAGTGTGGATGCTTGTAAGTTTTCACATGATTGTCAAGCTTGGATACGGCTAACACTTCATATCCTCCTTTTATTATATCATGGCCAATTTTCTCTTGGCATATTTTGGCAACAACATCCTCTAAAGGAAGATGCTTAGATCTATGAAGGAGGGAAGATTTAACTTGTTTATATTTAGGTCTAAGCCCATGTAAAAATTGGAAAAAGTGTTCTTTTTTCATTTGCTCTCTTCTTGGTTAGCAACCCACTTGGGTTCAAGAAGAGATAGTTCATCCCATAAGAGACTAAGAGTGTTAAAGTAATTACATACACTCATGTCCCTTTGTTTAATGGTACATATTTTTTCTTAGAGAAAAAATTGTCTTTCAAGATCTTTTTGTGTATACATACCTTTTATGAAAAACCATGCCTCGTTTGTCTTGCAAAATTTGGTTATGTTGGCATATATCTTGAGTTCAACATTGTTCATAAACCCTGCGAAGATTTTGGCATGTTTACTTTCTAATCCTCTATCTTGGATTGGTGATCCTCAATAGTTTTTGAGCGAGCATTTCCTTCTAGAGCCTTTTCTTGTCCTGCTTTCATTTTGGTGAGTTTGAGTTGTGTTTCCAGAATAGAGCCCATCACGTATCCCCAAAGCTTTTTGCCTTTGAGGTTATTCTCCATGTAGTTGGTACCATTCAACTTGAAGGAGAGATCAATTTTTTGCTCATTCTCTTATGGAAGATATCCTCCATTCAAATTACGGCAAGTGCTTTGATTCTCGAAACACAATCTTTTAATGGTCACCTTCCAAGAGACAAAGAGCACAACCTTGCTCTGATACCATGTAATGAAGTATGCAAAATTACAATTCAAAGATGCAAAAGCATTAACTAAATCCAATAATGGACAAATGCAAAAGCACAATGAGCATACAGGCAAGAAGTCCATAATGAGACAATACAAAAAGGCTTAAAAGGCAATGCCAATAAGTAAAGAATACAAATCTTATTAAAGAAGGCTTGAAAAGCTTAATAAGAACAAAGGGGAACATCCCCTATTTATACACAACAAATGAGGAGAGGGGAGACCATTGGGAGCTCCCTCGTAGAGTCGTTGGGAGCTCCCAACGGTCATATTTATGACCGTTGGAGCCCCAACGACTCCATGAGTGCGGCCTCAATGATATTAAAAAAATGAAAAGAAAAAATTACATTTGAAATAAATATAAAAAACTAAACTAGAAAAATAGTTGTTTCTAGAAACAACTATGTGAAAAGATGAAAATGCCCCTATCGGGCAAACTAGACAACTTATATATATATATATATTATATTTTAACAGATGTCTACTTGAAAGAAGCTTCTTTGATTTCTTTCCAATTTTATTTATTTGTATCTGATCTACATTTCCTTTTCAATTTTATCTGGATTAGAATTTGTGGTGCTCCATTAATCACTAGTCCTGGAATGTGATGTGATTGATGTTCAGACTCTTCTTTACTGGATTGTTTGGTATGTTTTGATATTGAATTGTATTTTCTATTTATGATATCGGAGATATAAAGGGCCTCTAATTCCTGATTCCCTGAAACATCTACTGGCCTTTTGCAAGTTATACCATTCTGATTTTCTTTAACATCAAGGGTATGTTTGGTTTGCTGGGCCACATGTGACTCCAAATCAAATTTGATTTGATGTTGCATGAATCAGAATTGCAAGAGGCCCTTTGCAATTTTGATTCTCATGTAAATGAGAAAGTGACTCTCGGTTTCTCACTGCTCATTTTCTGCTGTTTGTTTGGCCGTGCCAATAATATTCATTCTCTCATTTGCGTGAGTTTCCGAATCTCATGAGACCTTACAAAACATGCCTCAAGTACTAAGAGTTGCCATACCACTTCTGATGTTTATGAAATCTGGAATTGAAAATGTTGAAGTTGAACCAAGATCCTTTTTCTCTTTTATTTTATGTTGTCATAGATGTCATATTTATGTTAACTTTTGGACCCTTCTGCTGTGGACAACCACAGAACATCACCTCCTATTAATATAGTGGTTTTATTTTGTTCCCCTCTCTCTGCTGTTACTGTTGCATATTTCAGTAATGTAAACTCTTCTGCCCCATTCGTGGCAACTTTTTCCGTGACACCTGACACCCAAAAGTTTTTTGTTGACAAGAAAATTGATTATTTACTGTTTTTGTTGTCTTTGCAAATGGGCTGTTTATTGGACCCTTGGCCTCAAGAGTATATTTTCAACACAAACGAGTATGGATAGAAGTCACTGATCTTGATTTATAATCTGAAAATATTGTGTGTGAATCTGATAGATGCTATATAAGTATATATACATTGATCCTGACAATGGTGGCTATGATTCATCTTGATGCTGTGATAAGATTTTGTAAATCCTAAGTATGTTACGACATTTTTTTCAAAATACATTTAAATTTAAAATGTATAAGGTGATGATAGTTGTCATGATTATATCACGTTCTTGAACTTTTAGAATAGTAGCTTTCAAAATTTATTTCCATTTTTCAATTGTACTCAGTTTTCTATATATATATATATATTTATATTATTCATTTAAGACTTTCTAGAATATTCCCTTACAAACAATCTCCTGAGAATGATATCCTCTACATCAGGTGGTAAATGTCCTCAATGCTGGTGTGCAAGGTATGTTTAACCATGGCTGGTATGGGCATCTAAAATATTTTGTGTTGTAAAATGCTGCAAAGTAGTGGACCGGTTACGTTATGACTGCTGCAGCACAGAATCAACTGACTGACTGGTAATCTTTGGATCCTGACAGGCTGAAAGGCCTTGCAGTATCTGTTGTACTAATGATATATGCAAGGAGGTCGAGTATAAATTCTGAGACTACTTTGACATGGGGACTGAAGAAGGAGTTCTGTAGAGCAACGATCTCACCTTGCAAAAGGAAGACTGCATATTAAGACTACTGCAGCACAGAAGCAACTAACTGTTGATCTTTGGATATCCTGACAAACTGAAAGCCTTGAAATATCTGATGTCCTTGTGATTTTGTCGAGGAAGGGTATTATAGATGTTGAGACTGCTTAGACATGGGACTGCATAGGTACTTCCACAGAATGAGGATCTCATTGGTTGCAAATGGACGGTCAATACATTTACTTCAGATTCTGATATAACTTGCGATGATGGGGAACATTTCATGCATGGGTGTGCAGACACTTAAAATATTTGAAACTATTGTGCAAATAATGTTAGGTTTTGAAGAAAATAAAATTAAGAAATTTTCATGGGAAAGCTTTTTATTGACATTGTCCAAACAAATATAAGACGATAATAATATAAATTGAATTTCTTGTGGTATTCGTCTTTCCTTTAGATGGGTCAATATTAGCATGGCTTTTTGTCTGACTCTGTTTTGACTTCATTAACTATGCATGGTTTTTGTGTTATTTTAGTTATGTCAGAGGAAAGACCAAGAGGCATGTATTTCTGTTTCTTTGAAACCTGAATTTCTAGCAAATTATTTTTGACCTAACTGATTTAATGTCTTGTATATTCTTAAATATTTGGCGTTCCTGTATTTTTTCTGCAAGTGTAATTAGCCTTACAAACTGATGACTTGCTTAACTTGCTTTTGTTACGTTGTTTTTCGTTTTTCCTAAATGTCATTGTGCATATTCATTAGCTTTATATATTTAAGGGAAATTTTCAAAAAACAAACCTAAATTTTGAGCAATCATAAATAACATGCCTAAGTTTTTGATGTTGTTAAAAACATACCTAACCAAGGACATGGCATTGGATAGAAATGATTGGAGAAGGATTCATGTGGAAGACCCAGAATGATTTTCTTTGTTGGTTCATATCGCCGACCCCAATTGTTTTGGGATAAAGGCATTGTTTTGGGATAAAGGTGTAGTTGTTGTTGTTGTGTTGTTAAAAACATACCTAAATTTTTTCATGGTTAATAAAAAAAACCTAGGGTTTGCTTCCGTTAAAGTTGCCATTAAATATGTGATGCAATTACCCAAACTTGAGTGTGTGTTAAATCGATGGAAATGTGTTTTTGCTAAACGGATCAAACATAAATTTAGGCGTGTTTTGAATCATATCAAAACTTTAGTTGTTTTTATTATCGCCAAATCTTAACATGTGTTTTTGAAAATTTTCTTGTGTTTAATAAATAATGACATGATCATCCCACTGAACACTTGCAGTTTATAAAGGTCAATAATCATGAAGTCTCAACTTCAATGATTTACATGAGAACCAACTTGCTATCGCATCATTTATTGATCCCAGTGTGCTTCAACATGAATAATTTCCGGGAAAGTGTTTTTCCATCTTTCTTTCCTATATGATCATATCTATGTAAATTGCTTTTCTAATTCCTCTCTCCCATAAGATCCCATGTAGGTCTCTCTCTCTCCATAGAATCCCTTGTAAGTAGCTTTCTTAATTTCTCTGTTTCAAGCCTTAGTTTGCCCCAAGGGGGGTTGGCGTAGTGGGTCTCTCTCTCTCTCTCTCTCCCCATAGAATCCCTTGTAAGTAGCTTTCTTAATTTCTCTGTTTCAAGCCACAATTAGTTTGCCCCAAGATTGTCATGGGCATCACCCCTCTGCACAAGCCAACAAGTAGTATAGGCCCCGGGGGCTTTGCCCCAAGGGGGGTTGGCGTAGTGGGTCTCTCTCTCTCTCTCTCTCTCCCCATAGAATCCCTTGTAAGTAGCTTTCTTAATTTCTCTGTTTCAAGCCACAATTAGTTTGCCCCAAGGGGGGGGGGGGGGGGGGGGGCTTGGCTGCTAGACGGACAGTCAAGGTTCGATTGTCATGGGCATCACCCCTCTGCACAAGCCAACAAGTAGTATAGGCCCCGGGGGCAGGGGTCCTAACCTCAGAGTTTTATGCTGCTGGCATGACAACCATAGGTATGGCAGGCTGAGCCAGTGCCACCAGGTCTTCGTACCGGCTTCTGTTTCTTTGGGTTATAATTAAAAAAAAAATCATAATTAGTTTAGTAAATGACAATAAAACCCAGAATAGTCACTTGCCATTTTGCAATATGTTGCGTGACGTGGGTATTTCCTATCAAACAAAAAAACAAGTAAATAATATTTCACCCAAAATTCTTTCATTTGTCATTTTTTAAATGTAATATTACCATTAATTTGTCTCCCTGATGCCCCTTAACTGTTCCTTTATAAGTAATGTAGATTAGGGGTATGACCAGGTTTGATTTGGTTCGGTTTGGGACTTGTCAGACTCATTTTGTAATCAGATTTAAAAATTAGATCCAAAATCAACCCAATTTTATTTGAAACCAAGTTCAGATTTGGGTATGACCAAACTTGAAGGCCCATACGGGTCAACTGGTTTGAATGAAAATAGGCTGGGTCAAAATGACTTGGCTCTTTCGGAAAATGACCGTATTGTATGAATAATTTGACCTGATTATTTAAAAACACTATAATTTCTAATATTCTCTCATCCAAAAACCACAAATATCCGACATCATTAGAACATTTTTACCCTTCACAATTGCGAATTTAGGCATTTTTGCGATAAAATTGTACCACCAGTTGAATATGTTCAACACCCACTTAAATCTAGAATCACAAAATTTTTTATACGAATTTAGACCTCACGAATATATCCAACACCCACTTATGATATTTACGAAATGTCGGTGAAATTAAAACCACTAAAATCACATATATCATATTATTTCACATATATTTCATGAAATTACAAAAATATATGTGCAAAACTATAAATTTGCAAATATCATAATTTTTTGCATATACTTTCCAAAATCACATAAATTTATATGCAAAACTATACTTACCTCTTACCACCAAATTCGTAAATATCTTATTCACATACGACCAATATCGCATAAATTTATAACATTGTTCCATTTTATGAAACCCCACTAAACTTGCAAATATCTTACTTATTCGCATATATTACATGTTCTCGCAAAATGTAATTTGTGAATTACTTAACTATGTGCGAAATCATGACATATATGTTATATTGCTTATTTGTTGTGAAATATTTTCTTGAATCATATATAAACCCGTTGTGGTCCCTAACTTGATTATTTTCACATAATTTAAGGTTTTTTTTTCTTTTGTTCCTATGGTCCCCAACCTGCTTCCTTTTTGGCAGCTATTTTTGTCAAATATTTTTGGCAACTATTCATCGAAAGCATTTCATCACTATTGAATCATTGACAATGTATTTTTCGGTAAGCACAATGCACCTTTTTGTTTAACGACCAAATCAAATACTGTTCAATTTTATTTAACGACCGAATCAAACATTGTTTCTATTTTGTTTAACAACTGAATCAAACACTATTCTATTTTGTTTAACGGCTAAATAAATGAAACAATATTCACTTTTGTTTTTTTTAAGTGCTTTTTGAAACACAAATATGTTATTTGTTTTTTGCAATGCTTGTTCAATATTCTCTGTATTGTTATTGTAGGAAAATTTGAATACGTATATTAATACAACATGACCAATAAGAAGAAGACTGTGTCGAAGGGGACCACACCCATATCATCTGAAATTTATCAAGCACATCAATAAAAGCTAATGAAGAAGTATGAACCAGGTAATTTGGAAGCATGACTTAGTGTGAATAAGTGGGTAAAGAGGGAGTCACATCAATTGCTAAAAACTGTGGGTGTCTGACATTTTTCATAAAAAATGCATCATTGATAATCACATACAGTTGCGTTCAAGCAGTGAGCTACAAATTCCAAAGTGGTCCGTATCTAAGGTAGAATGTGCAGAAAACGTTAAGCAGTTTGTAGGCACAATCTTGTCTCGCATCTCAGAAGTATCTAAGAAGGGAGAGTGTAACTCATTGACTAACTATGAAGTTGTTGTGAACCTCAATGTTTAGATAAATGAAGCTGGGGATGTGGCCACCTGTAGTGGCATTGGTAAAAGGGCAGAGGAAGTACCTGACCAAAGGGCTGAGGTTAATAGGGATCTTCCTCCGGAAGTAGATATAAGTGAGGGTCATGTGGTTGGGTCGGATGCAAACACCGCTCAGAAGTTCGATGTTGCTCTCCATGAGCAGGAAAAAGTGCATGCTTTAACAAAGAGGTCGTAGCGGAGAAAAAAATCCGATGCTCATAGACAGGTAAAAACTCACTGTAATTGACTAACTAATTTTATTGATATATATATATATATATATATATATATATATATATATATATATATATTGCTAATATACATGAATGCAGTTGATTAGTTTGCTATGTATGTTTGCAACATGTAAAAATTTATAGTAATTGACTGATTTCATTAATTAAATTCACACACACACACACACATATATATATTGCTACTATACATGAATGCAATTGATTAGGTTGTCATGTATGCGTGCAAAATATAAAAATTCATTGCAATTGACTGATTTCATTGATTATATATATATATATATATTGCTACTATAAATGAATACAATTGTTTAGTTTGTCGTGTATGTGTACAAAATATAAAAATTCATTGCAATTGACTTATATCAATGATTAAATTAATATATATATATATATATATATATATATATTGTTATTGCTACTATATATGAATACAATTGATTAGTTTGTCATGTATATGTGCAAAATATAAAAATTTATTGAAATTGACTAATTTTATTGATTAAATTGATATATATATATATTATCATTGCTACTACATGTGAATTCATTGAAATTAACTTATTTGTGTAAAATTAATTTGGATTACAAGATTCTCAGTCAATTGATTTAGAAAAGCCAACATTCTGCATGCACCGGTTCTACTGGAACCAAGCACACCAATGATTTTTAACACTAACAGAAGAAGCAAAAAAGTTGTTGGCTCAAATGTATTTTTGCAAATTCTTGGAGATCATATCATGTAACATCAACCACCCTCTCTTAGATGCCATTCTGCAATTTTGTAATTCGACAACCAACACATTTCAGTTCGAAGATCGTGAGATGACCATCACGTTGGAGGACGTGACACAAATAACCAGACTAAAGTACCATGGAGAGCCAATTAGTGGACAATGGTGAAAAAATTTGTGTAACATTTATTTGCAAGCAGATGATGATGTGTTTGAAGCCAACAAGATCAAGTTTTCATAGCTTAAGAGCAATTATGACCTTAATAAGCCGGAGAGGATGAAAGCAAAATTACCGTGTATTGGAAGGAAGGACATTAGTAGGTAGACAAGATAATGAAAGCATTCATGCTATACTTCTTTGGCTCATGCTTATTCATTGGCACTAGTGATAAGTCGGTCCATGCATCGTACATTGAACTATTGAAAGACCTGAATCACATCGATCAATACGCATGAAAAGTAGCTGCACTTGCACACCTGTATCCAAGTTTGAGTAGCACTAGGAGTGAAAGAAAAAGCCTTGCCAGAATGTTGGTGTTATTGAAGGTATTTATTCCTTTATTGTACCCAAACTTTTTGATTTATAGTTATTCTTATACTTATATATTGTATTTTGATACATACTGCATATTAATCCTTGTTAATCGTTGTTATGCAGGTTTGGATATGGGAGTACATATCCATTGAAAGACCCCAGATGTGTGATGTTGTCCATAAATTTCTATATGATGTAATGTGAAGTCTGTCATGCAATAAAGAGGGCATGATCGAAAATTGGTGGGTCCTCACATGTCATGTGTCGACTCAACTGTATTGCTTCGCAGGATGACTATGGCAAACATAAATATTGTTGTTGATATTTCATGTTTTTTTTAAATAAATGCATGTAGACCTAACCATAAAGGAAATATTGGTAAACTAGTGTCCCTATGAAGGTGCATTAGAGGAGGAGGAGAATGATTATGTAGTTGTGGGGGCGAAGGACATTGCCAGGAAGGATATTTGGATACACAACATGAATGAAGTTGAGTACAAAATGGCCAGTCAAGTCGTTCAGCAGTTTGGGTTTGTTTATCAACCAACCAGTCGTCCGTGCATAATTAGTAAATTTGCATCGCATGCCACGACAGATTGAATGAAGGATTACCCCACGATATTCCTCCTCGAACTTTAAGACTGGCATAAGGGTGGCAATGACATCATCTTGTCATCCATGGAACGTGCCACTAATGACGATTTTGTAGATGTTTAGCAGGTTGCATGTTCTTCAACAACAAAAGGAGCCTTTCAAAAGAAGAAGAAAGTTGGAGAGGAGCACATAAAGAACACAAGTGGATTAGAGGGAGAGTTGACTCTTGTACTTGAAGAAATTTGCATGCTAGAGAATATGGTACATACTCAAGAGGATATGATATGTACTCAAGCTAGCCTTCTGGAAAATGCAAACAAGGTCATCGAGACACTATGAACACAACAATCACAACATCCTCAACTGCATAAATTCATTTGATTGTTTTTTATTTTTTTTGTATATATTCGAAGATCAACATTGTAACTCATTAACTTACTCATTGATTTGTATATAATGTCATTTGAATGTTTATATGAATAAATTTTTACATAGAGTCGTTTGGTTGTCATTGATTTGTATATAACGTCATTGATTGAATGTTTAAATGATTTGAATGTAAAACTAAAATCATTGTTGAATGCTTAAACTGAAACCATTGCTCTTGCACTTTAAATGATTTGAATGTTCAAACTGAAAGCATTGTTGGATGATTTGTATATAATGTCATTGTTTATATGTTTTTAAATTATTTGAATGTTTAAATAATTTGAATGTCTATTTGCTTACATTCACTGTTATTTGGGTTGTTATATGCAAAAATCTACAACGAGTTTATATATGATTCAAGAAATTTGCAAAAGATAAACTTTTTTGCATATTTATCATAATTTCATAAATATTTAAGTATGATATTTGTGATGTCTTGAGATTCATAAATAACTTCATATGAGAGCATTCAATATATGTGAAAAGTTAGATATGTACAAAATTAGTGATAAGTGTTTCACAAATATATTTTTGTGAAATATTAACATATATGTGAATGAGTATGATATTTGCAATTTTGGTGGTTTCAGTTTCACTGAGATTTCACAAATAAAATCATGCGACTTCGTGAGGTCTAAATTCATATGAAAAAAACTGTGATTCTGGATTTAAGTGAATGTTGGACATATTCGATAGACCATACAATTTTGTCTTAAAAATGCTTAAATTCATAGTTATAAAGGGTAAAAGTGTCTTAATGGTGTTAGATATTTACGATTTTGGACATTGGGAGAATATAAAAAATTATAGGGATTTTAGGAAATCGGATCAAATTACCCATTGGGTCTAACAATTAGATTCAAACCTGACCCAATTTGGCTCAAGTATGGGTTTGGGGTTGGGTATGGTGAAACTCATATGGATTGATGAGTTCAAGAAAAAAGAACTTGTTGATTCTAAATGGCAAATGTCTTAATCTAATTCATATTCAGGTTGGGTGTAAATATTACTAAGATTGTTGGCTTGTATAGTTTATTGGATTCAGGTATTAGGTTGATATAAATGGGTAGATTTGCTTTAATGTAAGTGAGGTCTATAAGATTTTTATTTATTTTTAGTTAAAAAAGATGTTATGATAAAGGAGACCTATTGGATTGATGGTAATTATATTTAAATTTTTATTAATTGGTGTAGATTAGGTTCAAGTTAGGGTCGGTCTAGATGTCAGGTCCAAGACAAGTTCAAGTTCAAGTTCAAGTATACCTTTTATATAATCATTTGGGTTAAGTATGAAAATGGGCCAGGCATGAAATGACTTTGAATACATATTGGTTCAGATCAGGTATAAAAATTTGGTCAGTTTTGATTCTACAATTTTCATACCCAGAGCCCACTCATTTTTTTAAATGGTTTTGCTTTTTATATTTGACCCAAACATATGGGTATAATACACGAGAATTTTTTATAAATTTTTTCATAATTATTAAATAAAAAAAAATAAAATTGGGTCTTAATGGTGGTTTGAAATTTCATTAGGTATTTAAAATAGAATTCAATTTTAATTTAGGTTTAAATATCCATTTAAAACTCAATTGGGTCTAATATGATATTTGGACCCAATAGGGACCCAAGTGTGGGATGCCCTCAACATTGTCATTACTATTCTGGCAATTTTTTTTGGTTGATCGGTAACTCATTGATTAAATCAGAGTCGACCTTGACATTACTCATTTTAAGCACATCAAATCCGACTATCTACATGCCCAAATTGGTGTCAATTTGAGCATTTTATCATAAGCCAAAGTCTATGCCTAATTATAGGTGGAAAATCAACATTTTTCAGCATCGATTATTTTTTTTGGCCAATTCGTGCACATACGATTAAATCTAAGACTATCACGATGATCTACGTTTTGAGAACTATTAAGTTGACCATTTAAATGTCAAATTTAGTTGAGTCTTTATGTCTGCAAGCCTCCTAGAAGGATAGAGTTCTCATGGAGTTAAGAGTTTCCTTGAGAGAGAGTCTCTAGAAAAATCTATAAAAGGATAAGAAGAAACCCCTCACTCAATTTTGACCCTTCCTCTCTCTACTCTCTTCTTCCTTTAACCCTAGGTCAAGACCTCTATTAGAGCTTAAAGGTGGGGTTGTACATCCATTGGTGGTGAAGCTACACACCAACATCCAATGATTTTCGATGATTTTTCCATCTTGTCGATTTTTTAGGTAGGAAACCTGCAACTTATGTGTGTGTACATAGCACTAAATATGCATTTATATGTTGAAATAAATTTTCAAATGTGTATTTGGTGAAATATTAGCCCTATATATGTGCTTGGACTGATCGAAAGCATGCATTGAGTGTCATGAATATTGTTGCATATGAATCTTGAACATGGTTGCATGTTTGGGTGTATGATAAAGTTTTTTAAAAGTATATGTATTCGTGAGAACATGATAACGTACTATTTACATAAAAAACCATGTATAATTCATATTTTTTACAAAATAAATCACATAAACATGATTTTTATGGTTTGATTTATTACAATACGATTAAAGATGCAACCACATTCAAGGTTCATATGCAACAATATTCATGACACTTAATGCATGCTTTCGATTAGTCTCTACCATAACAATCAATAAAATAATGCAATCATTATGCATTTACACAGTCAAGGTAAACTAGTTATTGATATTTATGCATGCTCAATTTAATTAATAATGAAATACATTCAATTAACACACATATCAGTCCAATATCCCATTTAATCAACAATAAACATGCTTCACAAAGTAAAATACAACCAAGCATCAACACATGCCATATTGTGAAGTTCGGATCCTTGTTAACCCGATGTTGGAAAACCTATAAAAAATTATAGAAACCAAATTTAACTCTCAATATTTTACTGGGATTGCCCTAATATCTTAGGAACACAGTTCAAGAAAAAGAATTGCAAAATTTATCGTACTAAATTAAGGAACATTCTGAAACTAAACCCTATTCAGGAACAATATCAGACCAATCCTGTCAACTGCAAAAATTTATTTTGGTTTGAGAAATTTCTCGAGATTTAAAGAAACATCTTTTAACAAAATTCTTTTTACTGAATCTTGTTATACATGTTATCATTCACCTAAATTTTTCATAATTTATTTTGATCAGTTTTGATTAGAGTTTCAGTGCTTTCAAAATCTTTAGTTAGAATAGTTTTGCTGACATGGTAAAAAACCTGTGTTCTATTGCAATGGACGTTTCAACCTCAAAATGAAACCAAATAGAATTAAACAATATTATAAATCCAAGCTCTGGATGTGTAAAACACTTCAATATTTTTATTTTTTAAATTTGTTTGCATAAAGATATCGATTTGTTTCTAAAACTAGTAAGAACAAAAAATGAAGACAGAATAACCAAGATTCAAACTTATGCAAGATCTATTAATTAAAAACAAGAATTATAGTAAAATTCATATAATCACAATTTTTTGCTTTAAACATATTGACAACATCATACAACACATCTTTGATCATATTTATGCTAATCTTACTAAAATATTAACATCTATAATCCAAGAATCACAAAACCTTTATGAAATATCTCGAATACAATTTCATCTATGCAAGAATCATAAGAAACATTAAACAACATAAAATCATAGTTTATTTATGTAATAATATGCTATTTAATAATGTTATACATGTACTAATCTACCATATATGATAAGATTAACTTTCTTTAACATAAAACATCAAAACCCTAAAATATTTTTGGCAAAACCTTTTTCAAAAATGATTTTTCTGTATCTTTAACAAAGATATATGCAAGAGACAAATTTACAACATCAAGATCTATGAAGAAACACTAAAAAACATCCTTATATATTCATTATACATGCTGAACAATTCAATAAAATACAAATCTATTTATTCATATGATTTTTGCTTTTTAGGGTTTTGAAACTAGTCTTTTCCAAATTATTTTCTCAAAATTGATCTTTTAGAACATCATTTTGGGTTTTCAAAAATCTTTTTCATATAGATCTAATAGCCATAGATGTTTTAGGTGTATATTACATGTAGATCCAAGTCCTAGATCAAAAAAAGGGTATGCTAATGTACCCTGAAATTGAACACCATGAAAGTAGAGATTCTGTATTGAAAATGCATTTTTTGTAATGATATCATCATTTTTTTCTCTACACGCACCTCGTTTCGCGCTAAATTAGACCTTCACAAAGGTAGTTGCAGGTTTCTAATGAAAGTCTCAACTATCTTAAAGGTTGAGAGGAAGAAGAAAAAAGAGATGCACTTCAATAGAGAGAGGGAGAGATAATTAACCTTATTAATCCTCCTCGTGAGGACCTCTATTTATAGATGAACTTAGGCAAGAGTCTCATCTCTAATATAAGAGGTGAATACCTATTAATATCTTTTATTAATAAAACAATAAAATAAATTATGGGTCCTACCTCGTATTTAAAAAAAAATATATTTTTGAGTTATTTTTAGAGCATTACGGTCAAAATTAGGTAAGTTTGAGACATCAAATCTATTCGGGTTTATCAAACCCAGTTGCACCCATAGTTTTGATTACATTCTGTGTCTTTCTCTATGCTTAACAATGTATTCAATATTTGTAAAAGTTAGCTAAATTATATATACTTTTCAAGTTGCCATTGTGAATGTTGGCAGTTAGCATTGTTATTAGATACCAAGCTTGACTACTGTTTTTCTAGTGAAAGTCCTTGAAGCGAATGATAAGGCATGCAATTGCGCATCCAATGGGTGTTCGATGCCTCAGGTCGTTCGATGGCTACCCTTGTCCACCGCAGAATCTAACTTGCATGAAAATAGAACAAAAAATACTGTGTGAAGGAAAGTAACCAGCGTGTGCAACAAACTTCATCGTGGTCCGCATGGCCAGTGGGGTGGTTGTGAAGGTGCTGAGATGAAGGCACCAGATCAAACCCCACTGGCGTATGGGTGTCTTCATAGCTTTCAAAGGTGAGTCATGTAAGGCAGGGTGGCCGTTGCCCCACCTGGGAGTTTTCGTCGCTTTGAAGAGGGTTCCTCGCCATAAAAAACAAACAAACTTTGTCATGGTACAGCAGCAATTCTGAGCAGGAGCTTTCGTCGGTTTATGTAGGAAAGGATGTGGAGGGCATGCACCAGCAAATGGGGGAGGTTGGCAAGAAAGAATCTTTATATTTTTACACATAGCTGGCCCTCAGAGTAATATTTTATTTAGCTATTTTATTTCAACAAACATGGAGATACGGTTATTAAACTTGGTGCTAACATGCATGGGAATAAATTACATATTTATAAGGTGTGTTAGGAATAGGATGACTCTTTGAATTGTGTTTTAAGTTGGCCTACCATTCATTGGCTTTGTCTGTTTACAAATTTGCAGAAGCAAAAGGAGAACAATATCTTATGTTGTCCCACTAGGGACATTGAAAATTGAAACCTGTCAAAACCAGTCACATGGACACCTCTAATATCAGACCTAGTCGTGCTGGCTCTGCTTGCTGTACTTATGATCACTGTCCTGATAATGTAAAACTTTGTGGGCTTACCCCTTGCCTCCAGGGAGTCACCACACTATGTGGGATTTGAACCTAGACAGCCAGACTAGCAGCGTAGGCCTCATCTCTCACTGCGTCAAACCCCTTTGGGGCATCCATGCCCCTCTTAAATCTTACATGGAAGTTGTTTTAACCAAGTGTGACCTCTCTTAAATCTTACATGGAAGTTGTTTTAATCAAGTGTGACCTTATGGATGGGCAGCATGGTGGATCTAATAAAATTGACTCTTGGATTGTACGTTGCCAACAAAAAATATGATTTTTAAATCGCAAGATTTTGTGTTTTATCAACCTTTGATTTTTCAATCGCCAAAAAATCATGCACACAAATCCAATTTCGGCAATTTAAATGTTGATCACTAAATGAATGATGTAGATCACAAATATGAAGTTCGATTTCATCAAAACAACTTGCATCAATGAAATCTCAAGAAGGGGTGTAAAGATAAGGATGAGTGGAACCTCTCAAGTTGCAGGATGCAGGAGAATTGCTCTTGAAACTCGCAAGCTTGGCACTCAAGCAGAGCTATGAAACTAGATTATTTAATAAAATTTATTGTAATAATTGATTTTTTTATAAAAATAAAAAATAAAAAATAAAAAATAACTAAAAACAATTCATTTTAACTCTAAACTTTGAACTGCCTTAAACTCTTAGGCCTCTCGTCTATATATAGATTAAAAATTCTAATCCTGACTCCCATATGACTTAGACATCTTATTTTGATAAGCCCTTTTTTTTCGACAGAGAAAGCTGGGGTTAGGCAGACCCTACCAGTTATACAGCTATACCATTGGGATTCGAATTTGCAACTCCTGCCACACAAGCGGAGCCCCGTTGGTACTTATTTTGATAAGCTTTCAATTAAGAAAATGTTTTGATTTTGTAAACTTATAAAATCAATTAAGTAAATTCAATATCCATTATAAAAAAAAACCCAAAAAATCCAAACAAAAAAAATCCAAAATGATCCAATAGACTTGGCTCAAGCCCTGCTCCCACTCTACATCAAAGAGTCACTTAGGTGGAAAGGTGCTTCCTCATGGGAAGAGACATGGCCTTGTTTTCATAAGCAAACTCATTTTTTATATTTAACGAGCGGACCTCTTTATCACAAGAGCATTTGTTGGCCCCTTTTCTTATGAAAGACTCTCTCTTTCACAAGGAAAAGGCTGAAACAAAACGCCCACTAAAATTAAAATATAAGAGAACACGGCATGCAAATAAATTATTGATCCAAAGTTCCATATTTGCCTTCGATCATATGTCGAGCTAATGCATTATTGGCAACCACTTAACTAGTGTTTGGGGATATCCAAGTAGGGATGCTGGGTTCGTACCAGATCAGAGCCATATTGTTGGATCAGAATGGGACAAGATCCGGGTTATACTGAAAACAAATGTGGTTGTTGGCTTACTCGGATCCGAGAAAAAGAATCTGGTAAAACAATATGTTCGGAGACGGGTTGTAAGTAGATATAATCCAAACTTTTCACGTGAAAATCAATTTATTTCCCTCTGTTTTCAGGAGTCCAGGAGGATCTCATACCAGAATCCTGATTAGAACCGGCCAAACTCTCTCTATGTATATATAGAGAGGAATGAAAACCTACCCACTAAAAAACATGCCAAACCTACTCACGTCACGTTTTATTCGATTTTTGATGTTTTTTTTTAAAATTCCGAATGTGATCGGAATGTTTGTTTTCAGTTTGTTTTATGTTTATTTTTTAGGAATCAGTTCTTGGAGCATTTGATTCCTATATGTTTTTATAAGTTTCAAAAATTAAAGGCTTACAATTTTTATAAATGTTTTAGGCTTCAAATACCACACGATCCAAGTGTCATTTCTGTACGGTCAAAATTTTAAAAAACAATAAATTTTTTTACATTGGCTAGGTTTTCATTTTCCTGTCTCTGTGTAAACAAGGTGAATGAATTCCGTGGATAACTGATCCACCGAGTCCCCACCCATCCCCTGCTCTTGCTCTCTCTCTATGGCTCAGAGGCACGCTTTCCTTTCGTTGGTAGTCCTCCTAGCGATAGTTGGAGCTCATGGGGACCCGACCACAAAGACAATGGAGGACTTCTCTGGTTACCCATCTGAATCCGATGCATGCGACGCCGACTCACCATCTTTCTACGTCGATAATCAATCCTTACAGCGTCAGGTGTGCAGCAGTTCAACACCCATAAAAGTTCTTGTCTAGCAAAATTCATGGCCTAAAAGTACCTTTGATGGAAAAAAATGTGGGAAAAGTTCATTGGAATATGTTCTTTAGCTTCAGATAATCTGTGTGGTTATGATTTGTGATCGAACCATTCATCTTTTATTATGTTGGTATGTGTCATTAGATGTACTGGAAAGGAAAGCTTAAGATTTGGGGTTAAAAAAAATACATGAGAAAAAAGATTTTCGGATTAAAAATTGATATAATTCACAGATTTAAATTGATACCTCCGATAAAGTTGGAATTGAATTGCAACTCAAGTTGTGAATATCCTGATGGATAAAGGATGCCTGCTGCAGCGCTGTGTATATGGAGGTGGAATTTGTTATGAAAATTTTATTAGGGACACGATTTCAATTTGTGACAGTGTTCGGTCATGTTATCTTATTGTATAATTGTTGTTGTTATGACTTGATGAGATGTGGTTCCAGTCATAGTGACAAACTGTTCTTTTTTGGGGTAAATATAGGCAGTCAAATTCTTGTGATATTTTAATTTAATTTAATTTATTTTCTCGCATTTTTTCGTCAAAAGCATAAAAAGTTAAATTAAAAAATATTTTAAAACCAATTTTTACAAAGGAAAATTAAAAATAAATTAGTTGAAAAGTTTAAAAATAATTTCTAGCTGATATTCACATTTTTATCAGTTGGGCAACATCTCGTTTTTTGAAAAAAAATGCCTATATTTTGTCACTATGGTTCCACTCCATAATCTAATGGTGGAGTCAACATCTATATGTAACTATGTCAATGGTCCAACAGCTTTCTTGTATAGAAAGAAAAGGCCGAAGAGCTTCTTGGGATTTGGGACCCCCTATTCCTAAACGCAGAAATTGTGAGTTATTATTTGACCTAACTTTAGCTTTCACGTAAATCAGTTTGCTTCTCCTTGTATTATAGAATCTTGGATTTATAACAGCGAGGCCGTTAACAATAACGTATAGCACTATAAGAGTGACTTCTCGTTTATTTTTGCTTGAGAATTACTGGCACATGTATATTTTGCTTTTCAATTTGGACTACAAACTTTGAAGTTTTGTACTTGACAATGATCAATACTAAAAGCTGACTTGTTTTGGCCACACAATTTAGAAGGAAATGTGGTTATAACTTCATCTTTTATGTTCATAAGTAAATTCCACATATTTTCTCTTATCTCATGCTCAAAGCAAGTTTCTCCTTACTAACATAAACCATAAAATTTGGTTGTATAATTACTTCATAAAATTTAGTATACAAGACTTGCATTACAGCACACTTCAGTGACTAAAAAACAATAAGAAAAGGAAAACAAGCAGTTGGAATGCATCTGTTAAGGTGAACACTAGATCAACTAAAAGGACAGAATCGGTAGTGTAAATTATGAGGATTAGGGGTCGCATGAATAAACTAGAAATCAGAATAGTGTAATTGTAGGTGATTTGGTCATGTTGCTATTACACAATGGAATTGTAGGTGATTTGCCTATCTATCTCCCTTGATAAAACTCAAGGGAGACAGTAAGTGAGGATAACAAAGATTGTGTAGTTGCTCACGTTTAGCTTTCAATAAATGGGGATACAACCTTCAAGGCTGATAGATAGGCAAAGGCTTGATGCTGATGACGATAACAAGGTTTAGCATCAAATAAAGTTCCAACTTTTTTAATAGATCAAGAGGTTGACTATTTCAGTATTTATTTTGGTTGGGTTAACTATCTTTGCTGAGTCACCAGTTCAAATTCCATTGGAGGCTAACCCTCCTTTATCGATGAAAAAGAAAAGTTCTATGCTAGTCTAGTATGGAAAAGGCTATTACTGATTTTTCTTATTAGCATGGTCATAGATATATTGCTTTTGACAATTTCTCCCGGAATCATAGAAAAGATTGGTTTTGCTTACTTGGGTTTCTATTTTATCAATGGATTCTTTCCAGATAAATTGTTGAAACTTGGAGTTTATGATATAATAGTTCTGCATTCTTCATAAGGATTCTGATGTTGATTATTATTTTATTTTGATTTCTGAATCTGATCATGTGAACGATTGTCTGTAGATTGACGAGCTAGCAGGTTTTTCAGATACTCCTGCCCCATCAGTGACTCGCATCATATACAGTGAAAATGATATTCTGGCTCGCAGGTAAAACTGGTGGATCTATTGCAAAATCTCCCCAACTAGTTACTTGGGTTTGTACATTGTATGTATAAATATGTCTAATATAGATATACATATAATTAATAGATTAACAAATTTCCCATGCATGCATGAATGCTCGCTTTCTGTATTGTATTGCTTACTGTATGTGGTTGCTGAGAATAACAAAAAATAGGATAGCATTTAGGCTGAGAAAGATTCTAGTGAAGCATTGATCAAATCTCAGCTGATTTCTCCAAGTCTTCTGAGTCAACCATGAAAGTGCTTATTTTAAGGAGAAAAAACTGAAGGTGGAGAGCTGTCCTTTCTGGTGTTGCTGCAGGGAATCACACAAACTGCAGTTTCAACTGTGGACTCGAGTTGTGCTGAGTCCCTGAGGACTCAACCAACTTGTCACGGGATGCAACTTTATGTACTTGAGGTTGAGTGTGAGTTGTCTACCTGGATGAATACTCACAAATTTTGACTTAGAGCTTACTGTTGAGTGAACCAAGTCCCAATTTGAGTGACTGAGTTATTATTGATACATTTGGTGATATTTCTTAATGTTTGCTGCTGCATAGTAATTTCTGAATTTCAATTATAGGTATATCAAGAACCTAATGGGAATGTCCGGGCTTTCCATTAGAGAAGATGCTGTGGGCAACATATTTGGTCGTTGGTGAGTTATGAACCTTTGTTTCCATTATCCAGTGATCAATAGTAACTGCAGGTAGCATGCCTGGTACGGCCATTCTTCTGTTGCGTCATGAAGTAAAACATTTATGTGGTGTCTTTCCTGTTAAAACACTTGTTTTGTAGTAGATAATAATGGATAAATGAGAGGCCTATATGCGCACATAAGATCTTCTAAATTCACATGCATGTCTTGATTATGAATTAAATGAATAATTAAGTAGATTCATACACATGTATGCATGTGAATTTTTATTAAGATCAAGTTCTATGCGGTGGTGACCTGGCCACTTAGTTTTGTTTGGGAATGACCATGAGCAACCTGTTTTCCTTTATCTATCATTTGGGAATGACTATGAACTACCTATTTTCCTTTGATCTATATATCCTTCTGAACTTGTCCTAAGACCTATATATAATGCTTACATGCAGGTGCATGCATGTAAATTATAAATGAACTAATAAGTAAATAGAACTAAATAAATACATGAAATAAATCAATGCATATGAATTTTATCAATTCATATTTTCACGAAAAGGACCTTTCAGATTCTTGATTTATATCTTGTGGTGACTTGGCCGCTTTGGATACCATCAGAACTGGCCTATTTTTTTTTGACATATAGTGTAATGAAAATAGCGGAAGCACCAATAATCCAAAGATCTCTTTAAAAGAGTCAAACAAAGAGCCAAGAACACAAGCACGTAAAGTGCACAAATAACCCACTAAGGGGTGAAGTGCCTAAAAGGCAAAAAGTATTATTGAAGAGATAGACAAAGTGGGCTGAAAAAGCCTTACAACACAAGAGGGAGAGCCCTCTTTTTATAGAGGAAAAAAGTAGGAGAGAGAGGGACTACTTGGGGCTCCCTTCTAGTCGTTGGGGTCATATTAATGACCGTTGGGGCCCCAACGACTAGATGGTGGGGCCCCTAGTGGTCCAAATTACAAGGTTTAAAAATAAAAAGAAAAATAAAAAGGAAAAAAACCTAAAAGTAAAAAAGTATAGAATAATTACAAAAATACCCTTATCGGGTATTTGAATGTAAAATGAGAAAATAAAGAGTATATATATACATATATACATATATACATATATACATATATACATATATATACATACATATATATATATATATATAAGTATATGTATATATATATTTATATATACACATTTTAACAATATAGATCCTACCGAACTTGTCTAAGACATATATTGGGTCAATTCATGTGACTCTCTTATGTGTCCTGTTAGATCCATATATCACTCTGTAGCTGATGTTTGATACAATATACATCGCATATCTGGTGCCAAAGTGTGTGAACAAGCTAACTCAGTTGAGCACTAGCCTGGAGAGGCTCGTCTTAGTTATGCTAAAGTGTCCCAACTTCAGCTTTATTGATCCTGTTCGAGATCAGGTAGTTCAGTCATGGGGATGATGGTGATTTATTTGTTTTTAATAAGAAAAAAATGGTGAACAGGTAAAAGGAGGAAATAGAATTCTTAGAATGAATACTTGATGCTTGAGTACTACAAGAATCTTATACCACTGGCATAATGTGTGCTCCAAGTACCTTCACGGCACTTGTTAACTTTACCAAATGGCATGGAGATTATGTGTTTCCTCATTAATTATCATACACACGTATACATCACTGGTTAAGCAAACCGCTGCTATGTGGGATGAGGATTTATGATGATGTTTCTATTTCTTTTGTGGCAATAGGTGATATTTCTTCTCACTTATATTGCATGATTGTTGTTTATTTTTATTATTTTTGGTAGTGTCTATCTGTTGTTGGTGCAATTGAAGTAATAATAATAATCACAATGATAGTGATAATGATGAAGATGATGGTTCATGTGGGGTCACCATATTACTTCAAAATATGTGGCCACCAGCAAAACTTACTCTCTCTCTCTCTCTCTTTGTGCAACCCAAAATTTCAGATTGATTTGAATAATAGATGATTTTTGCATGCATTTAAAATCCTAAACCACTGGAGATAGATATTTATCATTTATGGGACCAATGACCCAAACCGGTCCACCTAATTTAGTGGCCCAATTCAAGTTCTGGTATGCTTAGATATGGACCTCCAGAAATCATGTCAAGGTTCAGCCGGCTTTGGACCCAAACAAACCTGACCTGATCTCATCAATGTTTAAGATGACACCTGTAAGTGTGAGCATCCATGCATGCACATGCATGTGTGCATTTAAAATAATTGTGAAGCTGACATCAACAGATATATGGATACAAAGAGTGGGTGTTGATCCCTTGAGGGTGAGTCATAGATGTTAAGTTGTATCATATATGTATCTACATACATAGTATTGTTAAATTATGTATATATATATATATATATATATATATATATATATATATATAAGTATTTCTCTTTTTGTTTTCTTGTACCCCAAAAACCCGAAAGGGGTATTTTGGTTAATCCCCATGTAATCCTTTTTTCTTTTTGTATTTTTCCTTTTCTCTCTTTTTTACCTTTCCTTTTTCTTTTTTTCTTTTTTGTTTTACATATTGTAAGACCACAAGGGGCCCCACTCATCTAGTCGTTGGGGCCCCAACGGTCATATTTATGACCGAGATGGGAGCCCCCTTGTGGTCCCTCCTCTTTAGTTTCCTCCTCTATAAATAGAGGAGGCTCTCTCTTGTATTTGCATGGGTTTTTCACCCTCTTCTTTCTTTCTTCAATAATATCCAACTTATGACTTTTATGCACTTTTTCCTTTAGTGGGTTTTGTATACACTTTTAGTGTTTGTGTTCTTGGTTCTTGGCATCACTCTTCTAAAAGAGTGGTTTGCTTTATTGGTGCTTCCGCCCTTCTCATTACATGGTATCAAAGCCAGGTTGGTGATCATGCCTCTCTTCTTGTTGGTGCCTTGGGATGCGTGCCTCTCAATTTTGTTTGAAGAAAGAAAGGCTATTTTTGCATTCATGGAGCACAAATCTAAAGTGGAGCTCTCTTTTAAGCTCAATGGATCCAATTACTTCATGTGGGCCTCTGCTATGAAAAATCATCTAAGAGGTAAGAAGCTTTGGAATTTTGTTATGGGAACTACTCCCGAACCCTCTCTTGTTCTCACCAAAAATGAAAGTGGAGTTGAAAAAACTTTAGATGGTGATGAACGCATCAAAGCTATTAATGATCACTAATCCAAAGTAGAGGATTGGGAAAGTAACCATGCCAAAATTTTGGCATGGTTCATAAACAATGTTGACCTCAAAAATTGTGCCAACATTGCTAAATTTAGAAGAGCCAATGAGGCATGGTTATTTCTTAAGGGTATGTATACCCAAAAGGATCTAGCTAGACAATTTTTTTGTCAAGAAAAAATTAGATCTACTAGACAAGCAGATATGAGTGTTCGTGACTATTTTATTGCCTTAACCCCTCTTTGGGATGAGCTTGCTCTTCTTGAGCCTAAGTGGGTGGCTTCGGAAGATGTTGAGTTAAGAAGAGAACAAATTGAAAAAGAACATTTCTTCCAATTTCTCTATGTGCTTAGATCGGAATTTGAACAAGTTAGGGCATCCCTTCTTCATAGAAGTAAAGCCTTACCTATTGAAGATGCTCTTGCCGAAGTATGCCAAGAGGAAACTCGTCTTGACATAAGTATTAAGAGTGATGAAATTTTGGCCGTTACTAGGCCCAGATCAAATGTAAAAGCTTATAGACCTCCTTATTTTAACAAAAATAATGGATATAGAAAGAGAGTAATTTGTCACTATTGTAATGAACCGGGGCATATTAAGCCGGTGTGTCCTAAGCTTAAAGGAAAAGTGGCCACGGTTGGAGAAAATTCTCCAAAGAAAGAAGAAGAAAATATCAAAGGAGGAGATATCAAAGAAACTCTTAGCCATATTTCCGAAGTTTTCCAACATCTTCTCAAAACTACTTCATCTTTAACATCGGGAGCCGCCGTAGCCTATTCTTCATCACCTCCAGGTATGTGGATTCTAGACTCCGGTGCTTCTTTTCATATGACATCTCATAAAAACTCTCTTTCTAATGTCTTTGCCGAACCCATATCCTCTTATGTTTCAACGACCGATGGGACATCTTTAAAAATCGAAAGTATTGAAACTCTTGATTTAAAAACCTCTCAAAATTTTTATGTTCCTAAAGTAAGAGTTGTTCCAAAAATTAATCTAAATATTTTTTCTGTATCTCAAATTACCGATCATGGATGCCAAGTCTCTTTCTCACCTAAAGATTGCACCGTGCAGGATCTCTAGTCAGGGAAGCTGATTGGGCAAGGCCATAGGAGGGGCGATCTTTATTTTATGTATTTTTTGACTCTTCCGTCCAAGTCATTTTGTAACTTTGTAAATGACAAAAGTATTGAAGTTTAGCATGAGAGACTTGGTCATCCAAATTTTGTTAAAATGTCTCTTTTTCCTTTTTTGGACAATACTTGTAAAGTCAAACACATGACTTGTAAAGATTGCATTTTTGGGAAATCTAAAGCTATTCCATTTCCTCAAAGAAATTATGTAACCACTCGGCCATTTGAAATAGTTCATTCTGATGTATGGGACCTTCCCCTATTTTATCCAAAGGAGGTTTTTCATTATATGTGATCTTTATTGATGATTTCACTCGATTTACTTGGATTTACTTCCTAAATCGCAAATCCGAAGTTTTTTCCTTTTTCAAAGAATTTCATACAATGGTTAAAAACCAATTTCTAGGAAACTTATCCACCCTTGGATCCGATTCGAGAGGCGAATATATCTCCAATGAATTTCAAATGTACTTAAAAGAAAACAGAATTTGTCATTAACGTTCTTGTCCTAACACTCCGCAACAAAATGGTCTTGCGGAAAGAAAACATAGACACATAATAGAAACCACAAGAACTTTACTTGTTTCCAAGAATATTCCCAAATCCTTTTGGGCCGAAGCGGTTCTAACCTCAACATATTTAATCAATAGAACACCATCTTCCGCTTTAAAAAATCTTTCTCCATTTGAAAAACTTTATAATATGTCTCCCGACTACAAAAGACTAAGAATTTTTGGATGTAAATGTTATGTTCTAACTCACAAAAATGATAAACTTTCCTCAAAGGCAATAAAATGTATTTTCTTAGGTTATGGCGAAAAACAAAAAGGCTATCGATGTTTTGATCTATTAAATAACAAACTCTACGTCTCAAAAGATGTTACTTTCTTAGAAAAAGAAAATGGTTTTTCGCATAAACCAAATGAACATGTTGATTATTCTTTTTTGTTTGACTTATTGCCTCAAGAAACAAACATAGATGATCATGTTGAAAATATTGAACCTTGTGAAGAACATATTGAACCCCCGGTTAATGAGCAACATGACCTTCATGAAAACTTAAATGAAAACATACCAAATCACACACAAGTTTATTCTAGGAGAAATGAAAGTAATCCTCCTTTCGCTCTTGAGAAATTTTCTCAAAATGAGTCAATTGAAGAATCCTCTCAAAGAAGATCAAATCGTATTTCTAAAATACCTAATAGATTTGTATCTTATGATTCTTTTTCTCTGAATTTTTGAGCTTGTTTGCTTGCTATTCACTCTCTCTATGAACCATCTCATTATGGATGACATGTTGCACTGACAAATGATTAGTTTAGACTATTTAGGTGGATAATACATCACGCCTACACAGTTTTAATGTAGAGAATTGCGTTATGATTGCCTAAGTGAATATAGCATACCTGTATAACATGATTGATAAGTATCTTGAATTTGATTGAAATGTCTTGAAGATATGTGCGTGAGTTATATGCTAGAAAGGTCGAATGCGATGTGCTTTGAGATAAGAATTGTGAATGCATATGATGATGCAATGATCTGAATTGTCTTACATGCATATATAACTTGAATCCTGTGAATTTAGCGAACTACGTAGGAGTTACATATGTTGATATTTAGTCGATTCATATTATGTAATCTGCGTGTTCTCATGTGTATAGAACTCATGCTTTGTTTATGCATGCTTTGAGGTCTTATTTGAGGAATGCAATGTTCCTAGTGGCAATGATACAATGCGTAGTATTATATGTTTTTGTATGATGTAATTGAAATGCCACGTGATAAGAAATGTTGAAGGCATGCGATAAATGTTCATGGTTCATGGAACCTTATTGGAGAAACTTATGATCTTGTGATTTGTTTTACCAGGTGAAGTGATACGATGCAGATTGCTGATATGTGTGCTTGTGCCCATATTGGTGGCTACTGACCCCAAGAGCGGTCAATTGTTCGGAGCAGTCGATTTATTGATGCATGTATCACTGGGTATGGTATCTGTTGAGGACCTGATCTCCAAATGATTATCTGCGAGGGTTTGTATGATCAAGATCTGGTAACCGGCTAGAGTGGTAGATTCTCTGTGAGGATGTACACTATCCACGAGCGGGTAGCCGCAAAGACGGTGAACTCCTGTGAGGAAGTGTATGGTCCAAGACAAAGTATACCATCTAAGGCGGTGATTCTTTGTGAGGTTGTACATTTCCCAGACCAGGTGATCCGACGTTGATCTTGTTAATTATAATAGTGGCTATCGACCCTGAGAGCGGTCATTTGTGTTGATGTGTGTATCACAATAACTTTTATTGAATATGACATTTGTTGAGGATCGGGTTCCCAAAGGATTCTTTATGAGAGTATGTATGATCAAGACCAGGTGACCCGGCTAGAGCGGTAGAATCTCTGTGAGGATGTACATTGTCCACGAGGGGGTAGCCGTAAAGATGGTGAACTCCTGTGAGGAAGTGTATGGTCCGAGACCAGGTATACCATCTAGGGCGGTAATTCTTTGTGAGGTTGTACATTTTCAAGTTTTGGTAACCGACTAGAGTGGTAGATTCTCTGTGAGGAGGTACACTGTCCACGAGCGGGTAGCCGTAAAGACGGTGAACTCCTGTGAGGAAGTATATGGTCCAAGACCAGGTATACCATCTACGACGGTGATTCTTTGTGAGGTTGTACATTTTTAAGATTTGGTAACCGACTAGAGTGATAGATTCTCTGTGAGGAGGTACACTGTCCACGAGCGGGTAGCCGCAAAGACGGTGAACTTCTGTGAGGAAGTGTATAGTCCAAGACCAGGTATACCATCTAGGGCGGTGATTCTTTGAGAGGTTGTACATTTTTCTGGACCTAGCGATCCGATGTGGAACTTGTGATTTTGATTACCATAAAAAGTTATGGTGAGCTGTGATGATCTTCTGAGATTGATTGGGATAGCCAGTTATAAATCTATAGTTTTGGCTTTCTGTTTTAGCATAATTACATGCTGAACTCAGATGTGAGAATCAGATCTTATTGATTTTAGATCATGTTTTGGACCTTCTATGGAAGGGTGGGATTTTTTGAGAAAGTATGACGCCTTAAGTGAGTCATAGCAGGTGACAGTTGGCCGCGTAAGGCCTAGAGAGATGAGAATAAATTAAGGTTGTTCAGGACAAAGAGTTTGTTAGAAATAGTGAGAGCGACAAACGATGACCTGATAATGATTAAATGCAGAAACCCCGCTCTAGGAACGAAAACAAGCTTATTGCATGGTAGTTCACAACTTACGATCAAATGAATCGTCATGCTACGTTTGACAGTTGCGCTACTTACTTGCTTTGAACTGCTTACCTGCTTGAACTGCTCACTTGTTTTGCACTACTTACCTGTTTAACTGCATATCTATTTTAAACTGCTTAGCATATTGAATTAAATGTACTTAATTCAGTTTCCTATAGTCTCTTTTGTGCACCTACTAGTTTTTCGCGAAACTAACCCATTCTATGTGTACAGGTGATGTTTAGGTACACCACGGGCGATGGCGCGATTGCAAGATGGCTTCAAGACTTCTTCTGCCTGCTCTTAGCTCGCATCCTGGACATTTTTGGGTTTTGTCACAGATTTTCCTTTGGATATTCGAATTTGGTGAGTTTTGGTTCTTTTAGCTAACGTGCCCAAAGTTGTCAGCTTGCCTTTCTAAATTTAACAAAAGAATAGTCTTCCGCTGATTTCATAAACAAAATCTGAAGGAAAGAGATTTTTTCTAGTCCCTTGCCTGTTTTCTGAAAGGTTCGCAAGTTTGAAATTTTGGGGCGTTACAATCAATGCAAAGATGAAAATCGATGATGAGACACCCTTGAAAGACCTTACTTCTTATCAACAGATGATTGGGGCCCTTACCTATTTAACCATCACCCGTCTTGACATTTCTTATGCAGTGCATACAGCAAGCCAGTTTCAACATTTTCTTATAACTGTGCACATGAGTGATGTTATTCACATGATTAGATATTTATAAAATTCTATCTCTAAAGAATTTTTTTTTGTCTTCTTCTCTACTTAAATTAATTGCATATACTGATTCTGATTGGGAGGAGATCCTAATGATAGACACTCAACTACTGGTTTTTGTGTGTTTATAAGTGATTCACTGATATCGTGAAAATGCAAGAACCTACGTAAGGTGTCTCTATCATCAACAAAAACTGAATATCGCGCCATAGAATGGACACTATGACATTTGAAATTGTGTGGTTGAGAAAATTAATGGAGGACATGGGGATGCATAAGGTGTCTCTATCGTCAACGAAAGCTAAGTATTGCCCCATGGACACCTCGACATCTGAAATTGTGTGGTTGAGAAGATTAATGGAGGACATGGGGATGCATCTACAATCACCTTCAAGGTTGTGTTGTGGCAACAAAAGTGCCATCTACATAGACGAAAATCATACATTTCATTAACGTACCAAGTACATCGAGATGGATTGCCACTATGTTCGTGAAGAATATCTCAAGAAGACTATTATCCTGCCTTATGTAGTATCGGAATTCCAGCAAGCTGACTTCTTTACAAAAGCGCTTCCATCTCTCCGGTTTCACTTCTTACTTGACAAACTTTTGGTGTCATACCTTAAGTTTGAGGGAGAGTGTTAAGTTGTATCATATATATATATATATATATATATATATATATATATATATATATATATATATATATATATATATATATATATATATATATATATGATCATATATGCATATACATACGTAGTATATACATATAAATATATATATGATACATTGTTCATATCATTGTAATAGGTAATGCCCAATAGAGGTATTTCAGCCTTTTCACTGTATAGGCTGTGCCCACTAGGGGCACTAGTGTCTTTGTATATTTTTTGTTTCCTTTAATTTTTGTTTGTTTTGTAAATTCTTGTTTTTGTAATGGGCAATATTGTCATTGCCTAAATATAGTTGTTGGGAGATCCCAACAACTATATTGACTCTCCTTTGTGTATATATAGGGGTGCTTCCCCTTAGATGGGTATTGTTTTTTTAAGCACCCATTCTCTCAATAATATTCATTATTTTTACTTGTGATTCAAGCCCATAAGTGGCTTATGTATGAGTTTTGTATTGACCCATAAATGGTCATTGTGTTCTTGTATTCTTGTAAGCCCATAAGAGACATCTATTTGTATTTTTTGCTCCTTCATTACAATGGACTGGTTCATTGCAAATAGATAGGTCTTCAAGTCTAGATTTTAAAATAGTACCATGTGCAAATTATAACAGTGTAATTTGCATTAGATTGGTAAATGTTGCATGTGTTCAACTGTCCAACTAAAATGCACAATGGTAACAAAATCAGGTTTGCTCAAATGGGTAAGGTTTAGCCTTTTGGTAGTTCAAAATCCATCGTTGGTAGGCCTAAGAAGACTTGGATGGAGATGATAGGAAAGGATATGAATGCTTTGAACCTCAGTGAGGACATGGCATTGGATAAAAATGATTGGAGGAGAAGGATTCATGTGGAAGACCCATAATGATTTTCTTTTTTGGTTCATATCGCCGACCCCAATTGTTTTGGGATGAAGGTGAAGTTGTTGTTGTTGTTGTTGTTGAGAGATGGTATTTTTGTAGACCCTTTTAGTATGTGGCCCATTAGGTGGAAATTGTCTATTATAATTTAAAAGTTCTATGCTCTTATGGTACCATGGGCCTATTTGAGTAATAACAATGCTGAGGAATTTCTAATTATTGCATGATGTCATTTGCCAGGGAAGGTTCTGATCCTGAATTAGTATCTGTTGCAACTGGTTCCCACATTGATGCCATTCCTTATTCTGGAAAATATGATGGAGTCGTTGGAGTTTTGGGTGCTCTAGAGGCAATTAATGTTCTGAAAAGGTCTGCAACATGTTTCTGTCCTGGTGTTACATGTCTTTTCTGCAAGGGGAAATTATTTCTGCTTTATCTGTAAAAGAAATTGATAGCTATTCATTTCTTAAGTCCACCTTCATGCATTTGTGAGCATAAAGATGGTCTTTTGGGAATAATGCTCATTTTACTGAACTTCTATTTATAAAGGAATTAATAGTGGCAATATATGCTGAGTATGTCCATGACATTGACTTGTGTTTCCCAGCTTGTACAAAAAATTTGCTTTACCATGAATTATTCTTGTTAATATAAAAATAATTTAGCTTGTGCTTGCTTCAGTGACTATTTTTGAGAAAGTTTCCTTCCTATAAAATTTTTCTAATTAAATAGAAAAAGTTTCCTCTACTCTTTCCAAATCTTTGATGTGTTTCTACTTTCTCTTTTTTTGCTTTATCCTTTGATTTTTTTCCCACAAAGTTTCTTTTGTTCAAGATCACCAAGGTTCTCCCAAGAATAACAATCAAGTTACTAATGAAAATAGATGAATGAAATGATGCCTGTCATTCCTGGACTATGTTTACATTATAAATTATTTGTATCACGATTGCTTTGTTCTACTTTTGCAGATATGGTTTTCAGCCTAAAAGATCATTAGACGTGATCATGTTCACATCAGAGGAGCCTACCCGGTTTGGCATCAGCTGCTTGGGAAGGTACTTCTTAACCATTACCAGATTAATGTCAAGAAACTTTCTCAAGTATGAACATTGTTTCTTATGAAACCTCCCTGCATTGGTATGATATTTAGCTTGTGTTGTAAGTCTTTCATACTTGCTCAGGACTAGACAATGTGCCTTTCGTTCTAAAGTCATGTCAAATGGACATTGCTAAAAGGACATTAGATTGTTAGACAGTCTATGTAGCTTCCCTTTCAGAATAGTATATAAAGGGACACAAGATCATAGTAAATTGGAGTATCTTTGACATGGTTCTAAAGTTTTGGCAGTCAGTTTTTGAAATACTTTAGTTGATTTTATATTGAAACGTGATGCAATACAGGGGCGTAGCTAGGGGGGGGGGGGGGGGGCAGGACTGGGCTGTAGCCCAGTCCTGCCTCCCGAAACAGTTAATTTTTTTTAAAAGCCCAGTCCTAGCCCAGCCCTGATTCCATATGAAATAGATTTTTATCCATTTTTGTAGCCCAGCCCTGACTGCAGCAAATAGTTTGATTTGTCCACATGAAATAAATTTTTATTAATAATTGTAGCCATTTTTTATTTTATCTAAAAAAAAAAAATTTTCGGGGGCGCTGCCCCCGACTATCGCACAAATAAATTTTTTTTTGCTACACCCCTGTTTGCCCCCCCCCCCCCCTCACATGAATCCTAGCTACGCCCCTGATGCAATATATGCTTCATCTTGTTTAATCTTAAGTTACTAATGTATAGATTTGGACAGCCGCCTATTGGCAAGCGATGAAGCCCTTGCTCAAATTCTGTTGGACACTGTTGATGGTCATAATACATCATTTATTGAAGCTGCAAGATCTGCTGGTTATGCAATGAACCAAGAGGAATTATCGAGTGTATTTTTACATGATGGAAGCTACTCTGCTTTTGTGGAGTTACATATTGAGCAGGGTCCTATACTAGAAGAAGAAGGTGAGTTTACATGTGAAACTGAAACTTTTAGTTTATGTATACTTGTTTTTGCTAATTATTTAATGCACCACCTCCGAAACTCAGGTGTTTCTATTGGTATTGTAACTGCAATTGCTGCCCCTGCAAGTATCAAGGTGGGTTTTGAAGGAAACGGAGGGCATGCTGGGGCTGTATTAATGCCATCAAGGTGAGTATGCAATACATGTATATGTGCATTACACATGTAGAACAAACATAGATGTACATTGAAGCAAGGTTGCCAGACTAGGAAGCAAAAATGGGAAATGATACGGCAAGCGGAAGCGAGAAGCGATGCATTTTAAAATATCTAGGAAGCGGGAAGTGAGGAATAAAAACAATATAATAATTGAATGGGAATTGAAATGGAACACAAATAAAAAGTAAAATAAAAGTGACTATTCTTAAATTTCATGATTTTTTAGTGTAAGAATTAAACTTTTTAGCAAAATCTAAAAATAATGATTGCCAATTTAGAGAAAGCACATGGAAGTGAGTGATAAGCGTGAGAGGAAACAAATAAAAAACATGAAAAGTAAAGTGAGAAAACATATAAGAATAGATGAAACGTTTGGAAAGCATAGGAGAAGTGTGGAAGAATCGAGATTACCAACAAGTTTCAGAAGCGAGTATCGTGCTTCCGAAGCGAGTTTCCGGGAAGTTGGCTTCCCACCCATCTAAGAAGCTTCTGGCAACTCTGCATTGAAGTAAAAGAAAGAAAGGGAAGGCATGTCATATGCAACACGCGGAAGGAAATAAAGGCCATGCTGGGAATGCGGCAATATCTGTGTGTGTATTTATACATTTGTATTGTAATTGCATCTTTATGGCATCATCCATTCCCATCATTACCTTCACTTCCATGCATGTTTTTTTGTGGTCATAACTGTATATCACCACGACCATTTGTGAATGCTTCTAGATCTGTTGAGGACCTATTCTTTAGCTTACTAAAAGTGAGTCCCACAAACGGCTGCCTTTGCCATCTGAAAATAAGTATGACAGAAATTTCTAGGATTGCTTGCTTTGTATACAGTTTTGTAATAAAAATTATGCACAAGTGATTCCAAGCAACCTAGTTTTGTACCATCTGCTTTTTAGAGTTAATGGTTCAATTAAATGTGTTCTCAAATTATTTGTTGTTAATATCTTGTAAATAGAATGGTGGGATGATTCAACATGATTAGCTTTTAGATTATCACTTGAGGATTCATTTGTTTGGCATTACCAGGTTAATTTTTTGTATACTGTCTTGTTGGAAATCTCATTGAATGTTAGCTGATGTTAAGTTCACACATCTAGTCCTGTATATTTTCCTCAGCAGTTTCAATCATGAGAACCTGCCTCATGCATGCCTCTGCTAATAGCTGGAAATTGATAAACTTGTCTTCTACTTTTGAAAAAAGAACAGACTTCAATACAAACTCACTACATGCTATGCATGGTTCAAGCTTTGTACATCACTTTTGAATATTTACATTTATGGTGAAGTTGTATGTTGAGATCATTGACATCATTGTGAACAGAAATGATGCTGGATTGGCTGCTGCAGAGTTGGCATTAGCTGTTGAGAAGCATGTGTTGGAATCTGGATCATTGGACACTGTTGGTACTGTTGGTATGCCAACAAACTTTTCTATTTGGTTAGAGGTCACGTTCTAATTTCACCATTTGCCTTTTCTCCAATTATTTGTTAAATTATTAATTTTTTTCCTTTATTTCATAAACATTTCCTGAGAGATATTGGTAACGCCATGAGATTTTGCTTAATAACATGAAATTCATTTTGTTTTCATTTTCAGCCTCCAGTAATCTCATTCTATCTGGTTTAATTTAAATCATCTTCTTATTAAGAACATTAGTCTCTTTATCTGTGCCAACCAGTTTCACCTTAGATAGTTAGATGCCTTTGTACATTCAAGCATTTAACTTGGACCACCCTTTTCAAATCAGTATTCACCAATCACGCCCACCACAGAAAAAAGGGTAGATGGCACTTTCTTTTCTTAGTTCATGCTATAATATTTTCAACCCTTGTTGCAAATATGATTTGCCTAAAATATTTTCCATGTAATTTCTGTATTCTCTTATTTTCATTGCACTTGATATGCAGTAGCATTCATATTGCCTTTTCTGTCTTTATTATCTGATTCCTTTAATTTTTAAACCCCTATGATCTTCATAAAGATGAACTACCACATCTATGATTTGGATGGGGTCAGTTATTCTTGTTATCCAGAGCATATCCTCATTGGTAAAGTTGATGATACCACCAGTCCATATTCTGTGGAATTCTAAAAGTTGGAATGGATGTTAAGATCAAGATTGGCAAAGAGGGAAGCGGAATTGAGAAGCAAAAGCAAGAAACAAGGAGTTTATAAGTACATGTGAACTCGGAATTGAGATGTGATTAGAAAATATTAAGATTTTTTTTAGACTGCAATAAATAACAGTGCATCCCTTTGCCAAATCATGATCCTGTGTGTGTGTGTGGTTTTTTTCTTCTAAGCACTCGGGAAGCCTGTTGTATCTTTTTCCTTTTCAAAGTTGATATGCTTGTCTCCAAATACTTCACATTTGTTTTGAATGAGGTTGACAAGTGATCATGAAAAATTAGCCATTAGTTTTTTCAGTTTTAAGGAAGCCAAGGATACTTATGTTGCCTTACCTGGCAAACATGTTCAATAATATTATCTGATAAATTTGGATTTCTCTTTTATTTGTCTTAAAAAATATCATTGTCATGCTTATTGCAAGGCATCATTGAGCTTCATCCAGGAGCAGTCAACAGCATCCCAAGCAAATCACACATAGAAATAGGTATGCATCAGTTAGTTATGGTATGCTAGATTTTTTGAATTGTTCTTTCTGGCTGCAAGTCGCGTATTTTCTTTAGTTTAGATTCTTATACTTTAAATCTCTTGAAATGACTTTGATTATGCTTCTTCTCCATGTAATATACATCTAAGTATTCAAAGTATTTACTTACATGTGGATCTAAGTATTTGGTTTTCTTTGAGACTTCTTTTTCTAACCATGTTTAAACTCTAACATGGGTAGCATTTTTCAGTATCTTGGCAGACTACACCTACTACTGCATCAGAGCAACACCAGAATGACCTACCTACCTTGCACCGACCAGACCCCCTGACTTGTTATAGAGTCCAGGCCATATCCACCCTGAGAAAAATGCAGAAACCATGTCAAATTAAGCTTTGGTATATTGGATGTTATCGCCATCACATTTTTATTCATCTGACCAAGGCCATTGTGTTCAAAGGATGTTCTATGATTAAAATCTATGGGAATATGACACATATTGCATGAATTTACTTTTGATAAGTGATGAATATTTTCAGGGGCCAACTGCAACACCCTTTTCTCCTAGGGAAAAGATATGTTTCAATTGTTTATATGTTATTTTGATTCATATTAATAATTCCTTTATTTTCCAGACACACGAGACATTGATGAGGGAAGGAGGAATACTGTTGTTGAAAAAATTTATCAATCTGCTAATAAGATATCCAAGAGACGTGGAGTTAAGTTGGCAGGTTTCCATATTGTCAATCAAGATCCACCAGCTCTAGCTGCAGAATCAATAATTGCTGCAATGGGGCTTGCATCTCAACAACTGAATCTTAGCTCTAAACAGATGATCAGTAGAGCCTACCATGACTCCCTGTTCATGGCCAGGTAATGTACTCTGCAATGGAGGACTACATTGAGATTATAATCTGAGATGGATTATATGTCATTCACATAATTCTACAAATTTTGATCAGTGAGTTGTTTGTTGGACCTAATGTAAATATATATATATATGCTACAATTGTCTCTATGTACAGTGTACAATCGACCTGGGATCTCATAGTTTCATTTTTGTTTTACTCAACCTGATGTCATAGATGCGTTCAGCATGGTTGACATAAGAGGGATCAACCCTTGGATCATGTTCTTCCCTTAGTTGTTAAAAGCGGTGCTTAGGCACCACCTAGGCGACCTAGTGTAATATGTCGCAAATTGAGTCTAATTTTTAAATTTAATAAATATGATTTTTAGTAAATCAATATATTTTTGCTGTTTGAATTAATATATATATATATATATATATATATATAATTAAGAGTTTGTTTAGAAAAGGCTTCTATTTCCATAAGGAAATAGAAGACTTTCCAAATTTGATAGGGACATCCCCTTTAGAAGAGGAGTCCTTTTATAAAATTGGTGAGAGCTCTCTCTCCCAATATCAATTTTGACAGAGAGAGAGAGGGCTGAAATCGTGAAAGGGGAGAAAAGAGGGCGCAGAGAGAGAGAGAGAGAGAGAGAGAGAGAGAGAGAGAGAGAGAGAGAGAGAGAGGCTGCAGCGTCATCACCTTCTTCTTTCTTCATGGTTCAGTTCACAGCAGCTCACCAAAGTACGGGTCTTTTCCTCTTGGGATTCAATAGGTAAGGGACTTGGTTTAAATCGAATCAACATGGGTTTAAGAACAACGTTGAAATTGTGAATCTGTGTACAGATTTAAGGTGTTCGATTCTTTTAACCCCATGACTGTCCTTACTGATTTGGGTAACAATTTCTCAATTTGAGTTTTTATGAACCTAAAAGATCTAGTTTGCTTTTGCTGAGATCGATTTTGGTTAGGATTGTAAACTGGACATACACATATATTGGTGTGCGTCTCTGTTCTTGAACTAGGTTTCATGCTGGGCTGTAATCAGAATCTGTTTGTGTTGGGTTTGATTTATTTGGCCCATCTTTAATCTGTGTTTTTCATTGATTTTCGTGTCTATGGTATGTATATTGCTTTGAAAATTTTGTACCTAACAAGAACAAATCTAATTATTCCTTGGTTTATGTTGGATCAGAAATTTCTGTACAGAATTTTGTTTTGCTATCATACTTTTTTGTGCTTAAACATGATTAGATTATGGTGTAAATCTGAAACTTTAACCTGCATTTTTTTTTATCAGCATGCGACTGTTTGCATAATGAAAACAGTCTGACGTTGTTCAGATCATGAACAGACTGGTTTTCGTGTGCTCAGATTTTTGATTTATTGACTGGTAGTACAACGATGCCTGCATTAAGGTCTGGTATTCATAAAAAGGAGGAAACTGAATGTGTAAACAGTTTATGATCGATGTTATGTAACTGATTTCACAGTCAATTTTCCAGTGCATAAGTGGAAACCTGAATGGTCCCCTAGTTCTGATAACACACCACAATACTGGAAAAATTTTGGTATATATATTTATCCTCCTTTGGGTAAATTTCTATACTAAACAGAATTAGTTTGCTGGTATTAGGAACCACATGGGGGCTGACGCTGAACCATGCTGGTCAGCATATCAGATCTTGGTTATATATATATATATTGGCTTTGAGCTTTGGGGCTTAATAAACCTGTTTTTCATTAGGCACTGTTGAACCTGTAAACCTGATTTTGGTTTTATTATGACAGTCTGAATCAGTTGGGTGAACCCTATTTCGGTTGGCAGGGATCGGGTTTTACATCCATTTGTTTTTAAAATATGATCTGTTAAATGTATTAAAAATCTGATTTAGAAATTGGTCAGTTAGAACATGCATTCATTCATATGCCATTGATGTTGTACTGTGAACACAAACTTGTATATCTATATTAATTATTGTTCTCCTAAATATGCAATGCCATTTAAGTTTTATTAAACTGTGTGGTTGTTATGTGTGGACCACCGATGGGCCTTAGGAGGCCAGGCGCAAGTGTTGCTCTTGAAATAACAAGTTTTAAATGCATTGCAAAACTGTTTTATAGTGCTCTTGAATTTATTACACTTTTGAGATTGACAGGGCAAAGGCCTAAAAGTGTTAATGCATGCTGATTTGTATAATTGTTTTTGTGTAAATAACCTTTAATTGATTAAGAATAGTAAAAGAGACCAAACAATGTAGATTTTTTTTTCTTGGTGTCCCTCTGAAAGGGTGAGAACCTTGGATGACGGTCATGGGGGACCGTGAGGATACTAAACGTTGTGTGCATTATTTTTCCCAAGAACCCAATGTGTGGTTCATGTTTCCCAACCACAGTTGTAGGGAACTCTCGTCACTTTGCTTGAAAGTGGTGTTGTTAAACTCAACTGTAGTTATTGGTATACCGTAAAAGTGGTGTCAATGGATATTGATTTCCTTGTCATCCTGACATTAGGTGTTGATTCCTGACGTTGGTCGAGGGACATGTGTAGGATACCACTGGAAACTGCCTTGAACCTTGAGAATTTGACCCGTTTTGAGTATCCACGGGTTTTATACAAGTGAGAACTTAAATTATTTGCATTAAGAAGAGACATGCATTAAAAAGCAATACTGATAATTAAAGTTAAAAAAATCATTCATGCATCCCTAAATGTTTAATAAAACATAAGATTGCTGGTTGTTTTTATGTGAACTGCTTATATTGCAAGATTTTTCTGAATATGTAATATTTGTATAACCCTCTTAAACTTATGTTTGATTTAATTTATGCTAATTTTCTTACTGTTGGATTTTGAGAGGGTCTCGTTTGAGAACTTCAGTTTATACTTCATTTTTAGAAAACGTTTTTTAAGTACTGAGCCACAGTAATGGAGGGACCAACTTGCTGGTGGGATCGAGGATTATGTTTTTGGTGACCCGAATTCTGATTAGTTTGAGAAACTTGTTGAACCCTAAATGAGGACTTTTTAATTAAATTCAATTCAATTTAAATTCATGCTTTGATTTATTCTAAGTTTGGAATGTTTGTTAGGTTGTGTATATTAAATCTGTAATATGCCCAAGGTCTCTGAGATATCTGTTCGCACTATTTTAAAATTATTTATTCATTTAAAAAAACAAAATTTTGCAAAATTTTCGAGAGTCAGTTTGGGGTCGTTACACCTAGGCACTGTTAAAATATATGTATGTGTGTATATATATACTTATGTATAAGTATATATACATATATTCATATATTTATTTTTCAGTCTTGTAATAGTTAAATGCCCTATAGGGGCATTTTTGTCTTTTCACATGTAATAAATACTGTTTATTAAAAATAATATTTATTATTATTAAATTTTTTTATTTTTTCTGAATGTAATTAGGGTGACCATTGGGGGCTCTATGATCATTTAAGAGTATAAAGTCCCAAGGGTCTCCCAACGGTCACATTTGTGACCGTTCGGAGCTCTCAAGGGTCTCCCTCTCTTGTCTTGTTTTGTGTATAAATAGGCGTTTTCTCTCCCTATTCTTCCTATGCGTTTCCCAAGCATATATTCAATAAATAATCTATTTTTTACTTGCTTGTGTTACCCTTTGTTGGCTCTTTGTATTGTCCTATAGTGGACTTGCGTTTATGCACTCTTGTGCTTATATTGTGCCTTCATGCCTTTGTATTGTCCACTCTTGGACTTTTATGTGCTTTTGCACTTTATTCTTATCATTCTGCATACTTCATTACATGGTATCAGAGCCATAGTGCTCTTGGTCCTTTGGGAAAGTGGCCATTAAAAGATCATGATTATGGGATAACATTCAAAGTGTTCGTGGTGCTTACGGAACTCAAGGTGGAGGGGCTCTTTCGTGTTTTTCCATATTTTCTCTTCCTTCTTCTATCAAGTTAAAATGGAGAATGAACAAAAAAATAGATCTCTCATTCAAATTGAATGGTTCTAACTACATGTTGTGAGTGTCCTCTATGGAAAATAACCTCAAGGGCAAGAAGCTTTGGGGATACGTGATGGGCTCTATTCCGGAGCCTCAACTCAAACTTATTAAGTTCGAAGGAGATGATCGAATTAAAACCATTGAAGATCATCAATCCAAGGTAGTAGAAGATTGATAAAGTAAACATGCGAAAATGCTTGCATGGTTTATGAACAATGTTGAGCTCAAAATATGTGCCAACATTGCTAAATTTCGTAAAGCTAATGAGGCATGGTTCTTTATGAAGGGTATGTATACTAAAAAAGACCTTGCAAGACAATTTTTTCTACAAGAAAAATATATACCATCAAACAAGGGGACATGAATGTTCGTGATTATTTTAGTACTCTTGGTCTTCTATGAGACGAGTTATCCCTTCTTGAACCCAAATGGATTGCTAGTGAAGATATTGAGCTAAGAAAGGAACAAATGAAAAAAGAGCACTTTTCCCAATTTTTACATGGGCTTAGGCCCAAATTTGAACATCTTCTCTCCTCCATCAATCTAAACCTTTTCCTTTGGAAGACACGGTTGCCGAAATATGCCAAGAAGAAACTCATCTTGATATGATTAATCTGTTTTGCCAATATATAGTATATATATAATTTTTACTATATATGTCTATATTTCACACACATACAAATATATATATTCTCTGTATATAATAAGTCTTTTCAGTTATATTATATAATTTGTTTGTCTGTATCTTTTTTCACATGTATATAATATATGTCCATTTATGTATAGTTATTATACGAATTTTGTGCGGATACAAAATTAAAAATAGAAACATGTTACATGTATCTGTAATATATATAACTGGTTTTCGCAGATATATATAGGAAAGGGAGACCTTCCAACCAAAAGAAGGTCCAAAGTCTACAACCAACGATGATCAGACGACTCCCCTTCTCCAATGCTTGAGCATCTCATCTATAGGACCTTATATATTTGTTCTTTATAATTTATTTAGTAAGAAATATGATTTACATGAAGACTTTAATACATATTTGGGAAAAACCATCTCTTTCTCAACAATGTCTTTGTCATTTGATCCAATAGCGTTCCATTATTAGATAGGAATAAATTTGATAAATACTCATAACTCTCGGATAGAGTATTAGAACGAAAAGATCCATTAGATAATGAACTATTAGTATCATAATCATGTTTTTTGAAACGTAAAAAGTCTCACAATGCATTTAAAACTTTACAATACAAGGCCGTTGATTTTTAAAAGTTTCAAAAACACATCTAAACATCGAAAAATCATAATCCAAAACATGTCGCTCACTAAATGAATGATAAAAATCCAATATGTAAAGTCTGATCGATGAAAAACTCGATTGTTAGAGAAGAAACACCATTGATTATCATCGGTTGTAAATTTTGGACCTTCCTTTGGTTGGGCGGTCCCCCTTCCCTATACACACACACACGGTTATACATACACTATTTTTGTTCATAACTGTCTGTTTTTATGCCATAGTTGCTTCATTCATAATTGTCTTTTTTATAATATATTTGCTGCATTCAGAGTTTGTTTTTATGTTATATTTACTTCATTCATAATTGTTTTTATGTTCAATGTTATGCAATTATACGAAGTTTGCGATATGTTATATTGAAATACACACTTATACTTCATTCATGGTCACAATTGTTTCTGCTTGTTACTTAAATTTAACAATTTATTCTGATATTTTTACTTTTTTCAATGTTTTTCACGCCTAAGCCTTTTAGGGGTCTTCCGCATAGCACTTTTGGAAACTAAGGTTCTTCCAATGAAAAAATGTAATTTTTAAGTTAACAAGTTTTGGTGTGTTTATGACCATCAATTTTTGGATCACCAGAAAAACCTGCTCACATTTCAGAATCAAGTGATCGAAACAGTGATCCCTAGTGAACAAAGCATGGAGATCACATCTATAGGGTTGAAATTTGTGAAAAAAATATAAAAAAAGAGATTTGCTAGGTCAGTTGTTCTTACAATCACAATCATCTGTAGCAAATACATGTATGTGTGTGTATTAGTAGGATGGCCCTTCCCTTTGATGATGGAGGACATCCAGAGTAGAACTAACAAAAAGAGACTATTTTGGAAAACCATGTAATAGTGGTAAATATCTTGTTCAACCGTACTGGTTAATCAGCATATACTGTGATATTTATGCTCTCAGCTTCTCGCCAGGTTTCAAGTTCCTTGTTTGTTAAAGTAGTTGTCTAACAAACAACATTTTGCTAGGTAGTTCAGGTGCTTACACTAGATGTAGCTTAATCTTCTGGAGATTGTTTCATGCACCAAGATGCACTAAACTAAAATGATATGACCATAGGTTAAAACCAGAAATTTCTGCATCATACATCTTATTTCTACATATCAATTCATTGCATTTTCTGCAAACAAAATTTTTGTTCACACCTGACCTTTAACCATTCAAATTCATTTAAATGTTTGGTTATTAATATAACATTAAGTAGTGCTCATATGAGGCCTTGAAATAATCTTGCATTTAGCTTCTATGACGTTTTTAGACATGGTGGCATTTCATTGACAAATTTCGTGGTGTATACAAAGTGTGTATCTCATGCACCTGGATAAGAATATGGCCATAGCAACTCTTAAGTCATGAAGCTTGCTATATTATTTTAATTTTTACCGATTGTCTGATATTTGTAGCTTAATTCCTTTCAATACTAACTATAAATATTTTCTTGCAGAATGTCTCCAATGGGCATGATCTTCATTCCATGTTACAAAGGTTTTTCTCTCTTAGTCTTCTTTCCCTATTCTTTTCTATCCCCTCATTAAAATTTATCTATACAAAAAATTACTTTTGTCTTCCCTGTTTATCATACGAAAGTAATTGTTTTTTTTTTTATAGTGAAACAAGCTACCTCAGGTAGACGAAGATTAAAATGACAGTTTATTTCTTGTTTGATTAAGCACCATTGATTTGTGCATGCAGGTTACAGCCACAAGCCTGAAGAATATGCTTCCATTGAGAATATATCGAATGGGGTGAAAGTGTTGGCTCTAACACTAGCAAAACTATCTCTAAGCTGATGATTGTCAGATTTTAAAAGCAAGCTGTGAATAATTCAGTCAAGTTCATAAACTTGATGTTTATAATTTTGTAAAAATGATGGTTACACTGCCTTTTCAAATTCTCAAAACCTTGATGTTTTTATGTTGCTGAGTGAAAAAGCTGATGCCCTTGACGTGACTCGGTTAGGATTGACATGTGGACGGCCGTGAAACTGAAATTCATCTGTAGTTGATCCAACTATAGGAGTAAAGAAAATTTGTGTTACATTTTCTCATGTAAATCTAGCGCTGCATTCATGCAGTAGAACCTTCACGAGATTTGGAATCTTGATCAGTAACAGGAAAGACCCTCTTGCAACAAATCATATAAGCAAAGACAAGAAACTGTAGCCTACATCCTATTATTGAATATCTCACAACCTGTCCTTGGATCCCTTCCATTCCCTTACAGGACCACAGAAGACAAAATGCTCAACCCCACGATGCTACTCCAATTCCCCCTGAAAATCAACAGAAGACAAAGGCCTCAACCTACATTGGTGACTGCAAAATGTCTACAGAAAATTAAGTACAGATGACAACTAGAGTACTATGACCATTCTACAGAAACTCAATCAATTAGAAATGATAACTACATACAAATAAGCAGCCTGTATATCCAGCAGGACCGCAAAACTCTCCGTCTCATCATTCCTTGCTGCCTTCTGATCCCTTACTCTCTGTGGCAGCTCCCTTTTCCTCCGTTGTAACAGTCATCATGCTGTCAAAATCATTTGTCTTTCCCAATAGAATCTCGATCTACAATTCATTTAAACTCCTCTTCATTAATATCACCAACTCTTAATGAATTGAAACGATGCCTAACAGTACATTATGGGCACTCACCTTCGCTTTTTGAACATGCCGGCCTTTGTTTTCATCCTTCATATCGATAGTAGATGTCTGAATCTCTGCAGAAGAGCAGCATCTAAGCTTCCATGTAGGGCAATGCTAAAACATTAACAAATAGAGTGGAAACATTCCAAAAGCTTACTTTTTTCCACAGCCAGTCCATTGTTCTTCAAAATCTCAGCAATAGTCACAACTGTAGCTATGGCTGGATTGTATGAGTATCAAACATGTCAGCCACAGGAAGACTATGGAATAAACTCAATTAAGAAACATCAGTATGCGCTAATAAGGCAGGCAAAGACATTTTATAAGGAGATAGAGAGATTTTGTCATAATTGCTTTGGGGTCTGAATCGATTTTGAAAACGATTCAGAATCAAACCGAATCTATTGGATACGTGTCATTAAAAAAAAGAAAAAAATAAGAAATATTAAATATTATTTAAACGAATCTGCCCTTTGTAGAATCGATTTTGAGTGAAGTCGGAATGATTCGGCCGATTTGCAATGATTCTTACAAACAACAATGGATTCAACAAAGACTGGGCAACGTAAAAATCACAAGGAACTATAATCATGTAGAACATAGAGTTACCTGATTGGCCGATTCAACAGCTGGGGACAGCCAAATTTCATTGGTGGGATCACAGAAATTCTTAAATTTCATTGGTGAGCCAGTTAAATTAGTGACTCTCTGATTGGTAACCTTCATCAATCAAAAGATGAAGAATGGTACTAAAAGATATTACGGATTTCCAAGAAATCCTAACACAGAAACGCATCACAAACGGACACCATCCAAGAACCCCAAACAGATGCAGTTCCAAGTAAAGACCCAATCCTAATCAATAACGCATCTTGAAGAAATCCAAGATGACCAGGAAATTCATTACAAGCAGAAACTCTCGAAACCTAGAAACCACATTTCCAGGATATTCAAAGACAACCCAGATACACATTACAAGCAACAAACGCATTCGACGAAGCCTAAACATGGTGGCGAAATGCATCACAGACCAAATTCCCATTCATGCGAACCCGAACATCGCGAAGTAAAAAATCACAAATCCAAGAAAAGGCAATTACCCATTCCCAGAGCCGAGAGCTCCACCTCATTATATTGCTGCATGTACCTCTGCACATAATAAACAAAAAGAACGAAATCAAACACAACACCCAAAAAAAGAGAGAACAGAAACTAAAAGAAAACTGGAAAACAGATTAACTCCAAACTCAATTGTTCCAGAAACCCAAATTCTCTAACAACAAAAAAACAATCATCTACCTCAATCAAAAGAAATCAGGAAATCCCAAAATCCCAACAGAAAACGTAAAACAAGAAATCCCCAGAGAGAGACCTTGGCGAGGTTGACATAGAAGAAGAGGGGCTTCTTCGTGTTGGAAACCTGGATCCGATTATTCTTGTGGACCTCCGAGAGGCTCATCTCCTCCATTGCCTCCTGAACCTGCGCCATCGATCCGCTCTCCCTGTGTGTTACAGAGCGGGAAGAAGAAGAAGAAAATGAGATCTTTCGCGAACCAAACGGGGAACGGAACCAAAAGAATCCTAAACCGTTGGCGACTCGGGAGGCCCACATTTATATCGAAGGTTCTGCCTCGATCCCACGAATCAGATCTTGCCACGTTTCCAGAGTTTGTTAGGTTTCCGTTAGGGATCGCGCCCGGTTCTTTGCATCGCCTCCATGATGGACACCCTTGGGATGCCCGCCCAGCCTTTTACTTCGACTTGTTGGACGGTTTTATACTTTGACTTTGTTTTTGTTTTTAAAAATGCCCCCTGAGAGCAAGAATATCTCCCCGAGTATCGGACCCGACCCAGATGACCCATACGAATTCGAGTTCGATTCATAATAATAATAAAAATTATTATTTTTTTGACAAGGAACCCATCCGACAATCAGGCCACTTAATGGACCCACGCCTCAAGTTCGAATAAGGATTATGTGGATCAGACCCAGCTCATACACAAAAAAATAATATTTTTTATATCTTTTTTACATTGAAAAACTGTGGGATCTTCATCGAAACTTGGGCCAGACCCCGTCTTTGGTATTCATCAAAACCATGTCTGTCTGAGGAGTGAAGATGGGTTACTCAACCTTGCTTGATCATAAAGCAAGTGTTTGACTTAGGATCCAAATCCAGATACCATGATAGCAGGTGCATTAGGACTAGGAACAACGAAAACATATAGGAATCCTCTCATTCTCGATAGTGTAACCTATGAAAGTAGCATGGCTGTTTGTTTCACGGGATTCAATCTGTTCGACCCAGGGGATCCAGATCCAAATAGCTCAACAACACATGCTACAGAAGACTTCATCTACAATTTCTTTGTGAACACTTCGTGGGGTGGAGTGGGTCCCATCTACTGATTTAATGCTTATTTATTCATTCCTTGCATAAGTCAAAAGTTGATATCTTCTAAACTTTGAAAAGCACATGTTTTAGAGTGGGCCCAAATACCGTGGATGGATTCTACGCCTTCTAGATGGTTTCCACTTTTTTTTTTTCAGATCTGTTGATGCCATGGATTAACCGCATCTAAGGTTTTCAAAATGAACGGCTGAAAAAATAGTTCCTTCATGGTATTTGTGATATTGTTCATCACATGGAATTTATGAAAATCATGAAGTTCATGTATGTATTGTATTTCTATATTTATAAATTTGAATGTTAGATTTATGTATGTATTATATTTTTGTATTTACAGCATGATCCCATGGTTGTATGCATGAATTTGATATATTCTTGATGGATAAAAAATGTTGAATTTATTTTTCTTATATTTTTTTATGAAAATCATGAACTTCTTGTTTGTTTCTTGAAAATTACATGTTCTGCGTATTTTGATTCGACCAATCTTAATAAAAATTTTGGTTCTCTCAAACTGTGAACCAATAAATCCTATAAAATTATAAAAATGTTTCATACATTTGAAACCAAACCCAGTTCAAATCTTAAACTCAGATGAGTCATGGTTTTAGAGATATGCCCTCTGTAAGTTGACACATGAATTCTATCCTAATAGTGATCCTATGAAGACAAAAAAACTTTGTAAAAATCATATATCTCATAATACCCAGGATCTATGAATGAAATTTTAATGTGTGTTGGTTTGGATATGTAAGAACACAATTAAAATCTTGGAGGTTGATTACTCATGGTTTGAAAATGAAAATTCATGGAAGTTGCTCTAGAATTTGTATGTGTTCTGTTAAATAACAGAATAAATAAATATTACGTGATTTTTAGCTCTCAGCTAGAAGCAAATTTAATTCTAGGTTTTTGTGAGCTTGAATTAGACATATCGAGCCACCTGTAGTAAAAATCACAACATTTAATTTATTCTGTAAGATTTATGATTAATTTTTCATTTGAAAGATCGAATTGGACAAGATTGTTTTATGAACAAAAAATAGTTTATGTTTACAAAGTTTTTAATTTATGATCTTTAATGATTTAAGATCTGAGTTTTTGCTTATATGAGTGAAACATAGTGAGAATCGTCTATGAAAATCTCACAACCTAAATCATTCTGGATGAATTATGGCAAAATTTATAATGACATGTAAATTATGTGTTAACAGTCTCGAATTTGAGAATTATGTTTAAATGCATGTCATGGTTTCAAAAGTAAATTAGATGAACATGATATGGTTTCAGAAGTTAACCAGATGGACACATGAAATGATAAAATATGCAATGTGATTGTATTGTCACTTGTGAATATCTTTTAAATGCTATGGCATAAAGTTTTTTTCCTAAAGTAATAATGTGCAATATGCTATGTTAATGTACAATATGATGTTATGATATGTAGCATTATGTTTTGATATGCAACATGATGTTATACATGCATCATGATGTTATGATGTGCTATAAGACATGAAAAGCATATATGAACATGTGAAAGCTTATAAACGAGCTTATGGATTAAAGAATAATTATGGTGCTATAAGTATATGAATATGTTGTGTGGCATGTGATGATAATGTTCTATAAAGCATAAAAAAATATGCATGCACACGAGATTGCTCATTAATGGACAAGTAGTTGAAAAGAACCAATGTGATGCCAAAAGTTGTTCAAGTTATACCAAGAATATACATGCTCACATAACATAAATATACTTTTAAGCAGTAGGCGAAGGTATAAAGGCTTGACTGATTTAAATGCACCGAAACATACTGAATGGGTTATCAACATGAATGAAAAAATAAAACTATGTAACTGTCATAATTGGGTTGTATGATGCCCATGCCATGTAAGACAATATGAAAATTTACCCTAGAAGTGTACTTGGGCTATTGAACCATAGAGTGCTTAATGATAAATGGCACGTGATAAAATGCAATGAACCCTTTAATAAAAATACCAAATAACTTATTCATACTCAAGCTTACCTTGGAGATGGTAAGTGGTACAAAACATTGTTGGACAGTGTGTCCTAGGTAAATATTAAAGAAGATATACTATACTAAGCCAAAGCATAAGTATGTAGTTATAATAAGCAGAATATGTTTATAATTTTTTTTAGGCGATGAATAAAACATGTAAAGAAAAGAGATAGTTACCATAGGAAGCAATAGACCTAAGATGAAATTTTTGCCCTTCAGCATTATGTTGTCATATCAACTGATCTTCCTTTAGGTGGTAGTATGTTTGATAGAGCTTACACGTTTAATATACTTACATAAACAAAAAGAAATCTCTACTTAATATACTCACTTAATAAAACAAAAAATGGAAGAGCTGGTTGACAAAATAGATATCATAATACTTACCATGCATAACTTGGGTCATTGCAACATATTGTGATTAGGAATACTTTGGCTTGTGATTTCATGCCTAATGCCCCACACCATCATCTTTGTGATAGAATCACCCATCTTACAAAATGCTTCCTTTTGTATTGTTTTTCTTTAAAAACTATGGTGCTATCTTCAACTAATATTTTAACCACTCCTATTATACCATGTTGCATATATTATGAGCTTTACATGTGTTGAAACAATGCAACACTGAAGTTGTCGTCTGTTGCATCCCTACCTTTTTCTTTTGGAGTTAACAAATTAAGAAACCTTTTCTAAAAAAGGATGAAGCACAGAGGAATCATGTGCCTTGAATGAAGTAAAAGAAATAGAAGATAGAAAGAGCATATGAAACAAAAACATATAAAACTAGCTACTAGGTTGTAATGTGTTACCCATTCTACAAGGCCTCATTGCTGATACATATATCACTCTCTCTCTCATATGTTTTTCTGAATTTTGGTTGTTAAACCAATAAGTTGCTCTAGCTACTACAACAAACACTAGCACAAAGGTGCCCTCTTGTTGATTTGAAGATAAAAATATAGGCTACATTAGCATTCAATCAACATAGATTGAATCTAAAGATTAATAAAAAAAAAATTACGCAAAGCACATATAATTGCACATGCTGCATAATATTGCAAATTAAGATTATTTGGATGCAAGTTAAAGCCATCATATATCCATCTTTTGCCATTTATCTACTAAAAAGTGCCTCAATAGAAGAGATATAGAATGAGGTGTCAGCTAGATATTGAGAAAGTTGCACTCATAGTAAAAGATTTCTACAACAAGTAGTTAATTGAAATTATATATTATCATCAATCTGTAAATATTAAAGAAGACAAACTATACTAAGCCAAAGATTAAGTACATGGTTACAACAAGAGGAATATGTTTATAATTTTTTTTAGGCAATGATTAAAACATGTAAAGAAAAGAGAGTTACCATAGGAAGTAGTAGACCTAAGATGGAGTTTTTTTCCTTCAGCATTATGTTGTTATACGATCTGATCAATAGTTTTCCTGTAGGTAATGGAGCTTACAAGTTCAATATACCTTCATAAACAAAAAGGAATCTCCACTTAATATACTCACTTAATAAAATAGAAAATGAAAAAGATGGTTGACAAAATAGATATCACAACATTTACCATGCATAACTTGGGTTGTTCGAACATATTGTGATGCAGGAATAATTTGGCTTGTGATTTCATGCCTAATGCCCTGCACCATCATCTTTGTGATAGAATCACCCATCTTACAAAATCCTTCCCTTTGTGTTGTTTTTCTACACATACTATGGCATTATCTTCAATTGATATTTTTATCACTCCTATTATATCATGTTGCATATATTATGAGCTTTACATGTGTTGAAACAATGTAACACTGAAGTTGTCGTATGTTGTGTCCCTACCTTTTCTTTTGGACTCAACAAATTAAGAAACTTTTCTAAAAAAAGGATAGAGCACAAAGGAATCAAGTGCCATGAATGAAGTAAATGAAATAGAAGATAGAAGAAGCATATGAAACAAAAACATATAAAACTAGCTACTAGGTGGTATTCTGTCACACATTCTACAAGGCCTGATTGCTGCTATATATAGCACTCCCACTCATATGTTTGTCTGAAGTTTGGCTGTTAAATCAATAAATTGCTCTAGATACTGCAACAAATATTAGCACAAAGGTGCCCTTTTGTTGATTTGAAGATGAATATACACTATATTAGCATTCAATCTGCATAAATTGAATCTAAAGAATAATAAAAAATAATTACATAAAGCACACAGTCCATGTATTCTGCAGAAGTTTAGGGTGCATCCTATTTTATGTTGTTGGTGAAATTTCTCTCGTTTGTGGACCGCCCACAGTGAGACCGATTCGATTAGGCATTCAGATCATTAAAATACATATTATAATAAACTCCCGAGTGAGATCTCTGTCTCGACATCTGGCCTTGTGAGTACCCACACTGGAGCACATTTATTCTATGTAAAAATTTGTATTAAAAACATGCCCTAATAATGCAAGTGCTTAATCATTGATATGTTTATATTTTGTAACATGCTACATGAAATTGCTATAAATGTCCAGCAAAATGCATGAATTTAATTGTTATAGTTGTTTACTAGAATGCATTATGATATGATGTTGCATTGTATATGTTTTAAAAGAATGTATGTTTTCATGTATGCTTAGTTTTGCACATACATGCATTGTTATTAGTGTTCCTACTGAGACTTGATGAGTCTAGCCCCTATATCATAGCTATCCAAGTGATAAGTAGACGAGCTGTAGTGATGGCGGGATGTTATGGATCGAGCCAAGAACCAACTATCTAGATCTAATATTAGTCTTGAATATAAAGACTTAAATTGTTTTGACAATTGTTTACAAACAATTCATCTATTTGTGAGTGATTTAAATTAATTCATGAATGGTATTGTCTTATTGTTATCTTGAATTTCGAATTCTTGATTTTGATCTAGTCTCATGTTGAGTTTAAATACTTGTAACCCGCCTGCAATGCAAATCTAACCAAAATCAAAATTTATGTTTTCATTGTATTTATGTTTTTAATAAAGGGTTCTTTATTGTCTCCGCAAACTTAGTTCTAGTGGACTTATATATGTTTGCGCTTGCACTCAAGCGGGCCCCTAGTGCTTAGTTTGGTTGAAGCATTTTCATCGATAAGGCCTTACATCATTAACTTTAAAAAAATGACTATATTTTTTGGGTTAAAATTTTGGGGCGTTATAGACTTGGTATCAGAGTATAAGATAAAAAGTTTGGTTCATGGCCCATCCAACACTCCGACATCACCAAGTATGTTCTAGCATAATTGTTTGATATATATATTGTGATCTTGTTTGAGAAAAATTTATGTGTACAATTGAAAACTTAGAAAAAATTTGCTTCGGACATCATATAATTGGCATGACTATAGGGTCTAGGAACTTATAATAGTTTTGCTCAAATAAATGGTGTGGGCTGCTAGGTGCGACAACATTATGGACACGTTGAATGACCTAATTGGGATTATGACCCAATATTATTGTGACTCTTGGATCTTATGGTAGAGGCATGAATTATGATATGATGTGATTGTGATTGTGATTCTTGGATCTTGTTGTGATCCTAATTTATGTGTTAAGATTAAAGGATTTATTATTCGGTCCTGTTTTGATTCTTAGTTTTGTGCTAAGAGGCACTGATGCAGATTGTGAGGGTTTAAAGGAAATCGGATTGGTGCAAAAGTGCACCGAATGTAGGCATGGCGTATTGTCATGCTATTTATATTGGGAGTTGTTGAGTATGTCAATGGGTTGAGATGCATGATCCATAAATGGGATTGCACATCAGCGGGTGTTAACCCGTGTGTGTTTGGTTTATGGGTGTTGACCCGGTGTATCCAGAGAGGTGGTTCCATGTTATGGCATAATGAGTGTGTGTGATGACTTTCGTATTTTTGTATCATACTTCCTTGATCATATATGCCGCACTTGAAATTCTAACATTACAATTGGCGTGATGACTCCTCTTCTATTTAGTTGAGGATAATCAGGATCAAAACATGATACAAGTGTGTGTGTATATGATTATAGCATGGATTAGTGTGTTTGGTGAGGGTTGACTCCTAGTGGGATTTAGTGTGACCCTGGTGGAACCTATAACCAAGCCGATAGAAGAGCAACATTGGGACCACTTGCGGATTGTATTGGAGACTCTTAGAGAATATTAGCTATTTGCTAAGTTCTCAAAACATGAATTTTGGTCCAAGAATGTCATATTTTTAGGTTATGTGATCTCGAATGATGAAGTATTTGTGGATCCTGCTAAGGTAGAAGTTGTGCTAATTTGAGAACGATTGAAGAATGTTGGAGACATTAGAAGCTTTCTCGGTTTGGCAGGTTATTATCAACTATTTATACAAGACTTCACAAATTGCCTTGCCTATGACAAAACTCCTAAAGAAGAGAGTAAAATTCGAGTAGAATGATAAGTGCGAAGAAAGCTTTGAGATGCCCAAGGAGAAACTCATGATTGCAATTGTAGTGACTTTGCCATCAGGTCAAGGTGGTTTTGTGGTATATACTGATGTCTCGGGTATAAACCTAAGATATGTCTTAATCCAATATTGTAAGGTTATTGCTTATGCATCTCGACAATTGAAGATCCATAAATAGAATTATCCTACCCATCATATGAAGTTGGTTGTAGTGGTGTTAGCTTTGAAGATATGGTGGCACTACTTATATGGAGAGCAGTATGAAGTGTTTACCGATCATAAAAGACTTAAGTACCCATAAATAAAATTTAACTACAACCAACGACCATAGTAGATAATACTGTATCTAATAACCATTAACTACGATCAAGTCATAGCGAATATAGCCATAGCAAATGAGCATAACATTAACTATGGTCAATAGTCATAGCAAATGAGAATACTAACTCGGTAATGGTAAGCTATTAACTATGGTCAGAGGTTGTAGTCAGTAATGACCATTAAGTACAACCAGGGGCTGTAGTTAATGACAATAGTCACTGATAAATATTAACTATGGCCTATGGTCGTAGTTAATGGTATTTTTTTACACGCATAGTTGAAAGTTCTAGCTCTAATTCATATTGAACACATACATGCCATGTGAACTACAATAACATAGTCTAAACTACCAATTCAAATTTGTGAAAAAATATGAGTAATGTAAAAAATGGTGAACTACAGAAAATACAACAATCAGTAACAAGCATAACACTTAGCATCAATAAAAAGAAATATGGATGAAGTTGCTTGGATGGTGCTAACAATATCTAACAAGTGGCATGCCACGTATAACATTGATGCCAGTGTGGGCCCGCTCGACAAGAAATTCTAGAAATTTTCACTAAAACATAAAAATGCTCACCCGCTCGGGCCAAAAAATAAGCATCAAGAGATCCAAAATAAAAAAACATAGAGATATCTCAAGATCTTCATGTTGCAAAAGCAAATTACATAAATACACATATATCAGGCATCATGAAACATTCCAAGAGCAAAAAGAAAGCAATTTCGTCTGAAGAACAAAAGAATAATACCTTTGATCTATAAAATCTCATACAAAAACAACAAAAAAGCAAGGTCACAAGAATCTCTTACGCACTCCTCCAAGAAATCTCCATTAATTCTAAGCTCGTAACTTAAGCAAATCTCTGTTCGTTAATTCTTTATCAACACATCATGTTCGACAGATGGGAGCGAGCGATTAGAAAGGAATTGCAAGCTCCAGTGTGGCTCAACACAGGAGAGAGAAAAAGACCAAGAGGGGGATGGGAGTGAGAGAAGAAAAAGAGAGGAAGGGGGTTCGAGGAGAGAAGAGACGGAGAGGGAGGGGGATGGGAGCCAGAAAAGAGTCAAAGAGGATGGGGGTTCAGCAGAGAGAAGAGACAGAGAGGAAAGGGGTTCAACTAGAACCCACTACGAGGGGGATGAGAGCAAGAGAAGAGACAAAGAAAAGGGGGTTCAGCGAGAGAAGAAGTAGAATGGAGATGGGAACAAGAGATCGGGAGGGCTTGCGTGCTTCAGCACTGCTACCGCTCTATAGAGAGAGTAGGGCTTAAGGGAGAACGAAAAAAAAAGCTTAAGGGAGAGTAGGGTTTTTTTACTCACCCTGCAAAAAGTTTTGCGGAAGAGTATTAACTACGACCTTAATCCATAGTGAATACTTGAAAATAATCATCCACTGCAACTTTATTGTAGTCATAGTTAAAAGGGTACACTCTATGTGACTATTTAAGCACGACTGAAGTTGTAGTTAAAAGTCTCAAGACCATTATTAGCTATAGCTCTTTATTAAACCATAGTTAATAACCACTTTTAACTATAACTTTCAAAAACCGTACTTAATACTCCGTATCTATTAGTTTTTTATTTTGTAGTGGTATCTTCTACTAAGAGTGTGTTTCGATTTAAAAAAAAAGAAAAATTGAGTCATAGATTTGTCAATCATTTTGAAAATATTGGATTTCGATAATAGATCCGGTGTAGCCATAGGATCTCACAGCTGGAATCCGAACAATCTTAGAAATGATGAGCTCTTAACTCACCGTTAACCAAAAACATTTGAAATTACTTAGATTAAAACACAATAAAATAGGGATGAAAATGGCTACACCAAGGGAGGCTTTAAATTTATCCCTTCTCGTACGCTAGGTGCATAGAATCCATGTAACATGTAACATCCCTCTCGACAGAGGTCGTTTTTCAAGTAACAAATTCATTATTTATCGTTCACTGCACACACCCGATCATAAAAATCACATAGTTTATCACGATCAAGTTTGGAGGTGATCTCAGTGCCATCGTACCAACACTAATCCATGTAATCCATGGGATTCCATCAGACGGTTTCTCTATGCCACGAAAGACAAAAAAAAAAAAACAAGAAAAAGTATAAAAAAAAACAACAAAAAAGCCAAATGGTACATTGGACGAGTCAATTTGCATTAGATAATTTTAAGGAAGAGGCCCCATTCGTGTAATGCTAAACGTGGATGAATATCATGCGAGGCTTCTGGTCCAAGTATTTACGGGTCATGAAAAGTATCGGAAAGTTTTTCCCCCTTAGTTCGGAGGGTTTAAATTGGTGTGCGATGCGTTTTTACTTTTTATCGTTAGCGTTTCCGAGCGCGTTCTCCTCTCTCACAAGAAGGGAAAAGAGCTGTTAGGGTTTTCTGAATCAAAGCGTCTTCTTTCTCCATTTTCCGCTTGGTAAGCATCTCGATTCTTCGATGCCCCACCCCGCTTTTTTCTTTTTTAATCTTATTTTTTCGTAATCTTCTTGTAGATTTTCTCGATCATCGACTTCCTACGTTGGGTTTTAGCCAGATTCGTGATTTCTTTCTTCTTTTTTTCGCTTGTTATGTTCCATGATTTGGTGTTTCTCGCGATGGTTTTGTGTGGATTCTTCGCTAGGATTTTGATTTGGGGTTTAGCGATCGAGAATCGAGGACAATCTTGGTGTCGTATTCCAAAAAATTGGTACTTCGATCTCGTTGGGGTTTCTGTATCACGGGGGTTGCTTTTTCTTATCATTTTTTTCAGAGTAAGGGACTGATTGGGTTTCTGTGTAACGGGGATTGCCCTTTTCAATCATTCTCTTTTTGGACTAGGGGTTATTGAGGAAACGCTAGTTAGTAGATCATGAAATTAGTCGGGCCCTCGTGTATCGTTACTTCAAATATTGATACAAGAAAGCAAAGAAAAGATGATGTGGGACAGCTTCGTGCCCATTGAGTGGAGGTCAGAATCACGGAAATGGAGACATGGTTCATGGAGTTTAATGGATATTTTTATTGATGGTTTTTCTCATAAGGTTTTAAAGAATCATGAAACTGGGAAAAAAGATGTGACACTGTTTTCTGGATAAATTTTCTCATGAATTTAGGAGGAGGGGAAATGAGTTTAGCATTTTCTGTTGGTTTATTGCATCTAAGGACTTTAATATGCGTGTATGCTTCATGGTAACCAATGTCGATCTCAGAAATATCCGAGGGAGGCAATTTCTCATTATATTGTTTGAATTTTTGTAAAGCCTCTGGTATGTTAAGCTGAATGTGGGAGCTGTTTTAATCAGGTCTGTCACAATGTCGCGTGTTTTTGTGGGAAACTTGGATCCACGAGTTACAGAACGTGAATTGGAAGATGAATTTCGAGTATACGGTGTGTTACGAAGGTAAGGAACATTTTATTATTGCTCTGATGTGTATAATTCCTTTTTTTTTGTTTTTCTCTTATCTTTTTTGTGATTTAAAATTTTTTGTACCACATCAGTTTGTTGCTGCTAGTTAGGGGTCTGCAAAAGGCGGGGAAGCTCATCAAACCATTAGGCCAACCCACTATTTGTTCCAGATATGGAACGGTTTTATTGTCAGCATTTGTTTACTGTCAGTCAACGTGTTCTGATTTCATTTTATTTTTCACGTCTGCTCTATGGCACATAGATATGGGCCACATTCAATTTTTTTTGAAAAATAGAACATGAAGACAGTTTTTTTACTTTTCAATCAATAAAACGACTTATTGATATATTAATGTGTGATAATGCATTTTTATTGAAATGTTACTAAAGATAATAAAATTATTTGAAGTATTAAAATAATGTTTGTGCGTATCAGTGTCCTGTCGGTATGCGATAACGCATCTGACTCATTTCCCCATGACACACTCTAAACAGCATTCACCGGGGATGGCATCTAATTGTAGTCTGCTTCTTAAAGATTAAGCACATTTGTCCTGTAGTAACTAGTAAGGTAAGGGGGAGGGTGTGGTTGGAGTAAGGAGGGCACTGTGTTGACCTCAATAAATTGAATTTTCTTTGCGTTTTTATGTTCTTGTGGAAGCTATAGAAAAACTGTGCCTTTTCTCCCTTGGGGTTTAAGCAAACATTTATGTGTTTTAGTTGTGCTCAGTTTATGGTGAAGATTGATTTATATAGGGTATTTGTTTAATCTTGAAATCTATATTAGGTACCGGGACCTTTTTATGTTCTTGTGGAAGCTATAGAAGAACTGTGCCTTTTCTCTCTTGGGGTTTAAGCAAACATTTATGTGTTTTAGTTGTGCTCAGTTTATGGTGAAGATTGATTTATATGGGGTATTTGTTTAATCTTGAAATCTATATTAGGTACCGGGACCTTTGTATTATGGAACTGCTCCCTTTGCAACAACTTGTGACAAAATTTTTACTGGTTTTCCTCATTTGACATGGCATTCTCTATAGTAATTGATCTTTTTATTCTTTGTATTTCATGTACTGATACCAGCTTTCTTTCTTCATTGCAGCGTTTGGGTTGCACGGAGGCCTCCTGGCTATGCATTTGTTGAGTTTGATGATCGTAGGGATGCTTTAGATGCAATCCGTGGATTGGATGGTATGCTGAAAATATACCATACTTGTTCCTTTGTTAATTGTCTCCTCAGTTGTTAATTTCCTGAAGTTGGTATTAAGTGCTAGTTGGTGCAGCAATTTATTATGAAAGCAGTTTGTAGACTGCTAACTCTTTTGTTATGGAAATTGTTGTTGGAAAAGGTAGCAAAGCTGAAGAAAATTAACTCTTTTTTCAGTCTCATGAAAATTGTATCTATTTTGCTAGATCTTACTTTAATCTACTTGTATTATAGAAAAGAAGAAAAAGCTTTGTTAGAATGACAAGGAACCATGAGCTGTTTGACTGAAAAGAAGCAAATTTTATCAAGGAAAGAAACAAATGATTGGTGTGTGGAGTAATCTATCCACTCTCTAGATCAATGTTGTAAATATTGTAGTGTATCGTACGATGCACTATGACACGTATTGTATCTATGGGATTTTTCGATACGATACACACCCATATCGTGATGCGGGTGTGTATCTTATGATACACCTCTGTATCTTACAATACACTCTAATATGGGGGGTATCTTAAAATACACTATAATTGTAATTTAAGTGCACTCATTTCATTTTTTTTCAAAAACATATAAGGCCTCTTGGGGCTAGTTCATATTCATTCCTAAAGAGATTAAGAATGATTTAGGGAGATGTTTTCCAAAAAAAGGAAGAAGATGATGATGATGATAACACTCATGAATGACGTTATCTAATTCATTTTTTGTCTATGGTACCAGGGCACACCATTTCAGTCGGTGTACCCATGTCGACACGTGTACGGGTACCAGATACACCATTTTGTATGTCCTATCCATTTTCAGTTTATAACTTTATATTTTCAGTAGGAAAACGAGATTTCCGTTTTCTTTTTCCAGTGTTGAAGAAGAGAGTAAATAGGAAAGGTATTATTCTGTTTACTATGGTAAATAAGTACAACGATTGCACTTCTAATTAAAATGGAATCGAATAGAGTATGCTTCTTTTCATGTTTAAAATACTATAAAATAAAACTATTTTAGTATATATGTTTTTTCTTAAATTTCCTTTCACTTATGAAGTGTTAAAAAGGGAAAAAATGTAATAAAGTAACACAATATGAGATGAAAAATTGCTTTAGAACATATGCTAATTATTCTTTATCAATTGCAATTCACATGTTATTGATACTCTGTACTTTGGTTTACGAAAAGAAAAGCTTTGGGGCTTATGCTTGTGGTCACCCCAATTATACTTTATACCTTTTAAAACTTGACCCATTTTGTGAATGGGCCTAAATTCTAGCCTGAACTAGGGAGTGTTGGTGTAGGCCGTCAAGTTTGATCTTTCACCCATCTCCAGTAGTGTCGATGTTTCTTTTTTAACATGAAGCTCTGTGATGAATGTGGATTTGATGCTAGATATTGGAAGTAATAATAAACAAAAAAAAAGTGAAAAATGCATCTCTATGACAAATAATTAAATGTTTCATTGAAAAAAAATTTTTGGCTTACATTTTGCTAAATTGACATTCTATCTTGTTAGTCTTTATTATTTTTTATGATAAAGAAAAAAATTATCATGTCAATATTAAATGAACTTTATATCATGTCAATGTTAAATGAACTTGATGCCTGGATTATGCTATTATTTGTTTGCAATTATTGGCAGACCTGTGAGGCTGTCCTATGTCTGTTGTCTCCTATATATTGCAGGATCATATCTTGTCAGATTTTAGTATTGGGAACTGGAGCTTATTCAAATTCCAAGACGATTTAATGATATTTTCATTGCTTTGAGCATCTAGTATTTGACTATGCAGCCAGATAATATACAAAAAGCAATTGCTTAGAGATGCGTGATCTATTTTGTGGGCATTATAGCAACCTAGAAGTGGATCACTGTACGCCCTAGCAATCTGGCCTTGTCTAATTTCAAATGTAGTACCAATTGTAACTTTCTGCTACCAAATAAAATGAATGATCTTGTATGCACACCTAGTTGTAAATGGACCAATTCAACTAGATTTCATTGTTTTTGTTTTTTCCCAAATTCTATTACCTTTGATCTCTCTCTTTTCTCTTTTTGCCCAGAGACGTGCAATGTAATCTATTTTTTGGGCATTATAGCAACCTAGAAGAGGATCATTGTACATCCTTTAAACGTCTTATCAATTGTAACTTTCAAGTTTCAACTACCAAATAAATCGTAACTTTCTGCTACCAAATAAAATGAATCATCTTGTATGCACACCTAGTTGTCAATGGATCATTCAACTAGATTTCACTGTTTTTGTTTTTTCGCAAATTCTAGAACCTTTGATCTCTCTCTCTCTCTCTCTGTGTGTGTGTGTGTGTGTGTGTGTGTGGAGCCCCCAACCACCACATAAGAAAGACCTACATGGTCTTGCAATAATATCACCAATTTTTTCTTTTGAATTCAAAAGCAATAGGCCTTCTTGGGAAATTACAGGAAATAAGAAACTTACAATTCAAAAGCTAAAAGTTTAAGTATGTGATTTTATGGAAAATATTGTTTTTTATTTTTATTTTCATAAAATTCTTTTGCAATATCCTTGAGCTATTATCTTTTACAATAAAATCAAAATATTGCAATGATTTACCGGAATTCTCTTGAGGAAGCATTTTTTTTAGTTCTAAAGAAATGTGCTTCCTGATGTTTTGAGACCAATGTTTTTGTCACAGAGAAATAACGTAAAAGAAAAAAAGGAATGATCTTGTATTTATTCTGTATACCTGTGGCCGAGGAGTTTTATTTGAAGTTCATTAGTGCTTTAAAAAGTTATCCATCTGTTACTTGGGAGATGGTTGGGTCTTGGGTGTGATTGATGGCTGTTAACAAACAGAATGCTCTATTTCTAGATCACTTCTACCAAGGCCTGTTTATGACATCTTGATATTGTGCTAAACTTATCAATTTGTGTGTATGAGATGATTATGGTTGAAAACTTAATCTTATATTCATAATTTCACTAGGAGTTTATTTGTGATTTTGTCTTCTTTTAGTGGCGCAGTGTTGTCTAGATTTGAATAATATCGGATGACATGATTGGATGTAGTTTTCACGTTTGGATTGATGGAACTTACAGTGTTATGTGATACACTTGGTGCATAACAGGAAAGAATGGATGGCGTGTTGAGCTCTCCCATAATTCAAAGGGTGGTGGTGGCGGGCGTGGTAGTCGAGGCCGTGGTGGTGAAGACATGAAGTGCTATGAATGTGGGGAGCCTGGACATTTTGCTCGAGAATGTCGATTACGTGTTGGTACTGGTGGACTGGGAAGTGGGCGCCGTCGTAGCCCTAGCCCTCGATATCGCGGTAGCCCGAGTTATGGTCGCAGGTGCAGTATTCTGTTCCTGGTTCATTTCATACTACACTCTTGTTTATATATATTTCCTGCAGGTTGTTTGCATAATGTGGAAACATTTGGGTTACATCTCCATGTGCAAATTGGCCATATATTTTATTAATTGAAGAAACTGCAAAACTGTAATAAGTAGAATTTTTTTATTTCCATTGGTTGGTTTACCATAAAAAAGTAATTGCCATTTTTTTGAGGTTTAAAGCCTGGTGATCTCAGTATCTGCATCCCCTGGAAAAAATTGACGGGGCAAGTCCAATCTTGATGCTTTGTCCCTCATCTCATTTTCTTTTTAATTTTTATTTAGTATTTCTTTTTTTGAAAGAACATTCTTAACAGTATGTTGTTTGCTGCTTGTTCTAAATCTTGGATGCTGTTCCCGTTATTGCTTTTAAGAGTTATTTTTACTTATGTAAAAAAAATTGTTGTTTCATCTTCTGTAGCATGTTTCAAGCTTGATGTATGTGATTCTGTTCCCATTGGTTGCGCTAGTTTGGCTGCATATCCAAATGAGTAAATTCTTGTTTTCTTTTTTACATTACTGTTCCTACTTTTGGTACTGGATCTATATGTATGGAGTAATTACTGTGTTCACCTTGAACCTCTCGCTGTGTACTTCGTTAGCCTCGTCACATATTCAGGACCAACATTGGCTGGTTATTGTTTATCATCATGGCTTGCAGAAAAGTATTTTATCGATATCTTCTGGGACATAAATCATACTGATTTATGTCTTACATAATTGTCTGATATAACCCCTCTCTCTCAGAGAGAGAGACTGAACATATTAGGCCCCATTTTTCGTTATGCACCGTTCTGCTTCATAGTTTTGAAGTGTTTTATGATAGATCTGAACCGTTAGATGTGTTTAGCGTGCTTGATTTAGTGGGAATTGACTCTTGGATATTTTTTCGATGACAAAACATTATTTTATGAGCCAGGAAAAACTGGTACGTAGCCATTGATTTTGGATCACCGGAAAAACCTGTATACAGGTCAGATTCTGGTGATCCAAAAGCCGGTTCCCACTAAACAAAACCTATAGATCACATCTATGGTGTTAGATGTGAGAAAAAAAATCCAAAAATGACATTTTTTGAGGGGCAGAACGAGGTGGGCAGGAGGAGCGCATTACTCATATATATATATATATATATATATATATATATATATATATATTTGAAATTCTTAAGCATACGTTGGAATTCAGGAGTTAAAGAGTTTGTAACATGAAAAAATTTATGGCAGAAGTTACAGCCCACGTGGGAGACGATCTCCACGCCGTCGAAGCATCTCACCTCGTCGTGGACGTAGCTACAGCAGGTCACCAGCTTACCACCGAAGTCGTCATGACTCGCCTTACGCCAATGGGAATGGGTACTGTTGGTTTTATGAAAGCTATGGTTTACTCTTGTAAATTATGTTTATTTTTGCTGTCGAAGGGGGAAGGACAACAAATTTTGGGTTATTTGTTTAAACTTTAATCTGCTGTTGCTGCTGACAATGACGTACTGTTTCAGGGAACGGCGCCGGAGCAGGAGCTAAAGATGATGAGCTGCAACAGAGTGGGGTTAGGCTTGTTTATATAAATGAAGCTTTTGGAGAGCAACCTTGCTTTTCTTGTTTGCTGGATTGGACGATGGGAATTTACACCTGGATTATGTGTGTGATGATGATGAATCACCGGTCTCTGCAAACTGCTTTGCTGCTAGTGACCCTTACTGGTGATGGGGGAGATCTCTCCTCAGTTACCTGGCATTTGAATAGGTCATGTTCCTACTTGATTGCCTATTTTCTCTTTTACTTACATTGCTTATAATGACTTCTCTTAATAGCTTTTGGTAGTAATTATTAGTAATGTAGTCATTTGGGGCTAGGATTTTATGATACCTTTACTTAGACCTTCAACTTTCTGTTGTTTTGAGGTGTGGTTCTGCTTAAAAACGGCATCGTTGGAACTCCTAGTTTCTTCTACACGGGTTTTCTGCTCCATGCTTCTCATCGTCTACCTGTTGCTTCTGGTTTTTCTGCCCGTGTTGACATCTTCAAAGCTGGGATGCTTGATCACTACATTTTTGTTAGACACCCTGCCTTTGTGCAAAGAAATCTGTGTTTTTTCGGTTAACCTTGACACTTAGCGATGAAGTTCTACTGTTTGAGAAGATGAAGGCGTGCATCTGCCTCTGTCGAATTTGGTCCTGTTCTAGTCGATCTGCATTTACGTCATCACTACTCGAGCATCTGCCTTCGTTGTGTGTGTGTTCCCGTCGTAGTGATTGTCGATTTGCATCATGGCTACCCAGGCATCTGCCCCCCCATCGTTTGTGTACCTGTCATGGTGGATCTCCATCTACAAATGACCATCTGCATTCGTTGTGGGATCCTGTTGTAGTGGATCTCCATTTACATCATGGTACACTCCGGACCTCGGCTGCTTGGTGTCAATGCCTCAACAGAAGAAACATGTTGGCTTCATCGACGAACTCACAGGTTTACTTGATTAGTTTTTATTAAATTTTGGAAGCGGTTTAGCTTAAGGGCATGTTTGCAAGTGAATGAAAAATTCATATGGATTTTTCAAAACCCTTCCAAAAGATAGAGACTTCTTAGCTAAGAGAGTTTTTCTAAAAAGTACAAATTTTGATAAGAAACATTCCTCCAGGTGAAAGAATGTTTTCTACCAATAGAATTTTTTTTTACACTCCCCACCATCACTACCACCACCACCACCACCATCACCATCTATCTCACCACCACCACCACCACCACCACCATCTATCTCACCACCACCACCATCCATCTCACCACCACCACCACCACCACCACCACCACTCCCACCACCATTGCCCTCTTATTTTTTTTCACATTTTACCACTCTGTTATCATAGGATACTTAAAATTGGATTAAAAGTTCAATAAATGACAAACAAAATATGGGTACACAGTTTGGGATCACTCTCCTCTCATTTCGAATGACAAATAGTTATATTGACTGCATTGTCTGATTGTGTTCCCAAAGTAAAAATGGGAAATAGTCTGTGGAGATTCAGAAGCTGGGTACCACATTGGACCATTTTTAGACTTTTGTAAACTAACAGTGTATGGCACTAACTAATCTACTGGAGATTTTATTTGATTGCGAAATTGCTCAAGCAAATATGATGCTTTGCTTTCCACTGTGACAACTTGTGGAGAATGACACGTAGGGAGTTCCCGCTCATAGTGGTATCTGCAACAGGACACCAACCCTAGGATGCCCATCTTGTGTGTCCACTTGTTTGGTATGAGTTGTGAGCGCATGTCACCTTGTGTTGGGATGTTGCAAGTTCAAAACCCAATGGTACGATGTACAACTGATGGGGGTGGCGGGGGAGTGAATAAGAAAATAGGACACCAACTTGTGTATAGATCTGAATTACTGAACTTTGTTGCATCTTTCTGATCGTAAACCTAAATGACGCGAAAAAGCCTCATCATAACCCACGTGCTGGTTGACGTCGACGTCCGATGAGGTGCTATCACACTGAACGCTGTATTATTGATAAGATCATAGATCGACAACTATCTATTCTACTAAAATATAGTCACAAGTCACAACCATGTTTGTTCTTCATCAGAGGATGTTTTGCTTTTTAATTTTGCTTAGTAGTAGTTAAGCCATGCTTCCATCCAAGTTTAGCTCTTATGCCAAATAACAACTCTCATAGAAGTAAAATAAACTATATTGTTAGCATAAGCCATTAACTAATCTAAGCGAGTTCCAATTTTTTTCGGTATAGGTGATGTATATATATATATATATATATATATATATATATATATATATATATATATATATATATATATATATATATATATATATATATATATATATATATATATATATATATATATATATATATATATATATATATATATATGAAAGGCGAGCTGAGGTTAGGCAGATCCCTATCAGTTATACAAAGATACCATTGAGATTCGAACTTGAACTTGCAATGCCCTCAACACAAGGTGACGTGCACTAGCTGCTCTTACAGGACAAGCGGAGCTCCTGTTGGTATTTATTTTATATTTTTATGTATCAATATTTTTTAAAAAAGTTAGGTTTTAAAAATATCATGAGATTTTCCCTTGGTATTTTTTTAATAGGCAGGCTGGGGTTAACCGACTCACCAGTTATTCAATATACCATTGGGTTTTGAACCTGTAATGTACCACCACAAGGCGGCGTGCACTGGAAGCTCTTACCAACCAAGCCGAGCCCTCTCATGACATTTTTTCTGAGAACAAGAAATGTCAATGTGGACTATACATGGAGGATGACAAAGTTTCCCGTCGAAGCGGGCGGGTAATTTTCAGGTGGAGTCACTAAAGAAAAAAAAAGCTAAGAGAAGATAAGTGGTTCAGCTATATTGAGCCTACGTCCGGGGCAAAACAACAACACACGTTTCATTGTTAACTGATACAAAAAATATATACAGCAAAAGGTCACAGCAATGACACTAAGGTTTTTGCCAAAAAGACACAATAACAATAAAGAGACAAGAAAGATAATGTCAAAAGACAATCCCAGAAATTAGCCTTTTTCTCTATTCTTTTTTCAGTTTTTATTTTGATCTTCTTTCTTTCTGAAGTCTTTCTTCAACATCTTTTCTTCCATTGGGTCCATCTCTCTGTTGTCTTTCCTTTTCCTGTATACAATAATATATTTTCCTACAACATCTTTCTTTTATTCAAAACGATGTCAATGGATTCATCATTACATGATTGCTTGTATTACTATTCTCTTTCCTTTTCTCTGCAAGAGATCTGCCACTGATATTTTTCTTTTTCTCTGCAAGTGACTTACCAAAACCTTTTTCATTCACATGATTTTCTTCTTTATTTCCTTCTTTATAATTCACATGATTACTGTCACTTGCTGAGAGCATAAGCCAAGTTTGTTATTCAAGCTGCTGCATTGAGTCTTTGAGAGAGGTTCAGTAAAAATATTTGCCAGTTTTTTTTTGTGGAAGGAACAAATTCTGGAATGAGTAAATTCTGAGCCTGAACATAGTGACACTGAATTTGATATGCTTGAACCTACTATGAAACACAAGATTAATAGTCATATACAAAGCACTGAGATTATCACAATGCAAAACAAGAGGTGAATATAAAAATATTCCGATGTCACGAAGTATGAAAGATATCTATGTAAGTTCTGCAATAGTTTATGGTTTTGTGTTTTGGTTCTACACTAGATCTAGCAACAGTCTTTTGCTTCTTAGCTCTCCAAGAAATACAATTGCTTTAAAAAAAAAGTGCATAATCTTGTGGACCTTCTAATAACTGGGCAACCAGCTCAATCCATATAAGAGAAAGTATAATGATCTAGAGTGCTTTGAAAAAAAAATGTATAAACTGTAATGCCCCATTTTTTAAAACCGAAATTTTAGAGATTTTTTTTAAAACCCCTTTACATGATTTTCAAGAATACAACAAAAATATTTTTTAAATACGGTTCTAGCATTTGGCGGGTTACATATACAACATACACATGTAAGATCAAAATAATTGAATCAAACCATTATTAGCATTAAACAAATCAAATGCTATTCTTATGAATTATCAGAGTTTATAGGACTTAATAAAATAATAAAATAATAAAAATATCAAGTTCTCTCAACAACCTTAAAGAATTGCGACTCTCTTGGCGCCACCCCGAGCCTATTGTTATCACCCCTGCCCTACTCATTACTTAAAATATTATAAGTAGAGACATTAGATAATATCTTTAGTAGGTAATACTAAAATACGTGAACACAAATATATTCCAATCACAGAAATAAACATTGACACATTTTCAGATAAACATCTAAATCATGCAACATAACATAACAAAATTAAGCATAATTTACATTTACACAATTAATCATGCTTGCATTCATAATTTTAAAATAAATATGCTACAATGCATCATTCCAATAAAATAACAATTCATGCACAAACTGAACAATGTAATCATTTCATTCTTAATTCTTTTGTTTCTTTTTTCCTCCCTTTTGAAGGTACATTCTTGGGTTCCTAACTCCAATTCAATCAATCTAAATGAGAGGTTTATTATGCCATGTATTTTATTAACATCATAAAATTGAAGAATTTATGACTTCCTACGGAGGTTCTATTAAAGCGGTCAGTGACCGAGAGAAACTCCAAGTGGTCTAGCATGAAATTGATTCCTATTCTATAGAGATTCTGGACATACCATCTAGGATACCTGGTAATTCGGGCCTCCCTACAATCGAAGACTAGGAACCAAGAGAGACACCATTACTCTAAAAAAACTAACAATGGTCAACTGATCGTGTGTACCACCACTCTCTCTAAAGTGGTGCTTGGTCCAATGAACCTGATCTGAATGAGTCATGAGTGTTATTTAGTTATTAGGCTCATTAATTAAATTTCATGTGCTCACAACACACACCCGAACTCACAAGCCCAATCTCTACACCAGAGATTCTATAATGCAGGTATGTTTTGACCCATTCAAATAACTCACAGTTCACACCATGAGCACGACCTCTACGAGGCAATTATGTGATTATGTGTATGAATATCTTTTCTTTCCTTTGTTCACTATAGATACCCATAGGTTCCACCGAACCCAGGCTCACACCCGAGCCACACACATCATTATCACTATATCATATGCCCGCATACATACATAAAGGCTGCACACACGTGCAATCATGATCATGCTTCAATAAGTAAACAACATGTGTAACTAATTAATTTACATTAATCATGCGTTATGATACATAATGTTCATTAACATGATTGTCATATGAATGATTATAAATCAAGAATAACATGAAATATATTCAATTTGCATGCATATCAGATTAAATTTTAATATAAGCATCCATAACCATGTTGCATAAGGTAAAATACAACTAGGCATCAATACATGTCAATTGTGCAGTTCAGATCCCTGTTAACCTGATTTTAAAAAACCCACTAAAAATCACAAAAATTGAATTTCACTCTCACAATTTTATTGAGATTTCCCCAATATCTCAGAAACGCAGTTCAAGAAACAAAACTAAAAAATAAGTCATAATAAAATAAAAAAAATTCTGGGACTAAACCTTGTTGAGGAAAAATATAAGACATTATGTCAATTGCAGAAATTCATTCTGGATTGTAGAATTTTTTAAGACTTACAGAAACATCTTTTGATAAAAACCTTTTTACAAGATTTTTTTATGCATGTTAACTTTCACCCAGATTTTTTATAATTTATTTTGATTAGTTTTAATTGGGTTTTTAGAATTATCAAAATCTCTAGTCGAAATAGTCCTACTGACATGGTAGAAAACCTGTACTCTATTGCAATGAATATTTTGTCTAGAAAATTGATCCAAATAGAACAAAACAAGATTCTAAATTTAAGCCATTTAGAACACTCTAATATTTTAATTTTAATTTATTGACTTTGTTTTTATAGCCATATCAATTTTTTTAGGCAACCGGTAGAAACAAAAAATAAAGACAAAATATCCAAGATTCAAACTCATGCAAGATCCGTTAAGTAAGAACAAGATTCATTATATAATCCATACAATTGCGACTTTTGATGCTCTAAACATATTTACAACATCATACAACATATCGTTGATCATATTCATGCTAATCTTTCTAAAATATTAATATTCATCATCCAAGAATGACAAAACCTTCATGAAATATCCCAAATATAATTTCATGTATGCAAGAATCACAAGAAACCTTAAACAACATGAAATCATGGTTTATTTATGCAATACCATACTGTTTAATCATGTTACAAATGAACTAATCTACCATATATGCTCAGATTAACTTTCTTTATCATAAAACATCAAAACCCTAAAACATTTTTGCCAAAACCTTCTTTAAAAATAATTTTTGCATAAAATAACATGGATTCAAGCATATATCAAAATTTTAGAATATTTAAAACTTATATTTCATCAATATAATATAATATTAACATCTTAATCATACTAGAATAAATAAGATCTAACAAATAACAAAAAAATAAGTTTTTTTAAATTGTTTTTCACATTGAAAGCCAAAAAATAGTCCTGTTTCGAAACTGTTTTTCATTTTGATTTCATGGTGACATAGATCCACAAAAAACATGTTCTTTAAATTGAAAACCAATATTAGACAGGCTTTTTAAGGTCTGAGCCTCATTGGTTTAGATCTGAAAATTGTCTCTATGCACATTTCATGCGTTTAGATAAATCTATATCTACGCAATTGATGTACCTACCTTAATCAGGTTCTTAAACGTAGAATAGCCTTTGTCTCTCATCTTCAAACCTTGGAGGAACTTTCATGACTGCTGAAAAAACTTTAAGAAAGAAGAAAGAAGAAAGAAGAAAGAAGAAAGAAGAAAGAAGAAAGATGAAGAAGATAGACGAAGGATAGGAGACTAGAGGAAAAAGGGGCTTAAAAAGCCCACCATAGGGGGGTCGTCCCCCTCTATGGGCCTCTCTCTCTCTCTTACTAGAGATAAGACCTATCTCTAGTAACTACTAGGTGGGTCCCATTAGGTGGGCCGACCCACCTAGAAGACTCCTTCTAACAAAAATAAAACTCTTCTTCTAAAAGAGTTCCAACCAACAAATGACTCTTTAAAGTCCTACTTGAATAAAAACCTATCTTAAATAACTAATGTGGGGTCCACTAGAGGGGGGCATCCCACCCTCTCTAGAACCCTCTAATTTTATTTAGATTAATTAATTAAATGTCTTCTAGAAAAAATAAAGTGGGTCCCACCTAGGTGGTGCCTCACTTGGGTTAAGATCCAAGTGATCTGGATCCTCAACTCCAGATCTGAGTCCAAACTTAGTTGGGTTGGATCCAAGAACCAAACAAGAATTCAAAACCAAAACTCAATTTAAAGATCCATATCCAAACATAAGATCCAAATCAATATTGAATCCACAACTTAGGTTTGCATCTAAACATAACTCATCGAGGATCCATAAAACCCCGAGTCATCCCTGAACCCTTGTGGGCCACCCTAGCAGCACTTGGCACTCCATTGGGTTGGGTGTGTTCCCCCTGTGCCTCTCCTGGAACCTGGTTTAATTTAAAAATGCAGGTCAATCAATTAGCAACTCGATCAACTAGACTCTCAAATTTCATCTGAATTTAAAACTTAAACTAAATCAAAATCGCAGGTGTTAACATTCTAACCCCCTTAAAGAAATTTCGTCCACGAAATTTAGTACTTACTCGAATAGGTAAGGGTATTTCTCCTTCATGCTGACATCAGGCTCCCACGTACACTCCTCAATTTTCTGGTGTTGCCAGCGCACTTTCACTAAGGAAATGGTCTTTGATCTCAATACTCTTTTCTTACGGTTTATGATCTCAACTGGGTGTTCCTCTATGATCAAATCTTCTCATACCTTAATATCCTTGTACTGAATCACATGTGATGGGTTAGGTACATACTTTCTTAACATTGACACATGGAAGACATCATGGATCTTCACATACTGTGGTGATAACGCGACTCTATATGTCGTTGCGCCTACCTTATTTAAAACTTTGAACGATCCTACAAATATGAGACTGAGCTTCCCTTTCTTTTCAAACCTGAACACATTCTTAGTAGAAGAAACCCACAGAAAAATAAAATCTCCAACCTCGAATGTGAGATCTCGATGTCGATGATCTGCATAACTCTTCTATCTACTCTGAGCCGTCCATAGTTTATCATGAATCCTACACACCTGCTCAGTGTAATGTTCTATCACTACTGGTGTGTCTAGAGCACACTAACCTCATCCCAATATACTGATGATATACACAGTCGTTCGTACAGGGCCTCATAGGGTGCCATGCCAATACTCGCATGGTAGCTATTGTTGTAGGCAAACTCTGCTAACACAACATGCTTATCCCAATCACCCATCCAATTCAAGGTACATGCTCTCAACATCTCCTCTAAAGTTTGAATCGTCCTCTTCGACTGACCATTTGTCTTTGGATGAAAGGTCGTACTGAACTTCAACTAAGTCTCCAAAGCCTTCTACAACTATCCCTAGAACTTTGATATAAAATATAGGTTTCGATCCAAGATGATCGATAGAGGTACTTCGTATAGTTGCACGATCTTCTGCACATATAAATCTGCCAGACTCTTCAGAGACTGGTTGGTCCTGATCGAAAGAAAATGGACCGACTTGGTGAGTCGATCCATAATCACTCAAATCGCATCCTTACCCTTGCGGGTTCTGGGTAGACCAACCATAAAATCCATCGCGATTCCTTCCCATTTTTACTAAGGGATCCCTATCTGCTGCAGTAAACCTTCGGGCCTCTAATGCTCTATCTTTACCTGTTGTCAAGACAAACATTTTAAAACATATTCTGCTATGTCCCACTTCATACTACTCTACCAGTAATTGTTTTGCAAGTCTTTAAACATTTTTGTACTACCAAGGTATATGGTAAACTTACTCTTATACGCATCACCAAGCACTTCTTCCCTAATCTGAGGGTTGCTAGGTACCCATAACCTCTTCCCATACCAAATGCTTTCATTTTCCTAAAGGTGTAGAGCTGTCTCATCATCCTGACATGCAACTACCATCTGAGAATCCTTCTGCTTCTCTATGATACGCTCTATAATATCTGTCATCGCAACCATACTGGCGATGCTGACCTTGCCGTCCTCAGCTATAAAAGGTCTCCACTCAATAAGATCCTGAGTAAAAATCCATAAACCTGTTAAAACTCCTTTTGCCTTGCGGCTAAAAGCATTTGCTATGACATTCGCCTTTCCTGGATGGTAAGCTATCATGAACTCATAATCCTTTATGAACTTAAGCTATCTCCTTTGTCTTATGTTCAAGTCTTTTGCACAAATAGGTACTTGAGGCTCTTATGGTCTGTGAAAACCTCAAACTTCTCACAATACCGATAAAGCCTCTAAATCTTCAAAGCAAAAACCACTATCTCTAATTCTAGGTCATAAGTAGGGTAGTTTCTCTTATGAACCTTCAACTGGCAAGATGCATAAGTAATAATTTTATCGTGTTGCATCAGAACACACCTCAAACCAGTGCCTAAGGCATCTGTGTACACGATAAAACCACTTTGCCTTGATGGCAACATCAACACTAGTATAGTCATAAGTTTCTCTTTTAAGGCCTAAACCTCTCCTCACACTCGGCGTCCTATACAAACTTCACTCCCTTACAGAGAGGCTTCATCATCGGCAAAAAATTTTTATGAGAAATCCTATATAAAACATAAGTAATATCTAGCTAGTCCAAGAAAACTCTTAATGTCATCGACATTCTTGGGCTGCTCCCACTTCAATACTGCCTCTAACTATTCTAATACCAAAAGTTTATCTATTAAGGTTCAAGAAATTCAGAAATTCTATACTAATGCTCATAGGAAAAACCACTCACCTTAGCAAGATCCATCGAAACTCCATCCTTAGATATGACATGGCCCAAAAATATCACCTGATCGAGCCAAAACTCACACCTAAAGAATTTTACGTATAACTGATGTTCTCTAAGGGTACTCAAAACAATCCTCAGGTGCTCCTCATGTTCTTCGTTACTCTCATAATAGATCAGAATATTATCAATAAAACGAACGCATTCAAGTACAAACGAAATAGTCTATTCATGAGGACCATGAATGTTGTCGGGGCATTTGTGAGTTCAAAGGGCATAAACATGAACTCATAATACCCATAACAGGTCCTGAATGCTATCTTAGGGATGTCCTCATCCCTAATTCTGAGCCGGTGATAACCTGATCTTAGAAAATACCTGCAATCCATTAGCAATTAATATCAAAACTTTATCCTTGCGATCCTTCAAATCCCTAGATTACAAGTCAAGATTTACCTTTTCTTTCTGAAGCTGATGAAACAAGTCCTTAATCCGTGACAAAGGGTATTTATTCTTGATCATCACTTGGTTCAACGTCCTATAGTCGATGCATAACCGCATGGAACCGTCATTTTTTAACAAACAATATCGGTGCTCCCTATGGTGACACACTCGGTTGAATGAAGCTCTTATCTGATAATTTCTGCAATTGCTTCTTGAGTTTCTCGAGTTCAACTGGTGCCATCCTGAATGGAGCTTTAGAGATTGGAGCCATTCTAGGCACCAACTCAATAGCAAAGTCTATTTTTTGCCTATGGGGTAACCCAAGTAGCTCCTCGAAAAAAACATCTGCAAACTCTCTCACGACCTCCATCTCCTCTATTGAGGTCAGTGTGGGCTCAACCAAAGACATGCTAGCAAGAATAGCCTCACAACTACATCCAACCAGATGTTGGGCCTATATCACTGAAAGCAACTTCACCTTCTCCATCGGTTTACCCGCTTTATAGTCGAAGATGGGTTGGTCTGAGCGAACAAAATATATCTGCCTTCTGCGACACTCCATACAAGGGTAGTGCTTGTGCAACCAATCAATCCCCAAAATTACATTGTAACCGATCAAATCCAGAATGATTAGGTTGGCAGATAAATTTTTCCCCGCAATCAAAATCTCTACCTCTGATAGGTACTCACGAGCGATAGTCCTACCGCTCGAAGGTGTAACTATCTCTAAGGTGCAACCTAGAGTAACAAACGATAGATTCAACAAAGAAGCAAAATGTGTGGCAATAAAAGAGTGTGTTGATCTAGTATCGAACAACACTCAAGCACTAAAATCGGTAATAGGAATAGTATATTCAATGACATTGGCATCATGCTCAAACTTAGCTCCAGTAGTATCATACACTCGACCAATATACTTCTTCTGTTGCCTATGTTGCTGTTGAGCCTGAGATTGGCCTCTCACTGCCTATCTTCTGCCATTGTTCCTTTGCTGAGGACACTCTTTTACAAAGTGACTCATTTGCCCACACTGTAGGCACACACTTGTGTCAAAAGGACACAACTTTCCCGAATGATGATGGCGACACCTAGGGCATACTACGCCTTGATCCTCAGGCTGATACTGCTTTTTGCCCTTCTTGGTTGGTGGTGCACGTCTTTTCCTACCAAAATGCTTTCTTTGATCGCCAAAGTGCTGCCCAGTTTGCTTTTCCTAAGATTTTAATACCTCTTCACACTCGTCATCCAATAGAGTGGCCACCTTAATGGCCTCATCTAGTAACCTCGGTCCTCGTATAAAGACCTTAGTCCTCAGAGCTGACTTCAGACCTCGGGCGAACTTCATGGACTGGTCCCTATCCTCAATGTACAGATTGAAAAAAAAAATACTCCAAACTGTGAAATCTTGAAATATACTCTGCCAGAGTACTAGTCTGCCTCAGGTTGAGGAACATCTGCATCTTCTTGTCCCTCACATGCTTCAGAAAGTATGTCGCATTAAAGACTTTATAAAATTATGCCCAAGCCATGGGTTCGTTCTTAAAACGAATCGCATGGGTGGTCTCCCATCACCACCCTGCACCGTCTGTCAGCATATAGGTCCCAAAGTCGACCTTTCAGTCTTCTGAAACCTCAAGGACCCGAAAGATTCACTCAATCTTCCTGATCCAGTTCTCAGCTGCTTCAAGATCTAACTTTCCCGTGAACGAAGGTGGGGCCATGTCTATAAATCGCTTATAAGACAAGCCACCCCCCAGTGACCTGCCTATCCTTAGCCACCTGTTGTAGGTTGGCTCTCATGGCCTCGGTCTGCTGGCCCACAACCCTTGCGAGGTTGTTTAGAGGGTCCATGATGTCATTGTAATGACTAGCCCACGTCATCTAAACCAAAACAAGAAAAACCAGGTGAAGTTCTAACCAAATTCCCAAGTAATGTCCCTAGCATGTGTCTAGGTTCTCACACTATACTACATATTTTCAAGTAATAGAAATCAAATAATTAAAATTTTAAGCTGGACCATACTTACAGTAATGACCGAATGCTAGACATGCTAAGAGTCACAAATTTTTTTATCTTAGCTCCGATATCAAGACTGTCTTTCCCAAAGATAGTTTGGTATCTCAAACAATCTTATCCCTAGGCTCTGATATCAAGGCTGTAACACCCCAATTTTTGAAACCAAAATTTTAGGGATTTTTTTTAAACCCCTTTACATGATTTTCAAGAACACAACAAAAATACTTTTAAATACAGTTCAAGCATTGGCACTACAAGAAAAATGCTAATTAGCGACAGAAATTTGTGACAGATTTTTTTCATCACAAATTTGCGACGGATTAGCGAGAGAAAACTATTTGTCACTAACATTCAAAATATTCGTAAAATTAGCGACATAAATATCTCCCTCGCTAAATTCATCGCTAATTAGCGATGGATTAGCGAAAACATTTTTCTGTCGCCAAAACACTACAAAAAATGCTAATTAGTGATGGAATTAGCGAGGGAGATATTTCTGTCGCTAATCCATCGCTAATTAGAGGCAGAATAACGACATAAAAATTCCCTCGCTAATTCCGTCGCTAATTTTTGATTTAAACTGAGGCACAAAATTTTTCCTCCCCTCGTTCGAAATTTTCCCTCCCTCTGTTTTTATTGGTGGAATTGCAAGTTTTATTGGTCATGGAGATCCCTACGACCATGATTTGCTGATAATGGTAGTTGCGGTCCCCACCACCACCACCACGCACTTCTCAGGACGCCAGAAGCCCCGCCCTTCCTCTGACGACGCGCAACGGCCACCTCTTGCACCCTCCGAGCGCGACAATGGTGTCGGCCTCTGGAGGCCAAAGGCTCGCAAGATCAACTCCCGCTACCTCTCCCCCGCGCCGTCCTCCTCCTCCCAGCGGTGCCCCTTGCCAGTCTCCACCGCCCGTCCCACCTCTCCCTCACCGGATCCCGTCTCCACTATAACCCTGAAAAGGTCGCAGTCGGCCGATCAATGCCACTCCTCTACTCCCTCCCGCACGTCCACTCCTTCGCCGATAATTTATTTCGTGAAGCGGGCGCCGGAGGTCCTCTGGCCGTCGACACAGAGCTTGTCGGTCTCCTTCCAGGGGGAGTCGTTCTCCCTCCCGATCGGCCGCCGTGAGAGGCTGCCCGCGTCCCTTCTCCCGCGTGACTGGCTCACTGCAGAAGAGCGTCCCGACACCGGAATGCACCGATTCTGTGCAAAAGACCACATCAGAGAACGCACCGGTTCTGTGCAAAAGAACACGTTGGAGAATGCGCCGGAGAACACATCGGTTCTGTGCAAAAAATTTTGCTCCCTGCGGGAGAACGCGTCGGCAAAGAGCAATTTTTTTATATATTTTTTTAATTTAACGATGGATTAACGCCGGATATTATCCATCGCTAATTTAAAATAGCGAAGGACTCGTGATGGATCATGCCCGTCGCTAATCCGTCGCAAATTAGTGACGAAAGTAGCGACGGATAAGTTCTGTCACTACTTAGCGTCGAAAAATTCACGATGAAAGTTATCTGTCTCTAATCCGATGCTAATCCGTCGCTAAACTGTTTAGCGATGGATTAGCGTCGAATTAGCGATGGATTTAGGTCGTCGCCAATCCACAGGTTTCTTGTAGTGTGGGCGGGTTACAGATATAATGCACACATATAAGATCAAAATAATTGAATCAAACCATCACTAGCATTAAACAAATCAAATATTATTCTCATGAATTATCAAAGTTTACAGGACTTAATAAAATAATAAAAATATCAAGTTCTCTCAACAACCTTACAGAATTGTGACTCTTTTGGAGCCACCTCAAGCCTACTATCATCACCCTCCACCTTACTCATTACCTGAAATATTATAAGGAAAGACATTAGACTACATCTTCAATAGGTAAGACCAAAACACGTGAATACAAATATATTCTAATCATAGAAATAAGCATTAGCACATTTTCAGATAAACATATAAATCATGCAACATAACATATTAGAATTAAGCATAATTTACATTTACACAATTAATCATGTTTGTATTCATAATTTCAGAATAAACATGCTACAATACATCATGCCAATGAAATAACAATTCATGCATAAACTGAACAATGCAATTATTTTATTCTTAATTCTTTTGTTTCGCTTTTCCTACCTTTCGAAGGTACACTCTCGGGTTCCTAACTCTGATTCAACCAATCCAAATGAGGGGTTTATTATGCAATGCATTTTATTGACATCATTGAATTAAAGAATCTGTGACCTCTTACGAAAGTTCCACTGGAGCGGTCAGTGACCGAGAGAAACTCCCAGTGGTCCAACATAAAATTGATTCCTACTCTAGAGAGATTCTAGACATACCATCTAAGATACCTGGTAGTTTGCCTCCCTACGATCGGATACTAGGAACCAAAGGAGATGTCATTGCCCTCCAAAAACCAACAATGGTCAACCAGTTGTGTGTACCATCAGTCTCTCTAAAGTGGTCCCCGGTCCAATGAACCTGATTTGAATGAGTCATGAGTGTTATTTAATTATTAGGCTCATCAATTAAATTTCATGTGCTCACAACATACACCCAGGCTCACAAGCCTAATCTCCATACCAGGGATTCCATAACGCAAGTTTGTTTTGACCCATTCAAACAACTCAAAGTTTACACCATGAGCATGGCCTCTATGAGGCAATTATGTGATTATATGCATGAATATCTTTTCTTTTCTTGGTGTATTACAGACACCCATAGGTTCCACCGAACTCAGACTCACATCCGAGCCACACACATGCTTATATCACATATCATTATCACCATACCATATGCCCACATGCATACATAAAGGCTACACACACAGACAATCATGATCATGCTTTAATAAGCAAACAACTTATGTAACCAATTAATTTATATTGATTAAAGTCTTATGATGCATAATGTTCATTAACATGCTTCTCATATGAATGATTATAAATCAAGAATAACATAAAATACATTCAGCTTGCATTCATATCAAATCAAATTCTAATATAAGCATTCATAACCATGTTGGACAAGGTAAAACACAACTAGGCATCAATACATGTCATACTGTCCACTTCGGATCCTTGTTAACCTGATTTTGGAAAACCCACCAAAAATCATAAGAACCAAATTTTATTGAGACTACCCTAACATCTCAGGAACGCAGTCCAAGAAACAGAACTGAAAAATAAATCATAATAAAATCAGGAAAATTCTGAGACTGAACTCTATTGAGAAAAAATATGAGACATATCTTGTCAATTGTAGAAATTCATCTTGGATTGTTGAATTTTCTAAGACTTATAGGTTCATCTTTTGACAAAAACCTTTTTACATGATATTTTTATACATGTTAACTTTCACCCAAATTTTTTATAATTTATTTTGATCAGTTTTAATTTAGATTTTAAAACTATCATAATCTCTCATCGGAATAGTCCTACTGACAGGGCAGAAAACTTGTGCGCTATTGCAATAGACATTTTGTCTACAAAATTGATCCAAATGTAACAAAACAAGATTCTAAATTCAAGCCCTTGAGGTGTAAAACACTCTAATATTTTAATTTTAATTTATTGACTTTTTTTTTACAGCCATATCAATTTTTTAAGCAACTGGTCAGAACAAAAAATGAAAACAAAATATCCAAGATTCAAACTCATGCAAGATCTGTTAAGCAAGAACAAGATTCATTGTATAATCCATACAATTGCGACTTTTGATACTCTAAACATGTTTACAACATCATACAACACATCTTTGATCATATTCATACTAATCTTTCTAAAACATTAACATTCATCATCCAAGAATGACCAAACCTTCATGGAATATCCCAAATATAATTTCATGTATGCAAGAATCACAAGAAACCTTAAACAACATGAAATCATGGTTTATTTATGCAATACCATACTGTTTAATCATGTTACAAATGAACTAATCTACCATATATGCTCAATTTAACCTTTTTTATCATAAAACATCAAAATCTTAAAAAGTTTTTGCCAAAACCTTCTTCAAAAATGACTTTTGCATACAAGAACATGGATTCAAGTATATATCAAATTTTCAAAACTTTTAGAAATTATATTTTATCAATATAATTTAATATTAACTTCTTAATCATGCTGGAATAAATAAGATCTAACAAATAACAAGATAATAAGTTTTCCTAAATCATTTTTCATATTGAAAGCCCAAAAATAGTCTTGTTTCGAAACCATTTTTTATTTTGATTCCACGGAGAAATGGATCCACCAAAAACATGTTCTTTAAATTGAAACCCAATATTAGAGAGGTGTTTCAAGGTCTGATCCTCATTGGTTCAGATCTGAAAATTGTCCCTACGTATATTACATGCATTTGGATAGATCTATGTCTATGAGATTAATGTATCTACTTAATCGGGTTCTCAAACGTAGAATAGCATTTGTCTTCCATTTTTAAACCTTAGAAGAGCTTCAATGGTTACTGAAAAATCTCTAAAAAAGAAAAAATAAGGAAGAAGAAGAAGATAGAAGAAAAATAGGAGACTAGAAGAAAAAGGGGCTTAAAAAGCCCACCATAGGGGGCCATCCCTGCCCCCCACCCCCCACCCCCCCACCTATGGGTCTCTCTTTCTCTTACTAGAGATAAGACCTATCTCTAGTAACTACTAGGTGTGCCCCACTAGGTAGGTCAACCCACCTGGAAGCCCCCTTCTATAGGACTTTTAACAAAAACAAAACTCTTCTTCTTGAAGAGTTCCAACCAACTAAGGACTCTTTTGAGTCCTACTTGAATAAAAACCTATCTTAAATAACTAATATGGGGTCCACTAGAGGAAGATATCCCACCTCTCTAGAATCCTCTACTTTTATTTAGATTAATTAATTAAATATTTTTTATAAAAAGCAAAGTGGGTCCCACCGAGGTGGCACCCCCTTGGGTTAAGATCCAAGTGATCTGGATCCACAACTCCAGATCTGAGTCCAAACCCAATTGAGTTGGATCTAGGAACCAAACAAGAATTCAAAACCAAAACTCAATTTAAAGATTCATATCCAAACATAAGATCCAAATCAATATTGAATCCAAAACTTAGGTTTGAATCTAAACATAACTCATTCAGGATCCATAAAACCCTGAGTCACCCCTGAACCTCTGTGAGGCACATTAGTAGCACTTGGCACCCCACTAGGCTGGGCATGACCCCACTGTGTCTCTTTTGGAACCTGGTTTGAGTTCAAAATACAGTTCGATCAACTACACTCTCAAATTTTGCATGAATTTAAAACTTGTACTACATTAAAATTGCAAGTGTTACATAAACCATCTTCCAAGGAACCTTTGACATACCTTAAGATTCTTTTAACTGCTTGAAAATGAGATTGTATGGGGTTTTGCATAAACTAACTGACATAATTGATATTGAAGGATAATTTTGGACGTGCAATAGTGAGGTATTATAATGACCCAACCAAGCTTATGTAAAAAGTAGCATCATTAAAAGGATCATCTCCTTTTTTGTTGGTTTTAGTGGCCATGGGGATAGAAATGGGTTTACAATCTTGAATATTTTTGGCTTTCTCAAGTATGTCTCATGCATATTTTGCTTGGGACAAAACATTCCATGTTTGTAGTACTGAACTTCTATTCCTAAAATGAAATGAAGCTTGCCAAGATCTTTAATAGTGAATTCACTTCCTAATTTCAAAATAAACTCTTTTATGAATTCACCATTATCACTTTCGAGTATCTTGTCATCCACATAGATGAAGAGCACAAGACTACCTCTTTTGTTATGATAAACAAACATAGATGGATCAACAACGCTATAGAAAAACTCATATTCTATAAAAAAAATACTCAAACAGTCAAACTAGGCACGAGACGAAAGGCTTTTTCAAGCTCGTACAAAGCTCTATTGAGTTGACAGACATGTTCAGGATGCTTTGGGTCTTCGCATCCAAAAGGTTATTTCATAAACACTTTCATTTAAAAACTCATGTAGGAAAGCATTTTTGACATCAAGTTGTCTAATTTCTCATTTCTTGATTGTAGCAATTGTGAGAACAATTTCTCAGTTATTAATTGGTTTAATAACTGGAGAAAAAGTATCATAATAGTCTATACCCTCAACTTGAGTGAAACCCCGTGCAACTAAATGTGCCTTAAGCCTTTCAACACTCCCATCAGATTTTAGCTTGACTTTGAAAACCTATTTTGACCCCACAATATTCTTGTTTGGCATTTTTAAAACAAGATCCCAAGTGTTATTTATCTTAAGAGCTTCAATTTGCTCATCCATCGTGGCCTTCCAATCAGGACGAAAAAGAGCAACACGAATATTTCTTGGCTCTTTGGGAATCCCATTTTCATGAATGAGAGCAGATTTTGGATTGGGTTTAAAAATACCATGCATGCTGCACGTTTTTATGGTTCTCACAATTTGGTTCAATACAGGTCTTTGGTTGTTATTAGGGTATGAAACCTCACCTTGTTCAAAACTTTTTGCTTGATCCAAACCTTCTTTATGATTGCCTTGCTGTCGACTTTCATCTTGATATGGACGGTTTCCTTGACCACAACTTTCATTGATCATCCAAGAATCAAAGTCGTCTATGCCAAGACTTTCAAAGAAATAATGGCCATTCTCTTGATCTGTACATGCATTTTCATATTGTTGATGATGTCTCATGTCAAGCTGTTGGTGAACATTTCTGTCACTTCTCTCTTCTGTATGGATTTTGCTAGGGTCTTAAGACTTTTTACATATATTTTTTTCAGTCTTCGTAAGTGAAAAAATCATTATTAGCATTCTCATGTTCATAAAGAAAACCAGGTTTCTTGTAAGCCAGTATATTCTCATAAAAAACATGATAGAAAGTATACACTTTACACATTGGAGGATGATAACACCTGTGTGCTTGGTGCTATATCCTAAGAAAATGCATGGTAAAGACTTGGGATCAAATTTATTCTTAGCATACTCTCTCAAATAGGAAAAATATCTATAACAAAAAACTCTAAAATAGATATTTTTCAAAAAGCTCAAAGAAGAAGACATTTTAGTGTGCTAGAGGGCAACCTGTTTATTTAGAAAACTACTGTAGAAAAAGCCTTCGGCCAGGAAATTTTTTGAACCCCAACATGAAAAACATTGTTAAACCCAAGTTAGTGACATTTCTATGTTTGTGTACAAAAACACCATTCTGTTCGGGAGTCATTGGACATGAAACTTGATGTTTTATTCTGAAGCTGTCAAGTTATTGATTAAACCTAAGATTTTCAAACTCACCTCCTCCATCTGATTGGAATACTTTAATCTTGGCTTTAAATTGACATTCAACATATTTATTAAAGTGCACAAAAGAATCAAAGAAATTAGCTTTTTTCTTAAGGGATAAAACCAAGAGAGTCAAGTTTTATCATACACAAATATGACGTAAAAAGTAATATTTTTTCCTTGAATGAATAGGGCTTGTCCCCATAAATCCAAATGAATTTTATCAAAAGGTGTCATGCTTTCATGTTTAGAAACAATAAAAGGAAGTTTGCATGCCTTTCGGAGTTGGCAACTCTCACAAATAAAACTATTGGTCTTAGGACTACTACTAATATCAATAAAACCACTCTTAGAAAGAAACTTAATAGCACCGATCTGCGGATGTCCAAGCTGCTAATGCCATTTATTTTTAGGAGCACTTCAAAAACAATTTGAGAAAAATGCTGCATGATCAGATTCTTTGTCAACTCTAACAGTGTATAGATCACTTTTCTTGCATCCCGTTGCCACCACCCAATCCATTTTCCTGTCCTTTATAGCGCAACTGATTAATGAAAATTTAAATACGTAAGGACAGTCAGATGTCAACTGGCTGACAAATAATAAATCATTTTGAATATGAGGCACATATAAAACAAATTTCAAAAATATAGAATTTACCTTAAACTCGATTTTGGCTTCACTGGTATGTGTGATAGAAAGACGATCACCATTTCCCACCATGACCGAGTCATTATCGTAATAAGACTTCATACTAAAGAGTTTATCTGAGTTACATGTCATATGTGATGTAGCCCCAGTGTCAGTAAACCATACAGAATCTTGACTATCTGCCATAGTCACTGCTGTAAGTGCTTGTTGAATTGATTATAACAATTTATGATTGTGTGATTCTTTTTGTTGCATATCTTGCATACGATCTCTTCCTTTGTGCGGTTTTTCTCACCCCGATTTGGGTTTGCCCCTGTTTGATTATTGTTGTTTCTTTGATTTTCATTTTCTCACTGTCTCTTGTTGTTGCTGCCACTTTGAGAAAAAATATGACCTCTGGAGTTGAAACCTCCTCCTCCTCCTCTGCATCTATTCTTATCTTGATGGCTAAAAAAGGCCATTTGGGGCTACACCTCCCAGATATGAATATCAGTTCTAGCTTTATGACTCTATAGTAGAGGAACCAACTTTGCATAAGATGGCAGGTGTGCTTTTAACATGGAGGTCATGAATGATTTGTAACCTTGACCAAGTCCTTGTAAAAGCCAAAATACTTTGGCCTTGTCATCCACGGGCTTGCTGATTGAAGCAAGGTCATCACATATGGCCTTGAACTTCCCTATATTTTCGGTCAAAGAATCTAAGCCTTTCTTAAGAGAAGTCATATGTTGAATTAGATTAAAAACTCGTGCTCCTGCAAGTCCTGAGCAAAGGTTTCTATGAGAGACATTCAGATCTCATGGAACATTTTTAAACCCACTGTAATGCTGAGAACACTCTCGAACAAAGTACTGATTATTCATCTTTTCAGCGATCTATCTGATTTTCGCCAAGCATGGTAAATCAGATTGGATACTTGTTTAATGGTAATGGAATTTCACACGTTTAGGGTGGCTGGGTATGGGTACGGTGACACAGGTTGAGGATAGAAGCAACTTGAGGCTATGAGAAGTGAAACTAAGCTTTCACTAGGCAAGCTCTGATACCATAAAGAAAAGCTAGACAAAAAATATTGAGCCCATGTCCACGAGGCCAAACCACAACACATGTTTCATTGTTAACTGATACATGAAATATACAACAAAAGGTCCAACAATGGCATCAAGGATTTTGCCAAAAGAGGCAATAAGAACAAAGAGAGAAGGGAGATCATTTTATAGGACAATCTTAGAAATTATCCTTTTATCTCTTCCTTTTCCCGTTTCTATTTTGATCTTTTTTTTCTTTCAAAAGTCTTTCTTTTTTGCAGTATCTTTCCTTCCATTGGGTCCATCTCTGTTGTATTTCCTTTTCATGTATACAACAATATCTTTTGCTGCAACATCTTTCATTTTATTCAAAATGCTGCCCACTGATCTCTTTCCTTTTCTCTCCAGGAGACCTTCCAAAACCTTCATTTTCTTTTTCATTCACGTGATTTCTGTCAGCCATTAACACCCAAGCCCTTACGAAACTCACCAATGAGAGGCACTCACACATCCAGTAAAGTATGAACTACGGACTATTATGAGGACTGAATAGAGAAGGTTTTAGAATCATGAGAAGTCCTTTAAGGCCTCGTTTGTTTCATGCAACTTTCATAGAAAAGTACTGACTTGGCAATCTTGATGTAATCCTTTCCCGTCGTAAATGAAATAAATATCAAATCTATCATGGTGAGAAAGTACAATGTTGGCACAACTGGGTCTTAGTTTTTGCATGTGTGAAGGCTAAAAAGATATTTTTATAATAAAAAAGTTGTGGTTTTGAATGTCGAATTTTTAAAAATTATAGGATTTTTTGAAAAACACATCATTTTTGTTGTACAATATGATCATTTTTTGAAAAATATATTTATTATTACCTAATGAGCTTATACGGGTCAAGTTGAGCGAGTACTCATTGTTGATATTCAGCTTATTGAGCTTAGTTTATAAGTTTGAATGAACTCTTTGCGAGCCAAACATGAGCCAAACCATGAGCAGCTCGGCTTATTTTCCTGCCCTAGTACTATGCACTCGTGTCACAAATACACAAGGATACGAGGACATGTGATGCATGCTGGACTTGCAAGCTCAAAAGTTTTTTGAAAAAATAGGACAGGACATGAAATTTATAAATTTTTTAATGATTATGAAACTATTTTTTGATATTTTAATATTTAAAATCAAAATTTAATACTAAAAAGTTTTAAAATTGATTAAAAAATTAAAATCATGGCCGTACATATCAGTGTTTACATCAAGCACACCAAACCAGAATGGTGTATCCTTGTGACATAGCTATGCACCAAATTGTAAAAAAAATAGTAAGACACCAGGACCAATTTTTTTTTATTTTTAATTTATAACTATTTTTTTGATATTTTAATGTGAAAAGATATTTTTTTATTGAAATAATACTTAAAATCATTAAAAACATTAAAATATTGGTCGTATGTATCGGTGTCAGTGTCAGTGTCTACATGTCCAAGTATGTTCACTGATATCATGAAAGACACGCTACCAAAATGAAGTGTCCCTGTAACATAGTCAATAAGATAGAGGTGATTATAAAAAAACTTAAAACAATGGGGTGGCGTACTGGGGTGGGGCATTGGCATTGGCTGCTAGACCGTCTGTCAAGATTCGATTCTCATGGGCGTCGCCCCTCTGCCCAAGCCAATGAGTAGCTTAGGCCCGGGGCAGGGGTCCTAGCCTCGGAGTTTTAAGTTAAAAAAGAAGAAAAAAGATAGATCCTCTGTCTGTGGATGCAATTAACCGGTCGGATACGGCTAGGTCATGCTGCTCCTTAGATCAACGTATCCAACTAAAACGGATCCGGTCATGTCGGATATCCGATCCATAATCATATCTGTGACATCCCTACGAGCAGGAAGAGTTAGAGTTGGACCAGAGATGATATTTCTCTCTCTCTCTCTCTCTCTCTCTCTCTCTCTCTCTCTCTCTTTTGCTCTTGCAGCAACACTTGAGATTGTTTCTCCCTCCTCTCCGGTATTCGAAATCCTGATTCTTTGGCGTTGATTTTTATGAATATCTCTGTTTCCACGAATTTCTTGCCCGCTTTCGTGTTTGTAGTCCACTGATGGCGTTTTCATCCACTCGGCCTCTCTACCCAACAACCCCATTGCTCTTCAGGTATGGACTAACGCACCCACCTCGAAGAGAACTCCATTTCTCCTCTTCTTTGTGTCGGTTTTCCTACAATTCCGTCGATTCAGAGGCCACTAAGGAAAACCCATCTAGGAAAAACGATGGGTTGTATTCTTCGAGACCCCAAACGCTTCAAAACCGTTCTAGTGTGAGAAAATTGGGCACCAACAATGGGTGGTTTGAGAAATGGGGAGATACCAATCTTCCAAAGAAACCCCAACCTGTATTGGACTACGGAGATGGTGAGGTCTCCAGTGAAGAAGAGGAGGGTGGTGGAGATTTGGGGTACGATTTGGAGGGAGATAGGGGCGGCACCATGGATAGAATTGTGGAGAAGTTGAAGAAATTCGGCTATATTGATCAGCCGGCCCGCTCGAAGCTCGAACCGAGCGAGGAGAGACGCCCAGAGAAGGGCTCGGTCGAAGACATTTTCTATGTTGAACCGGGCGTTCTGCCGAATTCGAGAGGCGGGTTCTCTATGGAATCTCCGTTGGCCGCCCGAGGCTTCGGGGACGACGATGGGGAAACGCGGTTTCCGTGGGAGAATCGGTCCCAGAAGGAATTGGAAGAAAGGAGCTTGGCTAGGAAGAGAAGGAGCAGAACCTCATTCGCGGAGTTAACGCTTCCCGAAACCGAGTTGCGGAGGCTGAGGCATTTGGCCATTCGGACGAAGGGGAAGACGAAGATTGGCGGGGCGGGGGTTACCCGGGAGATTGTGGAAGCAATTCATGAGAAATGGAATAAATCGGAGGTGGTCAGGATCAAATGTGAGGGAGCACCTGCACTTAACATGAAGAGGATGCATGAAATCTTGGAGGTGAGTGTTTTCCTGGTGGTTTGTCATGTATCCATTTATTTGCTCTCCCACTTCATCCATTAGAATTTGTAATGCCTAGGAATGCTTATGTGTTTGATACTTCAACTAGCTGCAGTTAATTGATGTTCTCCCATTCAATGGGAGCGTGAATTATGAATGAATGGGGAAGGGGAAATGAGACTGTTAGATCCTATCCCATGTAGATCAGATAAGGCCTGATGACGATGATGGTGGTGGTGGTGGCAATTAAGTAATAGGTTACTTATTGATGCTAGATTGCCCAGTTTGCATATCCAAAAAATGGTTTTATAGATTGGAAAGAATTTAGTGTTCTTAAGAAAGATTGCTTCACTGGTCAAGTGTTTCCTATTTCCTCGAATCGGTTTCATTTTTTTCCTATATTCTACTGCAATACAAATTTCCACTCTTTACTGCATGTTAAATTGCTAGTTTTTCTGTGGATACGTGTGGTAGGCATGTTTTAATGAACTACTGCCTGATTTCAAAGTTTAGCACGCTGACATTATAGTAATACTAAGATCGTTGGTACATATGTCAGGGACAAGCAACTTAGGTTTTCCTAACTCGGAAATTCCAGAAATGAAAGATAGCATAAAACATAAGGCTTGTTGGCCCAGCAGTTGCAGGTCCTGGCGAGTGGGTTAGGCTCGAAAGTTAGAGCGTCAACATATATTGGACATGGACTACGAAACTTTAGTATATTGTTCTTCTACTGTAGTTTTATTTTCTGAAAACCTTTGATTATGACTTCTGGGTCTCATTTTCTGGAGGGGGTTTAGTGTGAACATCTTGAAGCCTGTGCATATTGTGCAACTAAGTGCTTATGGTAAGAGTTTGGAGAAAAAGAAATTCTTCCATATGTATTTTTTAGATGAAATTATGGCTTGTATAAAACAGGATTATTTATATAATCTTCTACAGACTTTTTGTTCAAGAGCCTAGTGAATTTTCTTTCAAGATTAGAGATGGTGAGATCCAACAAGAGCAACACTTAGAAGTATTACATCCTTGGCCATTTCAGTGATAGTTTATTTTCAACATCCATTTGATGTTGGCCTGAAAGATCTTCTCTGAAATGATGAACTAGATGTGTGCAGAAATATCGTGTGCACCTTAAAAGCATGTACATTCCTCTGTAGCTGAGCCGTCAAGCAAGTATACACCGACCATCATAGAAGAAAGCATAATAAATCCAAATGAACAAGGAGAATTAAAGGAAAAGCCCATCATCTGTTTCTTCTTCCAGTATTGCTATGCTGAATGATTTGACAAGTTAAATAAGGGAACACTTGCCATTGTAGAGAACTGGCATGTGCACCAACTGTCCTTAATGAGTGTCAATCCTGTTGGCTTGATAAACATTCCTTTCTTAGAGAAGAGATTAATATCTCCTTTTTTCCTCAATTGCTGCCACTTGTTTGTATTTTCTTTAACTGCTATTTTTATTCCTTTCATTTTTTCTTTAAATTGCTGTTTGTTTCAGAATCACATCCAAGATGCATATACTTGCTGAATTGACTTGTATCAGATCACTTTTAAGTTGTCAACATATGTTAGCTGATCGTAACTTTTGCATGTTATACACTTCAATGTATCAGTTACTTTTTGCCATAGTTGGCAAACTCATGACTCGGGCTCGGATTGGACCCCCTACTGGGTCACTGAGTCAGCGGGTTGACTCGGTGACTCAGACGAGTCAGGACTCTATATTTTATAGTCTAAGCACATGTCTAAGACATGGAAATAACTCAACTTCAAGCTAATATGTCAAATAGATAAGTTACAAAAACATATAATTATACATGATTATTAACATTTTGAATTTGAACAATATTGGATTCTTCATAAAAAGTGACTTTATATAAGAATTATGCATTAAAATAACAAAATACATGATAAAAATATATATTTTATGGGTTGGATCAGCAGTCCTGAATTGTGACCCAGTTGGGGTCCGATCCGGGTCTACTCGCCAGGTTTGCCAACTATGCTTTATGCAATTCAGGATTAGTTCTGCTTGGTAAATCATAAAGCTTTTTACATATTCACACTAACTGACTTTTCTTTTGTGCTTATCAGAGGAAGACTGGAGGAATGGTGATATGGAGGTCTGGGAGCTCTGTTTCATTATATAGGGGGGTGAACTATGAGATTCCTTCTAAGCAATCAGATAATCAACAAACATGGAACAATCACAGAATTGGTCCCAACTCACTTAATCTAACTTCTGATAAGGCAGACAAGAGTTCAATGAAAAATTATTTGGTTGGTAACAGGCAGGCATCACATGCAAACACTGCAACCACTAATGAGGAGGAAAATCTTTCAGAATCTTCTAAGGAAGTCAAATACGAACATGAAGTAGACAAGCTTTTGGATGGTCTAGGTCCACGGTTTACGGACTGGCCTGGCTGTGATCCATTACCTGTTGATGCAGATCTTCTCCCTGGTGTGGTTCCTGGCTACAAACCCCCTTTTAGGCTTCTTCCATATGGGGTCAAACCTCATCTTGGAAACACAGAAATGACATCTCTTCGGAGACTTGCTAGGGCATTGCCTCCTCATTTTGCATTAGGTATGGCTTTGCATATGATTTTTCACCCATTTGAGTTTTGCATAGGTATCTGTGTTTACCCTACCTGGCAATCCGTTATTTTCCTTCTATAGGGAGAAGTAGGCAACATCAAGGCGTGGCTGTGGCTATGGTGAAGCTATGGGAGAAAAGCTCTATTGCAAAGATTGCTCTGAAGCGTGGTGTTCAGGTTACTTGTAGTGAGAGAATGGCTGAAGATATTAAGGTGATCATCCTATATGAGTATCATCTTATCAGAGGTAGCATTGAGGCTTTTAAACCTGTTCAACATAACTTAAGCATGTTAATGTGTTATGGCTGGTCTTCTTTTTAGGCTACAAAGTCTTGCTTAAGCAAATTGAGAATGACAAATATTTACATCCTGTTTAATGGTACCATTGTTATAAGATTCATGGCTTACTTAATTTTGAATACTTGTCTCTTGCTTTCTGCTTTCCTCAGGTTAGAGTTTTTTTTATCATAGTAACTGCTATGGCTATACCGGCCATTGCGATAAATGATTTGGGTATTTCTGCCAAATCTGAAATTACTGTCACCATGATTTTAGTATGGGAAGCATCAGTAATTTTTTTGTGCACTTCTCTCTCTACACACACATGCACGCCCCAATTTTATATCTTTGATCATCAAATGTTAGGCCTAGCCTTTTGGATGTGTTTAACACAATCTATTGACAGTCTGGGTTGGTTTGGTAAAAATCAATGGGTCATATGATCAAATCTACTTTGCGGCCAAGTTGTGTTAGTCTAGCTCTTGGTCATGCACTTGCTTCAATCTTGCAGTATCTAAATGGAAAATAGTCCATGTTTTTTGGATGTCCCAAATAAAACGTAGATGCATAATGTTGTCTTAGTTGTCATAGGCGCTAGGCGGAGCCTAGGCGGTGAGCCCCTAAAAAGGCCTAGGCGGGGCCTAGGCAGCCTAGTCGGGGCCTAGGCAGCCTAGTCGGTACTCAAAAAAAACAAAACAAAAAAAAAACATAATAAGAAACATGTATACAACATAAAATCAATCAATAATAAGCAATAGACAAATAATATGTTGTTGAACATTATAAAACAATTATATTACATAACCTTAACCTACTCAAACAAATTACAAATAAATTAACAATTGAATAAACAAACCATGCAACTAACAATGTGAATGAACAATACACAAAAAATAAAATCATGTATACAAAAAAATTAACAACAACAATAGACATAATACAAACAATAGACAAATAATGTATTTTTTCTTCTTCTCAACAATAGACATAATGCAAGCAATAGACAAATAATTTCTTCTTCTTCTCAACAATAAACATAATACAAGCAATAGATGAATAAATGTCTTCTCTTCTTCTTCTTCTCCTCCTTGAAGAAAAAAACAAATGATATGTCTTCAAAACAAAAAAAAGATCTTCAAAAAAAAAACTTCAAAAAAAAAAGCCTAGACGGTGACAGCCTAGGCAGCAATATAGAGACCTACTGCCCAGACTTGGTCGACCAAGCAGTGGGGCTGCGCCTAGGTCACCTAGGCCACCTAGGTGGTGCCTAGGCACCATCTTTGACAACTAAGAATGGTGTACATTCATCTCTCTCTCTCTCTCTCTCTCTCTCTCTCTCTCTCTCTCTCTCTCTCTCTCCCTCTCTCAACGTATACTAGGGATGGCAGTGGACTGGGGCAGGAGACAAGGTCTCCACCCCCGCCCCGTCTCAAAAAAATTTCCTCCATCCCCGTACGGGTTTTGATTTTAACCTCCATCCCCGGTCCATTCCCTGTTTCATGTCTTCCATCTCGAGTATAAATGGGGCGGGGCCCCGTTTCCCCGGTCCTTCCACCGCTTCAACCTTCTGCCATTAGAGGAAGGAGAGGAGAGAAATGGGAACTCGCGTGGCTCGTTAAGGAAAAGAGAGAAAGGAGAGAGGAGAGATTCAAGAAAGGGTTTTATGTTAAGGTTATATATATATATATATATATATATATGATTTTATAATATGTATAAGATTATAATAATAATTTCCTTAATGGAGATCGGGGACAGGACGGGGTGGGGGCAAGAGTAAGTCCATCGCCGCCTCCATCCCTGCACAGGTTTTGATTTTAACTTCCATCCCCAGTTCATTCCCTGTTTCATATCCTCCATCCCCGATCCAAACAGGGTGGGGCGGGGCCCCGTTTCCCCTGGTCCACTGCCATCCTTAACGTATACACATGCATATGCACACACAATGGCACAGAAGGCACACACACACACACACACACACAAATATATATATATATATATATATATATATATATATATATATATATATATATATATATATAGAGAGAGAGAGAGAGAGAGAGAGAGAGAGAGAGAGAGAGAGGAATGTGCTTGTTAGGACCTTGCAGAAGTTGTAGTAGCAGGTATTTTTTGCTTAATTTGAACCCATTACTCAAAAGCATGATTTAGATCAAATTGATTTAAAGAGAAAAGTTGAATCTTTTGTCCTCAAGTTTTAGTACAATATGAGCCACTGATCTTTTGCCACTGAAAAACACATCTGAGCATGAAAAATGTGCATGTTTTCTGCTAAGTAAACTATAACAAACACATGTATAGGTTCGGTTAAGCACAAGACATGCAACTATGATTTTCACAGGGTCCTGATGAATGCATTCTTTGATACATGTGTGTGTGTGTGTGTGTGTGTGTGTGTGTGTGTGTGTGTGTGTGTGTGTGTGTTGCATCAGCGTCTTTGTATTTATTGGTTCAGTTAAGCAAAAGACATGCAACTATGATTTTTACAAGGTCCTGATGAATGCATTCTTTGATAAGTGTGTGTGTGTGTGTGTGTGTGTGTGTGTGTGTGTGTGTGTGTTGCATCAGTGTCTTTGTATTGTTTCAGATGAAAAAGGCTTTCAATATTGTTCTCCGTTGAATATATTGTACTTTGTCCAAATGCAGATTCTGACAGGAGGCACACTCCTCTCTAGAAACAAGGACTACATTGTCTTCTACAGAGGTAAGGACTTTTTGTCTGCTGAAGTAACAGAAGCGTTATTGGAGAGGGAAAGATTGGCAAAGGCCCTACAAGATGAAGAGGAAAAGGCACGGTCAAAAACTTCCCTCTCAGTTGTCTCAGATGTACAGCCAAATGGAGAGCCTCATACTGCTGGTACGCTGAGCGAAACACTTGAAGCCAATGCTCGTTGGGGAAAGAAACTGGATGAAAAACACAGAGATATGATGCTGAGGGATGCAGAAAAGGCAAGGCATGCTGATTTAATGAGGAAACTTGAGATCAAAATGGCTTTGGTAAGTTTAAGAGTATCCACTTTGATTGTGTGAACTAAGTGCTCCTACTGCCATTTATCAAACTACCATGGCTTTCTCCAGACTGTTCTTCACCTGGTTGAGTCAACCTTCATGATTTTGCCTGAAGGTCCAACTATCACTTTCCAAAATTAATGAAACACCCTTAGAATCAAGACCTGATGCTAATTATCTTCTGCTAACTACCAAAATGTGCTGAGAGATGAGAAAGTATGTAGCTTTTGTAAAAGTAGCAGAACCTCTCTTGAGTTTCTTTGCCAACACTTTGAAAAACTGATGGGGCTTGACATGTGGATTGCTTTTTTGTCAACTTAACTGGTTTGAACATTTTTGACTGCCATATTTACTCCCTCTAGGCTTCAGTTGAACTAATAACTTCTTGCTTAGTCAAGATTTTGAACCAACTCTATTGAAAATTTTCTGGTTAACCACAAATTATCTTCAGATCTATCATGAATGGTTCATGGATGATTGAGGAAAGAAGCTAGAAGATGAACTTCTTTTGTCATCTTGCGACGGACAATCATGATCTTATTGGTTGCTCATGCCAACCTAAATGCACATGATTAACTAAATTCAGCTTCAGGTTGTCTGCAAAAATTACTGTTGAGCAGTCCGACTCCCTCTGTCAGCCTGTAAATTCCTCTAGCATGACCTTGCATGCATTACCGTGATCCTCTTTTGATGGATCAAAGCTTAGTTGTACCTTCTTTTGATCTGGCAAAGGAACTGCAGTCACCCCTTGTGTTTATATTATGTCTTCTGTACTTTTGGTTCTTCCAAATAAACATTATAAAGTACCTTGTTTTCTTTCAGTTTTCCTTTTTTTTACTTCTTGTAGAAATCTAGAAAAAGTTCATATACTTTTATTCCTGTAAATGAATTGCCTGTATGGTCTCACAGGTATATGCAAAATAATACAAGGAATGAAGTAAACAGCTTCATGTGGAAAAGCTAATTAAATGGTGTGCTATTGATTTAGTTTTGTGGTACTTCAGTGCTATCTATGAAACTGATTAGCATTTATGTAGTGAAGGCACAACTAGGACTTGCTCAGTGAACCTAAGAAACATAGGCATTGGCTGGCAACTATGATGCTGTTCTAGTTGCCATGCAAAGTAGGTGACCAAGGCAAGCCATGTGACCTCCGAGGCATTTTCTTATTCTCATTTTTTCTTTTGTTTTTTGCAAATTTTCACTGCATTACTGTTCCAGGTGGCTGTGTGAGGCCCAATTAGTAGACATTGCCTAATGCTTTTGATTACATATATGAGCATCTTGATGAAAATTGTACTGTGAATGTCTCTTGCTCTTGAAAAACAGGCCCAGCGTAAACTACTGAAAGCAGAGAAGGCATTAGCTAAAGTAGAAGAATTTTTGAAACCGGCAGAGGTTTCGGCTGATCCCGAAAGCATCACAGATGAGGAGCGGTTCATGTTTCGAAAACTTGGCCTCAGAATGAAAGCTTTCCTATTACTGGGTCAATCATCTACTCACTTGGAAAGCATCCCTTCCCTTGTTGTTTATGACTTGAATAGGAAGTTTTGACATGATTGTGGTTTAATTTGCAGGCAGGCGGGGAGTTTTTGATGGCACAGTTGAAAACATGCACCTGCACTGGAAATATAGGGAGCTAGTTAAAATAATTGTCAAAGCAAAGAATTTTGGAGAAGTGAAGAACATAGCATTGTCTCTTGAGGCAGAAAGTGGAGGCATATTAGTGTCTGTGGATAAGATATCCAAAGGATATGCTATAATTGTTTACCGAGGAAAGGATTATAAAAGGCCTCCTACTTTGAGGCCTAAGAATCTTTTGACAAAGCGCAAGGCTTTAGCTCGCTCAATAGAGCTTCAGAGACAGCAGGTGCCGTCACCATTGCATGAAAACAAGCACTCATATTTAGTCTTGTCTTAGCCATATACAGCCAAGTAATTGCTTTGTATAAATGCTATATTATGTCATGAGCTGATTCTGTTTATGTTGGTTTTCTCCCGACAGGCAATCCAAACTCATATTTCGAATCTGCAGAAAAGGGTGGAGACATTACAGTCTGAGCTAGTATGTGCTCCATTTTTGTTTTCAAGGATGCAATCATAGAAAGAAAACATAACAATGACGCCCTAAGTGTAAGAACTAAGCCTGATGTGATTCATTCACCTGTGTGCTATCCTATTTCAGGATCAAATGGAAAATATCAAGGAACATGGAGATGAGGAGCTATATGCAAGGATTGATACATCATATTCTTCAAATGATGAAGATACAGAGGTAATGTGTCTCTTAAGAAACAGAAACTGACCAGTTGCAGGTTCCATGGAAATATAACCATCCATAAATCTCCCTTCTCTTTTGAAAGGATGAAGGAGAGGAAGCATATCTTGAGACCCATCAGATTGATGAAGATCTAGATGCACTTGACAACCTTAAGGAATCCGACATTAATTCCTTTATGGAACATGATGAACAATCTTCTGAGATTGCAGAAGGGGGAGAAACAAAATTGCATGATTGAGAAGAAATTGCAGGTCAGAGTTGTTTCTTGTCCATATCTGTTATGCTTTTATTACTTTTAAGCATAAAGAACAAGAACAATGCTTAGATGGCCGTCTCTTGTGGACTCGTAGGCGTGAAGTGGCGTTATACCAAATCCTTTCTGGTTTGATAGAGTTATCTACCTTTTTAAGTCAAAATATTGCAAACGAAGAATTCGATGACACAAATTTTAACATTTAACAAACCCATTTTATCTTAATTTCCAATGTTTCTTAAATCTTTTGACAAATTCCTTTTCCATCTTTCGATTCCTACATGAAAATGACTTTTCCTCCCAGTTTTGTGCAAATTTACACTCATTGTTGAATGTTTTTTGACAAGGTACTGGGGCATATTTGTCAATAATGTTCCTTTCTGCCAATGACTTGCTTCCATGACATTAGCGCTCACATGGGAAAATCAAGTGTCTTGCATCCGTACTTAGCAATATGGGCAAGCCCAAATTTGTGTCTCTTGGTATGATTCAGGCTTCTATTTCCTCTGCCCTTTATGCTACTTTTCATTCTATCTTCTCACATTTCCACCTTTACTAATGGTAAATCTTCCTAGTTTTAACTACTATTTTTCCATGGAATCAGTCCTATGTGAGGAACTGTAGTTCTAAGGGGCTAAGCCTGTCGTCTGCTGGCTATGAAGGATCAGGTCCTTGTTCATGAAGAAATCATACCTCAATCATGTTATTTCATGGGAAGAAATACCACGTTTGTGTTGGTTCAACCAAGACAGCATATAATGTGTATCTGGCATATTTGTCCCGCAGCTGCCGGATGTGCAGGAATCTGGGTTTTGTGTAGTACTCATCTCCATGTAACCATGTATACATGTCTTCTGCAACTTGCAAAGATGTAAAATGCAGGCCAACGTTTGTTTCTCCAGTTAGTTGCAATATTGCAATATTTACGCACCCTTTTGTTTGTTGTTGTAATTGTTATTTTTTGTCAAATATTTTTACAAGATTTTAGTATAATTTAAATAAGTGCCTAATGTATGGTGAATTTATGTTTGCACACTGCACGTTTCAAATATTTAAAGAAATTGATTCACTTTTTCAAAAGTTCCTCGGTTGGCTTCCTGTGTTACTTTCACCCTTTGAAGTTACTTATTTACCATAACTGTAGCTGCAAAAATGGGGGCTAAACAAGTGACATTAATAATTAAAAAAGAGAGAAAGGTTAGAAGTATTATTTTAAAGAGTTAATCAGAGTTAGGTAACATAACTGGTAACTCATGCAGTCATCTGAGCAATTTCTTAAAAAGGTAGGGATTTATCTTATGAAGATTGAGGTGACTAAACGTAAATTTGCAATGTGGTTGGGCCCTATGTGTAAATTACCCAAGATTTTTGTAGCTACGTGACTAGGGAATTATTCATTCCCGGTGTCATATGTTTCATTGTGTCAGTTATTGAGCACACGCGTTACATGGTTCTGGATTTGGAAATTTACCAAGAAGCATCGTTGCCACAGGCCGAGAGAGAGAGAGATGTGCAAGCCGAAGCGTGATCTCCTTGTGGGCAAAGGGTAAGCTCATGAAGTTTTACGCTGTCAGGAGTGATCTTAAGTACGGCAGACAGAGTCAGCACAGCTAGATCTCTGAACCTGGGGGTGGTTTCTCCGTGTAAATATCAGAAAAACATTCATGGTTTGCTGCAGGCATTTTCCCAAAAATGGATCAGATTTTATTAGATCCAAATCCAAGTAAGAAATGTATGGTGTAGATCAGGATCTCACTTTGATCCGATATGGTAGAGTTGACTCCAGATCGGTAATATATGTGCTAATTGCTGGACCAGGTAAAAAGCAATAAAAACAAGGTCATTTACATGTTAAAATTGAAACTTGACCAGATCTTGTATCTGACTTAGATCTGACCTAAAATACTGACTCAAATCTGACTTGAATCCACATTCAGATCTTATTGTAAAGATCTAAAATAAAAAAATAATGTATGGGATTCATATTAGATATCCGATTATATCCTATAAGTTGCAGCCCTAGCCACTAACCCAGTGCACAACAGAAAAGTGTGGTTTACATGGTTCTACTGCTGCAGGCCTGGTCCTGCCTAACAGCCACGGATGATGCTGAGAATGACTAAGGCTCTGTTTGGGACCTGTATTTGAGATGGAGATGGGAAGAGACATGAGGATTCACTGAATCCCCTACCCCTTGCTGTTTGGTAGTAGGGGTGGCAATCGGGTTGGGTCGGCGGGTCAGAATACCTCAACATGAACACGACCCGTTTATTAAACGGGTCGGATGTGGCAAACACGAACACGACCCATTTATTAAACGGGTAACCCGACACAACACGTCGACCCCGTTTATTAAACGGGTCGACCCGATAACATAGACATAGATAAGTTTATATATATATATATATATATATATATATATATATATATATATATATATATATATATATATATATGGGTTGCGGGTTGATGGGTTCGTGTAAACGGGTTGACCCGCCCGCCTAACCCGTTTATTAAACAGGTCAAATGGGTTGGCGGGTTGACATACCCCTAACACGAACACGACCCGTTTAATAAATGGGTTAGGCGGGTCGACCCGTTTACGACACGAACCCATTTAAGCTAAACCCTAACCCGGCTAAGAAGCGGGTTGGCGGGTCGGGTCAGATTTTGCCACCTCTATTTTGTAGTACCAGTTTTGGAGATGGGAGTGAAGATGGCCTCCCATACCCCCATTTCAAAAACATCTTAAAAAAAGGATATAGTTGATGACTCTACTCTCATCACCCCTTTTTTTCACTCACCATATATCTTATCTCAGTTCCAACACCGGCTCCCAAAATGGGAGCCTAAATTATGCAATCTAAAGAAGTGATATTAACTACGCGGACACAGAATTTTTCATTATTTACTTGATTATTATTTTTTGATATTTTTATATATAAATTGAAGCTATTATAAATAACTAATAAAATTTACCATATGTTAATAAATTATTTACTGTGCGTATCATGGGAGTTTCATGTGTCGTGCCGTGTCACAATACATGGCCAAAAATAGCGTGTCTGTGTGACAAAGGATATCATCTGTCAACTTCTAATAGGTTTGATTTGTAGCATATACCAATTTAAAAGAATGAGATTTAGCATTAGCAAGATAAACTTGATAGTCCAACAGATCATCAATGTCCTCTTCAGTATAAATTGCAAAGCCTTTTACATGTCATAGAAGAACTTATAAGTCTTGACATCTTTGACAATAGATCTTGTTGCACCAATGCAACCCAGTATTGCAACAGCAGAAAACAAGATAGCAATGGAATAATTGAAGAATCGGAGCAAATGGACAAACACCACATTCTTTGGCACCTTTGCAGCTTTTATGAAAAGCAAAGCAGGGAATACAAAGTCTAATGGAGTGAACCCAACAGCACCGCAGATTGCTACAAAGTCCCCAAAGAACGGCATTGCAGCTGAAATAGTAGTAATCAGAACCATGTAAATTGAGGTGAAAACAAGCCGCACCACATGTTTTCGCCAATTGGGCTTGCTGTATATGTTTTCATGTTGCATTTTTTCCTCAAAGTAGGCATATGTTGGTCTGCAATATATCTGTAACAGGAATAGATGTAGAACAGGGAATGATTTTACAATGCAGAATCACTGAAGTGGTGAAGCTTATTCACAAGAACAGAAGCTGAGAATTTAAAATGTGGCAGCAAGGATGAGAAGAAAAACATAGAAACACAAATTCTACACTTCCAAAAAGTTTCAATATCGAATGCACAAGGTGATCAATATTTACTTATCACTATTTAATGAAATCGAACTAAACAAAGGTCACACAAACAACAACTTAGTAATAAGACATGATCCAACACATGCTAGTATACCTGGAAGCATCCTGATATTTGTATGACAGCAAATATATTTGCCATTACAACTGTCCATTCTGGAGTTGTAAGTGAAGCTAAAATATAAGGCTGAACTCCAGATCCAAACGCCCAATAACCAGTAAAAGCTACTTGCCAATAAGATAAGATGATAACTCCATAAGCAAGCAATACACTTTTATACATATTCATCTTCACAGGTTCCCGTAAGGTACTCTGATAAGAGAACGAAGTTAATGAACAGTATGAACTGTGAATACAAACAAATTCTTCAGTTTCAATTTTTTATATAGTTCATGCATATTTATTACTATCAGTTGATTAAGAGAAACATATGAGAAGAAAAGTAATAAAGTTGAAATCAAGAAGTTAATCAAACCTGTATTTCTGGAAGCATTGCATCTCCAAATGAAAAAGCAATTGCCCCCAAGGCATTAAAGGCCCTAAATATCTTGTTTGATGTATCCCCTTGTAACTGGTGGCTAACTGAGCTACGTTCTATCTTTGTTCCTACAAATAAGTATCCAATTCATAACCATGAAGGTGTTGTGTTTTCATCTCAATCTAATGCCAAGATTGTTTTTATCAGCTATAGCTTAAGCATGCTCATTAACTGTATAATATGAAATTAACAAACTGTAACGATCATGATGGTTCTTAACCACCTAAATCTGCAATTCAAATGGCTGCAGCTGTGTACGTATTAAACTTAGAAGTCATAAAGAGACCTACCAATGAGGATAAAGTAACAGTAGCTCACCATTATATATAGTCACGCCAATGGTTGTAGCAGCAAAGCCAATGGTACTGAACGTGCAAACTGCATTAACCAACCGCAATGAATGGATATCAGGTAGTTGTGATAGAAGTAGCTCAAAGGCACCGAAAAATATGATGAAATCCTGCAACGTCAGGGTGCCATTCTTGTGATAATACTTGTAAACTGCCTGCACAAATACAACAGATGTGGTGATATCACAACTCCTTTCAGATTGCTTCCAATTCAATTTTTCTTAGTTGGATGCAATCCATCACACACACACACACAAAATAACTTCCCGGATCTATTTGAACAACTACAGGGGAAAAATCCTAAACACCAGCCTGACTTCGCCATAACAGCAACAAGGATCTATCTACTTGTTATCAATTGTTGGGTCATAAGGGGTTGTTTTATTTGCAGTAGTTCAAACATTCAATGTCTTTCTTCACATCACATGAAGATGAAATCATCCTTTGCTTCAACATCAAAACTTATTATTACTAACCTTCAGGCTACTGCCAGCAGCTATATGTATAGCAATGTTATTGCCCAAGGAAGCCACCTGCTGAAAGAAAGCCACAGCCCAATATCCCCAGCGCCCTTGACAAAAGAAGCAATCCACTATAAAAACCAAAACTTTCATGCCTAAAACCTAATAAAAAAGACAATGGAGTCAACAAAATTGTGTCAATCTTTAGAGAGATGGCTAACAAAACTCTGCTATATAAAATAAGTATCACCACCAAATATTTTTGAAAAGTGCACTCTGGCACATCAAAATTTCACAGAGAAAGGGCCCATTTATTTCATTATCAAGGGAATGGTCTTTCGTGAGAAAGGGCACAGATTTCTAAAAGCTCATCCCAGCTCATCTTTCCCACAAAAGTTCTTTCATACAGGGGGGGTATGAAGGGACTCAGCTGAGCTTGCCATGCTCATGCTCTACTCATTTACCTAAATGAGTTGACTTGTATCTCGGCTCGCCAAACTAAATTTTCAAGCCTAGCCAAAAGACGAGCTGCTCATCTCGTTTCCCAGACCTAGGGCACCTTTGGAAGCGAGAAAAACTCTGATAGGAAAAGAAAGTTTTGCCTATGAAAAGTTTTGATACGATAACTTTTTTAAATGAAAAGTTTTCTCTTGTTTGTGTAGCATGAGAAAAAAAATTCCGGATTGCTGATGGGTGGTAAGTGGTGGTGGTGGTGAGATGGATGGTGGTGGTGGTGGAGGTGAGATGGTGGGCAGTGGTGACAGTGCTGAGATGTGGTGAGGTGCTGTGAGAAGGGTGGTGGAGAGTGTAAATCACCATTTTCTATTGTAGGAAACATTTCTCCACCCAGATTAATGTTTCTTATAAAACATGTACTTTTTAAAAAAACTCTCAGATTTTCCACTTTGCATCACTTTTCCTATCTCTTTTTTCTTCCAAAAGTGCCCCTAAATTTACACTTGAAAAGAGAAATGTGGTGGAAAAAACTAGTACAAGCATGACACTTTTCAACAATGATTTCCAGTTTGCATCACTTTTCCTACATCCTTCTAGCTTTCAAACTTGCCTTTAGATTTACACGTGAAAAGAGGAAGGTGGTGGAAAAAACTAGGGCCCACTTGTACCAGCATGGCACTTTTCGGCAATGATGCTGGGATATTTGTTTCCTCTGTGATGAGAAAGGAAGAGAAAGGGATGGCAGCTCAGCAATTTCCGACTAAAACTACATGAAAAAAAAGGGCCCTGTACACAACAACTCTAAAGAAACACGATCAAAGTGCACCAACAAAAGAAGTTACACACAACTCATCCATAAAAATGTATGAGAAACAACGGTTACTTCTAAAAACACGCAAAAGGTCAACACATTCGATCCGATTCTGAATTTGAAGCAGAAAAAATTGTGTCAAGAAACAATCAATTTGCAAGAAAAAGCAAGAATTACCAACCGAAAATACTGGACGCGAGCTTCCGGTAGCTCGTTTGCTTCTCCCCATTCCATCCCCACAACGAGGCAATCAAGATGCTTGAGTACCACGTCACCAGAGTCGCACTCACCAAGCTAAAAACTCCTAATTCCCACAAAAAGGCAAAACATCAAGTTGGTGCTTGTGATTCATGGCTAATAATCAAGGGGTATGCTTCTTACCAAGAGGCCAACCCAAGGAGGCGAGGGCGAAGGGCAGGGGTGCGTACGCCGCCGGCGTCGCGATCGTCGTGGCGAGATGGAAAGCGGCGTGCTTCCAAGTCCCCTTCCCCGCGCCGGAAACGCTTGAGACGTCCATGGTTTCACCACCAAGCTCCCCAATTTCTCTTTCCTCCTCCTCCTCCGATGATACTGAGTTTGAGTTTGTAGTTGAAGAAAGTGCATGAGGAGGCCCATTGAAGATGATGGTCTGCTGATGGTGATGGATTTCTCAACGAGGTTGAATCAGACGGTCAAAAAACTCTTGATTCCTGCAAGAGAGAGAGAGAGAGAGAGAGAGACGCCTTGTCCTTCCTCCACGCAGTTTTAATTAAAATGCTTTGCGAATTTTGACTTGTCAAGGAAATTACCAAGCGACCCTCAGGGTTGTAAACGGTCCGGGCTAGATTCAGGCCCTATTACCTTGTAAGTTGGAAACACTATTAACTCCAATGTCAACTTGGTCCCACCCACCAAATATCTTAATGGTAGATACAAAGTCACATTTGCATTGTTCATATACCACGTAAGGCAGGGTGGTCGTGGGGCCCCACCCGGGGATTTTGCCAGCTTTGGTAAGGGTTCCTCGTCATAAAAAAAATCAGGTTGGGTACCAGACGGGGTAGTTGGGTATGGGTTGGTCCATTCGGTCATGTTGCAGTCTGAAGCCAGATAAATGTGGGTACAGATTAGTAAATGGGTCGGGTTCAAGCAATGGTGAAATGATCTCTCAGTTGAGTTTGGCCCAACCGGTCCAGTTTAGTAGTCAAGAAGAATCGGGTCGAGCTTTTGTGTGCTTGGGTCTGCATCATATCTGTTGAGCTTTAATGGGCCTTAGATTGGACTGGCCCGATGTCCATCCCTAATACAAAGGCTACCTGACAACCGATGAGAAAAGTAAGTGGTGATTATAGTCAGAAATTTCATTCTAAGAAAAATCTCATAATATTTTGAAAAGGCAAGTTTTTCTCGAGAAAATCTTTGAAAAAATCAGTTTATATAAAATTTAAAAATATACATAAAATATATATTTTTTAAATGAACATAATATATAAAATAATAAAGTGTTTTTTATCATGAATATCAAGTTAGAAACACGATAATTTTTGTGAATATCCAAAAAAATGTGCAAACCTCCATTAACTAAACACTCCCAAACGTACTACCTTCACAAATATGATAAGACCTTCTCATATCATTATTGTGAATATCCCCAAAATGTGTGAATCTCCTTTTAACTAAACACTCCTGGTATACGACCATTCAGGAATATGGTAACATCAAAAGTCTTTAATTAAAGAAGGTTTACATGTTTTTGGGACATCCACAAAAATAAGTGTTTAAACTCTTGATGTTCAGGTTTGGGTTTGGGTTTGGGTTTGGGTTTGGACCTACCATGGTTGGCCTCTTGTAAGCTATGAAAGCACCTGGCAGGGCAAGAGGGAGGTCTGGTGATTGAACCTCTGGATATGCTTCTAGAAATGGCACAAGGAAATCCATCTACTCATCCCTTTTCTTAGGAGGGTCTGAATGAAAGGGAATGGATCTTATATAATGGTGACTTGGGGTCCACGCATTTGGGCGAGTAGGACCTAGTTGACACCATGGTCAACTATAGCCTACTTTGGATATCCATAAGTTGGTGGAGCTGAGTCAAAGTCATCAGAAGTACGAGTCTTCTTGGTCAACTTATGGTAGGGGGATTTGCTCTAGCCTTGATGGTACATGCCATGGTAAGGGGATTGCAATTGCTTTTACATTCAATTGTTATTTGCAATTTTTTAACTTTATAACGTTTGGGCCAAATTTTAGACTTATAGGCAACCCTTAATATCGTTTTAGAGTCATCACTCAAGGGGTCAACATAAACTTGAGCTCATTAGTAAAACCAAATTTGAATATTGGTTTCAAGATCATATAATAAACTACTACCTTGCCCTCTCATGCACATATTTTATTACATTCATGAAATAATATGTTTAATCATATTTTAAATGTAGTAAATTCGTCAACTACGTGATGGAGGTACCAACGATAAACTTTAGAATGAGATAATATAGCTTTTCAGTATTCTTAAAAAGTTGCAAGAAGTGGTTGTACTTTTGCAATGGTATTTTTAAAATATATTTTTCAATAAAAACTTTGGAAAATCGACTTTCCACTTTTGTGGTGAGTACGGGTCGAATACATAGGAAACAAGATAATATTCTAATTAAATCTAAATATTTTACTTTATTAATATTGAAAAAAAATATCTACAACTACAAGTTACACTAAATATGAATTAACTAAAGAAATTATAAAAATCTAAAGTACGCTGCTCAAACACTCCTTCAAGTCTGAAAGGGCATTTTCATTTTTTCACCACATATGCATTTACACTCTCAGCATAAATGCGCCTACGATGGCATGCATGTCTCTCTCTGTGACTGAGACAGTGGCGCTAGTCAACCATAGCCTACGGTCGCATTCTCCCTAGACTGTGATCCCTGAGAGAGAGAGAGAGAGAGAGAGAGAGAGAGAGAGAGAGAGAGAGAGAGAGAGAGAGAGAGAGAGAGATCATGTAAACCACATTGCAGAAGGTGGCGTGAGAAATAGAAAGTCGCGGCTGGTGGTGCCCCACCGTGCACGGTGCCCCTCACTCAAGGAAAACAAGCAAAAGCAATGTGAGATTCCTCATACTGTGTTCTGTCAGTGGGAGGTTCATGGTTCGAACCCCCAGAAGTTAAGGCGGCTTTTGTTCCACTGTCGTCTTATGCAAATTGCTATGTTAAAAAACTTTAAAAGTTATAAAAACAAAGTAGAAAAATAAAAGTTAAAAAAAGAAGGCCAGGCTTTTTTTAAGGGGGGCAAAGTGGCATGTAATGTACGCTAAGCCTATGAGAGAAGGACCTTCTAAAAGTTGGAAATCCTAGTCTCTCTCTCTCTGGAAATCCTGGTCTCTATTCCATCTCTCTTTTTGCAAACTTGTTGTCGTCGCTACAAGATGTCGTCTTCACCTTTGTGTACGGTTCTGTTGTGTCGTCCTCGCGACCAACTTTCTGGGCTGACTTGGACCGAGTTTTGGTTACCTTTGGAGCTCTTCAGTGCTTAGGAGGAGATTTCAATTGCCTATTGTCTACGCATGATTCTAGTCTACTGGTTCTTCTCAACTCCTCTATTAGGGGGTTTCAGGAGTTTGTTCAGCGGAACTAGTTGTACTCGGTACCTCATGTGGGAGAGCAATTCTCGTGGTCAAATATGAGGTCTCGCCCTTGCTTGCGGATACTAGATCGTGTATTCCTCTCGCCAGATCTATTTCACGCAGTCCCGGATGTCACTGCTTGCCTGATGCCGCGGACCATGTCCGATCATGGACAACTAATTGTTTCTTGGGGCGCAGGCTTTAAAGCGTGTCGCAGGTTCTCCTTTGAGGAATGGTGGGTTCGTGTGCCAGACTTTCAGCAGCTGGTTGGTCAATCGTGGGCTCAACCGGTTTCAGGATCTTGGGTAGTCATCCGCATCCATGCAAAGCTTCTTCGTCTTCGACATCGTATTAAGGAATGACTCAACGTTAACAACCTGAACAAGTTTAGGTTCATCGGTCAGTCGGAAGCTGAGCTCTCCTCCTTGGCCCAACGTCAGGTCGATCTTGTTGGTGTGCCAGAGGGTCAAGTGCTTCAATTGCAGGAGCGTATCGTTGTCCTCTCTGCCCTCGTTGCAGAATGGAGAGCGCGATATGAGCTTAGATGGAAATTGAGGGTCAGAGTTGCATGGTTGGCAAATGGCGATGATAATACACAATTTTTTTATATGAACGCATCAAATAAGTATAGAAAGAACTGGTTCCTCTCGATCGAGATCGATAAATGCCAGTTTGATCAGCATAATTGTCTGTCAGCTATTACTTCTTATTTCTCCAGGCTGTATTTGACTGACGTAGGCATTGGGGGGCTCATCGGCGATATGGGTTATAAGCGGTTGACTGCAAACCAATTTGTTCCTCTGTGGGCTAGATTCACCGAAGTTGAGATTTCTGATGTTATTAGCAGCCTATCAGGATGGAAGGCCCCAGGCATTGATGGTTTTCACGTAGACTTCTTTAAAGCTTTTTGGCCAATTGTTAAAGCTGACATGCTCTACTTGTTCGATGAATTCTATCGTAATGCCAGGCTGCCTAAACCATACCATGTGACAGTCATTTCTTTGATTCCCAAAAGGCAAGGGGTGTCAGACATATCCAACTTCAGGCCGATTTCGGTGATGGGTGCTCTGTATCGCATTATATCTAAGGTGTTGGCTAACCGGTTGCACGCTGTCATTGATCAACTTGTCTCTCTGAATCAGGGGGCTTTTATTCCAGGTCGAAGTGTGCAAGGGTCATTTATTTGTGCAACTGAGCTTCTTCACTCTTTACAGTCGACTGGAGCATCATACTTCTTGTTAAAATTTGATTTTCACAAGGCTTATGATAGTCTGGCATGGGATTTTTTGTTTGAATCTCTAACAAATATGGGGGTTCGGCAACCGGTTTATTGAATGAGTTAAGGAGCTGATCACAAAATCAGTGTCGTCGGTGTGCATCAACGGACTGAGAGGGAAAAAATTCAAGTTGGGTAGAGGCATGCGACAGGGTTGTCCCCTCGCCCCCATCCTCTTTAATATCGCGGTAGAGGGTTTAACCTATTCTCATGAAAAGAGCAGAACAAACATGATTCTTGAATTCGTTGGGCATTCCTGGTTTTGTTGGTCACACAATTCAATATGCAGATGATACTTTAATATTTGGTCATGCGAATGTTAATCAAATGTCTAGGTTGTGCTTCATTATTAAAATATTTGCTGCAATTTCTGGCCTTCGCCTGAACGAGAGTAAGTGCGCTCTGGTCTTACTCAATGCTGACCCTCTCCTCCAATCGGCTGCTGCAAGGATTTTCAACTGCCCGATATTCGACCTTCCTGTTAATTTCTTGGGTCTATCATTGCACTCACTGCGGCCGTCGAGAACTTCGTCTTGGACGTCTACTATAGAGCGGGTGCAAGGGAGATTGCAGTCTTGGAAGGCCCGATATTTATCTTTTGCGAGACGATTGACGCTCATTCGCCATGTTTTGGCTAGATTACCAGATTTTCGTATGAGCATGTCCATTATACCGACGACAGTAGAACAAACGATTAACCGTTTACTTTCGCACTTTCTTTGGTCTGGGAATGCGTCTCAAAAAAAGTACCTGTTTGTTTCTTGGCAGCAGATCATTCTCTCGAGGCAGCGAGGCGGCTTGGAGATTCCGGCTATAAGAAAGAGGAGCATCGTTTTAGTCTTGAAGTGGGCTTGGGTCGCTTCCACATCGCCATCTTCTTGGGCTATGTTTGTTAGGGAAAAATATGGTAGTTTACCTAACTCCCTTCTTTCGACGCCCAGTTCAGTGTGCCATTCATCCCTCTGGTTGGAGTGGCGGAAAACACTTCGCTCCTTCAGTGACAGGGATCTTAGGCCGGGCCATGGCCGCTCGTGGCTTCACTGGGCCATGGCGAGCGGAGATAGGTTCTCCATTAAACAAGTTTATTATTCCTTGTTGCCATCCGGGATGGATTGGTTTTCCATTGATTGTATATGGGGTAAGGGGCCCGCTCCAAGGGCAAAAGTGTTGGCGTGGTTAGTGGCTCTGGATCGTGTTCAAACCCAGATGAATGTCAGAAAACAGGGGCTTCAATTTCCAAGCATGTGTGTTCTTTGCGAAAAGGTGGTAGAGGACACGAATCACCTATTTTGGTTTTGATCGGTAGTTTTAGACCTATTCTTTCAAACTTGGGGTGTACCGCTGATTCAAACGGGTTCGAGTTCTGTTATTCGAGACCTCTTGTTTGGTCCCATGAGTTTACGAAACAAAAAAAAAGGTAGATTATTGTGGCGGGTATGGTTGTTTTCAGCATGGTGGGTGATATGGACTGAAATAAACAATATCTTTTTCAGGGGCATCAAATTCAATTTTGCAAGGCTACGTCAGCGGGTTATGTTTGATGTGTATCTGACTCTTAAATTACATAGTAGAGACAGGGGTTTGGATCTACTTGTACTCTGAACTATGCACAGTCACCATCTAGATGGTGGCTGTCTTACTCTTATGTTCCTCTCTCGTCCAATATTCGGTTGGATGTATTTTGGTAATGTTGAATGATAAATGTTCTCTCTCTCTCTCTCTCTCTCTTGATCACTTGGTTTTCAGTTGTAGGAATCATGAGGTTGGCTAACCCCATTTGGTGCCTTTTTCTCTTTTTCCTTTACCATCTCATTAGTTTTGTTAAATGAAATGGCAATGCAAATCCTTGTTTTTCTCAAATTGTAGGTTCAGCAATCTAAAGTTTTTAATACTTGCATTCCATGATCCTAAAATTAAAATCTTGGAAGTTTTTAAATAATTTTTTTTAAAATAAATGATCCAAAGCTGATGAATTTAAGCTAATGAGTTAGCATTAGAGGACTACAAAAAATATTTAAACCAATGTTTTTCTAGTTGTCATTTTAATAAAATTTGAGCACTTCGATTTCAGTACTCTTAAGTTCAAAGCTGATGAATTTAAGCATAATTAGGAATCTCTTAAGTAAAGTAGCCAGTGTTCTAGGTGATTCGTATTTATCTATAGTCTTATGATTTTAGCATATCACTTCATGTCACTTTTGGCCTCTCCTTTAAGGAATGATTACATGGGCCATATTGATCCTTGAATTTAGGCATGGATGGGATCTAGGCCATCCCCTTCAGAAATTATGATAACAATAACATGGGTTTCTTGCTTTTCTCATAGGACCAGCAATTTTGACCTGATATGTCAATTTTTGCATGGTTGTTGGTCCATATGATTGACTACACATGTAGTGCAATTGTGCAAGGTCTTGGACCAAAGACCTCCATGTGGGGATATAAAGCTACACGATGCTTCAATTAATGGAAAACCAATAATACAACTATCATCCTTATGTGTGTGGTCTAATAATTATGCCTTTAGTGAGATTCTTACATGGGATGTATCATATATGTCACAAGGACACGGGGACGAACTAGGATAAAAATAAAAATACTAAGTCAATAAACAAAATTATGACAATTAATTCAAAAATTACACTAGAACTAATTCTAAAAAAATAACAACTATTACTACTTTGTAATTAAAATAAAACTAAACTAAAATATGAATTATAATAAAAGTAATTTATTTAATCTAAACAAATTATGCTAAGCTCTAAAATCTAACTACGAAATATGCAAAAAACTATGAAAAACTGTAGAAAATTAATTGGTTAGTGAACTATTTGTTTTGCCCTCACAATAGTGCATGAATGACTAAATTACTGCTTATATACTAAATTCTATATGTTATCTAAATAAAATGCAAGAGTAACAATTGAATTAAGCAAAAGGGAAAAAACATGAATGCTGATAGTGATTAAAAATACTAACTATACTAACTTGACTAATTGCTACTCAATAAAAATCTATGCCTTAAATACATTAAGTATCAAATTAAGAAATACTAAACCTAATTAAAACTTACTAAAACACCCAGACCTTGACCGAACTAACAATGGCTGATGTCTTCTTGGAGAAGACAACAACCTCTAAAAAAATAAAAAATAAAAACAATACGATTTTACACTATCTCAAGGAAAACGATTTTCAATAAAAATATTATAGCAAATCAAAAGTTAATTTTACTTACTTTAAACCACAACTAAACTCGACCCTAGAAAATTAAAAACAAAACTTTCAACCTACTGTAGTCAGCGAAAAAAAATCATAACACAAATATTCTAAAACCTCAAACATGGCTAGACATAATCTGATTGGTTTTCACTAATTAGCAAGATAAACCTAGTGAAATAAAATGATATTTACAACATGATATCAGACTCGATCTTATGATAGAAAAACATGATTTTTTAATTTCTTAAATGTTGAAAAAAATGCAAAATACAAAATGGTTGAAAGATAAAAAATGGCTAGCTCTAAGTTAGCTGATTTTTGCAAAACAACTAAAATATCTTGAAAAGAAGAAATGAACGAGATCTTACCGGACGATCCACGTTCGGTACCAGATCTGAGGCCTCCCATGGCTTCTTCTAAATCTTTGATTAAGTCTGCAAATTTTGGTAGCTTGATGGCAGAACAGTGGCGGTGGTTTGAAGGATGGTAGGTGGGAACGAAACGCTAGCCTATAAAACTCCTCGGCTTGCATGAGGGCCTAGAAATCTCCTCAACCAAAAAGCACCCGAAAATCTCCTCGATGCGAAGATCAGTTCCTCCAATGGTTGTTGTAATGGATGCACACAAAAATCAGACCTTTAGATGAAACTAGACACAAAATAAAAAAATTTAGCACAAAAAGAGATAGAAAGGCAAGAGGTGGGAGACGCCCGAAAATCTCCTCGACGGCGCAACACCCGAAAAACTCCACGGTGTGATAAAATGCAGGTGGAAGGTAGGAGATGGAGGTGGTTGGGCTGTGATGGAAAGCTCTCAAATTCTGGACAAAAAATCAAAATAGGACCCCCCCCCCCCCCTTTGTCTAATAATTTTAACAAATTCAAAAACACTCTTATGAATGAGTAATTTTGAAAACACTCGAAATTTTCTCAGAAATTACTGGGTGCCCCTTTTAGAAAACATGGATGGATCTTGGGTTACTTCAATGTGATCCAACCTTGATCCAAGATCCAAAAATCATTTTTCTAATATGGGTCTGGATCTGGATCCCACCGAAACTCGCTCCCTTTTACAAAAAAGCTCATAACTTCGCCAATTTAAGTCAAAATTGGACAAAATTTGAAACGTAGCTTCTTATGACTAGAATCAACATAAACATGGGTTTTAACTCTAAAAAAATAGATAATGACATGCATATTATGTTAATTTTATAATGCATTTCATATATTATCAAGGAGATACACGAGTTTTGTCATAAATGATTTTCAGTTTCATACGAAATGACACGAAAAAGGAAAGAAGTCTCAAAATATTAGTGTCATTGTCAGTGCCCAAACTTCAAGTTATTTAAGAGCAAGAGATAGAAACCTGATACTTGGTGATGCCATCTATTATTGATACATTACTGACATCCTTAAAGTTAAATATTATGGCGATATGTGATTTGTTCTATTCAAGTGTGAATGATATGATATTCTCAATCTTCGTGAAAAGAGAATAAAAAAAATGAATTTGGTTTCACACTTGTCAATATGAGCTTGCATTACATAGAGGACAAACCCTATGTATTTGTATCTCAAGTAGAACAAGTCTTTTATGTGCAAGATCCTACTGTTGCAGATTGGCAGGTTGTTACTAGGACAAAACCTTAGAATATATTTGATATATGCAAAAAACAGGTAAATGAATTGTATAACATAAATGATGATAAGCCAAAACCATATTGGGTTAGTGAACCATATGCTATTGAAATTGTTCAAAGTATAAATGACGATGTTGATATAAATTGGGTCAGGACAGATATCTCTAGAATAAACATTAAAAGCCCAATTAACACACCTATAGAAGAATGTTCACATGATAGTGATATGTTTTTATGTATTTGGTGATATGTTTGTACTTTGTTGTGATATTTATATTTTTGTAATATATTTATTGAATGCATCCTAAATCATATTTTTTAAGTATGATTTAAATTTTAGGGTTTACATATTAATCCATATGTTTGCAATTTCTTTAGTAAATGCATGTTAAATCTGATTTATTTTCTCATGTATGATTTAAATTTCAGGGGTTTTACATTATAATTCATATTTTTATAATATATTGATTGAATGCATGCTTATTTTGAATGCTTATTTTGTCATAAATTTTGTTAACTTATTATTAAATTTTTAATAGATGCTTCTTAAACGCATATTATTAGAAACATCAATGCAAGGACATAAGCATAAGGTTGACATTAATACGTAAGGCCAACCCATATGGTGAGAAGCAAAATATTTAAGTATCTTCATATGAAAAATCACATGAGAACCTTACCACACACCTTTATAATTTTTTTTTGTCATGCATTACCAAATTCTTACAAGAAGGATTCTTGGACTTCTGTGCTAGTATGTATATTTCTTTTATATATATAGTATTTTTTTAAAAAAATTTAGTATTTCTTTATTAAATTATAGGTAATATGCATACATTGTTATTGTAGAAAAAGTTTGACATTCGTTAGATGATGAAATCATGGGTGTTGAAGGAATATGTAAAACTTGGAGAAACTTCAAGTATGAGCTTAGAAAGATCTTCAAGCAACATAGTTCTCTCGATGAATGTCTGGCAACACATCCACCTTAAATCCAGTCTCATTAATAAAAAAGTCTAAAGTGTTATTTTGAACTATAAAACTTTAGGTTATGAGATATCATCATTTTCTTATTTCATGAACTATAAAATATTTTTTGCATATTTGAAACAAAACTTTTTTGTTATTAGCTGACATTGACTAACATGCTAATTCATAATTTTTCTCTAATATTTTAAGTTTTTAAGTTCAAATGTGAATGTTGAAGTTGAAATTATTGAGAGTTGAAAGAAAAAATATATATAATTATGTGTGTATATATGCTTTAAATGTTGTGTTTATTGCAAGACTTCAAATGTGAATATTGGAGTTATGAAAGTTTATTATTAAATGAATGAAATGAATGAGAAGTATGATTTAGAATGAATGAAATGAATGAATATATTAACTACTTCAAGATAAATGAATGAATGAATATGTGTATGGGCATGCTCATTTTTAATGAATGAAAGAATGTATGTATAAGCAAGTTCATTATTGAATAAATATATGTACAAGTATGTTTATTTGGTGATGAATGAATGAATGATGGTAAGAGTTGGTTTATATCGAATGTAAAAAATAAATGTATCAGGTTCATTTTAGAATGAATGACATAAATAAGGAAGATCATTTAGAATGAATGAAATTTATAAATATATGAATTGGTTCATTTTTAAATGAATGAATGAATAAATGAATCTACATGTGAGCATATTTATTTTTGAATGAATGATTGAATGTATGCATGAGTATGTTCGGTTTGGAATAAATGAATAAATATATGTATGAACATGATGAAGTTATGAAAAGTTGGAGTTATTTATGTATATATGTGAATGTTAGAGTTATGAGAGGTTTGAGTTATGATGTGTTGACTGAAGATACTTTTGTATTTATGTATGTGCATATGTTGTTTTTTTTGTAGGATTTCATATGTGAATATTAGAGTTATGAATGGTTGAGTTATGGAGTGTTTGATGATGAATGAATGAAATATTGTAAGAGTTTGTTTATATTGAATGAAAAATATCAATGTATGCAAGAGTTGGTTCATTTTAGAATGAATGAAATAACTGAACTAGTTCATTTAGAATGAATAAAATAAATAAATGTATGAATTGATTCATCTTTAAATGAATATACATATAGACATATTCATTTTTCAATGAATGAATGTATGCATTATTAGGTTTATTATTGAATGAATGTATGAATAAATTTTACACAAAAAAAAAGTTTAATTAAGAAAAAAAACTATTGCATAGGCTATTTTTGCGCTAGAAAAGATATTTTTGGGTGCTATTTTAGGGTTAGTAAAAACCCATTTGTTGATGTTATGCATTAGCGCCAGTAAATGTATAACTGATAATACTTTTACTGGTGAAACTACCGATGCTACGTTAGCACTAGTAAAGGTCTTTACTAGCAGACTTTTATTGATGCTAATTCAGCACCAATAAAAGTATGATTTTTTATGGCGAAACAAGTCATAAAGATGCTTTGTAGGATCCAAATAGTTGCCACCAATGTTCGTGATCTCGAGCGCATTTTGAGCTACCGACACATGATCAATGAGAGGCAAAGGAGGGATAACTTCAAAGAAAAGTTCAAGATCCTGCACTCATTGCTGCCCCCAAAGATCTAAGGTTTCCTAAAAAAAAAAAAATCTTGTAATTTTTAGTTTGTTATGTTGAGGGGAGTGACCACATGGGGATTGGAACTTGAGGTAGGAAGAAAGCTCCCTATCTACAACCCTGAGGCCATGTGGAGAACTCCTTGGGGTCTTCCCAAATAGAGACTTGATGTTGCCTTTGGTCATATATACTCAAAGAAACCACTATAGGAATGTAGATCTAATTGTGTTGGCTCTGCTTAAACTTATGCTTGTTCTGATAGCCTAAAACTTCAAGGGCTTATCCTACCCTTCGGGGGATGCCTTTGGTTATATACGCTAGCTATATTTATGCCTACTCAAGGCTTATGCAGTTAGAACCAGTTATTACATGATAATATTGGTGCTATTTTTTCTATTAGTTTTGTAGAATGATAAGTTCGTCAATACTTATAGTGGCAGCTCAGCAATTGAAAGAGTTGAAGAGAAGGAGGAATCGCAGAGATGAAATGATGAGCTAAGTGGATCAAGAGTAGAGAGAGAAGAAAAGAATGGAGAGACAACAACGATGGGGATTGAGGTGCAGAATCCCATTTCTCCTATTGATTGCATGATGGGAGTTGCTGGTTGCTTGAGGAGGATAAAGATCAGCCATTCCGAGCTCTCTGTCATGAAGACGTGCAAGTTGAGTTATGTTAGAGAGAGAGAGAGGTGCAATGTGATTGCACATTTTTAGTTATCACCCACCACCTTTGGGATACATGTTGTGGGGGACGAGGTGCAGTAGCACACTAAAAGTGTGCAATCACTCACATTGCACCTGATCCTCTCTCATATTGGAGGGAAATTCTTGTTTGGTCCTTAAACATGAAAACTATAATTCTATGCCGGTGTTTGGATTTGGGGTCCCTAAGGCTAAAGATTAATCAAAGGGATTAGTGCTCTCTCAATTCGCTTTTGTTGTTTGTACCTAGAGATCTAGGACATGTTAGGATTTAGTTCCATCAAAAGGAAACTAGGTTGGAATAACAGGTTGAGAAAACATGTGTTAAGAACTCTAGTCATATTAGAGTTTCAGAATAGATGTTAAGAACTCTAGTCATATTAGAGTTCTAAAATAGAGTTCCAGAAGATAAAGTTCTAGAAGATAGGATCGATAATCGTTATCATCATCTCAGAATAGAGTCATGTGTGTAGACATTTTAAATTTTCTCTTATATAAATACATGTATCTATCGTGTGTATAATCATCAATGGAAACCTAACTTTCCCTTAAGTTATTTATTTCCTCTATATGTTGGTTTTCTCATGGCATCATAGCGCTCAATCCCCTGATCGACTTGGATTTTTTTTTGCTTATGCAAATCGAGTTCAGTTGCCTTTCCTCAGCTTCTCGCGTGAGTTCATGATCCTTGACCTCCACTCGAACAGTCTCTCTGGTCGGATCCCATTGAAAGTGTTAGATTTTAGCAATTCATCGGGGTTAGCGTTTCTGGATCTCTCCTTCAACTGATTCTCTGGTGGGATTCTAGCTGCAATTTTTAAGGTTATGGACCTCTCCTTCAATTCACTAAGCATATCAATCCCTCTGAGCCTCATCGGATGCTTCCAATTGATCGAGTTGAAGCTGAAGGCCGACAACCTCTCTGGATCACTCCATCCTGAGCTTGACTCACTCTCGAGCCTCAGGATCCTTGATCTGAGCAATAATCAGATCTCTGGCGAGATCTCGCTGCCGCTCACTGGATACAAGTAGCTTGAGATCATCGATCTTGGCCAGAACGCACTCACTGGTGAATTTTTAGATGCCTTCCTCAAGTGGACAGGCCCCTTGATGCTATCACTTGCCGGAAAACAACTTTCATGGAAAGCTTTCTGGTTGGATCTTTTCCTTCAATAGCCTCCAAGTGCTCATTTGTTTCAGCAGGCAATTTCTTAATCACCATTAACGCCTTTGAACACTTGCTCAGTCTGTTGGCCGCCTTCTGAGTCATCATCCAAGCCCACCGGGTTTATGTCAATGGCGCTAGAAGAAGGAAGTTTGAAAAATATATTTTCCAAGACAGAATTAGGTCAGAATGCTTCTAGTCATTTCTTCATTCATCACTCTGATAACCCCAACAACGTTCTTGTCTCCCAACAGTTGACTGGGGATAACTATAGCACTTGGAGTAGAGCCATGATGATGGCTCTTAGTGTAAAAAATAAACTTGGTTTTATTGATGGCTCTATCATTTAACCTAAAGAAGGAATAATTGATCACCCATCTTGGGTCCGCTGTAATAACATGATATTATTCTGGATTTTGAATTTGGTAAGTAAAGAGATTGCCAATAGTGTAATCTACTCCACCATGGCTCATGAGGTGTGGAAAGAGATACAGGAAAGGTACACTCAAAGTTTGGTACCATTGATCTATCAGATCCAAAGCTCTATTTGTCGCCTGCAACAAGAAACCATGTCAGTTGCTACTTATTTCACCAAAATAAAATCTTTATGAGATGAACTGAGTTCGTACTCCCAAGTGCCAATGTGCAAATGTGGCTCAATGAAAATATTTTCTGATGAGACTAAATGATTCATATAATACAATAAGAGGGTAGATCCTCTTACTCGAACCCTTGCCCAATGTGATTAAGGTATATGCACTGGTGCTTCAAGAAGAAAAATAACGTGAAGCTAGGTTCACGATGTCGATCAATGAATAGACTAGTAGAGCCTTAGCCGTACCCTACAGAAATAACTTTAGTTGAGAACCATCAAATGTGGTCATACGAGAACCGACAGCCCGATTTTATAAATTTAGAGGTAGCCAGAAAAATTGACCCGTGTGTAGTTATTGCAATGGTGTCGGTCACCTCAAAGAAAAGTGTTTCAAGATGGTAGGCTATCCTCCAGGCCATTGGATATATGACCCAAATTTTAAACTCAGCATTGCTGCTACATCTTTTTGCAATGATCTCCAGGTCACTTCAACAAATATGCATGATGTTACTGTTAAGGGTGATGGGTTAAGTAATATTGCTCATGCATTCACTATGGACGAGTATCATAAAATCCTCTCATTTATAAAAAATCAGCCTGTATCAGTCAACTTTGCAGGTATGACTTCTCCACTCACACTTTCCTCTAATCATGTTTGAGTAATTGACTTTGGTGCCAGTCAACATATGGGAACCAAAACTTTGGATTTTCATAATCTAGTTCCATGCAATATATCTGTTTCGTTACCCAACGGTAAACATATTCCTGTGTCATATCAAGGTTCAATTTCTCTTCCTCAGTTTAGTATGTATCACGTTCTTTGTATTCCTTCCTTCAAAATGAATTTCTATCAGTAAGTTAATTGACTAAATCTCTGAATTGCTCAATAATGTTTTATCCCAATTCTTGTGTTATTTAGGACATGAAGTCAAAGAAGATGATTGGACAAGGTGAAGAAAGAAATGGGTTGTACTTCCTATGACCAAACGAGAATATCCAAGCCTGTCTCACTACAAAAACCGATCATACATTATGACATAGGCGATTCAGACATCCTTCATCTTCAAGAATGAAGTTAGTAAAATCACAGTTGAATTTAGCCTTTGATTTTGATGAATCTCTTTATTGTGATACCTGTCATAAAGCCAAACAAACTAGATTAAAGTTTCCTTAGAGTGAGATTAAAACAAAAAATGCTTTTGATATGATTCATTATGATATATGAGGACCCTATTTGAAGTCCACTTTTTTCGGTGCACATTATTTTTTAAGCATTGTAGATGATCTTACAAGAACAACCTGGGTTTTTCTTATGAGACACAAGTATGAAACTTTTTCTCATATAAAAGATTTTTTTAAACTTGTGAAAACTCAATTCCTTAAACAGATCAAGACCATCCGTATTGATAATGGGTCAAAATTCTTTTCTCATGAGATCCAAGACTTCTTCAAAGATAATGGTGTGATACATTAACATAGCTGTGTTTACACTCCCCAATAGAATGGGGTAGTTGAACGTAAACATTGTCATCTTTTTAAAGTAGCTCGGGCTCTCCACTTTCAATCGGATTTACCAATACGTTTTTGGGGTGAGTGTGTTCTAGCCGTAGTCTATCTTATTAATAGAACACCAACACTCAAACTTGAGGGAAAAACACCTTTTGAAAAACTATATAATAAAAAACCCAGTTATAAACATTTACGTGTCTTTAGTTCATTGTGTTATGTAACTGACACCGACCAAAATAAAAGCAAATTTGATTCGAGAGCTCGACGTTTTGTTTTTCTTGGTTGTTCAGAAGTATAAAAGGCATATAAGGTATACGATTTAGAAAATCATCAAAGTTTTTCAAGTAGAGATGTGATTTTTCATGAAAAAATATTTCCTTATAAATCCATTGAAGAAAAGGAGGATGTAACCATGTTGCCTAAGCCCATAGATCATACCGAAAATCAAGGAACCATTATCATGTCACATCTGTTACATGATTCAGTTCCTGAAGTACCAACCCATGAAACTTCAGATCCCACTATAGAGCCTCAATCAGAAATCGTGAGCTCCAACGGTACAGAACCCACATCTTTCATCAAAAGTGGTCTTAGAAGATCATCTCGACCAAGAAAACCCAATACGTGGTTAAAGGATTTCTATTGCTCGTTGATTTCTTCATTAAGTCTAAATACATCTTCAACACAAGGTTCTAAGTTAAGTACCCGGTTTCCATTGTCAATGTATGTCTCTTTCAAAAAAATTTCAAGTAACCACTCTTCTTTTATAGCCTCTAGAGCTTCTACTCATGAACCTGATACCTTTGAAGAAGTGGTTCAACATAAAGTTTAGCAGGATGCTATGCACTCATAAATACGTGCTTTGCAATAAAATAATACTTGGATTATCACCACTTTACCTGATAACGTGAAACCTATCGGTTGTAAGTGGGTGTATAAAGTGAAACATAAGTTTGACGAGTCAATCAAACGGTATAAGACGTGATTGGTTGCCAAAAGATACTCACAACAAGAGGGCCTTGACTACAATGAGACCTTTGCCCCGGTTGCAAAGATGGTCATGGTAAGAACCTTACTTGCAATTGCGGCTGCTCACAATTAGGTACTTTGTCAGATGAATGTTCAAAACACGTTTCTACATGGAGACTTGCATGAGGATGTTTATATGAAGATTCCTCCGAGATATGCCCAACAGAGGGAGAATCATGTATGCAAATTATAGAAATCTCAGTATAGTCTGAAGCAGTCACTGCGAAACTGGTACCACAAACTTTCTAATGCTCTTGAAAGTTTTGGGTTTAAGCAATCTCATGCAGACCATTCACTCTATACGTATAAAAAATGTTGTGTTTTTGTGGTGGTTTTAATCGATGTGGATGACTTTGTCATTGCTAGTAATAGTCCAGGAGAAATTGATAATCTGAAACTATATCTCTCACGGTTATTCCACATGAAAGATTTGGGAGTTCTTAAGTATTTTTTTTGGCATTGAAGTCGCTCATTCAGATAAAGAAAATTATTTATCCCAACAAAAGTATGCCTTGGATATCATAACTGAGATGGGCCTTCTTGGTGCCAAACCTGTCTCCTTTCCTATGAAACAAAAACATGGATTGAGTTCAAAACAAGGGGACTCAGTTCATGATCCTCGTCACTATCATCGGTTAGTCAAACAATTGATATATTTGAGTGTTACATTGCCAGACATCCAATTTGCAGTACATGTCTTGAGTTGATTCATGCAACAACCAAGACTCCCACACTTACAAGCTGCTCTCCGAGTAGTTCGATATTTGAAGTCACAACTTGGACAAAGAATCTTGCTGCATAGCAATAATCCACTTCACCTTACGACATTCTGCGATTCGGATTAGGCAGCCTGCCCTCAGATGCGACACTCTGTAACAGGGTATTGCATATTTTTGGGTCCTTCTATCTCTTGGAAAACAAAGAAGCAAGCTATCATCTCTCATTCGTCAGCTGAGTCAGAGTATCGTGTCATGACGAATGTTGTGTGTGAGATTGTATGGCTTAAACTATTGCTAAGTGACTTATGCATTGAACACTCACAATCAGTCACGGTATTCTGTGATAATCAAGCGGCTATGCACATTGCAGCAAACCCTGTATTCCATGAGTGCACCAAATATATAGACATTGATTGTCACGTTGTGAGAGAAAAACTGGTTCAAGGCATTATTTGGACCTGTTAAATTCGCAATCAAGATCAAGTGGCAGATCTCTTTACCAAAGCCTTGAAAAAGGAAGCGTTTATTCATCTTCTTGACAAACTTGGTGTATGCAATCTCCACGCACTAGTTTGAGGGGGAGTGTTAAGAACTCTAGTCACATTAGAGTTCCAGAGTAGATGTTAAGAACTCTAGTCATATTAGAGTTTCAAAACATTCCAAAATAGAGTTCCAGAAGATAAAGTTTCAGGAGATAGGATCGATAATCGTTATCGTCATCTCATAATAGAGTCTTGTGCGTAGACATTTTAAGTTTTCTCTTGTATAGATACATGTATCTACCGTGTGTATAATCATCAATGGAAACCTAGCTTTCCCTTAAGTTCTTTATTTCCTTTGTATGCTGGTTTTCTCACCATGAAGTGCAGTGCCTTAGAGAAAAGATGGAAGTTCCCAATTCCCATCAATCATATTCGCATTAGTTTCCTGGCTAAGTTGATCTAATTGGCAATTTCCATCCAATTCCCTGTTTTCACCATCTTACAACTAAGAGAAGGCTGGAAAATCATTATTCTCAGGTGGGTTTTTCCCAATTTCTAATAACCTGCTTTACCTGGGTGCTGCATTTCCTCTATTCCATTTGAAACAAATCCAAACACAGGTTTGATGGGATAAAAAGTGATTAGCAAAGATCAAGGATTATTTGGAACACTTATCTAGCCCCATTTAAACTTAGCAATTATGTCAATTTGATATAATATTTTATTCATTAATTCTGTATTTTCTTTTTACCTGCTGAAAGATGTAAAAAAGGCAGAGGAGGCAATAGGAGAGCTTCTTGGTGGCTGTTGAGAGAGAGCCAGAGAGGCGTCGGTGGAAGAAGTTTTCAAAAAAGTGGTTGGACTGACACGTGTACCCATCTCTTTGTATGACGCCAAAATTGACCGTTTGCTGCCAACGGCTAGTTCCACAAGGGCCCCCTTCACTTGCACTTTGCTACAAGTGATGTACTTCTAGGCACCTTCTCAATTGCTGATGCAGAGTAACTCCAAGCAGGATCGTGAATTTCTTTAAAAAATTATATAAATATGTTTCATATGTTAAAAAAAATCGTGCTTTCTTTTTTTATATTTATTATGTTGCAATAACAATAAAAAGCAGAAACAACTTGTGCCCAGCCATATGTCACAGTGACACGCCACCTATGAGAGTTTTGGATATGAGAAGTTTTCTAAAAGAAAGCTTTTCACTTGTTTGTGTAGCATGAGAAAAACATAGTAAGAAAATATGAAAAATGAGAGAGAGGAGGAGGAGGGTGGCAGTGATGGTGGGTGGTGGTGATGGTGAGATGGTGGTGAGATGCGGTGATGGGTGGTGGGGAGTGTAAAATAAATTCTCTTGGTAAGAAACATTCCTCCACCCTTGTGGAGGAATGTTTCCTATAAAAAGTGTACTTTTTAGAAAAACTTTCTCAGCGAAAAAGTCTCTTTTTTGGAAGGGTCAGCATTTTACATCACTTTTTTCTACATCTTTCTCGCTTCCAAACGTGCCCAAGAAAAAAGAAAGATCTAAGTCTAGGTCAAGATTACCTACCTAGAGAGAAGACTGCCCAAATCTACAAGCAACCAACTGGCTGAACCCATTAGGACACAAACTGTTGACAGCCTTAGCCATACCTACAGACCAGACACTTGACTCAGGCAGCTCCAATGTTATGACTATGCCTGAACCTCGTTGATTTTAGCTGGGCTTGCCCATCTTGGTGCTTTTCTAGGCCAATGTCACAATATCCCATTCTTGGAGAAGTCTCATGCTATTTTCAGAATATGAGCTTTCTAGAGAAAAAAATAGCATTTATAGAATAAAAAAACATAAAGTATTACATAAGAACATAAGTAGAAAATACAACACAAAATATTGCAAACTTTATTAATAATAATTTGATATGCAAGCTAGGGGATAACCGTGACATTCAAACTAAAGACCCTCAGTTATGATCAATGTTATTAACATCGGTTCATTAAGTGAATCGATTTTTCAAAAAACTTATAAAATTGGTTCAAATCAGACAAAATTTTTAATCAATTAATTTCATTGCATGTCCATACAATATCAATGAGTTAAAACTCATAGGCGCAAATTTGACACCTTAGATGTGTTCTACGTGTTTTAATTAAAGGGGGGTCGGTCCTCGGATCATGGATTTTCAACAAAAAATTATAGTTTTTTTTAGCTGGAAAAAATTACAGCCATTGCAATTATAATTTGCAAAAAAAATCCGCTCATACATCAGATTCTAGTGATCCACGAGGTGGTCTTCACCACCGTAACAAATATCGCGAGATTTATGAAAATTTCGTGATAATATCGTGAGAAATTGCCTGAAAGATTAAAACGGTAATTTCTCGTGAGATTTTCAAAATATCGTGAGATTTATGAAAAAAACATAAATACCATTATTTAAATGCGATATTTACGTTTTAAACGGCTATTTATCATGAAAAAATGTATTTTTATTTTTAAATATTTTTTATTAATATTTTCTTATAAAAAATATTTTTTATATTTTTTTATTGCCGAGATTTTGCCAAAAAAAAAACACGAGATTTATGAATTTTTTCCAATTTCTTGCGAGTTTTTTGACAAAAAAAACCTTTGCCACTATGGTCTCACTAAATAAAACATGCAGCTCACAACTACAGCGTTAGATTGAGTCTAAACAACTATGGTGCTTATGTCACCAAAGACTTATCTATGATAGTGCATCTCAGAATCACTAGAATACAAGAACTAATGTGTGAACCACGATCTTTATATATATTTTGTTCTTTTCTATTGAATCTAACCATACAGATGTGATGTGCATGATTGGTTTTATAAAAAACCCGCTCTTGAATTATCCGATTTTGAAGCATAAAAAATAATTTTTTAAGTCTTTAAAGTCAATGGCTCATAATCTTCAAAAATATTCAAGCATTCAAAAATCGTATTTTTTCATCGAAAATACAAAATCCAATGGTTGATTCCTAACAAATTCACCATGTCAAGTACATCCACATCCTTGGATTTGCAAAAAAAGTGCTGGAAATGCTTATATTTCTAGTTCCCATATTTCAGTTCTCATATTCTGGTGACTCGTGCATCTCATTTGCATTAATCTCACAAGTAGGGATGTATGTAAATGGTCTGAACTTCTGATTCGGGTAGGATGTGACCGATACCAGATCCGAGAAATGAGATGTTAGCTAAATGGATTTGAATGGTGAAAACTCATACTAAATCCAATGTTTTACATGTAACCAAATTTGGAAGTCCCCCAGATTTGGTAGAAAAAAATCAAAACCGTATCTGCACCTGATTGCAATTGGATATGGTTTTGGCTTACCAAATGTCTAAACAGAGTCGGTTCTCTCAGATATGAATAAAATCCGATCCATTGACATCCCTCCTCCTCACATGTGGCAACAAAAACACAATATAGGATATAAGAGAAGATGTTTTTACGGTGGTACTGAATGACAATATTTTTAGAATATGGGTGAATTTTCAACATATCTGCAGGAATTTTTGGTGATTAAAAAAAAGATAAAACATAATTTTTTGTGATTCAAAGAAGCATATATTTTTTTTTATTGAAAAAGATGTGATTCGAGGGTTGATTCTTATTTAGATCGATCATACTGAATTCATCTGTAAGGTCAGATCTGATCAAAACAACTTGCATCTTAAGATTTAAGAGGGGCATAAGGATAGAGGCTGACATAGGGATGAGTGGAACCCAACTGATGTTTGTGAGACCTAAACGCAGAAGAAGTCCAAAATCCTCTAAGATTCCCAAGAGAGCAAATTCCCAGTCCGAGGTGGGGAGTTCCCCAGGGTGTCAACGGGTCGGGTTTACCTGGACTCCACCCCAACCAAACCCTATAGGATCTGGGTATGGTGATAAATAATAAGATCCGATTAAGACCTGGGTTCGGATTCAAAGGTTCGATTAATACATGTACCAGAATATAGTTTGTGAAATTTTATACCAGATGCGGACCCGACTCGAGTTCTTAAGTCCCACAAAATTTCAATGTAAAATGATAAAAATTATGGTTTTACTGGGTCTGGTTCATGCAGTTCTTATCGGGTCTGGGTATGATTTTTCTTATGATGGACCCGATTAGATCTGAGTCCAGGTCCAGACCCGATATCATACCCGAAAACTGGGCCCAAATCTGGTTCCACCTGGGTCCGAATCAAATCCGACCCGTTGACACCCCTAGTGGGGAGAACGAATTCGGATTTCATAGTTTCTTCTCGATCCTTTGTTGCAGTTGGTGGTGGTCTCCAAGTCCTTCCACAGATGGTGTACATCCACTCGTGGGACGAGTTCGTTGAGAGATCCGTCCAACTCTTCCGCGCGGACCCTCAATCGGTGCTCCCTCGATCTTCCCCTGCTCGTTTCTCTTCTTCCTTTCTTGAATTCTAGGCCTTATTTCTGATTTTTCTTCCCGTTTCCCCAATTGGGTAGTCGCGATATGTGATGAAGTATCGGCATTGCGACGGGAAATTGGTGCTCAAGGTCACGGACAATCGTCAGGTGCGAACCCAAGTTGCTGGTGATCCTTTTTTCATTGTTTCGATTGTAGTGAGCGATGATTTGTTGCTATTTTGTTGCTGGGTGTCTCTGAAATTGGATAAATATGGCGTGATTTTCTTGGAATTCTTTGCTTGATATGCACATTGAATAGTATGAGGTGGTTGTAGGTAGGCCTATTTTTGTTTCCTAGATTTTTTCTTGCGTTTCTGTTTTTAATTGTTAGAAGGGTGGTGAAGACCCCAAGAGGCCAACTCTGAAAGGCTCCATTGTTGCTGGATAGGAGTGTTGTGCTTGTGAAAATAACTGTGAGCCAAGAAATTGCAGTGTCGTTAGTTTATTTTGCATAGGTATTTGTAGTCTTCTTGGAAAAAACTTGGACTTGATCTTGTGTTTTACGACATACTTTGGGAACAAGGAGAAAATTCTGGCTTGGTTTTAAACGAATCTTCTTCCCAATTTGTATCTGAAAGAGGCTGAGATTTTGTACCCTGCGTGCTCTCATCCCATAGTATTTACTTGTGGTTAATATGTTATTTAGCTTGTTAGTAGAATTTCTGTTGAATTTTGATGATTGCTTATACATGGGTATGATGTGGAAGGAATAGTGTGTTTCTACTATGACATCCTGATTTGTTTAAGGAAATTGTGCGTAGAGTGGTATCACAACGGTCATACTGAGTATATCCTATATTTTGGAGTGCGAGGGAGGGGCAGACTGGAGCTGCTTTAAATGCTAGTCTTTTATGGATTCCTTCATGGGGTATAGACGTATGGTTTTGTTGAAACTAGGTCATTATGTACATCTCTCATTCAATAGCAGCACATAAATGGGTGGCAACTAACTTAGACAGCTTTAGTTAGGGGTGACCTGTTGCACGGAGTTAATTTATAGATGGCTAGGATGAGAACCTAGATGACTCAAGCCATGAATTCATGTCTGACATTCATGTTTATGTTGTTCTTGAAGCAATGGTCAATATGATCCTAAATCCATTGAGTTGTGGTGATCATGTGGCTATGTGTAATTTTCTGTTGTACATATGTTATGTAAGTGGCATGAAACTTGTTCTATTTTATTTGATTTCATCTGTCTTACTCTTTGTGAAGGTGCATCTACTGTTTAAGGAAGAGAATGAAAGAATTTGACTGTTAGTTATATTGTGGAAATTGCAGTGTCTTTGGAAATTGATTACTACTGTGAAACCAAGTCTCTCCTGTGCCATCTTGGGCATGTGTCAAAACCCATAGAGGCTGCTTCCACAAGTTAGGAAATGTTGATTAAGGAGTGTAAGAAACAAATAATATTTTTCATGATCGTCTTTAGCAACTTTGGTATTATCTCATGGAACTCAAGGTACTTTTTTGGTAAAGGACACTTAGACTTGGATTGACACGATGCCAAATGTCAGCTCACTTCTCTTTATAAACTCATGATTTGATGTGCAATTGTTTCTCAACCAATACTGTAGAATGCATGCATAACTTTTACCAAAATTGCAAGAAAATAGTATTGTATCGTAATGTATCTTTAAAATGGTAAATTTGTATAATATAAACTTAAAATATAAAAAAAAATTGAAAAAAATCACATAATAGTGATTATATATGAAGCTAAAAATGCAGCAAATATACAACAGAGCAAAGTCAACAATTGTAATTATAATTAAGTAAAACACAACCTTAACATTCAAGCCTATCTTAAATCGAGCTCTAAGATCATAGTTCATTATTCATAAAACTATAAAACATTTTATCTAACATCCTAATATTCTAGTATTCACACCTGCCCGGGTCGCCTGAGTGGCAGCGGGCCTGGGGAGAAGGTGTTGACCCCTTCGTCCGAGGTTTGACTCCCACCAGATGGGTTGGTGCCTTTAACTGGTGGGCTCCATAAGGGCTTCTGTGTCGGTGACCCCATCTGGGGTTTACTTTGCGCGAGGGAGCAGTTAGGGGGGTGAGCACCCATTAAGTGACCCGGTTCTTGACAGGGGTTCCTTGTCATAAGAAAAAATATTCTAGTTTTCTGAACTCTATCTCTCAACACCTTAAGACTAAACTACTTCCAAAAGTTTTGAATGTAAATCTTTAACATTTTATTCTTAATCTTCTCCATTATTCATAAGCTTGAGAGCTTTCTTAAATTTCTAAAGTTGGTGACGGTGATGATGGGTCACCTTCATTGAATATTTCATTTTCAGAATGTGGAATGGCTTCTGGCAGTTGCTGTGCCCTTCTTCTATTCATGTCTTGGAGACTGACAATAATCTCACCACCAACATTAGCTGCAATATGAGATTGACTACATCGTGGTGCGGAGTTGCTTTAGCCTACATCATAGCATTTGTAATTATATATCCCATTGTGAATTGCCAACTCAAAAGTCCAAGACTTCAATAATCTCTTTTCTATCTCAATTGGTTGGCGATATCTTGATATTGTGTCATCTCTGTCTCTTCGGTCTCTTTCTCCATCCATCCTTAAATCTAATAAAAAAGCTTTAAAACAATGAATAATTTATACAAACATGCATTATCAATGAGTAATTTATATCAGCATGCCATTTTATAGCCTCTGGTAGGTCTCTCGACATGCATGGGCAGTATTATTGTGTGTTCCAGTTAAATGATGTTTTAGTTGGGACACTCCTTGGAAATGGCCCGATCTATCTTATTTTGAAGGAAAATTTCAGGCACAGATCAACTTGAGATTTACATTAGAAGGTAATAGCCTCTTAGTGATTACCTTTGATTTTTTGAAGAACGGGAAATCTAAACTCTAAAGTGGTGCTATATCTTGATGGTGAAAGTTGAAAGCTTGTTGTTTTTTTTGAATTTATAACCCTAAGAAACTGTGCCCGTACTGAAGACCTGGCTGCACTGATTCAGCCTGCCATACCTTTGGTCGTTGTGCCGGCAACATAAAACTCTGAGGCTAGGACCCCTGCCCCGGGGCCTATGCTACGCGTTGGCTTGCGCGGAAGGGCGACGACCATGGTGAAATTTGAAAGCTTGGTTTGACATTTGCTTTTTCTAATAATTTAGAAATGCAAGTGGAGTAGAGATTGTTAAATGTTTTGGAAACAATGTCAAACAAATCATGATTTGAAGAGTTTCAGGTAATAATTATTGGCTTTGATTCCAAAAGAGGCGGGTTCTTGTGAATTGGTCATTTTAGCTTCCAAAATTATAGGGCTGCATTTATACAAACTAGATAATCGGCCCTCCCTTATGGCTGGTGTAATGAAATACAAGTGTCAAAAACAATGTCACAAAGTGACTGCAAGAAGGCACAAATACATAAGCAAGTTATCACTAATGAACCAAATACCATGTGCCACAAAGGGCAAACACTAAACACACACAAAGTGAGAAGAGATAATTAAAAATATAATTAACAATGTATTAAGAAATGCTTGAAAAAGCATTAAGAATGGAGGGGGCATTCACCCCTATTTATACAAAGAATGGGACCAAAGGGGGCTCCCATAGAGTCATTGGGAGCCCCCCAACGGTCACATTTGTGACCGTTGGGGTGTATCCCAACGGCTCTAATGTGGGCTCCTTTACATTGTTTAACTAAATAATAAAAACAAAAAATAAGAAAAATAAAAAAGAAACTAAAAAACAACTCTAATGATGTGTATTTTACGTGGAAGAAAAAGATTAATTGCCGTGTGAGTGTAGCCTAATTGGATCTACTATAGATATTTTTTTTATGAAGTTATCAAATCTGATTATGTAAGTTTGATGGTGGTCTGCCGAATTGCCTACAAGTATTTTTTGGTAGGCTGTAATCAAATTTGATTTATGTTATTGTGTTGACTGATATCAAATTTGATTACAAGTATTTTTAGTGGGCTATAATCAAATCTGATTCTTGTTGTTGTGTTGACTGATATCAGAGTTGATTACTAGTATTTTTGGGGGTTGTTATCAAATCTGAATTTATGCTATTAGGTTGACTATTGTCAGACTATGTATACGATAATCGGATGACTTTGATTAGATTTAACTGTATCCTATGTTGGTTGACTGTTATCAACTCTACAACATGCTATTTTGATGCCTGGATCAGACTTGCATATTTGTTGACATGTAGATACATGTTATGATTGGTGTTGATCAGGCTTGCTGATTCACATGTGTCGGCAGATCTGTCGAGTTTCATTAGTGTGCAAACCTGGTCCAGATCTGTTGTAATATATGTATGCAGACTAGGTCAGATCTGCCGTGTGCATAAAGCTCTCAAATCTGGTCCAAATTCTGCCGAAGTACATGGTCCTTCAGTTTATGATTTCAAACCTATCTTGTTATATGTCTTTACAGCTGAATATGTTTGGTATTGATTTAGACTTGGTTGTTTATGCTCATGCGAATGCATTATTTCGCTATATGCTAATCGAACTACATGTCCATGCAATGGTGAATATTTACATGTTTCAGCTTTATCGGTTGTGCAACAGCTACCATGCTGGAAATGCATATTTTCCTCAATGGTCAATCTATGTATATGGATTTGATTATGTATATGGATCAACCCCAATGGTTGGACTTGTAAAAAAAAAAAATTTGCATTGTTGTCTCATGAGTTTAGTCTAAAGGAGGTCCATCATTGGCTCTCATCTTAGCATTGATTACTTCTAGAGTCTTTATTTTCTTTTCGTCAATTAAGCCAAATTTAGCAATAATATTTGATGCAAGCTACATTTGAGACAAAACATATCCCCGAGTTGAATATGCAACTTCAATCCCTAAAAAATACCTTAGAAATCCAAGGTCAGGCATATCAAAATTATTTTTAGGAACATTTTTAATAAACTCAATGCCCTTTTTATTATTTTCAGTGATGATCATATCATCAACATATAACAATAAAATAATTATGTGATCGCCTGCATTCTTCATAAAAAGAGCAATATCAATATAACAAAAAATAAAACCACTATCAAGAACAACTTTACTAAAACGATCATACCAAGCTTTTAGAGCTTGTTTAAGACCATAAAGAACTTTATTAAGTTTAAGAATTTTTTCTCAAGACTCGACGGAAGATCCATATAAACTTCTTCACAAAGGTCCCTATTTAAAAAGTTATTTTTGACGTCTAATTGGTAGATAAACCATTGTTTAATAGATGCTAAGGCTATTAAAGTTCTTACACTAGTCATCCTAACAACCGAAGCAAAGGTTTTCTTATAATCAATTTCATATTCTTATGCATACCCTTGTAATAAATTATGCAAAAATTACAAGTCAAAGATGCAAAAACATCAACTAAGTCCAATAATGGACAAATACAAAAGCACAATAAGCATACAAACAAGAAGTCCACAATGAGACAATACAAAAGGCCTTAAAAGGCAATGACAACAAGTAAAGAATGAAAATCTTATTAAAGATGGCTTAAAAAGCTACGTTAGAACAATGGAGAACATCCCCTATTTATACACAACAAATGAGGAGAGGGGAGACGATTGGGAGCTCCCAACGACTCCATGTGTGGGGGTCCTAATGATATATAAAAAAAGTAAAAATTACATTGAAATAAATATAAAAACTAAACTAGAAAAATAGTTGTTTTTAGATATGTGAAAAGACAAAAATGCCTCTATAGGGCAAACTAGACAATATATATATATATATATATATATATATATATATATATATATATATATATATATATATATATATATATATATACACCCCCTTCAAATTTATGGGGAAATAACCGAAAGTTTGCTAAGAAAAATAAAGTGAGGAGCAGGAAGAGCTTTGGTGAAGAAATCTGCCAACTGGTACTCTGATGTAACATACGACAATGTAATAGTTCCTCTCAGATATTCATCACGTACATAATGACAGTCATCTCAGTATGTTTAGTACGCTCTTGGAAGGTGTTGTTGCTTGTGATGTAAATTGCACTCTTATTGTCGCAACACGTCTTCGAAAGAGTGAAGATGATTATGCCCATATCACTGGGAAGACTTCGAAGCCATACAAGCTCCATGGTTGTAGTAGCCATTGCATGATATTCGACTTCAGTTAAGGATAAAAATACTTTATGCTGCTGCTTGTATCTCCATGAGATCATAGAGTTACTTAAAAACACACAAAAACCTGTAGTTGAGACTCTATCATTGGGATTTCCACCCTAATCAACATTAATATAGACATATAAATCAAATGAATAAGATGAGGATAGAAAAAACCGTTTGGTTATAATATTCTTGATGTATCTGACAATTCTCAAGACAACACTCAAGTGCATAGTGGTAGGAGCATGTTGAAACTGACGGATAGAATGAAATGCATGAGCTATGTTTGGCCGAGTGATAGATAAGTATGTGAGTGACCCAACAAGTTGGCGGTAAGGAGTAGGATCTTTGAGTAGAGTTCCATCTTCCAACTTCAATTTAACATTAATTGCTTTTGGGGTTTCTATCTTCTTATCATTTGAAATACCAGATTTAATACAAATATCTGCAGCGAGTTTTATTTGAGAAAGGATGTACCCTCAGGGAGAGTACGCAACTTCAATACCTAAGAAGTATATTAAGAAACTTAAATTAGACATATAAAAGTTTTTTTTTAAAATATTTTTAATATCACTGATTCCTTATTTGTCACTTTCAGTGATAATCATATTATCTACGTAAAGTAGAAGAATAACAACCATAGAACCTATACTTTTAACAAAAAGAGTAGTGTCAGGTTAACATGAATGAAAACCCATATGTGTCATTACATTACTAAATTTATCATGCCAAGTTTTTAGAGTTTGTTTTAGACCATTTAAAGCTTTTTTAAGTTTAAGAATTTTACCTTTTTCAATACAAAACACCGACGGAAGATCCATGTAAACTTCTTCATTTAATTCACCATTTACAAAAACATTTTTCACATGTAGTTGATAGATGAGCCATTTTTTAATAGATACAATGGCTATAAGGGTCCTAACACTAGTCATTCGAGCTACTAGGGCGAATGTTTCTTCATAGTCAATACCATACTCTTGAGAGTATCTTTTGGCCACTGGCTTAGCTTTGTAACGTTCTAGAGACCCATCACTCCTGATTTTAACCTTAAAAACCCATCTACATCCTATAAATTGTTTTCCTATGGGTAATTAAGTTATTTTTCATGTTTTAGCTTTTTTAAGAGCACTAAGTTCTATATTCATAGCTTCAACCCATTGAGGAAAATTTTTGGCTTCATTATAATGTGATGGTTTGTGATAGGAATGCAATGCAATTTGACATGACCTATATTTTGGTGTTAATGTGTCATAAGATACAAACCTATTTGGTGGGTTGGAGATACGATTGAATCTCTTAAAGGAGGTTTCCTCTAAAGGTGAATTTTGAGAATATTTTTCTAAAGGATTTAGAGGATTCCTTTGTTCACGTCGGGTATAAGTTTGCATATGTTTATCAATAATATCATTATTTATAGGTGATTCTTCATGCACATTACCATCACTATTTTCGTTGATATTTAAGGGATTATTGTTAAAATACATGTAATTCATATATATATATGTTTATATATATATAATTGTCTAAAATACCCGATAGGGGTATTTTAGTCATTTCACAAGTACCCGATAGGGGTACTTGTTATTCTTCTTTTATTTTCCCTTTTCTTTTTTGTAATTTATATTTTTTATTTTTTTGTTTTTTGCTCACACAAAAGGGGCCCCACCATGGAGTCGATGGGGCCCCCAACGGTCACATTTGTGACCGTTGGGGGCTCCCAACGACTACATGGGGAGCCCCTAGGTGGCTCTCCTTTTAAGGCCTTATGGCCATCCCCCCTCTCCTTCATTTGTGTATATATAGGGGTGAACCCCTCTTGTATTCTTCACTCTTGAGAGCTCTCTCTCTCTTTTTCAATAAGAGACATTTATATTTTTATGTTGTGTTGTCTCTTGTGGGTTTGGGTGTTAGCCCTTTTGTTTGTTCATTAGTGAATGTTGTAAGTGCTTAATGCACTCTTAGTTTTTCCGCATATTTCATTACATGGTATCAGAGCCTTGTGTATGCTCTTCTTCTTAATATAGCTAGTTGAGTAGTTATATTATTGGTTTTTGTATCTCTCTTCGTTTGTTCTCTTGTGAGTGATTAAATGGAAGGGGAACAAAAGATTGATCTCTCCTTCAAGCTCAATGGCTCCAACTACATGATGTGGGCCGCCGCCATGGAGAACAACCTCAAAGGTAAAAAACTTTGGGGATATGGCATGGGCACCATTCCGGAACCACAACTCCAACTCACTAAGATGAATGGTGATCAAGAGAAAGCTCTTGAAGGAAATGCTCGCATGAAGGCCATTAAAGATCACCAATCTAAAGTGGAAGATTGGGAAAGTAAGCATGCGAAGATTCTTGCTTGGTTCGTGAACAATGTGGAGTTCAAAATTTGCGCCAACATTGCTAAGTTTCGGATGGCTAATGAAGCATGGTTCTTTATGAAAGGTATGTTTACTCAAAAGACCTTGCTCGTCAATTCTTTTTTCAAGAAAAAATCCGGACTATCAAGCAAGGAGAAATGAGTGTAAGAGACTACTATAGCACTCTTGGACCCTTATGGGATGAGTTATCTTTACTAGAACCAAAGTGGGTTTCTAGTGTGGATGTGGAACTAAAAAGAGAACAAATGGAAAAAGAACACTTTTTCCAATTTCTACACGGGCTTAGGCCCGAATATGAACAAGTTAGATCTTCCCTTCTTCATAGATCTAAGCCTCTTCCCTTGGAAGATGCCATAGCCGAAATATGTCAAGAAGAAACTCGTCTTGGCATGATTAAAGGAGGAGATGATGTTTTGGCCGTATCTAAACCCGACAATCATGTAAAAACCTATAAGCCTCCACACTTTGGAAGGCAAAATAATTGTAATGGCAACTATAGAAAAGCCATTTGCCATCATTGCCAAGAACCAGGTCACATAAGACCTAATTGCCCTAAGTTGAATGAAGCACCTAAAAACAAGGTTGCCTCCGTTGAAGAAGCTACTCAAAAGAAGGAGGAAACTATCAAAGGGAAGAAGTCTTTTTCTCTTGCCCAACTATCGGAAGCACTACAAACTCTACTCAAGATTCCATCAACCTCGGGTGCCGCCATAGCTTCTTCCTCTCCTCCCGGTATGTCTTCTTGGATCCTTGATTCTGGAGCTTCCTTTCATATGACTCCTCTTGAAAATGAGCTTTCCGATTTGTGTAATAACTCTAAAAACTCCTATGTTTCAACCGTTGATGGTACATCTTTACAAGTAAAAAGTTTTGGAACCTTAAATTTTCTAAAGATTTCTTTGTGCCAAACGTGAGAGTAGTACCTCAACTTAATTTAAATCTCCTTTCTGTTGCTCAAATATGTGATCATGAATGTGAAATCTCCTTCTCAACTACGGATTGCTCTATACAGGATCTCCGGTCCGGGAAGCAGATTGGGCAAGGCCACAGGAGGGGAGATCTCTATTATATGAGCAACTTGAAACTTCCCACCAACTCTTTTTGTAACCATATCCAAGATAAAAATATTGAAATTTGGCATCAAAGACTTAGACATCCAAGTTTCTCAAAAATGTACTTTCCATTTGGAAAGAAATTTTTTAATGAGAAACATTTTGTTTGCAAGAGTTGTATTTTTGGCAAAATGAAATCCACCGCGTTTCCAAATCGAACCTTTGTGTCCAAAAGACTTTTTGAGTTAGTCCATTCTGACGTTTGGGGTCCTTCCCCGGTCATGTCTAAAGGAGGATACTCCTATTACGTTACTTTCATTGATGACTACACTAGATATGTGTGGATCTACTTTCTCAATTTAAAATCCGAAGTCTTTGACTTCTTCAAAAAATTTCATATGATAGTCAAAAATCAATTTTCAAGTAATATCTCTACTCTTAGATCCGATTCAGGTGGAGAATATCTATCAAATGAATTTCAAAATTATTTAGAAATAAATGGAATTTGTCATCAAAGATCGTGTCCTAGGACTCCTCAACAAAATGGTTTAGCCGAAAGAAAGCATAGACACATCATGGAAACCACTAGGACACTCCTTATTTCCAAAGAAATTCCAAAAAGTTTTTGGGCCGAAGCAGCCTTAACCTCAACTTACTTGATAAATAGAATGATATCTTCATCCTTACAAAATACATCTCCATATGAAAAACTATTTGAATTTTCGGGTGTAAATGTTTTGTCCTTACTCATAAAAGAGACAAATTATCTCCTAAAGCTATTGAATGTGTTTTCTTAAGATATGGAGAAAATCAAAAGGGTTTTAGATGTTTTGACTTGAAAAATAACAAACTCTATGTATCCAAAGATGTAACATTTTTGGAAAATGAAAATGGTTTTATGAAAACTAAAGATATTGACGAAAGTGAATATGCTTTCTTATTTGATCTTCTTTCCCAAGAAGATGAGACTCCTCAAGAAGAGGAAATCTCTAATGAGTCGTTGAATGACCTAGAGGATGTTCCTCTTGACAATATTGAAGATGAAAGTGATAGACCAATCCAAACCTATGTTAGGCGTGGTCAACAAGCTCAAATGAGCGCCTTAGAAAAATACTCTCAAGGGTCCAACATAGAAGAAACTTCTTTAAGGATATCCGGCCGAATCTCCAATCCTCCTAATAGGTTTGTTTCCTATGAGTCCCTAACTCCAAGATATAGAGCATGTCTAATTGCATTACACTCATTTCATGAACCTTCACATTATAATGAAGCCAAAAACATTCCCCAATGGGTTGAAGCCATGGACTTAGAACTTAGTGCCCTTGAAAAGGCAAAAACTTGGGAAATAACTTCATTACCCACTGGAAAGAGATCGATTGGATATAGATGGGTCTTCAAAATTAAAACTAAAAGTGATGGTTCATTAGAACGCTATAAAGCCCGATTAGTAGCAAAAGGATATGCTCAGGAATATGGTATAGATTATGAAGAAACTTTTGCACCCGTAGCTAGGATGACCAGTGTTAGGACTCTTATCGCCGTGGCATCAGTCAAAAAATGGCCTATCTATCAACTAGATGTTAAGAAAGCTTTACTAAATGACGAATTAAATGAAGAAGTTTATATGGATCCTCCACCAGGAGTGTGTATTGGTAAAGATAAAATTCTCAAACTTAAGAAGGCATTATATGGTTTAAAACAAGCCCCAAAGGCTTGGCACGATAAATTTAGTAATGTAATGATAAGTTTGAATTTTCGTTCATGTTATACTGACACTGCTTTGTTTGTGAAAAGTGCAGGGTCTTCAGTAGTTATTTTACTACTTTATGTTGATGATATGATCATCACTGGAAGTGATGAGCAAGGCATTAATGATATTAAGAAGGTTTTGAAAGAAATTTTTGACATGTCTGACCTTGGTTTCTTAAGATATTTTTTAGGGATTGAAGTAGCGTACTCTCCTCGAGGGTACATTCTCTCTCAGATGAAACTTGCTGCTAACATCTGTTCCAAATCTGGTATCTCCGATGATAAGAAGACAGAAACCTCAGAAGTCATCAATGCAAAATTAAGGTTGGAAGATGAAACACCTCTCGAGGATCCTACTCCCTACCGGTAACTTGTTGGGTCTCTAACCTACTTATCCATCACTCGGCCAGACATAGCTCATGCCGTCCACTCTGTCAGTCAGTTTCAACATGCTCCTACAACCGTGCACATGAGTGCAGTCTTAAGGATCGTCAGATATATCAAAAACACCATAACTAAGGGAGTTTTTCTTTCCTCTGCCTCGTCACTTGATTTAATTGCTTATACTGATGCTGATTGGGGAGGAAATCCCAATGACCGGGTCTCAACTACGGGATTTTGTGTTTTCTTAGGTGACTCTATGATTTCTTGGAGATGCAAGAAGCAACACAAAGTATTCTTGTCCTCAACGGAAGCGGAATATCGTGCTATGACCACTACAACCATGGAACTTGTGTGGCTAAGAAGTCTCCTCAGTGATATGGGCATTGTCATCTCCACTCCTTCGAAGATGTGTTGTGACAACAAAAGCGCAATCTATATTGCAAGCAATCACACCTTCCATGAGCGTACTAAGCATATTGAGATGGACTGCCATTACGTACGTGATGAATACCTAAGAGGAACCATAACCCTACCTTACGTCACATTTGAGTACCAGTTGACAGACTTCTTCACTAAGGCCCTTGCTGCTCCTCGTTTTTTGTTTCTCCTTAACAAGCTTTCGGTTATATCCCCGTAAAGCTTGAGGGAGGGTGTTAAAATACATGTAATTCATATATATATATGTTTATATATATATATATATATATGTAATTGTCTAAAATACCCGATAGGGGTATTTTAGTCATTTCACAAGTACCTGATAGGGGTACTTGTTATTCTTCTTTTATTTTCCCTTTTCTTTTTTGTAATTTATATTTTTTATTTTTATGTTTTTTGCTCACACAAAAGGGGCCCCACCATGGAGTCGATGGGGCCCCCAACGGTCACAAATGTGACCGTTGGGGGCTCCCAACGACTACATGGGGAGCCCCTAGGTGGCTCTCCTTTTAAGGCCTTATGGCCATCCCCCCTCTCCTTCATTTGTGTATATATAAGGGTGAACCCCTCTTGTATTCTTCACTCTTGAGAGCTCTCTCTCTTTTTCAATAAGAGACATTTATATTTTTATGTTGTGTTGTCTCTTGTGGGTTTGGGTGTTAGCCCTTTTGTTTGTTCATTAGTGAATGTTGTAAGTGCTTAATGCACTCTTAGTTTTTCCGCATATTTCATTACAATTATCCCCTATGTCATCCAAAGAATCATCACAAGAATTCAACTCTTTTAGTGGCAAGAGGTCAAATAAAAATATATAATCAACTTTATTGTTTTCTTTCGTCTTCTCAAAACCGTTTTCATTTTCCAAAAAAGTTAGGATCAAAACATCTATATCATTTTTAGTTCTCTCTATAACCTATGAATATACATTCGATGGCTTTTGGAGACAATTTATTTCTTTTGTGGAAAAGCACAAAACACTTACAACCAAAGATCTGCAATCAATTGAAGTCTAGTGTTCTTTCAAATAATTTTTCATAAGGGGATATGTTTTGCAAAGATGATGATACCATTCTATTTATCAAATAAGTTGATGTTAGAGCGACCTTGGCCCAAAAACTTTTTGGAATGTCTTTAGAAATAAGTAGTGTCCTAGTGTCTATTTTCTTTCGGCTAATCCATCTTGTTGGAGAGTTCTAGGACATGATTTTTGGTGACAAATTCTGTTTAATTCTAAATAATTTTGAAATTCTTTTGATAAGTATTCACCACCCGAATCGGATCTAAGAACAAAGATGATGCTTGAAAATTGAATTTTGACAATCATATGAAATTTTTTAAAGAATAAGACATCGGATTTAAAATTAAGAAAGTATATCCATACATACCTAGTGGAATCATCAATAAAGGTAACATAATATAAATATCCTCCTTTCGATATGATGGGAGAAGGTCCCCAAACATTCAAATGCACTAATTCAAAAGGTCTCTTTGAGACAGGTTCTATTTGGAAAGGTAGTGAATTTCATTTTTTCAAAGATATAATCTTTGCAAACTAAATTTTTCTTATTGCAAAATTTTTTCCAAAGAGAAGAAGATACATCTTAGAGAAGCTTGGATGCTCAAGTCGTTTATGCCAAGTTTCATTATCTTTATCTTGGACATAATTACAAAATGAGTTTAGAGGAAGGCTTAGATAGTTCATGTAGTAGAGATCTCCCTTCCTATGGCCTTGCCCATTCAGCTTCTCGGACCGGAGATCCTGCACGGAGCAACCCTTAGATAAGAAATAGATTTCACATTCATGATAAAAAATTTGTGAAACGGAAAGAAGATTCAAACTTAGTTGTGGAACAACCCTTTTGACACAAAAAAGTTTTTAGAGGAATTAAAGTTTCAACATTTTTAATTTGCAAAGATGTTCCATCGGTAGTTGAAACATAAGAGGTTTTTGAATTAGTGCATAAGTCAGATAAACCATTCTCAAGAGGTGTCATATGAAAAGAGGTTCCTGAATCAAGGATCCAAGAAGACATACCTGAAGGGGAAGATGAGCCTATTGCGACACCCGATGTGGATGAACATTTGAGTAGCATTTGAAGTGCTTTCGATAATTGAGCAAGTGAAAAGAAATCTTTTCCTTTAATTGGTTCTTCATTCCTTGGTGTTGTTTCTTCAACGAAAGCAACTTTGTTCTTTGAGTCTTCATATAACTCGAGACAATTAGGCTGTATATGACCCGGTTCATGGCAATGATGACAAATGACCTTCTTGTATCCTCCATTATAGTTATTTTGCCTCTCAAAGTGTGGAGGCTTGTAAGTTTTCACATGATTGCTAGGCTTGGATACGAATAACACTTCGTCTCCTCTTTTTATCATACCAAGGCAAGTTTCCTCTTGGCATATTTCGGCAACTGCATCCTCTAGAGGAAGAGGCTTAGATCTATAGAGGGAATATCTTACTTGTTTATATTCAGGCTTAAGCCCATGTAAAAATTGGAAAAAGTAATTTTTTTTATTTGCTCTATTTTTAGTTCAGTATCTTTACTAGCAACCTACTTGGGTTCAAAAAGAGATAGTTTATCCCATAAGGGACTAAAAGTGCTAAAGTAATCAAAGACACTCATATCCCTTTGTTTAATGATACAAATTTTTTCTTGGAGAAAAAATTGTTTTGCAAGATCTTTTTGTGTATACATACCTTTCATAAAAAACTATGCCTCATTTGCCTTGCGAAATTTGACTATGTTGGCATATATCTTGAGTTTAATATTGTTCATGAACCATGCGAGGATCTTGACATGTTTACTTTTCCAATCTCCTATCTTGGAGTAGTGATTCTCAATAGCTTTTGTACGAGCATTTTCTTCTAGAGCTTTTTCTTGTCGCCCTTTCATTTTGGTGAGTTTGAGTTATGGTTTCGGAATGTAGCCCATCGCGTATCCCCAAAGCTTTTGAGGTTATTCTCTATGGCGGATGCTCACATCATGTAGTTGGTACCATTCAACTTGAAAGAGAGATCAATTTTTTGCTCATTCTCCATTAAGACTTAGAAAAGAAGAACAAAGAGTATGAAAGATATCGTCCACTTAAATTGCAGCAAAAGCTTTGATTCCCGAATCACGACTTTTCAATAGTCACCTTCAAAGAGCACAACCTTGCTCTGATACCATGTAATAAAGTATGCAGAATTACAAGTCAAAGATGCAAAGGCATCAACTAAGTCCAATAATGGACAAATATAAAAGCACAATGAGGATACAAGCAAAAAGCCTTAAAAGACAATGCCAACAAGTAAAGAATGAAAATTTTATTAAAGAAGGCTTGAAAAGCTACATTAGAACAAAGGGAAACATCCCCTATTTATACACAACAAATGAGAAGAGGGGAGACCATTGGGAGCTCCCTTATAGAGTCGTTGGGAGCTCCCAACGGTCATATTTATGACCGTTGGGGCCCCAACAACTCCATAAGTGGGGGCCCCAATGATATAAAGAAAAAAATTAAAAAATAAAAATTACATTGAAATAAATATAAAAACTAAACTAGAAAAATAGTTTGTTTCTAGAAAACAACTATGTGAAAATATGAAAATGCCCTATACGACAAACAAGACAATATATATATATATATATATACAAAATATATATATACAAAATATATATATATATATATATATATATTAATAACCCTTTAGCAACTAACCTACCTTTGTATCTTTCTAATGACCCATCACTCTTAGTTTTGACTTTATAAACCCATCTACATCCAATAGCCTTTTTTCCTAAAAAGAGACATACAATTGTCCACGTGTTAGCTTTGTTGAGTGCTTCTAATTCAAGTTTCATAGCATCAATCCAATGTGGATGTTGCTTGGCTTCTTTAAAGTTAGAAGACTCATGATAGAAGTGGATCTTCATTAGACAAATTCTATAATTTAGGGAAAAGGATTCATATGATAGATTTTTAAGGTCTACTACTTCTAGAAGACCGCCTAGGTAGGGATTCTTCTACTTGCTCTTCTAAGGAAAAGTTTTGTGGGTACATGTCAAAAGCATTTTTATGTTCATTTCTCTCTTGCCGAGTATACACGTGGAAATTATTGGGATTCTTGTTAGGAGAATCATTATTTTGACGAAGCAAATCATCATTTTGATGAGAATTGTCATTACAAACATTATCACAAATAGTATCATTAGAATCTTTAGACTCATTTCTAGGTAATGAGTTAAAGAGAAAAGAATAATCAACATCTTTCTTGGGTTTTTGAGATTCAAATCCATTTTGTTCTTCAAGAAGTCACATTTCTTGAAATATAAAGTTTGTTATTTTTAACATCATAACCCCGATATCCCTTTTGATTTTCACCATAGCCAATAAAAGCACGTTCAAAAGCTTTTGGTGAAAGTTTATCTTGTCCTTAAAAAAAAACAAAGCATTTACAACTAAAATTTCTTTATCTTTTGAAGCTCGAAGATATTTTGAATAATTTTCAAAGGGGGAAACATTTTTTAAGGATGATGATGGCATCCTATTTATAAAATAAATTACGGAAAGTGTGTCTTCGACCCAAAAGTTCTTTGAAACATTTTTAGAAATAAGAAGAGTTCTTGTTATTTCAATAAGATACCTATGTTTTATTTCGGCAAAAGGCCATTTTGTTGGAGAGTTTTAAGACAAGATCCTTGATGAATAATGCCATTTTGTTTAAGGTAGTTTTGAAATCCATTTGACATATATTCTCCTCTGGAATCAGATTTAAAAATTGTTATATTGTTTTGAAATTGATTTTGAATAAGGATATGAAATTCTTTAAAAGTGAAAAAACATCGAATTTGTTTTTAATAAAGTAAACCCAAGTGTATCTAGTGAAATAATCAATAAACACAACAAAACATGAATATCCTCCTTTAGACATAACGGGTGCCGGTTCTCATACATCCGAATGTACTAATTCAAATGGTGTCTTAGAAATAAAATTGCTATGTGGATAAAGAAGAAAATGCATTTTTTCAAGAATACAATCGGTGCATGTAAATTCTTTTTCATTACAAATTTTTTAAATAAAGGAAAAAGATACAACTTAGAGATACTAGAATGACCAAGCCTATTGTGCCAGGTGACAATATCTTTAGATTGAACATAATTACAAAATGATTTGGATGATAGGGACAAAAAATCCATATAATATAGGTATCCTCTTCTATGGCCTTGCTCAATCTACTTCTCGGACTAGAGATCTTGCACATAGCAATTGGTAGGTAAAAAAAAACACTACATCCAAAATCGGTTATTTGAGAAACGAAGAAAATATTTAAGTTAAGTTTTAGAATGATTCTAATTTTTGGAACATAAAATTCTTTGTCTTTGCTCAAAATTCAAGGATTTTCATTCTTTTGACATCTAATGATGTTCCATTGGCCGTGCAAAAGAATGATTTAAAAGAATTAAAGCTTGGTTTGGATAAAATAGATGCATTTAGAATCATATGAAAGGAGACACCTAAATCAAGGATCCAAAAGGACATACCGAGAGTTGATGAGACTACGACATCAGAGGTGGAAGGTGTGAAAAAGTTGTTTCTCTTGAATTATTGGAGAGTTTCCGTAAGTTGAGCAGTAGAGTCCTTTATGTTTTCATCTCTTGATTCTTTATTTGAATTGCTTGGACTATCTCCAACGGAAGCCGCCTTTTTTTTAAGCTTAGGACAATTGGGTCTAAGATGTCCCGGTACATTACAATGATGATAAACAATTTTTCTTCCTCCACCATTGTTATTTTTTCAAAAGTGAGGAGGTTTATATGTCTTCATGTTATTTTCCTGTTTAGATACCATATGAACATCATTAAAGTATTTTTTAAGAGCCAAGCAAGTTTCTTCTTGGCATAAATCGACATGAACTTCACTAAGAGGAGTAGAAGCCCTATGAAGAGGGGATCCTCTTGTTCAAATTTAGGATGAAGCCCATGAATAAATTGAAGAAATCTTTCTCTCCATTTGTTCTTGCCTTATGACAATAGCACTTCCTTCCTATTGAGGTTCAAGGAGAGCAAACTCATCCCATCGATGAAATAAAGTACTATAATAGCCTTTAATACTCATATCTTCTTGCTTGGTTCTTCTACTTTTTCTTGTAAAAAGAAATGCCTAGCAAGATCCTTTTGAGTATACATACCTTTCATGAAGGACCAAGCTTCATTTGCCTTTTTAATTTTTGCTAGATTAGCACAAATCTTGAGCTCCACATTATTTATGAACCATGCCAATATTTTGGCATGCTCACTTCCCAATCTTCAACTTTGGATTGGTATTCTTCAATAGCTTTGGTTTTTTCTTTATCACCTAAGGCTTTTTCTTCATTCCCTTATTTCTTGGTGAGCTTTAAGTGTGGTTTCAGAACTGTGCCTATTACATATCCTCAAAGTTTCTTACCTTTGAAGTTGCTTTCCATAGCGACTGTCCACATTCTATAGTTGGTCCCATTCAATTTGAATAAGAGATTAATCTTGCATCTTTGTTGGCCATTGCAGAAGAGTTGAAGAAGAACAAGAGTGTGAAGCTTAATCACACTCAAATACAAAAGGAAGAAGTCCCAAGAGTGTTCAAACACCTAAGGGGCTCTGGTACCATGTAATAAAATACAAGTGCCAAAAACAATGTCACAAAGTGACTATAAGAAGGCACAAATACATAAGCAAGATGTCACTAATGAACCAAATACAATGTGCCATAAAGGGCAAACACCAAACACACACAAAGTGAGAAGAGAGAACTAAAAATATAAGTAACAATGTATTAAAAAATGCTTGAAAAAGTATTAAGAATCGAAGGGGTATTCACCCCTATTTATACAAAAAATGGGACCCAAAGGGGCTCCCATAGAGTCGTGGAGTCTCCAACGGTTCTAATGTGGGTCCTTTTATATTGTTTAACTAAATAATAAAAACAAAAAATAGGAAAAATAAAAAAGAAACTAAAAAACAACCCTAATGGACATGCGTATTTTACATGGAAGGAAAAGACTAAATCACCCCTAGTGGGCATTACAAAAGATAAAAGAGAAATAATATATATAGTATACATATATTTTAATAGCTGGGTCCTAAAAGATAACTCAAATAGTAAGAAAAGTTTTACATCGTATACGTTTATTAAGATTGAAAAAAATAATGGAATCATAAATATATTGATAAATTTAAAGCATTATAAAACATTTTCATTTTATAGCCCTTAAAAAGGAAGAAAAAAATGTTTTGGGGAGAGAGAGAGCAATTATGAATGGTAATTAATTTGTCAAAAACTTGCAATCTGCCATGTAACACTTCCTTTTTTATGAAAACTCTACGCAAATGCCCATACAAATTTTTAATTACATTCTCAACTAACATGACAACAATGTTGATTAAGAAAAAGTTATCACACATCCAATTTTTTGCAGTTGGTACCCTTATGCTTTTAAGATGTTCGGTAGTTGTAGGAAGGGCTTCCTTTTTCTTTCTTAAAATCGATATGCAAAAAGGTTGACTCGATTGACTTGAATTTATTTTTTCGTTCTTTCGAAAAGTGGGTATTGGAATGGAATGGTAATGCTGAATTTTGTTTATATATATATACATATATATATATAATCCATTTTGTTCTAGTTTGCTCGATAGGGGCATTTTTGTCTTTTCACATGTACTCATAGTTGTTTTCTAGAAACAACTATTTTCTTAGTTTAGTTTTTGTATTTCTTTTTAATGTAATTTTTGCCTTTTTATTTTCTTTTTGTTAATACCATTTGGGGCCCCACTCATGGAGTCGTTGGGGCCCCAACAATCATAAATATGACCGTTGGGAGCTCTCTAATGACTCTATAAGGGGAGCTCCCAATGGTCTCCCCCTCTCTCTCTTTATTGTGTATAAATAGAGGATGTTTCCCTTTGTTCTCTTCATGTATTTTATAAGCCTCCTTAAATAATATTTATTCTTTACTTGTTGGCATTGCCTTTTGAGGCTTTTTGGACTTCTTGCTTATGTGCTTATTGTGCCTTTGTATTTGTCCACCATTGGACTTGGTTGATGCTTTTGCATCTTACACTTGTAATTTCGCATACTTCATTACATGGTATCAGAGCAAAGTTGTGCTTTTGGTTTCTTAAAAAGTGACCATTGAAAGATCGTGATTTGGGAATCAAGTTCTTGACTCAATTTAAGTGGAGGATCTCTTCCATACTCTTTGTCCTTCTTCTCTTTAAGTCACAATGGAGAATGAGCAAAAGATTGATTTCTCCTTCAAGTTAAATGGTACCAACTATATGATGTGGGCATCTGCCATGGAGAACAACCTCAAAGGCAAGAAGCTTTGAGGATATGTGATGGTCTCTATTACAAAACCTCAACTCAAACTCACCAAGATGGAAGGAGGTCAAGAAATAGCTCTTGAAGGAAATGCTCACATAAAAGCTATTAAGGATCATCAATCCAAGATAAAAGATTAGGAGAGTAAACGTGCCAAGATCCTTGCATGGTTTATGAATAATGTTGAGCTCAAGATATGTGCCAATATAGCTAAATTTTACAAGGCAAACGAGGCATGATTTTTCATGAAAGGTATTTATACACAAAAAGACCTTGCAAGACAATTCTTTCTTGAAGAAAAAATATGTACCATTAAACAAGGGGACATTAGTGTCTGTGATTATTTAGCACTCTTAGTCACTTATGGGATGGACTATCTCTTCTTGAACCCAAGTGGGTTGCTAGTGAAGATGTTGAACTAAGAAGAGAGCAAATAAAAAGAGAACACTTTTTTTCAATTTTTACATAGGCTTAGTTCTGAATATGAACAAGTTAGATTGTCTTTCCTTCATTGATTTAAACCTCTTCCTTTGGAAGATGCTGTTGCCAAAATATTCCAAGAGAAGACTCGTTTTGGTATGATAAAAAGATGAGATGAAGTGTTAGTTGTGTCCAAGCCCGACAATCATGTCAAAACATACAAATCTTCACACTTTGGGAGGCAAAATAACTATAATGGAGGCTACAAGAAGGTTATTTGCCATTATTGCCATGAACCGGGTCATATACGACTTAATTGTCCCATGTTATATGAAAACCCAAAGAACAAAGTTGCTTCCGTTGAAGAAACCACACCAAGGAATAAAGAACCAATTAAAGGAAAAGATTCTTTCTCTTGCTTAATTATCGGAGGCACTTCAAATGCTACTCAAATCTTCATCCACATCGGGTGCCACAATAGCCTCATTTTCTCCTCCAGGTATGTCTTCTTGGATTCTTAATTCAGGGGTCTCCTTTCATATGACACCTTTTGAGAATGGTTTATTCGACTTATGCACTAATTCAAAAGCATCCTATGTTTCAACTGTCGATGGAACATCTTTACAAATTAAAAGTGTTGGAACTTTAAATTCCTCTAATTTATTTTTTTGCCAAAAGTAAGAGTTGTTTCTCAACTAAGTTTAAATCTTCTTTCCGTCTCACAAATTTTCGATCATGGATGTGGAATCTCCTTCTTATGTAAGGGTTGCTCCATACAAGATCTCCGGCCCGAGAAGCAGATTAGACAAGGCCATAAGAAGGAAGATCTCTACTATATGAATTATCTAAACCTTCCTCTAAACTCTTTTTGTAATTATGTCAAAGATTAAGATATTAAAACTTGGCATAAACGGCTTGGGCATCCAAGCTTCTTAAATATGTTTCTTTTTTCCTTTGGGGAAAAAATTTGCAATAAAAAAAAATTAGTTTGCAAAGATTGTATTTTTGGAAAGATGAATTGCACTCCCTTTGCAAATAGAACCTTTGTCTCTAAGAGACCTTTTGAATTAGTGCATTTGGATGTTTGGGGACCTTCTCTCGTCATATCAAAAGGAGGATATTCATATTATGTTACCTTTATTGATGATTTCACTAGATATGTATGGATATACTTTTTTAATTTTAAATCCGATGTCTTCTCTTTCTTTAAAAAATTTCATATGATTGTCAAAAATCAATTTCAAAGCAACATCTCTATTCTTATATCTGATTCGAGTGGTGAATACTTATCAAATGAATTTCAAAATTATTTAGAATTAAATGGAATTTGTCACTAAAAATCATGTCCTAGAACTCTTCAACAAAATGAAATAACCGAAAAAAAACATAGACACATTTTAGAATCTACCAGGACATTACTTATTTTTAAAGACATTCCAAAAAGGTTTTGGGTCGAGGCCGCTCTAACATCAACTTATTTGATAAATATAATGGTCCCATCATCCTAGCAAAACATATCTCCTCATGAAAATTATTTGAAAGAACACCCGACTTCAATTGATTGCGGATCTTTGGTTGTAAGTGTTTTATACTTTTCCATAAAGGAGATAAATTGTTTCCAAAAGCCATTGAATGTATATTCATGGGTATAGAGAGAACAAAAATGGATATAGATGTTTTGATCCTAAGAGTAACAAACTATATATTTCTAAAGATGTAACATTTTTGGAAAATGAAAATGGTTTTGAGAAGACCAAAGAAAATAATGAAGTTGATTATACATTTTTATTTGACCTCTTGCCACTAGAAGAGTTAAATTCTTGTGATCATTCTTTGGATGACATAGGGGATAATCCCTTAAATATCAATGAAAATGGTGATGATAATGTCCATGAAGAATCACCTATAAATAATTATATTATTGATAAACCTATGCAAACTTATACCCGACATGAACAAAGGAATCCTCTAAATGCTTTAGAAAAATATTCTCAAAATTCAACATTAGAGGAAGCCTCTTTTAGGAGATTCAATCGTATCTCCAACCCACCAAATAAGTTTATACCTTATGACACATTAACACCAAAATATAGATCATGTTTAATTGCATTGCATTCCTATCATGAACCATCACATTATAACGAGGCCAAAAATTTTCCTCAATGGATGGAAAATAACTTTATTACCCATAAAAAAATGTATAGGATGTAGATGGGGTTTTAAGGTTAAAACTAAGAGTGATGGGTCTCTTGAGCGATACAAAGCTAGGTTAGTGGCCAAAGGGTACTCTCAAGAGTATGTTATTGACTATGAAGAAATATTCATCCCGGTAGCTAGAATGACCAGCGTTAGGACTCTCATAGCCGTTGCATCTATTAAAAAATGACCCATCTACTAACTAGATGTGAAAAATGTTTTTCTAAATGGTTAATTAAACAAGAGGTTTACATGGATCCTCCGCTGAAATTTTGTATTGAAAAAGGTAAAATTCTTAAACTTAAAAAGACTTTATATGGTCTAAAATAAGCTCAAAAACCTTGGCATGATAAATTTAGTAATGTAATAACTTATCTGGGTTTTCATTCTTGTTATACTGACACTGCTCTTTTTGTTAAAAGTACAAGTTCTATAGTTGTTATTCTTCTACTTTGTGTAGATGATATGATTATCACTGAAAGTGATAAACAAGGAATAAATGATATTAACAATATTTTAAAATAAAACTTTGATATGTCTGATTTAGGTTTCTTGAGATACTTCTTAGGTATTGAAGTTGCGTACTCTCCAAGAGGGTACATTATTTCTCAAATGAAACTTGTTGCTAACATTTATAATAAGTCTGGTATTTCAGATGATAAAAAGATAGAAACCCTAAAAATAATTAATACAAAATTGAGATTGAAAGATGAGACTCTACTCGAAGATCCTACTCCTTACTGTCAACTTGTTGGGTCATTCACATACTTATCCATCAGTCGACCAGATATAGCTCATGCGGTTCACTCCATCAGTCATTTTTAGCATGCTCCTATCACTGCACACATGAGTGTTGTCTTGAGAATTGTCAGATACATCAAGAATACTATAACCAAGGTGTTTTTTTATATCCTTATCTTCTTCATTTGATTTACATGCTTATATTGATGTCGATTGGGGTGTAAATCCAGATGATAGAGTCTCAACTACCGGTTTTTGTGTATTTTTAGGTAATGATATGATTTCATGGAAACTCCGCCTGTGTAGTTATACACTGCCGGTCCCAAGCCCGGATAAAGGAGGAGGGTTGCGGTAGGCCTGTGACAGCCAGCATAAAAACTTTGTCATATCCTATGAAAATGAACCAATATGAGAATTTCGTTGGGGCGTTCCCTACTGAGCGACGCGCTGTACTCTCTAGGCCCGGAGGCAGTGATAAATGTGCAAGGGTTGCTAGGTCGTCGCCCAGAAGCGACGCGTCACACCGGCGCCCGGGTGTGGTGTCAAATAGGCAAGGGTTCCCTCACTTTGTTGGACGGGTGGGGGTAAAGAAGTTAGTCCAAGACCATAAAATTAGGTTAGCCACTTGGAACATAGGGTCTTTAACTGGTAAGTTGGTAGAGTTAGTAGATGTTATGTGTAGGAGAAAGATTGATATTTTATGTCTTCAAGAGACCAAATGGGTAGGTGAGAAAGCTAAAGTGATAGAACCTTGGGGATATAAGATTTGGTATACAGGAATAAATAGGAATAGGAATGGAGTAGGGATTGCTATGAGTCGTCAGTTTATAGATAATGTAGTTGAGGTCCGTAGGAAGGGTGATAGAATTTTACTTATTAAATTAGTATTAGGTACGGATATTATTAATATTATTAGTGTTTATGCACCTCAAGTAGGTTTAGATGATTCCATTAAGCATCAATTTTGGGAAGATTTAGATGGAGTAGTACAAGAGACATCTTATGGAGAAAAGCTTTTCATCGGCGGTGACCTTAATGGACATGTAGGCATTAGTAGGGATGGATTTGAGAATATCCATGGAGGCTATGGTATAGGAGAAAGAAATGAAAGTGGAGAAAGGATTTTAGATTTTTGTTTGTCCTATGATATGATCTTAGCAAACACTTGGTTTAGGAAGAGGGAGTCTCACCTAGTAACATTTAAAAGTGGGGTTAATACGAGTCAGATAGATTTTTTCCTACTTAGAAAGAGAGATAGGGGTTGTTGCATCGATTGTAAGGTTATACCAGGAGAAAGTGTAGCTACACAACATAGAGTCTTAATTTTAGATCTTAGAATTAGACAATGCCGCAAAAGGGATAGACATAGGATAGATCCTAGAATTAAGTGGTGGGCTCTGAAAGGAGCTAAACAAGGAATGTTTGTAGAGCAGGTAGTTAAGGAAGTTGATTGGTGTCTCGAGGAGGATTCAGAATCAATGTGGAATAAGATAGCGGGTGGTATGAGAAAAGTAGCTAAGGAGGTATTGGGTGAGTCTAAAGGCGGTGCACCACTAGGTAAGGATACATCATGGTGGAACGAGGATGTCAAATTAGCTATTAAGGTTAAAAGAGAGTGTTATAGAAATCTAAGTAAGAGTCGTGATAATGAGAATTTGGAGAAGTATATGATAGCAAAGAAGGAAGCTAAAAAAGTTCGAAACGCGAGGGCTAAGGTATATAAGGAGGTTTATGACAAGTTGGATACCAAAGAAGGCGAGAAGGATATTTATAGGCTTGCAAAGATGAGAGATAAGAAATCGAAGGATTTGGGTATGGTTAGATGTATCAAAGATGAAACGCAAAGGGTTTTAGTCAAAGATGAGGAGATTAAGGAGAGATGGAAAGATTATTTTGATAAGCTATTTAATGATAGTCATGCTCAAGATCTTGGAGACTTCTCCATTCCTTTTCATGAGATAAATCGTGACTTCATGCGCAAGATTCAAAAGAAAGAAATTGCAGAGGCTTTGAAGAAAATGAAATCAAGAAGGGCAGTTGGCCCAGATGGTATACCTATCGAGGCTTGGAAATGCTTGGGAGAGAAAGGTTTAGAATGGTTGACAAATCTTTTTAACTTGATTTGGCGAACAAATAAGATGCCTAATGAGTGGAGGAAGAGTACTTTGGTGCCTTTATATAAGAATAAGGGTGATATACAAGATTGCACAAACTATCGTGGTATAAAACTCATGAGTCATACTATGAAACTTTGGGAGAGGGTGATTGAGTCTAGGTTGAGGAAGGTTGTCATGATATCGGAGAATCAATTTGGTTTTATGCCTGGAAGATCAACTATGGAAGCTATACATCTTCTTAGACAACTTATTGAAAGATATAGAGAGAGGAACAAAGATTTGCATATGGTTTTTATTGATTTAGAGAAGGCATACGATAGAGTACCTAGGGACGTTCTCTGGTGGACAATGATGAAGAAAGGTGTTTCTCTCAAGTACATTAGTATAATTAAAGATATGTATGAAGGAGTAGTAACCAATGTCCGCACTTGTGGAGGGGTGACAACCAATTTTCCGATAACGGTTGGGTTACATCAAGGATCTGCTTTAAGCCCTTTCCTATTTGCGATAGTGATGGATGAGCTTACGAGATCAATTCAAGAAAATGTACCGTGGTGTATGTTGTTTGCTGATGATATTGTTTTGATTGATGAGTCTAGAGCTGGGGTTAATGCTAAGTTAGAATTATGGAGACAGACATTGGAAGCTAGAGGTTTTAAGTTGAGTAAGAGTAAGACTGAATATATGGAATGTCGGTTTAGTAAGCAACGAAGTAGTGATGGGAGTGTAGTGAAGCTTGGTGAGCAAGATATACCGGTGAATGATTATTTCAAATATTTGGGATCCATCATTCAAAAGTATGGAGAAATTGATGGAGATGTAAATCATAGGATAAAGGTTGGGTGGATGAAATGGAAAAGTGCTACTGGAGTGCTGTGCGATCGTAGAATGCCATTGCGGTTGAAGGGAAAGTTTTATAGGACGACTATTAGACCCGCTTTACTATATGGTACGGAATGTTGGGCTGCCAAGAGACATCATATTCAAAAAATGAGTGTAGCTGAGATGCGGATCCTTAGATGGATGTGTGGAAATACAATAAAAGATAAGATTCAGAACGAAGAGATACGTAAGAAGGTAGGTGTTGCACCCATTGAAAATAAGATGCGAGAGAATCGTTTACGGTGGTTTGGATATATTCGGCGAAGGCCTAATGATGCTCCAGTTAGAAGGTTGGAGAAATGGGAAAATATATTAGTTAAAAGAGGTCGGGGTAGGCCTAGGAAGACTTGGATGGAGATGATAGGAAAGGATATGAATGCTTTGAACCTCACCGAGGACATGGCGTTGGATAGAAATGATTGGAGGAAAAGGATTCATGTGGAAGACCCAAAATGAATTTCTTTTTTGGTTCATATCGCTGACCCCAATTGTTTTGGGATGAAGGCGTAGTTGTTGTTGTTGTTGTTGTTGATATGATTTCATGGAGATACAAGAAACAATATAAAGTATCATTATCCTCAATTGAAGCTGAATATCGTGCAATGACTACAACTATGAAGCTTGTGTGGCTTCAAAGTCTTCTTAATGATATGAAAATAATCATCTTCACTCATTCGATGATGTGTTGCGACAATAAGAGTGCAATTTACATCGCAAGCAACCACACCTTTCATGAGCGAACTAAACATATCGAGATGGATTGTCATTATGTACTTGATGAATATCTAAGAGAAATTATTGCATTGTCGTATGTCACATTAGAGTACTAGTTGGCAGTTTTCTTCACCAAAGCTCTTCCTGATCTTCGATTTATTTTTTTCATTAGCAAACTTTCAGTTATTTTCCCGTAAGTTTGAGGGAGAGTGTTAATATATATATATATATATATATATATATATCTTAACAAATTTATGGTTGCTTGTGTCCATGTTTTGAACTTTGAGTTGGTGTTTTAGCAGCTACATCAAATAGGGTGAAACTGCTGCTACCTTTGGTGGAATTTCTTTTGTCTCATATTTGCTTGCATGTGGCTTTTGTTTACACAAGCAGAGTCTCTTAGGTAGTGTTTGGATGTATTTAATTTTTTAGTGTCTATTTAAACAATACAATTGTCTTTTGTAATGAAATGGATTGAATCCAACACATGCAAGAACACACTTTCAATGTAGAATACTTGATTGAATCCTCAAACCACCCACACAAGGGTCTAACAAATTTGATATTGCATAGACACTCTCTAAAGAGATGAAGACACAAGGTCTAGAGGGACCTATTTATAATACATGAGGATACATATGGGGCAGCCCCATATGGATGTTGGGGCTGCGTCACGGTCATATTTATGACTGTTGGGGCAGCTCCAATAGCTATATGGAGCTGTCCCAATCACAAAAGACAAAAAAATGAAAAAGTAAAAAAGTGAAAAAATAAAAATACAAAAATCCATGGCCTAATGGGCTGATGCCTATCTAGTGAAAGGACCGAAATACCCTTGATGGGTATTTCAGTTTACATAGGTTTATATATTTATATATAAATATATGAATATATATGAATGCACATATCTTAACATCTTTTGGATGAACTGGTTATTTCTTAATTACAATACACAAAAAATAAGCTGAGATACCTTTGTTTATGTGAATATTGGAATTGTTTTTTGTGTTTATATTTATATTTTTTGTTTAAATTGTACTATCATCACAAATTCAGCTCAAGTTTATTGAATAAGGATCCAATAGTAAAAACTAGTATGGCTAGACACAGATTTAAGATTGACTTCTATCTACTAGGATTCATGGATTGAACCAGAGTTACCACAAGCTTCTTAGATAGGTGGGAAACTCGCTTAGAAAGCGCGATACTCCTCGCTTCCGAAACTTGATGAGAACCTCGAATCTCCACACTTCTCGTATACTTTCTACACGCTTCATCTATTCTTCTTATATGTTTTCTTAACTTTTCTTGTTTTTTGCATTTTCTCTCTTCTCACTCACTTCCATGTTTTTTCTAAGTTGGTAGTCATCATTTTTAGATTTTGTTAAAAATTTAATTCTTACACTAAAAAAACATGAAATTTAATATTTGTCACTTTTATTTTAGTTTTTATTTGTGTTTCATTTTGATTCCCATTCAATTCTTATATTTCTTTTCTTTTCCTCGCTTCTCGCTTCCACTTCGCATATCGTTTCCTGTTTCCGCTTTCTAGTCTGGCAACCGTGTAATGAACCATATCCAACTCATGTTTCTAATATGGATCATTGTGGATCCACGTAGCTTTTGACCCAACCTTGACACATTTGATTATTGCATCAGTTTAAATAGAATCAGTTAAAGTCCCATATAGGTTTGAACTAAGCTCTTTGATTCTAAATAAGTTCAAATAAAGTCCCTACTGTCAACTTGGTTCATTATAGTTTGGACCTATGTTAGATTTGTAGTATCACTTTTGGGTCCAGTAAACTCATTTGACCCGAGTAGATCCAACCTACATGCAATCTACACACCTGCAATCTTATTTTATCTTAAGAAATATTTTAAACTATTTTGCAACCAACCACAACAATAATCTAATCCTGTTTATTGTTTATAAATATTTATAAGATGCATTCGTTGTTTATAAATAGTAACGTAGATATATCCCTCAGTCTCATATTGGCTTGGAATTTTTGAAGGGGCTTCCTATAGTCTCATATTGGCGACACTGCAGAAGCCGTGCCCAAGTGTTGCACTGACACCGACGTGGGTGTGTTTCCCTTTTATAAGTGTCCCTGTTACACTTTGTTCATACTTGAACATCTGAAAAATCAACAGCCACATTCATTATCCCATACATCATGCATCATTTAGTTTTTACAATTAAATTCTCATCTTTTTATACATGCAATTTAACTTTATTTGCTGCAGTGCCTTAAATATAAGACAGACCAGGCACAAGATGCTAAAAAGATGGAGAAGCTGAACAATATCTTTTTTACCCTAATGGCTCGCGGTCCTGATGGTACATACAATTTATAATGCCTTCTCTGAAGAAACTTTAAATTTATCTGGCATTAGCCATTTTTATCTCACTTGGTTATGTGAGGGCTTTATGAGCTTGAATGTGATGTTCCATTGCCTGGATGTTTGCAGCTGATACAACTGAAGCATCGGGGAAAGAACCAGCAGAAACACAAACATCTAAGAAAGGACGAGGGAGGAGGCAATGATACCTACAGTTTCGGCCTTGTTGCAATTGCTGGTCTCTCCTCTTGGATATTATTCTATTGGTGATGATCAGTTTTGATCAATTGAGAACATTTTGCATGTACCATTTGCTGATGAGAACTGATGGAGGTGGGGGGAGGGGTTCAATCTGCTTGTTCTGAACAATTTTGTTTCATTTTCCATTTGTGATGAAGTTCTTTGGTAGAAGAATTCATTGGAAGCAGTGAACTATCAAGATGGTTGTATTTTCTGTTCTATCATGGAAGCTTGATTTAATGTCTATCATACCAATGAAGTTGTGAAGATTTCTAATTGAACAGGTCCAGGCTTTGAGCGTAGTATCCTTCTGTGTTTGTCTTGTGGCTGTCTATCACTCTGGTTGCCAATATGGTACATGACTCGGATCCTTTTCACATTGCAGATTTAAGCTTATCATAAAACTGATAGTGATTGTTTATATGATATACCATCAGCTGATTGCTTACAAGACCCATTTGATTCAGGCTGGGCCTGGAGCCCATCTACCATGCACATCCTGACTTGCAGAAAGTTGTATATGGTTCATTTGCTTAGCAGATGGCTGCCTCTTATATAAAGTGCGCCATTTTGGAAACTGAAACAGATAAATAGTGAGTAATTTGTCCTTGATTGACCATCTTATGGAAGATCCTCTATAGATTGTACTGCTCGATTATACCCTGCATGGATGACTAAAAGCTACTCTCAGGGACTAACCATGTGGCTATTTTTTCTGAACTGTTTAAAGTATTAGTGTGATGCATCCAGAACTCTTGCCCTGTGCAAGTTGATGAGGATGAAATCTTGGTTTGCATGTTGCACTTCGACATCTGTGGATGTTTGGACATCCTTAAAATTGCAAACATTTGGGGAGTGTTTGGTTTGTTCATCCCACAAGCATTTTGTCATACACCAAACAGATGCGCACTCCTTCAGATTCTTACTCCCTACTATTTCGTCTTCAGTTTTGGCTGCTGTTATCATCAATGCTAGTTCCTAGATATCAAATGTATTTCTTTTTTTGGGCCAAAGCAGAAGTAAAAGTGTTTGCTATTGTGGGTTTTGCACATCTGACCCTCAGGATGTAATCTACATGTTTGGTTTAGTAGAAACCGGCCTTTAGATCATGTTTTTTTTTATGCATTTCAGACTTTAAGGGAGTTAAAAAATCAACAGCTTACAATATACCAAATTTTAAACCTAGTTTGACCATTCTACCCACGTCCATAGGGTCAGATTTAGTCAAAAAATCTTCCCCTATCAGTTTCAACTAAGGGATTTGGAACCCACAAGAGTAGCCAATATTTCCCTAGTGTATTAAAGAAGAGGAAACGAATAAGTGAACTTTTTCATTAATTTTTAATTTGACTTCTAATTAGATGGGATTGTAGAGTAATGGTAAATGAAAACAAAAAAGGTTTTGGTTTCTCTTTCTTATTTTTCTCTAGGTTATGTTGGTGGGACTAAGAGGGGTTTTGCTTGATGTGATTTGCAACATATGTTGAGGGAGAAGCCATGATGATGTAATTGGGATTCTCTTTTTTTTTTTCCCTCCTAATATTTGTTGACCAGGATTATGTGCCTTTAGCATCTAAACCAGCAAACCTCCTACCACTTAAAACCATAGTTACTAGAAGCTTCTTGTTACACGAGAAAGCTCACTTTAGAATTGGGAAACTCCTCACTTTTTCAAAGGAGAAAAAGCTTTGAAAATTTTGCTTCAGAAATACGAGAAACCCGATTCCCTTTAATGGAAAGTTGACTTCCTTCTCGATTCCAAAATCATTTTCTCTTTCACTTTATGTTTCTCTCTCACATTTTATCACTTCCCACTCGCTTTCCCCCTAACTTCATATGTTTTTCGTAATAAATTTTTTATAACAAGCTTACATGTTGGTTTTATATGGTTTTATACATGTGTTCATGTCATTTCTTATTTGCTTCCACTTGCGCTTTATATTTTTTTATATGTTTTCCTTTAATTTTTCATGCACTTGCATAATTACTTCACAACCATGTCCCAGTTATTTTTTTAACACTCTTCCCTGCTTTCGCTTCATGTTGCATTACAAGTCACATTGATCACCCGACAAGGTGCGAAGTATCATGTGTTTAAACAACTTAAGTTCGACAAAAGATGTTGATAGAATCAAATGGATTTCTCAAAATACTGAACCACTCGTCCCCTTGTTTAAGCTAGGGATGTCAATGGATTGGATTTATCTGATATCCAGCCTGATTTTGAATCCAATTAGTCAGATTTGGTTAAGGAAACTGAATCTCATTAGTAGTCAGATTGGGATTTGGTTTAGGATTTTATTACCAAATCTGACAAATATTTGAATCCCATTATATGTATTTTTTCAGATTCAGTATTAGCTTTTTCTCATCCGAATCAGAGTCTGATTATCTGATATTGGATCAGTCGGATTTGGTATGGCTAGATCCAACCCGAATCTGAACTGGTTAAGTTTGTCACGGGGACACACTATTTAAGGTCCTGCTTTTAGGGGATACGACCAGATAAACTGTGACATGATTAGACACGTACAAGCATTATTTTATTAATTTTAAAGTTTTTTAGTAAAATTTAATAATGTTTTAATAAAAAATATTTAATATATTAAAATATCAAATATAATTTTAAATTGATTAAACGATTAAAAAAAACTGTCCTTGTGTCATATTTTTCAATAAATTTATGATCTTGTGTTGAGTGTGGTATCGTACTCGTGTCCATAACCATAATTTGTGCATAGGATTCGATGAAATCCCCAAATCCACTGGCATCCCTAGACCTAAACCTATCTACCTCTAGTGCATTTATCACTTTCTTAAATAGTCCATGTTCAGAATCTAAGTAGATAAGGACCATAATATTTTAAACCTTAAGTTGAATTTCCATGCCCTATGTTGTAAAAAAATTGTACTAGTTGAGGAGGCCAAGCATTTACGGCAAAGCATCATTGAGGTTAGACTCTAGTCTAGGGCTAGTTTAAAACAAGTCTTAGGGTTAGGGTTAGTAAGAGGAATCCATGATATAGATTTAGGTTTTGGGCATAGGGCATTATGGTGTAGGACTAGGGAAAGGGTGAAGATGTGTGAGGACTCAGGTCAGGATAATATCTAAAGGGAGGGAAATACGGCTGCATTATTGCCAAAGAACACCTTAATTGGTAGTCGGCTATCCCTTGTCTTCTCTAGAACAATCTCCATTGAAAGAGGTAATATGTAGGGTACTTGGTGGTTGAACCTAGGCTATAAATGGATCAAGTTTTACTTCGGTTGGATCAGATCCATATCCATTTTTTACTGATAGGGGCCCACAAATTTTGTCTATTGTGGTATTAGGCAAGTAGGATCTCAACTGGATCTCCTTCACATGTATATGGATCAACAAGATGGCACTTGAATTTGAACTTGGTAGGGCCCAGTTTGAGCATATGCCGACCTATATCCGAACCCTGATGGATCTGTCCCATATTTTAGTTACATCCATAAACCTGGCATTCTTCTTGGATCGCCAAATCTACCAACTCCTCTCTCTTATATATATATATATGTGTGTGTGTGTGTGTGTTTCATTTGGTAAGGGGACACTCATGAATGTCATCAAATTGAAGAGATATCACGAGTTCAAACCCACAGGTGTGTGCGGCCATTGTCATGAGACTAAAGCTCAGTATACTCCCAGGTGGGCAAAGAGGACCTGAGGTTTTTACACCAATGATCTCAGTAGTGAGTGAGGTGGTTTTCCCGGTTTATCCAAAAAGGGAAAAAAAAGATGGAGAGAAAATGTGAATTAGAAAAAAAGATAGATAAAAAATAGGAAAAGAACATTCATTTGTATGTTAGGGTATGAATGATGCCCTCATCCTAAAGGGCAAGCTTATCTATGTAATGAATCTATCTCGTGTAACCTAGCTTGGAGGGCATCAGAGTATGAACTAAGCAGGGTTAATTTTCTCAACATGGTTGACCTTCTAGAAGAATGTCTGGATAACAATAAGTTAATTTAATTACGCCGTTGGAAATATCTTAAGGGTATAAATATTTCCTTTTTTTAACCTAGTAGGTAGCCCCTAACAATATTCAAACTTAAAACCACCCAAATAATACAACTCTAGCAATATCTGGCCTATGGTAAACTTATAATTGCCTGGTAAGAATTATTGACATGGTCATATAAAGTGCACCAATGTTTTTAATCTAAAATTTCATTTATTGTAAGGATTTAACAACAATATCATGGTCATGGGTTATCATAATTAGGCACCCTAACCAATTCTAAGCTATTGTAGGAGGTACTTAAATAGATTCATGATTATGTGACACATATGGTGCTGTTTTTTGGCTTAAATTAAGACAAGCCAGGAAAACCGTCCCAGGATAGAGACTAGGACACTGATGCATCAAATTGGAACAAGAAAAATAAAATGAAATAAAATAAAATTCACTACTCTTGACTGATTTTTTTCAGATAGGTAAGCTGGAGTTGGGGAGACCCCCCACCAGATATAAAACCATACCATTGGGATTTGAACTTGCAACGTCCCCATACAAGGTTACTTGCACTCAATGCTCCTACCAGACAAGCGAAGCTCCCTGTTGGTTACTTCTTGGCTGCAGTGTGACAAATATCGCGAGATTTATGAAAATCTCGCTATAATATCACGAGAAATTGCCTGAAAGTTTTAAACGGCAATTTGTCGTGAGATTTTCAAAATATCGTGAGATTTATGAAAAACCATAAATACCGCTATTTAAACACGATATTTACTTTTTAAACGGCTATTTATCACAAAAAAATCTTATATTTTTATTTTTAAATAATTTTTATTAATATTTTCTTATAAAAAAATCTTTTATAGATTTTTTAATTATTTTTTTTGCTGAGATTTTGCCGAAAAAAACACAAGATTTATGGAATTTTTTCAATTTCTTGCGAGTTTTTTAAAAACGAGAAATTGCCTATAAAAACTTTTGTCACTATGCTTGGCTGTTAAAAATAATACTGCATCGACGTCCTACCAGCAAAGATAAACGCTCCACAATCTTTTAGTAGGAGTTTGTTACACTGCCACTAAAGAGAAGCCCTCTTTTCCTTTGAAAGGGTCACTTTGGAGGGAAAGTGCTTCTCTAGGAGGAAGGTGTGAACCCATTTTGACTGGAAAGCTGTTTTTTGGTATTTATTATGTGGGATCCACAATATATTTCTTATAGACATTTTCGTTCATGTTTCATAGGAAAGATGCCCTATTTCCTATGAAAGAGAGCCTCTTTCATAGGAAAGGGCATGAAACAGACACCCTACTAGGAAAAATTTTCAGACCTCTATTTTTTATGTTAGTAATTGATATTCTAAGTCTCCTAAGCAAAGTCTTTTCTCACTACCTCCTATCAAGTTGGTGATGAAGAGTAAAAGAAGCTGCATAGACCTAGGAGAAAGGAAAATAGAGATATTGAATGTAAACTCTTAAGTAACTTGCTGGATTGCTAATTATGTGAGTAGGGGATTTCAATGTCCTGATCTAGGATTTACCGTCTAGATTGAATCTAAGTGGTTTAATGACTTTGTTAACCAGTGTTTTAGAATCACGGTTTCGCTTCTCTCCTGTTTCCCTTGAATTGATAGGGTGATTGCTCGTCTATCGATCGACACGCTCACCACGTTCCTTCAATCTTTTGGTTAGAACTTTTCCTGTGGAAGGAAGCTCTGATTTCGATTCCGCAGGACATAAAGCCATTAAAAAATAGCCGATTCATGAGTGAAGCCTATCAATTTTCTGCCAATTCCATAGGATACGATACTGACAACATTGCTTTCCCAACCTTCACCTATTTTGGTACTCAAGGAGATTTATGTCCTTATTAAGTGACAAAATGTGTTGGACTACCATCCATTTTTTTTAGGAATCTTGGCATTCAATGTAACTTTGATCCATGTACTGTTGTTGTTTTATGGTGAAAAGGTTTCAACGGCTACTTCACATTTGAAAAAATTTCTGCAGTCTGCAACGGGAATAAGCAAAAGAAGAAAAGAAAAAAGAAAAAAGAAAAAAGAAAAAAGAAAAAAGAAAAAGAAAAAAGTTTGAAAACTGTCATTACGTTGTCGCATATATCATGCTCTGCTCAAAACTGCTAAGAATCGTACGTCATGAAAGGTAGGCCCTTCCTTCATCATTGTTGCTTTGCCTTTTTTTTTCTCTAAGTTTTTTTCAAAGGGTCCTGATCAAATGGTCCATCTCTAGTATCTATGGTGAGCAGAGAGCACTAGATGTAGAAGATGAACCCAGCAGTACCATAATCTTATTGGTGTTCTGTTTGCGTAGCTAGTAGGTCGAGTCACGGGCAGCTCGCTTAGCTTAAACGAGTTGATCACGGAGCTCGCATGAGCTCAAATAAATATAAGTTTTACCTATATAATATATCCTAAAATGTAATCTAGTATAGCTGAATAGATAGTTGACTATCAAAATGGAGGCTTAGGGTTCTATGGTGTTATACATTTTTTTTTGATATGCAAGCTGGGGTTAGGCAGACCACCACCAGTTCATTAATTCTAACTTCAAGTATCCACTATACAAAATTTCACCCTTTTATCAATCTGGGGTGATCTTTCTCTGACTTTGTCATGCCCCCTCTAGCTAAATCTCTCACAAAAAAAAAAACCTTTACGATGGCTGTGACTAATATGGACTCTATCAAAGTTGTACAATGTGTTGATTAGGCCTCCTGGAATTCCTCCCTTCCAGTGATTTCAACAATCTATGGACTGGGTCCACCCTGCTGGTTTCAATAATAATCCTTCCATCTATGCCAGTGTTCAGAAGAATCTTCTGTCACTAAGGACACTCCCTTTCCTCTATCTTTCCTTTCTTGGAGAGCAGCCTGCTTCAATTATTTGTCCACTTGGACTGGGCACTGTATAACCAATTTACCATCTCTCTTGGTATATGCTTTGGATGTTGATCTTGGTTCACCTTAATGGGGGATGATCTCATGATCGCAAAAAACAACAATTTGATAGCTATTGTTACTGGGTGTTCTGAATGCTCGAAGAATCATGTCATTTTCAATAGTTAGATTAGGGCATGGATTCATGTAGACTTCTTTCATTTAAATTTTTATTTAGAAAAACATTCTTTACATCTAACTGATATATAGGTCAATTTCTAATGAATGTTACTGTAACTAAAGTCCTAATTGTGATTTTATAGAGTATTGGAGAAAAAGTTCTCATAATCTATACAGTATTCATGAGAATACCTTTTTGACAACTAACCTAGATTCATTACTCTTTGTTTTGATTTTAAATTCCCATCTACATTTTATTGTCTTCTTATCTTTGGGAAGATATTGGATTTTCATGTTTTGGCCTTATGTAATACATCCTATTCTATGTTCGTAGCCTCACCTTCACCTTTTGCGTTGCCTTATTATTTCCAGGATTGGGATGACATACCAAAAATCCTTTTATTTCTTTCCCTCCATATTACCCATATGATTATCCGAAGGGTGATGTCCCTGCATGTTTGGATTTGATTATCCTTAATTTTTTTATCTGACCATCTTATCAAATCTTCTTTGATGTCCACCCCCGGTTTCCAGTGTGTCCCAAATAGGCCTGAAATGGATTCCCCTATGTGCATAGTCTAAGAGCATCTCAAAAATAGATGGTTCTGTTTCTTCCTCTCATTTACAAAGCGTGCATCTGCTTGGCATTTGAGAACCCAACCGTTGTAAGCATTTTTGAGTTAGCAATTTCCTTAATGAGATGCACTTGGAGGAGCTTTATTATTCCACACCTTACTGACCTTTTTCTCGAATACCCTCCCTCACACTTTTCATTGAAAATTTCTTGGATAATGCCCATTGCATCTCATCTTCCTCCACAGGATGCCATATCTGCCTGTCCACTTCATTCATAGATTCCATGGGAAGACCCTTTATCTATAATATCTGAAAGAGAGAGAGTACGCAGGGTATGGTACATTACCTGTTGTGAGTTCTGAGGAAGATGCAGAAGGAGGGAACCCCGCAGCATCCAAGGGTCAAACCAAAACTCAATCAAATCCCCTTCCCCAACTACCTATATAACACCCTCCTTAAGGCCTTTGCCCCAACTCTGACCCCCCTCCATCCACGTGACGAGGTCTGAGTTTTCCACGGAACCCATAAGGATTTTTTTTGCAAGTATTTGGCCTTAACTAGTAAGGTTCATGGGGTCTCTTGCCATTGACACAACATCCAAGCTAATTTTGTAAGAGTTGATACATTTGACTCCTCAATCTTCCTTATGTCCAGCCCTCCCTCAAACTCTTAACAGATGTTGATGCTTACGGGACTCATCATCATCCCGAAGAAACTTTCCAAATAAGTTTTGCTATATCTTGAATAGTTGCACTAGGAAGCTGGAATCAACTCATCCAATAGAGCGAAAAGGATTGAAGAATCGACCTGATTAGAACAATTCAGGCTGCCATGATTATAGTTTACCATTCCAAGTTTCAAGTTTAGAGCGAAATCTCTCAATCAGCTTTACACATAGTCCTTTTCAATGCACCCTTAAAAAGGGAAAGTCCCAAATATGGCATGGGGAAGCTTTTGATTTGCCAACTGCTCCATCGATGAATTTGAGCTATCCCACAATGAGAGAGGCTGAAAGGAATCATAATGAGGATTTTGCTAATATCTTCCAGCCGAGATTCTAACCGTTGGGTGGATGCAGGCTTAACTTGCCTAAAGCACTTCCAAGGTCGGATTCTGCTTAAAACTTCCTTCGGCGACAATATTGGCCCACAAAACTATCTTTGCAGGGATCTCTGCATTTCCATCATGTCGTCCATCTCCTGCTCCTTTTGCTGATTTTGCTTTTGTCCGGTGGGGGCCATTCATCCGCTCCCACCGGAAGCTCCCTCCTTTCCGCTTCATCTCCTACTGAGATTTCTGTACTCTCCCCCATTGAGATTTCCGCTCCATCTCCCACTGGGAGTGGGGCTTTTTTTAGCACTCAAGGGCCGCCTTCAGCGGACGATGCGACATCGATCATCTGGAATCTTCTCAGTGGATATCGGATTGAGATCACTCTCGCTGCGTACATCTATTGGCCCTATAAGGACAATAATAAACTTTTGCTTCCTGTCTGATTTTTTTAGCACATTGCATACTTCAGGTTCCGATCAATATTTCATACCTCATAATCGGGTGCCTACTCTAGAGTTCGATACAAACTCGAAGTCGAGTTATAGTCGTTCGAGGGAGAGGGATGACTTTGCTCAATGCCAATCTGGAAGGACCGCACAAAGAATTTTGGGGATGCCCATTGGAGAGGTGCTCTTGAAACTGTAGGTCCGTATGCCACAGGAGCAGATTGTTGCTTTAGAAGAGACGGTGAACGAACGTGTTGAACTACCAGCGAGACGCATGAATAGCTTCAAGAGAACCAAGCAAATGGCGCAGAACACAGATGTTTACGATTGTATCACACCTTCGAGACGATCCTCTAGGCCCAAGAGGCCAAGGGCCTTTCAAGTTTGATAGCCATGAAACTCATATGTTAGAATTTACGAGGCATAAATTGCCTGTAGAAAAGGCTCTTCTTATCCCAGTGGCCCAAGGAGACTAGGGCAGACATTGCAGTCATTATCGAGACTAAGATGGAGACTGTCTCCTTAGTAGATGTGGCTTCTATTTGAAGAGGTGCAGGACATGCATACAAGCTAGTAGAAGGGCATAAAGGAGGCATTTTAGCATTGTGGAAGCCTGGCCTTCCAGCATAGCTTGTCGATTTGGGGCATTTCTCTATATCCATACACCTCCCCTTGCCCCATCCAGTCTCAGAGGTGGTTCTCACTTGTGTGTATGGCCCTATCACTTTGGCTTTCTGGCCTACTTTTTGGAATGATCTTCAGCGTATCATTACGATTTTCCCCCAACCATAGCTATTTGCAGGAGATTTCAATTGTTTGCTTAGTTGCAATGACTCTAGCACTCCGGTTTCTCTGAATCCATTTATACAGGGTTTCCGAACTTTCATAGATAACAACTTGTTTGTACTTGATCATATTGGAGAGCGCTTCACTTGGTCCAGCAAGCGCTTACAACCCTGTCTGAGGGTTTTAGACCGAGTTTTGGAAAATGTCAGCTTAATAGAGCAAATTCATGACATTGTAGTCAGTTTAATGCCACGTACGATTTTGGATCATGCATCATTGATTCTCACCTAAGGCATGGGGTTCACGAGGGTGAGACCCTTCTCATTTGAACAATGGTAGGTCAAAGATGCTGAATTCAATTCTACTATTTAAAGAAGTTGGTCGGAGTCAGTGCAGACATCTAGGGCTGCAATCATATTATGTGTCAAATTGAAATGATTGACGACTGAAATTGTTCAGTGGATTAAAGAGAGAGGGGCATCTCATCTTTCTCATTTGGGGGAATGGGAATAAGAGCTATCAAATCTAGAGGATTACCTGGCTTCTAACCCCAATGCGCCTGAAACACAACAGTGGGCCATCAAAGAAAGCATGGGGGATCTTACAAATCGGATCATTGAATGGAAAATTAGGGAGGAGATCAAATGGAGACAGAGATCAAAGATCCGATGGTTGGCATTAGGTGATGCCAATACCTCTTTCTTTCATCAAACAATATCTGATCACTATCGTTTGTGCATAATCCAATCTATATCAATCGAAGGAAGAACTTTCATCGAGGATCAACTGTTACCGGCCATCAGCAATTATTATGCTCAGATTTTCTCACATCCTGCCAATGAAGGTGGGGATATAGGCACTCTCCACTTTCGCTTTCTGTCGTCTCACCGTGCTCAATAATTGCATGTACCATTTTCTTTAGAGGAGATCAAGCAGGCTGTTAGGAATCTATCCGATTTCAAATCTTCGAGATTGGACAATTTCTCGATTGACTTTTACAAATTATACTGGGAGACAGTCAATCGAGACCTTCACGCTCTTTTTGCAGAGTTTCACCAGAACACAAGATTGTCCTTTGATTACCATCAGTTCATGATGGTGCTGGTCCCAAAGAAGGATGCATCGACGAACATAGCACATTTCAAATCGATCTCAATAATGGGTGCTTTAAGAAGAATCATTGCTAAGGTATTGGCAATGAGACTGAAAGGTGTCATCTCATCTCTTATTCCCCACACCCAGCTCGCCTTCATCCCAGCTAGAAGCATCATGCATGGATACATCATTACATCTGAGGTGGCACATTCTATGCAGTGTAGCCGAAGGCCTTTTAATATGTTAAAGCTCGTTATTTTTATGGCCTTCGATTCAGTGTCATGAACCTATTTCTTTCAGACTCTAGAAGCTATGCGATTTGGGCAAAGATGACAATGATGGATCAAAGAGATTATCTCTAAGGATGAAGCAGTGGTAGTGGTGAATGACAAAAGGAGAGGGTCATTTTCGGTGGAGCGCGGGCTCCAACAAGGGTGCTCCTTATCACCATTGCTTTTTAATATTGTAGCTGAGGGGCTTGTCGTTTTGATGCACAGAGCAGTCGAAGCAGGACTTCTAAACCCCATTCCCTTCGATGGTTTTTCCGAGCATGTGGTTTAGTTTGCAAATAATATTATCATTTTTGGAGAAGCTTCTTTACCACAAATGACCATGAAGCTTCTCATTCTAAAGATTTTTGCTACTATCTTAGGGTTGCACATAAATGAAAGAAAAAGTTTCATCTATCTATTCAACACCGACAAAGACACTCGAGCGGGAGCATCTACGATTTTTGGTTGTCCGGTGGAGGAGTTTTCGACCACCTACCTGGGGTTGCCGTTACAAGTAGCTCAACCGCGTGCCCCGGCATGGACAAAAGTTATTGAAACAATTCATCATCGATTAAGCTCTTGGAGGGCCATATATCTATCCATAGCACGTCGGGTTACAATGATAAAGTATATACTTTCCTCGTTGCCTTCTTATCTCTTAACGGTGTTGTAGATGCCTTCTTCGGTTGTCAAAGAGATCAATAAGATTTTAAAAAGCTTTCTATGGAACGGATGTCTTGGCGGAAAGAAGAAGCACCTAATTGCATGACCATTGATAACACAACCTGCGCAGCGAGGAGGCTTGGGTGTTCTGAACCTTAAGCTCAGAATATTGCCAATATTTTCAAATGGTGGGCTGATTTGAAGTCTTCCTCGAATCCCTGGGCTATTTTTCTTAGATGCAAATATCACCTTCATCAAGGGGATTTAATCGATTGTTTGAATATGATAAGCATGCTGACTTCTCATTTATGGAGCATGGAAGCGAGTCCTCACACAGTGCAAACATTTCAAGGAGACTTCACCAGATTTCTTTGAATGGGCAAGGGACACATCCGGCGCAATTACCATTGCTAAGGTTTATGGATCACTGCATCCTCCTGGAGTCGATTGGTTTCCAGGGATCAACTGTGGGGAAATGGCCCCAGTCCACTATCTAGGATCTTGGCATGGCTTATATTGCATGATCGTGTACAAACCCAACTCAACCTAAAATCGTGGGGCTTTCAATTGGTTAGTAAATGCATGTTGTGTGGGTCACAAAAAGAATCCACAAAGCACCTCTTTTGGTACTGCCCCATCACGCAAGAAATGTTTCAAGCTACGTGGATGGTTCCTGAGGTGCAAGTCAGAAATGACTCCATTTTCAAAGATCTCATTCGGGGTCCCCTTCAAATAAGGTGCAGCAAAAAATGGAGATTCATCTGGAGAACATTGTTGTTCACCTTGTGGTGGGTGATTTGGACTACACGAAACAACGTGATTTATAGGGGTGGGCGTGTAGTCTTGATGATGCTGGTGCACCAGATCAACTATGATGTCCTTGTTGTCATTCACATTCAGTGGGGAAGTGGGGGGTTCCATGGTTTGTTGGCTGCGATTGTTTAAGCTTAACTCCTTTTTTTGTTTTTTTTATGCTTTGTTTCTCCAGCTGGTCCTGGGTCCAACTCTCTGTTGGTCCAGGGGTCTTCTGTTTTGGCAATGTTATTGAAACTCTCTCTCTCTCTCTCTCTCTCTCTCTCTCTCTTTCAAAAAGCAGTTACCTGGGAGCCTATGGTGTTATACATGATAAAATGTAAATATCACAATGTCTATGCTTTTCTATCGGCTATTTTTCTTGAAAAAATGGTGGTTTTATTTTTTATATACTTTCTATGTTTTTTTAATATATTTTCTATTTTTTATTTATTTATCTTTGTTAATATTTTATGAATAAAAACATGAGAAATATGATTTTTTTTCTGTTCCTCACGAGTATTTAGCAACCGTTATTTTGTTTTAATTGTTTGTCATCATAACATCTTGATCAGATTTTCATATATGGGTACAAAAACATCATAACAAAGCTGATCATTTACCTAAATCATATCTAGCAAGTTTATTTTAATTTTTTTTATAATATATCTGGTAAGGGTTAACTAACCTGATTAGACAGGTTTCGGCTTGGTTAGATATCCTACTCAAAATTGTACTATTCACATCCACAGGTGAGATAAGCTTGCTATTGCGAAGCAGGTTATATGTTCCCCCCCCCCCCCCCCCGAACAGGGCAGTTAGCTACATCTCATGTTCGGGGGTCCCAAAGAGCACCACGTATGTAAGCATGTGCGTCTCGTATCTCCATGTTTGTCAGCATTAATTAGCATTGAAGTTTGATGTGATTGCAAAGACTTAAGTACCCTCTCCTCCATTGGTGCAAAAAAAATGACGATTCTTGAAAAGGAGTGGTTGTAAAGACTTAAGTGCCCCGAAGATGATTATTTAAGACCCAGTCTCTGCACTGCAGGATTATCCGAGAAAGAAATCTCCCCTGGAGGAGGCCATGAACATCAACCCTCTCACTCTCTCTCCCTTCTATTTCTGCTTCTGTGCACATCCAGCAGAAGATCCTACATTGCTCCATCAAGCACCGACTGACCTGCACATTGACTGTTGTGGAGCCTGATTCAGAGTTTTTACCCTTACAGGAGAAGGGTTTGGGGGCTCATCCCAACGTGGGTAGCATCATTCAACTAAATGAGTTGTAGATACTGATTCAGAGTTTTTACCCTTACAGAAGAGGGGTCTGGGGGCTCCTCCCAGCGTGGGTAGCATCATTCAACTTGAAGAGTTGTGGAGTCTGATTTAGAGTTTTTACCCTTATAGAAAGGGGGGTCTAAGGGCTCCTCCCAGCGTAGGTAGCATCATTCAACTTGAAGAGTTATGGAGTCTGATTCATAGTTTTTACCCTTACAGAAGGGGGGTGTGAGGGCTCTTCCCAGCGTGGGTAGCATCATTCAACTTGATGAGTTGTGAAACTTGATTTAGAGTTTTTGCCCTTATAGGAGAAGGGTTTGGGGGCTCCTCCCAACGTGGATAGCATCGTTCAACTTGATTCGTTGTGGAGCCTGATTCAGAGTTTTTGCCCTTACAGGAGAAGGGTTTGGGGGCTCCTCCCAGTGTGGGTAGCATCGTTCAACTTGATTCGTTGTGGAGCCTGATTTAGAGTTTTTGCCCTTACAGGAGGAAGGTCTGGGGGCTCCCCCCGGCACGGGTCTCGGGTGTCATGGTCAAAAAATGCACAGAGTGTCGTGGTGAGAAAGACATATGTTTGTTCCAAGTAAGGTTGAAAGAAATCAATGGAAAATCCAACAGGGAGCATGCCAGAATCAAGATGTGGATGTCAAGCGAGAATGGTATTGTGCAACTCAAATAACATAAAATAATAAGGGTCTGGTTTTTAGTTAAAATGGAGAATGAAATTACAATATAAATTGCTTAAAATTTACATGAATAAACTAGACTCAATAACGAAGACACCACTTTTTACGGATTTGGAATATGACCTCCGGTTAGGGAGATATGGCCCTGACAAGTTGGTCCTAATTCGGGTAGCGATTTACAGTGATTTGCTTACTGAATAACACTATAAATTGCTATAGCGATTTACGGAAGATACTACAAATCGCTATAGTGAGATCCAAAAACACTATAAATCGCTATAGCGATTTGCGAAAGACACTACAAATCGCTGTTGAAAAGCCGAATAACACTATAAATCATTGTGGGGCTCGTTAGAGACCCGAAAATACTACAAATTGCTGTAGGAAAGCCCGATAACACTACAAATCGCTGTTGGAAGGCCCCAAAAAAATAGAAAAATCATGGAAAGCGGTGTTACGAAAACCTCAAGCAAGAAACAACCGAAGGAAACATGAGCCCCACGATTAAACAAAATGCTTTATTGCTCTTTTTCGATAGTTAAAAGAGAGAAAGAAAATAAAAAAATTATATAAGGCCCCAAAAAAATTTGGTCCGGGATCCGCGCCGGGGGGGAGCCCCCGGACCCCCCTTCTGTAAGGACAAAAACTCTAAATCAGGCTCCACAACGAATTAAGTTGAACGATGCTACCCACGCTGGGAGGAGCCCCCAAACCCTTCTCCTGTAAGGGCAAAAACTCTGAATCAGACTCCACAACTCTTCAAGTTGAACGATGCTACAGTCAGTGTGCAGGTCAGTCGGTGTTTGATGGAGCAATGTAGGATCGTTTGTTGGATGTGCACGGAAGTAGAGAGAGAAGGGAGAGAGAGTGAGATGGTTGATGTTCATGGCCTTCTTCAGGGAGAACTCTTTGCCTCTCTTGATTTCTTTTCTAGAGAAAGAGAGAGAGAGAGGGTTTTACAGTGTTTTACGGAGAAAGAAGAAGAAGACTTTGAAGAGTCAACATCATCCTTGACTTTCTGGATGGAGGACATGTTTGTCCTTTTTTTGAACGGAGAAAAAAGAAGAAGACTTTAAAGAGTCAACATCATCCTCGACTTTCTGGATGGAGGACATGTTTGTCCTTTTTTTGAACGGAGAAAGAAGAAGAAGACTTTGAAGAGTCAACATCATCCTCGACTTTCTGGATGGAGAACATGTTTGTCCTTTTTTTGAACTGTTTGTTTTTTCTTTTTTGAATGAATGGCATTTTTGTCATTTTCTCAAACCATCACTTTATGAGAAAAATAGCAAAAAAGGGTAATTAAGTCTTTGCAACAACACCAGAGTCCGATGCAAAGTTATGTCAACATACACGAGAATATGAGTCACATGTGCTTGTATACGTGGTGCTCATTCAAAGCCCTGAACACAGACGTGGGATTCAGTGAATCATCCGGGGGGGGGCATATACCCTCTCTTGCTATTGAGTTGTTTAGGATACCATGTTACATGCTACTACTGCATGTAGCTGGGTAGCTTCCACAGACCACATGAATTGGGCTATGCTGCATGTGTGGATCATCCATCATCCAACACTGTTTCATAATATAAGACCTCTTTATGCAGCATTGACCAAACTTATTGCAGAAAGAGCCATGTTGCAGCATCTGGGGACAGCCTATTAGCGCTGCGACACTGTAAGGGTGCCATCGATGCAGACCGGGATTCGTTCATGTGGGCCTCGGTGCCTTATATGGGTCTTCATGTCTGACCATGATCAATGGCATGAGCATTGTTTTTCCTTCAACAATGTGCCATAAGAGATTTGGCTCTCGGCGATTTTTACTGATGCAGCTTTTGCGCCAGTAAAAGTCTTTATTGGCGCGATTTACATTCATCACTGAAAATCAGTTTTACTACTGCAATTTAAGTGCCTGTAAAACCTATTCTCACCGGCTAAAAAATGCGCCAGTGAAAATGTTTTTAATAGCGCAAAACTCCGGCAGTGATAAAGTTTGACTGGCACAGTTTCTGTGCCAGTGATAATATTTAATGGGTAAAAAATGACAATTTTTTGCTGTCAGAAGACCACATTAACTGATATAGGTGTACCGATAAATCATTTTGAACACTTCCTCCAGTACCATTAAATAAAGGATGCATAAAATACAGTTGTCTGAATTCATGGGCATTTGGAGGCGGAAAGTTTAAATAAATCATGCTTCATCTCACCTGTGTACCACGCCCGTCATGCAAATAGTTTAAGCTATTCAGTATCATCCAACAATTCTGTAAAAAGAAAAAACATTGTCAGAATCCCATACAGAATGCCACATTACAGTAGCCAATAAGAGAGAACTAGAAACATCCCTGAGAGAAATTAATGCACCTGGAAGCTATATTAGATTCAACATCCCAATTTATAAATCAGCTTTACATGGACTACAATACACACCCTTTTATCTTTTACCAAGAAGAGAACGGGAAAAAGAAGACGTGTATGCCCCAAGCAACTGCTACTAGCCTGGTATTCACAAAAATGTATATAACTTTTGCACCATTTCAGAACTAACAAGGCTGCCCTACAGTGGACATTGGAATCCATCAGCAGAAGAGAATTAGAGAACACCCATCAAAAGAAAAAAGAAAGAAAATGCAAAAATGATAGAGATAAAAGAGGGGGGAAATTCGGATCTTCATCGCAATAGAAAGCTAAAAAGAATCTCAACAGCAAAATATATATATATATATATATATATATATATATATATATATATAAGACATGATTTTAGAAGTGGTGAGACAATAACCTGAATAGAACTAGGCAAAAGAAGAGAGCTTAAAAGAAACACCACTTGAGGCCTGATTTTTAACGTTAACCACAAAGCGTGAACCATGGCAATAATAGTCTGGTTGTCTGGTGGGGTCATGTGATGATTTGGTTGCCAAATTTCCAATCTCACCTAAACTAATAACACCTTATGTGCAATTGATTCTTATTCTTTTCTACCATTGTGCTAGTGGAGCCAGAGTCCAAGGTTGTGTCTTTGCCGCCCATTTGCATATATGGTCCTCCATTATCTATTAAACAAAAACACATATTCTTTTCTCCGTATGAGAGAGAGAGAACAGCCAGAGCCATTTGGATCTGTTCTTGATTTCTAGTTCTATTTATGATGTTTAGATCTTGGTGTTTAGATTATGGTTTTTGGTGAGATATTGAACCCATCTCGGGTCCAGACTACAATTAGGGGTATCCCTTTTTTTATACATAAATAGTGATTTAGAGAATTTTGTTAAGAGGGGAAACGATTGAATCTTGATTTTTTTATCCAACTTTTTGCAATTTAATTCCTATTTTTCATTGATTGGCAGTTTTCCATAGATAATCAAGCTTTGGAACTTTCCTGCATATGAGAGAGAGAGAGAGACAGGGAGTTAGGTTTGGTTATGTTACCATCACAAGGAAAATGACAGTAAGAAGATGCCCTTGTGCACCCCCACATCTTTTGCCAATATCTTCTTGTCAATGTGACAGCACTACCTAGCTATATAGTCAACTGGGAAGGAAAAAACAAGAAAACTTGAAAAAGGCAGGCACCAATTTGCACCCCTATTTTTAACAATTACACATTTTGGTATGCTATCCCATCTATCACCACCTGCACTATTGATAAAATGTTATTTGGAGGAAATGCTTAAGCCTTAAGGGACATACAAGCTTCAGCTGTTTGGCCAATTTTCCCCCATAAATCACAAGATTCCTTTCATTCTTCAAACTGGAAAAATTCTTGTGCATCCTCATATTTGGTATGCTTTGTCTCTACCTATAGTATCTTCAAATAGTAAATTTATTTACTTGGTGTAGTGGGATGGGGCCTAGGCCGCTAGAAGGTTGGTCTAGGTTCAAATATCATGAGCATAAGTCAGCGAATATTTGAACCGAATATTTGCGTAAAAGCAGAGTAACTTATCTGCTATTTACAACTAGCCACCTAACATCTCAGTAATTACATTTAGTTCCCTTATTTTATGATTTATGTTTCAAAATCATGCTTGGTTTTTTAAAGCATTCAGTTGACCATTGTTTTAGTCAAAGAAAGTGACTAAATGCCCTCGTCTTTTATTTGTTTAACAAAAGACAATAAGATGATGACACAGGTTGAGTTGTTTTATAAAAGGACATAAGTGTCATTTTATACCTCAAGCACGTATTTGAAATGCATTCTGATGAAGGTTAAAATGTAATTACTGAAACATTAGGCAGTTCCTTGTAAGTAGCTGATAAGTTAAGCAGCTTTTGTAAAATACTCAAACAACATATTATAAAAACAAAAGAAAAAAGAAAATGGTACTCTAGCATTTAATAATGTGCAATTTTAACTTGTTCAGCACTGAAAATTATCAGCTGACTTCATACTAGGAACTTAAAAGGGCATTTGAAACAGATGGAAGCATTTATGCGTTAAAACACCAAGCTCCAGTGCAGCTTTGAAATAGTGAAGCATCTAACAATATTTTAACTTTTTAAGTTTAATAATCAATTGAAACTCAACTTAGGGATGGCAGTGAACCGGTCTCAAAATTTTGCCCTCCATTCCTCCTTCATCCCATCACGGGTTTTGATTTTAACCTCCATCCTCTGTCCATTCCTCGTTTCATGTTCTCCATCTCCGGTTCAAACTGGATGAGGCAGGACGGGGAGTCATTTTCTCGATCCTTCCATCGTTGTCGTCTTTCGCTGTTAGAGGAAGGAGAGGAGATAAATGAAAGCTCGCACAGCTCGTTAGAGAAAGAAGAGAGGAGAGATTCCAGAAAGATTTTTACATTACATATATATATATATATATATAAGGGTATGATAGTAATTTCTTTAATGGGGATCGGGGATGGGGGACGGGACAGGGGCAAGAGTATGTCCATCCCCGCCTCCATCACCCCATGGGTTTTTATTTTAACCTCCATCCCTGATCCATTCTCTGTTTCATGTACTCCATCCCCGGTTCAAACAGGGCGAGCAGGGACCCTCCCCCCGTCCACTGCCATCCCTAACCCAACTGCAACATAATTTGATTGACTTAAGTCATGGGATGACATAATGCTGGTGCAAAAGAAATTAATAACAAGCATTGAAACAACCAACCTGGGATTTCATTAGTCAGTCTATTCTTCTATAGTTTAACTTGAAAAAAGAAGTTTGAATTTAATTTTAAAATCATCCAAGTGGTATGAGGTCATTTTAAAAAGATTCAATCCTTATCTTGCAATCACATTCGGGTGTACTTTTCCAAGTCCAGAAATTATACTTTGATTACTTAACGATGACAAACTTTGTGATGTTTAAAATGTATTAGGGTGAATTGAAAGCCTAAGCATAATAAACATGTTTCATTTGCACCAACAAAACAAGTTTTTTTTTCTTCTTTGGATTAGGAAGCAGGGATTAGGCAGACCCCGACCAGATATCAATGATATTACAATTACTAATTTCATGATTTGAAAGGAGACCAATCTGATGGTTTGTCATTATTCAGAAAAACCAAATTAAACATGAAAATAGACTCTCTCTCTCTCTCTCTCTCTCTCTCTCTCTCTCTCTCTCTCTTTGAAAACACCATTTGTTCACCATTTTTTTTCTTTTGTTTACATATCAGACCCTAAAGATGTGAACTACTAAGCTTGGTACAAAACAGGTTTTGGATGGTGCGATAAAATCTAAGCAAGTTTTTCAATGCCTTGAAAAATAAACAGCCCGCAATAATGCAACAATTTTACGGCTTCAAAAAATCATATTTTCATGTTGAAAATGCACAATCCGAGGGGTTAGCATAGTTGGAACGGGCCTCGGCTGTCAGACGGGTAGTCGGGATCCAATTCTTGCGAACGTTATGCCCCTTGCACAAGCCAAAGCAAGGGTTCCCTGAGGTTGAGGGGTGTGCCTGGGTTTACACCACCAGGGTCTCTTGACTCTAGAGGTTGTTTTCCCTGTCCATGGAAAAACAGGGTGATTGTCGCAAACAGACCATGTTAAGCACATCCGTGCGGTGGTGTTGAGTCGATGCACCACACCCATGATTTCCAGCTAAGTTGGACCATCATGGCACCATGTTCGAATATCTAGATTTTCTGGCTTTTCTGGTCAATCAAACGGGTTATTTTAAGAGAAATGGGAATCCTTTGGTCAATGTTGGAAAACAAATGGTACAAAGGAAAATACAAAGAGCTAGTGAGATCACAGAAACCAGAAAAGATGAAGGCAGGTTTTCCACTCAACCAGAAAATCTGAATGGTCGAGTAAAAGTTTAACCCCACATCAAATTGCAGCCAAGAGAAACAACTTCCCCTGAAAATGCAATTCAGAATTCAAGTAAAAAGAAAATCACCCTCTATGTTACAAAGACACAATGCAGGTTAGACTCGCGAGTTCCAGATTTTTTTCATAAGTGGGACATGAGGACACAGAATTCTTTAATTGTTAATCCCAAAATAAAACTCTTTTGGATATTTTAATATTTAAAAATGCTATTTTTTATTAAAATATTATTAAAAGCACTAAAGATATTAAAACAGTAATCGTAAGAATCCGTGTCCCAATCAGTGTGCTCAACAGGGATACGACCAAAATGGAATGCCTCTGTGACGTGGATCACCTTTGTTCTTCTATCATCGAAAAAATGAGTACTTTCACCTGGGGTTTTATGCCAATGAACTCATGGGCGAGGTGGTTTTCACCTGTTATCGAAGAAAAATAGTCCCTTTTGAAGAAAAAACAAAAGATAAATACAGCCCCTCTTGAATTTGCCCTGAGGTAGTTCACCAGTTTCCCACCGTGCCAGCTCATTGGTGATGTATGGTCAATTTGCATTCCCAAAAGAAACTCAAAAAGTACGAAAAAAATAACATAAAGGGAGTTCTAATCTTCTCTATACATTGCATGCAGAGATCTGAATTTCAAGTTGTTTGTCTCTTCGCTAGAGTGACTTTATCAGCATTTTGATTTTTGTGTCTTCTTTTGACTTAAACGAACTTTTCCTTTGGTGTTCTCGACAGAAAAAACAAAAGAAAAAACGGGACAGAAGCAAATTACAAATCTGTCCACTGTGATACAGTAAAAAAAGATAATCACCGATTGTTGTATTTTTATGCCTTCGAAGAGAAACAACCATAAAAAGAGGGAACCATGATAGAGAAAAAAAATACGGTTGGCTCTCACAAACCTTCAATAATATATATATAAATATATATATATATATATATATATTATTGATCCAATAAGTCGCCTATAAGCAACTGCTCTCTAGCGTGAATGATGCGACAAAAAACACTCCAATGTGAATGATGCAACTATAACATAAAGCATTTGCTGCACTCAACTTGTTTCCACATGGGCATTCTCTCCTAGGCACTATTGTATCGTCATCTTGCACATAATCTTATGTAATGCCTCATAACCGTCTCAATGCTCAAGTCATCTTCAAGGTTGAGTCATTATATGTACATGACAACCACAGTTACCAAACAATTAAGAATGCAAGTTTCCCAATTACCACAGTGACCTCTACTGTTGTTTCTAGAATGGACCCCAATCACCTTTAGAAAGTCGTTATACAAGTTTCTAGTCAGGTACAAGATGAGAAGAAGCACCAAAAGGGCACATTCTAGTAACTTGGGATTTATTCTCTCAATACTTTCATGAGGTTTGATGCTTTTTTTAGTTTACATTTGAATATACAATGATCTTGAGAAAAGCCAGTGTGCAGATGCCTAGAGCATCCAAATCTGACATCTCCCATACTTCCCAGTGTAGGTCCTGCTAAAAGTTCTTCCTGTGTGTGAACCAGGACGCCTATCGAATACCACATTCCTAGAACTAACCAAATCTACTTTGGTTGCTTTCTCATGATAAGTTGATTTGCTTAGTCAGTGTCAAATGAACAACTTTATCAGAGCATGTAGGATAGTATATGCTAAGTATCATGCTTACCTGAAAATCCTGAAATTACATAAAAGCAGGGGAATGCTTTGCAACCCATTCCAAACAGTAAAAATTAGAAGGATGCCTAAGCTGGACAACAGATATGGTGAATAATTAGTACAACATAGACCATGTAAAAATGAACAGAATCAACTCCTATAATTAGCTTTTGATATAAAAGTACTCGTTCTCTGGATCAAATGACTATGCATAGTTTGTAGAAAATGAAGTGGAGGGTCTGTGAGCTTACAAAACAAGTTCTAGGTTTTAAACCCGCCAAATGATCAACGACAGACTGCATGGATGAAATTCCTAGTACAACCCACATGAAAATTTCAAGAAAGCTGCCACCCTCAACAATATCAGACATCAACAAAGAGCAATGAGTTGACACTCACCATATTTGTTTAGCATACCATCTCGACAAAAAAGGCAAAGAATGTAACTAGAATAGATAATTATTACTAGGATATAACAAATCATGAGGATACTTTTAAATTATAACTTTCAGCATGTTGATCGATCCTACATGCTCTAAATCACAGATTCAGTGATTCGTAAGTGACTACCACTCTTCCTTTTGTTTGGTTTCATACCATATAAGCATGTGATTTTACTATAGTGGTGCAAAACATATTGTTGAATATTTAAGTTAGAAACAGACTTTTCAAAGCAATTCATTTGGAACTTGTACAGTTCTCACTCCACAGATGCAACAACCATGAAGAATTCTTACATGTTTCTTTTATCCCAAGGTCAATTAGCTATCCATCAATCTATCTCCACCTTCAAAATTCCCCAGAAATCTCTCTGCTGCATCATCGGTATGATCAGTTTGAATAATACATTATTTACAACACAAGGTCAAGCATCACCAGTTATGAACCAGAAAGCACATCCCTCGAACCGACCCAAGTGCGTCTGATAAGACCTATGAATGGGCAGACTGAGCCAATAACCGGGAGTGGTTGTGTTCACCCTCATAAGTGACAACAAGCATTGATGGGTCCTCCAAACACCTCTCTACATGTTTTCTTGCAGGGCAGCCTCTCATGCTGCTACACTTATAATAGCCCCTGCACAGATAAAAATCAGTTGTCCACTTCAGCTGCAAAAGAAACGACCTTATAATAGAAAAAGAAATGTTTTAATCCCAAAAGAACATATATGAATCTCAAGCAAATGGGACTTTCTAAAAAACTTGGGTTCATCTGTTGATTCCAAGTCTTTGCACAACCTAATCGACTGAGTATGAATTACATGAGGTAGTGCTGAATCTTATATGACAAATAACATTTTTCTTCACAATATGTAAGGTTTTTAGTTGAATCAATTGAAAGAGTATTCCAACATTTAAGGTCAAAGAAAGCAATCAATCTCTGCTTTGAACCATGAGATATTCAACTCCAGAGATCAGTGCAATGAGCATGCATGTTGATCATGTGGAAGACGAGGAGATTAGACTGGCCAAATCAGTGTTCTCAGCAGAGTCAGCACACAAACACACTTTATATCTAAAATGAAAATGCCTGGGAACAACATAAAACTAGGAACAAAATCTACCGAAAGGGTTCATCTATCCTAACATCAGCAACACTTGGCTTAGCTGCCCAAATCATCTGAAATATCATGCAACCATACTTGTATATACTCCTGTTAACCATAACAAATTAGCAAACAATCACAGACTATTTGAAAGCAATCCATAATTCCACCCATCAAGGATTCACCAAAACTTAGTCAAGACCAAAACATGTTGCAATAACAACTGAACACAAATAAAGAGACCATCTAGAGAGTCACCAACCTTGTCCAAGGACCAATTAACAAAACAGCACACAACCAACAACAAAAGCAAAACAAGGAAGAAATGAATACCTTGGATGAGGTGAACCCTTGATTGGTTTCTGCCCATACTTCCTCCACGAGTACTCATCAGGAGGGATATCAGCAAGCTTGTTACTTATAGCAGGCACCTTGATGGATCTCTTAAGCCTCATCTTCCTGCACGCAAGCAAATGAATGCATGCTTCAATCCAATACCACATCATCAACGACCCACAAAACCAACCAAAACTAATAAACAAAAACCAATACTAAGCAACCACCAACAATTCTTACCTCCTCTTTGAACAGTGGCACCTCCCATTAGCTCCACATTTACCACCAGTACCATCTTCTCCCTTTCCAGAGCACTTCCTCTTTTGCTTGTGGCTGATCCGATCCTGCAACGACGCGCTGCCGCCGATGAGGCAAAACACCTTCTCATCCATATTGGCAACACTCCCATCCATGCTGAGGGATGACATAAAGGACCTGGTTGAGGACATGGTTGGGGTGCAGCTAGAGTTGTCAAACTTCAAGTTTACGACGCTGTTGCTCCTCCTGTACATGAGATCAGCCTGGAGCTTCATCTGCTGGAGGAACTGCAAATGGGCGCTTGGTGCCTGTGGGTGAGGAGGGAACTGGGCAGGCTCAGAGTAGACCCTGGGCGCAGCAGGGTCCATGCTCAGCTTGGGGTTCTCCATGCATATCCTTTGGCTGGATAGGGACTGGGTGCTGCCCCTCCTGAACTTTGCATGGCCCATCTTGTGGTTGAGGAGGGACACCACCCTCCTGAACTTCATGAGAGCCTCCCCGGTCAGCCCCATCACACTCTTCCACTCCATACTCTCTTGGGGTTGGGCCAATAAACCTACCACTCTGTGGCAGCACTCCACTGCTGCCCTGTTTGCTTCCTCCACCTCCTCCATCATTTCCCCACTCACACCAAATACAGCAAATCCCAACTACCCAAAATCTTCAAAGCACTATTCCCACAACAACAACCATGGGAATACCTCCCCACAACACTATTTCTTCAGGAAACACAAAACCACCATCTTTCTCCAAAAGGCCAACATAAATATAGAGACCCCAAAATCTAGATACGCCTAATACAGCAAACCCCAAAAGACAACCAGGGGAAAAGTAGCAGAAATCTCACAGAATCTGAAAATGGGTGTGCCTCAAACACAAAGATCGAACCATAAAATCATGAAATCAGCGTTTATACATTACTAATAGCAGTCCACTCAAAAACTTATCATCAACACAAAAGGCAAAAGAAAAAAAAAAAGATGAAAGATTTCCTTAGGTGGGTTTCCTATATATCTAAAGGAAAAGATTTAGTGGGTATTCCCCAAAACCTAAATCTAACATAACAAAAGAGAAACCCAAGATTCGTTGGGGCCAATTCCTACAGGTATCGATGATTAAAGGCATCATATATTAATGGCGAAACCCTAGGACCCCTGAGAGAGAGAGAGACCTTCAAAACAAAAGCCGAATAGTTCAGAAAGAAAAACAAAAAAAACTCCCAAACTAATACAACAACAAAATAATAAAAGAGAGAGAGGTCTGCTTCCACAACTACCCCTTTGACGAAATTGATTGAGAGAGAGAGAGCTCGGATTATTCTCAGCTTTCTACCCAAAAAAAAAAAAAAGAATGAAGCAAATGAAAATGTATTTGAAAAAACCACGAGAAAATGGAAGAATGTCACGCTATCTTAACTTATGCTTCGGCAAAATCAACACACAAAAGTAAATAAATATATAGAAAAGACAAAAAAAAAAAAGAGCACCGAAGCTGCTCGCCGTCCTCGGAACCCGACGCGGTCCCCACGCCCCCGAGCACCTCGTCACGCCTGTGCAGACGTGGCACCAATGGCCTATGGACGCGTGTGTTGGCAACTGACTTAATAGAGAGGTGGCGAGAGACAATTGAGACAGTTGACCGTGTGGCAAACGTCTCGGTGGGGCCCGCGCCGGGGCCCAGTTGAGGCGGTGGACCCCACCACGGTCAGAGAACGTTGACTTTAGCGTCGTCGTTTTCTCTCTCTCTCTCTCTCTCGTTTTGTGGTATGACAAAAGTGTCCTCCTATTGGGCTATTTACCTAGAGTCGGTGATTCGGGCAGGGCTGCAAATGAATCGGATCTCAGACCCGGTTCTTAACTAAACCGGACCCATAGTATCCGGATAAGACCCATAATATCAGATCCGGATAATATGTCAGTTTCAGAATGAATTTGATCTGGTGTATGGTCGGATCAGAGTCAGAACCCTGTGGATAAAGAAGTTTCAAAACTGGATCTAAATGAAGTCTAACCTGACCCGTTTTCACATGAAAATCACTCTATTTATATCCGACCTGTTTTCAGTAGATCCAACGGCATGAGTGTCAAATCATATCCGGATCCGAAGCTTTACTAAAAACATGCAAAGGCGTCGTCACGAATATTTGGCCATTTCTTTTATAAATCTCACATGATTTTTTTATGGAAATATTTTTAAAAACTGATATAATCTAAAAGAACGTGTTTCATATCATGGAAAACTGGAATATGTTTACCAACCAAATATGTTGGCTGGCATAATTGTGACTTTTATATGTTTTTTTGCAAATCTAACCTGGTAGATGCATTCAGCATGGTCCATTTGCTAGAAATCGTCTGTTAGATCATCTTAATTGGATCAAGAAATGTAATATTTTATTCTTAAATATTTATAAAAATTTTAAGCCATTGATTTTCTACTCTTATCTTTCTTATACATCATAATTGGATCATTCAAGAGTCTCTTTTTATAAAACTAATTGTCTAGATCACAATCTTACAGTAAAATTTATCAACGTGCTATTCTATTTTTTGTATTTTTATATTTTAATATATTTTCATAACTTAAATATACAAATTTTTTTATTACACAAATTTCTTTAAATCTATCACAAGATTTTTCTTTGTGCAAAATTTTCCTGACACCGAGATTTGTGACTACGGGCAAAAAAGACCACAACCAGTGTGACAAATATTGTGAGATTTATGAAAATCTTGCGATAATATCGTGAGAAATTGCCTGAAAGTTTAAAACGACAATTTCTCACAAGATCTTCAAAATATTGTGAGATTTATGAAAAAACATAAATACCGCGATTTAAATGTGATATTTATGTTTTAAACGGTTATTTATCGGAAAAAATCCTATATTTTTATTTTTAAATATTTTTTATTAATATTTTTTATAAAAATTATTTTTTATATTTTTAATTAATTGTTTATTGCCAAGAATTTACCAAAAAATACGAGATTTATGGAATTTTTTCAATTTCTCACGAGTTTTTTGAAAAAATAAAAACTTTTGTCACTATGACCACAACTTGACCCGAATGGGCCGATGCTCTCGGATCCAACTAACGCAGTGCGATCGATTCAGAAAGAAAATGACCATTTTGCCCTCCCACACTTGAGGGTTTTTTTTGGTCATCCTCCATATTTTTTTTATTTGTGGTCCCCTCCTCTACACCAAAAAACTTTGACGTTATCCAGGCCTCCGTTTTTTGAAATATTCATCGATAGACTGGTGGTCTCTACTAAATAAATAAAAAAAGTTGACCCTCCCTGCAAATTCGTGCACGCACGCGTATTATGGTCGCCTCAAAAAGATTTATGGGTATATTTAAAATTTTAAAAAATAATTAAAGCATGATAGCAAATTGAGGGCGTCAATGTCAGAATTTTTTAATGCCGCTCATGAGCTTCAGTTCATGTTCACGCCAACTATTTTCTATTTCCCCAAAAAAGGACTCATTTTATCATATATTCTCAGTGGGCCCGTGTATCGTCTTCTTTCTCCCTCTAGGCTCAGGGTTTTGGTTATTTACTAATATACTGTTGTAACATGCTTCAGCTTTAGAAAAACACCCGGAAACTAAGCGGTTCGCGTAAGGCTCGTCAGGACTCATCAAGTGGGCTCAGTGAGCTAAGCTATCGGCAACGTACGCAATGTATGTAGGTGTTCGGCTCATGTAGACTCGTTTAAGTAACATGCATCAGTGTGAATAAAAACATGATATTTTTTTTTTTGACAGAGAGCTGGGGCTAGGCATACCCCTACCAGTTATACAACTATACCATTTGGGGTTCGAACTTGCAACGTTCCAACACAAGGTGACGTACACTAACTGCTCCTGCCTGAGAAGCGGAGCAGGAAGAAAACAATTTAAGGTAATTGCCACATCATCACCACTGTAGGGATCATTAAACATGGCTTGTGCCGATAACACAATCCCGTTATGTGGGCACGTGAGTTATGAGATTGGAGTTTATAGGATCCAAATGGATGGGATACAGGTGAGATCCTGCATTATCCAAATCGGATAAAACTTTGATTCACATACGAGAAATAAAATATCATAGGCAAGAAATCTCATTTCAAAATATTCACAAGTCATCCATGTAATGATTAAGAACACTAAGGTTTAAATGTTTACAACCTTTTCAAACAAAATAACAAGTCAGGATCCTTCCAAGGATCGGACTAGGTAAGGGTGGTACCTATGAGTACGTAGCAACCCATCCACGGTATATATAATATTGTAGGGCATTAACAACGTGCTTATAGAAATCTTATAACCAAACTTGAAGAAATACAAATTAAGTTTTTAATGGTACAATCATAGTTCGATTCTCATCATTTATAAAATGAGATTTAAGGGAATCCGCTTTCATGTCATGCATTCACATTGCATACATTCATTCATTTTCATAACATTCATTTGCATAACAAGCAAATCACATATATGTGCATAAAGTAAATAGGTAAAAATCTCATTTGACGGCGTCTAACATGAAACACATGCACATGCTTTTCAAACAAAATCAGGACATAAAAGTCTTTCACAATCATAGGATACGCATTTATCATTTGCATATAACAAATAGGTCAAAATCTCATTTAATTGTGACCAGTATACTTCATACTCGAGATAATCAAAACATACAATTCTATCTGAAATTTAAAACATTCACATTCATTCTTTCATAGAAGAATAAACAAAGCAAGCACATGACAAGTAACATATGGCATTCACATTTTGTTCATAATGTGTCATCCATATTCATTAAATACAGAAAGAACAAGTTAATTTACATTACTAGAATATGCACCCATGCGAATTCATAATATAAGGAACATGTTCATCATTAGGGCCTTTCCAGTGTGCCTCACATACAAACATACATCTCATATGCATTCTGCATTTTTATTTTTCAGGAACATGTCCTTTATCACGACCTCTCCAATGTGTCACAAACACACATGCACCTCATGTGCATTCAATCAAGTCCACGACTTGAATCAATCTCATGACCAAACCAGCGTAAATTATATACACAAGCAAGTCAAACACTCAATACTTACAAGTCTATAGTAGTTTTATAAGCTTTTCATAACAAACTAAAACAGGTAATGTCCCATGACCAAAATATGCATTCATATATATTTCATAACAAAAGAGACAAGTCAAACATCATAAGCTTACAAAGTCCCAACACTGTGTAATCTGCAACTCACAAACATTTTATCAAATGAGTGTGAGTTTTGCACCTCATAAACATTTCATCAGATGGGTGCGAACTCTGCAACCCCTCAACATTTTATTCTTTTTTTTGTCAAAGATGACAATATCAACTTCAAGCAAGCTAATGCCAGATTCGGTGAACACCTTCATCGCACATTTTTTGAAAAATCAAAATAAAACACAGTTTTTCACTTAAAAATATATTTTTGAAATAAATTCGAAATGGATCCAAATTTCAAAAAGGGTGTGGGGACCGTTCTTCAAGATAAAGAGTCTTTCCTCTTCTAATGAGCAAAGATCAACCGATATGCCTAGTATTTATTAGCCTCATAGAACCAAGTTCGAGAAGGAGATATCCAAAGACAAAAACCTCTTATCAAAAAAAATACAAAAAGCACAAAAAATATGAAATTGAGAATACTATAAACATCATATCAAATCATTAACTAATCAAATAAATTTTAGAAATTTAAAATTATCATTAATATTAAATTAAATTAAATTAAAATATTCATAATAGGTCGGATTCAGAACCAATAGGCTAATCTCAGAGTCAAATGCCAAATCCTCCATAGTATCCCAAAATAAAACCTTGCCACAATCTAGTCATCAAAATCCGAAAAGAGTGCATCCACTCAAGCCTTCTCACCTAAAATGTGAAAATTATATGGGGTGAGAACAACATCCCCAAGTATGGAAAGATCATACAAATAGAGCACAAACAAAGATATCATCAAATAATTCCAGTGATTTAATAACTTAAATACAACATGCATAAATCAGAACTAGATACAATTAACATATGTACATCTAAACAATATCATTTACATAACACTCAATCATTTACCCATTTAGATTACCTTTTATGCACGAACCGTTAATCAATGCATGAACAGTTAACCAATGGATGAACTTACCGAAACCATTAAACATATCTTTAATACATGAGTAGCTTTTATTCTTCTTAATATCTTTTCTTTCGTAGATGATGCATACAATGCTCTATTTATATGCACAATACAAAATTGTTTCTCTATTACAGTTACCAATGGGTACTGCACAATCCAAATCAGAGAAGAAAGCAACAACTCGGAGTGTATATTCAAACAACTTATGACTTATTAACATGACTTTGCATGACTCTTTAGGTCCTGAGATTGGGTGATCTAATGTCGAGAGAGATCTATACCTTCTAACTTAATATATCAGTATTCGTTCAACTTAAGTACATATATATCACACCATGATTGTAGTGGTAGCCTAGTCCCCTCTCTCTATGGTTGAGAAAAATATCCTTTCATGCTATAAACAAATCCCATGGAGCAAAAAGTATCACTTATACTCTCTTTATAAGCTACAAGAGAATTTAGTACACATTTCACATTTTATTCAATCAATTCTTTTGTCATTCATTCCTTATTATATTTAAACATACACAGGGTTAATGGCTACCAATTCGAGTGCACACATAGCCACCTTTCAGGTTCAAGCATGCATACGTTCAATTATGCCTAATTTAACAGTTAATTCAGTTCAACTAGATCCATATAAATGCAATCCACATATGCATTTTTATGCTCAAATAAGCCAAATAACAATCTCATATGCATGCATTAAACATAACATCAACACATAAGTCATACCGTGTATGCATTACAACATTCATTCAACCATGCATTCAATGCACATAAGCATATCATCATGTTTTACACATATTATATTATGTCGAATGTAAACATATCATCATATTACATATCATAATATCATTCAAGCATATAATCACATCATGCAAGCATATTAACATATCATGCAATCTAATTTAACATTGTACGTAACTAGAATTACAACATAACAAATCAAAATATGCTTGTAAGTGATGGCACACCCATATAGCCTCACTAGACCCACAAATTATAAACTAACAGGTCGTGTGTGCATCTAGTTCATTTTTGAAACCCATTCATGTTCAATTGGTCCTTTTTTCAGAACCATGACATGCATGCAAACAAGAGTTTCAAATTCAAAATTGCATAAACATAATTTATTAGTCAGTATAAATTCTATTATGACTTGAATACGATAAATTTAAATATAAGATTTTTATTATAGATGCACATACATGTTAGCTATCTACAGGCAAAAATTTAGGTCAAAACTCATTTTGAATTAAGGAATAATAAATTTTTTACTGTAACCTATTTTCTGTTCACATAATAGATCTGTTTGATTTGGCCTTTTCGAATAAATATCAATCGATGAATTTATAAAATGAAATAAGTTTATAATTTTTATTGCAGTTAGCTTGGTGTGTCTGACATAAGTTTTAAAAGAAATCAAACCTAAACTCCATACAAGTAGAGAACTAAAATTCATGTGTTATACTTTGTTTGTATTTTTGGATAGACTGTATTTCAAAAAATGTAGTTTCTGAAATAAATTTTCATGATTTTTAATTGTTAAATTATGATTTATCAATACAAATGATTTTTATTGTGTATTTTTCAATACATAAACTAACACATATAAAAATATTGGCCATAAACCTTAAAGAGAAATAAAATTACAAAAATATACAGCCACCATAGAATTTCTATCAGGATAGAAATTCTATATTGATTTGCAGATGTCGTATCTCCCAATATAGACCTTTAACGAACCCAATAATTTTTTGGGACTAATCCTACATGCCTAGAACATTTATCTAAAATTTGAAATTTTTTGGATTCACGATTTTAGAAAACCATGATTTTCTTTCAGACTAGTTGAAACAAAAACAACATGACATAATGCATTTTCAGGAAGTACAATAATAATTCCATATTTTTCGTAAAGAAAACTCTATAATCATGCATTTTGTGATTTTGATTCAATATAAACACACCATACACATGCATATAAATATCTAAATATGTTGTAAACATAGAAACATCATATATATTATGAATCCAACACATGATCTAACATTTTTACATAAAAAATGTTTTTCTCAAAAATAATTTTTGAAAAAGATTTAAGGTTTATGAAACCCTCCAACAAGATTTCTAATCAATAAAAATCATATTCAATGAAGGCCTACACATTTATATCATGATAAATATACAAAATAATTCTAGATTCTAATTTGGGATAATTCGAAAACTCGAACCGCATATCTGTACAATACCGTTTTGCATAGTTTCATAAAAATTAATGCAAATCCCATACATAGATTCAATCCATGGCTCTAAACTATGATCTTGAATCAAGATCTAGATTCATATGAATCAATCCTAGATCTAACCCTATTTATATAGATTTTTTATATTTTTTCGCAAAAATAAAAGTTCTATGGTTTCACACGTCCGAAACGACTCCTAAAAACCATACATGATCAAACGAAAGCTATAAATTCGTAAAACTTATAATCTAAGTCCATACTCAGATCTGAAACTAAGGTTGAATCCCATAATATAGTAGATTATAACTACGGTACTCACCTATATAAGATCAAATACTGAATATCGGCCTCTATGAATGCACCTCCACTACCAAGACTGGATCCTTCTCTAAGAAAGGGTGTGGGGAATGAAGGAGGATATGACAGATAGGGAAGTAGGAAAAAATATGAGAGAGTGTAGAAAGGACTCCAATAGGTGCGGCATGTAGGTGTAGGAGAAAAAAATACCACTTTTATAAACTCCATGTGGGGTTTCCTAATCCCATATGATAACTCTCTAGACCTATCCTAATTCAAGCTTAATATAATTTTCTATGTATTTTAGATGTAATCCTAATGATCTTAGCTAATTAGAGTTCTTTCATGATTAATAAACTATCAAACCCATTAACAACTAGGACTCTTAAATAGAATTAGGTAATTAATCTTCTTAGTTTGACTTTAGAATAAAATAGAAAGTTTTGATAACCTAATTAATTCTTACCCAATAATGACTAACCTCAAGAGGGCCCACATGGGGGGGGGGGGGGGTGAGGGGGGTGTCTCCCTCCCTATGGACTCCTCTTACTTAATTTAATCAATCTATTTTCATATTAAATATTAATTGAAATCCAACTTCAAATTTAATTTCAAATTGAAATCCAATCTAAATTAAATTTCAATTTAAATTCACATCCAAATAAAAATTCAATTAAATCTCAAATCCGAGTTCACATTCAATTCAAATCCAAATTAAATTGCAACTTAAATTCAAATTCACATTCAAGTCAAATTCAGATTAAATTCACTTTGCAATTCAAATTAACGTGAAATTCAAATTCAAATTCAAATTCTATTTTGATTCAACCCAAATTTGAGACATAAAAATTCATCTTAATTTATTTAATAATTAAAAAAAATCATAGGTATTATACTGGGTGCATGTTTAAGACCATATAAGTCTTTCTTAAGCCTGTAGACATGGTTTAGATATTGTATATCTTTGAAACCAGAAGGTTGTTCCATATATACAGTTTTATTAAGATCCCCATGTAAGAATGCATTTCATACATCAAGCTATTCAGCTAGCCATTTATGAATAGTTGCAATAGTAAGAACAATTTAGATAGTAGTGAGTTTGACAACAGGGCTAAAGGTTTCAAAATAATAAATTCTCTCCTCTTGATTATAACCTTTGGCTACTAATGAGCATTATGCTTTTCTAATGATCCATCTGCCTTTCTTTTTATTTTATAAACTCTTACATTCTATGATATTTTGAGATGAATATGGTGGAACAAGAGTCCAAGTAGTATTATGCATTGATGCATCAAACTCCTTGGTCATCACATCTTTTCAATGTTGATGTTGACTAGCTTGTTTAAATGTTTTGGGTTTAGAGTCTTGAATAAATTGAGTCACCAAGGCAATAGGTAGGGGGTAGGATGTTGCCAAATAAATCTTAGGAATCTGAGTTTTGTTATGGGATCTAGTTACCATACCATGAGTACGTAGAGGCTGAATGGGGACAGACAATTCAAGTAGATTCTGAGGTGGGTTAGGTGGTTTGGGAGTTAGTGGGTTGACTGGGAGGGAGCCAAATTCTATAAATAAAGAAGACAGTTTTGAACTAGGCGGTTAAGGATGTGAACTAGATAATTCTAAAGGTGAAGGATTAGGCACTAACAGATTCTGTGAGGGAACTAGGAAAGGTAAATAACTACTTGGTAATGACTAAGTGTGACTCAAATTCTTAGAACCCTAGAACAAAAAGTTTGCTTCATCGAAAACAACATTATGGGAAATAACAATTTTATCAGAAGTCAAATTTAGACATTGGTACCCTTGATGACTGTTATTATAACCAAGAAAAACATGCTTGTTAGATTTGAAATCAAGTTTATAAGAGCACTGAGCTCGTAAGCATGGATAACAAGCACACCCAAATGTCTTAAAAAATTTATAGTCAGGTCTTTGTTTAAATAGAACCTCAAAAGGGAACTTGTTTCTAATGACATGTGAGGGGAGATGATTTATCAAATAAACTGCAGTGTTAAAGGCATAAGTCTAGTAATTTATGAGAACAATTGCATGACTCATAAGTCTTAGTGCATGCACTTTCTCTCTGCTGCTCCATTGCACTCATGACTATGTGGAAATGAGTTTTTGTGAGTGATGCCACAGGCTCAATGAAAGGGATCTAAACTTTTATATTCACCCCACCATCAGTTTGTAGGGATTTTATTTTTCTTTCAAATAAAGTTTTAAATTTAACTTTAAAATCCCAAAAAACATTAGCAACATCATATTTATAATCATGTAGATTCAGGTCAATTTTGAAAAAACATCAACAAAATGAATATAAAATCTATAACGATCCATACTAACAATTGGAGTCGGTCTTAGATTCATCAATGAAACCATAAAGATCATAAGACAATATTAATAAGGGAGTAAATTGAGATTCCAACAACAAAAATTTGTGAATACATATGCAATAGAAAAGATGCAACACAATTTAATGTGGTTTGGTGTATAATCACCTACGTCCATGATAATACTCTTACACACTCTACACAGGATATGTGTGAGGTTCTACTATTTATAATCAATAATATACAAGTAGAAGACTGTTGGACATATGGATTGGGTCCAACTCATTGGGTTACCCAGTTTGCCATTAAAAGGATAATGGGGTAGTGGGTATAATAGTGGAAGGCAGTTATTGCCATAAAGAAGGAGGTTAAGTAAATATGGAATGTTCACATTCACTGTATCTCCATTCCCTCTTCCACTATATAAAGGGGTGCCTCGCTGCAATGAATGATGAGAAACCATTGCTATACAGTAGTATCCTTAACCTAGCCCACATTCAGTTCAGTGGTTTTAGGGTCCTGCTCACCGTCGACCTAAGGCATGGGCTCATCGTGGGCATCGACCGGATGAGAAGAACACTGAGCACCCGCACGCACACTCTGTGGTATCAGCAGATACACTTGCAGGTATGCTTTCTATGTATGTTGATATAGGAAACACCAACATTGGGTTATGGGCCCACTACCACGCATACCGCTGCGCATGGGTGTGTGTGGGCCTGCTGACGTTTTGTTGTGACTGTCGTCGTTGGGTGAGGTAAGTCGCATGTTGACAATGTCTGTCGCTGTGGGGCGACCATAACAGATTGAACCTGTTGCCACAAGGCAACGTAGCCCATCTGTATTCAGTAATACGATCGCCTGAACTCCAGCTACTATCGCCATGGGGTGACAGCATTTCCCGACAGATTGTTGCCATGTGGCAACAACAATGACAGTGCCATCCTGAGGCGACCGCTCGTCGTCGTAGGGCGATGTTGGTCACCGGTCGACGGTGACAGTCACTGTGGGGCGACTGCCTTTCCCGACAGTCGTACGCCGGTGACGATTGCAGCCCCAACAACCCTCATTAAAAAAGAAAATCAGACGCTCGAGGGTTTTACCTGCACCGTCGGGTTGTAAGAGGTTTACCTTCGCCAGCATGTCACCGACATTGTCGTAGACTGCGTCGGGGGGGGGGGGGGGGGGGGTTGTCGGATTGTCGGCATTCGTCTGGCGATACATGGAATCCGGGGATTAAAAAAACCCCTTTTTCTATTGTTCAGACGTGGAGCAGCAGAGCAGTCTGCCATCACCGAGGAATTGGGCTGATCACCATGGGGTGATATACTAGAAGGGGCGATCATTGGTCATTGACGACTTTGTTGGCACCGCTGGGGCATCGCCAAAGGCATTAGGGCTCCTCTAAGCAATGACTATCATCGTCGGATGGCTCGATGTATTTGGTTTGAGCATTTCCAAAAAAGTTTAAAAATCCTCTTTTCTTTCCCTGTTTTTCCTCAGTCGCTAGGTTGGGGTCTGCACATCGCTGCCATCGCCAGGCGCCTTTTTAGTTGATCGCTCATGACAGGCTGAGCGTCGATAACAGTAGTCGTTGTTGGGCGACGTGGGTCACTATTGCTGGTGTCATGCCCCTTCTTTTGCTCTGTCAGTCATCGGGCTGCCAGTGAATTTGCATGTTGTCGTGGGGCGACGTGGGTCATCAATGGGAGGAGCTTCATCGAAGAAGCTTCAAATGCCCTTCGTCTGGTTGTAGGAGCACATCGCTGAAGAAGAAGGGGAACAGGGAGCCCGATGCGGTGCAGACATAGCCCAGGTCACTGACAGGCGACATGGGTCACTGGGAGAGCGACGTGGGTCACCGGTTATGGCTCTCGAGCGACGTGGGTCACTGGTTATGGCTCCCGAGCAACGTGGGGTCACCATGAAATCTGGAGGAGAGAAACTGATTCGGTTTCTCAGGCTGTGTAAACAGAAACCCTCAGGTTTTTGTTTTAACGCTCGATAATTGGATCGGGTATGGCTTTCTGACTCGGGTAGGACCGGGTATTCTGACCCGGTGGAGACCCGATCTGACCCATTTTGGGTAGATTGGGTCTGCCTAGATCCACCTTGGATCCGGTTCTCGATTTTGTCCCAAGACCGAACTCGGACCCATAAGGCTTCCAGGTCTTGGTCTGATCCTATGGACTCTGACACATTTAGTATCGGGTCCGGGTCTAGGTCAGAACCAACATTTTGGATCGAGCTTAGGATTTAATCTCCTAGAGGGACCTAGATCTATTTGAGGTCTGGGTTGGTCATCAGATCCGATCTAGTTGGATCAGAGCCAGACCCATTTTGTTTCGGGTCTGGTTTGATCCGGTTATACTGGGTCAAGATCCAAAACATTTTGGACTGGGTTGTGATATGAGTCATGTCTGGACCCAGATTCAGTTTTGGATCAGGTTATTATCTGAACCCATAAGGTATTCAGGTCTGGATCTTATCCGGACAGCTCAGATCTGACTCGGTTGCATTAAAACCAGGCACATTTGGTTTCTGGTCTGATCCGGTCCAGGTTTGTATTAGGTCAGACCCTGATCCAGTTTGTACCAGGTCAGACTTAGATCCAGTAAAAGACTGGGTTAGACCCAAATCTAGATTATACCGGGTCAAACCAGGATCTAATTTGAACCGGATCAGGATCCTAGCACTATTTAAAACTGAACTGGATCTATGATTGATTCAACCCTTTTGAGACCAGTTCAAAGCCATTTTTGAGAGGTTCCTTTCAGTTTTTCACTGGTTCTGAGAAGCTAAGACCCTATTTTCATAAATATATGAAGATACAAAGATATTGGCATACGATTATAGGGTTTTATGAACTTTTGTTCATACTTAGCGTTAGTTCATAAGGTTCAGAACCGGTTTGAACCCTTGGATGACCGATTTGGGGCCGTTTCAGACCAGTTTAGAGTATTTTTAGACCGGTTCGACATTGTATAAGACCGATTCGTGCTTGAGAACTCTGGGTTTTACTCATATGAGCTTGTTTTTGTTATTTTTTATGCTTTATAAAGTATTTATTGTATAAAAAGCATGACTTATGCATATTAATTTATGTGTTTCATGTTGGTTAAGTCATGCATGATAGTTTTAAGCATTAAGCATGAATTATAACTAAATTCATGACATTTTATCATCAAAATTAGTTTATGCATATAAGTGAAAGTATGAACTTATATTTTTTGATGATATAAAGTAAATCTTGTCATAAAAATACAAGCATTAAAATGTGTGCATAGGTATGCTCCATAATACGAATATATTTTCGGTAAAAGATCTTGCTTGACTGATTCATGTTATCACCAAAGTGATCTGAGTCATGTTGATTCAGAATTCTTTGGACCGTATTAAGATTCGTTATTATGATTGTGTGTGAGTTTATGAAATAACGATTCTACCCAAAGGTAGGTTGTTGTGCTCCAAATTTACATAAGGTGTGATAGTAGATATGTATTTCAGCTTATGAAGCATGTTCGTACTCAAAGGTACAGTACTGAATTGCCTTTGGTTACATAATCTATTAGTTTCACCAACAGAAGTCAATTCCTTGAGAATTGAAGAGACGGAACAACTATGAGTATTGTCATTTCCACCAAAGTAGAATGATAATGACTCGACTATGCTTGTCTCAGAAAAGGTGAATAATAAGGGGTCTCACATTTACCCTTTCAATATAAATCTTGTATAGAGCGATTTATCTTCTACTAATACGGAAAATAGAACAGTCATTCTGAATGTTATCTATGAGAAGTGGGAGCGCTTAAAAGGATGTCCATGAGAAGTGGGAGTGTTCAAATATTTTTAACCTATTGTTTTTGCAATCTCGAGTGGCTCAAAATATTTGAGGTTTCATCTCTCACTGCAGGACAATGAAGAAATTTCTGAAATCCATTGAAATAGAAATTTTATACGAGATTTTATCTCAGGCCATTTGGATAAGAAATTTCATTATGGATCTTGGGTTTTATTGAGAAACCACTAAAGATATTTTATGATAATGAAGCAACCATGTCCTTTTTAAATAACAATAGAGTTAAAATACTTTATTGCTAAAGAAAGGATTGAGAATCATCTTGTATATATTGATACAATTGGGATGAAAGAAATGACTCTGGATCCCCTTACTAAAGGGCTAACACTGAGATTGTATTACCAACATGTAAAGGGGATGAGTCTTTTTTATTCCTTCTTATGTATAACAATACATTATGTGATCAAATTTGATTCTCTATGACTTTGTAAATTGTTGATTTTGCATAAAGAATCTCTCATATGGGTTAGAGAGAATAGTAGAATAACAATATTAAAGGACCAATAGAATAGGTAAGAGACCAACCTATTCATAAATGTGATTTCAACATGTTAAAGCATTGAAGGTGAATTATAGTGTAGTACATGGGAATATGATATTTCATAAAAGAGTGTTCATCTTCATGATTCATCCTTGTGATAAAAGATAGCATGTTAACTCACATGAAGAATTAAATCGAGATAACGGTTTAAACCTCGATTTAATGCACTTTTAATATTGTTAACAGTGGGAGAATGTTGGACATATGGATCAGGTTCAACCCATTGGGTGATCCGGTTTGTCAGTAAAAGGATAATGGGATAGTGGGCATAGTAGTAGAAGGCAGTTATTGCCATAAAGAAGGAGGTTACATGAATGTGGAATGTCCATATTCACTGTATCTCCATTCCCTCTTCGACTATATAAAGGGGTGTCTCGCTGCAATGAATGATGAGAAACCATTGCTATACAGTAGTAGCCTTAGCCCAGCCCACATTCAGTTCAGTGGTTTTAGGGTCTTGCTCACTGTCAACCTAAGGCATGGGCTCATCGTGGGTGTCGACCGGATGAGGAGAACACTGAGCACCCGTACACACACTTTGTGGCGTCAGCAGATACACTTGCAGGTATGCTTTCTATGTATGTTGATATAGGAAACGTCAATAGAGACGTCTCCCACTCTCTGAATTGTTTATCCTATTCAGAGTCCCATTACAAAAAGGTATTGAACCATAATAGGGATTCCTATGTAAAGCCACTTCAGAGATGGGTCCTACTCTTGATTAACCTTTTCTTGATAACTTCTCACAGAGAGACCTGATCTTCAAGAGTCTTATCCCTTTAGGAGTCCTATTGATAACAGGTTTGTGTAGGAGACCTAATTGAGTTGGAGATCCCAGGCAGGTTGGGCTTCTTATGTGAGCTGGACGAGCCAGGACTCTTATCTTTAACAATAGTGACCAATCAATTCCAGCACTAAAGGATGAATAAAATTTCACTTTGTTATATTGTAGAAATATATAGCTTAAGGGGGATGGCGAGACACATCAAAGGTTGCTCATCATCATCAAACTGTTTGACTTTGGTGTTATTATATGTGGGTCACTTCTAATCAATTTAAACCTATGCTTGAGAGCTAGCTGTCCCTACACTGATAAGGGACGTTTGAAATTTTGAGAAGACAAGAACCCCTCAGCAAAGAAAATTCAAGCACTGAGTTTGGTTTGTGTCCTAATGACTTGATGTAAAAACATGTCTAACTTTTTTCCTTGCTTTTATTCTCCAATCCGGCTTTACTTTAGTTAAATCACAATCTACAGTTGGAAATTATTCTCCCCACATGATGAAAATTGGTATATACCAAGTGTCCTGATGATGTGTTTGGAATTTTGACCAAAACTCCATTGAGAAAAAGATTAAAAAAAATATTTAGTAAATACCATGTTCCTGGAGTTCACGTACTTTAAACCATAGTTACCAGAAGTGCCAATCTAAAGGGGAAGCAAGTTTCTCTCGCATCCTTTTTGTTTCTCACTAGTTTCCTCCTTTCTTTTCACTCTCTTTTCTTTCATTTCATCCTCGCTTTCTCCCTTATGTTTTATGTTTTTCATTTTATTATTATTATTATTTGCTTCCCCCTAGCTTTCCACTCATTTCCTTTACGTTCCTTTTTTTTACTTCTCACATGCTTCTGCAATCACTTCCAAAATGAATCTCTCATTACATTTCATACTAGTTTTTTACACTCGCTTTAGGCTTCTGCTTCACGCATCACTTCCTGTATCCATTTTGTTTCCTAGTAACGATGCTTTAAACATGATAAGTAGGCGTTTGAATGTTTCACTGGTCAGTCCCAATAAGGCATGAGGTTCCTAACTATCCAGGGTTTACTTCATAGAGAGGCAGATCCATTAAGTGCCACACATCCTTCGGAAGGTTCTTCGTCGTAGAAAAGAAAGTAGGTGATGAAAGAGGGATGAATTGCATTTTGGTAGTTTAACCGAACTTTTATGGATAAGTGGACTTAAAAAATTAGAGCCACACACACACACACACACAGAGAGAGAGAGAGAGAGAGAGAGAGAGAGAGAGAGAGAGAGAGAGAGAGAGAGAGAGAGAGAGAGAGATTTGCATGGGAGGTGGGGCTGTCATGGTTTGACCCGAGTTCTAATTTGGGCAAGACTTGGCCACTGCTATGTCCTACCATGTCTGACCTTTATTGTCACTAAATTGAAAATTATGTCACCGGATGATTGATCTCCATTCAAATGCTTGAGAGATAATTTTATCCCAAAGTTGGCTTCACAATATGGAGCCATGGAAATTTTCATTTAGGCAATTTTTTTTTTTTTTGGATAATAGAGCTAGGGTTAGGCAGACCCCTCCCTGTTCATTTATGGAAAACACATAATACAAAGCATTGGAATTGCAAACCATTGGGAAACAAATTGATTTAGACAAAGTTGACTTCACAAATTCAATTTAAGTTTGGAAAAAAGGGGTCAATCTTTTACCATTAATATAAAAAATGGGCCCCACATTTATAAATTTCCTGCTAAGGGTCACAAGAAGAAACTGCCAATAGAGACCTCAAGTTAACAGGGAAACTGAACTTTTTTAGTTTCTCATTATTGTCCTTTAAAGTTGAAAATTACTTATTTACCTTCATAGGGAAGATAAGGGTAATCGTTTGATTCAATTTAACTGAGATTTAATCTGAGTTAATGGAACCTGTTTGGATCTATAGTTTCTCTTCAAAGATGAGGGTAGTCTCCAATCTTTTTGTTGGTTCCACGACTCCCCGAGTTTCTCTTCAAAGACGAGAGTGATCTCCAATCTTTTTGTTGGCCAAACAAGCCCAGCTTGAGGTGTTCAAACTTGGATCGTCCTTGTGTGGCGCCGAGCTGATTAGTTTGTATTCAGTCTCTAATCCTACTGAAGTAGGTTCGAAATTTAGGGTGTAATTAAGCAATCATATTTAAACTCTAGACTTATTGCTTGCCAGACAAACAGTTAGACTATTTTTTCTATGCTATACTCTATGATGTAAAATATATTTATTGCTAGATAAAATGCCTCCATGAGCCGAGCCTAGCCAAATTAACACCCGCTGCTCATTTTTGGCTTGCCATCAATCAACGAGTTGAATAAGGGAAGAGATTATAGAAAGGACCATGAGAATATTTTATCAAAATGTAAAATGAACTGTAACAGTTTCATATATGATTAATGAAACACCTCCACTTGTGACAGGTGAGAGAGTGTGAGGATTCTTCCCTTCCGTGGACGTAGGTCTGCTACAGACCGAACCACGTAAATCTAATTAGCTTCAATCAGTGAGTGTGTGACTGCACTTTTCTTGAGCTCGTTTAAACGACATAACAGATTGTTCAGAGGGAAAAGGGCCGCCTTGCAGCATCTTCAAACTGCCACTCAATCCCATTCCTTTGATTATGCAAAGCTCACTCGGAAACGGAAGAAGATATTTCATGGATAGGCTCACAGCGGTTAGGAAATTCCTCCTCCTGCCTCGTTCAATCATCCTCTGTAACTTATTATGCTCTTTGGATTACTGTGGCAGCTTTGACGAATCCTCTTCGTCAATTCTGTTTTATTTTGAAGAAAGCTGTTCCTCCTTTTCCTCAAAAAAAAAACAAAAAAAAAAAAAACAAAGATATGTGTTTAAACGAGCTATTCTGAAGAAAGCTCGCTTCTTCACGAATCCGGATCACATCCTCATCTTGCTACTTCAGTAAAATCACATGAAAAAAAACTGTTAGGATATGTGCAAACAAAGATCCTTGAGTTACGCTCTTTCCACACTGCCCACCAAGTGGTCAGCAACCAACACCGGCAGACGAAGAACCACTTGCTGCCCCTCGGTGGCAGGCCTGGGCCAAGCAGCAGGTTCCTAGCGTAGGACACCTCCCTGACATGGATGCTTACGTGCTGCCATGAGGCAGACTATACGCACTGGAAAAAAGAACAAGACCAGAATATATGCAGGGAGGTCTCGGAGATAAAAATAACTAAGAGATAAAAAAAAAATCAAACTTTCTAAAATGGTTTGAAAGAGTAGAAAGATTTTAAGTTTTGAACAAGAAGGGACATCCCACTCTTGTGCTTTGTTCGAATTTCTTTAAGAAGTAACCCAACTCGTGTGTGTGTGTGTGTGTATAACACATACAATATAATGTATTGTATAATGATAATATTTAGTATGATAGATAATTAGAAGTTTAAGAAAAGAAAAATAATATGAGAACTTGGGGCTGGAGTTAGAGTATGATTATGAAAGTTAAATAATTAGGATTGTTTGGTGTTGAGCCCTATACTTGGAGGGGTTCACGCCTCCCCCCCCCCCCCCCCCTTCCTCTTGTTTCCTTTTTTTCTCTCTTTATTCTTCTTCAAAATAGGTCCAGACCTTCCCTCTCCATTCTTCAAGGTAGTGGCATCCATTAAACTGAAAGCATAGCTGCGAAGGAGTAGAACCATCTGAACTAATTTGGCTGGTCATTCGAAGTTCGCAACCATATACTTCGGAACCCAATTTTCAGATCAACGATTGAGGTAACGGGTTTTATGCGATACTCATAGGATTAAGACTCGTATGCATGAGCATAATCCGAGTGCAATCATGTTACGCCCCAAAATTTTCAACTTTGAAAATGTAGAATTTTAACCACATTTTTTTCTAACTAGCATAGCGGATATAATTTGGGTTTTAAAAAGTCGAACAATTTCGCTGGGTTACATAAATGATATACGTGCTTGAAATATAGATCCATCCTCATCTCATAAACTGAAAGAAATTATTTTCATTCCATAAATTTTACCTAGTTTAAAATATTGCACATCCCCAAATAAATCATCTCATTTATAATGAGACACCCAAAGGCTTGTTCTAAGATCATTTGGTTAGTTAGGGAAGGATGGTTCATAGCCTCACTGCATACCGCACCCTCGCATTGCATCATCATTTATCACCTATGCCCCATGAAACATGGTCAAAACTCTTGTGAGACGGTAAGCAAATTTACATAACATGCATCATGATAATTAATCAAATATTTATCATGGATATCATAACATGCTTCATGACAGTCATATAATTGCAGATAGTTTATCATGTAACTTCAACATCACATCATAGAATCTCAAGTAAGTAATATAAATAACATGATCATAACTAACTATGTTAACCAGTTAGCAGTGTTAGTAATTTTAGTTTCGATAGGCTAACCTTCTCTTGGTACACAGAGGCAATTGTCATCCTGCCAACTAGAGTATACTATGGTGTTCATTATGCAAATTATATATTTTCTGTATTTTTTTATTGAACGAATAAACTAACCCAAGCTCGTGGTTCATAACTGAGAGATTTTTGGTACAGGGGCAAGCCCGATTGCAATCCTCTACTACTGCAGCAGCTGATGTATACCACTTTTGGGCAACGTCAACCTCCCTAACTTTGAGTGACCGGAGGTCCATGGACACCTTTGCTCCTTAATTTAAGTCGCTATGACATATAGCTCAAACCTACATATAACATCATCACTCAAGGATGTATCGTTCCACCTTCTCCAAGGTGGACCATGGTGTGAATGGGTTACATGGGTGATTTTATCTTTATTAGGGTAGTTAGTATTCCATGGCCTCGCTTCATGAAGCAAATAGTCTAAATAGCCTTCATACTCCCCTCAGGGTAGTATACATGTCATGCCATGATTTTACCCAACCCAATTCATGTGCTCTGGTGTCTTTAGCTCAGGTGAGTACCTCGCCGGTGAAGGCGACAACAAAGGTCTTTAATGTGTGGATGTTTATATGCGAAGTGAGACTTCTTCTCACAATGTGGGTCATAACCCACTCAGGCTCTCCTTAGAGCATTAATCCAGCAATGCATTTCAACAGTTAGTTCATAGCCATAGACAAGTCCAATGATGTTCATATATGCCTCAATATATCATGTCATAGCATAATAAAGCATAATATTCAAATACAAATAGATGTATTTCTACAACATGCTATGTATATCATTCTACATAGGCATCATAGCCAATTTGAGAGGCAATAATCTATGTTAAAAACATGAACATCATGATCATATGCTACTTATGCAAGTTCTTTGAATCAAGTATATGTCATATGCATCATTCATTCTTCGTAAAGCCTTAATATTTCATAGGCAATTAACATTTAACATAACATGAACAAGTGTTATTATATGGCACTCAACCCGAGCATAGAGATTATGACATAATATTTTTGTGTCAAGCTTAGGTATAATCTTTCCATTCTCTATGTCAAAGTGTACTTATCACAATCATGAACATAGATAAACATGATTTCCATGAGTAATGTCATATTGCAAATTCCATGAGCGTAGACAAGTGTGATTGTTTTATATACAATGTCACCTTGCCTTTATCATATGCATATGTAAAAATATATGCAATGTATCTATCATATGCATAAACATGTACATTCTTTTCATATTGCATCTATCTCAAGTATTAGTATAGAAAAGTGTAATCTTTCCTTGTGCAATATCATGTTGCATCCATTTGAATCATATACATACACATATTGATTTTTGTATAATGTTACATTGCTTTGGTTATACTCATACTTATAGGAAAGACAAAATCATTCTTTGAGAGAATCATATTGCATTGATCTTAAGGCAATTAAACACTTAATTTTGAAAGTGTATGAGCATCTAAACCGATATGATGATGTTTTTACGTATGAAAAAACTTAGACTCAGGCATAGACTTTTCAAGTATGCGTATGAGAAGGGTTTTGTAATATAGTTTGCTTCAAATTTTGCATAATATATATAGGCCAAAACAGATTTATAAACCTTATTCTATCCGATGCCAAAACCTATTCTTAAATCACCAACTCTTTTTTTTTCATTTCTTTTTTTTTTTTATCTTTGCTTCTCTTTTCTTTCTCTTTTTTTTTGTTTTGTTTTCACAGTCTAAGGAACCGCCGACTGTTGATCTGTCCAATCATTATTAGACTGATCCTAGATTATACAACATGACCTAGTTCATACCTTAGTTGGACCGAACCATTCAGTCTAGCAGGTTTGAACCAGCGCATCGCATACCGCCTAAACTGATCTGCTCGGTTTCGGGCTGGTCTGTGATGACCCAATTGGTTCCAGGTTTGAACCAGCTGTTGGTTTCAACCTGTCTGGTCTGGGCATGGTTCAGACCTGGTCAGGACCATGACTGGAGTCCAGATTGGGTCTATCCAACCAGCCAACATTTCATGTATATACATTTTATTTTTGAGTGTTTCAAAAATATATATGGTGAGAGCTTGCAATATATTTACTGTTTCAAGTTCAAAAGTAAAATCTGAAGCAATGTGATAAATGTTATAATATATATATATATATATATATATATATATATATATATATATATATATATATATATATATATATATATATATATATATATATATATATATATATATATATATATATATATATATATATAGATTTCTTATATATAGATTTCTTCACCTTCTTGAAACAAATCTATCATTATTATTGAGACAACTTACTTTCATCAAAAAGCTTAAATAATTTGACTAAGTCATAAATAGCTATCTATCACTCTTTTCTTTATGAGTTATTTTAGACTTTCTATCCTAAACAAGAAATCATTTTTTATTTTGTAAATTCTATTACTTTCACACTAACTTTTCAGACTACCTTATGATTGAAAAAAAAACTTCATGTAGTAAGTATGATAATCTCATAAGTATGACTTTGCTAGAGAGAAACACAATTCGTGAGATACTTATAAATTTCAAGAATGATAACTTCATAAAACATAAATCACTATTCATGATTGATCATGGTTTTGAAATGATGAAACACCGAGTTTTGCACATCCATTTTAACCATGGTTCTTGCCAAAATCGTATGTGAGTCAAGAAAGTGTATACATAATAAAATAACCATAGTTCATACAATGAGAATTCCTTTACCATACCCACATGTATTATAAAATGCATGTTTATATGGTTGAGGAGAGAGAGAGAGTTTGAATAAATATCAAAATGCATAAAACATAAATTCACTTACCTTATCTTGTTGTTGCAACTAGCTTGAACAACTTCACTCTTGGATCTTCAACTCACAAGTGGTGTAGGATAGAGTTTCTTAATGGTCACCCTACACTACACTCAAGTGGAGAAGATGAGCAAAAACATGAAAATCATGGAAGAAGGAGAGAAAAGAGAGAGAGAGAGAGCTCTTGGATGCTTCTTCTCTTTCTTTTGGAGTGATATTTATAGGCAAGAAGTAATGATTATAATGAGATGTGTGGTTTAGATCATTTGTAAGAAAATGAAGGGTTTAGAGTAGTCCAACCCTCTTCTAAAAAAAATCTCTCATATATGACTCTTGACTTTCATAAACATATGAAGACTTTCACCAATTTAGAAACCTACACAAATGCTAAGGATTCTAACCTTTTCCTCTTTAGATTTTCCTATGATTTGTTGAGATTCCTCTTGGGATCTTGGTAGAATTCTATTCACTACAAATCTTAAGACAATGATTAGACCAAAACTAGTTTGTTCCATTTCAACTAACTATAACTACCTAGTTACTTTTTTGTCATATTTTATTATTTATTAGTTTTACTATTTATTGATATTACTTTTAGAAACCCCAATTTATGAAAATTTCATATTAGTCCTTACTTTATTTTTAGAAATTGCAATTCATACTTTTTTCTACTTTGGATCTTTTAGTTGGATCTGATCCAAATCCAAATTAAGTCCAAACTCTGCATTAACACTTTAATAGATTTTTTCTTAATTTAAAATCATAGTTTAGAGAATAATTCAAAATTATTTAGCCACTTAAGGTTAATTAGACATAGTTTCTATTATGATTATTTAATAATTAAACATTGGTTTAATTATTCTGGTTAGTTAATACTAAAATTTTAAATTCTAAAAATATAAACAAACTTAGTTAGCTAAGATAAACAATAAATCAATATTTTCATAATTTTGATTTTTTACATTAAAAATTCCTTTTTATTTTGATTAAAATCTCAAAAAATTTATGGGTCTTACAAATCAAGTTTGAACCTATACATCAATACAAATTTATGCGAGTGTCGATGTGGGTTCAGACCTATCAAGCACCAAATTGGTCTCAAACCAATTTCTGATCTCTTGAACTAACCCACTTATGGATCAGTCATGAGCGTGTTTGTGATGATGAACCTAGATCATTCCCTAGCTGCACCGAAATTGGTCGATGATGTTAAAAAAAAAACATGAACATATATATATATGGTGAGGGTGTGTCTCTGTGCATAGGGTTGCACAGTCAGACTTAGGTTTGGGCCGGTTAGGTATGAGATAGCATTGATCCACTTGTGGATCAGTGCTGGCCAAATCATAAGAGACTTTGATCATTCCCTGCTAGTGCTGGGATTGATCGATCTCAGCAGAACTTAATATATATATATATATATATGTGTGTGTGTGTGTGTGTGTGTGTGTGTGTGTGTGTGTGTGTGTGTGTGTGTGTACAAATTTCAGATTTGAAAAAAATGGGTATGAGTGTGTCTGTAGTTTTAGGACCCTGTACAATAGTAGATTCACTCTCGCTCACTCACACATACATACATATATGCACTTGTATGTGTGTGTGTGTGTGCATACATGTGTCTATGAGTGGCGAACAAGTATAGTTATGCAAACTCTTTCTTTTATTTATGTTAAAAAAAAAGAGAGTCGCTTAGGATGCTAGTTGTAATTTAGTTCATAGGCATGCTGCAAATTATCTATGTTTTACTTTCAATAATTTTGATGAAATAAATTAGTGCATATGATTTAGTTATATTTTTTGTTAATTAGATCCATCCTATTTTTAATTGTTATAAAAAATATATATATAATAAATATTTTAGATATTCAAGTTGCTTTATTGTTTGATGTTTGCACACAAAAAAAAGATATCATGTGTTCGTTAGTTATTTCTGCCTATGCATATGAAATCATATCTTTACCTGATAAAACATTTGTATCTCCCTCATCATGAAGAATTTTCATGAATAATTTGCAGTGCATGAAAGCTGACAAAATTATGCATGTTCTATATAAGTTTGAGCTTTATTCTCAATTTGTGCATAGAGCAGTGTCTGTTGTAACAATAAAGAAGATGTTGGACTAAACGGGTCCTGAATTAGATATGGACCGGTTAAACTATGCAAGGAATAAATTTTTTTTTTGTGAATACATGTTTTTAAATGTCAAGTTAGCATGTATTTGTGACCTATAGTGCGGTGTAAATGCATGTTCTAAGTTATTAATGAGCATGACATTGAAAAAGTTATTACATATTTTGATTGAATTCACACTACTATGGAATTTTATATGATGCTAATTGTATTGTTTCATATTATTATGTATGGATGCATGCAGTTAATCATGTTCAATGTCTATAAATGAACGTATAAATAATAGTTGATGTGTTACAATTTGTATACCTGACATGATAACATCATTGGCATTGAGTCATTCATCTATGTGCCCAAATGGGAGGCCCGAATCTTAGCTTAGATTCATCATGTATGTGCATGAAAAAATAATAGAATTAATGTAGTAAAAGAGTAATCATGTGAATATTAATTCTATTAAGACTTACAATGAGAGGATAAGCAGTACTCTAGATTTAGTGAAACAAGTTTTTGAGCATGAAAGGTTACTTCTCTTCAACCACAGAGATAGGGAAAAGCCTCCATACTAGCCACGGGGTGGCAGGTTAAGGAATTCATGAGTGAAGTTTAATGCATCAGGATGGTAGTGTTGGAAGCTCTATCTCGACTAGGTTATCCCATACTTGATACTGGTGAAAAGTGCCTAGCTAGGGTTAGGCCATAAATTATTTGAAATTACCCTCTTGAGCCATGGTCCTGATCCTGGTTAAGCATGTGTAGTACCCACAGGGCTAAGAAATAAAAACTCTAATTATTTGTGCATTTATTTAAGTATGACATGCATCACGTAAAAAGAAAAGTAGATAAAAGCAATTACAAGTCACTCATGCATGAAAAGGCTATCTGTTTTGCATTGGTAAGCACATACATTATTTACCTGCTCATGCATAAGATTATAATTGTTTAAAAATGATATTTTTGTTATGCACTGTGATATTATGCATACCTGAATTGAATACTTTCTTAATTAACTGTATGAATTTATCAGAATGTATTCATCTATACTGGTTTTAATTCACCTGTATTGAATAACATCTACTAGGGACTCTATGAGTTTGACCCCATTATATCATACAAGTACTAAATAGAGAGGCATTGTAATGACGGGACATTGCGGTGGGCCCTGAGACAAGTCTTTCCTTTCCTGCGAAGTTTTGGATTTTGACTTTTGTTTATTATTTGAACATTTATGACTCTGATGTTATTTTCAAACTATAAGATTGAATTAAATTAATTAGGCGATTGCTAAATTCAATTTAATTTGATAAATAGTTTGGTAGATCTGTAATCCACCCAATCTCTTTATCCGATTTTGTTTATAAATGATTTTTGATGTTATTTAAAAAAAATCTTATGATTTTTTGGTTAGAGTTTTTGGGCATTACATCATGAGTCGACTCTCATGAGCCCAAGGGTCGACTAATCTTCTGTAGAGTCAACTCTAGCTATATCTGACTTGATTCTCAGGAAACATGGGTCAACCCAGCCTGATAGGGGTTGACTCTTTGTGTTCAGGGGTCAATTCTTAATGTTGAGGGGTTGACTCTTATATTGCAAGAGTCGACTCTTTGGTTACAAGGGTTGACTCTTATATTGCAGGAGTCGACTCTTTGATTGCAGGGTTCAAATCATATATTGCAAGAATCAAATCTTTGATTACAGTGGTCAACTCTTACATTGCAAGAGTTGACTCTTTGATTACAGGGGTCAACTCTTACATTGCAGGAGTCAACTCTTTGTCTCCTAAAAACACAAAAACTAAGAAAATGAGGGAGTCGACTCTAAATCTGCAGGAGTCGATCCTTGGAGACATAACATAGAGCATGACATGAGGGAGCTGACTCCAAATTTACAGGAGTCGACCCCAAACAAAGCCAAACTGAAAATTTAATTTTCAAAACAATATTTTTTAAAAGAAATTCATGGATTCTCATTATAAAATACAAGATAAATAGTTCTAACATGAATTTCTATGAGAAAACATATTCAATATTGCATTTAACCTCATACTCACTTAAAAACACATGTATGCTTTTGCAAACACCATTTTTTAAATATACAACAGTCATGGGTATGCAAAATTTTCTAAAAGGATCAAATCTAAACATGGTTTGTCAACTTCACAAAACCAGGTAGCATACCACAAATTTCTTAGTAGAAAACACCCATGATGCACACGTTAAATCACCTCCCAAACATGCCCAAAATTCAAATAAGCTAACATGGTTTCAAACAAAACTTCATCTACATGCTTACATGCCCCTAAAGGTTCATGAAGTAAAAGGATTACACCTTTATAGGCAAGAAATTCAAAGAATCCACCCAAATCGGATTCAGCCCCGAATCAAACCACAAAACTATCAAGGTTCAACCAGTATCATGATAATATTATCTTCTTTATACGTAGAAACATCCTCCACCAAAAATAGCTCCACACCCCACACCTTTCACTTAGGTGTGTAAAAGGGATGTGGTCCAATGCCAAGGAGAGAAAATGGGGGTAAGAGAGATGTGAGGCTAGAGAGAGTTTGTAGTGCGGACGAGGGAGATGAGGAGTGAGGAGATGAGAGAGTAAGAAGCGAGAGAGAGAAGATGAGAGGATGCACGAATGAAGAGAGTTAGCTTAGGTTTTTATTGAAACTATTTAACTCAAATAATCACATGTTAATACATGTCAAAACTTAACAAAATGGTGGGGGCTGAGCTGTGCATTTTAATGAGAACTTCCCTTAACATAAATACCAAAATACCCTCTATAGATGATTTAATTCTCAACATATCCATCTTATACCAAAATTGCCCATAGTTACAAACCCATTTACCAAGGTGCCATTACCTATAAAAACCAAGATCCTTTAAGTAAATCCCTAACCCATCCCTTGACAAAATGATCTTTCACCTTTTCTAAAAATTTTGGGATCGTCCCTTGACCAAAAATTATAGTTTTGTCCTTGGATCAAATCAGATCCGACCCAAACCCATATTTGACCATTTTACCATTTGATTTCAATAGGGAACCCTTACTTATCAACATAAAATACAAATTTCAATGTAAAAGCTCATAATTATTAAATAAATCTTCTTTATAAAGGGTCCAAAAATCTGGGGCGTTAGAGATCACCTCTTGGTGGGCTATTTGGAAAGAGTGGAACTCAAGACTCCACAGCAACGAGCACCATCACCTGTTACAATTTGCCAACATATTCTGACTGATGTGCTATTCATGACCGGTCATAGATGGCGTTCCGGCTCTCTAACCTACCTTCATCACTTGTTTGGCAATTTTCCTAGGTTGCTTGAATCCCTATCTGGCGACCTTCTCTCATGTATGTCCTTGTCTTTTTATGACTATTTAATGAATCATTTTCCTTCTCTAAAAAAAACTAGGGAAAAGAAAAATATTTTTTTCTTCACATATGATGTAGAGCAATGTTGTCAGACTCAGACTGAATGTAATTGGTTGAAAAGAACCCAAATCAAATAATCTTGAATCAATTTATTAAAAGAATAAGTTTTTTTATAAAAAAAATAATATATATATAGAGAGAGAGAGGGGGGGGGGGATCCTTGGAAGCCATAAATTGTAGAATTATTTTTTTTGCAAATCTGATTATACAAATATGATCTCCATGGTTTGAAAAACCTAGGAATCAACTTTTAGTTCAAAATTTTTGATGCATAAATAAGACTTTATAATGTGCTAAAAAACAAACAATGGTTTAAAATTGTCAAGATTATAAAAACCTTATTTATGCATTAAAATTTAAACCAATGGTTGGTTACTAGCTTTTCAACCATGAGATGTCAAATTTGTAAAAAAAAAAAAAGATACTTCTATAATTGATATATGAAGGTGATTTAGATGGTTTGTACCTTTGGGCTAGGATCTCTCTCTCTAATATATATATATATATATATATATATATATATATATATATATATATATATATATATATATATATATATATATATATATATATATATATATATATATATATATATATATATATATATATATAAAAGGTGGTAGCTGCTAACCACTTTTCTAGTCAACTGGGCTTTTGAAGATTTTTTTTCATGTTTTTCTTAAATCTGATTATACAGATGTGTTCATGTTTGATTTTATAGGAAACGACTCTTGGAACATCTGATCGCATGTAAGTTTGTATACAACAACTACGCCTTCATCCCAAAACAATTGGGGTCAGCGATATGAACCAAAAAAGAAATTCATTTTGGGTCTTCCACATGAATCCTTTTCCTCCAATCATTTCTATCCAATGTCATGTCCTCGGTGAGGTTCAAAGCATGTAAGTTTGTATAAGGTTTAAAAATTGATGGTTTAAAATTTTTATAAATAGTCAAAGGTTAAAAATATATTTTTTATAAAAAACATAATTCAAGTGTGGTTCTCTAGTAAATTTACCATATCGATTATATCTGTATGATCAGATTTAAGGAAAACATAGAAAACCCTTCAAAAGCCAGGTTAGCCCATATGAATGATTCATGCTGCTATGGACATTTTTACGAGTTCTACTAATTAAAGCAGAAACTTTTGGCATTTGAACATTCAAAAGGTTATGTTCCAGTGCTGAGGAGATAAGAATTAGGATGGACCAATCCAACAAATCTCGTTCTTGGAAAAATCTCTGCGATGAAAAAAATCTTCATTTTTTTTAAAACAGCTAAATTTTCTAGTGAAAATCCTAGGAAAATATTCAGAAAATTTTAAAATAAAATACACAAAAATTGTATCTTTCAAAAAATATAGCCAATATTTGCTACATAGGGTTGGGCATCAAATAATCTTGATGTTACATATTTTTAAGAAGGGAGGCTGAGTGGTCTAAGGAGCCCAGCTCAATTTATGACAGGGATAAATGGGTCGGATTCAGGTCAGATGCAACGCATACCCGATCTAACTAATCAGATATTGGCTAATTAGTTTCAGATTCAGATAAAGAAGGGGTAGTACCGAATCTGATTATTTACATGTATTCAGATTTAGATACTCATCAGCATTTGCTAAACTAAATCCGAATCAGATTATAAATCAGTGATAAAATCCTGAACCAAATCTGAATTTGAATTGAAATTCCTTTCTTCGTGAAAAACATTGTAAAATCCTAACTTGAATCTGAAACTGAATAATTAATCTGGTTTGATTTCTTTTACTAAATCTGACTAATTGGAACTGGATTTGGGTCAGATATTGGATAATATCCAATTTGTCTTCCTAACTTCTGATATTCGGGTGAGGTCCTGGTATCCACTTTGTGCATAAAGAAAGAATTAAAACCACGTTCCTTGACAAGGTTGGGATCAATTGTCTTATCATTGCATTCTACTTATCAATTGTGAATGGCTCCAATTAGCAACTTTTCATGAGTCATAAATAATACATAAATGGCCTAAGAATCACGCATTCATCTCTTCAAAATACCAAGTCTTCAGTATTGCAGCCTAAATATACATATAAATTTGTTATAGTCATTTGTACATGCAATCTTCTTCACATTCTTTCACTTTCTTTTTATTGTAGTTCTAACCATATAGATGTGATGTACATAGTTTCTTTGTAGAAAACAAGTTTTGCATCATGTTTTTACATGTAAGTTTTGCAAAGGCTTCAAAAATATTTTGACTAAAAAACATAATTTTTATATTGAAAAAATATTATTCAAAGTGTGATCCCTAGCAGGTAAGCCTTGCTGAACGTATCAATGAGGTCAGATTGAGTGAATACAACTTGAACCTATAATTTTGAATGTACATATAATAGACATAGCACATATGTCCTATAACGTACCTCTTAAGAGCCGCTCCATATTGTTTTCCTATAAAGCAGTGGCAGTCTAGTACAGAGTAAAGCTTTTACCTTTAAATTTTCCACATATATATATATATATATATATATATATATATATATATATATATATATATATATATATATATATATATATATATATATATATATATATATATATATCACTAGAGAATTGAAATATGAGAACCAAAATATGAGAACTGAAAATATGGGCCTTTCCAACACTTTTTTTGCAAATCCAACCGTGTGGATGTGCTTGGCATGACGAATTTGCTAGGAATCAACCATTGGATCATGTATTTTTGATAAAAAATGTGATTTTTGAATACATGAATATTTATGAAGAATATGAGCCATTGAATTTAAAGCCTTAAAAAAAATCATTTATGCATCAAAATAGGATGATTCAAGAGTGTATTCTTATGAAACCAAGCATGTGGATCACATCCTAAGGTTAGATTCAAGAGAAAAGAACAAAAAATCCATGAAAATTATGGTTCACATATTAGTTCTCTCTCTCTCTCTCTCTCTCTCTCTCTCTCTCTCTATATATATATATATATATATATATATATATATATATATATATATAGTAATGATACACTCTCAGAGTACCTACTTCCACCTAATAGAAGCTTTAGATTGCCAAATTTCTTAAACTTTTTTAGTTGATCAAACTATATGGATATGATCTATAAGCATATTTATTAGAAAACAAGTTTTAGATCATGTGATTATAGCATATATGTATTTTTTTAAGACCTTTAAAAATCAATAGCTCACAATGTATCAAAATTTCATGACTTAAAAAATCTTACTTTTATGTCCAAAACCATGATCCAAAGCATGATTCCTATCAAATAAACTATGTTGAGTACAACCATAAGGTTTAATTGAAAAGATACAATTACCTACAACCATGATTTCTACTACGTGGGAGTAGGTATTCTTGGAGCACCCTAGCATCTATGTAAGACCCCAAGTTTTTTAACCTAAAAAACACATGAATTTTTTTTCTATCATCAATGAAAACCTTTTAAACTTTTTGGGTCAAAACCTTAGACGAGTTACAGATCGGTCAAACACAATGATACTGGATTTTTTTATGTAGAGAACATTCTCAAACAAACACATGATTTCTAATTTTTTTTTTGTAAATACACAAAGACCTGATCTTAGGCAACAAACAATACTTGAATCTTCTTCTTCTTTTTTTTATAACATACACATAATGAATTTTAATACAATCAGCCTATATCCCAAAAAAAATAGCTTGTCATCCTCTAACCATCAGACGTCATCACTCAGAAAATTACAGATCCTCTATTAAAATTTATTGATTATATATCATATTTAAATGCAGAACAGTCCCTAAAACACAGGTTAGCCTATATCAACAAAAAAGACCACATATCAGTTTTAGAAACAGCAGACATTATAGTTTTGTTTTTCAATAACCTGTAATTCAATCGGATGTTAATGGATATACAACAAACACCTCACAACCATGGATATATAGAAAACCGCATGGCAGTTCTATAAAACATAAAATTCATTTATTTTTTTCGTTTTCTTCTTAATTATATGCGTAGAATCAAAACATCAATAGCATGAAGAGATTAATAATTATGCAGTCTATATCGATGCACATGCATGCAGCCAAGGTACCTACCACGAAGAGAAATTGGTTTGGTGGATGATAAAAAAAAAATTGTTGGATGTAGGCTTCAATATCACCTTGCAGCAAATCCAATGGCTGCACCACACCCCCATAAGCCTCTACTAGAGCATCAATAGGAGAGGAATGACGAGGGAAAAGGTTTCTAATACCTAAATCTTAAAAAGAAGGAGAAGAGGGGGGTTGGTTATGTAGGGAGAGAAGATAAGAGGGAAATGAGAGGGTTGAGAGAGAGACCCCTAACCATGTATGTGACTCCCTATTTATAGGGAGTCCATTATATGGCAAGGGGAGGGGAAGAGGCTATCACGTGTGGTCTCTTCTCCGTCCAAGCCATTTAATTGGCTTTAACCCCTCTATTATAAGGTTCATAACATTTCTTTTAATGTTTTTTTTACTATTATTATATTATTGTTTTTTAATTCTTTTAGAAAAGTGGGAGGGTTGAGCCACCCTTTCCTCTTCCTCTAATAAAAGCTCCCAAAATGTGTATTCCATTTTTTTAATTTAGGTGGGGCCCACTAAGGAGGGGCAACCCACCATTTCATTATTTCTTTCTTTCTTTAATGTTTTATCATTTAGCAAAGTTTTGTCATAATAATATCTTATATTAATTTTAGGAATAACCCCATTAATATAGTTTGTTATTTTTTAAGTAATATATTAAATAAATATACTATCTAATCTTAATTATTTAATAAAGACCTTAATGTATATTTCTTATTGAATACTGGATCCACATTGGATCCAATTCTATTTGGATCAAACCAAACCCAAACATATTCAAATCCAATATGGATTTTGGATCCTCTTGTAATCCAGATCCAAATACCCAAATCCAATCTTTTCCTGTAATGAATTTTAGATTTTCTCGTGATCTAGATCCATATACTGGTTTCACTTACCCTAGATAATGGATTTTGGATCTTTCTAAGTTGTAGATCAAAAAATCTAAGTCTAAAAGGATTTCAAATTGTGAACTTAAATTTCAAGTTTTAAATTTCTCGAAACCTTTAATTCGCTCAAGCTAATGATTTTATTAGCTTTTCAATAGATTAAATAAAGACAATACTCAAAAATTAGGATATATCCTCAATTATTTATTTAACTAATTATAAAAAATTTATGGGTCTTACATCCTTCCCTCATTAAAGAAATTTCGTCCACGAAATTCAGTTAAGATTATGTACCCAAAAATTATGGATATTTTGCTTACATCTCTTCCTCCAGCTCCCAAGTGTATTCTTCAATTTCGTAGTATTGTCATCGCACTTTCACCAAGGGAATAGTCTTCGTTCACAGTACTTGTTTTTATCTGTTGAGAATCTCTATAGGTGGCTTATCGATCGTAAGATATTTCTATATCTCAAGATTCTCGTATTGAATGACATGTGTCGGGTTAGGCACATACTTCCTTATCATCAACACATGGAACACATTATGGATGTCTAAAAACTTGGAAGGAAGTATCACTCTATATGTTGCTCTTCTGATCTTCTCAAGAATCTTAAAGGGTCCTACATATCTTAGGTTGAGCTTTCTCTTCTTGCCAAAATGAAATACACTCTTCGTCGATGAAACCTTGACAAATACATGATCACTTATAGCAAAGGCAAGTTCCCGTTGTCACTGGTTAACATAACTCTTCTAATGACACTGAGCTATCAAAAGTCTCTTTTGTATCAACTACACCTGATTAGTATAGTGTTGAAGCACAATTGGTGATTCTATCATCTGATTACCAACTTCACTCCAACAAATAGGAGATCTATAGGGTTGCCCGTACAAAGCCTCATACGGAATCATACCAACACTTGAATGATAACTATTATTATAAGCAAACTCTACTAACTTCAAGTGCTTGCTCTAGTCACCTTTCTAATCCAATACACATGCACGTAGCATGTCCTTCAAAGTTTGTATCATCCTTTTCGATTGTCCGTTTGTTTAAGGTTGAAAGGCTATATTAAACTTGGGCTTTATTTTTAAAGCCTTTTGTAATTGACCCCAAAACTTTGAAGTGAACCTCGGGTCCCTATAAAAAATAATCGATAATAGAAATTTGTACAGTCTAATGATCTCATCTATATACAGGTCTACAAGACTCTCTAAAGTCTTATTTTCCCTAATCGATACAAAGTGTGTCGACTTCGTTAGGCGATCAACAATGACCCAGATTATATCATATTGATGCCTAGTCTTAGGCAGGCCTAGCACAAAATCCATGGTAATGCCTTTTCACTTTCACTGGGGTATTTTTATATCTTGTATCATACCTTCAGGTTTTTGATGTTCAATCTTAACTTGTTGACATACCAAGTATTTTAAAATGTACTAAGCAATCTCACGTACATTTTAGTATTTCTAGGGTGAATGGTAAACTTAGACTTGTGCATCATCCAACAATTATTTTCTTAATTATGGATCTTTAGGTACCCATAATCTCTGACCAAACTATATGATGCCATCTTCCTCTAAGTGTAAAGCCACTTTGTCATGTTGGCAAGTTGCTATCATCTTGAAAAAACTTGGATCACCTTTCTACTGAGCTATGATCCGATCAACGATATCTGTCAGGATAGCCATGCTAGCTATCCTGATTCTGTCAAAATCGGAGTCAAATGGTTTCCATGCAATAAAATCCTCTAGAAGCCTCCACTTGTTGCTTATAACATAAGATAAGCTCCTTGCTTTTCTACTTAAGGCATTTGCAACAACATTAGTTTTTCTCGAGTGGTAAGATATCAAGAAATCATAATCTTTTAAAAATTCTAATCACCTTCGTTGTCTCATATTTAAATCCTTCTTAGAGAAAATATATTTTAAGCTCTTGTGGTTAGAGAATACCTCAAACTGCTCTTTGTATAGTTAGTGTCACCATATCTTGAGAGCAAATACCACTATCACTAACTCCAGATTATGAGTAGGGTAATTATGCTCATGCATCTTCAAATGACGAGATGCATATGTGAACACCTTACCATGCTACATTAGAACACATCCTAGGCATGTTTCTAAAGCATCATTATAAACAAAAAATCCTCTATGGCCCGATGAAAGTGTAAGCACTGAGGTTGAAGTAAGATTTTTCTTCAACTCTTGGAAGCTTTCTTCGCATTGCTGAGTCCATTCAAATTTGATTCCTTTGTGAAGCAATTTAGTCATAGGAGTTACTACCTTAGAGAAATTTTGAATAAATCTTCTATAATATCCGGCAAACTCTAAGAAGCTATGAATGTCTGAGACATTTTTTTGTTGCTTCCAATCCAAAATTGCTCCTACCTTAGAGGGATTCACAAATACTCTATCCTTTGAGATCACATGTCCCAAAAACATAACTTGTTATAACCAAAACTCACACTTAAAAAATTTGGCATACAACTTATGCTTTCTAAATGTTTCTAGAACAATTCGTAGATGGTCTCTATAATCTTTTTTGCTCTACAAATAAATTAGGATATCATCAATAAATATTATAATAAACAGATTCAGAAATAGTTAAAATATCTCATTCATTAAATCCATGAATGATGTTGGAGCATTGGTTAGCCCAAAAGGCATCATAGAAAACTTATAATGGTCGTAACGCATTCCGAACGTTATTTTTTGTATATCGGATTCCTTAATCTTTAATTGATGATAATCGGATCTAAGATCTATCTTTGAGTTTTTTGCATCTCAAAGTTAGTTAAATAAATCATTAATGAATTAAGGAGGTTACTTATTTATAATAGTCGCCTGATTCAACATACGATAGTGAATGCACAAATGTATTGATCCATCATTCTTCTTGACAAATAGTACAGGTGTTCCCCATAGTGATACGTTAGGTTGGATAAATCTTTTATTCAAAAGTTCCTGCAACTGCTTCTTCAATTCTTTTAACTCCGCGGGTGTCATCCAATAAGGAGCCTCAAAGATTAGAGTCGTACCAGGTACCAACTCTATCGTAAAGTCAATTTTTCGTATAATGAGTAATCTAGCTAGATCATCAAGAAACACATCCACAAATTCTTTTACCATGTCTATGTCCTCTGTAGGGGTCATATTGGGTTCCAGAAAGGAAACACTGGCCAAAAAGGCTTCATACCCATTCTCAACATAACATTGAGCCTTTAGTGCCAAAATCATCCTTCTCTTCTTCACTGACTTACTGGCTCTATATTTCAGGATAGGTTGATTGGGACTAATAAAATGTATTCGTCTCTCATGAAAATCCATACAAAAGTAGTGCTTGTATAGCCAGTTCATTCCTAAAATTATATTGTATCCAATAATGTCTAATACAATTAGGGTGACAAAAAGGTTTTACCCCATAATAATGACTTCTACCTCGGGTAAATAGTTTTGGGCAATGGTTCTATCACTTGACAGTGTTACAACTTCTAATATATATCTCATAGCAACCGGTGACAAGTCCAATAGACTAGCAAATCATGTAAAAATAAAAGAATGTGTCACACCTGTATCGAACAACACTTTAGCATCAAACTTGACAATATGAATGGTACCTTCTATGATAACAACATCTTCCTTCAGTTCTTTCACAGTAGTCACGTAGACGCAACCTGTAGCTTTCTTTTGTCCTTATTGTTGGGGATGCTATTATCATTGCTAGGATTGCTATTGTCCTCTAGGTGTTGTATTCTACCCATTCTGTGCCAACCTCTTGGGACATTCTCTAATAAAGTGTCCTATCTCACTGCAATGTAGTCACGCTCTAGTGTCCTAGTAGTATTGGCTCGTGTGGTGCCTCTTTCACTTAGGGCAAGCATTTGTTTGTGGCTGTTGTCGGGTGTTGCCACCTTGTTGATCCCATCCTCCTTGGCTGGCGATCATCTACTTTGGCCTGCAGTGAGACTTTGAGGCCTTTTTCCTTCGTCTCTAATCTTTCAAAACCTACTAGTTTAAGTTCTATTGGAAGACTCTCAATCTTTCTGCAACAAGTAAACATTAACTTTGCACTACAAAAGATTAAGTTATGACTTAATCTAAAAATTATGTTTTCCTACTTGAAGTACAGTAGCCATCTCGATGGCCTGGTTAAGGTTTTGAGGTTAGCTAGTGAAGATTTTAGTCCTTAGCTTGTCTTGTAGCCCATGAATGTACTTCTTGACAAGGGTTTCGTCTATGGTGTAAGTGTGTGGGCAATATTTATCCAAATGTCAAAATTTGGTTGTATACTCTGCTACCTTCATGTCGCTTTGCTTGAGATAAAAAAAAACTCTGGCATCTTACGATCTCAGGCATACCGAGGAAAGTAGGTGTCAAGAAATACCTCAGAAAATTGTGCCCAAGTAAGCACACATAGCTCCTCAAGTGTATATCGCACCTCCAGTATGGTCTCCCACCAGCTCTTGGAGTCTTCCGGCGATAGGCGCCAAACATAATTTTCTTGTCCTCAAGAAGCTCCAGTATATCAAAGATCTCTCTGATCGCATGGACCCACTCTTTTGAAACATCTAGGTCCTCTTTTTCAGTGAATGACGAGGGATTTATCTTCATAAAATGATGGTAGCTCGATCCCTAGTTCCCTCCATTATTTTCTCTGTTGTGACCATTGTCATTACCATTACCATTACCATTACCCCTGTTATTGGCAAGGTTCTGGCATATTTGGGTTAAGGTATTAAAAGCTCTCAATAGAAAGTCTTCTTGTGCAGCCCAACCTTGATGATGTTGTCCAGTCATCTATTTTTAAAGAAAATTTACATAAGTTTTATGTCTTTGCACAAATTCAAACATCTACCAACCATCACAATTTCAACAATTAACAAAACTAGAACTCACTTACTGAGTATTGTCAGCCTATTGGACATGTCAAGAGACAATCTTTTCTTTCTACAATAATACCAAGTTGTAACACCCCAAGATTTTTAACTCGAAAAACATGTGATTTTTTTTTATCGTCAGCAAAAAACTTTTAAATATTTTGGTTCAAAACCTTAGATGGGTTACAGATCGGTCAAACATAATGGTAATGGATTTTTTTATGCGGAGAACATTCTCAAACAAACACATAATTTGTAAAAAAAAATTGTAAACACAAATATTTGATCTTAGGCAATAAACAAAACTTGAGTCTTCTTTTTTTTTCATAACATACATAGAAAGAATTTTAAAACAAGCAGCCTGTGTCCCAAAAAAATAGCTTGTCATCCACTAACCATGTGCAAAAATCATCACTCAAAAAATTGCAGATCCGTTGTTAAAATTTACTGATTATCATATTTAAATGCAGAACAATCCCTAAAATACAAGTTATCCTATATCAATAAAAAAGATCACATATCAATTTTAGAAACCGCAGACATTAGAGTTTTTTTTTTCAATAACTTGCAATTCAATTGCATGTTAATGGATATACAACAAACACATCACAACCATTGATATAGAGAAAAACACAAGGCACTTCTATAAAACATAAAATTTATTTATTTTTTGCTTTTCTTCTTAATTATATATGTAAAATCAAAACATCAATAGCGTGAAGAGATTAATAATTATATAGTCTATATTGATGCACATGCATGCAGTCTATACCTTCCTCGAAGACAAATCAGTTTGGTGGATGATAGATGTAGGCTGCGAGATCACCTTGCAGCAAATCCAATGGCTGCACCACACCCCCCCAAAAGCCTCTACTAGAGCGTGAATAGGAGAGGAACGAGGACGGAAAAGGTTTCTAATACCTAAATCTCAAAAAAAAAAAGGAGAGTATGGGGTTGGTTATATGGGGAGAGAAGATATGAGAGGGTTGAGAGAGAGACCCCTAACCATGTATGTGACTCCCTATTTATAGGGAGTCCATTAAATGACAAGGGGAGGGGAAGAGGCTATTAGGTCTGGTCTCTTCTCTATCCAAGCCATTTAATTTACTTTAACCCCTCTATTATGATGTTCCTTTTAATATATTTTATTTTACCATTTTTATATTATTTTTTCTTTTAATTCTTTTAGAGAAGTGGGAGGGTTGAGCTACCCTTTCCTCTTCCTCTAATAAAAGCTCCCAAAATGTGTATTCATTTTTTTTAATTTAGGGAGGGGCAACCCACCATTTTATTATTTCTTTCTGTCTTTAATGTTTTATCATTTAGCTAAGTTTTGTCATACTAATATCTTATATTAGTTTTAGGAATAACTCCATTAATATTGTTTGTTATTTTTTAAGTAATATATTAAATAAATATACTATCTAATCTTAATTATTTAATAAATACCTTAATTTATATTTCTTATTGGATCTTGGATCCATGTTGAATCCAATTCTATTTGGATCAAACCAAACCCAAACCATATCCAAATCCAATGTGGATTTTGTATCCTCTTGGAATCCAAATACCCAATTAAATCCAATCCTTTTCTCTATTAGATTTTGGATTTTCTCCTGATCCAAATCCAGATACTAGATTCACTTATCCTAGATAATGGATTTTGGATAATTTTGAGATCCAGATCCAAAAATCCAAGTCCAAAAGGATTTCAAATTGTGAACTTAAATTTCAGGTTTTAAATTTCTCGAAACCTTTAATTCGCTCAAAATGATGATTTTATTAGCTTTTCAATAGATTAAATAAAGACAATACCCGCATATTAGGATATATCCTCAATTAATTATTTAACTAATTGTCAAAAATTTGTGAGTCTTGCATCTCTCTCTCTCTCTCTCTCTCTCTCTCTCTCTATATATATATATATATATATATATATATATATATATATATATATATATATATATATATAGTGATCGGTAGCTACTCACATTAAGTGCTAAATGAGCGTGCTAAATGAGGTTTTCAGTCTTTTTTTAATTTACTTATAAATTTTGACCATACATATGTGATATATGTACTTGATTTTATAGGGATCAACTCTTGAAGCATTCAATTCTGACACATGGGTGGGTTTTTATAAGGTTCGAAAAATCAACTTTTCAAAAAATTTGTAAAATTTTGAAGCTCCAAATATCATTTTTTTATCAAAAATACATGATCTAGGTGTGGATTCCTCGTAAATAGACCATGCCCAATACATTTATGGGGTGGAAACTGCAAAAAAAAACACCCAAAAGGCAGAAAAACCCATTTAGCACCTAACGAGTGAGCAACTATCAATTTCTCTCTCTCTCTCTCTCTCTCTCTCTCTCTATATATATATATATATATATATATATATATATATATATATATTAGAAGAATGTGTAAAGTTTTATTAAGATGTAAGGACATTATATTTATATTATTGGCAAATCATATATTTTTATTTTAGTTCCAGTTTAATTAAGTAGTAAGATATTAATGCTGATTATTATGAACAACAAAAATTCAATCAAAATGTAGATAAGTCCCTCAAACAGTCACCAACAACCCAAAATTGTTCCTTCAAATAATGGAGCATCTAAAACCATAACAAAACAATGGAAATAAGCAGACCCAAGTCTGGCTCTAAAATGTTGCTTTATGATGGGATAGGGTTAGTGTCCCACCACTTGACTCACCCTACTGATTTTGTCGCTCCAAGTTCATAACTGATAGCGGACTCAGATCCGGCTGATCTGGCCCAATAAGCCCAATAAATCCTCTAGGTCTAGGTCTGGCCTTACTGGATTCATGTCTGGTTGGATCAGGTCAATATCTGAAACATCCATGATTTGTGCTTGAATCCACTGCAGCTAGGGGAAGTCCATAAAAACCAGGAAATATCCTTGTAATGCGGTTTTGATTTTGGAATTACATCCTGCTGATCTGGTCCAAACCATATCTGGCCTTGTTGGATCTTTGGTCAGGACAGTCCAGGTTAGTATCTCATTCCTCAGATGCCCCCAATAACACAAACTCAGCAAGGCTATGTTTGGGTCTATGGGGCTGAACCGAATCCAAAACAAAATCAAGGCAAGTTTCCCTCCAATTTCCATGCCCTTATTTGTTCCTAGAGAAATGCGAATCAGGGAGAGAGAGGTGAAGAGGTAAATTGGCAATCTTCCCCCCTACCAAATCCCATTTCAACTTTAAGTATGTGGATTGGATGACTTGACAATTCCATTTTTATGTTCTTTATCTAATCCCTAGGGTAAAGCCCCAAGGGAGGTTGGCTTAGTGGGGTGGGGCCTTGGCTGCTTGATCGGCAGTTATGGTTAGATTCTCATGAGCGTTGTCCCTTTGCACAAGCCGACTCGAAGAATACGGCAGAGGTCCTAGCCTTAGAGTTTTACGCTGCCGGCGTGACGATAGTATTAAGTATAAGGTTTTCTTGGAGTGTGGTTTGTTTGGATTATAAATTAACAAAAAAAAAAGATCACTAGGAGCAAAGGCGTAGCTAGGGGGGCAGGACTGGGCTACAGACAGTTAATTTTTTTTTTAAAAGCCCAGTCCTAGCCCAGCCCTGATTCCATGTGAAATAGATTTTTATCCATTTTTGTAGCCCAGCCCAGCCCTGACTGCAGCAAATAGTTTGATTTGTCCATATGAAATAGATTTTTATTAATAATTATAGCCATTTTTTATTTTATCTCAAAAAAAAAATCGGGGCCGCTGCCCCCGAACCCCCGACTATCGCACAAATAATTTTTTTTTCTACACCCCTGTTTGCCCCCCCCCCCCCATGAATCCTAGTTACGCCCCTGACTAGGAGATGTGACTGTAATTAAGGACAGCAGATTCAGCATGGCCAAGTCTCTGTTCTTGGGGCAGTTTCTCCATGTAAATATAAAAAAAAATGATCTTTATCCAAGAGTGACTAATTTATTTGATTCGGCTCAAACACCACGTCTCAACTGGTCTTGGAGATTTGGATGTTTACTCTTAGACTGTTCTATTTTATACAGTGGTGATATTCTTTGTTTGGTTCTTCATTTTTCAAAATCAATTATCATCTCAAAGATAGAAAAACCTTTCTATGATCTCTTCCCTCCAAAATTCTTTTATGTTGTTTCCTTTTTCGTTCTTATTGACAAAATGATATGTTTTGGTTCATAGTCTCCATACCCAAATTTTAAAATTTTAAGAAAGAAACAGCAAGGTTAGAATGCAATTAAAAGTCCAAATAGCTTATGCGATAGATTATTTATTTATTTATTTATTTGGATCTGAATCTCTGGTGAGGACTCTTACTGGTAACATTAGGATATCCAACTGTAACTTCCATTCAACACCATGGAATTGGATCCGGATTGCCACCATAATTCTCCATTCCATTTCTATGGCATAAATAAATTTGTTTAATCAAATTAAGAGACATCCCTAACCATATCAAGAAATAACAAAAACTCATTTTGCAAAATATGACAAAAGATCAAGCTTTAATCTGCTTAACATACACTCTTACTAGAACAAATCTCATCCCTAAACCAAAATTATCCAAGTTCCGGATCTAAAGATCAAGCAACTCTTAGAGGAAGATTATGTTCAGGGGCATTTTCGTACTTTTCTAACTCTGTACGGACAGATCTCCGCAAGCACGCCATGCTATATTACTCTCACTCCAATCCACACCAAACGCTTGCCCCGTCCGACCTCTCTCCGCCGATTCCTCCCGGATTCCAGCGAAATCCGCCGCCAGAAACCGTTTTCCGGGGTTCCCATCTTCTCAGAATCCTCCGATCGTCGTTCTTCGATCCGATCCCGGCCCGAATCGATGAGGATCAGGGGAGGGCAACCCTCTTGGCAATGGCAGATCGACGCCCCTTCGATCCCGATTTCGAAGCCCCCCGAGCCCAAGAACGAGATTTCCGAAGCACCCACTTCGTCTTCTTCCGAGTATTCGTCGAATTCTTCGCCTTCGGCCGAGCTCGATTTCGCGGCGAGATGTGAGGGGCTCGATCTTCTGGCGAGAGCCGTCCGGCACGTCGTCGGCGACGTTCTCGACTGCTCTGCGGCGGCCTTGATGGCCGGGTGGGAGTTTGGAGTGCCCTTCATGCAGAGGAGGGTTGTCAGGAGGAGGAAGAAAGCATTTTGGCTGAGGAAGGAAGGCGAGATCGAAGAGGAAGGCGTGAAGGAGGAGGAGAAGAGCTTAGTTGGCGAGAAGAAGAAGAAGACGGCGGTGGTTGTGGAGAATGAGAGGGTGATCTCGTCGGGGTTGAGGTCGAAGAGGAGGAGATTTCCGTCGAGGTATGGTGATCCGGTGCTGCAGCCGTTGAAGAGGAGCACGAGGGTGCGATCCATGCATCTGCCGGATTTGGGTGCAGAGCAGCCGTCAGTTTGAGTTGCTATCCGGAGATGTTAGATTGGTAGTGAGAGATCATCTCGGAGAGGTTCTTCTATCTGTGGATGTAAGCTGAGCGGAGTAATTCTTCTTGTTTTTCCCTTCTGATATCTTTTTTTTTGTGTTTTAATTTTAGTATTGATTTATTGTTTATAATGATGTTATTTTCTGGAATATTTATATAATTGGAGCATGCAGAAAAAGAGGCAGTTTTGTGAGTTTTTGGTTGGATTTGTTGTGGTTGAATCATAGAGCATGCAGATAAATCTTATGGTGTGTTTTTTTATATGATATTTTTTGAGTTATTGATTGATCATGGGGAGAAAGATTTGAAGGAATAGTTTGTTTCCGTGGGAGGATTTCATGGCTGAGATTGTTGAAGAGAGTTTTATTGGTTTATTTATGGCTACAGAGTGCATTTTTTTGTTCTTGGCCCTTTGGTTTTGGTTGGTTCCTTGTTCAGTTTGTGGGATTGAGGAAATGAATTTTGATGTATTTGAAAATTGTTTTGCTGCTTGACCGTTTTCATCAAGTGGTGGTAAGTTCGCCCTTAGTGTCTGTCCTCCCTGTTTAGCCTGCGATGGGCGCTTCTCTCTCTCTCTCTCTCTCTCTCTCTCTCTCTCTCTCTCTCTCTCTCTCTCTCTCTCTCTCTCTCTCTCTCTCTCTCTCTCTCTCAGCAGCTATGCCATTTACTGTTGAAAATTAACTGTTGTAGCATGGTTGATTGATTGGGTCTAATTGAAGAATTACATGTTGTCCCCATGGTTGATTGGGACTAGTTTGATGATGATCTCTCTCTCTCTCAGCAGCTAAGCCATTTACTGATGAAAATTAACTCTTGTAACATGGTTGATTGGGTCTAATTTCAGAATTTCATGTTGTGGCATGGTTGATTGGGACTAGTTGTTTGATGATGATTGCTCTCTCTCTGTCCATGCTATAAGAGGCCACAGTCAGTGCAGAGAGAGAGAGAGATGTACGCAAACGCTGTTCTTGTATGTGGGAGCCAAATTAAATCCTGTTTGTGTTTGCTTCTCTGCGTGCCAGATTCTAGCAGGTGTGCCTGCATGTGCATTCTTGGCACCAACAAAGTGCTACAAAGGATCTGATCATGGTGTTCATATGTCTGATTTTGAGTTTGGCGTTTGAACAATCAACTCTTAGAAATCAACGCAGCTCGGATTTAGATGGAACCTATACTCAGTTTATGAATTGTCTAAACAGAAAAGCCATGAATTTGGAAGCTCAGAGATTTTCAGCACCAACCATCTGCAACACAACTTTTTGCTACCTGAACTCGGTGCTCCAAACATCATTCCTTGTGGCTGGCCTTACAAGCTGCGGGAAATGTAGTTTAGGCTCTGTTTTGGGAACTGCCTGTTGAAGGCAGTATGGTATGCAAATATGGAATTCCCCATTGTTCTTGACTCTGTCTATTCCAGATGCATGTTTGGACTCTAAAGTAGAGTTCCGAACGTGGATTCCACAGTTCCGCTTCCATGCTTATCTGGGGTGCAGTTTTCAAGCTGATATTTAACTGGGAAAGTCTACAAAGCAATCGGAATGTTCATCAGTGTGGTAAATGGCATCAGTTAGTAACTACCTTAGTTGTCCCTAAAAAGGCTTAGGTGAGGTTTAGGTGTTACCCAAAATAAAAAACATTAAAAAAACATAATAAGCATGCATACAACATAAAATCTATCAATAATAAGCAATAGACAAATAATATATCCTTGAATACGGTAAAACAATTATATTATATAACTTTAATCTACTTAAACAAATTAAGAATAAATTAACAATTAAATAAACAAATCATACAACTAACAATGTAAATGAACAATACACACCAATAAAATCAATTAATAATAGACATAATACAAACAATTGATAAATAATGTTTTCTTCTTCTCAACAATAAACATAATGCAAGCAATAATAAACCTAATACAAACAATAGACAAATAACTTCTTTTCTTTCTTCTTCTCCTCTTCAAAAAAAAAAAAAAGAAACAAATGATGTCTTCAAAATAAAAATCTTAAAAAAAAAAATTTAAAAAGCTTAGGTTTTAAAAAAAACCTAAGCCACTAGGCGACAATATAGGACCCCACCACCCAGGTCGCCCAGGGGGTGGGGCTGCACCTAGTTTGCTTAGGTGGCACCTAGGCACTACCTTTGACAAGTAACGTAACTCAACCTCATTGAGATGGGAGCTGACATAGGGAACCGTGTCGGCAAATTCTGTCCCAGTTCCATCATTTGCCACAATTCCCTCCATCCTAAACGACCTGGGTGCTGGGGATTTCTGGGCTCCACCCACAACGACCTCTTAAGTGTGGTTCCCAAACAGGGCCTAATAATCGATCGACTCAATTCAAAAAAAAAATCGGTTTCTGGTCTAGTCTAGTGTTTCAAGCAACCGTTGTGGTGCTGATTAGAAGTGAAGTGGAAATGTGGAAGTAATAAAGTTGAGATTTTGCTGATTTGGTTGTCACAGCGGCACTTTACACCCATGTTGTGTCCCCCGGTATATACTATTTCTAATAGAAAACTGCACAAACATGGTGTCCCGTATCCTTTTAGGCATGTCCATGCTACATAGGATAGTACCCTTTAATGCATTCGGCAATCAAGGTCCTAATTGGAGGCTTGGGCAGCAATAGCATTTTGTGGTGTTGAGAATTATTAGGGACGTTCTCTAGTGGACAATGATAAAGAAAGGTGTTTCTCTCAAGTACATTAGTATAATTAAGGATATGTATGAAGGAGTAGTAACCAGTGTTCGCACGGGGTGAACCAAATTTCCTATAACGGTTGGGTTACATCAAGGATCTGCTTTAAGCCCTTTCCTATTTACTATAGTGATGGATGAGCTTACGAGTTCAATTCAAGAAAATGTGTCGTGGTGTATGTTGTTTATTGATGAGTATAGAGCTGGGGTTAATGCTAAGTTAGAATTATGGAGACAGACATTGGAAGCAAGTGGTTTTAAGTTGAATAAGAGTAAGACAGAATATATGGAATGTCGGTTTAGTAAGCAACGAAGTAGTGATGGGAGTGTAGTGAAGCTTGGTGAGAAAGAAATATCGGTGGATGATTGTTTCAAATATTTGGGATCTATCATTCAAAAGTATGAAGAAATTGATGGAGATGTAAATCATAGGATAAAGGTTGGGTAGATGAAATGGAAAAGTGCAACTGGAGTGTTGTGCGATCGTAGAATGCCATTGTGGTTGAAGGAAAAGTTTTATAGGATGACTATTAGGCCTGCTTTACTATATGGTACAGAAGGTTGGGCTGCCAAGAGACGTCATATTCAAAAAATGAGTGTAGCTGAGATGCGTATGCTTAGATGGATGTGTGAAAATACCATAAAAGATAAGATTCGGAACGAGGAGATACGTAAGAAGGTAGGCGTTGCACCCATTGAAAATAAGATGAGAGAGAATCGTTTACGGTGGTTTTGACATATTCGGCGAAGGCCTAATGATGCTCCAGTCAGAAGGATGGAAAATGGAGAAATATATTAGTTAAAAGAGATCGAGGTAGGACTAGGAAGACTTGGATATGATAGGAAAGGATATGAATGCTTTGAACCTCACCGAGGACATGACATTGGATAGAAATGATTGGAGGAGAAGGATTCATGTGGAAGACTCAGAATGATTTTCTTTGTTGGTTCATATCGCTGACCCCAATTGTTTTGGGATGAAGGTGTAGTTGTTGTTGTTGTTGTTGAGGATTCTTAGGGATTGTTTGATTGTTTGTCCAAGCTTGGGCAGAACACTTGTCCAGCACAGACAGAACACATGTTTTGTTCCCAACAGAAACAACTGTACTTGTCCAACATTTGCTTCGACTGGACAAGGATATGTGTTCCTTGTGTCATGTCTTTGATTTTGCACTGTGAAGATAGTTTGCTCACATATGAAAAATGGGTTGTATAGTTTCATTTTGGATCTTACGTCCCAATTGGCCCCATCATTTCAGTGTTTGAATGTGTTTGGATTGGATTTTAGCCTCAGATATGAATCTCGGATTGGATCCAAAAACAAAGAAAAATATGAAATCATATTTTTTGATATACAAATGCTTTAATGGGTATCATATTACATCTAATTATAAGAATATGTTAAAAAATTTGTGCATTGGCCTCAAATATGGGTCTTTACTAGATCCAAATACCAAAAAATACTTAAAATTGGACAATTTATACTTCAAATGAAAATTGAAAAAATGTTTATTCAAAATCACATTCTACATTCAAACACATAAAATAATTTATCATGAGATTTTTCAACTTTTTATTTTTCTTAAGTTTTTATAGGAAAAAATTTGGAGAATTAAAAAATAAATAATTTATTAACAAAATTAATCTTAAAAAAAAATAATATTAAAAACCCTAATCAAACCAGACCCTAATCCAAAAGCTCTAATCAATCAAACCCTAATTCAAAAGTCGCAAGCAATCAAACCTTAATTCAAAGGCCATAATCAATCAAACCCTATTTTAAAAGCTCTAATCAATCAAACCCTAATTCAAAAGTACTAATTGGAACCCCCTAATCAATCAAACCCTAATTCAAAATCCCTTAATCAGCTACAATGAGAGAGAGAGAGAGAGAGAGATGAATGAGGGGGAGTCGGGGGTATAACCCCCTTTAACTTGTGAATACCGTCCCTGTCCCCACTGTTTTTGGGGGATTGGTTAATTACGGTATTTTTGGTGTACTAGGGATGCACATATGCACAGAATGCGCGTCCACTGTTTGTTTAAAAACTTCACGTTATATACAGTGTCGCTGCATTGTGGGCAAGCAGCCACCTGCCTGACAACCATCCATCTTGGCATCTCGAGAAATGTTGAGATGGATGGTCGACCGTAGTGGAGTTGCATGCTAAAGCATGCAGCGCAAATGGCCCACTATCGTTCTCTTACCCAACTGAGAGAATGATTCTCATCCAGTCTCTCGCGTTGAAGCAAACATGAAAATGACTTGTCATATGGGACAGAAGCGAAATCGCATGGGGCCCTGTGTGATTCCAAATCACATAATGATTGTGAGCAACATTACATCTGTATGATTGGACGTTCTGTGTGTTACTGAAGAATTGCTCATTTTTCTTGTACTTTTGGTTCAAAATGAGCATAAGAACCTCAATAGAAGGGTTGATTAACCCTCGTTCCTCTTTAAGTTTGCTAAATTAAGCATTCTTGAGGAAAGCTTAATCTTTTCAAAATTGTTTAGCCTCGATCATTGAAGAATAAGAAACATGTTTAGATTCTAAAATGTATGGAAAAATATAAAGGAAGCTATAGCAATGTTTAGATGTGGCTGAAACATTTTTCAGGGTTTGTCAAGTATAAATTGGCAGTCAGCTAATCATTTACCTTATAAATTTTTAACGCTAAAAAATGATTCCATTGAAATAAGTTTGGGTCTCTAAGAATGTTGTGTTTCACGAGGACACACCCTACTTTGGTCAGCCTAATTAAGGATAAATTAGGAGATAGATTGAACACTCATTTTTAGTACCATTTTCTCAGCAAGATGGAGTAGACAAGAATGTTGAGATCCAGAGGAGCAAGTTTGTACTAGAGAGGATAGATTTGGAGTTTGGACAAACCTACTCTAAGAAGGAATGATGCACAGACTATTGGAATGGAAGCATGCTTTCCCGGAAGAGTGGGGAGGAGCATGCAAAAACTTGCATCTCATTCACATGAAGCGCGCTTTCTATGTTACATGAAACATGCTTTCTTCTCGCTTCTTGTTTTTCTCACTTTTATCATTTTTAGTTCCACTCGCTTCCCTCTAGTTTCTTATATATATATATATATATATATATATATATATATATATATATATATAATAACAAGTTTATATGTGCTTCTTCATACATCGTTTCTTATCTATTTTTTTGTTGAGGATGGTGGTATGAATCCAAATCCGGAAGAGGTGTCAAGATCCAGAATCATCAAGGTCTTTCTAGAAGCGAGCTGATGAAGTTAAGGATAAGAGGCAAATTAAGAAAGTTGAGAAGGAGTTATATTTGAAGAATGAAAAGTCGTCGGATTCTATCCAGCTTACTCAATTAAGAAGATCTTAAAATCTTGGCAACTTCTTGTAACTTTCCTTGTGAATTTGAGCTACCTTGTGAAGGAAGGATTCTCTCCAACCTTGTTAGAGTTTACGTTGTTCTCGTTGTTATTTTCTGTTTTTACTATTTTACTTATGGTAAACAGAGAAAATGTAGCAAATGTTACAACACATGATTTCGGTGGTAACTAGCAGATTAGCATCAAGAAGGTGATTGAAAGGGAGGCCGTGTATCCCTTGTGTATAGCCATCACAACGATCGGCTTATCGTTGGTATTTATGTTTTAAGCTCCATTATTCATTTTTTAATAACAAAAAAAATCATATCTCCTTCCAGTTTTATTCTCTGCAACGTCTTCCTCTTCTCTGCATCATCCAGGTCGCCACTTAACATGGTATTGAAGCTGCGCGGACTGTAGTCGCATGAGGAATGATGAACTGGGTGAGAACGTTACAAAAAGCCTAGGTGGTGCAGAGCCTCACTGTAGGAAGCATTGCAGAGCCTCGCAGAATATTGTCGTGTGATTCAGCATCCCTTTTGTTCCAGCGTCACCAAAGCAGCAGCCCGTAGGTGTTCCAATGTGACTCGCTGTAGTTTTTTTTTTTCTTGGCCTGTCGTCGCGTGATCCAGATTTTTCATTGTTACTGTGTCACCAAAGTAGTTTAATTTATGTCTTTGGGTCATCATCACCTCGTCACCAGCTATGTCCTCTGGTGGAAGACTGCAACCCGGGTGAGAACATTTTGAACCCATACTATTTACACCATTCAGACCATCTCAAAATTTGTCTCGATTCCCAACCTCTCATCAAAGACAACTTCTTGATGTGGAATCATGCTATGTGCATGGTACTTAGTGTGAATAACAATATGTGTTTTGTTGATGGATCTATTCCTAAACTTGATGGAGCGCCAACACTGGTTGCTTCTTGGCAACGGTGCAATAATATGATCCATGGATCTTGAACTCTCTCCACAAAGACCTCGCTGCAAGCATCATATATGTTGAAACTACAACAAACGTTTGGAAGGAAGGAACTACGAAAACATTTTTTTCAATCCAATGCCCCAAGGATTTACCAAATCCAACGGGACATCATTAATCACAAACAATTTCATAATTTTGTGGTTGTTTATTACACTAAATTAAAGGGTATGTTGTATGAATTGGCTACATAAGTTAACATCCCCACGTGTTCTTATGGAGTAATAAAAGTTATTCAAGAACTACAACAACAAAGGCAACTTTTGCACTTTTGATGGACCTTAACGATAGTTATAGCTCTGTCAGAAGCCAAATGCTCCTCATGAGCCCTCTTCCTATTATCTCAAAGGCTTATGTCATCATCTCATAAGAAGAGAAATAACGAGACCTCTGAGTCTCACAACCCTCAGAGCCTCTTATTACATTGCAACAAAGCTCAATTTTCAACCCAAAGATCGAAGACTTCTCAAAGGGACGTCAAGTTCGCAATTGCCCAAAGTGCGAGCATTGTGGAAAGCTTGGCCAAGTCAAGGAAATGCTTCTACCTTCACGGATTTTTGAATCATCAAGGAATGTCCTCTGGTGCTCAAACGTGTATTCAAGCTCATGCCAACGCAATTGATGCTCCAGCTAGTTCGCAAGCTTCGATTGTTTCTGGTACTTTTAACCTGATGCTTATGGTTCCTCAATTCACCCATGACGAGTATGAAAAACTAAAGTATTGTATCCACTAAGGTAACCTGCAAGTTAACTTGGCAAGTAATCACCCTACCCATGTTGCGTTTTTGTCTCTCTCTCAACGTTGGATCATAGGTACGGGTGCCAACGATCTATCAATTTTGCATAATCTACATATTGCTTCTTGTTCCCCAATCGATCTCCCAAATGGAACATCTACACGTGTGACATATGCACAAAATGTACATATTACTCCTTATCTCATCTTGAAAAATATTTTGTGTGTTCTTGATTTTTTATTCAACCTTTTGTTTGTTCATAAACTCACTCAAGACTTAAATTGTGAGGTTGTTTTTAAAAATGATTGATGTTAGTTTTAGAACCCATAATTGAAGATGAAGATTGAAACTAGCCAACTGCATAACAGGCAATATTTTCTCGAAGTGAATGGTATTGCCGCACTCAATGATTCTTCAAACTCATTTTCTTCTTTATGGCATTCTCAGCTAGGACACTTGTCAAATGTTAGATTTGAAATCTTGATAAATTCTAAAATTATTGATTGTCATTTATTTCATAATAAATGTTTTGTTTGTCATATGTCCAAACAAACTCCATCTCTGTTTTTTAATAGTTCTATATCCACATTCGCTCTGTTTCAATTAATCCACTATGACATATGGGGAGGATATCAAATGCTTTCATTATCCAAGGCACATTACTTTCTCATGATCGTTAATGATTATAGTCATTGCATGTGGGTGTATTTAATGCGATATAAGTTACTAACTCAAAATCTTCTTCAAAGCTTTATCGCATTGATTTATAACCAATTTAACTCTCGTGTCTTAAGCATTAGATTTGACAATGGATCTGATTTTTTTAAAAATAAATGCAAACTTATCTTAGTAAAAAGGGAATAAATCACCAGCACAAGTGTGTTGTAATGCCACAATAAAATGGTATCATTGAATGTAAGCACAAAGATCTTCTCAACATTGCTCATGCCCCTAGATTTCAGGCTAACTTGTCTATATGTTTTTTAGGAGAGTGTATCCTTACCTCTACTTATTTCATAAATTGTCTTCCCTCAAAACCTTTATCTATAAAAACTCCTTTTGAAGTTCTTTACAACAAAAAACCTTAATATAATCATATAAAGGTTTTTTAATGTATTTGTTATGTTCATAATATGTATCATTTACATAAGTTTGATAGTAAGGCTCAAAAATTTATATTTTTTGGTTATTTTCATGGTCAAGCTACTTACAAAGTATATGATATTGAAAAACAAGAGATATTTATAGCAGAGATATGCGCTTTTATGAAAACTTTTTTTTTATTTTAAAATACAATGCAATAAAGATAACAATGAGAATGGTGTTATTCCCGTGATTGTTCATGAATTAGTTAAAATGGATCTGAATCCAAATATGAAACTAGCTTCAAGTTTTGTTCAAGAATTTGAAGCTCAAGGTCCTTCAAAAATTTCAAATTAAGATCATGACAATCAAACCCAGCCAATCTAAGAGTTTGGACACCATTTCAAGAAACCCATAAGAAAATCCCATTGGATACATACCCAACCATCATATCTTCAATATTATTGGTACTACCCTGCAACCCTCATTATCCAATTGGACAATTTGAGTGTTGGGGACAAGAGCTCATGATATCCTTTGTCTCAATATTTGAGTTATGAGTAATTTTCAATAACCCATAGAGCTTTTTTTGTTGTCATTACCCAAGTTTTCAAACTTGAGTTCTTTAATCAAGTTGTGAAGCACAAGAATTGGCATGATGCCTTGACCATTGAGATTTGAGTGCTAGAGAAAAATAGTACTTTGATGATCATGGACCTCTGAGAGGAAAGAGGGCTATCGGATGCAAATGGGTTTATAAGACAAAATACAGATCATATGGATCTATTGAAAGGCACAAGGCTCACCTTGTCACAAAGGGATACTCACAAGTCAAGGAATGTCATTTGTTGATTTAAAAAGTAACTTTATAGACTAAAACAATCTTCACACAATTGGTTTTCCAAATTAACCTCATATTTAACAAAGCTGAGGTATGTGCAGTTAAGGGTCGACTATTTCCTATTTTAAAAAATGTCAGGGGGCGCTTGCATGTTCTTGTTAATCTATGTCAATGACATAATCATAGCAGGGAACTACATAGACAACATTGAAAGCTTGAAGACAAACTTTAATGTTAAATTCAAATTGAAAGATTTGATCCAACTCGAATGTTTTCTTGGGATTGAGGTGGCAGATTCAAGCAGGGCATTTTTTATCCCAGAGAAAGTATGCTCTTGACATCTTAAATGATATGAGATATCTTAGAGCATGCCCATGCGATTTTTCAATGGGGCAAAAGTTGAAGTTAAATAATAAGGATGAGGAAATTTTAAATGATGGGACACAGTATCAAAGACTTGTTGGGCGCCTTATATATCTCACCATCACTCGCTCAAATATTGTATTTTTGGTCAATATCCTTAGTCAATTTATGAGCCAACTGTTGAAAACACATCTAGACTCTGCCTTATGTCTATTGAGATGCATTAAGGCAACTTATGTGTAAGGTATTCTATTGTCAACGTCAAGTCAACTTCAAGTTAAGGGATATTGAGATGCAGAACGGGCAGCATGCCCCGACTCGCAGATACAGATTAGGTTATTGTATTATGATGGAAGACAATCCAATATCATGAAAAATGAAGAAATAGAGCATTGTCTCCTGAATAGATCCATGGCAATAGCCACATGTGAGATGACATGGATATGATATCTCCTTCATGATTTTGGCATCATCCATCCAACACCCTTGGTTCTGCATTGTGACAATCAAAAGGCAATTCACATACCTGTCAATCCTATTTACCATAAACATACAAAACAAGTTGATTGTCATTTTGTGTGAGAACACATCCAAAAAAGAATGATCTAGACTCTGTATGTTCACACCAAAAATCAATGTGCCAACATCTTCACCAGAGCTCTAAGTCGATATCAGTTCATCCGACTAAAAATCAAGTTGGGCGTGGTCAATCCTGAAGCTCCAACTTGAGGAGGAGTGTTAGAGTTTACGTTGAAGTTCTCGTTGTTATTTTCTGTTTTACAGTTTTACGTATGGTAAATTGAGAAAATGTAGCAAATGTTACAAGAAATGATTTCAGATGTAACTAGCAGATTAGGATCAAGAAGGAGATTGAAAGGAAGGTCTCGTATCCCTTCATTGGTATTTATGTTGTAAGCTCCATTATTCATTTTTTAATAACAGAAAATAATATCTCCTCCTTCCAATTTATTCTCTGCAACGTCTTCCTCTTCTCTGCATCATCGAGGTCACCACTTAACACGCTTAAGATTGTAACTAATTATAAGAGGCAAAGGAACTCTCCCTCAGACACGTGTGGAGAGAGAGAGAGAGAACATTGGCTTGTCCAAGATTGGATATTTTTGATGGTTTGTCCAAGATTGGATAAAATGAACAAATGTTACGGAATAGAACATTGGATTTGTTCGTTCCGTAACAACTATACCAAGTCCAATGTTTGTTTGGACCATACTCGGATGTTAAATGTTTGTTGTTTGATGACGATGTGCTGATAACTTGAACAATCATGAATAATGGTCAGATTACTCCATTTTGGATTGTATGACCTGCTCTGTTCATCAGTTTATATGTTTTAACAAGTTTAGTACAGATTTTTTGCCCGAATATGAATCAAATTATAAAACTATGTATAAAATCATGGATTTTTGCTCTCAATATGGATCTCAAATTGGATTTAAATGTCAAAACATACAAAAACTTGTGTATAACCACCTTGTATAGCTCAAATATGGATTTTTTGCCTATGAATACCAAAACATACAGAACGGTGCATCAGTGATTTAGCCAAAGTATCTCTGATACACTGATTAAGGTATTAAATTTTGTTCTTTAACCTGTTACTAAAAGGGCATGAAAGCACCCCTAGGCATGGGCTTAATTTTGATATTTGCTATTTTTTGACTGACTCCTTGTAATTTATGCTCATTACTCAAAAAACACTAAAAATTGTGCACGCGTCAAAATGTGGCATACATTGGAAAAATTTTGTTATGATCAAGTTTATCCTCACTAAACTGCATCACCAATTAGATCCATGACTTTTCTACGTAGTTTTGTACATATATGTGAATTGCAAGCAATGAGATTTTTGTTTCCTGATTCAAGTTGAATTTTGCTAGCATTGATATTCATATCAAACCCTATAATCATTCCATATACTTTGGTTATATGATTCCATTGTTCAAGCTGGCTAATGCTGGCTCAGGCTCGAGTACGAACACTCTATTGGAGCAAAATTTGGGCCATGATCCGGTTGTTGCAGACACCATTCAAACATCAGCTTGGATTGTCACATGTATACATTTATAAGAGCTGCAGAAAAACCAGTCATGCAGACACCAGAAAAAGGCAGCCATTCAGCAAGAAAATATAGAGGATTACACTAAAAAAATACAAAGGATTACACCAGGCAGAAAAATACAGAAGATTACACTGAAAAATACAAATCTAATCCTCCTCTTTACCCACTTTACTACTCACCAATAGCAAATACACAAAGAGTAACAAGTACCCAATTGAATTGGCCTAATCCCAAAGGCCCAACAACACAATGGACATTTCAACAACTAACAGCAAAAATGTTAAAGGTGGTTTAATATATGCAGTTCCAGTCCCATCAAACATCAGCTTGTATACATTTATAAGAGCTGCAGATGAGATGAACCAAAGCCAATTCTGGGTTGTTTGAGCTTAAGTATCTTTGAAAAAAAACTGTTAGTTGGGATCTTCTTGCAGTAAAAAGAGAAGATGATGCTTATCCTGCTTTCCTATGAGAAGAGTGCACCCAAACACCTGTGTCAATCTTATTCAGAAAAGTTGGATAAACAAACAAGATAAGATACCATACACTTTAGATTGCAACAATCACATTAATCTGCTGCATCAGTGCAGTGTAAACCACCAATGACACAAATGCACATCCATCACATTTACAGAAACACTCTACTGTACATCCATCACGAGTTGACATCCTTATTTCAAAGATTCAACCTCAAAATGATACAACAAATCCCACATATCTAATTAAATTATATTGGGATGGAAAAATAAATTCCTTATGAAATTTAGCTTTTTTATTCCATGGCATTTGATCATGGGGAACTCTAGTGATAAACGAGCCAAACAAGGGATGTTCAGGCTCAGCTTATTTATCACTAGATTGAGCTTGTGACTCACTTTGTGTTCGTGTTTAGCCAAACTAAATTCAAGCTCGGCCCGTTCCTGAATGAGACGAGTTGAACAGGAGCTGGCTCATGTAAAAATATTTCATGTTATTTAAATATGGAATATATATTTTTATACAATTAATAGTTGATAAATTATGTATATATTTTCTATACATCATTCTCTTTGTATATATATTTTATGCTTTTTCATTTTATATATTACACTTACAATATATAGTATACATGAAATATATATTTTATCTATAGCCAAGTTGAACACCTTGTGCACCTTGTGTTTGAGCTTGACTCGTTTAAGCTAAATGAGTTGCTCATAGCTCAGCACACTAGCAATATGAACCAATCACGATTGAGTTCATGATGAGCCGAACCAAGCCGAGTCATGTTAGAGAATGGCTCTTCGACCTACCTATGGATAAGAAACAAGCACGAAAGCAAAAAAAGGAGAAAACAACCAAACATGAAAACAAAGATTTTACATGGTTCGGCAAAAATCCCATACATCCATGATTGTATTGAGTCTTCTTTTTTTATTGATTGGGATATACAAAATAGAGGAAGATGCCTCTTTAAATAGGAGGAGTCTATGAATTGGAGTCCACTAGTGTTGTTGGATATTATAACAAGGAGTTTAGGGTAAAATTACATAACTACCTTCTAAAAATCACCTTGAGGGCTAATGCCCCCAAACCCCCATTTTACGGGCAGAAGTCTCACCTCTCGCAACCCTTGTCCAACTTACTGTGAAGTTGGATCTATAAAAATTTGTGGATTTATATCTAGGTAAGAAACAGGCTCCACACTCCAACAATCTTTCACTTGAAGACTGATTCCTTTTCAGCAGCCACACCTTGTGACTTTTCTCCTCATGCAATTCAGATATTCAGTGCGACACCTCCAACTACTATCCATGGAGGTCAATTGAGGTTGTACACAATCTCAACTTTTTTGTAGTAACTATCTTGATCAATATGTCTGCTGGATTTTTTAATCGACGTATCTTCTCAAGTGACAGTGCCCTATCAGCCAACAAATCACAAATAAAGTGATACTTCATTTGAATGTGCTTTGATCTAATATGAAATGTTGAATTATTTGATTGTCATAGAAAATAGCATTATTGCTCTGCTTTCTACCAAAATCTTATAGAAAAATTTTCAACCAGATCATCTCCTTATTGGCTTTAGTAACAACAACATATCCAACTTTAATGATGGGGAGAGCCACATTCTCTACAGCTGAGAGACCGAGCTTATAGCAATGTCACCCAAAGTGTAGACATAACATGTGTAGCTTTTACGATTGTCAGCATCATCACCTAAATCTGCATCAACAAAGCCTTGCAAAATTATGCCACTTTTGTCAAAACAAAGTATCATATCTGTGGTACCTCTCAAGTATCAAAGGATCCACTTCACAACTTCCCAATGTTACTTCCTTGGATATGCCATGTATCTGCTCAGGACTCTCACTACTTGAGTTATGTCTGGTCTGGTACAAACTATACCATAAATCAAGCTGCCAATTGCTCAAGCATATGAAACTTTGGACATATACTCATAATCCTCATATGACTTGGGTGACTGCTCTTTTAATTATTTGAAATAACTTGTCAAATGAGTACTTATGAGTTTTTCATCCTGCATATGAAACTTGCTTAACACATTTTAAATATAATTTGCCTGAGACAACATTAAAGTGTCAGCTTCTCGTTCTCGAGAAATTCTCATTCCAAGTATTTTCTTTGCAGCTCATAGATCCTTCATTGTAAACTCCTTTGGTAATTGTTACTTTAACTTGTTGATCACTTGAATTTTAGATCTTACAATCAGCATATCATCTACATAAAAGAGCAAAATAATATAGCATTCATCAAACCTTTTAAGATAACAACAATGGTTCATCTAACATCTCATGAATCTATGCTTACACATGATCCATCAAACTTTTTATATCACTATCTGGGATCTTGCTTCAAACCATACAAAATCTTATTCATCTTGCACACAAGTTCTTCCTTACTCTGCGCTGCAAACCCTTATGGTTGCACTATGTAAATATCTTCTTCTAGATCACCATAAAGAAAAGCAAGTTTCATATCTAATTGCTCTAATTTCAAGTTTTCAGTTATAACAATATTTAATACAAGCCTGATTGTAGTTAATTTAACCACAAGAGAGAAAAAATTTAGTGTAGTCAATACCTTCCTTTTGTTGGAATTATTTCACAACCAGCCTCACTTTGTATCTCTTGCTACCATCAAGTTCTTCCTTAATTCAATAGACTCATTTGTTATAAAGTATCATTTTGCCCCTAGGCAGTTAGGTTAGAACCCATGTTTGATTTGCATGCAATGAGTCTATCTCTTCTTTCATTGCTAGCTCCTACTGGTGAGAATTATTAACATGCATTGCTTTATTAAAATATTTTAGCTCATCATCATCAATCAACAATAAATAATGGAAAGAAGGAGAATATCACTGAGTAGATCTGGACACTCTAGACAATCTTCTCAGCTATATCATAGGTATGTTAGCGTCTAGTTGTGGCATAATATTTTCAGGACTCTCTTGAACTCTCCTTACCACATCATGCTCAGAGATCTCCAATTCAACATGCACACCCTTTCTTGCATTGTCAGATTCTGCAACAGATCTTTCTTTATACAAGACATTTTTATTGAATATAAGATCTCTCCTTATAATCATTTTGTTCTGATCATCCTAGAACCGATATCCAAATTCGTTATTACCATATCTAATAAAAAAATACTTTTTGAACTTTGGATCTATCTTATCCCTGTCATCATAATCAACATGCATATATGAAATACAACTGAAAACTTTCAAGTGTGACAAATTTACCTTGTTGCTTATCCACACCTCCTCTGATAGTTTAAATTATTAAGACATAATTATTTGATTATGTTTGCCAAACAATTCATTTAAATAAATTCATGGATGTTATTGCTTAATTGTTATTTGGATATTGAATCTCTAAGTGATAACTAAATCATGAGTTGGAGCTGGACCCAAGTCCAATACAGGAATTGTATCCAGGTCCATGTTGAGTTATCATATTTGTAACCTGCCTGAAATTTTTAACCAAAAATAAATCATTATTTTTCATTGTATATTCTTTAAAAAAAAAATCCTCATATTTTCAGGTTATAAATTTTGAGACGTAGTTTTGGTATCAGAGCCTAGGTAATTAAATTGGTTCATGCCCCGTCCAGCAATCCGACATCGCAAGTAAGTATGTTGAAGCTTAGTTGTTTGATTGTATATGTATGTTTTGTTGATATTCCCTGAAAACTTTTGTGTGAATTCGAGAATGTAGAAATGAATGCTAGAAACATCACACACCAATCTTGACAGTAGGACCTAGACAATTATGTTAAGTTGTTTGCATAGATGGCATGAGCAAACAGGTGTAATGATATCATGGACACCTTAAAAAAACTAATTGGGTTGACACAGCAGGCGATTGCAATGCAGATGATGGGGAATAATCTGCAGTATAGGTGAGGTTATCATCTACAAAAAGTTTACGGATATAGATCCATCTGCATTTGTTGAGAAGATAGATCTCGAGGCAGTAGAAAACTGGATACAAGAGATCGAGCAAATCTTTTTAGTGCTAGAGGTCCTTAAAGACCGTAAGGTTAACTTTGGGACTAATCGACTTAAGGAACACACAAAAAAAAATGGTGGAAAACTATCCACGAGGTTAGGTTCGAGAATAGGCCAGTGTTCTGGGCTCAGTTCGTGGAGGTCTTCAATGTTGCCTACTTTTCAAAGCACGAAAGGAGCAATAAACATGGTGTAATTAAATATAGTCATAGACTTATACTCTCATTGATATATATGTAGAAACATGTTATATGTATAGTCTTATGTTAGATTGCTCCTGAAATCGTCTTATTCATGAATATGGTGTAATTAAATAAATAGATGTTGATGAAGTGGATTTAAAATAAATACTAGGATTTAAGTTTATTTCAACAACTTGATGAGACATATATTGAAATAGAAATTATTTAATTATTTTAAGAGTTATATAAGGTTGGGATTTGAATGATTCATAGTATATAAGTCTAAATTGGACTAAACATCAAGGTTTTAAAATTAAAATGACATAAATGTGTGTTAAGCTCTTAATGTTATTTTGCTAAACACATTATGAATCTAAAAAGCCTTGATTTTATGGTTGAAAGTGCATAACATGATTGAATTATAAAATGCTTCCTTGAATCATATCAACTATTATAAAAGTGAAAGAAACATTCTTTTCACTTGAAATGCTTTCAAAATGAGTTAATTGCTTAAGAACATGATTGCATGATTTTTTGCATGTTTTGAATATTGCATAGCCTGCAATCATGTGTTTGAACAAAAAATAAATTTGGATATATAAATCCGAAGTTGATATGTTGATGTAGTGAATCACTTTGTGAAATTAAAGAATAACTCTGAATATGTGTATATGAAAAAAATATATATCAAGTTTCTCATGATATACATGAAAAGTGAGTAAAATTATGGTTGATATGTTCCCTGAATGAATAATTTAGATGAGAACATGATTTACTATTTTTTTACATGCTTTGAATGTTTAATGCATGACATTTGTTTATGATTTTGGATAACAAAACATAATGATTGGATCCAGATACATTGATTCAAAGCTGATATGACCATGTAATGATCAAGTAGTAATTCACTTTGAAAAGTAAGAGTAAATAACTCTGATTGCATGTTTAATAAAGAACATGCTTATTCTTTTCATAATGCATGAAAAGTGAGAGCATTTTCCATATTTTTAGAATTGATTAAATAAGTTTGGTTTGATATATTTAAAGCTTATGGATGTAAATTGCATGCAATGTGACTAGATTTTAATTTGAATCTAGATAAGGGTCTACTAGTATTGATTTTAAGCATGAATATGTTTGAAAATTACTATCAATATAAATGTTGACATGAATATTTTGCATCAATGGGTTGATGGATAGTTTATCAATGAATTAACTCCTGAAGTTAAATTAATTAGTAATATGACAAACAACCAACTGTCAGATAGTCAACCCATAGATGGTCATAAAAAGATCATGTATTCCTCCCCAAAATATATATATTAAGAGGATTTATGGCCTTACCTAAAACTCATGTGGTTAGTGAAGGTTGGCCACCTCTACTTACCATGTGAGGAGATTATCATGGATAGTGGAGGTTGGTCATCCTACTAACCATATGATGAAATCTTTTTATTGCATAAGATACAAGAAAAATGTGACATTGCAATACATAGAAAAGTGAGAGTTTAATTATAATTTGCATATGTATGTAGATATGTAGCATGATCGCTTGTTTGAATGCATGAATGAATATTTTGTTTTTCATGTTTTAGATTCCTTATGCATGGTAATAATATTTATGACTATTTTGATATAAATATATTGATCCAAAATGATCATGTGATAATTAACTTGATGAGTGTTTTAGCATGTTATATGTGATGATGATGCACATGGATTATGTCAGTATAGTCTATTGTAAATTCATAAAAAGTGAAAGCATAAATTATGTTTGACAAATCAAATTTTTTTTATTCATGGGATGTTAAAAATTCATAGTACTCCACTAGTGTGCATGAGAATTTTATGTAAGGTTATTAGGACATGATGATGTCTTAAAACATAGTGATGGAAAAGTAATATAAACCTCATGACTATCTAGAAAGTGAGACTCTCATTATGATATATCTACATATTAAGAGTTCTGATTGAGATTTTTGACATGATAAGAAACCTATATAGTTATGTGAAATAAGTGTATAAAATGATTATGATGAAAAATCAACTTAATTTGTGAATATCTTCATGGTAGAGATGTATCATGACAAAAAAGTCTAACTATATATGTAAAACCATGTAATGTCATTGCTAAACTCATATTATATACGAGAAAGAATCATGATTCATATGATGATGAAAAAATCATGTATATGTGAAAATAATTTATAGCATGTGAGGCAAACATCACCCTCAAATATTTATATAACCCTTGAAATTGTGCAAGGTCACTTGATGCATATGATATACCATGCATCAATTGTGATACAAGATGTTGTTTGTCCCTATAGCCAAGTGAGAGATGTTAGATCCAAAGAATGAATCCAAGTATTAAATCCAAATTATAGATCTAGGTTATGGAACCAATATGTCATTGGGTCTAACCAAAGAATCGAAGGAATCACTCACTGGACCTTTCCACTTTGTGTGCAGTTAAAGTAAAGGTGATTATTAGATAGTGGTGTATGATGATAGAGTTGGTTAGTTGGGCAAATGCCAACACCAAGAGGAGAAAATAGATATAGCCCAAGGTCTCTAAAGCATGGGTAAAGAGGAATGACAACAACTCTCCTGAAGCATGCCTTCTATCCATCAAATCTCTCTCTCTCCTTATTCTCTTTCTACTGGTTCTACAATTTGGTCTTCCCATGTCTATCTCGGCCATAAGTTATACAACTATACTATTGGGTTTTGAACCTACAACATCCCAACACAAGGTCGCGTACACTAACTGCTCCTACCAAACAAGTAGAGCCCCCATTGGTAATATCGAATACAAAATAATCTTTAGAACTATACTGCCCAATTCCTGTTTCAGATTTATTTTATTTTTTTTATATTTAAAACCCAAAGAAATCGGCACCTAGCACGAAGACCTAATCGCGCTGAAGACCTGGTTGCACTGGCAGCCTGCCATAACTATGGCCATCGTGCCGGTACCATAAAACTCTGAGGCTGGGAGCCCTGCCTCTGGGCCTATGCTAGGCATTGGGTTGCGCAGAGGGGCGACACCCATGGGAATCAAACTTTGACTGACCATATAGTAGCCAGAGCCCTACCCCACAATGCCAACCCCCCTTGGGGCAACGACATTGGACTTGAACCAGTGTTTCTGAGTTTAGCATCTCATGATCCTGCCTAAAAAAACTGAAATCACCATAATACCCTTGGACATGTTGGTCCTTTTGTGGTGACCCGAATTCGTTCGTCCTGTTCAAGGCCCTGACAAGCAAGGACATTCATTAATGAAAGGGCAATTTCATCATTTTAAGGAGAACACGAAAGTCTTTTTGTGAATCACACTAGCGTAGAAAAGCACAACCTGTACGACCATAGAATTACCAACAGAGAGCATATCATACGTATTACGTACTCATGGATGCAACTCCATCATGTATAAGCTTATCATAATGCATGACATGACATGAATGATGGCATGCATGTATGCATGGACAGATATACTAAAAAAAACAAAAGGACAAACGGGATGAAAGGGAGGAGGGGGGGGGCGGCGAGGCAGCGCAGACGACCCACGTGACGCTGCGGGCCCCTACCGAAAGCGACGCCCCTCCACCGCACGTGCGAGGCTGCCTGTTCTACACGTACAAAGCATAGCGGTGGCAACCAGGGAAGCGGCGGGTGATCCAACGGACGACGTCCCTCGTTGCGCTCCGATTGTACGGCTGGGGAGCATGTGCCTTCGCTGCCACGGCTGAAGATTTCGCGTCCTTGTATGGCGCGGTGGTCGGCCGTTCACACGGTTTTGTTCTTTTCTCTCTTTTTCCGTTCTCGCGCGGAGGGCGTTTGACCGACGATTGTGGACGTAAAGATCCCTCTGTCCCTTATCGGATCTGGTTGTGAACTTTGGGTCGAGGACGGTTCGGATCTAGCAGGCAAAAGAAAATCCAGGGTCTAAGGGCTGCTACATAGTATGTTTATCTAGGAACTTGATTTGGAGTAGTTAGATGGAGAATGTTCTTTTAAATCATGGACATTCGCTCCAATATTGAGGTCCGGATCCACTCGACATATTGAGCAGGCTCGAGCCGGAGCCGATTTAAACACGTGACCATATATTAGTCCAAGACAAAGACATACCGGGACGGGACCGCCCGCACCGAGATTTGTGGAGACACGGCCTAGTACGCAGTGGAACGGGTTAAGATGACCGCAAAACGTTTGACGTGGCCTGGCCCCCCGCGTAACGACAAACGCAAGTCGGAAGGATAGTGCCGTCACTGCCTTCCCCGGTTAGGGTTGGGCTCTTTGTTGATGATTTCATGGAACCCCTGCGAACCTCTCTCTCTCTCTCTCAATTCCGTTGGCTCACAAATAGCGAGATTAATGTTGCCCTTGACAGATCCGCATCCTTCATACCAACCAAAGTTTCTTCCCTTTGACCGAGCACACGGCCATCGTAAGCACGATATCGCAAAAACATAAAGAGAGAGAGACGACCATTAAGTTTTTTTCTTAACCCTTGAGAGAAAACTAGATCGCGTCCTTCCTTCTCCAACACCAACACCACCATCATTGTCATATCACTAAACGATCTAATCCACCAACACACACAGACAACGGGGGGAGAGAGTTGATAGAGGGTGATATTCGGACCTGTAGTCCGGCGATAAACACGCCGTTAAAAATTATATTTACACCGTCGAACAAGAAAAAGAAAAACATAAATATCAAACAAGAAGGAAACTCAGACGAGGGGAGGCGGGAGGTTAAGGTCGAAGAGGAACCGCCGCTTCCCCTCGGCCTCGCCGTCGTCGCTCCTCCCCACCTCGAATCGGAGCTCGGGCGCCGCAACCGCCACCGTCACCGCGGCGGCAAGCGGCCTTTCTTCGTAGAAACCCCGCAACTGCTGCAACTGCTCCCCACCACCCCCGCCGGCGGCGGGCTCCGGCGAGCCGCCGCCGTCGCGGGCGGGGGTGAAGTTAGTCTTGGCCTTGGTCCCGCGGAGGTTGCGGGCGGCGTTGTCGTAGGCGCGTGCGGCCTCTTCCGCGGTGTCGAAGGTGCCGAGCCACCTGCGCGTCTTCTTCCACGGGTCCCTGATCTCCGCTGCGAACCTCCCCCACGGCCGCTTCCGCACGCCGCGGAAATGCGTCTCCTTCGCCGGCACCGTCCGCGGAGACGGTGGTGACGGGATCTCCTTCTCCGGCGCCGGCGCCGGGGGCCGCCAGCCCCCCGTCTCCTTCACCATGTGGAGCGCCTCCACAGCCATGGCCAAAGAAAAGAAATTCGTCAAAACAACCTCTAACCCCAGAAACTACACCCTCTCTACTGGTTGTAGAGAGAGAGAGAGAGAGAGAGAGAGAAAAGGACGTTGGGATAGAGCGAGGAAACAACCCTTTCTAGAGGAACGTGAGAGAGAGAGAGACGGAGGCACGAAGGAGCGGGCGGCCAACGATGTATTTATAGCGAAAATCCGCCGTTTACGCGACACGGCAAATTTACTTTTTTCACCGCCAACCCTTATCTTATCTCTCTCTTCTTTCACCGCCAACCCCTCTCTCTCTCTTCTTATATATACCATGTGGCATGCAAATCCAAGTATGTATGCGGACACAGTTCATGCTGATGCGTTGATGTTTGTGACATGGATGTTGGTTCTTTCCCTCTCTCTTACATTATAGAAGAGAGAGAGAGAGGAATGCAAGCGTGACTACGCTTTGTATGTATGTTGGCGCATGAATGTTACGTCAGTGTTGGTTTTGTATATCTCTTGTTAATCAGTGCCATCTTTTAGGTCATTTACAAAACTGCCATCTTGGTAACTCTTGACTTTTGCAAGTGTGGACATTGTTTGGGGCTGTTTGGACTTTGACTTGGCTAGTGGTGAGGTTATGACTGGTTGGGAAGGTTTGAGTCGTTTCGGGTGCCGGATACATGGACACCCGCTCGGATTCGTCGTTGGGTCTTGGTCAGATTGCTTGTAGGGATGTAAACGGCTCGGAATCAGATCAGATGCATGACCAATACCATGTTCAATTAATGGGATGCTGGCTAAATAGATTCGGATTCAAATGGTGACTAGCTCATACTAAGTCTGCTTTTTTACATGTGAACGAATTCACAAATCCATCAAATTCAATATTTATTGGATTCAGTAGCAAAAAAATCAAAATCATATCCTCATCCGATTATAATCTGCTATTGTTTTCGCTTACCATCTCAGCTTCATTGTAAGCTCGAGCTTAGCTCAAAAAGTATGGCAGGCTGAGCCAACGCGGCTAGGTCTCCGGGTTGAAGCAGTTCTTTTAGTTAAAAAAAAAAAAAAGTGTTGGTAAATTCTTTGCCAAATTACGGAATTTATTAAGGATCCCCAAAATATAATGTTGTTGAGCATGTATTGTGGACCAAGGTTGTTAAATGCGATGAGGCGAAGCGAGGCATTGAGCCTGCGCTTCGCCTCTGAGGCGTACGCCTCAGGTACTAAGGCGTACGCCTCTGAGGCGTACGCCTCAGGTACTAAGGCGTACGCCTCTTACAACGTGAGACTCTCAAGCAAGGTTGTAAATGCGATGAGGCGAAGCGAGGCGTTGAGCCTGCGCTTCGCCTCTGAGGCGTACGCCTCTCACAACACTGTTGTGGACACCGTCGACATGGGTGGCTGGTTTGTCCTTTTGAGTAAAGCCCCAAAGCCAAAAGCCAAGGTTGTCCACTTTCACCCACATATATCTGTTCCCCCTTTATTCTAATAGGCAAAAATAGGTGACGTGAAAGTCTCATGGGACTAAAAAGGAGAAAGATGCAAAAGGATGCAGCTTTATCTCTCATTGCACCAAAGATATAATAAAAAAAACACAATCGGATTGATTTAACATTTTCCCACGATCATTTTTATGATAGGTTGAGCTCATCATCTTTTTCAGAATGACACTCATTGACTAAGATGGGCTTTCAGGAGAGATGAGTTCAGGTGATAATGAAAAGACATGCTTCTTGAACTCATCTCTCATGTTTAGATTAAGGGCTGGCTGCTAAATCTCTCATGTTTAGATTTTCGGAGTCTATGCCCAAGATCACGATAGGTTAGATCCGATACTGAAATAAATATATACACAAACACAATAAAAAATCAACAAAGAAACAAACAACCATAAGGCCAAAAGAATTAAGTAATTCATCGATGTGCTTACTGCCACACAAAGAGAGTACCTGTAGTTTTGTTGGACCTCTCAATGGTGGTTTGTGGGTCTTATGTTGGAACCCATTTTCAAGTCACACACAGCATTCTCCACCTTGGTTTATACATGCCTCATTCAGCTCTCAAACAACACCTCATTTCCTTAAGTTCAGGTCAACCATGAAATCTTCAATTTTCACAGCCTTATTTTTTTCATCTGCAAAAGTCATATTTTTTATGAACGAATCCACAAGAGCAAAACGCTATCACATCATCATCATATGCACATTGCCGATGAGCTTGAGTAACCTCTCTTCGAAATTGAATCATCTTCTACAATGAGTTATCTGGTGACTGAACCTGAAAATATCTTGATGAAAAACTATCACCTCTTCTTTTTCTTGATTTCATGATCTACCTGCAACAAAGTTTTCACTTGTTTTATTACTCTCAACCTTCATATCCCTTGCCTTCACCATGAAGCTCTTGATGACATCGACATCACAATAAGTCATGTTTCTTTTAAACAACCCAAGCAAGTCTTTTTTTTTTTATTACTACCCTAAAAGAAAAAGATATTGCAATTGCCCCCAACTATAACCTTCACAACCATTCAGTATAGATTTTCAAACCTCTTTCCTTTTATCAACACTCATGCATGTCTCGTAACAACCAAGGTTTCACCCTTTGTAACCCTTCGAATCCAATGTATGAAAAGAAATTAATTTCTTTTTCAATTTTAGTATATATTTAACATCAACAAGAGTATGAATCACTCCATCAAGCATTTTTAGTTTAATTATGCAAACTCCTATTACCTTATAATAGGCACCATTCTCCATAAAAAACATTTTGTCATCACATGTGTAGGAATCAAACATATTCATGCTATAACATATATGAAAAGAACAACCAGAATCTAAAATCTATGAATCATAAAATGAAGTTATACCTGAGAAAAATACCAGACTTTCTCCATTTCCTCGGAACTGCTCACTACACCACTTGCTTGATAAATATCTTTGGTCTTCATTTTCCTCATATCTTCTTCATGCTTTTTGCATTATATCTTCTTATGACATAATTTCTTGTAGTAGTAGTACATCATTATGATTTCAATCTTGATCGTGCTTCTTGAATCGTCATCGATCGTGATCCAATATTTTTGCCACAAAGCCCTCATCTTATCGGTTATTGGTGCTAGTCTTCTTAAGCATCTCATTGCAGAGTAATGCTACAGTTACATCATTAAATTTGTTATTCTGTTTTTTATATAAAATAGTAGTTAAATACGCATACTCCGAAGACAATGATTTCAAGATGATTAAAGATTTATCATCCTCACTCACGATCTTATTAAAGGCATTCAGATGCTCTAAGACACTACTACCTTCCTTCATCTTCAAGTTATAAAGTTGTAACGCCCTAAAATTTTAACAAAAAAATACATACAAAATTTTTTATGTGAGGTCTTATCTATGCTATTGCCTTAACCAAATTGAGCTCTAAGGAGTCAACTTGCACAAGCACTAATGTTTAATAGCTCCTTAAAACTGAATTCAAGAAAAGACATTCAGCTGATAAAACCCTTTATTTAAAATTACGTAGAATTTAGAATTCACAATGAAAACAATATTTTGAAAATGGTTAAACATTATGGGTAAGATAAAGGTATTTAAAACAATTTTAACAACCTATAAACTAAACTAATTCATTCATTTCATAATTCAATAGTTCATTTCAAATGTTCAAAGAAATAAATAGTAAATCAGAGTAAATATCCATGGGGTCTAAATAAAATAAATGGTTTTCATGGCATCCCCGCAAAATTCTGCAACCGCTCCTCAACTCATTCATTCAACATCTATATATTTATAAAATAGTGTGTCAGACTCCAATCGAGTCTCAGTAGGACACACATTAACATTGCATGTATACATAGTACGAAGCATACATAAGCATGTATAAACAATAAAAATATATATTATCAGGCATTTAACTAAATCACTACAATGATTAAATTCAAGAAACACAATTATTAGAACATGTCATCATTACATCTCATGTCATTACAGGAATGCTTTTAACACAGACATATAAACAAAAAAATTTGCATAAATGTAAAGTGTTCCTAATTAACTAATTAATTGTTTATCTTGCATCTCACGTCATTACAAGCATGATTGTAGTGTTGGTCAGTCGAGATCACTCAAACATTTATTATGCTATGTATTTTACTATACCTGAATGACTAACTAGACGACAACCCAAAAAGAAATGGTCAATTATCGAGAGAAAAACTCCAAAGGTGTACAACAATTGGATTGATCAAGGAAATGACTCTACAGGTTAAGGAAACTACCACCTAGGCCACACGGTAGTCTCAGCCTCCTAACTTCTTTAATTGGGGACCAAGTGTGACCTTTCACCCACAAAATTGGTATACAGACAACACCTCATGAGTTTTCAACAACCCCTTGCTCACATTTGAGTAGTCCAGAGTACTTGCATGTTGTACACGCTTTACAGCACAAGAATATCATTTGACCAAATCCATAAAGTCGTGCATACAAGGTATCTCAGTGGTTCCTTAAACCACACATCATCAATCAACAAGTACATGCATGTCTCTACATGCCTTATTGCACAAGCACATAAGCTTATGCAACACATAAATTTATGCTCTCAAGGTACTAATTGATACCTTTAACCGTAAGCCCACTCATGAGTATTCAATCATGCATCATGGAATTCAAGTATCATATCATGTCAACAATAATTAATCATCATAATGCATGCTCATAAATCGTATCATAACATATGTTACATATCATACTCATTCAAACATGTAAACAAAGCACTCATTCATTTAACTATGCAATTACAATTCAGCATATGCATAATCATCACTGTTACAACTGTAATTTTTTTAAATTAAAAAAAATAGATTTTTTATAGTTAATGTCAACATGGAATTTAAATTACATGATAAATTACCATTTGAGTAGAGCTTGAGAATTTATTGGATACAAAGTTAAAATAGACTTGAATTTCACTTAGAATTTAAAGATAGTTTAATTAATAGATTTGGAATGAATCTCAAGCTAGGAAATTATTTTGAATTAAGTTTAGATTTTTAATCAGATTTAATGTGGATCTAATTTTGGAGTTGAATTTTTAATTTGGTAGAATTAAGAATTAATATAAGTTTGAGTATAAAATACACATGAAATTGAATAGTGGTTGAATTTGAAATTTGAATCAAATTTAGAATTTTTGGTAATTAATAAATAATAAAGAATGGTTTTTTATATTTAATTCAGGTAAAATATAGAATCTTAATTAAAACTAAATTGAGATTTAATTTGTGTATTAAAAGAGTGAAAATTTAATCAAGAGATGAAATCAGATTTAAATTCAAAGTTAAATTGGACTTTAAAATACATATAGAATTTAGTTTTAAATTTGAGTGAAATTTAATGTGAAATCGGACTTTTAAATTGGATTTGGATTTTTTAATTGGACATGAATTTGATTTGAATTTCTTATGAGTTTAGATCCCAATTGAATTTGGAATCCAAAATAAAAACCCTTTTAAAATTAATTCTAATTAAATCCATAGAACAAAAATTTAAATTAAAACACAATTAATGGAAAAGTAGGAGTCCATGGGTTGGATGTAACCCCTATGTGGGCCAGGCTAATGAGTATTCTACATTTTTTAAAGTGTTGTTAAGATCTAAAACTTTAGTATTAGGAAACTTCTCTTAAACCCAAGCCAAGAAATTTAAAAGTTTCTATTTAAAATATAGGAAAATTTTGCCTTTTATCTTAAACTTAGATATTTTTGCTAAAAACTTTTGGAAAGGGATCTCCCCAGGGTGGGATGTGGACCCTCTTTGTTATTGTTGAAACCTCTTTAAAAGGCCAGCCATAAAAAGTAAGAATAGGTATATATATATATATATAGGTATTTTATAAGTTATAAAATTAATAAGTAGGTAGATGTATAGGTGTTTTAAATAAGAAACCAAAACAAAAAACAAAAGGGTTTTGGAAGGTTTTGGTTGAAAAACAAAATAGCAAAGAAAAGTTTTGGGAATTCTTTTTATATATATGCAGAGAAAGGGTTCACTCCCCCCTCTCTTCTCCTTTATTATTTCTTATTCCCCTATTCTTCTATTCTCTATCTTTTCTCTTTTTCGCCCTCTCTTCCTCCATATGGTTTTTCTTTGGAGGATCGGTTCGAAGGAGGTATAGCCGTGGTTCAAAAGACACTACAAGAAACCTGTGGATTAGCGATGACCTAAATTCATCGCTAATCTGTTGCTAAATTGTTTAGCGATGAATTAGCGTCGGATTAGCGACAAAAAACTTTCATCGCAAATTTTTCGACACTAAGTAGTGCCAGAACTTGTCCGGCGCTAATTTATGATGGATTAGCGACGGATATGATCCATTGCGAGTCTTTCGCTATTTTAAATTAGCGATGGATAATATTCGTCGCTAATCTGTCGTTAAATTAAAAAAAAAAAATTGCTCGCTGCCGGCGCGTTCTCCGGCAAGGAGCAATTTTTTTTTCACAGAACCGACGTGTTTCGGCAGGCTACGACTCCGCACGGATCCGGGGGGAGCTCCTCTTCAAGTTCCTGGTCTGCCACGAGAACCAGCCGAAGAGCTTCACGGCAGGGGCGCATTCCGGGGGGAGATCCTCTTCAAGTTCCACAGGTCTGCCATGAGAACCAGCCGAAGAGCTTCACAGCGGGGGCACTCAGCTTCAGTTGTGACTCCGCGCAGATCTTCGCGAGCTGCAGGGGGAGGAGCAACGAGTACGGCATCTTCGCGACTTCGGCAGGCTCTTCACGACTCCGCACGGATCTTTGCGACTTCGACAGGCTCCAGTGGCTCCTCAACAGCAGCCTCCTCTTTGTCGCCACTCTCTTCGACTTTGGCATGATCCAGTGGCTCCTTAACAGCAACCTCCTCTTTGTCGCCCCCTTGACGTCTCGGCTCCGGCGAAGCCACGGTGGCTCCATCTGTGACTTCTCCATAGGTGGGGATCGACTCTTTGTGCACGTCGTTAGCGGGGCTTCTGGCGTCCTGATGGTTTAAATCGAACGGGAGGGAAAAACAAATAGAGGAAAAATTTCGCGCATCAGGTGGGACGAAAAATTAACGACGAAATTAGCGAGGGAATATTTCCATCCCTAATCCGTCGCTAATTAGTGACGGATTAGGGACGGAAAAAATCTCTCGCTAATTAGCATTTTTTGTAACATTTTTGGAGATGAAAAAATGTTGTCGCTAATCCCTCGCTAATTAGCGACGGAGATATTTCCATCGCTAATTTTGCAAATATTGCAAACGTTAGCGACAAATAGTTTTCGCTTGCTAATCCGTAGCAAATTGGCGACGGAAAAAATCCGTCGCCAATTTCCGTCGCTAAGTAGCATTTTTCTTGTAGTGAGAAGTACTGCTATGGTTCGGAGGTACTAATCGGTTCAAGCCAACGACCATCTAGTTTCAGTGTTTGCATCCAATGGTTTCGATGAATCAAGGTAAGGGTTCTAACTCAATACATGTAGACTAGAACCCGTATGCACGAGTATACATCAAATTTAATTCCATCCTTGGAACTTGTATATCAATTCTAGTATAACTAGGGCTGATATCGGTTCAGATCTGACGAGCACTGAAATTGGTTTGAGAAAAACCTTGATTTCGGTGTAATAATGTGTTTTCCCATGCATGGTTTGGGCAAACCCGATATCAGGTCTAAGTGGGTTCAACCATGATGCAAACCGGATTATTTTTTCATAGCAATTCGAATTCTAGAAAAAAAAAAAAAAGAGTTTAGCTTTTGTATGTTTAATAGGGTGTGAATGTGTTGTTACAGACGTGTGCGAAGTCGCTTCACGACGCTGGTCAAAATCCTCAAGACTTCGATCAGTCTCTATTAGTGCTGTGACTGATCGATCTCAGCTGGTTTTTCAAAAGAAAATAAACATTATTCTAGTAATTTTTTTTAGTGTGAGATAAGTTTACAAAAAAAAGAGCCTTGATGTAATGAAAGTAATGTCCTATGAGAGGACCATGTTTTTTGTATGTGGTTCTCTGAAGGGATCGAGTCAGTGTTGTTGTTTTTGTAAATTTATTGATTAATCAAGTAAATGGGAAGAATATCCTATTAAGGGATTTTGTGGAAACTCTTTGTACGCTTGAAAATGGCTTGCTTTTTCCTCAAATGCCATTACAAGATGCCAAAAGATATGTCGATCAATAGGATAGTGGTTTGAGGTTGAATTTAAATGATTTTGTATCAAGCCATTTTAGTCTCTACCCTTGCAACCTTTAAAAAAAAAAAAAGGAACAAAAACAATAACTGTAAATAGAAAAAAAACACTTTTTTGTTTATAAAAATTGTGTTGTTTTTATTTAGTTTCTGTTTATGTTTATGAAAGGAAAATATTAATAGGTTGATCCTCACATTGTCTGTATTTCTTTAAGCTTAAAAAGGAAAAATGTTATGCCTAGTGAGCTCGGCTTCCTCAAGCGGAAGGCCTAAACAACTCGCGAATCTGACCCACTTATGGGTCAATTTCGAAAGTACGTGGGAACTGGTCAAACAAGCTCTAAAGCAGGCTGGGCCTGTTTTGGTTCGATAAAAAAATGTGGTGTTTAGGAACTGATCCATTGAGGATCAGACCTATGTGGGTTTCAAACTTGTACCGAGTCGGTCCTTCATGGGACTAGGTCGGTTTGGTTCTAAAAAAATTAGTATAACAGACTGACCCCAACAGGGATTGGTTTGTCCGATTTCAAGAAAAAAAAAAAAAAAGGTTTCTCACTTGATAGGAAATGTGTTTCCTATAAGTTTTCCAATCAATTTTATATGAAATGTTTGGTTACATGTTTTGAAAACACAGAAAATGGGTTTCTATATACAAATGGAGTTTATGGTATCCCTAGTTTGGTGTCATTTGAACGATCCATAAAGGTATTAAAAATCAAATCTCTAAGTTAGCATTTCAATGTTTATTTTTGTTTGCCTATTTTCATATGGCAACTTGCTTCCTTTGCTTTATTATGTTTTTCCTCCAAGTGGAGAGCATACCGAGTCATATTAAAGCTAAACTCTAAAGATATATTAAAAATTGACTAAGTCAACATTAATAACTATTTTCTTGCTTCTCTTGTCTTTTCCATTCCGATTCGATTCACCTATTCTTTTACGAGCCAATCTGAAAAAACAAGAACCTGAGTCGTGGAGCCATTGGCATGAATAGATTCGTCGATGAATCAATCATGTGTGAGAAGCTTGAGGTACCTCGGATCAGATCTAAACTGAAGTTGAAATGGGTCTGATCAGTTTTTAAAGAATTTGTTTTAGAAAAAAAATGTGGCCATACATGTTCATAGGACAGATCCAGTTATGGATCAGACGTAGAAACCAAATTTGAATGGGAAGTCGAAAGTATGATAGATCAAACATTATCATAGAGAATTAGAGTGTTGTTTACGCCCAAAAATCTGATGATTCATTCTAGTTCTTCTTTTTGGTCATGACCATTTGAGTAGCCATTTGGTGGCAATGCACTTTCCAAAAATTATAAGATTATATTGTGTATAAACTTGGTCAAAGCCAGATTGCAATAAGTAAAAATCTGAGATTTTTACAATAGATACATGAATATGTTAGCTAAGCATATTTGTAAACCTTGCATCAATTAGAGTCTAAAGTATGGTAAAATAAATAATTTACCTAAACTAGTTTTTTGTTCGTTGAACTGACCTGTCCACTTTAGTCACTTTGAAGAAACATCAACCAAAAAATTTAAAATTTTTTGTAAATTTATTGTAGCTATATGGATATGTCTAGCAAAATCTCTCACAAATATCTGGTCCAAACTTCATTTTTGCTATGCATTAAAATTCATGGTTCGCAGTCTATTCTGGTTTTTAGACAGACTGTGCTCCAAAAATTCCAGGTTTCAAAGCCATCTTCCGTGATTTTTAACTTATAAACCTTAAGAAATTTGTGCATCAAATTTTTATTGGAAGTTTATCAATTTAATCTAACACATATAAAATTTTCAGGTATAACCATGAAACAAATTAATAGAAATGAAATTCACAAGACAATGCAGTTGCATACAAAATTTCTATCAGGACAAAAATTTTGTTTCGACTTTTGAAAGTTGTTACTTACGAACAAAGAACATGATTTAGGGTATTTCAGAGAAATCATTTTTGGTAAAACCCTTTTCGAAGTCTAATATGTCTCTAAAACCATAGGATATCAGTCCAAGCACATAGTTAGGACTGATATCACATCAAATACATTTCTGAAGTTTTATTTTCAGCATGTATATACACCCTTGATGCTATACATATGCACAAGCCAATGAGATCTTACTTGAAAATCGTGTAGAATAGGAAAATGATGGATATCGGGTTGCTTCACTACCATCGTGTTCTCCTTCCTCAATCAGTACCTTCAATGGCTGCCACAACTACAAAGGTCCCTCTCCTAGGGGCGTGAATAGGGAGGAAGATAAAAAACACAAAAATATCTAAGTGGAGAAGATGAATAATTGAGAGAGAAGAGAGAGAGCATATGAGAGAGAGAAGAGAGGGGGTGTGTGAGAGGGTCTTTATATAAGCCCTCTCCTCCCCTTATTCCAATTAGGAGAGGTCTCTCTCTCTCTATCCCCCAAAATTGTGTGGATAAAGAAAGAATCCCTCTTGCTTTAGGTCTCTTCATAAATTTTTTCAATTAAAATTTTCAAGTCAATGGGACTCCTACTGTTTTAAGCGTCCACATTGATTTTATTTTTATTAATTATAAGAGAGGTGGGGACATCCCACCCTCTTAAACTTCTATTTAAATAATTTAATTGCATTGCCACATAGGCAATTAGGTCTAATTGGGGCCCGCCTAGGGTCCAATCTAATTGGATTGGATCCAATTAATACCAATTAAATCCAATTGAAACTCTTAAATTAAGAGTCCAAATCTATAAAATTTATTTAAACCCCACTGGGTCCAAACACTAGGGTTTAGATTCATCATTAGCATATTCAAAATATATTATTAAAATTATCCGAAATCCAAATACAAATTAATTAAAAAATTTACATATTTAAGATAAAAATGCCTCTTTATTCATTTAATATCAAGGAAAAATCTCAAGTATTACACTTGTTGCTTTCAATAAAGTTTGTTTGTCAAGGACTTTGTCATATATAGGCTTTCTAGATTTTTCAATAATTCTTTCATAGACTCTATCTCAAGCACGTTATACATTATCTCATATGTGAGAAATAACCAAATCATACTCAATACTTGAAAATCTAAACATTTTAAATCATGATCACTCATAATTGATGTCCCACTGGATGTTATTTTATCATCAACTAATGTCACCGATTTACTTGACTTGTCAAACAATGTCTTTTACATATCTTATTGAATCAATAGATTATTAACTCTTTTTTGTTATAGTGTAAAGTTCTCTTTGCCATTAAATTTTTCTACCACAAACTTAATATTCATCATCTTTAAGGTTATATTTGATCTTCTCTATAACAAATAGCCTTGATACCACTTGTTTAGATTTTCAGGGTTCATGCCTAGGATCACGATAAGTCATATCTAATACCGACAAATAGAAAACACTCCCAAAAATAATAAAACCAGCAAAGAAGCAAAAAATCGCAAAACACAACGATTTATGTCCATAAGAAGAGTATTGAAAGCATTTATTAATATAAAATCAATCGCTGATATAAAATAAATTAAGTAAACAAAAAAATTATTTACACATCTTTCAACCCACCAAGAAGATCAATACATGAAACCTAAAACTTTCCCTTTGTCATCAAGCAGGTGGATGTATCCTTAAGTCGATGTATCCTTTTCTCTTTATCCTTCAACCAATTCTCTCAATACTCAAGAAAAGTTTAAATTTAAAGAGCCACCACAGGAGAGCCAAACTCACTGTCTTTTCTATTCTCCTCTCAACCACTAAAAAACCAAAGAGATTAGACTCTCATGTCCCCTAGCGAGAGCCCACTACAAGAAATTCGAGTTTTACTAGTGCAGGTTTTGCACCAAAAAAAGTCTTTACTAACACAATCAATGTGCTAGTAAAAACCTTGTTGGTAAAGGTTTTACTGGCACAATTACATTCGCCAATGAAAATCATTTTCACTGGCGTTGAACTTGTGCTTTTAGCCTTTACTGGCACTAATTTAGCGCCAGTAAAAGACTTTTATTCGTGCACTTATTTAGTGCGCAAGTAAAAGTGGCAAATAGTAAAAAAAATAAAAATAATGCATAGAACATGCATCTAATCTCATCACACTAAACCACAGTCTGATGAAAAGAGGCAACCAGAACACTCAACCACTTCAATGTTTCAACTAAGGGATTGGACACCCTATTTCATACCGAGGACAATATTACTCATATGACTTAGTTTTTGCCTTATTCATCATACTAAACCATAGTCAAATGAAAAAAGGCTAGCATGATGGAGACACCTTGAAACTTAGAATTTGCATCAATTTAAGGTAAGTGCATGCAGCAAACACCAAACTTACATGATCTGCCTCTTTTCATTGATCATTTTTTATGATAAAAGTTACACCCCTTGCTCAAAGGGAGTGTTATCCTTTTCTATTTTGTTAAGAAACTATATGTCATTACCAATTAGGAAATATTAAATATTTATGTTGGACATGAATAAGAAAAATAGATTGGATACCAAGATGTCATGTTACCCCCATATTTGAGGCAACATCAACACATGTCATCAATCACAAGTTGTTGATCAAAATCTGTCAACTTTTTGACGAGCTTAAGAAATGTCTATAAATTTATATTAAGAATAGGATTAAGGTTTGTTTATACTCAATAGATATGTTCAGATTTAGCATTATGTATGAATTGAAGTAATAATTCCTAAGACAGGTAAAGATGAATGTCAAGAAAAGACCATCCATAGATTAGATAATGAAATTGCAAATTTACATGACAGCAAAAATAGCACTCCTTAAAACCTCCAAATTGTTTTTATGGTAGAATAAGGATAGAAAACAATGCAAACTCTCTAAAATTGGGAGATCAATATCAATCTTTCTAGCGCTGTCATAATTTAATGATTACCTAATGAGAAAGGAAAACAAAAGAGTGTACCTTCAACCAGCAGCACTTTACTTCCATCTTCAAACATGGATGAGCTTGCAAAAAAAACATCATCCATATCAAAGGCTTAACAGAAACATGATCAATTTAGAGTATTATAGGGAATGGCATTTCTACATTTTCTTAGAAATAATAAGAGAAGTAAAATATCTTGAAATAGTCAACTAAAGGTCATGTTTATATAGATCATGCAGTAAAAACGAAACATTAAAAAACCATAACAAAGTAAATCCATAACTGAAGACATCAAATCACCAATCACCTTGAGTACTATTGTTAGAACCTAGTTAAAATACAGCAGAAATATCAGAAATCATGAGAAGAACTCCATACAATGTGAAACCATAACTACAAAACAATGGATCAAATATAAAACATCTAATTTGATTCCACATAACAACAAAATTACAAAATAAAATTATAACATATCACAATAAGGAAACCAAAAAAACTAATTATCTATTTCTCTAAAAAAATATGCAAAAACGTGATTTACATGAATAAAGATATATACAGAGAGCTTCAACTAAACCCTAAAAATCAGTCAACATCTTGATGCAGCTCAATCCAAGTTCTCTGCAAGCAAAATGAGGAAAACAACATAAGAGAGGGAAAAAAGCAGGCAGATGTGATCTTCGAGGCATAGATGGTTGCCTTGGATCTATTGGTGTAAGGACTCAAACCTCTTGGCACAGGAACTCTAATTGTCGAAGGAAAAGGTTGAAAATAGAGATAGGAAAGAAAAAAGAATGGGAAAGAAGAGAACACATGTTGCAAGGCATTTAGGGTATGTCACACTCATCGATAATGGAACTCAAACGTCGAGATCCTCTTGGTGGTGATTGATCAGGTGTGTGGGAACTCCAACTGCCAAATGGTAGAGGGGAAATAGAAGAGGCAGGGAAAAAGGAGAGCGGGAGGCCTCGTGGGCTATTCCCTTCTTTTTTTAATTAACCCAGAATCGGTAATGGCCTTAACCATCACCGTTAAATTTTTTTCAATGACGACCCCTGCTGGGCATCACAACTTCTCGTATTTGTTGTAGTGGAGGTTATAGAGAAAGAGAGAGATGAGAAGGTTGTAGAGAGAGGGAAAGAGAGGGTGGGCGAGAGAGGAAAAGAGGGCGAGAGAGAGGGAAACAAGAGGGAGAGAGTACAAAGAGAGAAGGGCAGAGAGAGAGAGAGAGAGTTGTCCCAATAAGATTTTCAAGTGAAATTGTTTTGTTTTCTGGCGCAGTTTCTTTTTACACCAGTGAAAGTCGCTTTTGCTTTTTACCGGTGCAGGTTGAAGATGCGCCAGAGAAAAACCACTTTTTCTGGCACGGTATAGGATTTCACCAGAAAAGATGTTTTCACTAGAGCTTAATTTTCTTGCTCTAGTGTAAGTCTTTTCTTTGACGCAACCCAATATTTACGCCAGTAAAACTCATTTTTCACTGGTGCTACTGCCCAGATGCAAAAGTAAAACGCCGATTTCCGGTAGTCACCCTTAACCAAGAGAAATACCCTCTCTTTCTCAATTCCCAAGACTCCAATCGTCTACCTCAAGTTTTTTCCAAAAGAAAGCACACACACTCTTTCTATTTTCTCCTATTTTTATTTACCTTGACATCCAATCCAAGGAACTCATCACCATACGTTCCTTGTTTTACCTATACAGGCCATCACATAATAGGTTTTCCAAACAAAGCCTCAAAAGGACTCCTCTCAATGGTGGTATGTGGGTCCCATGTTGAGACCATTTATCAAGTCACACACAACACCCCCATTCAAAAAAAAAAAAACCATCACTGATTGGCTGATAAGGGTGCTACCCATGGGTTTTGAACTTGTAACATCCGGTCAACTTGATAACAGTAGCAAGTTTTCCCTACTAGATGAGCAAAGCTCTTGTGGGCAAAGAAAAGAAAAAAATAAAAAAGACATAAAGGGGCGCAACAAGAAGACTTCCCAAGAGGTTACCCATTCAATGCAAACAATTGAAAATCACAGTTGATAGTAGTTTTCAATATCATTTGATCCAAAACCCTTTTCCTAATTTTTTGAATCTTCAAAATATCATTTTTTCATCGAAAACACATGATCCAAGTGTGGATTCCTCGTAAATCAATCATGCCCAATACATTTATGGGGTCGAAACTGCGAGAAAAAAACGTAGAAAGAACAAAAAAATACCCATTTAGCACATACCCATTACTATATATTAGGTGTACCAGGTTTTAGCTCACCTTAGTCCATCCGACATTGTTCCAATGGTTAAAAACCCTTATAAGTATGATCTATGGGGTTTATTTAATAAAATTAGTTTTTAATTTACATAACTTTGAGTAAAATATGAATTGTCAATGGGCTTCAAAGCGCAACGTCTGTCATACGCACCAAAATTCGATGACAGAAAAAAAAAAAGCATCAAACTTAGAACAAAAACAACCCACGGTATATCTAATAAACCATGGTGAAGACATCCATGACTATGGTTCGGATCACAGTTGGCAAACTCATGGATTTGACTCGGCGACCTTGACTGAGTCACAATCAAACCAGTCACTCAAAATTAGGTAAAACTTTGTTTCTCTCTCTAAACTTGCTCATGACACCAGTATCCCAGCTTGCTTTAAATTAAAAAGAAAAAAGCTAAAAAATATCACGCACGCAACAATGTGTGTAAGACCAAGCTAAGCCGAGCCTAGGGCCTACGCCCTTACTTGGTCAAACTTTGACCAACCATGTTCTTCCATAAACTACTGCAGAAAATCAGAAAATAAAATAAATAAATAAAACGGGCAGGGTTGGCGTGGGATCTGCCTACTAAGTGGCTGGTTTTCTGGAATTTAATTGCTAATTAAATTAATCATTAAAATAAGAAGAAAAAAAAAGGAAAAGTGAGAATCGACGGCGTGGAGTGGAGCTCTTTTTCAGATGGAATCGACGGCGGCGGCGGCCCCATCTCATGGTTCTCATGATGATGGTGATGATTACGACGATACGTCATGCCATGCATGACCATCTGCCGTCGGCTAATGATCATGATGATGATCATCAAGCATTCTTGCATGCCCCCACACATCATAATCCTAGCCCCACCATCGTCATCATCATACATTCTAACGAGGCCGTTGAGAAAATGACTATGTAGCACATGACCAAAACACCCTTGCTCTCAAAAGGGATCCCAGATAATCGGGTCAATGGGCCAAATAATTATCCGACCCGAAGATCAGGAGCTGCACCCATTGTACCAAGAATTGAATCAAATCGCCGTGAAATCGATTTGGATACAGAAGCCGATCCATGCCCCTTGTAAAATCGGGTTATCTGGGTTGAATCATTTTCTCTTTTTTCTTTTCTGTTTTTGTTTTTAATGATCGGTTTTTGGTTTGATTTTTTTTTTTTTGTTTAAGCATTGGATGCATATTTTGTAGTTCGATTGAACCTTTAAAACAACGATTTTCTTCATTTCCGCACTTTTTATTAATTTTTTACAAATCCGGATAAATGGATTTGGTTCCATTTGATGTATCATACCCAAATCCCAATTAGTGGAATCCATGAAAGGTGGCGGGTCAAGCAGGACGATTTAGAAATTGGGTCATGGCCGACGGCACAGTTTCTGCCGTTCTGTTGCCGTTAACGGTGGGAGAATCTCCGTCAGAGAGAGAGAGAGGGCGTGAAATAATGTTGGTCAGCGAGAGACAGGAGGAGCGTTACGTTGGCAGTGGGCCTCACGTCTCGTCAAAATCGACACGTGTCCGGTAATGACTGTGCGCAGAAGGGGCTCCCGTGGGCATGGGGACCACCAAGCACTGTCTTCACGCCAACGGCTATCCGTTTCCATTTTTTCTGACGGAAATACCCCTTTACGGTTTCGGACGACGGAGTGGTAAGAGGGAGACTATTTATTGTTCCGGTTTTGTACTCGTCGTGGGCTGAGAGGGGCACCCTAACGAATCGTTAACTGGCTGTGTTGGACTCTGACTTTATGTTGAGCACGAAGTCTATCTCATTAAATGCTTAAAAAAATCTTTATTTTTAGTAAAGCGATCCAAGTTGCAGCTCTACAGAAAAAAGACTCGTCTCATGTAGTTGGAATAAAGCTGGATGATGATGTTGTTGTTTGGATTGACTTAGGGTTGGGCTCCTCATGCAGTCTGTGGGGGGCTAACAATTGTCTTAAGTCATGTGCTTGGACATTGAGTCGAGCCTTTTGAGTGGTTGTGCTGCATAATGGGTTTGGTTTGCTACAAGACCCGATTTATGACTTGATTGGGATTGGGGTTTACCTTCTCTTGTGAAACACTTGCTATTGACCTTAACCCATCTTCGAAACACGAACACGGAGCCCCACCTTGCCTCACCCCCGTTTGAACCGAGGATGGAGGACATGAAACGGGGGTGGAGGTTAAAATCCATCCCCACCGTGCAGGGATGGAGGCGGGGGTGGAGGTTCAGATTTTGAAATGGGGTGGGGGTGGAGACCTTGTCCCTGCCCCAGTCCACTGCCATCCCTAGCTACACTATGACTTTCTGCCTTTTTGCGCATTAGTTTCCTCCTTAATTCAAGAGGGCTCCCCCTCACCTTGTTTGGGGGGGTGTTCTTGGCCAATCTAGATATTATGCCCCAAAAGCTAGTGTCATTTACATCTTTACCTATCCGAAAAAAAAAAACTAGGGGCAAGGGGACACTGGCAGGACAATGATCATAAGTACATTCTAAGTAGAGGCAGTGTGGCTCTCTGATCCTAAGCCTGATTTCTTCGTGTAAATATATATATATATATATATATATATATATATATATATATATATATATAAAGAAACCAACACTTTGAATGAAAATTTAGCGTTTATTTTTTTTATGAAAAACCCTCGCCAAGAGGAAAAAACCCAGGTGAGGGCTCGTGATCACCGTGTCTTAGATGGCCTACCTTTGATAGTTACGGACACACCCGTGCATCGGTGAGGTTTGATTGGGTGTCTTAATCTCAGCACCCTCACAACCACCCCCGTTGGCCACGTGGGCAAACCTCAAAGCTAGGGGTGGCAATCGGGTCGAGTTGGCAGGTTGGCAGGTCAGAATACCTCAACACGAACCCAATCCATTTATTAAACGGGTCGGATGTGGCAAACACAAACATGACCCATTTATTAAACGGGTAACCCAACACGACACAGTTAATCCATTTAATAAACGAGTCGGGTCGATACGACATGATTACATGGCAACCCGTTTATTAAACGGGTCAACCCAATAACAGGATCATGGTCAGCACCTGAACGCTGCCCCTGCACTTCCGAATAGCCTTGCGTCCCTCGGTGCACCTCGAGAGCAGGTTGAGCACCTCGACGGGGCCCTCCATCAACTCCTCTGCAGCAGCCAGCGCTAGCAAAATGGGTACGGCGTCGACATCGACCGCCCACCGCTTGTTGTCCGGGAATGAACAAAGCATCGTAGTCGCTTTCCCTTCAAATCCCCATCCCTGAGGAGCTCTACCAGCACCTCGTAGCGCCTGGGTACCCGCCGATTGTCCCCTTGTTCACCTCCATGATGGCGAGGCTCGTGATGATGGTAGCGGAGAGCGCGCAAGCGGTCTGCGAGCCTGAGCGGAGGGTGAACACGATGGGGCCGACTGTGCCCTCGGCCACGAGCCCCACCTTGTTGTCGTCGTCAAGGGAGAGGTTGAAGAGGACGGAGAGGGCGGTGTCCTGGAGGAGGGGGTCTTTGGCACAGAGGAGCACGGCGGAGGTCCCGTCGGACTCCGTAAGGAGCTGCTAGAAGTTGCGATCGTATTTGGAGGGGCGGAGGAGGAGGGAGCGAGCGTCGAGCTTGGAAGAATGAGGGGAGTTGGGCGAGGCAAGCGTGGAGACCAATTGTTTGACCTTTTGCCTCTGAGATGCCATCGTGGACGATTGATGGGCGGTGGCCGTTGTTGGGGTTGTGGGGAGTGTCCGAGAGAGGGGGATGTGGTGGGCTTGGGCGAAGTGGGAGATGAGGGAGCAGAGGGCGTAGTTGGGGATGAGGGACGGGCGGGCAAGGAGAGGAGTCTGGGTGATAGGGCATGTTCGGTGGCCGATGTTGAGCCACCGCTAGCTGGATGGAGGAGTTGTCGAATGTGTAGCCGGAGGAGAGGATGAGGGGTTCGTGTAAACAGGTTGACCCGCCCGCCTAACCCGTTTATTAAATGGGTCAAACGGATTGACGGGTTAGCATACCCCTAATACGAACCTGACCCGTTTAATAAATGGGTTAGGTGGGTCGACCCGTTTACGACACGAACCCGTTTAAGCCAAACCCTAACTAGGCTAAGAAGCGGATCTGGTAAGATTTTGCCACCCCTACCCAAAGCCACTGGCATCTCCGTGCCATCACTAGATAAACAACTCCAAGCTTATCCAAACACGTCATAATAAAAAAAAAAAAAAGGATATTGAACCCCTTTTAGTCCTTATTTTTTTGGGTATCGCGAAGCTAGGACTCTAAGGATAAGACGGTACTTTAGTTCCTATGTCACGTGGACACGTCATTTTAGTGACGTGTTGCTGGTGACACAAGTCGGACACGCTCTAATATGCTGACACAATTCAAACGCATATAGTCATTTTTTAATATATTTTAAGCATTCTTAAACAGTTTTTGTAATATTTTAGTATGAAATATGTATTAAATATTAAAAATAGTTTTTATTAGTTAAAAAAAAAATATCTGCATCATCATGACAGTTTTTAAAACATCTTAAAACTCATATCATGAGTCGGGTCATAGCGGTATCTTTGACACAGTTTACTATAAGAAAAAAGGTTAACAACCTTTTTGTGCTTGTGTCACATGGATACGGTCTTTATGAAACTAAGACACGGCAACCGGTTTTCTTAAACAGCTTTCTGTCCAGTGAGCCTTGGACCCTAATCCTCACTTATGGCCAATTAAATAGAATCCAAACAAGGCTGATACCAGTTACATCACGCCTATACCTGTTGTATGTAGTTTTTGTTTTATGGATCTAAATCCAAACCAAATTTGAATTTCAAGATAAAGCTCGATTTCAAATTTGACATTGTGATGCTAAAATTGACAAAATGGTTCAAATTGGATTGATTCTCCTTTTGTACGAATATATTTAAAAGATATTTGTATACCATTTGAACCAAAATTGATCTAAAATTTTCACGTAAGCTATCTGCCTGACCCGAATACCAAAATGGATACCGCTATGGATGCAAATGGATCCGATATGAGGTCACGCTTTACCAGGCATGAGAGAGAAAAAATCTTACTCCAAACCTTTTTTTTACTCGGAAAAATCGCTCTAGGCACAGAGACCTAGTCGCTGGCTCAGTCTTCTGTACTTACTGTCTATCTCCATGCCAACGTAAAACTCTAAGGTTTTCATATGGTTCCAAAAATCAACAGTCCAATATCTTTGTAAATTTTTTAGGCTCCAAATATAATTTTTTCATTGAAAACACATTATCCAGGTGTGTATTCCTCGTAAATCGACCATGCCCAACATATTTATGGGGACAGAACTGCGAAGAAAACACTGGAAGGGCAAAATACCCCATTTAGCACGTATCATTGAACACGTATCAATTTCGCAGCTACCTATATATATATATATATATATATATATATATATATATATATATATATATATATATATATATATATATATATGTGTGTGTGTGTGTGTGCGCGCGCGCACACACTTAATTTAAACACAAATGTGATCTTTATACTTTATTTAGTAGAAAACCTGTATTGGTTTAAACATTTTTCATGTTTAAATGTGTTTTTAGCTTAACAAACAAATCAATGGTTTATATTACACAAAAAAATTTTGATTAACTAAAAATCAAGAATTCTTGTTAAATTAATTTGATCTCAAGACTCTTACTGAATAAGTAACAATAAACATGTTTATAGGTTTAGATTAAATAAAAAACACATTCAAGTACACTTTTTAAAGGGTCTGAGATACGCTATAGATCAACAGGTGTGTGTCATAACATTAAGCAGATGGTCCAGCATTAAGATTAGTTGTAAAACCTGTAATTTTTTAGGATGATAAATAAATAAAGAAAACATTCTTATTTTTTAAGTTGAAAATGTATTTCTAGCGTTTAAATTTTATTTATTAGTATTTTACATATTCATTTACTCATTTCTGGCCAATAAGGGCATAATTGGTATTTAAAAAATCAAATAATTTACTATTTACAATATTTAATTTTTAATTAAAACTATATATTTTAGTTATATATGACTTATCAAGATGTTTTCAAAGTGTTTTAAGCTTAACTAGATGACTTTAGTCATTAATACCTTAATTTTTAACCTAAGAGCATTTTGATCATTCTAATTAAATAACTATTTTGTAAGAATGCTTAACAAAATATTATTAAATAAATATTTTTGAAGGATTTTACAAGTTTTAAACACATTTTTTAAGTTTCTAAAATGGAACTATATTTTTAATTTGGAACTTGTTTTCCAAGTGTGTCTGAACCCAATGGGTTGACCCAAATTAAGGCTTTTATGGGTTTTTAAATAATTAAATAAATTTATATATATTTCTAATTTGAAATTTAAATGATAGATGTATAAATATAAATTTTTATAATTATTTTAGTTGATATAGATTTTTGTTGAAATCGATTTAGGCTTTGGGACCAAACTGGACCCGGTTAGACCCAACTCCCTTGGGCGCAAGCCCCAAGGGAAAGTCGATTAAGGTGGGGTCCACTAAGGCACTCGATCTCCCCTAGTCTTCTTTTCTTCTTCATCTCATTCAGCTGAATGTAGGTTTCCTTTCATTTTCTTCACATTTCCCCCAAAACGTGAACTCTTCTTCTCCTACCTCTTCACTCCTAAATCATGCCAGCCACCTTGAGATTGTGCCAACTACTACAGCTTCATTCCCAACCTCCATTTTTCCATCGGTGAGTCTTCCTCTTCATCATCTAAAGCTTCTTCTCCTTCCTCATCGAGTTCGTGAGAGATTGACCCCTCGCTTCTCTTTTTATTTCTTTGGATGTTTGCGCAAACCCAAGCCGATCCTTGCATTGGGTTTTGTGTTGCATTTTTTTGGGGGATTTGTGTCACCTCTAGCCACTATTGACACCTAGGTGAGCAGCTCTCCCTCATATCTTTTTTCTTTATTGATTTTCTCCTCTATTTTGAGCATCTTTTTTATAGTTGATTCTCTTACTTGAGTTTGTTTGGGATTCGTGCTTGATTTTCAATATTGGGAATCATGTCCTGCAGTTTATTGTCATCTCCGTCAACAACACCAATGTAGATTTCATTTTCTCCACCTCTGTCTTCGATTTTCACCTCTTTTAGATCGATTTCTTCAAAAAAAAACAATTCTACATTGAAAATCGCACTGGTCCATCTGTTGACTATGTAAATATTTAATAATTATTTTGGAATATGTTATTAAATAGTTATTAAACATATTCATCTCCTAACTATGATATGCATTCTTATATTTATGTAATTATTAGGTTTGTTCTTATAACTATTTATGTACTTTTGCATTTTTATCATATAAAAATTAGGTCATTTCTCTCAACCTTTCTTGTGTATCTCGCATACACAGGCACCTCATGTGCATTATATCAAGTTTGTGACTTGAATCTTCAAGTCAATTACATGACCATATACATGTCTTTCTCATTCACATGTATTCTCATATGCAATGACATACGTAAATATTAAAAATTTTACATGTCTACATCTATATGCACATAATAAAAGTGATTCTACGAATCTAATACATTGTTTCTCTTAATTATTCAAATTCGACTGGTATAATAGAAGGTATAGCTACCCATAAACAATAATCACAGTATTTATTATTCTATGCATTTTATTTTTTCCTCCTATATCTTAACTTAGTCTATCCTAGGCAGTAAATCCTACAAAGCAATGATTGGAAGATGGACACGGAGTTCTTGTACCTGCTTATGCTTGCGTACGCTGCCTGAATTAAAAATAAAGAGAACGCCTACCCTCACTCTGTAGAGTTTTTTGCCCTATCCTATGAACCCCCGAGTAGGTTTGTCCTATTAACCTTCGTGGGGTGGAGAGAAGGCACACATAGTCCTCCCAATATCATAATACCCCATGAGAATTGTACCATTTTTTCCTTTTTAAAGAAGACATGAGATCGGTATGGACCCAGTCACCTCGTTGGGATTGGGACAGACTCAGCCATCTCTAAGAGCCCGGCTTTATTGGTGTCGCATTTGAACCTGTGGTCTCAAGGTTATTTTTTTATTAAAGTCATAGGTCATATTCTGGTGTCATTTTCTTATATGACAATCCACTCATGCCCTTATGCATTATTCATGTCATAATAAATTTATGCTCTCATGTATGATATATGACTCATTCAAATATGCTTTAATGCATAATACATGTCATGATTTATTCATGCCCCTAGGCATGAATTTCATATGTGTAATACATTCATTGCATACATGACATATTTCACATACAAACATTTGCACAAACATTCAATTCAACCATGTATTCATATCAATCATGCAATATTCATTTCAACCATGCATATATACACATGTACCTGCAAAAGCATTCTATATTTCGCTATCTAAATTCATGACAAGCAAAATCTCTTGAACCACAACAAATGAGCACTTCTATTTCATTACATTCAAATCATACTCTGCATGATCTCCGAACTATATTTCAAGGTTTGCATGATGTTTTGCATCTTGCATACCAACCATAGGTAGTTTACCCGATTTCTTAATTTTCTTACATTCATTTTCTTTTTGAGTGGTTATTGGTTCAATGGCCGCTTTACACGATACTTAACATTAAGTATCACATTTTTGCAGTGCATGAGAATTTATATACAAGTATGGTTCAAGCATTTAAGCATTATATATATATATATATATATATATATATATATATATATATATATATATATATATATATATATATATATATATATATATATATCAAAGTTTGAATTAACACATTTAACTATACATTAAAAATTGTGAAAATAAACGATACATGAGCACTTGCACCAAAGTGAAATATTTATGTGCGTGTTAACATAGTTAACTATGCACGTTCGTGATTGCTCACGTGCATTTTTATGATGCATTTTGACATAATCAAAATCATGATGTAAAAGTGTCCAAAAATCACTTCAAAACCGATTTGTAAATACACATGATCGATTTTTAAAAACTTATTTTGAATCTCGTTCAAAATTATATCTAATTTTGAAATTTTCTCTCTATTGGGCATTTTACTGAACACTTAGTGTATGACACAATTCTCATGGTAAAACTGAAATTACAGAGTTAATAACATTCAAAATATATTTAATTATGTTAAATAAATAGTTCTAATTACATGCTCATATTACTAATTAATCAAAAATCAATATAATTCAAGTGTTAGGCATGTCAAAACCAAACTACGCTAACATGATATTATGTGACAGGCTTAAACTAATCATAATGCAAAACACATGCTCGATTACGGAAAAATAAACAAGACAACATTCTACAAGTTTAAGGGATCATACCCTCGTAAATCTGAAATATATATATGGTGAAACCCAAAAAACTAAGGGGTTTCACAAATTTTGCAATGAATCGTCTCTTTGACAATTCACTGAATAGTTAGTATGCACATGCACTACAAGGAAAAACAACAAATAAGGCTCAGTTGGGACTCTTTCACACTGATGAAGAGTGCTACAATGTTGTACAAAATGTGAGGACGTGTCGGATAAGCTCTTTATGCTCCAATCGATAACAACCAGAAATCATGTAAGGCAATTTCTTAAAAATCAACCCAAGCAACTCCCAAAATGGCAAGAGCTAGGTTTTAAAGTGGGTTGTATCTACAGATGGTTTCGTACTATATTTAATATAGGAAGGCTAATATACAGTCACGCTTGCACTCAAGCAGATCATCCAGTATTTGGAATGGTTGGAACGTGGCTCTAAATGAACTTGTTGACAAATTATTTTTGAATCATGTAAAACTTTATAACAAATGAAAATTTTTAAATTTTCTCAAAATTTTGGATTTTGAAAAAAGTTTAAAAAGGTTAATTTTTTTAGAGATGTTACAGTTGGTATCAGAGCAAGGGTAAGAGTGACCTCGAGTTGTGAGTGAGATCGCCTTCGCAAGTAAGGTATTTGTTTGTTAATGTTGTTGATGTGCATATATGAAATATAATGTTATTAAATGTGAAAAAATAATGTGTGATGTATGATATTTATTTTAGAACCTAAAAATATATTAGGACTCACAAATTGTTTGTGTTGTTATTTTTTCTATCAAGATGACATGGGAATGAATGGTAAATGACCTTATAGACACATTAGCTATTGTGGTTGGGGTGGTGCAGTGACAATCTACTGTGATAGAAGCCATGGGGCTAACCTGCAGAACCTGGCTTATCGTCCCCAAAATGCGAAGAGGGACTTTAGATATAAGAAGTTCATGAATATAGACCCTCTCATATTCAAGAAAAAGGTTGACCTGATCGTTGCTGAGAATTGAGTTAAGGAGATGAAATGCATCTTTAGGGTGCTTCGTGTTCTCGAAGATTGGCAGGTGGACTTTAGCACCCATCAATTGAAGAAACAGACTCTTCGATGGTAGGAGACAGTCCACCATGTTAAGTTTGAGAGCTAGGTTGTTACATGGGCACAATTTATTGACATATTTTTTAAGGCCTACTTTTCGAAACATGAGAAGGCAAAAAAGATGTAGGAATTTTTGAAACTTCAACAGAATGTCTCTATACGATTACATCACCAAGTTTAGAGGACTTAAGTGATTCTGCCCCAACGTGTATGTCACCGAGGACGAGAGAGCTATGAAGTTTACATGGGGTTTGAAGTCTGCTCTTCGAACCAAGGTTCTGATTCAAGGATCTGAGATTTTCGCAAAAATTCATTAAAGTGACTACTATTCTGGGGGAGGATTGGGCTTTGAATGTGAAGGCTCAAGGGAAGTCGCATGGGAAACAGTTTGGTGGAGGTTAGCAGAAGAGGAAGTTTAATGGAAAACAGAAGTTCACCCCTTCTTTCAAGAAGCCATTTGTTCGGGCTGAAGGTAAGCAGCAACATCAGAGGCAACCTACTAGTGAAGAGTGATGCAAGAAGTGAACTCTTGTCCAAAGTCGCAAACCTTATCCTGCAGCATTTGCCACTTGTCATTGTTGTGGAAAGGGTGGCCATTTTATTCAAGCTTGCTTTAAGAAGCAAAATAATGAAAAGAGGGCAGTCGGTTAGATAGCAAAGGGCATGCAGCCTCAGCAGCAAGGAGAGCAAAAGAAGGCAGTTGGCCGAGTTTACACATTTTCTGAGAGTTTTCAGAAAGACAGTGACATGATCCAAGGTATTATTTTGGTTGCGGGTTGAGCCGCTTTGGTATTATTCGATAGTGGTGCTACTCACTTTTTTATCTCTGCTTATTTTGCTTGTCAATTACAATTGCCTATATAATCCCTAAAATATGTGTTTGATGTTAGCAATCTTATAGGCAATAACTGTATTTGTGTTTATTACATGCCTGATATATCTGTTGAGTTGGGTAGGCAGAACTTGCATAGCAATCCCGTGTTGCTCAAAATGACTGAGTTTGTTGTCATCCTCGGCATGGATTGACTCTATAAGCATTATTTCATTATTCGTTATCGCAAGAGCACGATGATCCTATCACGACCTGATTGTCCTGAGATTGCTTATTGTATGTTTAGACCTTCCTTGAGACATCGTTTTGTTTCATATCTCTAAAGGCTCAGAAATATGTGAGCAGCGGAGATATTATCTTTTTGGTCAGTTTGACTTCTAAGAAGTCTAAGGTCTCATCTTTGGAGTTAGTAGTAGTACAGGACTATCTAGATGTATTTCCATATTAGTTACAGAGACTTCTTCCACTTCGAGCTATTGAGTTTGACATCGAGCTTTTATCGGAAACTGTTCCAGTCTCCAAAGCTCTATATCGTATGATGTCATCCGAGTTAGAGCTGAAGAAGCAACTCCAAGAGCTCATGTATCACAGATTTATTCGATCGAGCATATTGTCACGGGGAGTGCATGTTCTCTTCGTAAAGAAAAAAAATGGATTGATAAGGATGTGCATTGATTATTATATGCTTAACCAAATCACCATTAAGAATATGTACCTATTACCTCATATCAAAGACCTATTCAATCAATTGCAAAAAGTTAAGATAAAGCTTCACTTTAGACCTTTGTGCTTGCATCTTTTACGAGTTATGCTTGCTTGTGTAACTTTTATTATTATATATGTTTTATTTGTGATCTTTTAAGGCATTTTTGAATATTTATTTGAGATTTGAGTACCATTAGCTGCAAAGTAAAGCAAAAGATATAGTTAAGGCTATGTTTTGCACTTGTCATGAGCACTATGAGCTCGTGGTGATGCTATTTGGACTCACAAATACCCCAACTATATTCATGAATGTAATTAATCATATTTTTCGATCGTTCTTGAACTTTTTCGTAATTATCTTTATCAATAATATCTTAATTTATTTAGAAAATGATAATTAGCATTAAGAGCAATTGCGTATTGTATAAAAGATTCTTAAGGAGTACAAACTCTATGTTAAGTTCAAGAACAAGACTCAAGAAAGTCTCTTTTCTTTGCCATGTTATTTTATCAGATAACATGGTTATTGATCTCACCAAAGTCGAGGAAAAGCAACGGTAGAACATTTATGATATTAAGAGCTTTCTCAGTTTGGCCGAGTATTATCACTGATTTATTCAAGTACGAGTTTTGACTCAAAAACTTTTCAAGTGCTCAATAGAATCATCCAGTATTTAGAAAGATTACATCATGGCTATAGATGAACTCATTGACACATTATTTTGAAAGTCATGTAAAACTATATAACAAATGAATTTTTTTAAATTTTTTAAAAAAATGAGTTTTATAAAAGTTTTAAAATGTTAAATTTTTAAGGACATTACATTAGTTGCTTCCGATCAACAATCACTCACTTTCTCCAACACTATTTCAGCATGGATTTGCCAATACAAGTGATAAAGCAGCACAAACCCCTATCAGGCCCCCGCTGAATGGCACCAGAAAACGTTGCAGCCCTACCTATACTAAAATGCATACACCCGCACATGCATGCACAAGAAAGAAAGAGAAGCTGGACAACTGCAGATTAAAGATGGTTTTGCTAACGATTCACCTTAACAAAGGACGAGGAGTAAAAGGGCTTGTTTTCAAAGGCGCCCTAAACAACGTTTTTTGAAAAAACCTCAAAAAAATGGTTTATGAAAAACAGCCTCCACAAGTTTTTATGACCACCCACCGGCCCAAAAATGGTTGGGATGGTGTCAACCTTCCTGAGCGATACCAGCCTGGCTAATTTCCATCTGGTGGGTGGGCAAAAAATGGCCAGACTTTTTTCGGATTTTAGCTGTTTTTCTAATATTCTGGCCATTTTCCAGCCAGAGATGTAAAGTGCTGCCTGAGCAAGGCAGCACCCTCCCAGATTTTTCCAGCCAGTGGGTTGCCAGAAAATGGCCAGCCACATTTTTTTATTTTTTTATTTTGAGTTTTGTCACCCAAACACCTTATCATCCAGGTTTGCCAAAAATACCTAGTTTTCAGGCAAGGGATTTATTTAGGTTATGCAGAGCTTATCAAGAAAAGGGCGGTGTCACTTTGCTCAAGCATTGGATGCATACCCTAATAAGTAATAGTTGTCCTGCACCCTCTGCGGCAGCAATAGCTATCGTAATGGACAAGTAAATTTAATGAACCCTAAAGTTGGTCAGCTAAAAGAAAACCACAATAAATCTTGGTGAAGCAAGCGATATGGGAGCCATAAATTCAGCCACATCCAATTAATATGTACATGTATGGCTATGGGCAATTTCATCATGCAATCAATCAACTTCCATTCCTGAGAGAAGCAAGATATATGGGAGCCTGACATTTGAAAGGTCTAAACATAATACCACTCCAATGCCTTGAGCCAGACAAAATGAAACATAACTGATTGTGAAATAAGGAACCACAATTTGGAGGTAAAATTTATTTAAATTAGAGGATCAACTCACTATGCATGGTAAACATACCACGGGCACAACCCAGAGAACCCTACATATTCTCAGGAGAGAAGCACGCAACATTGGGGACAACTTTGATCACAACCAGAACCTCATTGGTTGCAATATGGACATCAACCATCATCCTATGGCTACTCGAGTTTTGATAAAACTAGTCTCATGCAACCCCAAATTAAATTGCAATAAAGAAATTAAAAACATATTCAGCTAATTAGCTGTCACCGGACAAACAAAATGTACCGTCACTAGTCAAATATCCGAAATAGCTTGTGCAGTCAAAATTTGTTTAATCAAACGAGAGAAACAAATAAAACACTACAGCATCCTTAGTTTCACTATCAAAATATAAAATCGACAAGACACGTCACTTGAGAGGGATAAACCTAGACGAGTGGGTGGCACCAATACCTGGCCTCCCGTGCTTGACAGGCTTGTAGCTTATGGAGAACTCTGCCAGGTAATGTCCGATCATCTCCGGCTTGATCTCAACCTGGTTGAAAGTCTTTCCATTGTACACTCCAATGATACTTCCGATCATTTCAGGTACAATAATCATGTTGCGCAAGTGGGTCCTAACTGGTTCTGGCTTTTCACCAGGTGGGGCTTCACGTTTCTGATTTACAATGCAAATAGACTAATAGTCAGAAACGAATGACAAATTTAAACATGCAGCGGGCCAGAATAAATATCAGCTACACTTGTCGTACACAAAATCACGAACAGAGAAAACGATGAACCACTGACAAATAACATCAAATAGCCCCTCCCACTCGAAATATTTTTAATTAAGTTTTTGAGATTGTTGGTTTGGCAAACAGCAAGAATATGAAGATCCAAATGGGGCCATCTAATATGGTCTGTGCAATTAAAATGATGTGTTACCTACAGAATGTCCTCCCTCCCAAGTTCTGTCTTCCAACATATACAGGCAAATGAGGCTTAAACAACCTCTAGTAAGTATCAACAATAAAGTTGCATTTGAATTAAAACCAGGCTATCTAAATCTCTACACAAGGTGGAATTTTTTGTTATAACCCAGCTATAGTGGTTGGCTTGCAGTGAACAACTTTTTTTCTTCAAAAGTTCAGCTTATTAGAGTATCCAATGAACAAACAGAAGACAAGAATTATAATTAAAGCAGCAAGAATTACTTGGTTGCAGAAAAGAAACAATAACAGTAATGCTTTTTGAGAGAGAGAGAGAGAGCAAGTCATGTACTTGAGTATGAATACACACCAAAACAATTCGTGAATATTGCAGCTTGAAGGTTTTCACACATCCAAACAAGCAGGAAAGAAAACATTGCAGCCCTTTTACTCGAGTGTGAATACACACATACAACAAGTCATGAACACTGAATGAAACTGAAAAACCAATCAAAGCATACTGAACCACATAAATCCACCAAAAGCAAGGAGTTCTTTAGCAAAGCATGAACAGTGAACCACCACCACCAAACAAACCAATGAAATAGGTCATCAAGGTTAATGATACAAGAACAGATTAATCATATGATCACCACTGATCAGGCAAAGGCAAGCAGTACAGGCACGCATACATGTGCACGTGCACACACAAAATGTCACAAGCACAAGGATAGAGGAACACATACACCATTTTTATGTAATTTTCTAATATGAGCAGCATATAAGGGTACACGACACAAAGGTAAGCAGGAGAGAGAGAGAGAGAGTAATTCTCTTATCTTATTTATTAGGAGAATGGTTGCTTATTGCTTAACAACAACTGTAACTATGCACTTAATTTCATTTAGGGCTGCTAAATTACCTGCATAATTATATCAAAAAATCAAAAAGTGTCCAATACAGAGCGGGACCCACTGTTTTCTCCATATTGCAACATATATGGAAAAGCTTGCGCTCGGACTCCACAAACCTGTCTCATTATGCATGATTTGCAAAAATAATTTTTTGTGCTTCAATTCAAACAAATTACAAAATGTCTTTGGATAAAATAATTCTGCTTAAATTCATTTCTTGGACAAATTTCTCCATTGGATAAAAATGTCTAAGCAATTGAATTATCCTTTAATAAAGAAGCAAATTCTTAATTAATATCATCAACTCTGTAAGTTCGTTTGGACCACTATAATGTATTTCAGATAATACTTATAACTAATGTTTGCAAATTTTACCCATTTGGTAATTTTTTGCAGCTCACATGTTTTGCAGGTGAAGCATAAGTGAGATAAAATTAGATTTTATCTTAACTTCATCCAAAATTCTATTGAAAATGCATCTCTAGCTGAACAAGCAAACAAATACCCACTTAAAAAAAAACTTATGATAAACATAGGGTTTCCACTCATAGCGGTCATCAAATGCACAATGCCAATATGGTATCAAATAAAGTATGTTTCCAAAATAACGCAAATTCCAAAGCACACATTTTTTAAAGACTTGATAGTTAATCACAGTAGTTTGAATCATACTTTCTCTGATAGCATCTGAGGTTTGAAGTTTGAACACCATTGGAGCGTTCCAAACTTGACTGTATTAAAAGAAAAAGAAACTCCATAGTTTCATGCTCCCTATAAAGTTTCAAGGTTAATCATCAATGAGTGCAATAAATACAGTAAGTAGCATTATTAGTGACACTGTTGATCAATTGACCAGGCAATTTATCCCATTTATTTCCATCAACTGAATCCAAGACCTTCTCAGTTGAAAGGGAAGCGTTATTCACCTGAGCCAACTCCCTCTACATCATCCACATATACCAGGTCTACCACCACTACAGATTGATCAAGGAGAATAATCAAATGTTTTGAATCAGGGTCCATGAGTGCCATCAGTGGCAGAACCAAGGGGAGCATCTTGTCTCTAATCATCATGAATGAAACCTGAACTTTTTTTTCTGGGCTTGCCAGGTTTTGCTCCCTCCAATAAATAAAGATAATAAATATATAGTATATCAGCATCATTGGCATTTGTATCATCATAAGAATTTTCTTGTAAATACTAGACGAGTAGAATCATGGGCTAAATCATAGTATTTGAATCATTAGTATCATCACAAGAATCACTTTTAATCTCTTCCATTTCAAACAGGCAGAGAGCCTTTATCATCTTCATTCACCAAGGCGAGTAGAATCAAGAAACATATCATAATACGAGACGACAAGCTAAATCATCACCAAGCACAGTGTCTTCATATCTTTTACCAACTCATCCATCGAGATCTCTTGACAACTGTAGGCAGATCAACATAATTAAAAATAATATATTTTACAATATAATGTCTGCTAAACTGTGTAACATGTACTTGAATTTGCCCAATGCACCCATGTCGGTGTTAATACTTTCATGTGCTGCTGCTAGATGCATTTTGGTGCTTCTATCTTATATGATACAAGATGTTGCATATTACCATGTACCTCATACTCCACTTATTTTTTTCTTTATATCTTTTAGCAGATTTGAAGCAAAAAAATATATCCATACATGTGTTTGTGTATTTGAGAAGTATAACGATAGTACTCAGTTTGAATGCTATCAGAAATGGTGACTTAGGTGATGGTGTGTGTAAGGAGAGAGAGGGGGAGAGAAAGAGAGTCGATCAAATCCCATTTCAAGGATCAGCACCTCCATTCTTTACTTAAGCAAGTCTCCCCTTAACTATTACAACCCTACTCATATTTATACCCTAATCACCTCAACTAGTGTGGGCCTAGTTACCACTAGAACCCACCCCAAGTTTGACACATGATCCATTATTGGCCCTTAGTAACTATTGACTATTACATGAATTTACAAAGGACAAAACGTCACTTAGCCCATGACTACCCAAACCACATCAATCCTCCTAGTTCACGACCATGCAGAGACATATCATTCCTCCCCCCTTGAAAATTCGCATTGCCCTCAAGGTGTGAAATATGCACGACTGAGGTCTTCTGATGTGGTCCATGGGAAGGATGACTCCAAGTTCTTCACGCTCTTAATTGCTTGCCTCCAAATAAGGATATGCAGAAGTGGGGAAATAGGCCTGAAAACTTGACATAGTAGAGAATCACATGGTGGCATCCCATAATATTTCTCAAGAGTTCCTTCAGCAAATTCAATCAAGTGACTTCTGCTTGTAACTACTAGTCCTCTAAATCCACTGGAGCATTGCCATAAAATGTCTCTTCTAGGTTGGCTATCCATCTCACTAATGAGATAAGGTGTTTTTGAGAGCAATTTTTCCAAGATGTCTGACCTATTCTCATGATAACTTGCACTAAGAGAAATAATATCTGAATATGGAACCTCTACTTTACCTTTCAGTCCCCTTTCCACAACTTTTAGTGCCAGTTTGTGCCTACGTCTCCATGAAGAGTGATAAAACCTTCTTCTATGAGAGCTAGGAGGGCTTGGAGATCATGAAGGTGAACCCCAGCTGAGTTGTGCTTCCCCATCTCCTCCAACAGCTGTGTAATCTGAATGAGTGAATGGAGGGCCCTCAGAGTGGCATTCTTTGTTATTAGGTCTCCTGTAGCCCCCACTGGATTTTGATTCATTGCTGCTTGGTTCATTTTCTGATGGAAAAACAGGTGAACAACATTAATATAAAGTTTGGTCACATGATAGTGCACACAAACCCATGAAAATAGTCAGCTTGATTTTCCCAATTATACTGTTGCTCTATGTCTATAGATTCAGGGACATAAGCATTGCTACAATTCTGCTTGTCATTCAGCAATGCTTCTAGCAGTCTTGCTGAAATTTCTCCACTCTATGCCCTTGGTTCAGCCTTAGTTCCATAGAAATCTTTTAGCTCTAGTATGGTGCCTCCACTTCTCAAAATCAGCGAGGATCTTTGCTGTCTTCCAGGGTTAAAATCTGATGGAATTAATGGAAGGAGTGATTCCATCATTCTTACAGTGGATGACCCCTTTGACACAAGACAAAGGTCCAACACCATGCTTTGTAGTTTGTAGCCATGGTGGATCGAACTCCTGTGACCATTATTGCTCAGGTTTGACTCCCTTTTAAAAGCCTCACTAATACGATTAATGCACCACGTGGGTCAACTGTGAGGTACTCGGTCAAGCCCTCTTCCACCCCATTATTGATGCGTGCTCGTTTGCACATTTATCTCTTAACATTTGAGTCAAGGGATCAAGAGCTAAGGCCTGTAACTTAGATTTATCAGCATCGGCAGAATCAAGTAATGACATTAGCTCAATGGGCACATCTGAATTGGCACCAACAAGTCTGGTCAATTCTTGGCCAGCAATGAATTTATTTGTCAACTCCTCTAACTTGAGCAAGATTATTTGATCTCCTTGTACCCAGTACGTGTGGTTTTGTGTAGAAACTATAAAGTTGTTTAAGTGAAAGTTTCTGATGCTCCAAGTAGGTAAAGAGCAGGGCACTGCTTGAATTCATTTGTTTAGACCTTCTTGCCAGCAGCAGTGTAATGTTGCCTCTATCCTCATTGGCACCATCCAAGTTTAGATGCATGTTGCAATTTGCAGGAACCCACCCACTTTGATGCTTCCCCTTGCCATACATTATTACTCGTGATTGCATGAATTTATCCTGAATGAGGTTGGGATCTTCAAGATCTAACTCCTTGTCATTCAAGGAGCCCCAACATATATTGCCCTGTGCGGTGATGATCAAATAGTTTTCCTGCGACACTTAAACATGAGCTTTGTTATTTTTGTATCTCATAATCATAGGCTTGTAATAGTTGAATGCTTTTGGCCCTTGCAAGCACAAAGGCATTGCTACAACTTTACTTGTCCTTCTAACAATCTTTCCAACAAGGACAACCATAAAATCTTTAGAATACAGCCCTCTAAATATCAGTTTCGTAGGTCCAAGGGGGCACACTTCCTTGGTGTTTGGTTGTACACTCGAATCCAGGTAACACTTGAAAGTATGACATCATCACCAAAGAAAAGCTATCCTACTCTGCCCTCTAGAAACTCCGAAACTGGGAAACAACTGGGAGCTGTAGCACCAGCAGCAACAGACATTACAGTAACATGACAACACTGGAATCTCGATACATAAAGAGTGAAACTGCAGATTTAGTTCTATGTTGCCCCACCCATTGGCTCCCTAGGACATATCATTTCTCCTAGGCATTTCGTCAAACACTTTGCTTACGTGGTCTAGCACTTGAGTTCTGGCACCCAATCTTATGCCTGATGCAACCACAAACTGACCCAAGGACAGCCCACTACCTGGATCAAGGACAACCTTTGCATCCAAGCTGTTTGTGGAGTTATGAAGATAACAGCAAAGGTGATCAACTCTACGTCTGCTGAATATGAATGATGAACTGAATTCCTCAAATCATTAGCCATTAAACCACAACAGACTTGTCATAACATTGGAATGCAGAAACACTAACAGAATTTCGTCCATCAAAGTGCCCATGCTCGATTGGACCCATATAAGTCATCACATATTGGTGAGGCTTTTTATCAAGCACATGGTAAGCGCACTCCATGAAGCTCAAACGCTGAAGATACAAGCCAAGGAGAGATTTTCCATTCCCACTGTCATTATTCCTGTTCACTGTAGTTCCATCCTGTTGGTTCTGACATACAATGGATTTTTATGCAGTGAGCTTGTTGGTGCTTGTTGCCTTAATCATCACAGCCTCGTTTACCAAAGCACTTGGTGATACAATCTCGACACTGAGCACCCACGCATACCCTAGGCACACTATCACCCAACTTGACGCATGGGCACCGACGGGACTTAAGGCCTTCTCCTTGGTCTTTGGTTATTTAGTCTTCTTTATTAGGATATTGGTTTGCATGGAATAAGATCCAAGGCCCAACCTGTGGAGAGCTGGATCAGATTAAGTGCACTCTCTATAAATTCACAAGAATTAACCCTAGAAAGGATTATGCAATGGATGAATGTTTTTAGAAATTAGCTCCCCCCTCTACTTTCCTCTCCCTCTCCCCTTTTCTTTCTTTTCTTTTCTCTCCCATTGGTATCCCCACTTTCCTCCAGTGTCAAGCTCTCCCTTCTCCCTCTTCCACCTCTGGTAGGAGTGCCCCGAAGCATTCCCAGAGGTAACGTGAGGGACGGATACCCTTCCATGGAACCACAAGTCTACCAAAGCTCTGACTTGCACGTAGAGAGTGCTGGTAGCCAATCCTCGGTCTACTGCATCTTGTTTTTATGTTGGGCGTTCAGATCTGTTCCATCAATGTGTAGGAACCTTCTCCACATCACATCAGACTCCAAAAAAGGTCCTGACAACCTTACGCAGAATCGATAAGACTACCAGGCTCTGCCACATGCATTGAGCATACCGAAAGCTCGTTCCCGCAAAGCCTCAGGCCCTATCATTGTGGGTCATGTCCAAGGATCTCCATCGATGTGTTTAGATCCTCCTTACAACAAATCCTACTTTCCTTACACGTTGAGAGGCTTCGAGACTTTTACGTGCATTGAAAGTCCTCTCGAAAGTGCCAAATGAAGGCTTCGGTGACCCAATCACACAAATGTGTCTGATTTCAACAAAAAGATCATAGATCAAACCAATTTGGTATCAGAGCCAACATTCCTCGGCCTTGTGTGTGAATTTCAGCAAACATCAACATTAAACCAGTTTGTTGCATTTATGATTGTCAAGCCCACTTCAGGAAGCTCAACCACACGAATGGAGTGTGTTGAGACGTGCTTCTAAGATCCTCTAGCCCTCTTGGACCTCAGCAAAATCCTAGAGGCACTCCCCCAAATTCATCATATTAGATATGCATCAGGTTAGGCAAAACTGCTACTGGGCCTGCCCTGTTTCTACACTGAAGACCCAGGTCCCAAACCCAACTTGGCGCATGCCTCGCACACAAGCGGCTCATCCTCTGGAACTGCAATTTGGGCCATGTGTTCTTCTCCATAGCGGCTTTCAAACCCCCAAGGCATACTATGGGATTCATCATGTGCTAGGAGAATCGGAGCCCTAAAGTCCGCTCTTGAATCAACTGGGACTACAACCTACTGCACGCCACCTGCTCACTTGAATGCAGTCAAGAGCCTTTGGCAGATCAATTTCAAATTAAGAACAGAAATTTTGCCTTTGAGATTCTCTTAAATTCATGTGAATGATCGAGGATAGCAGATGAGAAGTGTGCACATGACACACGTGCAACAATGTGCTGTTGTCGCAAGGGAAAAGGCTCTTGAGTGCACGCAAGCGAGCTGGTGGTGTGTGGTGGTCTATAGTTCCAGTCTGTCTCTGTTGATTCGAGAGTGGACTTTAGGGCTTCGATTCTCCTAGCATAGGACAAATCCCACAGTGAGCCTTGGGGGTTTGGAAGACCCTATGGAGATCACACAGCCCAAATTCTATCTCTAGAGGATGAATCGTTTGTGCGCGAGGCGTGCAACAAGTCGGGCCCTAAACAAGACCGAGTCTTCTGTATATTAACAAGGCAGGCCCTATTGCGGTTTTGCCAAGCTCGACGTGTATCAGATATGACAAATTTGGGAGAGCGCCTCTAAGATTTTGGTGAGGCTCAAAAGGGATAAAAGATCCCAAAAGCATGACCAGAGAGCACACTCCAATAGTGTGATTGAGCTCCCCGATGTGGGTCTGACGATCATAAGTAGCGGTGTCAATGGGTCTGGTTTACCCAGACCGAACCTGGACCAAACCTTATATGGTTCCGGTATGGCGGGTCCAGACAAGAAGGTACCGATTAATACATTGACCCGGGTATAGTTTGTGAAATTTTATACCACACCCGAACTTGACCCAAATTCTTATTAGAACCCACAATGTTTCAATGTCAAAATGATAAAAAAAATATTATTTTATCAGGTTTGGTTCATGTAGTTCTTATCGAATCCAAGTATGGTTTCTCTTATAGTAGACCTAATTAAACCTGAGTCCAGACCCAATAGCATACCCGAATATCTGGTCCAAGTCTAGTTTAACCTGGGTCTGAAAAAAAAACAGACCCATTGACACCCCTAATCACAAGTGCAGCAGACTGGTTCAGTGTTATCGATGTTTGCTGACAACAATAAATGTTTGCAGAAATTAACACGAGGCCAAGGAGTATCAACTCAGATACCAAACTAGTGTGACCCATGCTCCCTCCATCGAAATCAAACACGAATTTGCATGATCAAGTCACCTGAGCCTTTGTTTGGTGCTTTCCGCAAGACTTCCAACGCACGTACGAGTCCTGAATCCTCTCAACACGTAAGCAAAGTAAGATCTAGTGTGGGGAGGGCTATGTCACATAGGTGCGGGTGCGGCGATGCGGTACTTTAAAAAAACTTGGGTGCGGGGGTGCGGGGAGGGTATATATATACATACATACATACATATATATATATATAAGTTTTAACAGATTTAAGTTAACACTACGTGTATGTGTGCATTTATGTATTTTTATATATAATATAGATAAAAATGGACTTGATTAGGGTTAACTGAATCTACTTTTGGATAGAAATGGACCTCAATGTGGTAGACTTCACCTAACACAAAGGAAGTTGTGTCCAAGTGTCTCACCCGCCTGGGTGCGGGTGCGACGCGGGTGTGGTGCCCTGTTAGAAGAGTCTGCGTGACATAGGGGGAGGGCCTAAACACGTGGATGGAGAGTCCCACACATCACCCACAATGGTAGGGCATGTGGCAATGCGAGTACAAACTTTCAATACGCTCAACGCACATGGTGGAACCCCAAGAGTCTTACCAGTTCCCCGAAAGGTTGTTTGGACCTCCAACGACCCAAGCAAGCTCGAGGGGGTTGTTGATCCCTATGATCAGCCCTTGGGGAGTTTGATTTGACATGGAGAAGGCTCATACATGTTGACGTAGCAGATCTGAATGCCCAACACAAAAATGGGATGTAGCTATATCAAGGACCGGCTACCAACACACTCTACACATAAGGCGGAGCTCTAGTAGACTTGTGACCGCATTAGAAGGGCACTCAACCCACATGTCACCTCTAGGAATGCCTAGGGGCACTGCTACCAAAGGTGGAAGAGGAAGAAGGGAGAAGGGATTGTTTGACGCTAGAGGAAAGTGGGAGTGCCAATGGCAGAGAAAAGGAAAGAAAGAGTAAGGGAAAGAAAGAAAATGGGGGAGGGAGAGAAAAGTAGAGGGGGAGAGCTAAATTCTAAAATTATTCACCCAATGCATAATCCTCTCTAGGCTTGTCTCTTATGAATTTATAGAAAGAGCCCTTATTTAGATACGAGTCTCCACATGTTATTCCAAGTAAACCAATATCCAAATAACCAAAAACCAAGAAAAAAGGGCCTAAGGCCCCTGGACATGTGCGCCTAGGGTGTGCATGGGTGCTCAGCTTAGTTGTCAAAAGACAACCACAAAAAGGACTAGTGAGGACCTAAGAGAGACAGAAAACAAAATATCAAGAAAAGCATAAACATTGCAATATATAGTTAATTTTAGTAACAAAGATATGATTGTAATTATGAATTAAGCTTATGTGTGTAATTTAGTGTAAATATCGTAAAATTGCATAGAATTGAACATAAAGCATATCTATATTGTATAATTATCTACATATACATATATATATATATGTGTGTATATATAAGGAGAAATTGGTAGCTGCTCACACGTTAGGTGCAAAATCATATGTGCTAAATGGGGTTTTCTGCCCTTCTGGTGGTTTTTCACAGTTCTGACCACATAAATATGTCGGGCATGGTCGATTTACGAGGAATTCACACCTGGATCATGTGTTTTTGATGAAAAAAATCATATTTGAAGCCTAAAAATTTTACAAAGATTTTGGACAGTTGATTTTTTGAACCTAATAAAAGCCCACCCATGTGTTGGAATCAGTGTTGTGAAAAGCGTTGAGGCATAGCGAGGCACTACACCAAAAACCAAGGCGAGGCGTAAAGCGTAAGCCTCAAAAAAATTGAAAACTTTAAAAAAATTATAAAAATATAAATAAATAAAGAAATGCTTTATTGATGAAATAACAACCAATAAGAAATAGAAAATCTCAAATAAGTACTAAAAATATGAGATTAACATATAAAAGTAACTAAAACTGATTATATAATTGGAAAATATACGAGATTAACCAAAAAAAAGTTAAAATTTACTAAGAAACTGATTACATAACTGAAATAACTGGAAAATATATGAGATTAACCTACAAAAGTTAAAATATATGAGATTATTCTAAAAAATGTGAGATTAACATATAAAAGTAACTAAAAACTGATTACATAACTGGAAAATATATGAGATTAATCAAAAAAAGTTAAAATATATGAGATTATTCTAAAAAATATGAGATTAACATATAAAAGTAGCTAAAAAACGTATGTCACATGGGTGCGGGTGCGGGGGTGCGGCACTTTCAAAAAACCTGGGTGCAGGGGTTCAGCAAAAATATAAAAAAAAATTATATATATATATATATAAAGTCCAAAAGTTGGACATAAATGACCCTAGATGCATTGACTGCATCCAGGGTCAGGTTGACTGCATCGGGTGCGGGTGCGACACGGGTGCGGCACCTAGTTGGAGAATCCCCGTGACATATAGGGCAAAAAAAAATTCTTGGCAATTTTTTTAAAGTCTGAAAATTGGACCAAAATGACCTTGGGTGCGTTGACCACACCCAGGGTCAGGTTGACCGCACCCGCGTCGCATCGACTCGGGTGCAGCACCTGGTCCCGCACCCGCCTTGCGTCGACTCGGGTGCGGCACCCTGCTAGCCGAATCCCTGTGACATAGCTAAAAACTGATTACATAACTGGAAAATATATGAGATTAACCAAAAAAAGTTAAAATATACTAAGAAATTGATCACATAACTGAAATAACTGGAAAATATATAAGATTAACCAACAAAAGTTAAAATATATGAGATTATTCTAAAAAATGTGAGATTAACATATAAAAGTAACTAAAAACTAAATACATAACTGGAAAATATATGAGATTAACCAACAAAACTTAAAACATACTAAGAAACTGATTACATAACTGAAATAACTGAAAAATATATGAGATTAACCTACAAAAGTTAAAATATATGAGATTATTCTAAAAAATATGAGATTAACATATAAAATTAACTAAAAAACTGATTACATAACTGAAAAATATATAAGATTAACCAACAAAAGTTAAAATATATTAAGAAACTAATTACATGACCAAACTAACTGAAAAATATACGAGATTAACCAAAAAAAGTTAAAATACAGTAATATACTAATAAACTTATTACATAACTGAAATAACTGGAAAATATATGAGATTAACCTACAAAAACTTTGTTGATTATGTCTCAAAAATCTTGTTGTAAACAAAAAAATTGTGCCTTGAGGCACAGAGGACCGCGCCTCAAGGCGAGGCGCCCCATTTGCGCCTCAAGGCACGTTTTTTATAACAGTGGTTGGAATAGAACGCTTCAAGAGTTGATCCCTATAAAATCAAGTACATAGATCACATATGTCCGGTTAGAATTTAAAAATAAAATGAAAAAAGGCTGAGAAACCCATTTAACATGTTCATTTCGCACCTAACGTGTGAGCATACTAATCACTCTATATATAAGATACACAACACCCTGCAACACACGCAGGCACACGTGCAATTTTACAAATTCTTATATATATATATAATGTCTATGTGTGCGAGCGTGTATGTGTGCGAAAAACATGGGCATACATGTAAAGAACGAAAATAAAACAAAAGGAAAAAAGAGAAAAATGGTAGGGAAGGAAGAAAAAGAAGAAGAAAAGAAGAGAGTGGATGGACGAGAGGAGGGAGGAAATTTCAAAAGAGAAAAAAGAAGGAAAAAGAGAAAAGGGGGAAAAGGAAGAAAAAGGCAAAGAAGAAGAAGAGGAGGAAAAAGAGAAGAAGGTATAGGGGCAAAAGGAGGAAAAAGAAAAGGAGAAGTAAAAAAAAAGGTAAAAAGGAAAATGGAAGAAGAAGAAAAAAAGAAAGCACAAGAAGAAAAGGAGAAAAGAAAAAGGGTTCAAGGCATGAGGAAGAAGAAGAAAAAAAAGAAAGAAAGAAAAAGAGAAAAAAAGGAACAAAGGATAATGGCAAACATGTTCCCACAGCCTAGGTGGGGACAACGTAAGCGGCGAATAGGTGGCCTAGACAAGGCCTAGGTGGAAAAACAAGGTCTAACTGCCTAGACCCATAAGCCTAGGCCCAGCCCACCTAGGCGACCTAGGTGACGTCGAGGCACCACTTTTGACGGTGCTTGTCCGGGCTGTATCACTTGGTGTGCAAGCATTGGCTGGTGCAGTTGTCGTCGTCTCCATCAAAGTATTTTCACCCAGCCGTTGGTTGGTGCCTACTGCTGCATTCTGAACCATTGCACCCACTTGATCCTCCATGTTCAGGATCATTGTGTGCATTTGTTGCAGTTGTGCCAACATCGCACGTTGCTCCTTGATCAACTTAGCTTCCAACACAAGCTTGTTGATCACTAAAGTTATTTTGAGGATCCTAGCTCTGACACCAATTGATAGCACTTAGTTTGAATGCTATCAGAAATGGCAACCTAGGTGATGGTATGTGTTAGAAGTGTCAATGGGCCTGGTTTACCTGAACCAAACCCTATAGGGTCTGGGGTATGGTGATAAATAAGAAGATACAATTAAGACCCAAGTCCAGACTCGAAGGTCCAATTAATACATGGACCCATGTATAGTTTGTGAAATTTTATACCAGACCCGGGCCTGACCCGAGTTCTGATTAAGACCTACAATTTTCAATGTAAAAATGATAAAAATATGGTTTTACCAGGTATGATTCGGGTTTGGTTCATGTAGTTCTTATCGGTTTTGGGTATAGTTTTTATTATAGTGGACCCGATTAGACTCAGGGAGGGCCAGACCTGATACCATACTTGAAAATCTGGTCCAAGTCTGGTTCCACGTGGATCTGAACCAAACCCGACCCATTGACACCCCTAGTATGAGTAGGGATATATATATATATAGAGAGAGAGAGAGAGAGAGAGTCAAATCAAATCTCATTTCAAGGATGGGCACCTCCATTCTTCCATTAAGCAAGTTGCCCCCTAACTATTACAACCCTACTCATATGTATATCCTAATCACCTCAACTAGTGTTGACCTAGTTACCACTAGAACCCGCCCAAGTTTGACCCATGATCCATTATTGGCCCTTAGTAACTATTGACAATAGTCTCAAGACTATTACATGAATTTACAAAGGACAAAACCTTACTTAGCCCATGACTACCCAAACCACATCAACCCTATTAGTTCACAACCATGCAAAGTCGTATCATATACACAACCCAGCAGCACCCAAGCATCCTTCTCTTGGAATTAAACAACCGCGATATACCACCTATAACAATGGCACATCACGTATCAGCACCCGCAACTACGTGGCATTGGTACTAACTGACAGCAAATTCACATCATTCTTTATATAAGCAAGATAACATAAATGATTTACAATACAACCAGCATATCTCTCCAACATCATAAATTTACCACATCAATGGAAATCTCAATATCATAAAAGATGTTTTAAACAAATTTGCAAACCTCACTTTACAATTACACTGCAGCACCTTATGATAAACGCATATTCTTATCAAAACAAAAATGGCATTAAATCGATAAAGCTCTTGAGTGAGAGAGCTTAAAAGACTGCTGACATTTAGTGATTTGCTTAAGTATGCATGATTTATAAAGATATTCTACATAGGTTATAATGTCTGACATATGGAGAGAGATAGATAATTGCTCCATCATTACAAACACTTAGCTCCTAATAAGAATTAGTACTTTGTAACAACTAAAGCATACACTAACATCATTACATCAGTATCAAAATGTCTTGGCAGTGCAGTTTCTTGAAGTATTTTGTTCTCAAGAAAATTTGGGCAATTTTAACAAAAAAGGAATTTTCAAAAAAAAGCATAAAAACTTTAAAAAATACCAAGGCATCATAAATTTATAAAATTGATGTCTAATTCAACAATTGCCTCATAAGTTTATATACCAACTTTCTATTTGCTCGTCTGCTAGGCATCAACCTCATAGATATATCAAATTAAGAGGCATCTCAATAGTAATGTCTAGAAGACTATGGTCCATAAAGGAGGTATGGTTCACCATAATCTTCAAATGAAGAAAAATAATTAAATAGTCTTTTTTTAAGATAGGCAAGCTGGGGTTAGGCAGACCCCCACCAGTTATAAAACCATACCATTGGGATTTGAACTTACAACTTCCAACACAAGGTGGCGTGCACTCACTGCTCCTGCCAAACAAGCGGAGCCCCCATTGGTAAATTGTCTTGTTTTTATGAAACTACAATAGTAGACATCCCATCACAAGTACTTTCCATGAAATATCTTTCTTACAACAAAATCCCAAGATTTTCCATTCACCAGAACAAGCATGGACAACTAAACAACAGAGCATTTGTAATTTTGTTTTAGTGCCAAACTAGCAACAATAAGCTAAGGGGTAAAGATAGATAAACTTAAGAGTGAGATATCCCATAGTTGGCAAACCCGGCGAGTTGACTCGGGAATCACCCGACTCAACTCAGATCGGAACCCAGGTCACCGATTCAGGTTACTGATCCTAAAGCCGATTATATTTTTTTATCATGTATTTTATGATTTTAATGCACAATTCTTATATAAAGTCACTTGTTATGAAGAATATAATATTGTTAAATGAAAAAAATAATAATCATGTATAATTATATGTTTTTGTAACTTAACTGTTGACATATTAGCTTGAAGTTTAGTTATTTGCATATCTTACTCATATGCTTACACTATAAAATATAGAGTCCTGACTCATCTGATTCACCAAGTCAACCTGCTGACTCGCAAGTCAAGGATTGGGTGATCCGAGCCGAGTCACGAGTTTGCCAACTATGAGATATCCTATAATTATCTTTGTGCCATCTGTTTGTATCCTATGACCATGATATTGTTCTTTTGCAAGTAACCACCAAAAAAACTATTCATGACTGCTCAAACAAAGATGAGAACCACAGTTAAGCAGCAATAACAGAGGTCAGCTTCGGATTGACTGGGTCCTTTTCTAGACCCATACACAATTGACACATTAAGAGCATCAGCATAACTATCTTTTCCAGCCTGAGTCACACATAAACTCCATTTTTTGTCCTGTTCCACATTCCCTTATATGCTACTCATATTGGAAACTTCACAAAAATGGCCCTGTCCCCAGATTGACAGCCGCATCCATGTACATAGCTTCCAACCAAACAACTAATCAATAAGGCAAGCACAAGCACCCTATGAATTAGAATGCAATGCATCACATGATTCAATACAAAAGGTTCCAATTGAGATAAGGCAATTTTTTGAAGTCCAAATATCAAACTGCAACCACATTATGCATGTGCATGTGACATGTTAAAAATTAAAATCCGGCCAATCATCCATATTACACTAGTAAAAATTCTGTTTACCGCACATGAACAAAGCCATCTATTGTTAATCAAACTCTGCAGCACTATGATAACTGGAAGAAGCCTACACCACCAGGCCATGGAAAACAACAGAGCAGGATTTCACAGCAAGCTCATGGCATTTATATTTTATAGGCATCAAACTACCCATCACAAAATCAAGAAGATAATGTTTTCTCATAATCAAAAGGTAGTTCCGTAAGCTGGTTAACATAACCACCGACTAAAGCTCAATCCCTATTGAAGCTCATGCACATTAGGAGGATTTTTAAAATGCATATGAAGGTATGGGCAGCAAATCTTGTGTCTTCCTGGTTGCAATAATAACTCACCCATCTAGACTGAAATGATTAAAAAAACATTAAATTATTGTTCAAAAGTTTACTGCTAGCATTACTGAGCATATCAGAAATCTTTCAAGCTTCCACAACCATAGCATAAAGAAGTAATCTCAATAAAAAACAAATAACAACACACCGATCGAAAACGCAGCCAAGAAATTTTTCAGACAAACAGATAAAGAAACACGATCATTTACCGCTTTGCGCAGTTTCTTGATCAAAGCCATCGGCTTTCTCTTCAAACCTCTCTGGAACCTACGCATTCAACGACAGAAAAAATGCCAAACCATATCAAAAATTTAAAGGAAGAGAGAGAGGAACAGATCGAAAGGAGAGAAAGACGCACCGTCTCCGAGCCCGAGCATGGAAAAGCTTCACGAGCTCTTCCGTGGGCATGTCGAGGAGAGCGTCCAAATCGACCCCCCTGAAACTGAACTTCTTGAACGTCCTCCTCTTGGGCTGCCCTCCGGCGACCTCCGTCTCGACTTCCGCCTGCAAAACGGCCAAAATCACTCCCACAAAAATCAACGAACTCGCAACAGAACCCGAAAAAACTCATCAAGAAGTCCACGAAAACTGTGAAAAAACGGAAACCCTAGAAATTGCTCACCATGGGTTGAATCAACGAGGAAGAAGGAAACGAGAGAGAGAGGGTGGGGAGTGTTAGCGTAAACCCTAGATCTGTAAAGGCAAGAAACCCTAGAAAAGCTCTTTATTTATAGCAGGCCTGTCAAGTGGGTCGGGTATGACTCGATTCCTACCAGAATCATAACCGATAAGGCCTATTTGGCCAAAAAATAGGTCTGATTAGTTATTCAGATCCAGCTTACGTGGTCCGAATCGTAGTTACAATATCCGACCTTTTTTTTATAACCTCACTCGTTTTTCAAAAAATGGCCCACATAATCTTGAATACTTTCAAAATATCATTAATCTTGCATTATTAACGCAATATTTGTACTTTTATATATGTTTGATATTTTTAATATGTTTTTCTTGTGTTTTTATATATTTTTTAATTTGTCGCAAGGTTTTCCTTTGCTGAGACCGATAACAAAATTTGTGAATGTTGTCCAAATAGCATATAGATTTGGGTATGGTTTTAAAATCCAACACAATTTTTGGATTTGGATTCATTGTTTTTTTATGTAAAAAGCTAAACAATTAAATTTTGACTCGGTTTGGTTTTACGCTATCGACCTATGCCTGGTTCTGTCTATGTTAGTTCTTGCCCTGGGTCTAGATCAATTTGGGTCCAATTAAAGTCTGATCCATTGCAACCTGATCAAGGTAGAAAAAGTAGAAACTTTGGGTAAGTTTGAATACCGAGGGGCTTAAATCTGACCATCTGGTTTGGCGTGGGGGTGGAGCTGACGTAGCATAGAGCCCATGCCTCTTGATGTCAAGTAATCAAACGTTGTATCTTAAAACTTCACTTTTGATTAGGGTGGGCAACGGGCCAAGCAGATCGAGCCGGGTTTGGGCCATGATTTTAGGCCCGGGCCCATTACGTACCACGCCGAAACTTGGCCCTAACTCGGGCCAGCCTGCGGGCTACAGAGCCCGCTCAATGGGTCTGTTATTTATTAATTTTTTTAATAATATAAAAAACTTTTAAATTAACTATTGCACAGTAACTTGGATAACTATTAATTAGTTGCATATGAACCTCCTATTTGTCAATTATTACTATTTACTTAATTGATTGCACTAATTAAGAATTAGGTTTTTGTGTCCTATCATGAAAATAAAAAAATAAATAAATGGGTTTGGGCCGGGCCGAGCCCTCTTCACATTGGTCAAAACTCAGCACGTTAGTAAACGGGTCTGGCCATTGACCGGGGCAGCCCGGTCAGCCCGATCTATTAGTTGGCCAAGCTGGGCCGGCCCTATGACCACCCCTACTTTTGATGAGTAAATATTCACTTAAAACAAAAAAAAAATCAATTTTAAAAGCCGACAAGGGCTCCTCTCATCTGGTATGGGTCACTCGTGAATGTCACAAAGTTTAAAACCCATAGGTGGTGTCCCTTGCTGCAAAGTTAAGTTGGGCAGGTCTTATCATTGGTGATGTTGGAGAGAATATGTTGAGTGGAGTTAAAAGATTGTCTTATGACTAATACTTTATTATTTATAATATAATTATGAAACGCTGACAAAAGATGAATGATCCATTGCATTACTTTGTTTATGCATTGGCCCCAAAATATTATACTGTTGATTATTTAGTAGTTCTAGCTTAGCTTTGGGGGTAGACAAAAAAAACTTTTGCATGAAGAAATAAATATCTTGGATAATGCTTTGAAAGCATTAAAAGGATTGTTGGGATGATGCATTTTTTTATAAAGGTTTCATTATTGAACAATCAGTGCAATAAAAGATACAAAGGATCCAAGAATGAACATTTTTTATTGGTGGGATTATCATGGCCTAGATGTACTTGAGCTCAACCAAGTAGCCATAAAAGTTGACGCAACCTATTTTTACATCATCAATAGAAAGAAATTAGAGATTTATAGCTTTATTCAAATATATCAAGAGAAATAGGTTGAATGCATATATGTGTTGATGACTTGGTGTTTATCCACTTAAACTTAAGGATGTTTTCATCATGATATAAAGAAAACTGCAAGCATGGGCCTTTCAAAAACTTGGGACTTCAATCTCCAGTATCCTACTATTGATTAATATGTTGTTAAGCTAGATGAGATGTGCATGACCAACTTGGTAGAAGAAAGTTTTAATGATGAACATGATTCACAAAAAAAACTTGCAATTAGTGGTTAGCAATACCTTGGTTCAATTATCCCTAATAAATATAGTAGTAGAAAGAAAGTTGTCCTACAAATTGGAGCAAAGTCAAACCATGAAGATGAGAGTGGAACTACACATCAAGGGGTCAACTAGGGGTGGCAATTTCTGACCCGACCCGCCAACCCGCCTCTTAGGCGGGTTCGGGTTGGGCTTAAGCCAACCCGTTTAATAAACGGGTCGACCCGCGTAACCCGTTTATTAAACAGGTCGGGTTCGGGTTGGGGGTATGCCAACCCGCCAACCCGGCTGACCCGTTTAATAAACGGGTTAGGCGGGTGGGTCAACCCACCAACCCGTCTGCCCGACCCGTCAACCCGACCCGCCAACCTGCCTACCTGCCAACCCGATCCGTCAACCCGCCAACCTGACCCGCGAACCTGAAAACCCGTTTACCCGACCCAACCCATTTATTAAATGGGTTGGCGGGTCGTGTCGGGTTACCCGTTTATTAAACGGGTCGGGTTCGTGTTCGCCACAGCCGACCCGTTTAATAAACGGGTCGGGTTCGGGTTGAGGTATGCTGACACGCCAACCCAACCCGCCAACCCGACCCGATTGCCACCCCTAGGGTCAACCTAGCAACTCAAAGGGAAAGTTTATTTACTCGTAGATGATGTAGAATTTGGATTTTTCACATGAAAGATTTCAACTCGTTTTGCTTATACTTTCTTGTATTTAGTTTGAGATGGCTTTGACTTTCTTATATTTGGTTATTGTTTTAAATCATTCTGGTTTTAATATTTTGCATACAGCTTGAAACATTTTCCCATGGATATAGCTACCACATGGTGAAAGTATATGATACTTTAATTTCCAAAGTTAAGTATTTGTTTTTTCTCCAAGTATCATTTTTTCCTTAGAAACTTCTACCATCGTTAAGAAAATTGTGTCCCAAAGCCTCATGTCTTTGTCTATTAGAAACTCATACCGATTTTTTTTAAAAAATGTTTAAAGTACTTGAAACTTTTGAGTGACTTAAGTACCCATACCTTGTACCCACCCCTGGCAACTATGGTCTAGATCATGTCATGGAGAATTCAAAAGATGAAATTCTTCACATCACTTTTGAGGGAAAAGAAAGTCTTTCTAATAAAGGCTCACAATTTGCCAAAAAAAGATATAATCATGTCATTCTCATGAAAATGATCTTGGTAATTGTCAACCTTCTAATCTCAGCCTAAACTTTAAGCAGTCATTCAATGTGATCTTCTACCTCTTTTATTAAATATGGTCAATGAGTCGTCTATAATATGCATTATACAAAGAAAAATTATGTTAAGTCAAGAGAGCCAAAAGACCAACACAGATTTTCAATCATATGAGATTCATCATATGTGATCTTATAGTCATATTTGGGGCAAAATTCTCAACCATCAGTCGAGGTTGGAAGGAATGAGGACATTGTCTTATGTTTTGTCTTTACGTCTCATCACCTCCTTTGGTCAATCACGTGGATTTATTCATCTTATGCATTGGTATATTTTGGTCAAAAGTTCTTCTTTCGGCATCTCTAAAAAGTACTAAGTTGATCATCTCATTATACAAATTAAAACTTACCTAATCAAGCCTTATCTTAAGACATGTTTACCTTTTTTAGGAGAAACTCATCAAGAAAGTTTTAAAAAATATTGCAAAAATAAAAAAATTATTGAAAACAAAATTAAAAAATGATACTCCAAAAGTTTTAATGCTTTCTCTGCAATTGTAGACTTCAAGCAGGAGATGCTCAAGATCCCTTACCCTTTTGTTATATCCTTGAGCTTCACATTTAAGAATGACATATTCATTTATCTTTGCTATCCCTTTTGATCTTTGTGAATCACAAAAGTTTCAATAAAAAGGGTCTATTTACCTTAGAAAATAAAGCCTTGTCATTACTATTTTACTCATTCAGGTTTTCATTCCATCTATTTTTTACAGGTCCAAGTTGTTGAAAAATAATTGGTCACTTGAAAATATTCAACATGAAATATGTTTGATGCATACTTTAGAGTGTGGAGGTTATAACACATTAAAATGAAAAGTCCCAGACTTTTATGCACTTGGCAATCTTATTTTTGGACTTACATGGCCAAGAAGACTTGATTGTTTGAAAGTTTATAGAGTCTCAATATTTGTGAGATTAAATTGGCAATTGTTGATGAATGAGCTTATATATGCACATATATGACTAGTTGTTTTGACATTTAAAGGTCAAACAAGTGATTTACTTCAGTGAAAAAGAACAAAATTGTTTATTTTATGAGAACTTTGATTAAGAGAAAAAACTAAAAAGTAAAGCTTGAGCAATATTGATAAAGAATCGAATTGCTACTAAAAGTTGTGAGTTGTACACACTTATCTAGAACTCATTCTTCTCGTGTTTTCAATACTTTTTTAGGCAAGCATCCAATCAAGTGATGAAAATTTTGTTCTAAAAAATATATATTTTTAAAATTTTAGCAAAGAATAGTTTCTTTTTTTAGAAAAAAGGGTTTTAAGCATCATTTTCAATCTCAAGTCATTCACATTGCATTTTATAAATCCCATCATTGTACTTAATATTATGTCATGCACCCTTGTCATTTATAAATGTCATTTTTGTATTGTTATTTATTTTTGCATAAGGTTCTTTAATATCATGCTTTGATTATCTCAGCAAGAGTGTTTATATTGCATCTAATCATTCATTCAGTGTCATTTAACCTTATAAATGTCCACAAATTTATCTTGCAACAATGATTTTTTTTATAAATTTTGTGCAATCTTTGTCGATTTTATCAAAAATTGAGTTTTTCATAATGCATGGATCATTGTCATAACTTTCGTAAGAAGTGTCATTAAGTCGATTTTTCAAAAAGTATCAATCTTACTGCATTTTTTTGTATGTCTCATTTGAGATCGATCGTTGGTCGTCAGCACAACCTCCCACCATGAACGACTATTTATTAAACTGGGGAGACCCTTGTGTGAAACATGGTTCATGTTTCATCTTGAGACCGATGGTTAGTCATTGGCAAGATCCTACCACCTTGAACGACTCATCATTAAGCCAAGGAGTAAGGAACATTTTGCAATGCATTTTATCGAGTCATTTTTCATCAAAGATATTAATATTGACTTTAAACAGACTAAGATCAAGTGTCGTCTGCATTGTTTTTTGAAAAAGTTAAACTTTCATGAGTTAGAAAGTTTGCCTTAAAAACTTGTTTCATTACCTCCTTGATAAAAAAAGTCAAACCAAAGCATTTAATCATGCATCAACATGTCTTGTCATGTGCATTTCATGCATTTTTTTGCATGCCAATAACCAGTTTTCTTACAGTTGGCATTGTAATGCCCCCAAAAAGATCCAACCCATATTAAAAAATTTAGGATTTTTTTTCTTTTTTCTAATGCAAATGCGAAAACATTTTTCTTAAAACCAGTTGAGACTTTGGGTGGTGTCACAGAAGAGATAAACTTAAAACTAAATTGTATGGTACGGGATATTTAAATTGAACTTCAACAACATACACAATTTAAGGCTGAACATAAAGAAGTTTTTCCATTCCATTCCAAACCAAATTAGTAAAATAGTTTGCTCAGTCTATACATGTTAAAAACTAAAAACTTAAAAGAGCAAATATCCCAAGATCGAAGAATGAAACAATGAGACCCTCGAAGATGCAACTCGACTAGTCCTTCGCCTTAATCCTCCTCAAAAATAATATCTGAAAATATTGAGTGCATTAATTCAACTTGCTCAGTAAGATGCACCAATACCAAATATAAAGACAACACACCAAGTATTCAAAGGTAAAGACATGATACATCATTTCATGGATATCTATTCACGACTATATCAAAGATATAAGCAAACATGCATTTCATAAATTTGATACATCATGAACTAGGATATCATTCAACATATCCCCATAGGAGCATTACATCTCTAATATACGGCATATCCCAACTCATATGCATTTTATATATCACAAGTCATTTCAAAGCATATTTTATATGCATATAACATTTATCAGGGTTATTGTATTCATATGTAGTTGCATTTATCAAACTATGACTTAGCATACTCTATATGTGTTAACATTCATTAATAGCATCATGCTCATACGCACTAGCATACATCAATTTTATCATGCTCATATGCACTAGCATGTATTATGGTGTGAGTTTTATGAAATATTTCTGAGGAAACGAACCAATTTTAGCTGAAATAGTCAGAAATGAACAGATTTGCTCATCATGAGCTCAAATGAGCTAGAAATGACAGACATTCTAACTGTTATGAACTTAAAGATGAGCTTGTTCAACTCTGACTGACAGAGATCTAAGGTGACCTAGGGGTAAAATGGTAATTTTCCTAATGAAAAGGGGGGTAAAATGACACCTAAACTCAAATCGACCTAGGGCTAGACTCCTACACTGACCTGGGGGGGGGGCATCTGCTAAAAGTGGGTGTCTGAAAATGTATGAGAAAAATTTGGGGTGTTTATAGATGCTCTTTTTTGCTACTAAGCTAGTTGAGAGTCGAGCTTAGTGGCAAAAAACACACACCAAATTTTGGCTATAAAAATACCCCAGTTAAGAGAATCTGACTAGGTATGAAAGAAATGATTCAGGTGATAATGGTAGATATGAGATGGAGATTCGAGAAGAAGATTCACCTCATCAGAATGAGGCACTCGCTTGACCCTTACCTGAATGGGAGGCTAGAGTGGAGTCCTCGAGAAAAAAGATTAAGAAAACCACGAAAAATACCTCATAGGAAAATGAGGGGCGGCAAAGAAGGCAATGAAAATAAGGTTCCCTAAAAGCTTTGGAAAAGAGAGTTGATCTTGGGAGCCTCATGACTGAGACTAAATAGCTTTTAAAAAATGACCTTTTTGCAAAAAAGATTCAGGTTTAACCCTTATCCTGAAAGGGGAAAAATACATTGTGGAAGAACAAGGTTCAGGCTTGACCCTTAACCTGAATGGAAAACGGAATCCTTAAAAGAAGAAACCATGATAGAACCTTCAGGTTTTGCATAATAAATCTGAGAGAAGTTTGCAAAAGGTAGAAAATGGGGTTCTCTAAATCTTCGAAAATGGATTAATCTTGGGTGCCTCATTGTAGAGACTGAATAGCTTTTGAAATGACCTTTTGCTGGAAAAATAAATGTTGGCTCGACCTCAAACCAAAAAAAAAAAATGAACTGTCTATGGTGGGATAGTGGAGAACACAGGAAAGTGTGAGAATATGAGAGCCCGAGCGCTTAAATTAGAGAGAATGGAAGAATCTTGAAAACTCGTGTTATCAAGTCCTAAAGAGGGATAACAACAACGTCAGGATATGTCAAAATGAACATCGAGCTCTCGCTTCATGTTGGGATAGCTTGAAAAGATTATCAATATGATAAAAATTGTAGTTGATTCAAAGTAATTGAAAGTAAGCACATCTATATAAAATGTATATTCCCTCTTCCACCTAGAGTATTACCTCCAACTGGGCTAACTTTGTAGAATCTAGAATCAAAATCAAATTTGTTGTTGTTCGGTTTCTTCAAGGAAGTTATTCATTTCCTTGATATGAAAAGAAAGGAATTGTTCTTAGTATCATAAAAGCAATTGATGAAAAGGATATTGCTAAAAGAATTTCACATGAATAAAGAGGATTCTTGGTAGTTTTGGCAGATTGATATCTGGGGTTACCCATGATGATTTTTTTTCACTCTTTTGAGACTTAGAGATTGAACTCTCTTGGAGTTTGGAGAGAATTTCATCATATCAACCTTCAACTCGATGATGTTTTGATTTTCCTTGGAAGGACACGTCACATACTCCTTCATCTTGGAGATGTTTTGAGTCTTCTTTGGTCCCAGGAATTAGATTGACAATATTGTCTCTTTGATTGAAATCTCCTGATGATCTTTTGCACTCTTTTGAGACATGAAAAGTGAGCTCTCTTGGGATTTGGTGAGAAGTTCATCACATCAACCTTCAACTGGGTAATGTTTTGATTTTTTCTGAAAAGACATGTCACACACTCCTTCAACTTGGAGATGATCTGAGTCTTCTTTAGTCTCAAGAATTACATTGATAGTATAGTCTCTTTGGTCAAAAATCTCTTGATGATAACAGTAATCAAATATCTTTTAGAGTTTGTCGGGAGGTTCATCGCATTAGCCTTCAACTTGGCGATGTTTTAAACTTTCTTTGGAAGGACATGTCACATGCTCCTTCATCTTGGAGATATTTTGAGTCTTCTTTGGTCCCAAGAATTAGATTGATAAAATGGTCTCTCTTGATCAAGGTTGTTAAATGCGATGAGGCGAAGTGAGGCGTTGAGCCTGCGCTTCACCTCTGAGGCGTACGCCTCTCACAACATAAGACTCTCAAGTATCTGTGGTATTATCTAAAATATCATAAAAATATGTGGCATCACACTCAACGCCTCGCACTAGTGATCTTACTTCTCTTGGAGGGCTTCGTATGTGATCTTACTTCTCAAGTATTCGTGGTACTTTTTTTATATTTACTTTAAGCGCATCACAGCAACACCTCAGTACCTTGAGTGTGTGCCTCGCCTCTGAGGCGTACGCTTCAGGTACTGAGGCGTACGCCTCTCACAACACTGCTCTTGATGATAAGAGTGATCAAATATCTTTTAGAGATTGTTGGGAGGTTCATCACATCAACCTTTAACTCGACGATGATTTAAACTTTTCCTAGAAGGACACAACATATACTCTTTCAACTTGGAGATGATTCGAGTCTTCCTTGGCTTTAGGGGTTTAACTCATCCATCAGTCTTCAACTTGGCGATGATTGAGAGATCCCTTTTGTAGATAACTAATTGCAGCTTGAATGATTGAAGAGATATTGAGATTGAGCAGATTCTTTTTATAGTGCAGGATATTTCTACTGCCTTATTACCAATAGAATGGTCTTTAAAAATGTGCCATAGTTATAATCAATATAAGTTCACTTATGACTTTTCAACATCAATGAATTTTCCTTTACCGGTCATATCGAGGATTTTTTTTTTCATTCTTTTGGTTGACCAATAGAAAAGCTTTGAATTTTATTCTTTTTTTGCAAGAGTTCTACCCTTTTGGAAGAAATACCGAAGGTAATATGAGGTAAAATTTTATGCAATAAAAGCTTTGAGATCAACAACTATTTTTTATGGCAAATTGGCAAATTTTTTGAAATCCTTGGTGAAAGAAAGCACTTGACATTCGATTAACACATCCGTGGCTGGATTCTTCTCTCTTTTCTCCAAAGGACATACTCAGGCTTGACCCTTACCTGGACGTGTAATAAAAAGATACTTCTCTCTTCCCTAAAGAGGAGGAGTTTGCAAAATAAACTTTTGAAGAGAAATCAAGTTTTCATCAAAACTCCCTAAGTTTAGGCTTTTCTTATGAAAAGGTCGTTGATTGGATAAGGTCAATGAATTGTCATAAAGGAGCGAGTCCATCATACTCTCCCCAAAAAAGGGTCCTCGATGACGGAATGGCCTAACAAAAAATATTGGGGGGTCACAAGGAGAACGAGCTTCCGTCAAAGCTCTCCCTAGAAGAAGGGTTCTTTGTGTGACAATAAAAAAATTTATTTTACAAACTGTTCGCGAAGACATGAGTCCCTTCAAACTCTCCCTAAAAAGAGGTTCAACGAACAAAAATAATTGAATGCGAAAGGAATGGGCTCTCTCAAACTCTCCCTGGAAAAATGGTCCCTTGCAAGAAAAATGATTGATAATTGATATTGAGACAATTGGCAGACGGGTTTGACATGATTGTCGAATCTTGAATGATCATGATTGGCAAAATTAACCCGTGGGTCAAAAAATGATTGATTTTGATAAAAATTGTTAACTTGAAGGTTTGCTTGATAAAATTGGTTGACTCAGAGGTCTACCTAACAAAATTGATTGGCCTTGAAGGTCTGATTGGTGAAATTGATGACCCAAAGGTCGGTTTGATAAACTTGAGTGACCCGAGGGTTTGATAAATAAAGATTGATTGGCTCGCATGTCTGAAAATTGGCATTAAGTGTGAATCCTAATGCAAGACCAGTATGAATATTGAATTTGAAAGAGCGACCTGTGCGAATATTGGATTTGGTAAAAGAACCAACGCAAAGTTGGATTTTGTAAAAGGACCAACGCAAAGTTGGATTTTGTGAAAGGACCAACACGAAGCTAGATTTTGTAAAAGGACCAGTGTAAAAACTGGATTTGGCAGGAAGGACCAATGCTAAACTGGATTTTGAAGGACCAACTCGAAAATTGGATTTTGAAGGACCAGTGTTGAACTGGGTTTTGGAAATGGTTCGCAAATTGGATTTTGAAGGAAAGTTTAACTCGAAAGTTTAGATTTTAAAAGAACGTTCGAATCAGAACTTGAATCTTTAAAGAAAGACTAAAATGATTCTTGAATTTGGAAGAAAGAAAAATCGAGTTGAAACTCAAATTGTCAAACAAAACTAGAAAATTCAAGTCGAAACTCAAATCTTTGAAGGAAAACTAGACCAATTCAGAGTTTAAGGAAAGAAAATTTGAGTCAAAACTCGAATTTCAAAGGAAAATTAAACCAATTCGGATTTACAGAAAAGAAAATTTGAGTCGGAACTCGAATGTCGAAGGAAAAAATAAACCAATTAGGATTTAAAGAAAAGAAAATTTGAGTCGGAACTCGAATCTTGAAGGAAAAAATAGACCAATTAGGATTTAAAGAAAAGAAAATTCAAGTCAGAACTCGTTTCTGGAGGAAAAACTAAACTGAATTAGGAAGTTGGGTTTGAATGAAAACTCGAGATGAGGCTCAGATCGTTGAAGGAAAACTGGACCAACTCAGAAGTTGGATTTGAAAATTGGCTTGAAAGCTAAATTTTGAAAGCTCAATCAGCGCAAAGACTGAATTTTGGAATAGTTTGACCAGTGTGATACTAGATTTAGAGAGTTCAACCAGTAAAACTGGATTTAGAGAGTTTGACCAGTAAAAACTGGGTTTAAGAGAGTTTGACCAGTAAAACTGGATTTAGGAAAGTTCGACCAGTAAAAACTAGATTTAGGTGCTTCGATCAGTGAAACCGAATTTAGGATAGTTCGACCAGTGAAAACTGGATTTAGGGAGTTCGACCCGTAAGAAACCAGATTTTGGTGGTTCGACCAGTAAGAACTGGATTTAGGTGGTTCGACCAGTGAAAACTGAATTTAGGTGGTTTGACCAGTAAAAACTGAATTTAGGTGGTTTGACCAGTGAAAACTGGATTTAGGTGGTTCGACCAGTGAAAACTGGATTTAGGAAGTTTGACCAGTAAAAACTGGATTTAAAGAGTTCGATCAACAAAAACTGAATTTAGAGAGTTCGACCAGTAAGAACTGGATTTAGGTAGTTCGACCAGTAAGAACTGGATTTAAGAAGTTCGACCAGTGAAAACTGAATTTAGAGAGTTCGACCAGTAAGAACTGGATTTAGGTGGTTCGACCAGTAAGAATTGGATTTAGAAAGTTCGACCAGTGAAAACTGGATTTAGAGAGTTTGACCAGAAAGAACTGGATTTAGGAATAGGCTTAACCCGAAGGTTGATTTTGACATGACCGACAAAAATGGTTTTGATAAAAGACTCAACCCGAAGGCCGAATTTGAAAAAAACTGGTGTTTTGAAAGCGCTTGATGATTATGATAGAAGATTTTCAATCTTCACCCTCACAATGACTTTATAACTGCCGAGAGTCTTAGAATTATCTCTTATCTTGAATGAGTAATAAATTTGATGCAAATGAATGCAAACAAATGCAAATGGATGGTGAGAGACTTTGTTTGATCCTGCCTGCATAGAGGACATTTTGAAGTAAGATAAAATTTCAAAAACATGCCCCAGTATAATTAAGGAGTAAGATATTGAATAAAATGATAAATAATTGATATTTAAAGAATGCTCTCTAAAGACAACAAGGGAAAGATTGACGATGAACTTCTCAATTGATTCAGGAGACACTCTGGAAGAGGTCACTCCTCGCAAGAAGACCTTTTGCAAAGAAGGAGAAATAAAGAAGATGACGCCAAGCTATAAGAAAGATTGATAATTTTATTGATGAAAGAAATGGGACCACGTCGTCCCTACAAAATGACAAAAGCAAAATGCAAGAATGAGAGAGTATTGGCCATGTCGCTCTTAGAGTGCTGATGAGTTGACCGCTTTGTCCTCTTCTTTGCCTTCCACAAGGAGATTTTTATCAATATAGTCTTAAATAATATTCTTGAGAATGAAGCAATACTCGGTGTCATACCCCATTGCCCGATGATACCTGCAGAATTGATCGTTAAACCTTCTCCTAATTATAGGAGGATCATCAACTTTTGGGAGCTTGATCATCTCCTTGGCCAGCATATACTCAAGGATCTCTTCACGCGGTTGATCTAGGGGAGTAAAGTCTTGGTTGAAACTCTAATTGTCATGCTTTGGCTTTTCTTGAGTTTTTGATTTCTGATGAGGGCTTGGCTGGAAAGGCATGTCATTCTGCTTAAAGATACTGCTTTTTCTGCTTTCTTTATCGCTTCTAGCGGTATTCATGGTGACATGTGCCTTTTTCTTGGTGTCTTGACAACTCTTTAAGAGCGTGAGACTCTCATATACACTGTTCTCCATCTCTATTTTAAGTCATTCTACTCGTTCTATTAATTCAATGCAAGATCACGATAGAGCGGTAGAAATGAGGCCCCTTAGAGGTTAAGAAAAATTATTCAAAATGATTGATAATGCATGCTCCTCTGATATCGGGCTCCTCATTTTGTTGCAGATGGATCTCCACCTGTGAATGAAGTTCCTTGCCTTTTCATCTTCCTTATGCTTGAGGTTGCAAAGATGGTTGAGGGTTGATATGACTTCGGTATTAAAAAGGAATCATTCGATGAATAGGTTAGCCACCTGATCGAACTCTCATAGCTCGATTGGATTAATGTGCTTAGAGTACCACTTAGATGTGGTATCTTTTAAGCTGCATAAAAAAACATCTGAATAAGGCACAATTGTCCCTCTTGAATCGATTATATCCTGCAAAGAACATGGCCAGATGAGCCTTGGGATCACTAGTCTCATCAAATTTAACAAATTTATGAGGGAGATCTTCCAGACTATCGCCCCCTTCAAGGCCATCGTAAAAGTCTTCACTTATATAGACCTTCTTGCCCTTGTCATGGGCCTGCAAATCTTTGACCATGTGGGTCATCTCCTTCAGCTGAAGCTGGATCAGATCATTGACTGTTGACTGCTGATTGGTTTGTTGGTAGACTCAAGCTCTGCCTCTTGCTCTTCATCCGAAGCTTCTTCCACGAAATCTGCCCTTTTAGACTCGTTGTCCTGCTGAACCTTCTTTGGGGCAATTTTGATGTGTATCCTGATGGTTTTGCCCTTAATTTTCTTCCTGGATGGCACCTTTCCTAAACTAGCCTCAACTTGTTCTAACTGTATCTTGGCCATCATTTTCTAGAATAAGGTATACATGACAAGATTAATGTCATCGCCACCTTGTTGACCTTGTCCTATGGCCGAACTTGGGGAACTCATCCTTTCTTGCTCGCTACTAATATCGTAGACATGCTGATATGGTGCAGTCTTCTTGTTTGGTCTAATCTGAACCATTCAGTAATGTTGATACTCTCTGTAGAACAAAGGAGATGATCATAATAAGGAAAAATTCTTGAGGGCAACAATTTGAATGAGAATGATAAGAGGAAAATCTGACGAGATCAGGTTGACAATTTTGAAAGGATATCCCATTACCAGGGATTGGGTTCGCTGAAATTATGGTATTTGCGTTGTTACTCTGACGAAGGAAGTATACAACTAAGGAAAGGTGGACAAATAATTTCTCACTCAAATGATCATAGAATTTACTAGAAAGCATGAAGAAAAATAAGGTGAAGAGATTTGAAAACGGATAACATGATTGAAATTCAGGAGAAAAACACATGATTTTTCTTGAGGAAAATAGCAGGCAGGATACAAATAAAGTTGAAAATTCGAGATTCAGAGGAAAAGAAGAATGAAAAATGGCCTAAAGTTTTGAGAAAAGCATAGGAGTTTTCTAAAAAATCATCCAGGGTTTTCAGAAAATTTATAGAAAATATAAGAAAAAAAGGAATAAAAAGAAATAACTAAAATGCATTCAATCATATCCTGCACAATCAAGTTTGCACATACAATATTCTCTAAAAGGCTGACTCTAAATACACAAGTTTTGAAATAGTTATAGGACCCTAATCCTAACTCTAAGGCTTAGATCATTTGTGTCCAATCATGTCATGCCAATATACTCGAACCGAGGTTCGATGTACATGGCATAAAAATATTTTCTCCTATTCTAGGCTCATATTTTCCAACATCCTTGAGCGCCTGCCGATATACTTTGGACTATGACCCTCGGTACGTGGCAGGGGTAATCAACCCAAATAGGTGGCCCAGTTGTGAGGCTTTGTCCCAAACTATGGTTATGAAAGAAAGCCTAGCAACGTAGTGGCCAGGTAAAAGTAGGTGGGGGTTGTTTTTGAAATATGATCAACATGCAAGAAAACAGAAGGCTCTAATGACCTAAAGAAGTAGAATTTTAAAAAATTTATGAGAAGCAAACATTATTTTCAATCAGATTCTAGATTAAGGAGGATTGTATTTGACCTAGGCCTATGTGAGCATGAATAATACCTCCTCAATCAGTCCTACCAAACCATGCCTAAGTCTGCATACAATCCATGTTAGTTGGGTTTGATTCTAGGCTTCTAGGTTTACAAGATATAAAGTTGATATTGTAGAACACGACTTTGACAAGTTGAATAGAGCAAAGCACTAGATTGATTAGGCGGAGACATGTCCCATCACGGTCGCCAAACCTGTTATCATTGCAAAATTTTACTTTTGCAAGTCAAAGTGACATTTTGAAAAAGTTTTTAAAAATAACTCACCTCCAATTTTAAAATGCGGGAAAATTCCATAGAATGGGACTCGCCTGTCTGTACGAAGTTCAACCATTTCTGGTGCCATAACCAGGGGTAATCGAACCAATGATCAATCATATGCTTTGCTTTGTTCAACTTGTCTAAATCGATGTTCTATTCTTAAATGCACAAAGAATCAGGCATGTGCTATGACTTAGAATTTTTTTTACTGAAAACATGATGTATGCTTCAAATATTGAAAAATACTTGAACAAAAGGACATTTTGAAAATCATGAATCACATTAGAAAAGTACTTTTGAAGAAAAGGAAAATCAATTTCTGATGAAATTCTGATGTTTTGAGAAAATCGATTTCTGAAGGAAAACTTGGGTAATTTTTGAGAAAATCAATTTTTCTAAAGTGGATTTGAACTGAAATCGATCCACTTGAACTTCTAGTGAGCTCAGGTTAGACTCAGAATGATAGAATCAACTGAAATTAACTGACTTGGAGACAATTGGCTACAATTCAAGCTAGAGTTGAGCTCATTTCTGAGGAAATAAACCAATTTTAGTTGAAATTGTCAGAAATGAATAGGATTTGCTCATCGTGAGCTAAAATGAGCTAAAAATGATAAACATTCTAACCGTTCTAAACTTAAAGATGAGCTTGGTCGACTCTGATTGGCAGGAATCTAAGGTGACCTAGGGGTATATCAAAAATTTTCCTAATTAAAAGGGGTGAAATGACACCAAACTCAAATCGACCTAGGGCTAGACTCCTACACTGACCTACAGAGGGGTTGGCATCTGCTAAAAGGGTGTGTTTGAAAATGTATGAGAAAAATTTGGGGTGTTTATAGCCCTCATCAAAAATGTCTTTTTCAAGTTAAAAATTGCTTTTACAAGTTTTACAAAAACGTAAAAATGATGTATGTTTTAGAAAAAAACTTTATCTACTTTGGGAGGAGCCTTGCGATCCATACCTAAGGCTTGGAATATGCATGAGAGGAAGATCCTCTCATGCACTACCTAATGCACACCCCTCCCCATGTGCACATGGCATAGGGGAGGGCTTCATATAGGTGATCAACCCCCACTTGGGTGCTTTCCAAGGTTCCTTGGTGTAACCAACCCAGTTTGGTTGGTCTAGTTACAAACCAATCCCCCAATATAATATTTTATTTATTTGTCTTTAGTTACTTTATTATATTATTTTAATTTTTTAAAACACCTACACCAATTCACATTGGATCCTCAATTGAATCTAATCCAATTGGGTCCAGTCTAATCTAGTAAAGTGTAAAATAATTGATACATAAATTTTCTATGTATATTTATATATGTTTCATTTGATTAAATTGCATATCTAACTATCTTCTGACAAAGTGATTATCCATCTCAACCAATTTAATTTGATTATATAATTAATAATTTGATTTATTTAATAATTAAATCAATTATTCATAATTTATTTGTCAGAGGACCCATAATTGCCAATTGTTCAGAAAATAAGCCAGAAAAATAGAATTTAAATTTCTAATCACTCACATAGGTCAATCAAACCAGAAATCAAAAGTTACATCAAGAATTTTCAATAACAATTCTAGAAATTTTATGGGGTCTTACAGGTATATACTCTCAAGAACCTGAATCAAAATGGCATTGAACGAAGCAGATCAAGAAGGACCCGAACCTCACTTGAAATGACTCATATCTAAAGAGGCGACTTGGAAGGGCCAGCTGGCCCTAGTGAGGCGAGGTTGACCTCTACTTGGGGGCAGCCTTGGTGGACGTGTAGAGGAAGTAAAGAAGGTTGAAATTAGCTTTTCCCTAATTCTAGCTAAGTTATCAATGTAATACCTAACCTTGGAGAGGTCTTACCTATTCTTGGGTAGGAGCTTTGAGAGGTCTTACCTAGATTTAGGTTGTAGTCAAGGAGCTTCTTCTTATCTTTTGGAATCTTTTATTATAAGCTTGTAACTTGTGTAGAGGTATTAATACCCACTCTACACTCTATATACCCCCCCCCCTTTCTCTCTCTCTCTCTTTTACCTTAGCTTCTAGGTCGTGCCACTAGTGTTGACCTGGGTTAGTTCTACTGGGTCCAACTGGCACCAATCCCTCACTGGGTCTGGCCACCTAGGTCGGATTAGGTCCAGACTCAATCCTAACCCACATAGATCAGGGTCAGTTGGGTTAACTATCGATCCAAATGAGACTCGATCCATGTTAGATTAGTGCAAGTTGGATTAATTGGCACTAATTCAATGGATCCAGATCTGGTTCAGGTTGAAAACCCAAATTAGGTATGGATTTGTTATAACACATCTCGGAAAAATGACTATCTTGAGATATAAAAACCTATTTGACGAATGGTTTGTGTGTTTGAAAGCTAACATTATTTTTGGGCCTGGCATCAAATTTGATAATTTGAAATGATAAAAATGTTTTCAAAGTGTGTCCTTCTCAAATAGCTTATTTTTTAAAACAAAGACATGTTTTGACCATAACTTTTCACTTCAATGTCCAATCAAATAGATTTTTGATCCATTGGAAAGCTAAAAATCTCTACTTTTGGTTAAAAGTGACTGGGGATGCTATTTCATGGGTAAAAAATTTAGTAAAACCAGATTATTTTGAAAAGATCTAAAAACATGTAGAGATATTCTTTGAAATGCACTTATCAAATAGGACTTTTAGAAGTACCCTTTTTTAGAAATACTTGAGTGCACTTGGATATGTTCGGTGCACCTCCCAAGAATCTCTTTTCTTTTGAAAAGTTCACACCTTAGTCCTTTAACAAGCATCTCAATTTTGACAAGTCATGACATTGACTTTATGTCAGGGCCAACATGAATGTTTGTGGAGAACTCAGAAAATTTTTGGTGTCAACAACAGACACATGTCATTTACATGAAGGAAATTCCCAATAAAGCTATCGTTTGTGATGATAATAAATAAAGCACAAGGTTAGACCATACCAAGGATGGTTTTTTTTGCCAGCACCTATTTTTTCCCACGATCAGCTATATATTGCATTGTCACGTGCTAGAGACTCACTTATAATTAAAATATTTATTGGCAATTTGAGGGAGAATAATGGTACTAAAGCATGTACCAAAAATATTGTGTATAAAGAGATCTTATTGAACTAATACATATTTTTGTTTTTTGAGCTTTTTGTTTCTCTTTTTTTGGTGATGCATTGTGTAGATCAAAACATGTGTTATGGGAAACATGCAACTTCTTCGATAGTTACATGTTGTATACTTAGGATGAGGCCATTGAAAGAACTTCCACTTAGGAATGAAACAGTAGGGCAAATGTTCAAAATTGCCGTCAAAGCATCTAGTGTATGTTTGCTAAATAGTTTTGCATTATTCTATTTCTAATTTGTGGTTTTTAATATTTTAACAATGCTTCACTTTTTGGTTTAGGGGAAATTTGTATGATGCACTTGCTGATAATTGTTTTTGCACAACATGATTTATCAAATTAGTAATTTCAAACAAAACAGGGTACTCCAAGAGTTTGTGTACTCATATAGAGAGAATGAGCTGATATTTAACTGAGTCTGTAATACAAGTTGATGAATCATCATTCAATCCTGTGACAAGGCCAGCATGATTTAATTCTATTGCAGACTACAAAGATAAGTGTGTTGTGATGGGTAATAAAAGTGTTTGTGTGTGTTGGTTGTTTATACTAGGTATTCATTTACTTATTATTATTTTTCTTTGGTAATGTAGATATCATTGGGATAGTCTTGTAAAGCGATCTGGTAATTGAGAGGAAGAAAAGAAATGATGATGGTCATATTACATCATGAGATCTTACAATAATCGATGACTTGTGAGTTCTTTATGTATATATATATATATATATATATATATATATGTGTGTGTGTGTGTGTGTGTGTGTGTGTGTGTGTGTGTGGATGTTTGTGTTTATTACTTTTTCTTATGATTTTCTTGATAACGCACATAACTTTATATATATATATATATATATATATATATATATATATATATATATATATATATATATATATCATGAAGGTAACTCTATGGTAAGATCTTTCAACATTGGCATCATTTGATGATTTGGAGTTCGTCTCACATCCATATGTTTTGACATTGATGGAAATGAAAGTTACTAATTATTTAGGTATAATCAACTATTGTCATAATATGTAGTTTGTGTACTTGTATGGAGGGAATGAGCTGATATTATATAAACTCATGTTTGAACTCTATCTAGAAATATCAATTGTATCTACAAATATGACAATTTCCTTGGTTAACTCATATATTAGTGAAACTAAAAGACTCTATGTCTGGTAACACTTGTTCAGTTTTCAGCTGCCATATATTTTTGTTTCAGTGTAATAGTTTTTTTCTAAATGATTGTTACTTTGTTTTAGGATATGAGAATAGAATTGTCAAACACAATTTTGTAAATTAGATTCTACTCATTGAATCCTTATGTCGAAACCTCATGTTAGCAATGCCTCAAAAAATTATAGGTTCCACAATTTGTTCATAGTTGGAGTATGTTGAGCCAATATTTATAGATGAATTATTGCTAGCGCCTGAAAATTATGTGAGCATACTCAAGATATTTAAAAAACAACACTATGTATTTCTCTCTATGTATATGTGGCCCTGAATTCTTTTCTAAATGATCATACATTTTTTTGCACTATAGGATAAGGTGTACAAGATAGAAGACAATATAACTTTTATTGATCTGAACAATTTGGCTTGGTATGATGGTTGCTTCAGATATAACATAAAAGCTTACATGGATAGACATGCTATGCAATGGGTTTGTGGGCATTGTGGGGTGGTTCAAACTACCAAACAATATTGTCTATTTATCCTAATAGATACACCAAAAGCTCTTCCTAATATTAGTTTTTACTAACACTTCTTACAAATATTTTGAATATAAGTATTGATTGTGGGTTATCGTTGTGGTCAAGAGAAAGAATGAACTTGGGTGACATTTTTTAGTGCACAAGCATATAAGATCATTGGATGCTTTGCTCTAGATTTGATTGAATGTACAGAGGAAAAAATATATGTATATATTGAGATCGACTGAAAGATATTCTTGCTTACATATTCTTTCAACTAATTTTCTACTTTCTATATGAATTGATTTCTTGTATTTTTTACAACATGAATATGATGGAGGCAACTTGAAAAATAAGCTCTCTATTCGAACAAAAGGCATATTTGATTTTGTTTTTCGATTGAACTGCCTAGAAAAGGAGTTTCAATAATACAATATGTTAAAATTTATTCTTGGTGGAATGAACAAGATTGAAGATAGAGGTGTTTTGTGCAGAGGTACTCTGACCTTTAATGATGATCTTGATGTGGCCACTATTGAGGTTTCTGGTTTATTCTCCAAAACATTGAAGGATTAATTAACCATTTGGAACTTATTTTTTTAACAAATGGGATTATGTTACTATTTTCACCTATCGAGATGATGATCAACGTTATTATGCTTATGACTTACACAATGTGGACTGTTGTTTGTCTTAAACTTTTTTGAACTATTTGGTGGTATATTCACATGGACATATTTGTTTACTATATCAGTGTGTTGTCATACTTGGTATCTTGATATTGTTGGAATGATATCAACAATGATTGGTTTGCGTGAAAGCATACTCTTTGAGATGAGTAGTGTTTATTTCAACACATTTTGTGAATGACTTTTTAGAACCCTGGAATAACAATTTTAAAATTATACATATACTGTTGAATTGAAGACTTGTGTAATGAATATAACTTACTTTCAGCAAGTTATCTTTACGTTATTTGCATGTATGGGTGGGCACATGCCTTGCAGGTATATAGTAGTTGTTCTGGTCTCTTATAGTTTTCTCATATTGTGCCTATATTTTTCTTATTCAGCTTTTTATTGTCACCTGCAATTGTTGAGTTTGCAGTTTTTTTAGTTATTATTGTTTTTCGCTCACTCCTAATAAAATTACTTATTGAAAATTCATTTGATGACCATTGTTTTTTTAGACTAAAACATCGGTTCATTAAAAAGTTCTTGATAGAGATGAATAGAACTAGATGAGCTATAAGTAGGTTATCCCTAGGCATTGTTATTTTCTATATTATACTTCAAGTGTTAATATATTGTTACAAATCAGTATGTCTTCTAGTGCTTATTCATCAATTTTTGTCTAGGTGCAGCATCTGGTACATTACTTTGTGCAATTCCTTCCATAGCTCATTGTTTCTATATACCTTTGCGAATGTTATGGATTTTATATATGCTCATAGGGTATGAAAACTCAATTGTTTCTTGACTTTACTATTCACTTATATGTGTTTTGCTCACTTGATTTTCAGACAAGCTATGTTTTATGTCAATGACCAAACTCTTTAAAGTGCAGTTATAGTGAAGAGTTTGCAAAAACAAGTCCTCAATTGTTCTTTTTTTATAGGCAAGTCCTAAGATATTCTTAATCTAATGTTTTAATGCATTCTATGTTCAACAAACTGTACAAGGCAGCCTTATATTTTGTGTAACTTTAAGATTTTCTGATTGACATATGGACCCTCTTTCTCTCATCCATTAGGATGGACCATTTTCTAGTCTGTATATATATAGTGTTAACTGAATATATGTGAACTAAGATTTTCATTTCATTTTTTAAAATTCTTTTTCATAAATCTCATCGCATGGATGTGATCTACATGCATGGTTTTATAGAGACTGGATCTTGAATTGTTAGTTTATGATACAGAAGTGGAATATCTTAAGAATAAAAAATTAATGGATTAGAATTTTTGTAAATATTCAATCACCTAAATTTTTTTGTCAAAATACATGATCCAAAAGTTGATTCCTAGCAAATGGACCTTGAAAACATATTCGTAGGACTGGATTTGCAAATGAAGCATAAAAAATGCCTAGTTCACACAACGATTAACATGTTTCTAGTTAACATATTCTAGTGGCCACACACACACACATTAAGGAGGTAACATTGAACCCCCTTCCATCAAACAAACGTCGAACGTGCGCTACTATTCATTTGGCAGAAAAAAAAAACATTTAGTGGTGGTTTCTGACTGCTGCTAAATGCTTGGGCAAAAAAAAGACATTTAGCCGTGGTTGTGACTGCCACTAAAGGTCATATTTCTTTTAAACACACATGATCAGTGATGTGCATGCATCCGATACAATGTCAAACACTTTGTGAGTTCGACATTACACCCTACTCCCTCTCTCTCTCTCTCTCTCTCTCTCTCTCTCTCTCTCTCTCTATATATATATATATATATATATATATATATATATATATATATATATGTGTGTGTGTGTGTGTGTGTGTGTGTGTGTGTGTGTGTGTGTTAATATTTGGTTCTATTGAAAACACAAAAATATTGAATGGAAATCACCTCTTTTCATATTTTTTTTTTTGTAGTTCGAACCTTATGGATGTGATCTACAAAGTTTGTTTAGTAGAAAATGAGTTTTGAATCTTGCAAAGGTTTTTAAGGGCTTAAAAAATCAACAGCCCACAATGCACTAAAATTTCACTATTGAAAAAAATCATATCTTTATATCAACAAGACAAGGTTTGATTGTTAGCAAACAAGACATGTTGAACACATTTATATGGTCAGATTAAGTTGATAAAGCTTGAACATATTATTTCCAGCTCAATAATTTTGTGCCTTCAATAGCGCCAAATATTATTTGGCCAGGTAAACATTACATACAAATGATTTTTTTTTTCAATTTTTTGTTGTCTTTCATGAAACTAACCCTATAGATGTGATCTGCATGGTCTAGTTAGTGGGGTTTCACTCTTGAATCATCAAATTATGCCAAGTGAGCACAATTCAAGAGACTTTAAAAATCAACAACTTACAATGTGCCATATTTTCATAACTCATAAATTCATGTTTTTTTTATTGAAAAATAGAATCTGAAAGTCAGTTCCTAGAATTTGGACCGTGTCACTACAAGAAAAAATGTTTTTGATGGTGCAAGAATGTGCCAGGAAAAGCATCACCATTAATGCATTTTCTAGCACAACTTTACACCACCAAGAAAAAAAGTTTTTGTTGGCACAAATTTGTGCCAGCAAAAATATAATAATGGCACAGTTTTGTGCCAACAAAAATCTTTCATGAAATTAAAAAGAACTTTTATTGGCGCACATTTTATCCAACCAAAGTAGAACAAAATTGAAAATAACTTTTACTGGTGAAGATTTGCGCCAAAAAAAATGTTTTACGAAAATAACTTTTACTGGTGCAATTTTAAATTGCGCCAGTAAAACTTTTATTCTTTAATTTTAAATTATATATTCCCTGTTAATGTATAGCAGATACAAGGAGCAACAACTACAAAACACAACAACTATGAAATTTTACCATTGGAATACTTGGTTTCTAGTCTACAACATGGTCTGACAAATATAAGAAGCCTGTTAAAAGTCTTATGTTCGCTGGTGCAATTCAGTTTTGGCTAGGAAAGGGTTCTTTTTGGTGGCGCAATATGGAAATGTGCCAATGAAATTGATTTTTTCTAGCACAAAGTTATTGCGCCAACAAAAGCTCCTTTACTGTGGCGCATTTCATTTATGCGCTAGTGAAAACTCATTTATCGTGGCGCTACCGTCCAGGTGCACCAACAAAACCCATATTTTTTGTAGTGTGTTGAATCCATGTATGAGGTATGATTGGGTATATATAACCCATGCATATAATTTCCAACTCATTTGAATGATTAGGTTGGCAGACCATATGTTACATATTTAGCCACTGAAATATGAGAACTAGTGTGAAACAATATTTTTGTGGTTTCTTTTTTCCTTAAATTTGACATTATGGATGTGATCAGCATGCTTGGTTTTAAAGGGAACAGACCTTGAATAATCTGATTGCAATGCCTAAGCAAGATTAAAAATTTCACTTTTCGTTCTATGATCAAAGGCTTTTATATATGGGTTGTATAATTTAGCTTCAGCTGAACATCCTCATATGCGCATATATGATAAAAAAGGTTTTCTATCAGTCCATAGCTCATAGAGTCTTTTTGATAGCCTTCGTAGGAACTTTGTTCAATATGTGCATTGTTGTTCTAAGAGCTTCACCCCACAAGGTTAATGAAAGGTTTGAGTGATTTAATATCGCTCAAACCATTTCCTTAAGCGTATGGTTTCTCCTTTCAACTACATCATTTTGATAAGCACTACTAGACATGGTGTATTGAGGTACAATACCTTACTCTTTTAAAAACTATGTTGATGACCCTTCCTTTTGTTTTGTCTTAGTAAATTAACCATAATATTTTCCACCTCAATTAGACCTAACTACTTTCATAACTTCACTGGTTTGTTTCTCTACTTCTTTCTTGAAATCCTTGAAAATTTGAAAGTCTTCAAAAATTTCAAATAATAAGTACAGATAGATATACTGCGAGTAATCATCTATAAAGGTGATAATACTTTTTACCCATGTAACATGGAAAGAAAGGCCTATAAACATATGTATGCACAATCTCTAATTTTTCATTGCTACGTTTGACATATTTTTTATATGTGTTGGACTACTTAGTCTTTATGCAATCAGCACATGGATTAGTATTCGTGAAATCAAGGGATCCAAAAATCTCTTTTTTCATAAGTCTTTGGACTCTCTCTTTTGAGATGTGTCATAACCTACGATGCTAAAGCAAATATGATTGATCATTCTTTAGACTATGTTTATTGTTAATCATTATATTCTCAACAAAATGAGATTCTCGGATTTAGAATTTAGTTTTTAAATGATATAAACCATCATACACATATGCAGAACCTATAGGAATATAATTTTTAACAATAATATGCTTGGAGTTTTCAAACTTAAAGGCAAAACTAAACTTATCAAGTTTTGAAATAGAAATGAGGTTTTGATTGGAGGTTGAAACATAAAAAGTATCAACCAAATCCAAAATAAATCTAGACTTCAACACAACTTTGCTGGTCCTAATGTTCTTGATATGTGAATGCATCTTGTTTTCTAAGAAGATGCTTCTTTTACGCTTCATTGGTTATCTTTTGTTCAGAAATGCCTATATTATGGAGTCATTTCTTATGCTTCAGGCAGTCCACCTTCTTGCAAAAGAAACACATTATATAAGAACCTTCTGCCTGGGATTTGGCTTTCACCTGAGAGTTTGAACTCTCCCCAAAGGTTTTCTTCTTCTTCTTCTTCTTCTTAAAGGAACCCTTCTTTGCCCCTGACCTATATTTTATTTAATGATAAGCCATATGTGCGCTTGACACCCTCTCACCCTTTAATCATTCTTTCTCATCAACACACTTGGTCAATAGGTCATTAAAGGACTACTTATCATTATGTGTATTGTAAGAGATCTTGAATGACTTGTATTTAATAGACAATAAGATCAAAATCAGATAGACTAGAAAATAGTCTGAAGTGGTAAAATTTATGTCATTCAACAGAGGTACAATGTTTCTCATTTTGAAGATGTGCTATCGGATATGACTATCATCAAAATATTTCATAGACACCAAAATGGACATTATGGTACTAGCTCTAGCCTTATTAGAACTGACAAATTGAGCATCAATGACTTCAAGGAATTCTTTCACTGTTCTGTAGTGAGGGATGTCGTCTTGAATGTTTTTAGCCACTCTTGATTGCAAAACCAACAAACTAAGTCTATTCGAGCACTCTCACTTCTTAGAGGTAGCCTTCTGTTTGTTTGTACTCTGCTCTATAAGAGTGAGAGGTTAGTCAATTGTAAGAGCCAAATCTAGGTCCATGTAACTTGAAGTGAATAACACTATATATTTTCAATTCAAAAAATTGAATTCATCTAAGATGGGGATATTATTAGAACCATCAATGATCAAAGAATCTTGTTCTATAAGAATGAAAGAAAATGACTTTATAAATGCTCAAACAAGACTCATATTGAAAAGGTAAAATTGAGACCCTTTATTATTCATATTTTTTGAGATAAGCATAATTGAGTCATTATCGTTCCACTTTGGTGGAAATAATAATACTCAAAGTTGTTTTGTTTCCTCAAATCTTAAGGAATTGAATTCAATTGGTGAAATTAGCAGATCACATAACCAGAGACAATTCAACACTATACCTTTGGGTACAAACATGCTTCATGGGTTGGTATATACATCTATTATTACACATTGTATAAATTTGGAACACAATGACCTACCTTTGGGTAGAATCATTGTTTTATAAAGTCACATACAATCACAATACCAAGTCCTAAAACAGTCTAAAGAATCCTCAATCAACATAACTCAGATCACTTTGGCGATTGCATGAGTCAGTTAGTCTAGTTCTTGTACAATAAACATATTCATATTTTAGAGCATGCTCATACACACATAAAAATTCATGTATATTCATGACAAAATATGTAATATATCATCAAAAACACAAATTCATGCTTCAACTCATATACATAAATAAAATTTTGATGAAATACATCACATAACTCATGATTTTAGTCATAATTTATGCTTAAGTATCATGGATAACTAAAAATAACATAAAATGCATACATGAGTCATGCAAAAGTCATGTATACATGATAATAAATACACATAAAGCATGAGAAAATGACAAAAAATGCTTTACAGGTAATACCTCGGTCCCCGTGCTGAAACCGACCAAAAAGTACTCTGAATTGGTCTAAAATGGTTGTGAATCGTTCAACCAAGGCCCTAAACCGGTCTTGGAACAACCAAGCCTATAAACCCCTAAAACCAAATGAGAAAACTCCCATTCCTTCATTTATTCATGAAAACAAAGTCTCTATATGCAGGAACTGATGAAAATTCGATAGGAACCAGTCAAAAAAGGTTCTAAACTGGTCTTAGAACACTCTGTATCAATCACAGAACCAGTTCAATTCTTTAAAAGGGGTAAATAGTGTTAGGACCCTATTTCAAACCTAATTTGATCCAATTCAAATCCAGATCTGATAAAAAAGTGAACTCTAAGTTGGATCCCATGATCCAGACCCGATTCGGATCCAAACATGTTCCTAGTTGGATATCGGGTTAGATATGGACCCAGGACCCAGATTCTTATTGAATCAGGTTTAGACCTAGACCCGTAACAACAAACGGGTTCAGGTCTGTATCAGGTCCCCGACGTCGGGTTCAGACCCGATCCACATAATGGATCAAAGTCTGGATTAGGCCCCCCCACGGGATGGGTGCAGACCTGATCCACCTAGAACTTTGGATCTAGGTTTGAATCAGGTCTCCCCTAGGACAGGTGTAGACTCGATCCACCTGGAATCGAAAAACAATTCTGGGTTCGGACCGGGTTCCCGACTGCCACCTTCCATAAACAATTTTTTTTTTGCAGACAACCTTCACCAACTACAGTCACCACCGACGGCCGGTCACTGCACCCGATGGCTACATTTGATCAACAATGACCAACTGCTATTGGCCACTGTCATCTGCCGACGGCTGCAGTGACGAAGGACTGTAGATAGGGAAGATCATTCCATGTTCCTTGCACTCGTCATAATAATCACCACTACCATTGGCCGCCTCTGACAGCCAGTCCTGGATGTTGCCGACGATGGCCAGTCATCAGTGCTTTGGGCCAACCATCAACGACTGCGGTGGTGGAGGTCTATCAAAAATGGGGTTTCAACCCCTGCTAAAATTGTTGCATCAATAGCCAGCAGTCACGTATGGTGGCCGGTCCTGGATGCCAACGACGACCATCTGTCGTCATCCAGGGTCGACGACTGTGATAGTGGAAGGGCGGTAATGGATGTGGTTGACCCCTGTTGAAATAAATAGTGGTCCATATCGTTGCCTATCTGGACCATATCTTCAAATAAGGAAGGCAACAACTGGGATTTTTTTTTTGTAATCAGAGTTATTATGTTTCTATTTTTAGATAATTGTAATAGGAAACAAATCTCTCTAATCTCTCTATAAATTCTCCTCTCTTCTCTATAACAATCATCCTGAAAAATAATAGAAAAAGTGTGTGTGTGGGTGTGGAGGACGTAGGCACAAAATTGGTGTTGAACCTCATTAAATCTTGTGTCTATTTCTTGTTTCTAGTTTCTGTGCACATTCACACGGATCGTGCACTATTATGCACAGACTACACACATAGTTACAAAATTCTACATGGTATCAAAGCACCAGGTGTAGATCTGACGTTGGCGATCTGGGATGGAGGGCCCTAGTACGAAGATGATTAGAGGGAAGAACCCAGACCCCAACGCTGACATGACCCTGCTTCAAGCGTTGAAGGAACTTCTCTCCACACAGAAGGTGACGATCGTGCCGGTTGAAGTATCGATTAACTCGACCATCGTCAAACTCAACAAAAACAACTATGGACTATGGTTGTCCATGATGGAAACGCATCTGGCCGACAAGGGCAAGTTGGGATATGTGAAGGTCGAAAAACCAGTGCCCCCAGTAGGCGATGTGGGATATGAGCAGTAGAAGATGCACAACTCAATGGTGAAAGGTTTGCTTTTAAATTCCTTGGACCCAGTTCTGATTGGTAATTTCTATCAGTATTCCACGTCAAAGGAGGTATGGGATGCTTTACTACAACATTTTTTGATGGATGTGATTCCTCTCAACTTTATGATCTTCAACAATGGGTTCATATGTTACATCAAGGGGGGGGGGGGGGGGTCGTTGGAGAAATACTATAATGAATTAGAGGGGTTGTGGAAGGAAATCGACTTTAAGAGGCCAAACCCCATGACATGCATGATGGATATTGAGAGGCACAACCTATGGGTCCAACAAGATTGAGTATACAAGTTTCTTGCCAGACAAGATGATCGTTTGGATAGCACGCGAGCCGATATAATCCAAACGGTGCCTCTTCCAACCATTAAGCAAGTGTGCACTAGAGTTAGATGGGAGGAGATGAGGCAAAAGGTGAAGTGCAACAACAATAACTCAAACCCGGTTGTTATGGCGGTGAAGGGCACAGACCGTGCGAGCTGGAATACGGACCGTGTGAGTAGTCACACAGCCAGCGCATATGAGGTATCACTTAAAATTGAAACAAACCAGGGAAAAGGAAAAAGGGTCGAAGGAGGAGGATGCACCCACTGCCACAACTCAAAGCATACTAGAGAGACGTGTTTTCAGCTGCATGGATACCCAGACTGGTGGCATGAATCAAACAGAAAAGAAAAGAAATTTCATTCTTAATTATAGACTCGGGAGCAACCGATCACATGACCTATTTAGATTCTGATCTAGACAAAATCTATGAATCAAACAGAAAAGAAATTGTGAGTGTGAATGGGATTAAATCACCAGTTATAGGGTCGGGAAATGTTACTGCTACTCCATCTCTATGTCTAAAAGAAACATTACTAGTTCCTTCACTGACCACGAGGCTCATATCAGTGGGAAGATTAATTGAAGACTTAAACTGTGTTGTTCTAATGTACCCAAAATTTTGCATTTTTTAGGACATCCTAACGAAGGAGATACTTGGGCGTGGTATTAAGCACAATGGACTGTATCACCTTGAAGATTTGAGTGTTGGTTCTACATGTTTAACTGAACAGAGTGTTCAAACGAATAATATTTTGTTATGTCATAAGAGGTTAGGGCACCCTTCTGTGGGTTATATGCGGAAGATGTTTCCGTCATTATGGGGTAATGTATCAAATTCTGAAATTTCATATGAAACTTGTATTATAGTAAGAGTCATAGAAACACGTATCCTAGTACCTGTTTTAAAATTTTGAAATTTGGTGATTTAGTACATTCTGATGTGTGGGGTCCAGCCCCAGTTACCTCTATTGATGGAGAAAGATGGTTTGTTTTTTTTACTGATGATAGTACCCGAATGACCTAGTTATATCTTTTAAGAACTAAGGATGAAGTTGCCACATGTTTTCTAGATTTTTTGAATTTGGTCCAAAAACAATTTGGGAAAAAGATTAAGATTCTTAGAAGTGATAATGGGAGGGAGTATGTGAATAATTTCTTGAGAAAATTTTTTAGAGACAATGGAATTGTACATGAGACATCCTGTGTTGGTACCCCTCAACAAAATGGAGTGGTAGAAAGGAAAAATAGGCATATTTTAGAAATTGCTAGGTCACTATTGCTTGAAAATAATGTGCCTCAAAATTTCTGGAACCACGCTATGTCTACTGCGGTATACCTCATGAATAGAATGCCCTCAAGAACCCTATTTTTTCTTACTCCATTGCAAAAATTGGCTTCATTTATAGAAATCCCTTCAATCTTGACCTTGGCACCTAGAATATTTTGGCTGTGTAGCATATGTGCATATTTCAAGAGAGAAGAGAACAAAGTTAGAACCATGTGCAATTAAATGCATGTTCATTGGATATGAGAACAATAAAAAATGGTATAAATACTTTGACCTAGAAACCAAAAAAACCTATGTGACAATGAATGCAACTTTCTTGGAGAGTGAATCTTGTTTCAAAAACCAACCAACCCCATTACCAATACAAGAGGAACCGAATCACCAAGTATGGTGGGATAATCAGAAGAACACCAATACAGTTCATATACCAGAGGAGATTGGCCATGCACCAGAAAATGCATCTGGCGATACAGACCGGACATAAGATTACACGGTTCGTATACCAGAGGACACAGACCGTGCACCAGGGGATACAGACCGTACACGGGTAGATGGAGAAGAAAGACCAGAAGTAGGGGTGATACAGTCACACGAGGATTCAGAAGAAATACCATGCTCGAGTTCTCCCGAGGATGCTGTGATAAGTTCTCTCATCTCTGAAAGAAGGTATTCCATAAGAACTAACCAAAATGCATGACCAAAGCGATATAGCGAAGAAGGGTATGTGATATCTAACTATACCAGCACTGAAGGATTGTCCAACTTAGTCCAAACTTTCATTAAAGAATTATCGAAAAATCAAGTACCAAACACTACAGGAGAAGCATTGCAGGATCCCAAATGGGTTGAGGCCATGGAAACTTAGATGAAAGCCCTAGAAACCACTAAAACTTGGAATTTGGTAGAACTACCAAATGGAAAGAAAACAGTTGGTTGCAAGTGGGTGTTTTATGTGAAATATGATGCTATGGGTAAAGTTGAGCGATATAAGGCAATGTTGGTCTCAAAATGGCACACTCAGACATATGGTATAGATTTTGAGAAACTTCTTCTCCAGTTGCAAAGCTTAACACAGTTCGAGTCTTATTATCTCTTGCAGCAAACTTTGACTGGCCCTTACACCAGTTTAATGTGAAGAATGCATTTTTGCATGGTGATTTAGAAGAGGAAATCTATACCAACAAAACAAGAAACTGGTGTGCAAGTTGGTGCACAATCTATATGGCTTAAAACAGTCCCCCCAGACATGGTTCAAGCAATTCTGTAATGCCATGAAGAGCTATAACTACAATCAAAGTGATTCTGATCATACTCTGTTCTTCAAGCATCGTCAAGGCAAGGTAACCATCTTAATTATCTATGTTGATGACATGATAATTATAGGGGACAATAATATGGAAATCAAATGGCTAGAGCAAAGGCTATCACAGGAATTTGAGATGAAGGATTTAGGCGGTCTAAAGTACTTCTTGGGAATAGAGGTACTGCATTCAAAAGAAGGTATATCCCTATCACAGAGAAAGTATACACTTGACTTACTTGCAGAGATGGGGATGCTAGATTGTAAGTCAACTGATACACCCACAATTCCGAACTTGAAATTTGAAGACAACCCAGAAGATTCGAAGGTGGATCAGGAAGCTTATCAGAAATTAGTAGGTAAACTCATTTACCTATCACATACTAGACCCAATATTGCATATGCTATGAGCATGGTGAGTCAGTTTATGCATGACCCGAGAAAACAACACATGTGTGATAAGAGTTTTGAGGTATCTAAAGAAAACTCCAGGAAAAGGCATTCAGTTTAGTAAAAATGGACATTTGGAAGTTTGGGGGTACATGGATGTTGATTGGTCTGGAGACAAAATAGATCGAAAATCAATGTCAGGATACTTCACCTTTGTGGGAGGAAATCTGGTCACATGGAGGAGTACGAAGCAGAATGTTGTTGCGATGTCAAGTGCAGAAGCAGAGTTCAGAGGGATGTCAAAAGGCCTATGTGAGCTGTTGTGGTTGAGAAAACTTATGAATGAATTGAAATATGGGCCAAAAGAAGAAATGCAACTACATTGTGATAACAAGTCAACAATTGAGAAAGCCCACAACCCAATACAACATGACAGGACCAAGCACATAGAGATTGATAGACATTTCATCAAACAGAATCTAGAAGAAAAGATTATCTCATTTCCATTTGTGATATCAGAACAACAGTTGGCAGACATGTTAACAAAGGCAATGTCAACCAAGTTCTTTGAAGAATCGATTGCCAAGTTGGGTATGATAGATGCCTACCTACCAACTTGACGGCGGGTGTTGAAATAAAAAGTGGTCCATATCGTTGCCTATCTGGACCATATCTTCAAATAAGGAAGGCAACATCTGAGATTTTTTTTTTTTAATCAGAGTTATTATGTTTCTATTTTTAGATAATTATAATAGGAAACAAATCTCTATAATCTCTCTATAAATTCTCCTCTCTTCTCTGTAACAATCATTCTGAAAAATAATAGAAAAAGTGTGTGTGTGGGTGTGGAGGGCGCAGGCACCAAATTGGTACTGAACCTCGTCAAATCTTGTGTCTATTTATTGTTTCTAGTTTTTGTGCACATTCACACGGACCATGCACTATTATGCATGGACTGCACACATAGTTATGAAATTCTACAACCCCTCTCACCTGCGACCAAACAACGGCCACCGTCGGGCCCCCCGACTTCCACTACTGACGATGAGGGCAGACCTCCTACTAGCTGCTACCGACCATATGGTGGCTGGCAAAGCAATGTGTTTAGTGACGGGGGATGCTAGCGGGGGCTACAAAAAAACACGATGAAAAACCAGGATTACGGCGAGTGTCTCATGAATGCCGATGCATCCACATATGCAATGGATGCGAGTTGTGAGCCCATAGCCCAATGATGGCAAAAACGAGTATGGACGATAAAAATATACTAAAAACCGCCATAGTTGATCCAGACAAAGCTTGAGTAGACACGAGTGATATGAGCCCTCCTAGAAGTGCATAGAGTTTAAGCATGTGGAGCGCCAACCAGGTAAGCTCAAGTGTATAGCACACAACCAAGGCGAACCAAGGCCACAATGTGCAAGCAAGGAGATGCTGGTGTAGGGTTCAGATGTGGGTGTGCATGGCGCAGGAGGTGCACAACGTGCGGGCGCACATGGCGCACAAACACACATGGTGTGCAGACACACATGACGACACACAGAAAGGAATGTGTGTGGCACATAAGCGACAACGCACAACACGTAGTGCATGTGGCACGCAAGGCAACACAGAAGTGTGGTGCACAGGCAGACATGCAACATAGCATGCAAGAGTGTGATACAACACATAAGCGCGCGATGCAGCACACAAGTGCATGGTAGGTGTTGTGCGAGGTGCGGTATGTGAGCGGTAAGCGGGCAGAGCGCCAGCACATGCGATGTGCGAGCGATGGAGTGCTCAGATGCGGAAGGCGAGCGTGTGACTGGTGAGTCAGACACATGAGCTGGTTGATTTGAGTTGGCACATTTTTATTGGGTCATCACCAAGACACCAAAGTTGACCAACCAGCTCACTTGTTGACCAGGCTGGCGCACTACAGAAAAGCTCAAGTTGGGCCTATAAATAGGACCCTAAACCATGCGTTTAGGGAGTTCTGAATCATTTGTAATTCTGTTAAATTCAAGCAACTTCTTGTAAGGCTGCAAGGTAGCTCTTCGGCTCTATCTTGAGAGCAGGCCTCACTATGTGAGGAGTTGGCCTGGGAGATGAGCTAGCTCATATCTCTAGGATTCACACAAGTTCATTTCTCTCATCTCTTAATAGATCTTCTTCTTTGTCTTCCTCTTAGCCTAAATTGTATACAAGCACATGCTGAGATTGATGATCTATCCAATAGGATTGAAGTGCAATAACTGATTGTGCATCGTCAATGATGTAGCATTTGATACAATAATTGTGTGTGATTGTTGAAAAGATTTGCAAGCAATCTGGCTTGACTAATCAAGCTGTAAAGATCCGCAACAGAGCTTAAGAGAAGTTGCAGGAAAGGAAATTTGAGTTCAGCCAAACGATTGATTGTAACTCATTTGGAAAAGTTGCATATCACCTGAAGTGCTTCAGAGTGGAGCCTCTCAAATTAAAAGACTTTCAAATCTTCTTCTCCATATATCTGTTGATGTCGAACTAAAGAATGGATACAGATGCGAATTACTGTGTTCATTCCTGAAGTTATCAACCTGCAAAATAGTAGATGCATGTTGATTAATTTTTTACCTAAATCAAGATCAACTAAATGGCAGATATGTTTTAATGATCGGATATTCAAAGAATCATCTTCGATCATTGATGATATGATCAATGGATGAATCATCCATTCTTATTCAGTAGATAAGTCACTTAACTCGACTAAGCAACCTCTTCCGCTGTTAAACTCGACAAATTTGCTTGAATAGCTAAAACAAGTTAACACTGCACACCATTTGTTCATTGAAATGAATTTTCATCAATTGACAAAGCTTCTGGGCAACTATCTCTAGGTGAGGTTGTATCAATTGGTGTCAGAGCCATTTCTTGCCAAATTCAATGACTTTCAAGTGATTTTACTTGAAGTTCATATGCAAAATGTCGTCGAGTTGCTAGAGTGTCACAGTTGCTTTAGCCTACTATGCAGTTTGTAGTCTGGAATGCTGCAGGTGTGAATAACAACAATGCAACATCCTGTGACATATTTTAGAATATCGGAGTACCGCATTTCCTACCACGGTAAGCAACATTCATTTACTACAGCAACGTATTGGTGATAGTGCCTTTGTGTATCTTTATCTGACTGGCCGGTTAGAGAATCCATCATCATTGCTACACCGTTCAACAATAGGCAACATTGTGTACCTCAAGGAACGACAGAGTTGTTGTCGTTGTATTCAAGTACTCAACAGTTCCTGTGCAGATCGAGCTCACTCAGTATCACACATTATAGCAAAACTCTCTTGTGCGTTCTTGACATACGCCGTAGTGCTTGACGACGCTGCATGGCTTAACACAAGACAGAGCCGCGCACTCACTGCTACAGTGAGTAATGACTACCGCATAGTTGTGTCAGGTCTACATCACTATACGCAACGCGTCTTGTATCACGACTTTAGCCCGTGCGCTGACCTCCACAAGGCATCAGCTGTAGTGGATGTATATTGCAGCACACCTTGCCGCAACTTATAACTTTAGCAACACAATAGTGCTACAGAGCATCAAAACACTCTGTGCGCTTAATTATTGGACTAACTGGCACGTCTCTGCCTTACAACTCTTATCCTTGTATTTCAACAAGTAGAAAGTCCATGCGCAAGCAACAAATGGACAACAGGGCAGGCTCCACACATGAACCCTGGAAGTACTATCGAGCACAACGACACTGGCCTTATGATCAAGCACAGGATGTCCACTGGTGTGCAGATGATGAAGACTCAGACACATTCGAGCTCATGCCGCAAACCAGAGCGAGCACAGAGCCTGGACCGGCCGGTGTATGTGTTGAAAGAGTTCCACACGTTGCATACAAAGCACAAAAGTTGCACCATGCGCGAAATGCACAGGTGCAAAGTTAACGCACCCAGTATGCGAGTGTCATACCACGCGCTACCACGCGCATGATGTGCGGGTGTCGTACCACGTGCAAGATGTGTGGATGTTGTATCACGCATGGGTGACACAAGTGTGTGACGTGCAAGCATCACAGGACGCGTGCGATGCATTCACATACCCTTACACGTGCAATATGTGGGCATTATTGTGCGAACGCGATGCATGACCATGCACTTATGCATGCGATGCGCAACCCTCTGTCTATACGCGTGACATGCTGCCATCCTCTTATGCACACAAGACACAACAAATCCTTTACGCATGTGAGACACGACCTTTCATACAAAATGTGAGACTGTCAAACTATGTGCATGATGCAAGAGCAAATTATCTTATGCAAAGGAGACCAAAACCGTACTGTGTGTGTGAGGAGTACGAATGGGAGTTTGAGTGAAATGAATGAAAATGGTTTTTTGAGCACAAGGAATGTGTTCGGGATGATCCATTAAGAGACTGGACTGATGACAATCAAATAGATGAATGGTCATGCTCATCGTTGGATGAACATTTCAAGAGTGACCAAGAGGCGGACATTAATGTTGAGTTGGCATCTCGGGCCAATGACATGGAAGCGACTACTGCAAGTAGTCAAATCAATGATAGCCAAACTGGTTTAGAATTTAAACTAGTCGTGTGTCAAGAATGGTTGAATGCAAAAATTGAGGATTTAAGGTTTTCTCTCAAAGAAGAAAAACTGCCAACTTCAATAAAGTTGCCCATAGCAACCAACACTAGGATCGGGCTTGAGCCAAATGACGACATTCCTACCGTCGAGGAAAGGGTCAAGGCCAATCAAATTCATTCAACTATGCCAATAGTATTAAAACAAATATCCACTGGCAACTCAATGGCGAGATGTAGATTGCCAAATACTGAATTTCCGCCAATTCGCCAAACTAACTTGAGCCATTATGAACCACCCAGTAGAATGAAAAAATGTGGTATGCGAATTGGAATGACCAGTTTCATACTAAAGCCAACCACCTCAAGAACATACCAACAAGAGAAAGAAATGTTCATCAAGATGAAAGAGCTTGAGAAGGAAAATTTTGGCATTATTTCAAGGTTGTCAAAGGGGTCAAGAGTGCCATGGAAGGATGAGAATCAAACTTTTGTGTTTGACCCGGAAGGACGGCAACAAAGAAGGTGTGCTTAAGGTAGAAGTAGGACTATGTGAACCATAATGCAGCACGCATCCGTGTTTGATGAAGAAGAGAAATTGTCTTTAGTTGAAGAACAAGAGAACTATTATGTACAAAATAGTTTTCAATATATTGAGCCTACAATCCGAGAGCACTCTTGGCGATCACAGCAGCTGGTTATATTCATGTTTTACCGGAACGACAACGGGGTTAGGCTGCATTATTCGTATGAGAGGGATAAAGGAATTGAAATTCCTTATGCGGCTTCTAGAGGAAGACGTTAGGCCGATTCTTAATGGATAGAAATAAGCTGTGAAGTGATCAACAATAGTCCACCATATCCATGCAAGAATGACATGAATTTCCATTCGATCCAGGAGGGTAAAGATTCAACAATAAAGGGTCAAGAGTACTAGTAGCTAAGTAGTAGTAGCATGAAATAAATTGGCTCCATGGGCAGCCATAAACAAGGCATGGAGGTGATGGTCCATAACCCACAGGCACTGTCGGAGTCTTGAGGTCAAGACAAGCAGAGCATGGTGGATTGATACAAACCCTCCTAGAAGTGCATAGAGTTTAAGCATGCGGAGCACAAACCAGGTAACCTCGAGTGTATAGCACACAACCAAGGCGAACCGAGGCCACAATGTGCAAGCAAGGAGATGCTGGTGCAGGGTGCAGGGTGCAGGGTGCAAGTGTGGGTGTTCATGGCGCAGGAGGTGAACAATGTGCGAGCGCACATACACACATGGTGCGCGAACACATAGGACGATGCACAGAAAGGAATGTGCATGGCGCATGGACGACAACGCACAGATATGCAGCACGTAGTGCACGTGGCGCGCAAGGCGACACAAAAGTGTGGTGCACAGGCGGGCGCGAAATGCAGTGTGCAAGCACGCGATGCAGCGCGCAAGTGCGTGGCAAGTGTTACATGAGGCACGATACACGAGTGGTAAGCGGGCAGAGCGCCAGGACATGCGATGTGCGAGCGACGAAGCACTCAGACGCGGAAGGCGAGCGTGCACCTGGTGAGTCAGACGCATGAGCTGGTTGATTTGAGTTGGTGCATTTTTATTGGGTCATCACCAGGATACCAGAGTTGACCAGCCAGGTGTTATCATCGCAAAATTTTACTTTTGCAAATCAAACTGACCTTTGAAAAAGATTTTGAAAATAACTCGCCTCCGTTTTTAAAATGCGGGATTATTCCGAAGAATGAGACTCGCCTGTCGGTACGAGATCCAACCGTTCCTGGCGCCTTTACCAGGGGTAATTGAACCAAGGATCAATCAAATGCTTTGCTTTGTTCAACTTGTCTAAACCATATTCTAATTCCTAAATGCACAAAGAATCATGCATGTGCTATGAATTTCTAAAAATGCACATTTGAAAACATGATGTTTGCTTCAAAGATTGGAAAATATTTGGAAGATTCTTGGAAAATAAACTCTTTGAAAATTGTGAATTATTTTTGAGATGCTGTATTTGAGAAAGTGAAAATCGATTTCTGAAAAAATATAAGGATTTTGTGAAAATCGATTTTGAGAAATGTGAAATAACTTTGAAAAACTCGATTTCTTTGAATTCAAACTTTGAAATTGAAAATCTAACTTAGAAAATCGAATTTGGAACTTGGAAAATACTTGAAATATCATTGGCAAATCCATATTTTGAGAAAATCAATTTTGAATAAGACTTAGGAAATTTTTGAAGAATTTGATTCCTTTGACTTGGAATTTGAATTGGAATTGGAATTGGAATTGGAAAATTCATGAAATGAATGAATATGATTTTGAGGAATTGGGAAAAAACTCTTTGTATTTTTGAGAAATGCAGTGCATTTTGAAATTAGCCTAAGAGTGTAGGCTGAATATGGCTAATGTGAAGATCATAAATCTAGATATCCTTCATATTCTGACTATGGCCATAAATACGAATTCCACCAAGTTTATAAACTTCATAAAAGCTAGTGTATGTGCCATTCGTGTAGACCATAGTGAGTTTGAAAATGCATGAATCATCATCCATCACACATTAACATTATTTAAAAAAATAAACTATATGCAATGCTGCATAAGCTAAGCAGGAAATGTAAATTCTTATTCCAAAGTTTAATTTAGTTTACATCACTATTGAAATTTAAATACATGAAATTAAAATCTTCAATGTACCTGCAAAACTAGAAAACTTTGTTAGTAATGATATGTTGGCTTTTCTAGGTTTATCCAGTAATATCTAGAAATTACTGGATTTCCTAGATATAAGCCTTTTTGCCATGATTCCCTTAAATCAAAATTGATAAAATATGAAATAAAATTGAATAAATATGAAAATGGAATTTGAAATTTCGAAATTGGGGTCAAAATGACCAAAATACTCCTAATAACAAGACTATGGCCTTGAAATTAGGGTTTTCAGAAAGATATTTGGTAAAATACAAGTTCTGAAATTCAAATGCAAATAAACTAGGCTAAAATATGATATGACGTACTTAAACACATGAAAACTAAGGTTAAGGATTTCGAAATTGAGGTCAAATGACCAAATTGCCCCTGATAGCAAGACTATGGCCTTGAAATCAGGGTTTTCTGAAATAGATTTTGGTAAAAACTTGGGTTTTAAGGACTAAATGAAATCAAATTAACATCAAATTTGACCTAAAGTATCCTAATATGATTATGAATACGATTAAACCCTAAAAATATATTCTTATGCACGAAAATCCAAGAATATCACAAAAACTGTGATTTTGGCAGTGTTTTTGGATCTTTCAGGAACCCGATTTTGCAATTTGCTTAATTCAACCATCAATCAGATTCCAAAATTCATCAAATTTGGTACCTACACTTGTTATAACCCTAATTGTGAATTAGAATTATAAAAGTATTTTTTTGACATTAAACTAACCCGAAAATTGCATCAAACCCTAAAAATATGCTATTTTTGACCTAGTTCACCAACCAGTTTCAGAGTTAGACCCGAATCAGGGGTCAATCGTTCATGAAAATCAATGAAATTTTACAGAGACAAACTAGGAAGAAAAACAGAGATTTCCCAATTTAAAGATTGGAAAAAGCATCTTCGGTTAGGGAGAAACCCTTCCGGCAATCTGAACTAAAATCTAACAAATCTAACAGGGGTTAAAACAGATACTTTCAATTGATAATTTCGGGATAAATAGAAATACTGATCTAAAATATCTGATATTTTATAAGTAAACAGTAGACAGAAAAATAATAATACTCACTTTTTACAGATCATGAATCGGATCTGTGGTTTGGGATTTATAAATAACACAAGTCTGATTAGGGTTTTGGTAAACCCTAACAAGTTTTAAATTGAAAATCAGAATCTCTGACAGAGGAAAAATACTAAACAGCAATCAAAAATTCTAAAAATTTCACAGTAGCTAGATCTAATCAATATGAATCCATGGCACTTTACATATTTAAAATCGGATATAAGATGAGAAAAATATCATCACAGCAAGTTACCTTATTGATTTTAACTTCGATTTTAAAGATTTAAAAACCCGATTTGATGTCTGATTTTTCTGACAGGGTTCCCGAGGTCCAAAACCTCTGAGTTTTTTATAATAGTTTCTTTAGATATGCATGCATCACTTATAAAAAAATCAGAAATAAACAATGAATATTTCAATCCGAAACAGCATGCTTTTTACTGTTCTAAACTAAAAAACACACAGAAATCTAAGAAAATTAAGAAATCATGCATTAACTAATGAAAAACATTAAAACAAACCATAAAACAGTAAATAAAAATTATTTCTATGCTGGAAAACGTAAAATAAACATAAATAAACAAATAAATAAAATAAAATCAAGGAATCAATGGCTGGAATTTGATTTCACCCTTAAACACATGGATTTGACCCATTAAAAGGGTAAATCATGTATTTTATTGGTTAATAATGCAAAGAATCATACTTAAATCACTTTTAATGGATTAAAATCCCTGTAAATCACACAAAACAGGGTTAGATCATCTTCTTGGACCATTCTTGATGGTTCTTGAGGTTGGATCATGGTTGAATCTTCATAAGGAGGAGCATCCAAGGCTAAATCTAGGTTTAAAGCATTAAAAACATTAAATAAAATAAATAAAAGTGAAGAAGTTCATACCTTGGAGTTGCAACAATGGAGGAAGGGCTGGAGAGGAGAGAGAAGCTCCAAGAAACCTCAAAGGTGAATAATGAAAATCGTCCCCCTCTCTCTTTCTATTTATAAAAAGAAATTAGGTTTAAAAATCAAGTTTTTTAAAAAAATTGGACTCTCTAAGGGGGGGGGGGCGATTTTGGGGTGTAGTTACTATCCTACCCCTAGCCTAAATGATCTAAACTAATGCCTAATTAACCCCTAGTCTATCCTAGAAATCCCCCAAATGTGATGCCACTTGACATCCTTCACATTTGGGTTTTTAAAACACCTTTAAAAACATTTAAAAACACTAGTTTTAAAAACTAATTTTCAAAAATGAGTTTTCAAAATGGTTTTGACTCTTCTAAACTTCTGACACTAACCAAGACACTGACTAACCCTAGTCTAGCCCTGACTTACTCGAATATGACGCAACCCCAAGTGGGCCCTACTTGAGTTTTTAAAAAAAAAATGATTTTAAAACTTGAAATTGCGAAAGTTTTCAAAAGATTTTCAAAAGTAAGCTTGAAATTAAAAGTTTTGAAATGACATAGGGTTCTAACTGGGTCAAAACCCCTCTGGATATGGTTTCAACTGAGTGGGCGCACATCGATTTTTGCAAATTTTGAAATAAACACTGAAAATACCTTTGAAAAGAGGTTAAAATTAATAATTGAAATTCAAGATTTTTGAAAATAGAGTCTCAGGCGAGCTGAAACTCCAGGTTAGAGTCCTGAACTCTTAGGATTCTGAGATTTTAGATTTTAAAAAAGCCAAATGATAGGTTTTTTGAAAGATTTTATCAGAAAATGGTGAAACAAGTCAGAAAATACAGTCAGGGTTAGACTCCTAACTCGATCAGAACTCTGACATAGAGTCCTGATCTAACTGGACTCTGCAAAATGACCTAATTTTTTTGAAAACAAATGGAAACAAATGAAAAATGGAATAAAAACAGACTTCAAAATAGACTCCTGACTGGACTGAGACTCTGGGACAGAGTCCTGATCGGACTAAAACTCTAGATTTTTTTGGTATTTTCTAAAAAAAATAGTTGAAAGAACTTGTGAAAATAGTTAAAATAATAACAAATATTGGAATAAACCAGAGTTCTGATTCAATTGAGACTCTGAGAACAGAGTCCTGATTGAACTAGGACTCTTATATTGTTGGATTTTCTAATAAGTAAGTGATGGAATTTAAGCAAAGCTTTTGAAAACCAGTGAAAATGAAGTGAGAAAATCAATTTTGGATAGAATCCTACTTCAATCAGGACTCTGGGGTAGAGTCATGATTTGATCAGGACTCTGAGATAAAACCTCAGAATTTTAAAATTCTTTGATAAAAGCGCAACAGTTTTGATAGATGAAAAGATTTTTGAAAGATTCTTTCAAAATTTGAAATCAGGATCGGAGTCCTGATCCAACTAGGACTCTCTGAACAGAGTCCTGTTTTGACTAAAACTCTAAGTTTCTGACTCATTTTGAAAGATTTTGAAAGATTTGATTGAAAATGGTTGTGAAAGATTAGAGTTCTAATCCGATTAAAACTCTGAAGAAGAGTCCTGATCCGACTGGACTCTTGAAGAAGAGTCCTGATCCAACTAGGACTCTAAGATTTTGGCCAAAAAAGAAGATTTTGGCCGAAAAAGAAGATTTTGAAAGGTTTTCTTCGAAAACAGGTAAAAAGGTACTGAAAAGTAGAGTTTTGATCCGACTAGGACTCTGGAAAAAGAGTCATGATCCAATTAGGACTCTAAAATTTTTGAGATTTTTGATAAATGAAGGAATCCAGAAGCGACACCACCTAAATGGGTCTTATCTGAGAATTGAAATCAATTGAAATTGAGTTTGAAATGAATCCAGATTATTTTCTGAGAAAATACTTCAAAATATAAGGTCTTGGGGGTTGGCAAATGACACAATGTTGATTAAAAACCCAGATTTTAAAATTGATTTTTAAAAGAAAAGTTTTAAAACTCAAATCTGGATTGAATATTTTGAAAACAGGAGTATTGGATCTCGAAGATGAGATGTAATGACATGCAATGCTATACAATGCAATGATATGCTGAATTCATGCAATGATAAGCAATGACACATGAAATGTAAGCACTGGATAAGGGTGAAAATTTGGGGTGTTTACACCAGATCAATTGTTGACCAGGCTGGCGCACTACAGAAAAGCTCAAGTTGGGCATATAAATAGGACCCTAAACCATGTGTTTAGGGAGTTCTGAATCATTTGTAATTCTGTTGAATTCAAGCAACATCTTATAAGGCTGCAGAGCAACTCTTGGGCTCTATCTTGAGAGCAGGCCTCGCTATGTGAGTTGGCTTGGGAGATGAGCTAGCTCATATCTCTAGGATTCACGCAAGTCCATTTCTCTCATCTCTCCATAGATCTTCTTCTCTGTCTTCCTCTTAGCCTAAATTGTATACAAGCATATGCTGAGATTGATGATCTATCCAATAGGATTGAAGTGCAATAACTGATCATGCATCGTCAACGATGTAGCATTTGATAAAACAATTGCATGTGATTATTGAAAAGATTTGCAAGCAATTTGACTTGACTAATCAAGCTGTAAAGATCTGCAACAGTGCTTAAGAGAAGTTGCAAGAAAGGAAATCCGAGTTCAGCCCAACGATTGATTGTAACTCATCTGGAAAAGCTGCATATCACCTGAAGTGCTTCAAAGTGGAGCCTCTCAAATCGAAAGACTTTCAATTCTCCTTTCTCCATATATTCTGTTGATGTCAAACTAAAGAATGGATACAGATGCATATTATTGTGTTCATTTCTGAAGTTATCAACCTGCAGAATAGTAGATGCACACTGATTGAACTTTTACCTAAATCAAGATCAACTAAACGGCATATATGTTTTAATGATCGGATATTCAAAGCATCATCTTCAATCATTGACGATATGATCAATGGATGAATCGTCCATTCTTATTCAGCAGATAAGTCACCTAACTCGACTAAGCAACCTCTTCCGCTGTTAAACTCGGCAAATTAGCTTGAATAGCTAAAACAAGTTCACACTGCACACCATCTTTTCGTTGAAATGAATTTTCATCAATCGGCAAAGCTCCTGGGCAACGATCTCTAGGCGAGGTCGTATCACGAGTGCTCGGCATATCAACGCCCATGATGAACCTTGAACCAAAATGAGAGAGCAACCACTTTGGTTGCACTCATTAAGCAACCAGTTCTCTCTTTATATCGAAAAAAAAGAGTAGGGGTTACATGCATGTTAACCCTTCATGTGCCCATATTGAATGTAAACCATTCACATTCACGTAACCCCTCCCTAATTATGTTTTTCATTAAGTGTGCCTTATGTAAAACCGAGTCACTCTAGGTTAGACCCGATCTAAAATGTCCAACACATCATGCCTGCAAAGAAAATGGCCCCCCAACCCTCCTTCTGTTATAAGCCAACCAAGCTCAAGTGAAGATAATAGTGCCAAACAGGGACTCCAAATCTCATGATCGAGGTGTCTCGGATGGACCAATCAATGTTGGTAAATAGCTGTCCTGAATAATGGGGTCAAAGTTCTACGTCCCTGGATCATTTGGTGGGCCTTTTATATCGTTTCAATACAGTCATCGTAGGGTCTGTATCTATTAGCCCACACTTTGGCTAGATTAACTACCTTGGTTTTATCCATGGGGTGGTTGAACATGGATCCAGATGGATCCCATGTAAATATGTTCTGTTTTTATGCTTTCTTAATATACAGGTAGGGGTCTGCATGGCCTCAACTCTCTTCATCAAATAAAAAAAGAAAAGAAAAGAACAGGATCTCCGAGGAAGGAAGAGAATCAATCTTTCTATAGGTAGAGTTGGGATCTCATATAGAATTAAGATCATGATCTCTGTGTACAAATCTAGAGTTCAACTTAAACAGTTGGTATTGTATGAAATATGGGTGTCGTAATGATTTATGACTTTCAATACTTTGTTTCGTAACTCATAAGACATGTTTTTTAGAAAGATCTATTGGAGCTCACTCCCAGCAGTCTCCATTGAAAAAAAAAATGGACATTTCTAAAGTTGTATTAATTTGTTCACTACTTCATTATAAATGCAATAACGCCTATGAGAGCAAATAAACAATTTTTATTTTTTTTAAAAATGAATTTCAGCCTTTTTGAAGCCAATAAATGTGAGATATAAGTTTCCAAAAAACAGTTCAATTTAAATATGTTATACAAAACCATTGATCTTCCACTTGATGTCATGATACTTTTATATAATGCTTTATAGCCAAAATATACTTCAAACTCACTACTAATTAGTGATTCTTTGTGCCACTAGTTATTCGTAAGAAAATTTTAAATCATATTATTATTACTATTTTGTTAGTACTACCACTTCACGATCAATCTTTAATACTATTTCTAAGTCGATCTTAATCTAATGTCCATTCTAAATGACTATGCAATACCAAATAAAAGTTTTTTGGACGGTCCTAAACTTAAATGAATGGGATGTCCATTTTGATTGTTGTTGGTCCTAAACTTAAATGAATAGGATGTCTATTTTGATTGTTGTTTTATGCTAAACAATATAAGGGTTTAGAATGAACTTTGAGTAAAGTAGCCATAACATGATGTATGTTGGGGTTTTACAATAGAAAATAGAATCCTCTATCCACAAGAGAAGCTCATATACATTTGTTTTGACTTGGATCTTCCTGTATATCTCAAATGAGCTTACTGTTGGATGTTCTCCATCTTGGATGTGTTATACACGATACATGATTAAAAGATGAATAAAATTTATGCATGAATTAGAAATATATCTTGAAGTAAATAGGCTCTTAATGGGTTTTATCATATGAGAATTCTTGAAAGAAAGTTATTTAAAGCATTTGATTCTTTAATTTTTCCTTCTAAGCTATCATCTTCATGATGATGAACTTTATTGAGGGGTTCTAATAACATACAATTATACAGATTCTCAAAATGTTGGGTTGAATAAGACATTTAAAGAAAAAACAAGTTGATATAATGCCCTTTACAATACATTGTGTTAATAATATGACACCTATTAACATAAGTGTACCTATATATGTAATTTATTAAATAGCTTGAGAAGGTTAAGGAGAACTTAGTATAAGTCTCAAGAATTTTATTTTATTGAAAGTGAGCAATTAAGTATAATTGTACAAGAAAAAGAATGATTTATAAATTAATTAGCTTAAATTCATAGTAAAATGTACCATATCCACTATATGCAACTATTTCCTTGTTTCATAAGATGAAAACTCTAGAGATTTATCCTAGATTCTCTTGGAAGATATACAATGACTGAAAACATGCAAGAAACTATCCAAATCCATATAACTCACCAAAGTTCTCAAAAGAAATTTCATCTTTTTAATCATCTAATTATCACAACCAAAAAACATGTGCAACCTCTGCCACATTCAAGCACAAATCTATCAATCAAAATCCAACCACATTTATGATTTTTTCCATCATGGTCATTGAAAAACTAATCCTCCATCATCAAAGATCATCGGCAGCGATCAAAATGCTGAATTCTGGGATCAAAAGACTCGAAACCTCTACAGGTATCCGAAAGATGTTCTTCCATACCAATGTAGCTTTCGCACCACATATCTCTCCAACCCTTGAACCAAACCAAGCGATCAAGCACTCATTGGAAAGCCAAGGTCCTAAGTTAAACACCAGTGAAAATTTCAAGCAAATTGAGCAAGGGAAGCCCAAGTTATAGCCAACTAAAGAGGGTTGAGAAACACACCTAAACCAGCCCCCCACGCCCCGTCCCATTAAGACCTCCCAAGGTTGGACCACTGAGGACCGTCGATAGCGCCAAATCGGAAGGCCCATATTCAAAATTTCAATGGGAGAAAATCCGAGTGAAGCGGCTCTCGACCAATCAGAATACTCCTTTTGTCTACCGTTCCCATTCCCGTATGGTATATAAGCACCACGCGTCTTCGTCCATCAACACCACTTAATATCTCCTTTTGTTCTCTGAGATTGTGCGTCTGTTCACCGATTTTTTTTCTTTCCTGCCAATTTTCTTCCAAAATGGCTCCTGCTGCTGAAGACACCAACGTAGCGTCTGCGCCCACTGACTCTGCTCCTCCTCCAGCAGAGGAGAAGCCCAAACCTACGAGGGCGAAGAAGCCCGCTGCTCCCAAGGAGTCCAAACCCAAGAAGGGCCCTAAGTCTCCTCCTTCTCACCCTCCATATTATGAGGTATTGCATACCCATTTTCGAATTTGGTATATTTTTGTAGCTTATGTTTGTTCAGTAGTTTTATCTTTGATTTTTCATCCATTTCTTCCTGTTTTCGTTTAGTTCTCAGATGCCCATGTTCTGGTTTAGTTGATTTCTTTTGTTCTCTGCTAGTTTTTGGAGATACCAGTCTTCTGTTTCAGTTGATTTCATTGTTTTCTGCTTGCTTTTAGAGATCATGTTCTGTTTGACCCATTTCTTCTGTTCATTCTGTTTTCTGTTGCCGTTTAATCGATTTTTATTGTGTTTTTGCTAGTTTTAGTTATTCATCTTCTGTTTTGGTAGATTTCCTTGCTTTCGGTTAGTTTCTAAGAGACACCCATCTTTTGTTTCGTTAAATTTCTTTGTTTTATGTTAGTTTTAGAGATACCATGTTCTGTTTCGTTCCATTTCTCCGTCTACCTTCGTGCGCTGTGCAGTTTCTAGAGATTTCATACTGCTTCTTTCTGTAAGATTTGGGAGATAACCATCATGATGTTTGATCTATTTCAATGGTTATAATTTATTGAGATGCCCATTTTCCATTCTGGTTGATTTCTTCAATCATTGCTTATTTTGGGGATACTACATCTATTCGTTTCCTATCAATTGCTATGGTTGGGAGTTCCTTCTGTTTTGATCTGTTGCTGATTATTGTTGTCTTTGTGGGGATTCTTCAGATGATCATTGAAGCAATCGAAGCAAGAAAGGATCGCAAGGGAACGAGCCAGTATGCAATTTCGAAGTTCCTTGAGGACAAGCGAAAGGACCAATTGCCTTCCAATTTCCGCAAGGTGTTGCTGGTTCAGCTGAAGAAGTTGGTCGCGCAGGGCAAACTCTCGAAGGTTAAGGCTTCTTACAAGATTCCTGCCAAGGATAAGCCCTCTACGAAGCCCGCTGCTCCTACGAAGCCCGCTGCTGCTACGAAGCCAAAGGCGTCCAAATCTCCGGCGAAGCCTAAACCTACTGCAGCAAAGCCGAAGCCCAAGCCCAAGCCGAAGGTGAAGGCTGCTAGTGCATCCAAGCCGAAGCCGAAGGCTGCTGTTGCAACAAAGCCCAAGCCAAAGAGCGCCACTGTGAAGAAATTAGTGGTGGCGAGGAAGTCGGCCAGTTCAAAGCCCTCTGCTAAGGTGGCAAAGACATCTGCCAAGCCCTCGCTGAAGAAGCCGGTGAAGAAGCCGGCCGCTTCAAAGGCGGTGAATGTGAAGAAGCCAAAGAGCGTGAAGACGGCAACAAAGCCAAAGACGATGACGACGAGGAAGGCTACTGCAGGAAAGAGGTCGAAGTGAGGAGTGCGACTGATGATGGTGGGTGGTGGCGGTGGTTGTTAGGCATAGGATTGGTGGTTGTATATTTCATCTGACGTAGTCATGGTAATTTTATCTTCGTTTTTTTTGTTTTTTTATTTTTGTACAAGAATGAAGCTCTTCTAAGAGTCTTCTGTTTTTTCTTAGGATTGGGAATTCTTAGATGGTTTTCACATAACAGGGATGGTCGTTCCCATGGTTGTACTTCAAGGAAGAAATTGTAGACATAAATAGGATTTTTATGCTTGTTTTCTCTCTCATGATGCGTGTTTCAGTTCCATCAGTTTGATGGATGGTTTCTGGTCTTCTCGTAGCCTTGTCAAAGATTATGACTGAAATGTAACTGGCAGATTCCTTTTTTCATTTCTACATCTTTTACTTTTTATTTTTATTTGTATGTATTTGTTTAATTTCAAGTGGGTTGATAAACTTAATTTTCACATAATGGGAAGTTCTCGGGAATGAGAAACTTAATTTTCATATGATTTCAACTTCCCATTATGTGAAAATTAAGTTTGTCAACCCACAAATGTGGTCTTTCCCTGACATTAATTAGTCCATCGCTCAGCATGCTTGAAAAATAGCATTGGCATTTTAGGGGAGAAATTTCTTGAGATAATCAGTTTCCATAGTACAATGTTATAATGCAATACTTCTGGTTAAGAATGTAGTTCGTGTGGATTCATGCCAAATATCTTATGGAATCTGAATCCATTTATTCGGCTTCAGTTGGTATCTATGACTAAATGAATTCAACCCAAATTTGATAGATTTAAACTATTAATAATTGATCCTCATCTTATGTCGACTATTTTTCATATTTCTTGTAGATAAAATCTCTGTCTGGATGACACACTATGTGAGTGACAGGTTGCATAAGATTAGCTGGAACTTTTTCTCTGAATGTAGTAGGCTTTTGGCCGAACCATGCAAATGTATTGTTATTTTCTACAATCCTAATTTCTATTTTATTTTTATCCATTTCTGTCTTTTATTATTTTTACATGGTATCAGAGCGAGACTTAATCTTATCTTGACCAATTTTAAAGGTTGCAGTTTTCTTTTCATTGGTAAGCTTATACTACAATTATCATGTGTATTTTTTGACTTTAGTTCGAATTGTGACTTTTGCTCCCGTGGGTACCTTAATCTTGATCGAAAATCATGAATCATGCTTTACCTGATTTGTATTTGTATTAACGGAGAAATGTTTGTGCTAATAAAGCTTCAGTTTTAGGCTCTGGTTAAGGGATTGTTTTGACTTATTTTTGATAAGGTATAAACTGTTGGTATAAACGCCTAAGCAAAATCACTTTGAATATTTTATAAAAAGGGTTTTGTCAAAAATGTTTTATATAAATTTCAGGAAAATCTTTAATGTTTACCGATTTTGGATTGAAACTCTATCAGAACAGAGTTTCATAAAATTTTTTAATTATTTTTTAATTCAATTTGTTGGGTTATATTCTTGATAGGTACATGCAACATAGTAAAAATATGGTAATTTTATATGCGATCTATTATTTCTAGTAGATTTTATAAAAACATGACATTAGGGTTCCAAATTTCCTTTGTGCTTGTGATTAATTAGTAACATGTTTGAATCATGTGGTTTTATTATTTTTATGTTATATTATGCATATTATCACTGTTAAGAAATCCTATTAAATCATAAATAAATGGCTAAACATTTAGAAAGATCTAAATTAGAATTTATGCAAGTTATAATTGAAAGGTATTGTCAAAGCTTGATTGTTATGCAAATCAAGTGAGATTATTTTTACGTATATGATTATGTTCAACATGTTTAGCTTGTTAAATATCTAAATGCATGCTTGAATTAATAAAGATTTAATGGTTTGCATATGAGAGAATCAAACCCTTAAATTTCTCAAAATTTGATTTAGGGTTTTTGGCACTTTTTTGGAATTTGATTCTTTTAAATGCATATATTGTTGAGATATAATTTTTCCAAGTTAATATATAACATGAACTGAATTAAGTTATGTGTATTTACATTGATTAAACATGGCTACAATTGAAAATAATTAAAAATATATAAGCCTTTCTGATTTGAGCTTATAGGGGTCTGGACTGAGAAAATTGACTTGGTTATGGGTTAGTTGCAGTAGAATTGTTGATTTGATATATTATCATGGATATTTTAATCAGGTTTGATATGATTTGAATTACTATAAAATAAAAACATTAATCAGAGTCATGTCGATTTGCTCAGTAACGGTTTATGGGAGCTCTTATCGGGAAAATCGAGTTTATGATTTTAATTATGTTTTGATGTTTTATTTAAACTTTTTATAAATTCAGTTTTGAATTATATCAAATTTGATATAAATATTTATAATAGAGATAGATGTGAGTTTGATCACATGTGGTAAGTTATGGTTTTGGTGTAAGGATGCCTTATTTCTGAGAAATATGCTCATACACAAATTGTATTCGATATTCCTGATTAAATCTACATGTGACAACTTAAATGTGTTTATTTTTATGATAAATTGAGCATGAGCATGACTGTATTTGCAAATTATGTGAAAAGTGAATATGGACATGTTGATTGCATTGTGATTTGACAAAACATGTTTTAGTGGTGCAGTTTCAAGCTACTCTAGCAACGAGGCCTAAATAATTTGACAGTGATTTAGAAATGTGATTCATAGATTGATTTATAATTATGATAATGATGCATGCTGATTCTTATTTATTGAAATTATGTGATACTACATGAATAAATTGTTAAATAAAATATTTACATGTTATGCTTGAGATATAGTATTTATGAAATACATGCAAGATGAAAGAAATTTCACAGGCTTGCATGGGCACTTAGGTGCTCAATAAAATAATAATTTATGGTTCCAAAGAGAGAACAGTAAGGGCAATGCACTAGCCTAAATAGTAGATGCATTTACCTATGACCTAATTAATAAGATAACACTGAGCAGGATTTTTGGGTATGCCTTTACCGAGGTATGCTGAACTAGAATGATTTGTAGTCTACCTTAGAGATGGTAGGAGGTATGAATCTCTTTGAGCCTTTTCTTTCTTATTATGCTACGCGGGGCAATGCCTCGACGATCCTCCAACCTAAAGAATTTAGGGAAACCATGACTATCTCTTATATCCTAGGTGGGCACGTCTATGAGACTTCTGTAAAAGTGAGTGATCATGATTATCGTGTGGCACAAAGCCATGCTCTCTAGTAGATTCTCTCTGACCATGCCACTACTTCTCACAGCCAGACTCCGCTCATGGAAGAATGACTCAGTCAGCTACTCGACAAACTAAAATATATAGCATAATAAACACCCGAGTAGTCTAGTCTGTTTCATAGTGTTCCTACGTATAACCAATAGGCTTTTGGTAATCAAGTGAAACTTAAAATACTTGCTTATTTTATTTTTTTATACTTTTTATTTATGCTCATATGATTATATGGATTCATGCATATTACTGAATGTCTTGATTTTAATTAGAATGCAATTATGTATGCTTAAAATTGTTATACCATGCTTTTGTACATTCTTAGAATCATGGATGCATGGACTTTATTGTTTAGTTATTTATCTGCTTATTAAATGTTGAATGCTGTTCTTTTGTGATTGATGCATATTATGCAAGCTTTATGTATTGTATTTTGCATTAGCTGTGTGAATCTTACTGAGACTCTTCAAAGTCTCATGCTTTCAAAATAAATTATTTTTTAGGTAATATGTGATATGTGGAGCGAATATAGGATGCTGGAGGAGGTTGTAAGTGACTAATATTTTTGAGATCCCAGGGGCTACTTGTCTGATTTTAATTTAACACTCTTTTGATTATTTAATTGTCTATTTTTGAATAATTGCTTGAATAGTTTATATTAAATGAGGCTATTTTATATTTTAATTAATTTCTCTTATGAGTGATTGAATGACAATATTTTTAAATGTAATGTGTCTAGAAAGTTTAACAAAAAATTCATCATATTAAATTGATTTTAAATCAATCTTTTTTTGAGTATTTACTCACATAAATAATGGTATAAGGATTTTGTCACTTGAACGCTTTATTCTCGAACTATGTTCTAAGGAGCTATTAAATGCTAGTGAATGCGCAGACTAACTTCTTAGAGTTTATTTTGGTTAAGGCAATACCAATGATGAAATACTTAAATTAAATAATTTTTTCTATGTAATGGTTCAATCATATTTGTTAATGGTAGTTCCGTATTAGATCTGGTACTAGGAGGCTAAGACATACTCTCACTTACGCTCAAGCGGGTCATCTAGTACTTTGTACGGTTGGAACATATCTATTAGTGAGACTATTGCATTATTACATATTGGAAAAGAAAAAGAAAATAAAAAATTTATCAACTTTGAAAAAAAAAATTCTTGGTATTTTTGGGTTGAAATCTGTTAGGTTGTTACAGTTGGTATCAGAGCCTAAGGATCGAAAGTCATTGGTTCATAGCCTTCTAGCAATCTAGCATTTCACTGTAAGTATGTTTCATTAAAACTGTGTGGTTGCATGAAAAAATATTTAAATATGTGGTTATTATGAGAATAATATAAAATAAAAAATATTTAAATTTAATGTCATGCACTATAGCTAAGTATGATTAATTAATTATAGATGGCTCATCGTGAGAATACTTCTAGTGAAAATATTTCCAATGAGACCAACTCCAGTGATGAGTGGCGGACGTAGAGGGGTTTTGTCATGAAAACTCTTCAGAATACTTGTCAGGCTATTCAGACACCGGTACAAAACCAGAACTGCCAAGTTCCTCCTGTGCAGGTAATACATCAGAATCCGAACCCAGGGCTAGTGATATATGAGAAGTTCCTTAAGTTGGAACTACTTATCTTTACGAGGAAAGCTATTCTCGAAGTGATAGAGATTTGGCTCGAGGAGATTGAGTGAGTTTTTCGAGTTATGCCTGTCCCCGATGATAGATAGACATATTTTTGTACCTATCACTTGAACGACGATGCCAGAAAGTGGTGGGATACTACTCACACTATGAGATTTGCAAGAGTGACTGACATTCTATGGCAAGCTTTTTGAGAAGCATTCTCGGAGACCTACTTCCCTGAGCATGCTAGGATTAGGAAGCAACAAAAATTTTTGGAACTCGAGCATGAGAGTACGAGTTTGGTAGACTACACTACCAAATTCAGGAGTCTGGAGAGGTACTACCCCACACTATTTATGGATGATGATGCTAGGGCAACTAAGTTCGTCAAGGGTTTGAAAGATGGTCTTAGGTATCGGGTCATGACCAACATGTTGTGACCTTCGTTGATGTGATCAAGGCTGCCACAACCTTGTCAGCAGGGTGGGAGAAAGGAAAGAAGAAATCGTTCATGCAACCACCCACGAAGATTCAAGATCATTGCAGATAGTATCCTACAGGTGAAAAGAAGTTTGTTCTTCCTGCCAAGAGGCAGAAGCAACAGGCAGAGAGAGGTCAACAATAACTGCCATAGCAGAGATTCAGGCAAAGGTGTCAAAATTACAACATGGTGCACAGTGGATCGACATGCCCTAGTGAGACCACCGTCTGATACTACTATGGCAAGAGAGGTCACTTTGCTCGAGACTGCTACAGGAACCAAGGTGGTGAGGAGCGACAACAACATGGGAGGGCTTAGCCCCAGAACTAGGTAGCAAGATGTATATACACCGCTACAACCAATCAGTTACAGTCAAATGACTTGGTCCAAGGTACGATTCTTGTGGCTGGACAAGCCACTTTAGTCCTTTTCGATAGTGGGTCAACTTATTCATTTGTTTCGGTAGTTTGTGCTAATCAGTTGGGCTTGCCAATAAAACCACTTATCTTTGCTCTTGATGTTTGTACCCTAGTTAGAAATACTTTTGTGTGTGTTTCTCATATTCGAGATGTAAGTATAGAGTTGCAGGGGCCAGTCTTACCTGCCAACCTAGTCCTACTCGATATAAAAGATTATGATGTCATATTGGGAATGGACTGGTTGTTCGAGCATTATGCCAGTATTTTGTATCGAGAATGGAAGGTTGTGATTTTGAGACCCGATGTCTGAGAGATTGAGTTCAGGATATCCAGACCTACTTTGTGTGGTTGTATCATCTTTGTAGTGAAGGCTCAAATATGTTTGGATAGAAGACACACCACATTTTTTGTTGGGACAGAGCCTGATATTCCATTGATAAAAGACCTCAAGATAGTCAAGGAGTTTTCAGATGTTTTTCTTAAAGATCTGCCAGGACTTTCACCAATTAGAGAGGTAGAGTTCAATATCGACTTGTTGCTCGAGACAACATCGGTTTTCAAAGCACCATATCGTATGACATCAGGTAAGTTAGAAGAACTCAAGAAGCAGTTGCAGGAGTTGGTGGATCGCAGATTTGTTAGCCTCAGTGTTTTGCCTTGGGGAGCACCAATTTAATTTGTTAAGAAGAAAGATGGTTCGATGAGGTTGTGCATAGACTACCTTTTGCTCAACCAAGCTACCATTAAGAATAAGCACCTGTCGCCCAGAATCGAGGATTTTTTCGACCAATTGCGCAAAGCAAAAATATTTTTGAAGATCGATCTTCGTTCCTGTTATCATCAGCTATGAGTGAAGGATGATGATATCCAGAAGACAACTTTTCAAATGATATATGGATACTACGAGTTTGTGGTGATGTCATTCAGGCTTACGAATGCCTCGATCACGTTCATGGATTTGATGAATCTAGTGTTTCGTCCCAACCTTGATTCTTTCATTATTATTTTTATAGACGATATTTTGGTATACTCTGAGAGTAAGGAACAACACCGGGATCACTTGAGGATTGTACTCAGTACACTCAAAGAACAACAACTGTATATCAAGTTCTTTAAGTGTGAGTTTTGGCTCAAGAAGGTTATGTTTTTGGGTCATGTGATCTCAAAGGATGAAGTTGTCGTAAACCTTGTTAAGGTAATTGAATCTTTCTAACCGTTATTTCGACATAACAAATTTGTAAAATTTTATTTTTCATAGATAAATTTTGGATGATCTTGAAGGTGAATGCAGTCTTACATTGGGAGCAACCAAAGAACATCTGTAACATCCAGAGTTTTCTTAGATTAGCGGGCTATTACAAATGTTTTATCTAAGACTTCTCACGAAAAGCTATGTAGATGACCAAGCTTCTGAGGAAGGAAAACAAGTTTTAGTGGGACGCCATGTATGAGGAGAGCTTTAAGACTCTAAATAGAAAGCTCACATCAAGCCCAGTTTTGGTTCTGTTGTCTGGCAGCGAAGGTTTTGTGGTTTACATCGATGCCTCAGGCACTAGCTTATGATGTATTCTTATGCAGCATGATAAGGTTATTGTGTACGTGTCTCATTAGCTTAAGATTTATGAAAGAAATTACCCCATCCATGATCTAGAGTTGGTGGCAGTTGTCTTCACATTGAAGATATGGCACCACTATTTGTACCCAGAGAAATTTGAAGTATTCTCATATCATAAGAATATGAAATACTTGTTCTCATAAAAGGAACTCAACATGAGACAACAAAGGTGGTTGGAGTTCATCAAGGACTATGATTTTTCTATCTCTTACCATCTAGGGAAGGCCAATGTGGTAGCTGATGCACTCAGTAGAAAGACAAGAAGCATTTTGACCAGCTTATTGGGAGCAGGGTGAAAATTGTTGAAAGATTTTGTGGCTTGGTAGCCCTTTGCAGTTGATACAGGAGTGATTCAATTGTCCAGTGTGACCATTTACTCTGATCTCATCACACAGATCATCGAAGCTCATAAGGAAGACCCCCAGTGTGAGAGATTGCAGGCTCTTGTTCAGTTGAAGCATTCATCCTTTAAGCAGAAAGAAGATGGGAGTATATGGATGAAAGAGCATATTTGGGTTCCCAACGATCCCAAATTGAAGGAAGAGTTGTTGGAGGAGGCTCATAGAGCCAAGTACACTATATATCCGGGTAGCACTAAGATGTTTTAGGACTTGCAGAGGAGGTATTGGTGGAATAGAATGAAGCAGGAGATCGCCAAGTAGGTAGTTTTAGTAGATTCCAAATAACTTTATAGTATATTTTATGGATTTATATGACATTATCATTGTTTCTTTTTACAAGGTTTATCTCAAGATGTTTGAGTTGCCAACAAGTCATAGAGGGTATTCCAGAACAAAAAATAGGTAATTTCTTTGCATATGCCTGTTAACTTTTTTCATGTGTTTCGTACATGTACAAGTTCTTAATGCTTGTTATTGCTTGGTATACGATTGTTACAGGTTTGATTGTGGTATATTTGTCCTCACGTATATGAAGTACTTGGCCATAAACTGAGAATTGAACTTCATGCAAGTATCTGTTTATATCTCATGTTCTCTTCACTTCTTTGGGATGTAATCTACAATTAGTTGTTTGCTAATAACCTTTTTTTCAGAAAACTATGACAAAGTCTCGCTAGCGTATGATAAAATTCTATGAACACCAAAAGAAAAAGACTTTGGAGGGTGCCAAAGAGAAGGATGAACTATAGCAGAACGACAATGGTACGAAGGACCCATCAAACAGTGAGGTGCCAACTGATAAGGTTGCGATAGCTGAATTGTGGATACTTGCAATGAATTTATTTTGAAATGTCGATATAAAACTATAATTTGTATAAATATAATGTTAAAACACAACCTGTAAATTATGAGTTTTTGTATGAGATTAATTAAAAGTTTGATATTTTTGTAAATTCATATTTGATTTTGCATGAATTTGAATTGTGAATATAAATTCATAGTAGAATTGCAAGTTTAAATTTATATATATTCATAGTTTGATATGATATATAAATTCATAGTTGATTTTGTATGAATTTGAATAATGAATGTAAATTCACAATTGATTTTGTAAATGATTATGTAATTTTCAATTGAACAAGTTTTGATTCTGTAAATGATATGTTCTATATGAATTGAATAAGTTTGAGTTTGAAAAAATGAAGTCTGCAACAAATATATGCGAAAAAAGGAAGTTGGCAATAAATATATGCAAACAAAAAGTCCATAACAAATATATGCAAAAAAAAGTTCTTACAATAAATATATGCAAAAAAATGAAGCCCACAACAAATATATGAGAAAAAAAGAAGCGTGCAACAAATATATGCAAAAAAGGAAAGTGCACAACAAATATATGCGAAAAAGAGTCTAAAACAAATATATGTGATAAAAGGAAGTCCGTATATATTTATTGTGGACTTCTTTTTTTCACATATATTTGTTACAGACTTCCTCTTTTAGCATATATTTGTTGCGAATTTCTAGCTTTTGTTGCAGACTTCATTTTTTCGCATATATTTGTTTTCAGACTTTCTGTTTTCACATATATTTATTGCAAACTTCTTTTTTTCGTAAATATTTGTTGTGTACTTTTTTTGTATGTATTTGTTGCATACTTTATTTTTTCATAATCAAAACTTTCTCAATCCATACAAAACATATCATTTATATAATTAAAACATGCTCAACTAAAAATTATAGAATCATTTACAAACATACAATCAATCTCAATTACAACTAAATTTTAACAAATTTATAATTACAAAACATTGTACAAATTTACAACCCGAAAAAATACAATGAATCTGAATGTTGTTTATATGAAAACATACAATTTGCGCTCAACAAATATAAAACAATTGAAGGTTTTGCAATCACTGTTGTTATAGATGCCTTATATGCATAGCTCTTTGTTGATTTTATTTGCGTTTTTGAGAAAGCAAGCTTGAGACTGTAACCTGTTGGGATACAACAACTACATCCTTATCATCGGTGACACGTACAATAGATGAAAAGCTTATGTCTTTGCCGTAGTTGTGCTACTCTTTAACTTCAAAGAGGGGTAATCGTTTGTTCGATCCTTTGTTTGCAGCAAGACGAATTTCGATATGGTGCAAGGAAGACGGGGTTATTGAGCAAACCCAAACTACTGGATGATTTGGTTGGCCATTTGGCTATCAACTTCATTCATGTTGTGTAACCAAATATTCATCTTCGTGGTATCCTTCGCCCCCTTAACCCCTTTGACATTTTCCTCATCTGTTGTCGTGTCTTTATAGGGACACGACTTTACCTGCATAAGCTCAAATAATTCATAGTTAGTCGTATATCGAATTATGTTTTAGAACGTAGGAAAAATCATCAACAAAACTTACCTCTTTCTTATTTGGCTTGCACACCAATTTTGTAAACTTGGCACATCCCATGTGATGACCCATCAATATTCCATCAATCATTTCTTTGATGCGTGATCGACAAAATACCGCAACACATGAAAATCCATGTAGAGAGTCACACATTGGAGGCCTTATTATGGTTATATGCTCCCATCCAAATCAGTAAGGATTAACAAAAGGATTAATACACAGTATAGTATATCAACATTGTTACATAATGTTCGAGTATAAATCATAAGTCCTATTGTACAATGAAAAAATAAATACCTCCAACAACACCAACATCCTAGCCATGTTTTTTCTTTCACTCATCGCGCTACTCAAACTTGCATACAGGTGTGCAAGTGATGTTGCTTACCATGCATATTGATCGACACGATCCTGGTCTTGCAAAAACTACACGTATGATTCATTGATCGACTTTCTACTAGCGCTTATCCTTCTTGCCCTCCCCCCTTTTCTGGGGTAAAAAAGGTTTATCAACTATAACAACTTAATCATTTTTCTGTCGAATACATCCATCTTCACTTTGAAATGAATATCACACAATTGCTTGCTATCTCCCTATCGATGTCCACTCACTGGCTCCATACGACATTTCAATCTGGTGATTTGTGCCATGTCCTCCAACATAATGGTCATATCAAAATCTTTGAAATAAAATATGTTAGTTGCCAAATTTTAGAACTGCATAACGACCTTTAAGAAGGGGCGACTGATGTTCTATGGTGTGATCTTGAAGAATTGTAAAAAATGCATCACATGTAGCAACTCTTTTGCTTCCTCTGTTAGTCTTGCGAACCACTAGTGTGCTTGAAACCAGTAGAACTGGTGCATGTGTGAATCTTTTAAATTTTTTGGATGCGGATCCTGCAATCACAATTAATTTTGTTGAAATCAGTTAGATATCCTAACATGTTTCACACACATGAAAAAAATAATAGTTCATGGCTTCACACATACACACAAATAAATAAATAAATAAATAAATAAATAAATATATATATATATATATATATATATATATAGCATTTTATAAATTGAACTACAAGAATCAAACTACTTATCCTGACGTGTTTCATACATACATGAATCAATGAGAAAATAATAGTTCATGCTTCACACACACACACACACACACACACACACACACACATATATATATATATATATACTATTTTATAACTATTAATAATTGCCTAAAAAATAAATATATAATTAATACCTATCAAGGAGCACCAAACCTTGTTCACCGATGCAACATCTTCTTCGAAGCTTGCACTTTCTCCTCAAAGATTGGATGCTTAGACTTATGAGGATGATCTCCCTTACGACTATTCGATGCACTCTCCAGCTCAACCTGAAAATCGCCCTCAACATCCAATCTAACCACAGGACTTTAGGATATATCAACTTCCTAATGATGGTCTATATTAACCTCAACACTAGGTTTCTCATCCTCTCCTTGGTGAGGTACCTCTATCCTCATCTCGCCACTGTCATTGCCGTTGACCGCATCTCCAACCTTGTCTATCCGGGCATTCATGTCTGCAACAACATCAGAGTAAGCCAATAGGTCACTCTTCTTTGCCACTGAGTCATCTTCCCTCTTTAAATGCTTTCGGGATGAAAGACAAGATTGCAGCTACAAACCCTTCAACTTTTTCTACACATTCTTAGACATGGGCGACTGTAAAATGACTAGCTGCCTTTTGGCCAACTTTCTTTGCATTTTCTGCCGAGTGTTTGAGCATAGTTTTTTGAGTTATGAAGGGTGTATTTTCAATAAAAAATGTCGAACACCCAAACTTTAGACATTGGATGCGACTCTCTCTATCCACGTGTCAAGAAAGCTCCTTGTTTCATAGTACTAATAATGACCCAGTTCATAATTTTTCTTTTTTGATTTTTTCTGTTATGCTCCAACCATAGAAGATGATTTGAGTGTGGACTCCTTTGGCATATTCTTCTAAGTTTTCATATCGTATTAAATAAACTAAAAATTTCCTACAATACCAAGACAAAAAATATAGGTAAATAAGTGGGCAACAATACAGGACAAAAACCAAAATCGTAAAGTAAACAACAAAAAAAAAATCAAATATTGTGCTTAACATAACATGTTTATTATACAAGATCTGCAAAATATAAACAACAAAACTAGAGGATGGAATAGAAGCATACAAATCGTCAAAACAAATGAAAAAAAATGTTTCAAAAAAAAATAAAAAATTGGTTCAACCGTTAAATACGTGCTTACCAAAAAAAATCATTGTCGATTATTGTTAAATACTTGAGGATGAAGTCTGGATGAAATAGTTGCCAGAAGTATTGCCAAAAAAGTCACCACCGGGAAGCAGGTCAAGGACCACTGGTTGGGGACTGCAAAGAAAGCTAAAAATTTATGCAAAAAGATCCCTGGGTTGCAGTGGTGTTTCGGTCTTTATAATCACAAAGTTTGAACATATTTTTATGCAAACTTCGTGACATGTTTGAACTTGATCAGGTATGTTAGATGTTTTGAGGTTTGAGAGTAAAAGGAGGTCAACATAAAATTACGTGAACTTCGTGACATATGTGCAATGTTTCAAAGTTCAAGATTAACACAAAGTTCACACATAAATTTTATGCGACCTTAAGGTCAACAAGAAAAAAATGTGTAGAACTCCTTTTAAGTAAGAGTTTGCATTACCCGAAGAGTAGAGCGATATATCGCATGAACTTCGCCAATTCCGCACATGTAAGGATTAAAAAGGTTATAACTAAGTTGTGTTTATGCAATTTTGGACATGAGGAGAATAGCAAAAATTTCAAGGCATTTCAAAAAACGTGTCATATTTGTCTTACAATACAGATATTTTACATTTTAACTTTTCCACGACAAAGTAATGAGTTTGCCTATTTATAGCAGACATATACAAAGGAACCTAATTCATAACCAGATCCAAAACTCTAACATGAGAACTGAGTCAGATATGGATCTGAAACTGAACTAATTTAAAAGTCGAATCCAGTGTTGGGTTAATCTAGACCGAATCTGTATCCAACATGTTTTTATCCCTAATAAAGTGTGCAACTTAATCTGACCTTGGGTCAGACCAAGTCCTGTTTATAAGCCCCTAGTCCAGGTCCAAGTCCAATCGATACTGGAACCCTGCAGATCGTATATCAGACCTTGGTTGGTGTTCTGCATACGATCGTGAGGTTTTCCATGGCCAAAAATTGAATGCCAAGAAAATATATGAAAATTCATGGCAGAAAAAAACTTCCAACAAAGTTCATAAAACTTTCTGGGACGAAAGAACAAGATTCTGCTTTTATTTTTTTTCAAAGAAAATCAAATTTTATTTATTTACATTATACATCAAATGTCTCTATATTCTATACCAGCTTCAGCATCTGCCAAAGCATACCTATTTTGATCCAATAAACCATCACAAATATCCAACAGCTGATCAGCAAGGGGAGGAATTCCCGGATTGCGACCGTCGTTATACTTGTGGGCATTGTATGCAATCTGCCAAACATCCTGTCTAAATTCTTCGCTGGACTTGTATTCCATTCTTCTGACCTTCTCTCTAATGGTAGAGAGGTCCATTGGGTTAGTGATTATGTCAAGATAGTCAGGTGCTTCTTTCTTTGATACAGGCTTGAGGAAGAGGTATGAGACTTCATACTGTTCCTTGAGGCTCTCCACTATGCTATCAAGAATGTTTGATAAGACCACCTGTAAAAAGGACTCATTAGTGTGATCACTGGGCAACACAGGGAACTAGCATGGGCATGAAAGTTCAACTTATGTGCAAACTCACTAGCAGTCTTTATCACCACTACATCGATGTAGGAGAGAGAGAGAGAGAGAGAGAGAGAGAGAGAGAGAGAGAGAGAGGTTATCATTTGAAGCAGGTAGAGATATCAAAACAAAATGTTATAATTTGAAGCAGGTACTGCTGACAAAAAGACAAGAAAAATCATATAGTTGGAAGACGGACTCCAAATGAACTCAAACTTGCAAAGTGCAATAGCCACCATCCTAGAGTGTCGTACGTGCATGACCCAAGGATCAGCCAGTTGTTTTTTTTCAGTGATCTACAGAAACAGTTGCAAGATCAATTGTTAGCAAAATGAATATGTAATGCATGTGAAGAACAAGCTACATACAACAAATGCAATGTATGTTCATGGAAATACATGGCGGCCTATCATTAGACCAAAATGGATGAAAGTGAAAAGGAGTCGATCCATCATTATGACTTTCTGTAACATACCATAGGCATAGACAGTTCTAAGTCAAAACGTGGGGATAGCCCCTGGAAGGATGAAGCCAGAGATCCCTCGGCTGACAAAGAAAAAATCTCAACCAATTCAGCTACCATAATTGTCCTATTGGCAGAAATAGTTTCAGAAGAGGTGCTCTCAGGAAACCCAAAGTTATAAACCAGAAGGACTGGACATCAACAGTTAGAAGCTTGGCTTTTTTTCGCCCATCATCGCAAGCATGAGATTTGAGACTAGAATACATCAGTCAAGAACTCAAGATACCCAGAAACTCAAAACATTCTACAACTACATTCAGTAACTGCTGGTGCTTTGCACATTGAGCATTTAAAGACACATTGTTGAGTTATTATGAAAGGTTAGGCACATAAAAGTATCATAATTCACAAAATATTCTGTTAGCTTTATAAAGAACCATACATCTCACAATTCAGTAGTGTTTGCAAACTGCACGCTATGCACTTAAGTTAGAGAACATACTCTACAGACTCCAAACCCAGGTGAAGCATTGCTCATTTTCCTTTAAATAATTCACTTCTAGGAATTTAAAGACATGGTTCAATGAATGAAACAATAAGTAAAGGAAAATTACCTCTCCACCCCTTCGGCGCTTTGTCTGCTGGTTATGATCTGATCCGAGGCGTCCCAGATCAGATATAGGTTGCCGCTTGGCTGCCCGATCCCTTTCTGGTATCCTTCTGTCTTTTCTGTTTAGCCTTTGTTCATCTAGATTCACCTCACCTAGCAGGGGCAGCTTCTTCTTCTTCATTTTCGCTTTCTTCATGTTAACACCATCCTTACTTCTAGCTTCACTCCTCCTCTTAATTTCAGCAACTGTTCTCTCGTGTTGTTCACGCATCTTTCTTTTAGCTTCTTCAAACATCATCCTCTGTCTCGCTTCCTCTCTTTCCAGTTCCTCTTTTCTATGCCTTTCCTGCTTTTCCCATGATCTCTCTTCAATGACTTTCCTGCTTACTGCTGCTTCAGCCAGTCTCTTATTTTCTTTCCTCCGTTGTTTGTCAAAGCTTGATATTTCAGCTCTTCTTTCCAATTTTGGGGTTTCATTCTTCACTTCAATGGCCATCTCTGGCTCAACTCTTTCAATTCTCGTCACAACTTTAGGTTTCTTAATGATAATTTTCTTTGGGCGTTGGCCTTTATCTGTCTCAGTGGATGCCTGAATGGGAAGAGCAGTACTGGAAGGTTCAGTTTGGATGTCTGATTTTTCTGATTTCATTTTGCTGGACAGTTTAATCTTACTGATCTTAGGAACACTTTTATTTGCAGAATCTGAAGTAGCCAGGCTTTGATTTTCAAGAATCCTTGTCTCAGATGCATTCTTCTCGTTCAATTTATCAGTACCACTGCATTTGAACTTCAATGGAAGGATTTTCCCTTGCACATTTGCCCCTGGCCTTTCAGCATTTTCTGTTTCTAGCAGTCCTTTATTTAAGGATTTTGGTGGTAACTTCTTGGTTGTAGGCTTAAGCTGAAGATGAGCTGATGCTTCAAGAAGAGAGGTCTTCGCTGAAACTTTTTCATGTTCTGCATTTTCAACATGCTTTTCTGGTTCTTCTCCATACTTGGGGCAATTCTTGTTGGTTCGCATATGTCCCAGCTGTTCCACAAAACATTTAAATTATACAGAACGTAGATCCTCTGTGATAAACAAATAATCCCAGCATATAAGTTACGCACCTGACCACATGCACCACAAACAAAGCTTTCTCTAACCGGTTTATCAATCTGCTTCTTTTCCCTAAATACCTGGTTACAAAGAAACAATTAGGCAGGAAATTGAAGACATACGCAACAACTAAAAAGTATGACAAAGGAAACTTTTTCTGAAAAACTAAATCCAATTAAACATCACATCCAATCAGAAGACAAATTTTGTTCAAAGAAGTTAGTGGAGGCATTATGAAAAAACAACCGAAATGCAAGAGTAGGAACTTGGAAAACAAAGTCATCCAGAAACTAATAAGCACTCAAGTTCTTATTTGCATGAAATGTAACACCTGCAAATTTTGTTTTAACTTTTAAATTCGAGCAAAATTCAAGTTAAATTTAGGTTAAAATCAAGTTAAATTCAGGCAAAATTCAAGACTTTAAATTGAACTATAGGTTCGTTATGAGCCGTAGATCTCGTAGAAGATCAGATTTAGAGATTTCAGTTATGGGTTGGTTCAAAAAATATAATTTTTAAAATTAACCAGCATCTATTTTGGATTTTCCAACTTGAATAAGGTTCGGAATTTGGTTGTTTAAAATTGATTGGAGTGTATTTTGGATCCAACCCAATTAGGTTGGATATAATCCATGAAATTTAGATCAATTTAAGAATTGATTGGATTGGATATAACTCGAAATATTTTGGGTCTAATCTCATTGGATTGGACCCATAGGGTCAGACGCTCCGAACAACGTCATTATTGTTTCGACAAAAAATTCATTCGATCAATGACTCACCTATTAAACCAGAGTCAATCTTGATATTTCTCATTTTGAGGGCATCAAAATCGGCTATATACACACCCAAATTGGTGTTGATTTGAGCATTTTATCATCGATCGAAGTCCATGCCTAATTGTAGGTAAAAAATTAACGTTTTTTTGGCATTAACTAATTTTTTTTGCCAATCCGTGTGCGTACGATTAAATCTAAGACCACCACGACGATCTACGTTTCAAAGTCTATCGAATCGACTATTTAAATGTCGAATTCTGTTTAGCCTTTGGGTCTATAGGCCTCTCGAAATGTTACCATATTACTGGAGCCCAAGCTAGGGTAAGAAGTCCTCACCTTTCTTCTCTATTTTAATGAATTTTGAAATCTAATGAAGTAGTACCCATAATTTATTTTTTTGTTTTATTAGTAAAAGATATTAATAGATATTGACTTCTTATAATAGAGATAAAACTCTTGCCTAAACTCATCTATAAATAGAGGTCATCATGAGGAAGATTAACAATGTTAGTTCTCTCTCCCTCTCCCTATTGAAGTTCATATCTTTCTTCTTCCTCTCAATCATTGAGGTAGTTCATGCAACTACCTTGGTGAAGGTCTAAACCAGCCCGGAGCAAGATACAAGTGAAAGAAAAAGCGATGGTATCATTGCGGAAAACAGATTTTCGGTAGAGAATCTCTACTTTTATGGTGTTCAATTTCGGGATGCGTTAACATACCCTCTTATTGATCCAAAGCTTGGATCCACATGTAATCTATGCCTAAAAAAGTCTATGGCTATTGGATCTACATGAAAAAGATTTTCAAAACCCCAAAACAGTGTTTTGGTGAATCAGTTTTGAGAAAAACATTTTTAAAGAGAACTAATTTAAGAAAAGCTAAATCGATTTTTGTAGAATGGTTCTTTTGTTTGATTCAGATTGTTGTAAGCATGTTAATGGATTAAATCATATTAGAAAAGAGAATATTGATGTTATCATGTCTGCAATAATTTGAAATATCATGTTTTAATCGATTTATCAAGTGATTTATGTTAAATATGAATTAAAAATTAGATTCATATTGTTTTATGATTTACCAATGAGATTTATGAATTTTAATGGTGAGTCAGCATGAAACAGGGCTAAATATTGTTGTGTTTTTATTGTATTTATGTTAGAACATCATTCATGGTGTTGAATCATGTTTTAATGCCACGTTTAGCCTATGGTTTATATTTTCATCAGAGTTCTGATAAACTTGGACTGTTGTTTCCATTTGTGACCTGACCAGTTTTCAAAATAAATCTGTTTCTCATAGAATACAGACCATAAATAAATAAATAAAAATACTATGATGTTCTACATATCTGAGGCTTGATTATAACATGTTCGTCCTCCCGATGTAACAAAGCACAATTTTCTGGTTCTGGTTACAAGATTGTTTTGACCAGTTATTTTGAAAGTGCCAAAAAACCTATTAAAAACAGATCAAATAAAATCATGAAAAATCGGTGACAGATCTAATACTGTAAAAAGAATTTTGCAAAAAGAGTTACTAGAAAATCTACAGAAAATCCCAAAGTTGGAATTTTTTTTGCAGATTGTAGAAATTGGTCTGTCGATTTTTCAAAATAGTATGCGGTTACAAAATTTTTATAATTTCTGTATAACTGATTTTCGAGATATGTTTTTTGGGTTGTTTTCCCAACATATTAAGGCATACTCAGTAAAAAGATGAAAGTCAAATCTGGTTTCTATGATTTCTGGTTAATTTTATAAAAATAGGCAAACAAAGAACCAAATTTACCTTAATTGTTTATGCTTATGCCTAAGTCTTTTTGAGTTGATAATTCATGTTTAGCAATATATAAAGCATAAATTGTGATATTTGATGAAGGTAAATTGATTGTACAGTAGCCTAATGAGGCAATGAAATTGGCAATGTCTGAATGTACATGTGCCATGTATAATTGCATGAGATTTTGCAATTTATATGTATGCTATTGAATGTATGCACCAATTTATGATATGCTTACATGATAACATGATCTGAAATTGCATAAGTGTATATATAAAGTGAATTGTGAATACTTGCCATGATTGAATTGTGCATGCATAAATATGAATAATTAGTCTACCTTGACTGTGTAAATACATAACGATTGCATAATAGTATAAATTTTATAGTGGAGACTAATTGAAAGCATGCATAGAGTGTCATGAATATTATTGCATATGAACCCTGAATGTGGTTGCATGTTTGCATTGGCACGATTAATAAGAGAGTTAATTAAGATATCAAAATGAAGTTAATTCTCTTGTGGCTTATTGAGAGAGTAAGCATGGTACTGATGGTTCTGTGAGGATAATGTTTTAATACGAAAGATTGCTTTTACCCCTATCCATAGAGCCCATAACTGGGTGAACTACCACGATTTGTCCGCAGTAGATAGAACATTGTATGCATCATATAAGCAAGAAAATGATAATTGAAGATAAGAATTTACTCATACACGAAGGACTCACATTACTAGAATGGTAAGTTCATGCATCTTATATATGGTCATGCATTTTGTAAATATTCATGCGTGTACATAATTTATTGTATTGTTGCAAATCTTATTATAAATGAATGTTCATTAAATTGACTTGCTAGTACGATTTTATGTTTATTGCTTACTAAGATATGTTTTACATGATTGATATACGATGTTGTATTTGAATATATTCTGATATCGTGCATTTATTGCAAGTATGTTATTTTCTATAGGCTTCCATGAGTCTTACCCATTTTATGGGGTTTTAGGTAGATTATGATATGCAACAGCAAAGCGGATGCGAAATGCTTAGGCATTAAGAGCCAATCTTTTCCTTTTCCGAGGATAGTTTTGGAAAAATAATTATAGTTATCAAAATACTTTGATATATATTTTAAATTATTGAAACTGAATTAAATCTTAATGTTCACATTTTAATTCAGTTATGATAATTTATTGTACTGTAACCCACCCAGAATGTTTAACCCCAAAAAAGGTTATTTCCGTTGTTTTAAAAAAAAAGGTTTTCTCTGAAATTTTAGGGTTAATTTTGGGCTATTACATGAAACTTTAGTTTGTTACAATTGCTACGCGTGGAATGTGTATAATTACTTTTTTAATTATAGTTACTAGGAAAGTCGCATTTCATCAAGATTTTTATTCAAGCAAATGACATGAAAATTGTTCTTTCATCAAGACTTGATGCACACAACATAGTAAAAAAACAATTTTTATTCAACCAGATGACCCTGTCATTGGTCCATAGAAATAAGAAGAAATAGTTTTATCAAAAGCAACACATTTCACACACTAAATCTGAAAAGGATCACCTGATAACAAATTTCATACACTAAATTGTGAAAGGATCACCTGAGATGTCAATTTAACGTAAGGTCATGGAACTCTTACACAAGTAGAGCACCAAGAAGCAAAGACAGCTACATGAATCACTAGAAAAGTACACAAATTATAGAGAATGGGAATATCACAATCTGGGACTAAACACATGAAAGACAAAACATCTCAAAGTTGATGAATTGGTAATCTCACAAATCTTCCATGTCAGTAAGTCTCAAAAATCATATAAAAAGCTACAGAAAGCAAAGTAAAGTCAACAGATATACCAGTTCTCAGCTATAATTATTCTGATTACGATGACTCATTACATGGTAATCATATATAGTAGTTTCGCTATAGATTGTGAACTCATCAAGTGTTGTTGAAGCCAGCAGCAAGGCTCATACTACGGCTTTTAATATAGTGCAGAAGGATATTTACATTCCTTATCTATAGCTTCCTGTTATGTAATGTAACTCTAGCAATATAATCCGAAGCATTTTTGGCAATCGTGCAGAGAATATTCTCAATCAACAGAGTAAGGTACTCAGTCTCTCATGACTTTACAAACGTGGACTGCTAAAATAGCAGATAAACCAGTGACATGGAAAGACAATATAATATGTGATGATTGAAGTATTTACCTTGATGCCCTCTCCAGTTTTTTTGATCTTTTTTAATCCTATGGAATGAATATTTTGCTTAATAGAAAGATTGGCTTTTGAACCAAGTTTCACCACCTGCATCAAAGAATGTCCATTTAATCATATGAGATCAGTCATTCATTCCCATGTATTGCCTTCAAATTCAGTAATAATTGAAAAAGGCAACGAAATAAAATGTTAACTTGATAGAACTTCTATAAGCTTAAAACCACATTTAGACTGTAGATGAAGCACAGAGTCCACATTATTACCTCCTTTGGTTCACTGACCAATGTCTCCTTCGAGGTAAATGAACCATCAGGTTGGATGGTGCGAATGATAGTCTTGAAAGCTTTGTTAGTTTTCATGGAGGAAACATTTTCATAATTAAAAACTCCCTGGGAGCTTGTCATTCCATTGCCTATTTCTTCCTTCCCAATAGTACGAGCCTTTATCTTCTTTCTGCTTTCAACTTCGTCATCTGCACAATAACATCAGCAATTAGGCTGTAAACAAGCCGAAAAAGAAACACTTGACCTATTCAATCTCTGCTCGTTAAGGCTGAAATCGAGCTCAAGTTTGGGATGAGTCAAACCAAACCCATGCATGTAATGATCTGAGTATGAGCTGGCTCATTTAAAAAAAGATTATTTGTTTCAACATGACAAGAATGGAATTCAAAAGGCTGACCACCTCTTTCGAAGCAACACAATTCGAATCGACTAATCTACACTATGCTTAGCTTGTGTAATCTTCACAAGCAGCTTCGGGCTTGTCTTGCCCCAAGGAGCTTTTGATGATTCAAGAAGAGCTGGGTCATGAGTTGCTTGCCTCGTATGCCAGTTCTATGAGTAATCAACTACTTCATGGAACTATTAGTTACATACCATTGAAAGATTCATAAGAAACATGATATAACCAGAATAAAACAAAGAAAACATTGAGAAATGGACTAAAAAGAGTAAAACATTACATAAGAGTGAATTTAACTGATAATTCTGAAATGGTGTAGGTCATAAACAGGTCAGTGCAGCCTTCAGTGAGGTAGAATGACCTAGTGACACATATTCACCAGGTTGCAACAATCAAGTACAATATTGATAGTAGTGCTCTTTAACTGTCCTCAATTATTGTTGTTCCAAGTCACTGAGCTTAGCGAACTTGGTTTGGAGTTTGGATGGAAACATGATGGGCCGAAGTCAAAAAATGCTTGTGATATGGAACACCATGCTGTTGCGCCATCATGTAACATTTTCCACTAACTACTTAGATTTTTTATTATTTGACTTTGATTTTATACAATTCTTTCAAGTGGGTGAGTTCCCATTTGATGGAAGCATGGCATCTTTGGAGGTGACAGGATTTTCAATTATCAATTTTGCCTAGGGTTATGAAGAGAATAGAATGAGGGTTCCACTGGAACCCTCAACCAAACAATGAGATAGATGGGCTTGGCCTGATCAAGTATTCCCAAATATGTCCTGATTATTGAGACATTTTTTTATGGCAACTCAGAATGATATCCAATGACTGTGTTTTTAAACAAAAAAGCACCTGACTATTACTAAAACTTGTAAAAAACGCATCATAAGGTGCATTGGAAGTTTGAGATATGGGTCCATCATACCATATCATATTGTATCGTAAGATGCTAAAAATGTTAAAATTGAAAAAAAAAACATAAAATTATAAAAATATAAAAAAACAAATGCAAAGAAATAGGACACATTTGAGCAGTCAAACTATAATACAAAGTAAACATACCTATAGAAATAAACAGAACATGAATAAATATGCAACAAACAACAAATAAACAACTGACAATCACAATGTTGTATAAACATATCTATAACATATATAAAGGATTTGAGAATAAACAAAAAAAAAAAGAAAGGAAGTGATAAATCCTACAGAATTGTAAATCAGTCATCGACTGTCAAATATCCTATAAGAGCATAAAAGGTTTTAGACGTATTACACTATTTGAAAAACAAGGTCTTCATAAGTATCTAAGATAAAAATTAAGGTTTTATAATGTTTTTCATTAATTACTTTCACTAACAAAATAAACACAAAAATTAAGTAATTGGTTTTTCTCCCACAATAGTTCTCTTTCTTGTCTTCAATAATTACCATAAACCAAGAGGAAAATTTCCTTTTTTTTCCTGAGCTTATGAAATAGGAGAATAGGACCCTAATAGAGCCTTATTAATTTAAAAAGGCCTCAGAAAAAATGGAAAAGGATACAAAAAAGTTTACCTCAAAAATTTATTTAAAGAGGTCTCTTTAAAAGTGGAAAGGGATATGAAAAGATCACCTAAAATTTTTCAACCAAAAAATGCAAAAAGATGATCATAGGAGGGAGGAGGAGATACTATAATACTCTGTATCATATGCCATAGAATTTGTAATACCTTAACCATTCTAAGTTCCAAACTAAGAAGCAACATGTCATAGGACACAACAGTCTCAGAGCCTATTGCCTCGTACATGCTTATTATTCGCATATAGTAATCTGTGACAAGTAAACATTATATCCAATAACCAGATATATGAACAATAAGGCACCACCATGACCTTTGGCATTGACGCCTTTGAGCTACAAGGTCAAGAAGAGTTAATGCCTCATATTTCATCATAAGAGACTTAAACCTCTTACAATATGAAGTATATGCCCTTTCGAACAAATGCTTCTCATTATACATCAACCAATGGAAATATTTATTATCACATTCTCTTCCATTATTTTGTGTAAAACTACTCACCTCTATCCTTACAAAACATAAAGACATCAACTTTAAGGAAAGAAGAAAGGAAGAAAAGAACAGCATGGGACGAGAACCGCTTGATCTAGGATGATGATTTAAATTAATCCTATTAACAGACCACTTAAAATAATTGTATAATATAAAGAGTTAAAAAGGCACCAATCTTGAAACAATCAGAACTTCCTTTCGATGAATTTGGGTCACACACATAACAAGGTAAAATTAGTGATTATGTTATGAACTTGTTCGATAGTAAGAATACAAATATTCTTAAAGGAAATAAGGTTGTAACCTTGTCCACTCTTTGCACTCATGTTCCTATTTGCTAAATTGAGAAGGTAGTTAGCAATTGGCAGGATCCAAAAAGCTGCCCATTTTTCTTCTAAAGGATGCAACTCATACAATCAAAAGAATGGAAACAGTGACTCAAGGTTAACAGAGCTGATGTGACGAAGACGACAAGGAGATTGAATACTTGGGGAAAAGATGAACTAGATGAAGGTGACACCATAAAACACAAAGAAAGTAAAAACGAAGCACGATAACGAAAGAATTCCATGAGGGTTAATATGTCTTGAAACATAGTCACCCTAACCTTTTATTTATGAAATGACAAGACATCCAACAACAATTTTTCCCTTTCCTATTAAAACAATAGTTTGCTTCTTCGTGACAACAAAAGCAAGAACCATAGGGCTTAAGATAACACAAACACAAAGTGCACATGCACAAGTCCACCTTGGGATAATACAAGGTGCCAACATAGGTAATACAAACACCCATTAAGGGCAATACCATGCATTAAAGCACAAAAGCAAGAACAAAATAAATAACATTTTATTCATAATATACTCACAAAATGAGTGAGAATGCTTTAGAAGAACATTGGAGAACAAGAGGGGGGTTCACCCCTATTTATACACAAGAGTTAGTCTCATATAGAGTTGTTAGACTGTTCCAACTGCTATAAATATACCTGTTGGACTGTTCCAACAGCTCTATTGACAAATCAACTCTATGTTGACTAGTTCAAAAAGAACTCAACAACTCTATTTAGTCTTTGACCAAATAGTTCCCATAAAAACAGAAAAGAACAAAATAAAGTAAAAGAACTAAAGTACCCTTAATGGGCACAACCTATTACAATACTGTGAAATGATGAAAATACCCTTAGAGGGTATTACCTATTACATCATTATAAATAAAAAAAAGTATATATATATATATATATATATAACTTAACACTCCCCTTCAAACTTACGGTGTGAGATACCGAAAGTTTGAAAATACAAAAAAAAAACAATGAGGATAAATGTCTTCATCTTTATGATGCATCAGAGAATTTTGCAAATATAAGTCTTTGAATGTCTTCATTGGTGATCATCCCCAAACGGCTTCATCGGCTATCTCTATCTTCATAATATGTTGTATCAAATATATTATTTTCTCAATCCATCACATATTTATGAACCTGCAGAGAGAACAAAACTATGATTCTAACTACACAAAAAGAAGATATCCTAACCAAATAGTTATATAGTTAAAAAAAAAACTAGTATGTATATTTTGAACAAGAATAACACTCAACTAGAGCAAAGTAACAATTTAAAGATTTTTAGAAACATTAGTAACAATTTAGGCAAGATAAGAGGAGCATACCTCAGATATAAAATTTATAAAAACAATTTTAGACAAACATAAGCCCATAATCAACATATTTTTCAAGAAAACATAAATATTGATCACAAGAGAATTTAATCACTTAAAGACCATTTAAATTATCAAGAAGAGATAAACAATCATGTATTAATAATATCCCAAATTTTTAGAAAAACACTTCAAATAGAACAAATCATCAATTTATACTAAAAACAACATGCATATAAAGTATAACACTTCAAAAAAGAACCCTAAAAAAAGTGGAGTTAATTAAATTTATGCATGCAACAATGTGGACAAGATAACCAATTAGAAACATATATATGTAATATATTTAATGCACACAATAATGAATAAGAGCAATCCCATAAATCACAACCAATTAAAATTCACTTACACATTCTAGAATGAGTTTAAGTGCAGAGGACCAAATAACAAATTTAAAACATATATATATATATATATATATATATATATACATGTTATTAAAGAAATGCATAAAATTTTATCGATAAGCATTTTTTCATACAAGGAAAAATAAGTAGTAAAAGCTTAAAAATTTCATGATTTTTTTTTAAATCTCATATAACAAAGGAAATGATATATGCAAATCAACACTAATTTGCAAAAGATATGAAGATATTTTAAAATCCCACAAATATGAAGAAATGATATTTTGCAAATCTCAACGATAGTTCGACTACCACAAGCAATCACCTCACTAGATCTCCAAACTTAAAAAATCAAGTGTATCAGCGACTAAAACAAGAGCATAGACATAATACCACTAAAGGGCCAAAGACACACACAAAGTTGTGTATAAATATTTCTTGTCTACGTATAATGATGCCCAAAACGAGTGTATCAACAACTAAAACAAGAGCATAATCACAATGCCAACGATGGGCCAAAATTACATGGTATGAATAAACATCTTTTGTCTACATATAATGATACTAAAAAATCAAGTGTATCAGCGACTCAATCAAGAGTATAATCACGATGCCAACAATAAACTGAAAACACACATGAAGGTGTGAACAAACATCTCTTGTGTATATATAATGAGACTTAGATGAGAGGTACAATAGGAGCAACACATGAGGTAAGAGAGCTTGTAATGAAAATAAATTAATGTCATCAAGAAGAATAAGATTATCAATTTTAACAATCTTTCATAATACCATGGTTTAAAAAAAGATAGACATCACATAATTATAAGCATCCATAATAACAATGGTCAAATCAACAAATAAGTGATACAAAATACCCACAAAACCAGAAATCAAACAATCGTTAGTTAGAACCAAACTATAAGCCAACAATCTAAACTGACAAAAAATTGAGGTGCACACATCTCACCCCAATAAACAACTCTTGTTCAACAACAAGGCCAAAAATAAATGAGGCATCATATAAAGATCTGTAATGGACAAAACAAATGCCATAAGGAGGCAATACATACTCACGGAAATCAGTTTCCCAATAAGTGAATTCATATATAAGAATCAATTTGAAAAAACAAAGTTTCAAATCAAATCTAACAAAGATAGATGAAAACTTTAGAATGAGTATAGTGCAATCATATGCACAACAAGATATCAAATGATGCAATCACATGCAATTATATGCATAGTCAATATAAGCAAGTCTACTATGAGACAACAATGGAATACAACATTAAAGATAGCAAAAAACATATATAGAGATTTTTAAAGAATCATATGGAAAACCAAGAGTACACAAGTACAACTAATCATAAATACTTACAAAGAGATCAAAATTCATGTATATACAACAACAACAACTACGCCTTCATCCCAAAACAATTGGGGTCGGCGATATGAACCAAAAAATAAAATCATTCTGGGTCTTCCACATGAATCCTTCTCCAATCATTTTTATCCAATGCCATGTCCTCGGTGAGGTTCAAAGCATTCATATCCTTTCCTATCATCTCCATCCAAGTCTTCTTAGGCCTACCCGACCTCTTTTAACTAGTATATTTTCCCATTTCTCCATCCTTCTAACTGGAGCATCATGTATATACAATAATCTAAAACTTTAAAGCCACAAAAAATTATGAAGGAACACATAAGATATGCATATGGACACCATGATTTCACATAAGATACTAACATACCCAAAATATATTTTGACTTATCATGCTTACGCAAGAGCCAATAAAACAACAACTCACTTAAAAAAAGAGATTTTTAAGATAAAACTCTAATTTCAATTTAATTTGAGACCATAAAACAATACCCAAAATACCAAAAACATTTTTGAAATGACACATAATCATTAATGACACATAAAACATCCAAAACAGATAAATATGAAGATGATATGCTGATAGAACAATCTCATAAGAGCATATAAAACATCCATGGCATGACTAATGAATTTAAAATCATGATGACTCAAGATATAAAACATACAAGAATTTAAAAATTCTTAATGAGCACATCTCAATGAAAGCACCAAATAGAATTCAAAGAACATGCTTTGGCAAGTGCATAAAGTCACTAATAATCATAATGGTGTCCAAGAAACTAAAAATAAATAAATAAATAAATAAATAAATAAATATATATATACAAGATCATAAAATTATATATTTTTTGTATTAAAAGTAATAATAACATGGAGAACTTACCATAAGGAGCTCAAGAGTAGACTACTTATGAGTTAATGTCAAAAGAAATAAACACAAGAGCCATTAAAATAATATTTTATTAAAAGACATTTCACAAAACTTTAATTTCAATTGATTCAAAAAATACATTTTACATACCCAAGAAATAATCACAATATTTTAAATAAAAAAAGAAATATATATTATAAATGCCTTTTTTTTAATTAAACAAGAGATACGTATCAAAATACGAGAGCCTTGAGTCCAAGCCATATATATCAATCCAAAATTTTCTTTCGAAGCACGAACTCGAACAAGATACCAAGATCAAGAATCCCTCGCTTTGATACCATGTCATGAAATATACGAAAAAACAAAAGCAAGAACCACACTTATGATAACACAAACACAACGTGCACATGGACAAGTTCACCATGGGATAATATAAGGTGCCAACATAGGCAACACAAACAGCCATTAAGGACAATATCATGCATTAAAGCACAAAAGCAAGAATAAAATAAATAACATTTTATTCATAATATACTCACAAAGTGAGTTAGAATGTTTTAGAAGAGCATTGGAGAACAAGAGGGGGGTTTACCCCTGTTTATACACACGAGGTAGTCACAAATAGAGTTGCTGGACTGTTCCAATAGCTATAAATATAATTGTTGAATTGTTCCAACAGCTCTATTGACTAGTCAACTCTAAAAGAACCCGACAACTCTATTTGGTCTTTGACTAAATAGTCCCTATAAAAACAAAAAAAGGACAAAAAGAACAAAATAAAGTAAAAGAACTAAAGTACTCCTAATGAGCTCAACCTATTACAATGTTGTGAAATGACAAAAATACTCCTAGAGGGTATTACCTATTACATCATTATAAATAAAATATATATATATATATACATGTATAACTTAACACTTCTCAACTCCTTAAAACTCTGTTTCTTCCTCTGTTTTCCTCCATCCGTCCCCCCTCTTTCAGTTGAAAGAAAAGACAGAAGATATTAAGACCTCATGCAATAGCTCCAAAAAAAAACAGAAGAGGGCAACAATGAAACGACGAATTATATCAGCAATGAGGCTAGTGTTTGTTGTAGTGAAACAATACAAAGAAAGCAATGGTTTGTTCCCCTGCAAGAATCAAGAAAAACTTCATTGCACAAAGATGGAAAAAAAGAAAGGAACTGGATAAGAAGATACAGAAAAGAGGAGAAGAGGAATAAAAAACAGGATGGATAAAGAAGAAATTATTCTGAAGGAAACATGCAAAAATTAACCTTTAGGAGGATCACCTTAATAGTTAGATGTAACATAAAGAATCCTTGAAAAAGAAAACCAGAATAGGAGTTGCAAGATCTTATTCAAAATAGGACATGCATGATGCACCAGTAAGGATAACATGTGTGACTTCACTCAATAGCATATAACTAAAGATGAAAATGATATGAAATATCCAAGTACATGAGAGACTATAACCAGTGGTGGTAGACTGTGATAATGTTATTCTGCTAATATTTTATGGCTGCTAGATATTAATGTGGCAGCTATGAACCAAATCAGCCATACCATCCATAAGCATTCTGCAAAGTTCTGCAGCTTCAGCTGCTTCATCTTCAATTTCCTCCTCTGCTTGAGCTTGAGATTTATGCCTGCGCATTCCTAGTGCTCTAACACCATCTGCCTTATCTCTTTTGGATCCGTCATTTCCCATATCCCCTTCTTCACATTCTTCAGCATCCAGTAAATTCTCAAGGTCGCCAGCAAAGGAATCAAGGTCACTATTTGCTTCGGAATCACTTTCAAGGTCTTCTATGTCAGCAGCTGATAGACTATGAACTTGCCGATCCCAAATTTCCTGGCATTTTTCGCGTGTTTGCTGCTGTAGCTGGAGGAATGACATGCGCTGCCCACGGGCAAACTTATTGAGAGTTGTTGCGTCAACCTTAATCCCAGATGCAGCTTGTTCACTTGAAAGCTTCCGCACCATAGCAATACGATGCCATCTAGTCATTTTGTCTATTTGCTCTTCAGGAACATTGAACTTGAGAAGAACCTGGAGGGAACACCTTTATGAGGGAACTATAGAAACTTTGTTGAAAAGTCAAGATGTTAACCCATACCCAAAAAGAAAGGCATGCTATAAGTGGATTCATGCAACATAAAAGATTTAAGGGGTATACAACTATGGTCTCCTAGAAATCAATGCTCAGAAAAAAAGTTCAAACTTTATGGAGCAAATATAACATTGCTAACAAGGTCCATTCACAGTACAATATAAAGATAGAGCATAAAGCATATGCATCTAAATGAGTAGCAAAAGTTCAGGAAATCAAGATCAACAAGCAACTAGAAGTTTGATGTCTATGATTGCTGGAAGAAAATGAATAATTCAAAAAAAGTCCTAGGCAGGCAATTTCAAACAAAACAAAGAAAGAAATCATGTATCCTATACGAAGCCGGCCTGTTTCCCTGTCAATTTTGGTTCAATGATCTACAAATTGAAGAACATCAGTGTCAAAGAGATTAGAAATTGATAGATGTATATATCCCAAGAGAGCCAATGTTTTAAAACCCATTGACTCAGGACCACACACACTTGACTCAGGAACACATACAGGTTTACATTTAGTACTAATGAAGGTTCTGAAATACTGAGATGGAAATCGTAAGTGCAAGCTATATCGATTCAATCTGTCCACGTAGATGTGTTCAACATGGTTTGTTAGCTCACGAACCCTGGATCATTGTTTCTCGATGTAAAAATAAGGGTGGGCATCGGGCCGGGCAGCCTGCGGGTTAGCCCGGCCCAGCCTGCCACGGGCCGGGCTTGGGCCTATAAATTAGGCTCAAGCTCTGCCCAAACCAGGCTTTTGGCCCGGCCCAGCCCGAGTCGGGCAGGGCCGCAGGCTGACACGAGCCAGCCAGTGGCCCTGCTCGGTCCGTGTGTATATATATTATATACAATTTATATATAACATAATATATGTATAATGCATTATATATAACATAATATGTATTATAATATATCATATATAGATATATATAACATAATATATAATATAATACATTATACAAATAATATACATTATATTTTATATAAAATAATATATATTATATATTATATAATAGGCCCGACACGGCCCGATTAGGCCCGTGGCTAACGGGCCGGCCATGGGTTTTCCCAATGGGCTGGCCCGTTGACCAGGCTGGCTTGGTCGGCCTGGTCATTTAGAGGTCTGGGGTGAGCCGACCCGAGGCCCACCCCTATGTAAAAATATGATTTTTTCAGTAATGAAACTTCAGTAGATTGTGGACCATTGATTTTTGCAAACCCAAAAAGACATGTTTAAATGTCACAATCACATGATTCAAGAACCATTTCCTACTAATGTAATATCGCATGATTTCCTTCGTGTTAAATTCTGAGATTTATAAAAATTTGACTAAGTATTTTGTAAAGTTGATAAAATCTTCCATTTTAGGTGGCGTCAGTCGAGTCTGGGCATGGCCCATGACTAATTGACAAGACCTAAGCGAGGCAAATAAGATTTGGTAAAACTATTTACTTTTTACCATTAAAATCGAGCGAAATTCAGGTTAAATTTAGGCAAAATTCGGAGGCGATAATCAAGTAATATATCATTAGATGTGTCTCAAATTACTAAAAATATTGATATTTTGTTTTTCTGAATTCAGGCTACATTTGGCACGAAAATCACAATTTTAAAAAAATGACCTGCCTCGATGTGACCAATTATGTATTGGATAAGATCCGATCCGTTTGATCCAAGTTGATATGGATCTGGACCCAGTACAAGACCCATATTAATTAGGATTTGGTCCAGTTTGAGATCCACATGGATATTTGATATAGATTTGGATATTGGACCTGGATCCAGATCCGAAATCCAAGTCCAACCAATTTAAAGTTTTAAATTCAATATAAAAGTTAAATTGAGTGAAACTCTATGTTAAAAAGACTCCCAGAGGAAAGAGATACTCTCTAGAATATTCTCAAAATTTATTATTTAATAAATAAATAATAAAATATTAATAATTAATAAATTACGAATTTTATTTTCTGGATAAGGGGGTGGTGGTGGTGGTGGGGGGGGGGGGCGGAGTTCCACATTTGTAGAACTCCACCTAATTAGGAGAATCTAGAGGGACGTCACCCTCTAGAAAATCCCACATGTGTTAAAAATAATTAAGTGAAAAATAGTAAAAATAACAAATAGATAAAAAGATAGGAAAAAAAAGGAAAAGATGTTAGAGCTATCCCTAACCAAATGGGGGGCTCTAGAGGGGCATCACCCTCTAGAGGAGCCCACCAACTATATAACAAAAAAAAAAAAATAGAAGAGAGAGAGAGAGAGAGAGAGGAAAAAGGGAATGAAATGAGGAGGGAATAGGATCTCCTTCCGTTTTGAGCATTCGAGGAAGTTTTTCACTCTTTTTCCATCTTCGATCGAAGGTGCGGGTTCTTCTTTTGATTCGAACGGGGAGAAACAGTCTAAATCAAGTTTATGTGAGATTTTTAGTGGAAAAGGGAAAAATCTGATCTTGAAAAACTTTAAATTTTGAAAAGAAGATGATTTTATTCAACAATTCCTTACCTTCATTAGTACCACCTCTCACTAAATCTTATAGGTGTGAGCTTTGTTTGATCAATCTGACCCCATGAATGCATTCGTCATGGTCAATGTATAGGGAAATGCACTTTGGATCAAGTGGTTTCAACGAGAAAACATGATTCGTCAATCATTAAACGTTGAGGCATTACAAATAATGGAATTTTAAAGCCTTTAAAATAGTTTACTTATACAATGTGATGGGACGATCTAAACTTACATTTGACTAAACAAATCATATAGAACATATCCATAGGACTTGATCCACAAAAAATATCAAGAAAATGTGAATGACGGGGCTGCCTAAGCTAGAGAGTATGGTAGGGTAGCCAATTACACACACACACACACACACCATAGTCACCTATATCATTCAAGGTAATTTCTCGGGGAGGGTTTTTCTTGGAAAGATTTTCAATAAGAAGATTTTCTCAGAAAAATCCCAGGAGTTTTAAAAATTTAAAGAATACAAAAAATAATAATAAAGGCAAGAAATTAATAGTTTTTGACATTTTGTATCACTTTTCTTGAAAAAATATAAGGAAATAAGTTTTAAAAATTTTAAAGTAGAAAAGAAACAAAAAAAAATAAAAAATTGGGTTTAAAATATAAAAAAAAAGTTTTTTTTTTAATATCGATAAATTTTTTTTTGGTGATAACTTGAAAAATATTGTGATATTTTGACAATACTATCGACTGCCTGAAATTGCCATCAATATCGCGATATTTTAAAAATATCAGCATTATCGGTGACATGACACTGACACACATATATACATATATAGAGAGAGAGTGACTGGTAGCTGTGAAATCCATAGGTACTAAATCTGTGGTCAAACGCATTGAACGTCCATCGCGCGTGTTGATGGATGGCCAACACAAAACAAAACAAAAAATCGTGTTTTGGACGAGTTTTTCAGCCAAAGGGGCATTAGTGGCGACAAAATTGCCGCCACTAATGCTCGTTTGATCATTAGCGGCAACAACATTTTGTCGCCGTTAATGCCCCTTTGGCAGAACAACTCGTCATTTTGATGCTATTTTTTTTTTTGCGTGTGACTGTCCATCAATGCGCATGATGGACGGCCGGTGCGATTGACTACCGATTTAGTACCTAAGCATTTCGCAGCTACCAATTTTCCTATATATATATATATGTAACACTACTATCAACTTACACACATACATATATACGTAGATACAGATATATGTATGTGTGTAGGACCAGTTAGAATTTTAAGTATTCAGTTCTATTAAAAGGTCACAATTGCTTCTGGTTAATTGGGTAAAAGTTGGGTAGAGCAATCAAGAGACTAGCAGAATGAGCGTGTTCAAAAACCCTCAAGAATCTACTTAAGCTTATGAGAGTCCTACTTTAATAGGAAAATAACTGCTTTTTCTTCTTTAGTTTAATTTTTTTCCAGAACATGTTTAATATGGATCTTATAGTACATGTAGACTGCCAAGTATCTGAACATTTTTACCCATTACTTCTAGAAAAGAGAGTCTGGATGCTCCTCTGAAAACCATTATTTATCCAGACCTTCTTGCTCCTACCACATCCACAAGCAAAAGCAATTCTGATATGAAAGCAACACCGAAGCTGATGCAGAGAGACAAACAAATGCTTTCACAATAATCACGTGTAGTGTCATCAGCAGTTCAATGAAAATGTTGCAAGAATTTGTGACATGAATCCCTTAGCTTAGCATATTCACCTATGCGTTCACCATTCAGATAACAGGCATTATGGCAGACATGAATGCATCAAATCAGACTGCACAATATAAATTATGCAAGAACAATGAATTTATGATACATCAGAAAGCATTTTGGGCTGAATCATGAAAGGACTCATACCTCACGTGCAGCATCCATGCTCAACCTTCTAAGATCAGCATCTGTACCAGTAACTGCTGAACTTCCCCGAGCAGCAACTGCCTTCTTTTTTACCACTGCAGTTGACAATGGTGCCTTGGGAGCTACACGGACATAGCTGAAGCCTAAACCTCGACCAGAAGGATCCCCTACACCTGTAATTTCTAAACGCTCGATATTGTCCCTATCCTGCAAAGCACACAACAAAGCACTTATTTTTGTCAGCACAGAAAAAATGAATTTTCATAGTATTTTTTCCAAAATGAGATTGGATCTGATTTAGTGTATCCATAGCATGATTTGGGCCAACACAGCTGGGACACCTTACAAAAGATAACAAACACATGTTAATGTTTTGTTTAGGTAGCATTGACTCTGTCCATGTCTGATCCGACCTAGAGAAGCTATATTGTGGTGGATTTTGTGACTTGAGAAGCTACAGTCCTGAATTTGATTTAAGGAACCAACCATTTACTGAATTGGAGATTCTAAGTCAAGATTTCATTGAACAATTTCCAAAAAAAAGTTTTTGCTGCCACACATATATTAGCATCTATCTAACATAAGGAATGGGACACAATGCAGATATGCTTGGTGTGATGCAATAATTCTCAACAATAAGGACATGGGGCCATATCAATACACAGATGTATGTATGTGTGTGTAAACTAGCAATTCTTAATCACTATGAATAGGAACATCAACTAAGTTAAAATTAAGATGTAATGTAACTAACAACAAAAATTTAAAAGAAAAAGAAAGTGAATATAGATTAAGTAAATAAAAACATGAAAAGAAATACATGAAATTAATGACACAGTGTTGACCGAGTATGAAACTGGTTTGACTGTGTCCATGAAGTGTCCAAGTGTCTGTCACGAAATATGCGAAAAAACAAAAACAAGAGCCTCAAAGGGTTTACAATAACACAAACACAACGTGCACATGCAAGTATCATGGGACAATACAATGTGCCAACATAGGCAATGCAAACAGCCACTAAGGGCAATACCACGCATTAAAGCACAAAAGCAAAGAGTAAAATAAATAACATTTTATTCATAATATATTCATAAAATAACTTAAAATGCTTTAGAAAAGCATTATGGAATGAAAGGGGACAAAGCCCCAATTTATACACACACAAGAAAGAGAGACACCAAATGGGAGATCCCAATAGAGTCGTTACCAATGAGGAGCTCAAATGACTCTATCGTCAAAAAGACCATAGAGCCCATGCTCTAAAAGGGAAAAGTCAAAAATGGAAAAAGACAAAAAAAGGAAAAAATAATAAAAAAGTGAAAAAACTGTTCCTAATGAACAGTTCCTATTATATGACTAAAATGATGAAAATACCCTAAGAGGGTATTACCTATTACAACTTTATAAATAAAATAATATACATATATATATATATATATATGAATATATATTTGTATATATGTACAATTATGAATATATATATATATACATATATATACATATACACACAACCTAACACTGCCTCAAACTTACGGTGTGAAATATTGAAAGTTTGAAAATACAAAAAGAATCAACGGCAAGGATCCAAGTCTTCAAATGTCTTCATTGGAAGATGCATCAGAGAATTTTGCAAATACACGTCTTTGAATGTCTTTATTGGTGATCATCCCCAAATGCCTTCATCGACTATCTTCATCTTCATGATATGATTCATCAAAGATATTCCTATCTCAATCCATCATATATTTAAGAACTTAAACAAAGGTTTCAACTACATAAAAGAAGATATCCTAGCCAAATGGTTCTATAGTTTCAAAATTAATAACACACAAGTAGAATTTTCAAACAAAGTAGCAAATAATTTTAAGATTTTTAGAAACTTTAGTAACAATTCAAGATACATTAGGTAAGAGGAACATACCTCAAAGATAAATTTTCTTACACAATCATAAACCCAAAATCAACATATTTTCAAGAAAACATAAATATTGATCATAAGAGAATTTGATCTCTAAAGGACATATAAATCATCAAGAAGAAATAAACAATATCTCAAAGTTAAAAAAACACTTTCAATAAAACACATCATCAACAAGGCCAAAAAGAAATGGTGTCATATAAGATTCTATGATGCACAAAACAAATGCTACAAGAAGGTAATATGAGATTACGGAAATCAATTTCCACATAAGTGAATTCATATATAAGAACCTGATTTGAAAAACAAAGTTTCAAATCAAAATCAATAAAGGTACATGGAAGATGATGCAATCATATGCAAACAAGATGACAAGTCACAAGTTTTATAAACCTTTAAGCAAAGGCAATAAAAAACACATCAGTAACAATGAGCATGGACAATATAAGCAAGCTACATAGAGAAATAGTTCAATCTAGATTAAAAACCAAGAGCAACTATGAGACAACAATGACATATAACACTAAAAAGGGCCAAAACACATAAAGATTCTCAAGGAATCATCTAGAAAACCAAGAGTATACACAAGTACAACTAATCATGGATACACACAAAGAGATCAAAATTCATAGATATGCAATAATCTAATAACTTTAAAGCCACTGTACAAAAGTTATGAAAGAACACATAAGATATGCATAGGAACATCATGATTTCAAATAAGATACTAACATACCCAAAATATATTTTGAATTATCATGCTTATGCAAGAGCCAATAAAACAATAGCTCACTTAAAAAAAGATTTTAAGAGAAAACTCTAATTTCAATTTAATTTAAAAACATGTCTAATTTTTCAACCTAAAATACCAAAAACAATTTTGAAATGACATAATCATTAATGGCATATAAAACATGCATATACATATGTCCACGACACATAAATATGAAGATGATATGCCGATAGAGCAATCTCATGAGAGCATATAAAACATCCATGGCATGACTAATGAACTTGAAATCATGATGACCCAAGATATAAAACATACAAGAATTTAAAAATTCTTAAGGAGCACTTCTCAATGAAAGCACCACATAGAATTCAAAGAACACGCTTTGACACGTGCATAAAGTCACAATTAATTATAATGAGGTTCAAGAAACCCAAAATAAAAATATATATTGAATGGACATGTACACGAGATAATAAAATTATATTTTTTCGTATTAAAAATAATAATAATATAGAGAACTTACCATAAGGAGCTCAAGAATAGACTACTTATGAGTTAATGTCAAAAGTAGTGTTATAAAAAACGCGCCTTGAGGCGCGGCCCTCTGTGCCTCAAGGCGCAAAAAAAAAATTTACAACAAGACTTCTGAGACATAATCAAAAAGATTTTTGTAGGTTAATCTCATATATTTTCCAGTTATTTCAGTTATGTAATAAGTTTCTTAGTATATTACTATATTTTAACTTTTGTTGGTTAATCTCGTATATTTTTCAATTATTTCAGTAATATAATTAGTTTCTTAATATATTTCAACTTTTGTAGGTTAATCTCATATATTTTTCAGTTATGTAATCAGTTTTTTAGTTACTTTTATATGTTAATCTCATATTTTTTAGAATAATCTAATATATTTTAACTTTTGTAGGTTAATCTCATATATTTTTCAGTTATTTCAGTTATGTAATCAGTTTCTTAGTATATTTTAACTTTTGTTGGTTAATCTCATATATTTTCCAGTTATGTAATCAGTTTTTAGTTACTTTTATATGTTAATCTCATATTTTTTAGAATAATCTCATATATTTTAACTTTTGTAGGTTAATCTCATATATTTTCCAGTTATTTCAGTTATGTAATCAGTTTCTTAGTATATTTTAACTTTTGTTGGTTAATCTCATATATTTTCCAGTTATGTAATCAATTTTTTAGTTACTTTTATATGTTAATCTCATATTTTTTAGAATAATCTTATATATTTTAACTTTTGTTGGTTAATCTCATATATTTTCCAGTTATGTAAACGGTTTCTTAGTATATTTTTTCTTTTATTGGTTAATCTCATATATTTTCCAGTTATGTAATCAGTTTTTTAGTTACTTTTATATGTTAATCTCATATTTTTTAGAATAATCTCATATATTTTAACTTTTGTAGGTTAATCTCATATATTTTCCAGTTATTTCAGTTATGTAATAAGTTTCTTAGTATATTTTAACTTTTTTTTGTTAATCTCATATATTTTCCAATTATATAATCAGTTTTTAGCTACTTTTATATGTTAATCTCATATTTTTTAGTACTTATTTAAGATTTTTTATTTCTTATTGGTTGTTATTTCATCAATAAAGCATTTCTTTATTTATTTGTATTTTTAGATATTTTTTTATATATTTTTTTTAAGTTTTCAAAAAAAAAAATTGAGGCTTACGCCTTTCCTCAGTTTTTGGTGGAGCACCTCGTTAGGCCTCAACGCTTTTCACAACACTGGTCAAAAGAAACAAACACAAGAGCCATTAAAATAATATTTCATTAAAAGACATTTCACAAAACTATAATTCTAATTGATTTTGAAAAAAACATTTTACAAACCCCAAAAAAAACCATAATATTTTAAACAAATTTTGAAAATATATATATTATAAATACCTTTTAAAAATTAAACAATAGATACATACCAAAATACGAGAGCCTAGAGTCCAAGCCATATATCAATCCAAAATTTTCTTTCAAAGCACGAACTCGAACAAGATACAAAGATCAAGAATCCCTCACTCTTAGAACATGTCATGAAATATGCGAAAAAACAAAAACAAAAACAAAAGCCTTAAAGAGCTTACAATAACACAAACACAACGTGCACATGCACAAATCCACCATGGGACAATACAAGGTGCCAACATAGGCAATGCAAATAGAGCCACTAAGGGCAATACCATGCATTAAAGCACAAAAGCAACAATAAAATAAATAATATTTTATTCATAATATAGTCATAAAATGAGTTAGAATGCTTTAGAAGAACATTAAGGAATGAAAGGGGACAAAGCCCCTATTTATACATGTACAAGAGAGAGAGAGAGAGAGAGAGAGAGAGAGAGAGAGAGAGCAAATGGGAGCTCCCAATAGAGTCGTTGGGGCTCCCCAATAGTAACCGTTGGGAAGCTCCCAACGACTCTATGGTCAAAAAGACCATAGAGCCCATCCTCTAAAAGGGAAAAGATAAAAAAGGGAAAAATAATAAAAAAGTGGAAAAACTGTTCTTAATGAGCAGTCCTTATGACATGAGTAAAATGATGAAAATACCCCTAGAGGGTATATTACCTATTATATATACATATATATATATATATATATATATATATAAATAAAATATATACATGTAAGTGTCGTCTCATGTCGACACGGGATATGCATCTAAGTGAATTGTCTGTCCGATATAGATTACCATGCATCCCGCAAATCTTAAGCAGATCAGATGATAAGCCCAATCTAGAACAGACAGTTAAACAATGCATTCTCACATCTTTATGGCTTATGATGACACAAGAATAGAAAATTGCCCACAAAAGAACTGCATATATTTTAGCAGACCATTCTGCAGGCAACACATTTGTCGATGATAAGCACAACTGCCTATCATGGTCATGGTCATGCTCATGCAATAGGAACACAGGCAACAAAGTGTCTAAAGACTGACACAAAAACACACACAGATATGAAGCCTCAAATGGTTCTCCTTTCTTGGATGTTCCACACTTCTCCAGAAGAGGGGATCTCTTTTGATCAACTGAATACCAACCTCTATCTACTCACTTTTGTCTGTAACAGCACCTAAGCCTCACACCCAAAAAAGAGAAACTTTGTTATCAACCTCACACGAGTATCACCACATGACTACCTGCAAGAAATAATTGAATGATAAGCTTCCCAAGAGAGCAGAGCTGCTCTCAAGATTGGATCCATTTTGTTTTTCAAGTAGCTTTTAGCTTCAGTAAATTAGTTACACCTACCCATTCTCCACACTACAACTTATGCCTCATGGAGTGAGCTATTGCACTTTTTACAATGCACGCCCAACACGCAACATGGGAATATTTACAAGCAAGATCTGCTACAACTGTTTAGCATGGTCAGAAGAAAAAAAGGGATTTCCTGAGAGGTTCTCGATTGGTAATGAACATTATGTTCTAGCAGGAGCAACTTCTACAGAGAAAAAAAATTGAATGCAATATACTTCTTACAAATCCTTATATAATTATTAAGCGTGCACAGAAAGCTTCAAACATACTGTCTGATCAAAGCCAAGATCCAACTTAAACAATAACAAAGGAAAAAATAATGAAACTTTAACAGAGAAGCAAGCGCAAAACAAGACCATACGAACAAATGACAACAGCCAAAAGTAAAAACTGAAATGGGTACTAACCTGCGCTGTGCATGCAACAAAATTGCTGCTAAGATTCCATGAAGTTATCTGCAACTCTCTCTCAATATGTGATGCAGCCGCAAGAGTGATGGCTTCATCTGGAAGTTGATTCATTGCAAATGCAAGGCCAGTAGTGCTTGTAAGCTTGCTTATTCCCAAGCGTTTAAGTCGATGCTGACCAGCTAGCATGCTTTCATAGGTGCATACCTGACAAACAAAATGCTGAAAATTTATAATCGAAAATAATAATACATTGCAACTAAGACTATACTCACACTGGATCAGAACACCAAAATCTATGAGAAGCCTATTAATTGTACATCAGTAGCTGAAATTAAAATAATGCAGAATACCAATCATTTCAAATTGCTTAAGACAGCATGTCCAGTGTAAGCATTTTAAAGTTGCCAAAAATCACCATAAATACAACAAATTCATTTACAATTATCGAAATTATTGATGCATCCATTGGTACTTGTAGTACATACCAATTTTTCAAAAAATAATGCAGCCTCTCTCTCTGGATATACAATAAATCATCTAAAATACTTGAGTTGTATGCTAGATGGAAGAAAAACAATGACAAGCAAATCCATGTCAATCAAAACTTTCTTCACTTGAGTACAAGATCCTTTAGTATCTCACCAAACCTGTCAAGGTGAGGAGAAATGCCACATGCATGGCAGATTGAACACTTCATTCTTGTAACCACTATGGCATGACAGACCATGACCTTAGCATGCTAACAGACTTGTAAATTAACCTTTTGGGATTGATGAAAAGAAAGGTGCCAGGGAAAGGAGAAAGGAGAAAGTCAAAAACATAAAATTCCTAGTCAAGTCAATTTTTAGTTTAATTTTTATGTAACATAAGAACTTGATTTATGTTCTTAACTTGTTCAATTCTCTTTCTACCTTGACCTGAGGAAAGAAGATACTAATTTATTAAGGAAGTATCAATGGAAGATGTGACAATGATGGGAGAAGATGGAGACACGAGGTAAAGTGAAGCAACAAAAAGAGCCAGAATTTGGTGTTTCTTCAAAGAGAAGTTTTAGTTCCAATATGGCATTTTCCTCTTTATCTTCACCCAATAGGCTTTGACCCAATACTTTCTCCCAACCTCTTGGCAATGGGAAAGTTATCCAAATGCCCTAGTCATGAGCTAGAACATGACAAAAGGATATAAGCAATATAAAGGAGATGCCGATGCCTAGACTATGAAATGCATGTGAGAGTATCTTTGCTAGTTGGGCTCCTGGTAGCATTGTTTTTAGTCTTATAAAAGCCAAAACGTGTGATAAATGTGTTACATTACACTACTATCTCTTTAAAAAATGATATGATAGGGTGCATTAAATCATATGGTACACTAGAGTGCCAAAGACTTGTTTTTTCAGAACCCTTTTGTTTCATTTTATTAAGATTTCAGCCACTATCTGCTGAATTTAGAGTATAATATGGGCATTTTTTAACTCCTTAGATGTAAAACTTGTTTTTTTAAAAAAAAAAAAACAAACTTTCGGATCCAGGTTGGATCCGACCAGACCCGAAACTCCTCCCGTGTTTTCTATTTAAACACGGAGGGAGGGGGGAGGGTTCTCCTTTTACGCACAGGAGACCCCCCGATATTCTCCCTCTATTCCCGATAATCCCTCTCCCCGCTCTCTCTCTCCCCGTTCCTCTTCCTCCCTCGGCTCGCCGGTAGGACCCTCGCCGGAGCCCTTGGCTCGCCGGTGACCTTCCCCTGTGCCTCTCTCTCCCAGGTACACCCTCTCTCTTCCTTGTCGTCTCTCTCCCTCTTCTCCCCGTCTCGCTCTATTTTATTTTGCAGGGGAGGGGCGTCGGCCCTCCCTGCTCCTGTTAAAATGTATCTCCTAAAATCATTATTGTAAATATAAATATATATATTTATATACATAGAGATACATTTACATATAATATATTATATGTACATATATCTCTCTATATATAAATATATATATTTATATATATTTACCCGAAAGGGTATTTTTGTAATTTCCTGTTTTGCGCATATTCCTTTTGGAATATGTTGTAATTTTTCTTATTTATTTTTTATAATCCTTTTTTATCTTTTCTTTTTATTTTTTTGATTTTATTTAAAGTGCATTGGGGGTCCCCCAATAGAGTCGTTTGGGGCCCCCAACGGTCACAAATGTGACCGTTGGGGGCTCCCAACGACTCCTTTGGGAGGCCCCCCTTTTGCACCTTTTGGCACTTGTATAAATAGGGGTGTTCCCCCCTTGTATTTCTCAAGCTTGAGAGTCTCAAGCAATTGTTCTTTTTATTCAATACATGCATTATTGCATGTTTACTACTTTTACGCTTTTTGCGTATTTTGTTAAGTGTTGTGAGAGTGTTTGTGAACACTTCTTTTATAAAGTATTCATGCTTGTATGCATATTGTCTTTCCATAGACAATTTTACATGGTATCAGAGCTTGGTTGGTGATAGAGGATTGTGGGATTCTCTTCTTTTCAAGTGCCTCAAAAAGCGTGCCCTCGTATTTTTTGAGATTGAAGTGGTGGATCTTGCCTCTCAAATATTTTAGAAGGATCTTGCGCAAGCTAGCATTTGGGATATTATGTTGGTACGCCATTTCTTCGTTTCGCTCTACTTCATAATGGGCGAAAAAGAGTCTCACTTTACTCTTGGCTTCAAATTAAATGGGTCCAACTATCATATTTAAGCCGGAAACATGGAGGCTCACATAAAAGGGAAGGGGCTATGGGGTTATGTGCAAGGCACAATTCCGGAACCGGAACCCAAGATTACCATGGTAAACAGAAGTGAGATCAAGATTCTTGAAGAAGAAGAAAGAGTTAAAGCTCTTGAAGAATATTCTAAGAAACACGATGAGTGGGAAATGAAGAATTTCAAAATTCTTTTTTGGTTCTTCTCATCCGTTGAAACCAAGATTAATGCCAACATTATTAAATTCAAAAAGGCATCGGAAGCTTGGCATTATCTTGAAAAAATGTATACATCGAGGGACCTATCTCATAAGTATTATCTTCAAAAGAAGGCTCTCTCCCTTACTCAAGGTGAAATGACTATTAGGGAATATTTTGCCGATCTTTCCTCCGTTTGGGATGAGCTTGCCATGCTTGAACCAAAATGGAGTGGAGAAGCAATTGATCTCCGTCACAAGCAACTTGAAGAAGATCGGTTCTTCAATTTTTTGAATAGGCTAAGGCCCGAATTTGAGCAAATAAGGTCCTCTCTCCTATCATCTTTTTCTCCTCCCTCTCTTGAAGATGTACTCACCAAATTAAGTGGTGAGGAGACTCGTATGAGTTTATGTAAACAAGGATCAAGTGTTCTTATGGTTCTTTGTAATCAAGAAGAAAGTAATGAGGTCAATGCCGTATCAAAACCCGGGAACAATGTAAGAGCCTATCGTCCCCCTCATTTTAAACCACAAAATAAAGGTGAAAATGGTGGGCCAAGAGAAAAAAGGGACTATAGCAAAATTATTTGTCATTTTTGTAAAGAACCTGGACATATCAAACCCATATGTCCCAAATGGAAAAAGCTTCTCGCAATGGCTACCACCGGTGTTCCACAGAAGGAGGCATCATCAAGTGGGTCACTTTCTTTAAATCAAATAGTGGAAGCCCTTCAACCCCTACTCAAGGGAGCTACCTCCGGTGTTGCATTGTCTACCTCATCTCTTCCAGGTAAAGTCTCTTGGCTTTTGGACTCCGGTGCATCTTTTCATATGTCCCCAAACATGTTTTCACTTTCCGATTTCTCAAAAAATGTTTCCCCCTCTTTTGTTTCCACTGCGAATGGAACATCTTTTGAAATTAAAGGCATAGGTAATTTCGAATCTCAAGATTTTTTTATTCCGAAAATTAGATTTATACCTAAACTAAATTTAAATCTTCTTTCTGTTTCTCAACTCTCGGACCATGGTTGCGATATTAAGTTCTCTTGTGATAAATGTTTAATACAGGATCGCCGGTCCGGGAAATTGATTGGGGAAGGCTTTAGAAAATGAGACTTATACTATATGGAATCTCTTCGAGTTCCAAAATGTATGGCACAAAAGACTTGGTCATCCTAATATCACCAAGTTGTCTTATTTGCATTTTGCAAAAGACCTATGTAAAAGTTCATTTTCTTGTAATGATTGTATTCTCGAAAAAATGCAAAGTTTACCTTTTGAGCAAAGAACCATGTTCTCTTCTAAAAATTTCGAAATTGTTCATTCAGATGTTTGTGGACCCGCACCTGTGACTTCAAAAGGAGACTTTTCTTATTATGTCATTTTTATGGATGATTTTTCCAGATATTCATGGATCTATTTTCTTAAATTCAAACATGAAGTTTTTTCGTGTTTTAAAACCTTTCATTCAATGATCAAGAATCAATTCAACAGTAATATAAAGATATTTAGGAGTGATTTTGGAGGGGAATATCTCTCTAATCAATTTAAAGTATATCTTGAGGATCATGGAATTATCCATCAAAGGTCTTGTCTTAAAACCCCTCAACAGAATGGGTTGGCCGAAAGAAAACATAGGCACATCATTGAGACCACTAGGACCCTTCTTATTTCCCAAAACATTCCTAAATTTTTTTGGGCAGAAGCAGCTCTTGCTTCTGTTTATTTGATAAATTGCCTGCCATCTAGGATATTAGGAAAAATGTCCCCCTTTGAGATTCTATATAAACTTGAACCGGATTATAATAGGTTACGTGTCTTTGAGTGTAAGTGTTTTATACTTACGGATAAGAATGACAAATTATCTCCCAAGGCTATCCCTTGCGCCTTTCTTGGATATTCCGAAACTCAAAAAGGGTTTCGTTGTTATGATCTTCGAGATGATAAGTTATATGTCTCTAGAAATGTAACTTTTTTGGAAAATGAAAGTGGCTTTGAAAAAATTGTTTCTCAACAAGAAAATTTTGATTATTCCTTCTTATTTGATCTATTGTCTAGTAATGATGATATATCTAGTGATGATGATGTATCATCAAATCACGATGAGGAAAATGATGGTGACATTGGTGAACATAACTCTCTCAATGAACAAGAAAGTAGACTTTCAAATGATCCAATAACCTACTCTCGTAGAAACCAAGACACCTTTAGAAGTGCTATTGACCAGTATAGTGAGCTTGTTCCTACTGTCGACCACCAGAGATCTGAAAGGAATAGAAGACCTCCAACTCGTTTTGTTTCTTTTGATTCTTTCTCACCCCGATATAGGGCTTGTCTTAGTGCCATCCACTCTTATTTTGAACCAAGGAATTTTGAAGAAGCCAAAAAATGTATAGAATGGCAAGAAGCTATGCAAAATGAACTTAATGCCCTTAAAAGGGCTGAAACTTGGGATTTCCAAACTCTACCCATAGGCAAGAAAACTATAGGTTGTCGATGAGTTTTTAAGGTTAAAACTAAAAGCGATGGATCCTTGGAAAGGAATAAAGCTCGTTTAGTTGCTAAAGGGTATGGGCAAGAGTATAAGATTGATTATGAGGAAACTTTTGCCCCTGTAGCCCGAATGATTACAGTTAGATGTCTTATTACTATTGCATCTATTAAAAATTGGAACATTTTTCAAATGGATGTGAAAAATGCTTTTTTAAATGGTGATCTTAACGAAGAAGTATATATGGATGCTCCACCAGGCATGAAGATTCCTAAAAATAAAGTTCTTCGTTTTCGTAAAGCCCTCTATGGTTTGAAACAGGCCCCCAAGGCCTGATATGATAGATTTACTAGTGTAATGTTGAAAAATGGTTTTTCCTCATGTTATACTGACACTGCTCTATTTACTAGAAGATCTAATGCAGGAATTGTGATTCTATTACTCTATGTTGATTACAGTTAGATGTCTTATTACTATTGCATCTATTAAAAATTGGAACATTTTTCAAATGGATGTGAAAAATGCTTTTTTAAATGGTGATCTTAACGAAGAAGTATATATGGATGCTCCACCAGGCATGAAGATTCCTAAAAATAAAGTTCTTCGTTTTCGTAAAGCCCTCTATGGTTTGAAACAGGCCCCCAAGGCCTGGTATGATAGATTTACTAGTGTAATGTTGAAAAATGGTTTTTCCTCATGTTATACTGACACTGCTCTATTTACTAGAAGATCTAATGCAGGAATTGTGATTCTATTACTCTATGTTGATGACATGTTAATTACAGGTGATGATGTTCAAGGAGTCAAGGGTATTAAGTCCGTCTTGACTTCAAAATTTGAGATGTCAGATTTGGGTTTTCTGACATATTTTCTTGGTATTGAGGTTGCCTATTCGCAACATGGTTATTTTTTATCTCAGTCTAAGCTTGCTTGTGAGATTATTGACAAATCAGGAATTTCTGATGACAAAGTATGCGAAACTCCTGAAGTCGTGGGATCAAAAATGAAGATTGACGATGGTGTTCCCCTAACCGATCCTACTCCTTAAGGCAGTTGGTAGGCTCTCTAATGTACCTTAGCATTACTCGACCCGACTTGTCGCATGCTATTCACATCGCCAGTCAGTTCCAACACGCTCCTACAACCGTTCACATGAGTGTTGCCCTTCGCATCATCAGATATTTGAAGGGAACCATGAACAAGGGAGTATTTCTATCTTCTTCCTCTGAATTAAAATTGCTTGCTTATACTGACTCAGATTGAGGAGGTGACCCTAGTAACCGTCACTCCACCACTGGTTTTTATATTTTCTTAGGAAAATCTTTGATCTTATGACGATGTAAAAAGCAACAGAAGGTCTCTTTGTCATCCACTGAAGCCGAATATAGAGCCATGACATCTACCACCATGGAAATTGTATGGATTCGACGTCTTTTGGAAGATATGAGAGTGGTTGTCGAAGAACCAACAAAGCTATGCTGTGACAATAAAAGTGCAATCTACATTGCCAAGAACCACACCTTTCATGAGCGAACAAAGCATATAGAGATGAATTGTCATTATGTCAGAGAAGAATACTTGAAGAAGGTCATTGATCTACCATATGTGACATCTAAGTATCAACTTGCCGACTTCTTCACAAAAGCTCTATGTTCGCCCAGATTTCATTTCCTTCTTGACAAACTTGCGGTTATCACACCGTAAGTTTGAGGGGGGTGTTAAAATGTATCTCCTAAAATCATTATTGTAAATATAAATATATATATTTATATACATAGAGATACATTTACATATAATATATTATATGTACATATATCTCTCTATATATAAATATATATATTTATATATATTTACCCGAAAGGGTATTTTTGTAATTTCCTGTTTTGCGCATATTCCTTTTGAAATATGTTGTAATTTTTCTTATTTATTTTTTGTAATTCTTTTTTATCTTTTCTTTTTCTTTTTTTGATTTTATTTAAAGTGCATTGGGGGTCCCCCAATAGAGTCGTTGGGGGCCCCCAACGGTTACAAATGTGACCGTTGGGGGCTCCCAACGACTCCTTTGGGAGCCCCTCCCTTTGCACCTTTTGGCACTTGTATAAATAGGGGTGTTCCCCCCTTGTATTTCTCAAGCTTGAGAGTCTCAAGCAATTGTTCTTTTTATTCAATACATGCATTATTGCATGTTTACTACTTTTACGCTTTTTGCGTATTTTGTTCAAGTGTTGTGAGAGTGTTTGTGAACACTTCTTTTATAAAGTATTCATGCTTGTATGCGTATTGTCATTCCATAGACAATTTTACAGCTCCCCCTCTCTCGTTTTTCCTTGTTTTTGCAAGGGACAAGCACCCTGCACTCTCTCCTTCTTCTAGATTGACAGAGGAGGGGTGCCCCCCCCCCTTCTCTCTATCTCGATTGACAGGGGAGGGGCACAACCCCCCCACCCCCCCTCTTTATCTTTCCCGTTGTCCTCGGTTCGCAAGGGAGGGGCGTCGCCTCCTCCTCTCTCTCTCTCTCATTTAGCAAGGGAGGGAAGCCGCCCCTCCTTGCTCACCCTCTGTTTCCCCAAAAGAAGCAGCAGCCAAACGGCTCCGAATCGCTCTCTCTTCTCACTGTTTTTTTGGCAAGCCAGGCACCCCCTTATTGCACCCCTCTCAGCCAAGCTGAGCCCCGACAGGGGCCCGTTCTTGCCGCAGCCCCCTTTGTGTTTCCCTGCCTTCAACTTGGTCACCTCGTGGGCTAGTTCGAGCTCGACTGTGTTGAGCCTACCTACCCTGTTTGGCCGCCAGCTCGGTCAGGTCCGACTCAATCGAGCCTACCAGAGCCGGGCTGAGGGATTTGCAAGTTAGGCCCGGGCTCAACCTGTTTTCGGAGAGACTGAGCCCAACTCGGACCCTTGGCATGAGCCTGGCTCAGTCTTCTTAATCTGAGCCCGGCTCGGTCAAGGGGGCCCCAGCATTGGGCTGCCTCTTACTTGGCTCAACCAAGTTGAGTTCGGCACAATCCATCTTTTCGGTATCGAGCCTATGCTTGATCCAGTCGGCTCAAACTAAGTTCGGGTTCGACCCCTGTGATGCAAAAGTTGCTTACTCGTTAAATTAAAAAGGTTTCATCGTGTCTTTCGCAATACGACAAAATATCTTTTAGCGCGCTCCATCAATACAACAGACTCGACACGCGCACCGAGGAACAAGCCCCTGATAATCTACGCTGAAAATCGTCAGCGAATCCGACAATGTCTGAGGTAGGGAAAAGTTGCACAAAGGACAATGGACGAACAAATCTTAAAATTTGTAATTATATATATATATATATATATATGCATTTAATTCAAGAACGTAGTTTTGTGATCCGTGTCCTCTTTCCTTTATCTCATTTACTTTTGTCGTTGTGCTATCACATGCAGAGGCTATTGCTTATGCATTATTTAGCCAATGTACGATTTTATACCTCGTACACTGCTTACGCATTTATTTATCCGGAGTACGGTTTCGTACCTCGTGCACTGCTTGCACATTTATTTAGCTGGGGTACGGTTTCGTACCTTGTGCACTGCTTACGCATTTATTTAGCTCAATGTGCGATTTTGCACATCAAGCCTTGCTTTATACCTTGCCGTTGCGCTCAAATGTGCACAGGTCTGCATTATGTAATATATACACGTATTTTATCCTACCTTGTATTATGCTTGCACTTTTACAAAAGACACGAATTTATGCATGAGTACAAAAACGTTAAAGAAAAAGGTTTTCTTGCGAGAATCCAACATTCCAAAAATGTGTAGTTTTGAAAAGCAAGTTTCGAATACTTACGGGTTGCCTAATTGCAACTAAGTTTTTCCCAAACCGACACTATAAGAGAAACTGTTTCAATTTTGGTTTAATATCATATATGACCCAGATATCTCTGGATGGGAGCATGGGAATGTGTTTGGTTGATTTTTTTTTTTTCAAGAAACTCATACCCCTTTTATCGTAAACAGTATCGCAAGACATGCATTGCATGTCTGATACTACGATAACTGGATGAGAGATTCATGGCGATTTCGTATCGTGCAAAGTGAATAATGATATAAAAGTGTTTTGAAAGACCAATTCATGTCAAACTAAACTAAAATGGTTACATGTAATACTTCAAAAGGAGAAATCTTTCCCAAATGCCTAGATGGTAAGCGATTTATAAGATACACAAAAGCAAGAGCTGCTTCGACCCAAAAGTTTTTAGGAATATTTTGAGATATAAGAAGGGTCCTAGTGGTCTCAATGATGTGCCTATGTTTTCTTTCGGCCAACCCATTTTGTTGAGGGGTTTTAGGACAAGATCTTTGGTGAACAATACCACTATTCTCAAGGTATTCCTTAAATTGATTGGATAGATATTCTCCTCCAGAATCACTTCTAAATATTTTTATGTTACTGTTGAATTGATTCTTGATCATTATATGAAAAGTTTTAAAACATGAAAACACTTCATGCTTATACTTAAGAAAATAAATCCATGAATATCTGGAAAAATCATCTACAAAAATTACATAATAAGAGAAGCCTCCTTTTGAAACAACGGGTGTGGGTCCTTAAACATCTGAATGAACAAATTTGAAAGGTATAGAAGTAAACATAGTTCTTTGCTCAAAAGGCAAACTTCGCATTTTTTCGAGAATACACTCTTTACAAGAAAATGAACTTTTACAGAGATCTTTTGCAAAATGTAAGTAAGACAACTTGGTGATATTAGGATGACCAAGTCTTTTGTGCCACACATTTACATCTTTGTGTCAGGCAACATTACAAAAAAAATTTGGAACTTGAAGGGAGTCCATATAGTATAAGTCTCCCTTTCTAAAGCCTTCCCCAATCAATTTCCTGGACCGGCGATCCTGTATTAAACATTTATCAAAAGAGAATTTAATATCGCAACCATGGTCCAAGAGTTGAGAAACAGAGAGAAGATTTAAGTTTAGCTTAGGTATAAATCTAATTTTTGGAATAAAAAAATCTTGAGTTTGAAAATTACTTATGCCTTTAATTTTAAGAGAGGTTCCATCCGCAGTGAAAACAAAGGATGGAGAAATATTTTTTGAATAATCGAAAAGATAATATATATTGGGGGACATATGAAAGGATGCACCGGAGTCCAAAAGCCAAGAGACTTTACCTGAAGGAGAAGAGGTAGACACGGCGGCACCGGAGGTAGCTCCCTTGAGGAGAGGTTGAAGAGCTTCCACTATTTGACTTAGAGAGAGAGGTCCACTTGAAGATGCCTCCTCCTTTTGCGGTATACTGGTGGTAGCCATGGCTAGAAGCCTCTTCCATTTGGGACATATAGGTTTGATATGCCCGGGTTCTTTACAGAAATGACATAATTTTGCTATAGTCCGTTTTTCCTCTTTGCCCACTATTTTCACATTGATTTTATGGTTTAAAATGAGGAGGGCGATAGGCTTTTACATTGTTTCTGGGTCTTGATACGACATTGACCCCATCTTTTTCTTCATAATTACAAGGAACGGCAAGAACATTTGATCCTTGTTTACTTAAACCCATACGGGTCTCTTCACCACTTAATTTGGTGAGAACATCTTGAAGAGAGGGAAGAGTAAAAGATAATAAAAGAGATGACCTTATTTGCTCAAATTCGGGCTTTAGCCCATTCAAGAAGTTGAAGAACCAATCTTCTTCAAGTTGCTTGTGACGAAGTTCTATTGCTTCTCCACTCCATTTAGGCTCGAGCATAGCAAGCTCATCCCAAATAGAAGAAAGGTCGGCGAAATATTCTCTAATAGACATGTCGCCTTGTTGAAGAGTAAGAGCTTTCTTTTAGAGGTAGTATTTATGTGATAGGTCTCTTGAGGTATACATTTTTTCAAGATAATGGCAAGCTTCCGAAGCTTTCTTGAACTTGATAATATTAGCATTAATCTTGGTTTCAACCGACGAGAAAATCCAAGAAAGAATCTTAAAATCCTTCATTTCCTATTCGTCATGTTTCTTGGAGTAATCCTCAAGCGCTTTGGTTCTTTCATCTCCCTTATGAATCTTGATTTCTCCATCTTTAACAATACTAATCTTTGGTTCAGGTTCCGGGATTGTGCCTTGCACATAACCCCACAAACCCTTCCCTTTTATGTGGGCCTCCATGTTTCCGTCTCAAACATGATAGTTGGAGTCATTTAGTTTAAAACCAAGAGCAAAGGAGGACTCTTTTTCGCCCATTAGAGAGTAAAGATGAAAGAAGAAATACGTACCGAGAGGAAATCTTTAGGTTTTACTTGCACAAGATTTTTCTAAAATATTGGAGAAGCAAAATCCACCACTTCAATCTTCAAAACACCAATGACACGCTTTTCGAAGCACTAAAAAAACAAAGAAAATCCCACGATCCTCTATCACCAACCTTACTCTGATACCATGTAAAATTGCCTACTAAGAGGCTACAAGCATACAAGCACAAATACTTGACAAACAAAAGTGCACAAATGCAGTTACACCACACTTGCACAAATACGTAAAATACACAAAGGAGAGCAAGCATGCACTTAAGGCATGCACTTCAATAAAAGAGAAATGCTTGAGGCTCTCAAGGTTACAAAACAAAAGGGGGAACACCCCTATTTATACAAATGCAAAAGGCCACATGGGGGGCTCCCAAAGGAGTCGTTGGGGAGCCCCAACGACTGTATTGGGGGGGACTCCCAATATGACATATTAAATAAAAAAGAATAAAAAATAAAAATAAAGAAAAAGAAAAGAAAAAGAAAAAGAAAAAAGAAAAAGAAAAAGAAAAAGAAAAAAGAAAAAAGAAAAAAGAAAAAAGAAAAAAGAAAAAAGAAAAAAAGATTACAACATATTCCAAGTGGAATATGCGCAAGATGTGAAATTACAATAATACCCTTTTTGGGTAAAATAATAAAGATATATATATATATATATATTTATAAATATAGAAATACATATACATATATTTAGAATATGTATATGTATCTCTATGTATATAAAAAAAAATATATATATATATACTTACAACATTGGTTTTGGAGATATATTTTAACAGTATCTTAGTAAACACTGCATTGAACGTCAAACCACGTCCTAATACTAAGCATAATGGAATTGCTGAGAGAAAAAATTGGCACTTGAAGTAACCCGCCTCTTGTTAGGAAAGGATGCTTCTAAGAATTGTCGGGAAGATGTTTTACTGATTGCTGCTTAATCAATAGAATGCCTAATAAGGCCTTAAAGGGAAATCACCATTTCTATACTAGATTCAAATATAAAGGTGTTCTATGTTGTTCCTAGAGTATTTAGTTTCACTTGTTATGTTCATGCGTTCCCCTAGTCGAGAGATAACTATTCCCCAACACAAAATTCATACAAGTGTCATGAACCCATTAATAAAAAAAATATGTGACCATGGATATTACATTATTTTAGAATAAACCCTGCCTTCACCATGAGGGGGAGATTAGTGAGGGTCAGATCCAAAGTTACTGGAAGCTTCATAAATAGGTGGGAAGCGCGCTTCCCCAAAACTCATTTTGGAAGCGCAAAACTCCTAATAGGAATCTTGATTCTCCTGTGCTTCTCCTATGATTCCCATGTTAAATTATACATATATAGGTGTATAATATGGTTGTATATGCATATATATACATATAAATATGTATATATATATATATATATTTTTCTTGTGCTTGTAATAGGTAATACCCATTAGGGGTATTGTTGCCACCTCACTTTATGTAATAGGCCATGTCCATTAGGGGCACTTTAAAATTTATATTTTTTTCCTTTTTATTTTCTATCTGTCTTTTTATTTCTATCTAAGGACATAATGGTCCTTAGCCATTAGAGTTGTTGGGGTGGTTCCTAAGGTCCCAACAACTATATTTATAGTTGTTCGAGTGGTTCACAAGAGCTCTATATGACCTCTCTTCTCTATATAAAGGAGAGTAATCCCCTTCATGTTGTATGGTTGTTCTCAAGCAATTATCCAATAAATTCCTATATTTTTATGTGTTGTTCTTGCCCATAAGAGGCATTTGTGACTGAGTTTTGTATTTATACCGATAAGTGGCCCTTGTTCATGTATATTATTCTTGCCCATAAGAGACTTGTACTTGTGCATTGGGTATTTCATTACATGATATTAGAGCCTTGAGGCTTTATTTGAAGGAGTGTGGAGCGGAACCTCAAAGATGAAAGAGACTCGATTCATTGCCTTGGGAAGCATGACATCAACATTCTCCATTTTCTTCTTCTCTCTCTTTTTCTCTACCTTTGTATCTTCCTTCTTTCTAGCTATTTCTTCTTACCTCTATGGCTGAGAAAGAAGTTGTAACCGTTGTTCCCATCAAATTTGATGGAAACAACTATAACGTATGGGACACGGCGGTAAAAAAAATACTAGTTGGAAAGGAGCTATGGCATTTGGTTGATGGTTCCACTCAGGAACCTCAACCATATCTTACCAAAATTATCATTGAAGATGGTGGGCCTAAATAAGAAATTCCTAACGGCCTTGAAAAAGACAAGGCTCTTCTCGAATACAAGGAGCAAAAAGCATGGGAAGTAGGTGATGCTGAAGTTTTTTTCCTCTTTATGAGAAGTGCGAGTATTGAGCAATGTGAAAACATTATAAATTTGAAAGAGCAAACCTAGCTTGGGTGTTGAACAAACAAACTTACACCCAAAAAGATGGTGCTCACAAGTAGGAGATTCACAACAAGATCCATAATTGCAAACAAAATGACAAAAATGTATGTGAATATTATATCTTCCTAAAAAAACTATGAGACCAAATGACCAAGTTTGAATTCATTTGGGATATTTCTGATGATGCTCCTCGTAGAAATGAGCAAATTTTGGAAGAACAATTTTTCCAATTTATGTAAGGCCTTAGACCCGAATTTGAGCAAGTATGAATCAACATCACTCACCGTAACAAGAGCGATTCTCAACCTCTACATGAGGTTTTGGCAGAAGTTGTATGAAAGAAACAAGGATGAACAACATGAAAAATGTGTTGGCGGTCTCAAGACCCGGAGCCAACACTTACTCTTATGAGCCTCCGCATTTCACCAAATCTAACTACGAGAAGCCACGTAGTGATGAAGGGAGATAAAAGATTATTTGCCACAATTGTGGCAAACCGGGGCACATCAAGCCATATTGTCCTAAATTCAAAGGAAGAAATGAACGAAGAGCAACGAGTGTAGATTTATCACAAGAAGACCGGAATTGAACCAATGGAGACTTCAAATCCGTTGCAACCATGATTGTGTCTCAACTAGTGGAAGCTCTAAAACCATTTTTCAAAGGTTTATCATCTTCTACTACGGGTGTCGCTGTTTCCTCAACTCCCCCCCAGGTAAAATACCTTGGTTGTTAGACTCTAGTGCTTCTTTTCATACGACCCCTAATATTTCTTCACTCTCTGAATTAAAAAATAATTCAAGTGGATCTAATGTTTTTACTGTGGATGGCTCCTCTTGAAACATGTCTTGTAACTATCATTGACCATCATATATTTTCATAATCAGAATCTAACATTTGAGCAAAGTGAGGAAACCACTAACACCAGTCCAAATGGCTTCCTAGACATGGACTTACTCATAGCTTTGGCAGAAGGAAAAAGATTGTGTACATCTCATCTTATATTCCACTTTATAACCTATGTCACATGGGTGCGGGTGCGGGTGCGGGGATTCGGCACTTCCAAAAAACCCGGGTGCGGGGGTGCGGCAGGGGCAAAAATGTAAATATATATATATATATATATATATATATAAGGGGGTCTGGGGTTCCCCCGGCGCGGGTCGGGAGTTTGTTTGAAGACTCGTTACCCACGTTCTGCTTGTTGTGTACTTTGAGGCAACAAGACAAAATTGATGAAACGAAAGGATTGGCAATCCCAGCCTGCTGCGTTCTGCCGATTGTCATGATTCAATAATGTCTGAAACTCCCTGGTCTTCACGAAAAAAAATATAAGCACAAGGTTTGATGTGGTTTGTTGGAGAGAGAGTCTTCATGAGGCCTACCACTGCAATGCCACGCCATAGGATTTTTCAAATTTCATTTTATATACAGCTGCACAGTGATGACAACTAAAATAAATTTATTGGATTTGACATGTGAAAAAGAGAGGTCTACACAAGGCTACAGCTGGAGCACCGAGATACTAATAGTTTTTATTCTACACAAGGCTACATCTCGTTAGGAGAACAATGAATACTAATAGCCAGCAAGGCTACCACCATCATTATCATATAGCTTTGGCCCATAACCAAAAAAAGAAAAAGAAACCATGCTGGTTACATGGTCATATCATTGGTAATAATGGTTGGCAAATCCGTAACTCAAATGTGAGAGCAACCAAAGTTGACATATAAATTGGAAAAAGACAAACATTTAGATAAAGACTCAACCAACTCAACTGAGTGAATGATAGAACTAATTAAGTTAATCTTGTATTATCATACCCTACTACTATTTCAAGAATGGAGCCTGCTGATAAAATACGAATAAAACCAGAGACTTAAATCAAAAGCAGGCTGAGTGTTGTTGCAGCACACGGTAGCACCACACAATTAACTGGACCGTCCAAGCAAATATCAACAGATAAAAGCAGAGAGAGAGAGAGCAACTTTCCATCACCAATCCTTCTCAACCACTCAACCAGGAATCCACCCGATTGTTGAGGGCGCAGGACAGGAACTTCATGCAGATGGGTGGGTTGATCTTGGGAGAGAGTATGGAGGCGGGCAACGTCCATATCCCGTACCCGCATATCAATCCCGACGCCACTGCCGGCCCGAACGCCTCCGCCTTCGCCTTGTCCGTCCTCTCCCAAACGTACAGTATCAAGCTCCCCACACACATGTTGATGGTGAAGTAACCCCCGATGTAGAACGGGATGGCCATCGCCATCGGAATCGGCACGAACTTGGCCCACCTCTCGGGGAGGTTCCTGTACTTGAGCAGGTTGATGACGACGGCCAGGGCGAAGAAGCCGCAGCAGCGCCGAGAAGCCCTCCACCCCCAGTATGGAAATGTTCCTGTAGAGTGTCGCGTAGGGCACCTGGTACTCGCTATTGGGATTGCCCACTTTGAAGGCCTTGTAGAAGAGCCAGAACACGCTCGGCCCGATCACGCAGCCCATGGCCGTCCCCACCACTTGGCTTACGAACATGGACCGAAAGCTACATCTCGTCAGGATAACAGTGAATACTAATAGCCAGCAAGGCTACCACCATCATTATCATTTATTATGGAGAGAGAAAATCCTTTACGAAATAGAAGGATCTGGATGGTTTTAAAAGTGCCCCTTTATAAAACAAGAGCAGCAGCAACAAGCAGCTGTCTGCAGATTTTTTTTTTTAAAAATTCCGCAGCCCATTTCACAGGGCAATTTTTTTTTTAAAAAAAATAAAAAAAATGGACCGAAATGATCCTGGGTGCGGTGGTTGACCACACCCGGTGCCGCACCCGCACCCGCATCCGCGTCGAGTCGCGTCGATGCGGGTGCGGCACCCTGCTAGCCGAATCCCTGTGACATAGTTTATAACCAATGTTAAAGGATAATTGGGATTGTACAGGTTACTCATCCTTTTGTAGCATTAAGGGCATTTTTGTCATAGGACTCCTCAAAAGAGCTATAAACTTTTATACAATGTTGTAAGGCATTTTTGTCTGAGCCCAACTTTTAACCTTTATGTCAAATATATACAATGTTGTAAAGACTTTTATACAATGTTGGATTTTTAGAGGAATTCATATGGTGACTTTGGTTCTTACCCGTTTTCTTAAAATTGTTTTACAGGCACATATGCCCAGTGATGTCTTGGACTGGCTACCTGGAAACTACGAGACTCGTGACTTGTGTCTGAGTTCTGACCGGATGACTCAAATTGATATAGTCGATTTTTATATATTCTTAGAATCTTCCACTTATTGGTTAAATTAATAAAGTTTGAATTATTTTTCAAGTTGATTCAATGCATGTATAGAATGTTAAGATTAATGTATCCTTTTGTATATATATGTATATACATACGTATGTATATGTATATTGTTATTTGTATATATACATACTATATATTTATATTATATATATATATTTATATATTATATATATATTTATATATTATATATATAGGGACTAAGCCAAACAAGTTCACTTAGTCCCAACGACTAGAATTCTAGCCGTTGAGACATATTATAGTGCACATGATTGCACTATATTCATTCTAAGTTTTCATCTACCTTTATTTGAGTTGATTTGAAACTGTCTTTTCAAATCGGTTATTTGATATGAACTATTTTCGTGAGTATTTATTGCCTTCTTATGGCATTGTTTTTGCCCATCATAAAATTTTATATGATGCATCATTTCTCTTGGCCTTGTTATTATTGAATAAAAGATGTTTGTTGAGGTGAGTTGTATGCGCCTCGTTTTATGTTAGTTTAGATTGTCAACTTATAGTTTGGCTCTAACTGGCAGTTATGTGATCTCTGATTCTATGAGTATGTTGTATCACTCATTTGATTTAGGCCATTGTCTTTATTATGGATACTTATAATTATGTTTATCTATGATGGCTATTTATTATTGAAATCATGGTATTACAAAAGATTGTTAAAATTAACATTCTTATTGGTGACATTAGTTTATTTTCATTACAAGCTCTCTTACCTCTTTATGCCTCTTATCTAAGTGTTATTATATATAGACGAGAGATGTTTTTTAATGTGATGAGTTATGTACACCCATTGGTTATACACTTGATCTAGTGGCTGATACACTTGTTTTGAGTGTCATTATATGTAGACAAGAGATGTTTATTCACACCTTCGTGTGTGCTTTTAGCTCATTAGTAGCATTGTAATTATGCTCTTGTTGTAGTCACTGATACACTTGTTTTTAGAGTCATTATATGTAGACAAGAGATATTTATTTATACCTTCGTATGTGTTTTTAGCCTATTAGTGGCATTATGTTTATGCTCTTGTTCTAGTAGCTAACACACTTGATTTTGAGTATTGGACTAGTGAGGTTATTGCTTGTAGTGGTCAAACATCATTTAGTGTTATATAAGATTTTTAAATCCCTTCATAATTTTTCTAAAGTCATTTGCTCTCATATGGGAAATGATTATTAAAATATTTTCATGAATTTTGCATTGAATATACTTTAATTGAATGATTAAGGATTCTTCAAACTTGTTTCATGATTGGCTATCTTGTGTGTTTTGCAAATGTATTGATATTTGAGAAATAGCATTTCTTGATACTTGTGGGAGTTTAAATCTCGGCATATTTCTTGTAAGATGTTATCTATATAAAGTTTTTCTATTATTGGTCAATAAGTGACTTTTTTATTGATTTTAAACTATTGCATGATTCATTCATATATGCATTAGTTGTATGGTTCATATTGTTTCTAAAATGTAAAAGTTAATTGATTCATGCTTATTTCTTCTTAAATCCTTATTGAATGAATTGAATCATTTCTTATATTTTCTGCTGTGTAAAAATGATTTTCTGTTAAAAGAAAATCTTTCTTTGAGTAGTTTACTCTTCTTTATAAGATTTTTGTGTTTAAAACTCTTTTTTGAGTTATGTCTTCATAGAATGATGTTTAAAAATCCATGCTTTTTTATGCATTAATGTGTCTTTTGTGATAGATTTATGTATGCATTGATTTTAAAGTAACTTTAATGCATGTGATTTAAAATTCTTACTTTAAATGATTTTGAAAATGATAAAGTATCTTATTAAATATTTTCTATATATATTGTATTATTGGCATGCTTGACCATACTATCTCCATAATATATATATATATATATATATATATATATATATATATATATATATGGTTATTTCTAGTTGGATTGCAATTTTACTCTATTTAGGTTCTCAAAGTATTGACGCTATTAATGATTCTAGAGACCTTTCGAGCATATCAAAGATCTAGAAGCCCCTTCAAAAATTTGTATTAAGGAAGAACATGATATATTTATGTAAATATCTTATATGCATACTATATGTATATATTTATATTATATATATATATATATTTTATATTTATATTTATATATAATTATATATATTTATTATAAATATATATATATATAGGGACCAACAACTAGAATTCTAGCCGTTGTGAGGTCCTTCTTTTGGTTCTTGAGAGGATTTCTTTCCTCTCTTTCACTTTTTCCTCTCTATAAATGGGTGTGGGTGTGTGTTTTGTAAAGTGAGAGAATGATGAGTAGTATTAGGCTTGTGTGTGTTTTGAGTGTATTATAGTGAGGTTTGAATGTAATTTTCTTTTTGTATTTTTAATGATCATTATTAATAAAGTTATTCATTCACATTTTCATGTGTCTTTTCAATTCTTGAGTTTATGTCCAAATGTATAAAGTTTTGATTTTTGGAGTTCATTATGGAGTGCATTAGAATCCGTACCATTTCGTGAAATAGAAACACCCCTAATAGAGAGGCCAGGACAACTACTAATAATACACTATTTCATATTTCTCAACAGTGCGCAGACATACAGAATCATATGAAGCAAGACTATTATGATAAAATTCATAAATCAAGCTCCCTTTTTCTTGAAATAGAAAGGAAGAAGAACCCTCCACTATAGCATATGAATGACAGTATGAGATTAATAACCACAAGAACGTGCAGTGACAGAAAAATCAACCCTATTTTCCATGCTGTGTTGATGTGGCTGGGGATGTTTTTCACCTTAATAGCAGGTAATTGGGGCAGTAGAGGATATAACCAAATAAGCAAACCACACTACACTTCTCAGACGCAGGTTAAATCAAGTTCCAAGCACATACATCAGCAAATGAAACATCTCATGACAGCAGACAGCAATTCAGTTTCTTCTCGTCATTTTTAAACTGTTAACAAATAATGAGAAAAAAAGAAAATCGATAGTTCAAAGAATGCACACACACAGTTGCACAGAGAGAGAGAGAGAGAGAGAGAGAAAGAGAGAGAGAGAGAGAGAGAGAGAGAGAGAGACATCTTCTGGTGTCACCATCCTCCTCAGTTCTTCCTCTGAAGGTATTCGGAAGTTACGCCGCATAACCCATAACAGCTCACCATTTGATCCCCGCTTCAGGACCACAAGAATTGATTAGTCAGGATCAATAGTATGGGGCAAAGATAGTTAATAAAATGAAAGAACTGTAAGGAAATGTCAAATGTGAAAGTTTGTGGTAAACACTATAAGAAATGAAGAAGAACCAACTCATATGAACAATAAGCAGAAGTACCTGAAGATCAGCACAATGTTTCAGTCTTTTACGCACAAAGGCCTCTGGCAAGTTAGAGAACTGGGCAGACAGTTCATCAACACGAACACAAGGAAGGAAACCAGGCTTCTCACTGGCACGAAATTCACGGTATATATATACTAACAGCCGGTTTCCAATATATGTGTGCATATTTTTTGAATGAGGGGATATTACTTCCATGTGAGGTTCCTGGAGACAAAAAAGATGATGGATAAATCAAATTGCCATCAATAGGCACATAGGCCAAACAATATAATACGATCCAAGTGAATAAGTCAGTTCTATCATATTTAACATTAAAGTCGATATATGGGTGCTGAAGGGTATTTGTATCATTTATCAAATATGGGTATGAAATGTATTGTTGTGCTGGATCAGGATCATTTTTGTACAATATATATATATATATATATATATATATATATATATATAGGGTTTGACCTAAGAGAGAGATCACAACCTACTGTTTCTCTCCCATCCTCTCATTTTCTTGATTCGAACTTCTCTTCACGTGTGAACAGTAAGACACAAATCCCAATGCAAGTTTTAACATGGTATCAGAGCAAGGCTGGGATAAAACTCCATCAAATCAAGGCTGCTGATCTCTCTCTCTATTGTGGTTGGTATTTCTATCTTAATCTCTTCCCAAAACCCTAATGCTAATCTTCTTTCTTTCCTCCCTCCTTTCATATCCTCCCCTATTATTCCCTCCATCATCAATCTTCTTATTGCAAACCTGATTTAGTTTGCCCAAATCATTAAAACAAAAAACTTTTACCACATCCAAGCAAGATCGACTGTTCTTATATTATCGCGCCTCTGTAAAAAAAGAAAAATCATCTAAGAACTTATTTTGGATCAGGTCATGATGGATCTGATCCATTCTGTAAAAGTCTTGTTATGTCCTGTCATGTATATATTTTGTGTAAAGGGTAATTAGGTCAAACCTGAACCCTAATACTTTATGTTAAATACTAATGAGAAACAGGCTGCAGCACACAACACAGGAAATGTGGGCTGCTCCTTATTCCAATGCCTTCTTCCTCTTTTTCTGAAGCATCTACAACAGGGTTTAGAGATTCAGATTTTAATATTTCTCGCATAGTATCAAAGCTAACATCTTCATCCAGGTAAGTCATAAAGTACATAGTATCAAAGCTAACATCTACATCCAGGTAAGTCATAAAGTCTCCTCATCTAAAGATTACACCGTGTAGAATCTTCATTCAGGGAAGCTGATTGGATAAGGTCATACGAGAGAATCTTTACTTCATGAACCTTTTTACTTTTCCACCCAAGTCATTTGGTAATTATATCCAAGACAAAAATATTGATGCTTGGCATAAGAAACTTAGGTATTATAGTATTTTGAAGATGCATCCCTTTCCTTTTTTGAAAAATATTTGTAATAAAAAGGATATATCTTGCATTTTTTTAAAAATGAAAGTCATTCCTTTTCCCCATAGATCTTTTGTTTTTACTCGTTCTTTTGATTTGGTGGATTCGAATGTATGGGGCCCTTCACCAGTCATATCGAAAGGAGGTTACTCCTATTATGTTATTTTTATTGATGAATTCACTAGATATACATGAGTTTATTTTCTTAATCTTAAATCTGATGTGTTTTCATTTTTTAAGAAATTTCATATAATGATTAAAAATTAATTTCTTAGCAACATATCAATTCTTAGGTCCGAATAGGGAGGAGAATATACATCAAATGATTTTCAAAATTATTTGAAAAAAATTAGCATTTGTCTTCAAAGGACTTGCCTAGAACTCCTCAACAAAATGGGTTAGCGAAAAGAAAACATAAACATATAATGGAAACCGCTATGACTCTTCTCATTTCTATGGACATTCAAAAAAGATTTTGGGCCAAAGCAGTTTTAACCTCAATCTATGTCTTCATCCTCTTTACAAAATGTCTCCTCATTTGAAAAACTTTAGAAAATGACTCATGATTTTAAAAGATTAAGAATATTTGATTGTAAGTGTTATGTGCTTACTCATGAAAATGATAAACTATCTTCAAAAGCTATGAAGTGTGTTTTTTAGAGATATGGGAAAAATAAAAAAGGGTATTGATGTTTTGACCCAAAGAACAACAAACTTGATGTTTCTAAAGACGTTGCTTTCCTAGAAAATGAAAATGGATTTTATAACAAAGCAACTAAAGAGGAAGTTGACTATATTTCTATTTGATCTCATACCAAGACATGATGAATCTAACAAGTTTAACTCTAATGATGTTTTTTATCCTTATTTGAATGATGATTCTAGTAATGAACATCTGGTTGTTGATGAGGTATGTCATTAAACGAAAGTTTTATTGAAGATTCCTCTAATAATATACATGTTTATACCTAGTGTGGACAAGGTGATCATCCATGTGCTCTTGACAAGTTCTCTCAAAGTATACCCTTAGAGGAATCCCAACTTGGGAGATGTAATCAAATCTTTAATGCTCCAAGTAGATTTGTATCTTATGATTCATTTTCTCCCAACTTTAGAGCATGTCTAATAAATCTTCAATCCTAATATGAACCATCACACTATAATGATGTCAAACAATATCCTCATTGGATTGAAGCAATGGAATGAAGCTTGATGCCCTTAGAAAAGCCAATACTTGGAAAATAATTGATCTCTTTCTATGCAAGAAACCTATAGAATGTAAGTAGGTGTTTAAAGTCATGACCAAAGTGATGGATCTTTATATAGTATAAAGCAAAATTGGTAGATAAAAGGTATGCTCAAGAATATGGAGTAGATTATGAGGAAACCTTGACCCTATCGCTAGGATAACTAGTGTCTGAACCTTAATCCTCATTGCCTCTGTAAAGCCCAAGATTTTTTATTGATAATTAAAATGAATAAATGATGAATTATAGATGTATTCAAGACTATAATCGTGAATTCTATATTTTCTTAATTTTTTTGATTTCGATTAATTATGAATTTTCGTCTTAAGTTATGAAGATTATTTCAAGAATAATTGAAAAAGCTAAAATATGTGGACTAAACAAGAAAGTAAATGATTTATATATTTTTAAATTATGGATTTTGAATTTGGATCTAATCTTATTGGATTAGACACATAGCGTCAGACACTCTGAACAACATCATTATTGTTTTGACAGAATTTTCAGCCGGTCAGTAGCTCACCTATTAAATCAGATTCAACCTTGACATTTCTCATTTTGAGAGCATCAAAATCGACTATCTGCATGCCCAAATTGGTATTGATTTTAGCATTTTATCATCGATCAAAGTTCATGCCTAATTATAAGTCAAAAATTAACATTTTTCGACATCGACTAAATTTTCTTGTCAATCTGTATGCTTACGATTAAATCTAAGACCACTACGACGATCTATGTTTCGAGGGCTATCAAATCGACTATTTAAACATCAAATTTTGATGACTCTTTGGGTCTGTAGGCGTCCCGGAAGGTTACCATGTCACTAGAGCCCAAGCCAGGGTAAGAAGTCTCAACTTTTATTTTATAGCTTAAGTAATTTTGAAATTTAATGAATTAAGTCTCATAATTTATTTTTTTATTTTATTAGTAAAAAATTTAATAAATATTAACTTCTTATATTACAGATGAGACTCTTGTCTAAGCTCATCTATAAATAGGAGCCCTCATGAGAAGAATTATCAAGGTTAGTTCTCTCTTTTTCTTTCTCTCTTCTTTTTTCCCTTTTGTTTTTTGTTTCTTCTCTCTTCCAAAACCTTTAGGAGGTCTGGAGAGCTCTTGTGCAGCCATTAGACCTACACTTATTCGATTGGTGGTAGTGGAATAGGAGTCGGATCATCTGTTTTCTTCGTTCTAATCGTAAAAAACTGAAAATTTATGGAATCTTTTAGAAAATTTTCATAAAACAGTTTTAACCCTAATTTTTTTATAAATAGATGCATTAGAATAAGAGGGGGCGTCTTTTCTCATCTTGGATCTCATGCCCCCCCTTCTCTCTCTCCTCACTCTCTTTCTTTGTTTGTCGGTTTCCTCTCCTCCTTTCTTCTACTTTCTTCCTCCTTTTCTTTCTCTCTTCTAGTCTCATTCCTCACCGGTATCTTCTTCCTCTTTCATCAAGGGGTGCAGTGTGACAATCATACATCGTGAAAGGCCGCTCTCTTCCTCAACCATTCCGTCGAAGACGGACAGTCTCCCTCTACTTTTTATTTTACTTCACATAGATTGATTTTTTTAAGTGTTTGCATGCATATAATATAGTTTTCATAATTTTTGCATATAGATCAAGCCAGTTCTATTACCAACTGTTTTAGCATCATAGTTTGAGTTTTATTTTCATGTTCATTGCATATAGGTTAGACAGCATATAGTTTAGTTTTATTTGTCTAAGTGAAATCGAGAAAAAGAAAAGAAAAGAAAATATTTTTTGTATTGCTCAGCTGCTTATCTGTGTCAGATTTGGTCAATCTGATCACTTGATCAGATTGACAGATCTGACCCGATTTGAAATCGGCTGACCCACAATTGATCTGCTGGTCTGAGTCTAAGAATACACAAATCATATTTACTTCAGACCAGGCCAGGCCTGACGGCAGCATCCAATCTGTTGGCCAGACTTGCCGAGCCCAGCCCTGCTAGCACAGATCCAACTCGACAAGATCCAGATCCATTCCCTGGCCGGGCTAACTGAGCTGCATTTTGGTCAGGCTAATGCAGATTAGTCAGCGCAGCCTGTGTGGTTGGTTACTGAGACTCTTTGGATCCCATCGACAACCCTGTGCGCTGGAAAGAGAATTTTTTTTCTGCATTGGTGGGTTTGTACTGTCGACTTGTGTTGGATCCAGCCTCAAACCGGATTAGATCTGACTCGGCCAAGGATCTGGCAGACCGGATCAGACCGATCAAGGCTTGCGATCTTCTCTAATCTGCTGAACATCTGCCTGCTTAGCTGCTGAGATCCAACCTGATTCAGTCAGCCTATACAATCAAGTTGGACCCCATTAGTTAACACAACAGGCCTACGCAATCTGTAACCACGCAGATTTGTTTGACCACGTGTCTGCAGATCAAGTGTGTTCAGCAGATCATGTTGAGGTACTTGATAACATGTTCCAGCGGGCTCAAGAGTTTCAGCTGACCACCCATCCTATCGTGATTTGAGTGATTAGTGTTGCATCAACCCTTTTTGGGTATTGAATACTTCAATAAACACAGGTAGAACTTCATCTTTGATACCCTTGGGATCTCCGCCTGTGCATCAAAATTGCATATATTTTTTTCCGCCGAATTGTTCCTGCATCTTTTGCATTAATTTATGTTATTCAGCCTTTCTATTCTAACACTGCATAGCGTAGTAGGTTCGGGTCTAATTTTGTTAGGTAGGTAGTGCAGTTAAATCCTTTTTGCAGTTTCGTAGCTTTGATTATAATTTTTTTATTTTGTGCAAGCTAACCTTAGTTGTATTTGGAAGTCGAGTTGGTTGTTTTGTTTTGTGTTTTGCAGGTGGGTTTATCTTGAAGGATAAAAGCGCGATAGTGAAGGGTCATGCACACTTTATGAAAATAAAGCTAAATCGCGAGGAAAAGAAGCCCTGCAATTTTTACTTTTCTTTATTTTCTTTATTTTTTTAGTCAAATGGTCATTTAATTAAGTTGGGTTGTAATAAGGCCATTTTATTTTTTTTAGTAAAATTTGATGAATCATGCATGCTATAACCAGGTGGCTGCTCCATGTAAACTTCTTCCTTTAGTTCACCATGAAGAAAAACATTTTTAACATCAAGTTGACTGAGTGACCATCCATGCTGTAATGCCAATGCAATGATAATCCTGACTGTGCCCAATTTTACTACTGGGTTGAACGTTTCATCGTAGTCCTGCCCATATTGCTGTGTGAAGCCTCGTGCAACCAGACGAGCCTTATAGCGCTCAACACTGCCATACAGTTTGTGCTTGATCTTGTACACCCATTTGGATCCTACAACATTCTTGTTATCTGGCCTTGGTACAATTTCCCATGTATTGCATTCATGCAATGCTTCCATTTCCTCATTCATCGCCTCTACCCAGGCACGGGAATGTACAACCTCATGAAAAAAGGAGGAATCTATTTCTTTGGACACTCTAGTTAGAAATGTTTGAAAATCCAAAGAGAAATTGTTATAACTTACCCAACGATCTATAGGATGTTTAATCCGAGTGGAACGTCGTAGAGGAGTCTCATCATTGACTGGATGAACTCTACGAGAATAAACAAGACCAGAAAAATGTGAAGATGTTGTTGTAGGAGGAATGTCTTCCATATGTGGTTCCACATCGAAAGTATAAGGTTCATTGTCTGTCGATAAAGATGAATCCTCATAAGGCAACGAGTCATATAAAAGTGAGTCACTGAGCCAAGGATCATAACTATCCTGTGTATCTGTGGAAGACGAACCCAGAGTGTCAAAATTTTCATCATAAAAAACATTTCTAGATACCCGAATTTTGCCTGTATGAGGATCACAACACCTGTATCCCTTATAGTCATCTGCATACCCAAGAAACTTGCATTGTACAGCTCTATCTTGAAACTTATTTCTCATTGAATGATCAATATGAACATAACATACACAACCAAAAGGATGTAGTTCTTCATATGATGGATGACAATTATACAACAACAACAACAACTACGCCTTCATCCCAAAACAATTGGGGTCAGCGATATGAACCAAAAAAGAAATTCATTTTGGGTCTTCCACATGAATCCTTTTCCTCCAATCATTTCTATCCAACGCCATGTCCTCGGTGAGGTTCAAAGCATTCATATCCTTTCCTATCATCTCCATCCAAGTCTTCCTAGGCCTACCCCGACCTCTTTTAACTAATATATTTTCCCATTTCTCCAACCTTCTAACTGGAGCATCATTAGGCCTTCGCCGAATATGTCCAAACCACCGTAAACGATTCTCTCGCATCTTATTTTCAATGGGTGCAACACCTACCTTCTTACGTATCTCTTCGTTCCGAATCTTATCTTTTATTGTATTTCCACACATCCATCTAAGCATCCGCATCTCAGCTACACTCATTTTTTGAATATGATGTCTCTTGGCAGCCCAACATTCCGTACCATATAGTAAAGCGGGTCTAATAGTCGTCCTATAAAACTTTCCCTTCAACCGCAATGGCATTCTACGATCGCACAACACTCCAGTAGCACTTTTCCATTTCACCCACCCAACCTTTATCCTATGATTTACATCTCCATCAATTTCTCCATACTTTTGAATGATGGATCCCAAATATTTGAAATAATCATTCACCGGTATATCTTGCTCACCAAGCTTCACTACACTCCCATCACTACTTCGTTGCTTACTAAACCGACATTCCATATATTCAGTCTTACTCTTACTCAACTTAAAACCTCTAGCTTCCAATGTCTGTCTCCATAATTCTAACTTAGCATTAACCCCAGCTCTAGACTCATCAATCAAAACAATATCATCAGCAAACAACATACACCACGGTACATTTTCTTGAATGGATGGCAATTATAAAGAACAAAATACAGAGAATTATCTTCAAGGATGGTCATGGGCAACCTGTTAATAACGTAAACATCTGTATGGAAAGCCTCTGTCCAAAGAGAGAAAGGAATACCCACAGTGTGCATCATGCTCAAGGCTGTCTCAACAATATGCCTGTGTTTTCTCTCAGCTACTCCATTTTGTTGAGGGGTATGAGGGCAAGAAATGTTACGTGTAATGCCATGCTCCTTCAAATATTCACTAAAATCATGGGATATGTATTCTCCCTCCCCCCCCCCCCCATCACACTGGAAATATACAACATTGGTATTGAATTGGTTTTGGACTAGTGCATGAAACTGTTTGAACAACTTGAAAACTTCATGTTTGTTTTTCATGAAGTAAATCCAACTAAATCGAGTGTAAGAGTCAAGAAGGAGTACATAGTATCGAGATCCAGAAAGAAAGGCAGTGGGCGCAGGACCCCAAACATCTGAGCATATAATCTCAAAAGGCTTTGTTGCTCTTTTATTGATACTATGAAAAGGAAGTACATGACTTTTGCATAAATGACAACTTGGACATTTTGACTCTAAACTGACTGCGGGTATTAAACCTTTAGCAGACAACTTGTCAAGAAAAACTTGACTACAATGACCCAAACAAAAAGGTGAGAATGTAGGGAAACACTTGAGTAGATCTCTTTCTTTCTCCCATGTTGCCGAGTCCGGACCGCCATGATCCCATTCCACAAGTAACTCTTTCACAATGTATCCCCGGTGCTTCTTCCTTCTAACTTCATACACTTGTGTCGGCTTAGGCCCAATGTCATCATCATCCAGCATGGCAGGTTCCTCTTGAGGAGGCTCTCCCCGGTAAGGCTTAAGCCTAGAAACGTGGAAAACCGGGTGCACAAGGGCCGTCGGTGGCAAGGCAAGGCGGTAGGCGGACGGTCCAATGCGTGCAAGCACTTTGAAAGGGCCATAGAACTTTGGCAAAAGCTTGGAGTACTTCTGCCCAAACAATGACTTTTGGCCTTTGGAAAGCCTTTTTAACCATACCCAATCACCCACCTCAAAGACTCTATCCATGCGGCCACGGTCAAACATTTGCTTCATCCGATTTTTAGCTCTTTGGAGGTTGCTCTTTAGAATCCGTAGGATCTCATCTCTACTACGTAGCTCACGGTCCACTTCCAGAACCAAAGAGGATCCCGGTTCATAGGCTTCCACATGAGGAGGGGGCTGTCCATACAAAGCCTCAAACGGAGTCATGCCAATGGAGTGGTGAAACCCGGTGTTATAACACCATTCCGCCCATGAAAGGTACTTAGTCCACTCCTTAGGTCTCTCACTGGCAAAGCATCTCAAGAAGGTCTCCACACCTTTGTTCACTACCTCACTTTGCCCATCGGTTTGGGGATGATTGGCCGAACTAAACTTGAGCTTGGTCCCCAACATAGTGAAATACTCTTGCCAAAACCCACTTATGAAGGTAGGATCCCTATCACTCACTATAGACTTTGGAATCCCATGTAGCTTCCCAACATGCTCTTGGAAAGCCTCCACAACCTACTCGCCCAAAGGTGCCTATTCTTAGGCTGGTCACCGGGGTTGAAGCCAACTTGCTACTTCTTTCGCATTAACTGCGGAGTTTGAGAGAGTGATCAGTCAAGTAAGAATGGAATATTAATAATAGTCATAAAAGAGATAATTGAATATTGACTTACAAGTAAGATTTAATGAATTTAGCTCTGCTCAAGTAGATTCCTCGAAGATGTCTTGGAAGTGAAGCTAGATGAAAGAAAACCTGCATAGTCTCCACTTCACAAGCTATGTTGGCAAAAGCATCAGCAAGCCGATTTCCTTCCCTATAAGCATGGCACTTGACTGGATTGAAATAGTTCAAAAGATGCATGAGTTCTGGCCATATTTGCAGTAGGCGCCAAGGGATGGAGGTGTTCGTAGTAATCAAATGAAGCAAGACAGCCAAGTCTCAACAACATGAGGGCTGATGTTCAAGGCTTGGCAGAGGCGGAGACCATCGAGAGGTGATAAACATTCTGCTTGAAGACTATTAACATGACCATAAGGTGTTGCATATGCAAAAAGAAGATCGCCTGCGTGATTTCTAAGAACACCACCTCCACCGGATTGTCCCGGGTTCCCTCGAGAGGCCCAGTCGGTGTTTCACTTGTACATACAATGGGGTGGGGTGGTAACATCCAGCGAACTAAGGTCACCCGTGGTTCTAGAGAAGCACATGGCGGTATGGCAAAGTATGAGAGGATGTGATTATCAGCGGCTGTCATACTCTTGAATTGACGATCCATCACAATCCATCGACACAGTTTGTTGATTCTCCGAATAGCAGACGGGCAATGGAACTTAAAGTTCTGAAAGTTTGAATCATTACGTGTTCTCCATATCTCATAGCAGACAAGGATAGGCACAAGCCGTTGTAAGTATCCCACAGCCGAGCTAATAGGTCTCGTTAGCCATGATTGGAGGCAAGACAAAACGGAGCTGGTATCAATCTCAATGTTAAAGATTGACTGGTAATGAGACCACAATTGTGTTGCCCATGAGCCTTGAAGAAATAGATGATTAGCGCTTTCAGTGCCAGCCAGGTTGGGAGCAGCAAACACACTTGGAAGCAAGTTGGATGCCCAGCCGTTGGACATTGGCATCAAGTGGCAGCCAGTTGTGTATGACTCGGAGAAGTAGAAAAGAAGCTTTCAAAGGTGCCCCAACTTTCCAAATGTTATTCAAGAGATGTTGTTGGGGAATTGTTGGGGAGGGAATTCGAATAGCTGCGCAGGCCGACGCAGTAGAAAGGTAACCGTGAGGATCTGGTAACCATATAAACCTATCAACCTGGTATGAAATGCAGGGAATTTCAGCATTGGCAATGTAATGGATAACTTCAGCAGTATTATAAGTCTGGCTTATTAAGTTTCAAGACTCTAGATGAAGAACTATGATCTGTAGATCGACTAAAAAATGTTGGAAAGGAAGAAGTTGAAAAAGCCGCGGCTACGGAAGACGACGTCTTCAAAGGCACATGAGATTCTTCAAAGATGTACATGTTCCCGCGCCGTTCACCTTTAGCGAGCGTCTTCTTGGTGTGAAGATCCTTAAGATAAACAGAAGAAGGAGTAAATTCAACGGAAGAATTTGTTTCATCAACTAATTTTGACACAGATAGAATATTCTTTTGAATAGCAGGTGTGAGTAAGACATTTGACAAGGGTAATTGAGATTCAGGCAAAGAAAGGAAGACATTTCCAGTGTGAGAGATGGGGTGGTGAGATCCATCTCCTATGACTATAGTGTCATTTCCAGTGTAAGGAGTCAAGTGAGAAAATTTACCTGCATCAGAAGTAACATGTGTTGCTGCCCCTGAATCAATATACCATATACCTTTATCATTTTGGCGCAAGTTCATCTGATTGAAAGTAGTCATAAGGATATTTTGTACGTCCTGTGGAAGAACCTGTCCCTGAGGAGTGCGTGCAAACGTCTGAGTTGCCTTCTGCCCTGGCCTCCCTGTTTTGTTCTGGTTCTGAGGATTGTACCAGCAATTTGCTTTAACATGTCCCCGCTTATTGCATAGAAAACAAGTAGGAACACGTCTCCCTCGTGGTACACTGCCTGAGCCAATGCCTCCTCCACCTGGTGTAGGTAGTAATCCTCCTTTGTTTATAGGTGTTCCATTGGGACGAGGAGGAGTAAATAAGACTCCTGTTTGAATAGGCGTATGTGCCATCATCACAGGATGAGCATCATCTGACGCGTGTTCCTGATTTAAACTGACCTCATATTGCAAAAGCTTAGATTGAAAATCATCAAAACATGGAAGAACTGAGACAACCTGGAGTGTCGTGCAAAACATGCAATATTCAGGTCCAAGGCTACCTAATACCTGTTGTACCATATCTGATACAGAACTTCCAATGGCAGCTAACTGATCTGTAATCACCCTGACATCCCCCATGAACTCTGTAATAGATTTGTTTCCTTTTCGCATGGATTGGAATTGCCACTTGAGTTGCAAAGCCCGAGATTCGAAAACCTGAGAAAAGGAATGAGCTAGTCCATTCCACAACTCGGCAGCAGATTGATCATCAGAAATAGTTTGTAAAACACGATCAGAAAGTGTGGAAGTTATGTAAGCAACTAATGTCTGATCCCGTTGTACCCATATGTCATAAGCAGGATTGGTGGTTCGAAGTTGACTCACCTTCCCATCTTCACCTGTTATTTCTTGCATGATATGTGTAGGTGGGGCGGGTGATCGCCCATCTAGATGCCCATAAACACCATGACTGTGAATAAAAGGCACAATTTGACGCTTCCAAAGTAGTTATCATGGGATAACTTGTGGGTCATGAGGTGAGTAAGAAAACTAGGGTTCAACTTGGAATCCATGAATTATATGAAGAATGAGATGCAATAACAGATAGGAAATAGGAATGGGATGACACCAAAATAGAATGCCGACTGTACTGACAGTGTATTAAGGGAAAAACAACAATGCTGTGTGCTGAAAATAGTATCAGTGCCTTCGTCACACAGAGGAGTAGTGACGTGCGAACCAGAAAAATGTTGAACAAAAATATATTGAGAGAAAAATAGCAATGCTGTGTGCTGAAAATAGTATCAATGCCTTCGTCACACAGAGGAATAGTAACGTGCGAACCAGAAAAATATTGGACAAAAATATTTTTGGGGAGAAAATCAAAGACTCGGCAGACTGGAATATAATATTAGGACGTGCGTACCAGAAAAAATATTAAAAATAAAAAGAATTGAAAGAGAAACTAGAATGACGTGAAATAGGATTAAGGAAAAGAGAAAGAAAAAAATCCTACGTCCTTTAGAAGCACGTACTGGTCCTTATAGGTCTTCTAGATGATTGATTTCCGCGCCTGTGCTCTGATACCATGTCAGAAAGATCAACCTGCAGGAGATAAGGTGAGGTAAAGAGAGAATAGAGAGAGGAGAGGAGTCGGCGACAATAGGGTTTTCCCTTTTCACTTATTATTTATAAGTGTTGTACAGGGTATAACATTACACAAGTAATAAAAATAAATTACAAACATGCCACCGCCCACACATCCCAAGATGGATCCTTAGAATGTGGTGCGGGTCGGATCCATGATCCAAAACTAACAAATATATAATATATTTATATATAATATATAACTGAAACACAAAATTATCAGTTATATACATAGTTGGCAAACTCATGACTCGGGCTCGGATCGGACCCCTACTGGGTCACTGAGTTAGCGGGTTGACACGATGACTCAGACGAGTTAGGACTCTATATTCTATAGTGTAATCACATGAATAAGACGTGAAAATAACTAAACTTTAAGCTAATATGTCAATAGATAAGTTGCAAAAACATATAATTATACATGATTATTAACTTTTTTCATTGAACAATATTAGATTCTTTATAACAAGTGACTTTATAATAAGAATTATGCATTAAAATAATAAAATACATAATAAAAATTTTTATTTAATGGGTTGGATCGGCAGTCCTGAATCGCGACCCAGTTGGGGTCCAATCCGGGTCGACTCGGGTGATTTCTGCATCGACTCACCGGGTTTGCCAACTATGGTTATATATATATATATATATATATATATATATATATATATATATATATATATATATATATATATATATATATAACTGACAAGCATAAACCATGGAAAAAAAGGAAAAAGAAAAGGGAAGAAGAAGGAAAAAAGAAAAAAAGGGGTGGGGAAGAGAAGAAGAAGAAAACCAAGAGAGGGATGCATAGAGCAAACATAGAGAGTGAGTAACAGCCTAGGCGGTAAAAAAGAGCCCCACTGCTCAAACCCAAAAGCTCAGGCGGTGGGGCTGCAGCTAGGTGGGCTAGGCACCGCCTTTGACAACTAAGGATTGGGCAGATCCCGTGATAAGACATTCAGTTGTGGGATATGGAGTATTTCTTGAACACCATCTTGTTTCATGGTCAAGTCAAGAGCAGTATACTGTGGCAAAACCTAGTATTGAAATCGACTATCAATCTATGGAAGCAGTGACATTAGAGATACTATGGATTCACTACCTACTTAGTACTTACCGTGTTACTACAACCCATCAGTAAATCATTAATAAAAGTGCAGTTGCAATTACGACGAATCCAATCCAGGGTAGAAAGATGAAATACGTAGAACTCGACCAGCACTTCATGAGGGAAAAAGTGGAGCAAAGAGATTCAGCCCCTTTTTATCAAAGGAGATTAGCAAGTTGCAAACCTATTTACTAAACAGCTCTCCCATGATAGACATTGGGAACTTAAAGGCAAACTCCATGGTTGTGAATAACCCATGTACACTTTAAGGGAGCATGTTAGAAAAGTTGATATATGGGTGTTGAAGGGTATTTGTGTCATTTACCCTTTAAGGGTATGTAATATATTGTTGTGTTGTACCAGGAGCATTTTTGCACAACAGAAATATATATATATATATATATATATATATATATATATATATATATATATATATATACTGGGCATGATGTAAGAGAGAGATCGCAACCTACAGTTTCTCTCCCATCCTCAATTTTCTTTGCTTCCATCTTTTCCTCATGTGTGAACAGCAAAGCATGAACCCTGAGGCAAGTTCTGACAATCCAAGATCCAATTTTATATATGTGGGAAAATATATCATGGTTTTATACCAAGATACCGTACGATGGTACACACTCTTGTTTGTGTGCATCTAGCCACCAAATGGTAAATATAACCATATAGATGTGTTTAACATGGACGCTTTAATATGATAGAAGGTTTTATCATGTTTGATACACAACAAGATTTCATTTTCGAGAAAGTGAAAAAGCAAAGGCTCACAATCCATGAAAACAGAAAGGTGTTTTATAAATATTCAGTCAACTTTAAAACATGAATATAGTAAAAAAGGGTCACTAGTGTAATAAACGAAAAAAAATAGCTTGGATTCGGGTCGGATCCGGATCCGGATCCGGACCCGACCCGGACCCAACTGAGGCACCGCCTTTGTTCCACATTTAAAAGACAAGGCCGAAGGGGAGGGGAGGCTCTCAAAACCCCCTTCCACCCCGACTCTCTCGTCTCTTCCGACTCCCATCACTCTCTGTGTTGCCGAGCACCGCCATCGATCGCCGACAACCACCTTCAGTCCGGTGGCCTCAATCGACAACCTCGTTTCCCTGGCAGCCACTGGCGACCATCGACGGCTGCCATCGGCGACAACCTCGTTGGCTCTCCCCCTCGATCACCCGCTCGCTCTCCTCTCGTCCTCCGCAGTGGTCGACGACCACAGTCACAGACGACTGAAGCCGCCGACCACCACCATCTCCTTCCCTCTCGCTGCTGCGAAGGCACCGGCGACCCACCGCCACCGCCTTTCGCTCCAGCGACTCTCCAGGTACGCTCCTCTTCCTTCGTCTTTCTTCTACTTCGTTTCCCCTTCTCCACTTCTCCTTTTCCTTTCTTTTTGTCGGCATGGGGCTCCGCTCCCCCTGTCCCTCTTGTTTTGCCGACAGGGAGCGGAGCTCCCTATGTCGGCCCACCTTTTCGGCAGGGGCTTCCGCCCCCTTGTCTTTTGTGGATTTCTCAGCAGGGGCAGAGCCCCTGCCTCTTCGTGGTTCTTCCGGCAAAGGAGGGGCACGACCCCTCCCTGCTTCCGGTTACGGCAGGGGAGGGGTCGAGCCCCTCCTCCTTGCCTCCTGTTACGGCAGAGGAGGGGCTCGCCCCCCTCCTCTTTGTTTCCTCTATCACGGCAGGGGAGGGGCCGAGCCCTCCTCCCTGCCTCCTGTTACGGCAGAGGAGGGGCTCTCCCCCCCTCCTCTCTGTTCCCTCTGTCACGGCAGGGGAGGGGCACAACCCCTCCCTGCTTCTGTTACGTCAGGGGAGGGGTCGAGCCCCTCCTCCCTGCTCCCTGCGTCTCATGACGGCAGGGGAGGGTCGAGCCCTCCCTGCTGCCTCCTTTGGTCAGGGGAGGGGTCGAGCCCCCTCCCCGCACCATCGTCTTCTTCTTCTCTCTTCCTTTTCAGTCGGCAGGCTGGCAGGGGTGATGCCTCCTGTCGCCTGTGTCCGACTGGTTGGCAGGGGGTGATGCCCCCCTGCCGCCTGTTGTTGATCGACTGGCAAGGATTTCCAGCCCCTACCCCTCACTCTCTCTCTGTTACCTTTGGCCGGTAGGGGCTGTGGCCCCTACCTATCGCCTTTTGGCAGGACGACAGGGGCATCACCCCTGTCGCCTGAAACTTTTGGATCGGCAAGGGCTAAATCCCCTGCCTGTCATTTCTTGTCGGTCGGCAGGGGCTGGAGCCCGGCCTGTCCTTTGTCGATAGGGGTGACGCCCCTTGTCGCCTGCATCTGTTCTTCGGCAGTAAGGGTCATTGGACCCTGCCTCACATTTCTCCAAGGTTGGCGGGGACCGTTGCCCCTGCACCTTGTTTGTTTTTCGGTAGGGGGTTTCGCCCCTCTGCCTTGATCTTGCTGCCTATGTTGCTCTTCTGCATTCTGCAGGGAGTTGAGCTCCCTGCCTAACCTCGTATCGGGGTCCGGTACTGCTGCAGGTCCTACCGGACCCACTTCTTATTTGTATTTTGGCATGCTAACCTTTTTAGTATCACAGGTTGAACGATGGATCATGCTCGCCCTTCATGGCTTGGGCTTGTGCTTACCTACGCCGCTCGCATACGAGGACCGTCACCCCTCAAGGTAGAGAAAGATTGCACGAAAGACTTGGACAATTGAATTAAGTTCAATTAACTAAAAAGAGACCATTAAATAAATAAATATATATATATTTATACGAGTACGCATTTAACTCAAGGATGCGGTTTCGCGATCCTTGTCCTTTACTTTGTCGTCGCGCATCGCGCAAAGGTTTTGTGTTGCACTCCTACTTACGGTCTTTACTTTGCCGTCACGCATCGCGCAAAGGTCCTGCGTTGCACTCCTGCTTACGGTCTTTACTTTGCCGTCGCGCATCGCGCAAAGGTTTTGCGTTGCACTCCTGCTTACGGTCTTTACTTTGTCGTCGCGCATCGCCCAAAGGTTCTGCGTTACACTCCTGCTTACAGTCTTTACTTTGTCATCGCGCATCGCGCAAAGGTTTTGCGTTGTACTCTTGGTTACAGTCTTGACTTTGTCGTCGCGCTTTGCGCCAGGCTCCTGCTTTTGCATGTGTTGTTACTGCCTTGCTATTGTAGATGACACACAGGTTTTCGCTCATTGCATACGCGTTTGAGGCATCCTCGTGGAGGATGCAAGAGACATCTATCACTCACTCTTGCGACAAGAGTTCAGTTGGAAGCTGGCGATACACCTCCGTTTAAGGAGAGGGATACCTCGCAAGGATCCTGGCTCTTCGTGTGCGCAGTCCTGCAGAGTCGACTTGAGATTTTAGGGAGTTGCGCAAAAGCATCAAAGACTGCCCCAAATCGAAGCATTTGGAAGGATGTGATTGGTTGGTTCTGCTCGCCTTTTTGGCATATCTCAAGTGATCCCGAATTGAGGGTTCGAGCGAACTTCTTAGCGGGTGTTTTGTTGAGAAACCCGTATCCCGTCTATGGAGGACGGTATCGAGTCATGCGAGACATGTAGATACTCCGATAGCGGATGTGATTCGAGATAATCACATGCATAATGTTAACACAAGGTACTGTTGTTTCAAAAGATAAAGTAAAGTTGATAAATTTTACATCTTTGTGAAACACTCCTGTTTGAGGCTTCTATTGAGGAGCTATACCCCCTTCATCCGAGAGTACTTGTAGTCGTGCACGACACGTCTAGTACTGCGATGATCGGATGAGACGGTCGTGCGACCTCGAACAGTGCTAAATGCACAATGCTGTAATCACATAAATGGCCTCACATTCGCCTTTACAAGCAAGATGCTCGAGTGGTTTAAAGACCACAACATAGGATGGGTCGTTAGTTAAGCAACCCCTAACACACTCATTCACTTCTAGTTGTTCTGTCAAGGGAGAGGACAGAGCGGTACAAAATTTCAATGGACAGGTTGTTAACAACCACCCCACGGGCAATGATTCGGCCTCCCCAGTCATTGGAGTTAAGGGGAAAGGGGCTACATTAGTTAGCTCAACACTTCTGCAGAAGTTAGATACATCCGTGGCACTGCCTCATTTGGGGAATCCTCTCTCGGCAAAAGCCGACCCTTTAGAAATGGACTCAACTAGCTATTCGGGTTATTGAAAATACACAGAATAACAGACGCCCGAACTAGTCTCCGTTGTTTCTACGTTTTACCTGCGCGTACCCGCAGGCCAGTAATATTGAAACATAAAGTTTGTTCACACTGGTCGTTTGCTTGCTTGCTCGGTAGTTCAGTATGTTACTCGTTGAGTTGTGCACGCCTGTCAAGGCGTTACTCTAGTTGGTTAAACTGCTTACGCAGCTCTTTGCGGAGTAATAAGGAGCTTCTCACACTAGTTAAATGCTTATAATAATAGCATTATGTCAGTTGCTACATATTAGCATGTGACTTGCTTTACCCCTTGGTCAAACTGTTTGGTGCTTATTGTAGCGTAACACTTGTTGGCTTGCATCTCTTATGGTTGATGTGATTGCATACAGCTCGTAATCTACGAACTGGTGCCAACCAGGATTGATGTGGCCACTTGTCTTATAAGTTGCTTACATATTGTGATATAACTGTTGTCGTATGATTGCTTATCGTGTATAGCTTATGAATGGCTTGCGATGCAATGGTTTATGCCTTACGATTAATTTAATTACTTGATGGACTGAACCATTTTATGATAATTGTATGTTTTACGAGCATTGTTATGAGTGCTTGTCTTATTCAGTTGTTTAGTTTGGCTGATGGGTAGAGTTAGTTACTCTTCGTCTATAAAATCAACTGGGTTGCCATATCTGCACGTTCTCGTGTGTCATTTACACATGCTTTGAAGTCCTATTTGAGAATTGCAATATTCCTTGTGGCAATAATATGATGTGTTGGATTATATGCTTCTGTGTGGAGTGATACGATGCATATTGCTGATATTCATGCTTGTGCCCATATTGTGGCTACTAACCCAAGAGCGGTCAATTGTTTGGAACAGTCAACTGTATTGATGCATGTATCACCAAGTAGGGTGTCTGTTAAGGACCGTCTCTTCAAAGGATTATCTGCGAGGGCGTGTATGATCAAGATCAGGTAACCGGTTAGAGTGGTAGATTCTCTGTGAGGATGTACACTGTCCACGAATGGGTAGCCGCAAAGACGGTGAACTCCTGTGAGGAAGTGTATGGTCCAAGACCAGGTATACCATCTAGGGCGAAATTCCTTGTGAGGTTATACATTTCCCAGACCAGGTGATCTGACTTTGATCTTGTTGATTGTAATAGTGGCTATCGACCCTGAGAGCGGTCATTTGCGTTGATGCGTGTATCGCAATGATTTTCATTGGATATGGCATTTGTTGGGGACCGGCTTCCCAAAGGTTTCGCTGTGAGGTTGTATTTTTCCGAGATCGGGTAATTCGGCTAGAGCAGTAGAATCTCTCTGAGGATGTACACTGTCCACAAACGGGTAGCCGCAAAGACGGTGAACTCCTGTGAGGAAGTGTATGGTCCAAGACCAGGTATACCGTTTAGGGCGGTAATTCCTTGTCAGGTCGTATATCTCCTGAACCGAGCGATCTGATGTGGAGCTTGTGTTTTTGCTTACCATAAAAAGTTATGGTGAGCTGTGATGCTCTTCTAAGATTGTTCGAGATAGCCAGTTATAAATTTATAGCTTTGGCTTTCTGTTTTAGCATGATTACATGCAGGACTCAGATGTGAGAATCAGATCGTTAGCGATTTGATTTAATGATCATGTTTTGGACCTTCTACGAAAGGGTGGGCTTTTCTAAGAAAGTATGACGCCTTAGTGAGTCATAATCGGTGACTGTTGGTTGCGTAAGGCTTTGAGAGATGGGAATAAATTAAGGTTGTTCAGGACAAAGCGTTTGTTAGAAGTAGTGAGGGCGACAAACGATGTCCTGATACTGATTCAGTGCAGAGACCTCGTTCTAGGAAAGAAAACAAGTTAGTTGCGTGGTGGTTCACAACCTACGATCAATTGAATCGTATGCTGCGTTTGTCAGTTGCACTGCTTACTTGCTTTGAACTGCTTACGCATTTGTACTACTTACTTGCTTGTACTGCTGACTCGCTCGCACTACTTATTCGCTTGTACTACTTACGCGTTTGCACTATTCACCTGCTTGCATTGCTTACCTGTTTAACTGCATATCTGCTTTAAACTGCGTAACCTACTGAATTAAATGTACTTAATTCAGTTTTCTGTAGTCTCTCTTGTGCACCTACTAGTTTTTCGCGAAACTAACCCATTCTATGGGTACAGGTGATGATTAGGTACACTACGGGCGATGGCCCGATTGCAAGATGGCTTCAAGACTTCTTCTTGCTCTTAGCTCGCGTCCTGGACGCTATGGGTTTATATCGAATTTTCCTTAGAATAACCGAATTTTGTGAGTTTTGGTTCTTTTAGCTAACGTGCCCAAAGTTGTCAGCTTGCCTTCTGATTTAACAAAAGAAAAATCTTCCGCTGATTTCATAAACAAACTCTGAAGGAAAAAGATATTTCTAGTCTCTCGCCTGTTTTTCTGAAAAGGGTTCGCAAGTTTGCAATTTGGGGTGTTACAACTAGAATATGTTAACTGGAAATATGTGAACATGAGTGTGATCTAGGCGTTTCCAACGCTGTTTCTGCAAATCCAACCTTCCAAATACATTCGGCGAGGTCCATTTGCTAGTAACCAACGGATCATGTATTTTCGATGAAAAATGCATTGGGTGATTGAAAAGTCATCCAGGGCTTCAGATCTAGGCCTAGTTTATGACATAAGCCCACAAGATTACTTCCATTTCCTCTGCTCGATCAAGCTAACTCCAGCTGAGCTGAAAATCTTTGCCAAGTCGTCAAACCTGTCCTATATTTTAGTTGACCTATATATATATATATATATATATATATATATATATATATATATATATATATATATATATATAATGAAAAGTCAAAAAACAAAACAAAAAGAAAAAATGAATGCAATATGCTGCTTCCAACAAAAAAGGTTATCGGAAAAGAACAATATTAAGAATATACATGGAGACCATTAACCATTACATGAATAAGAAAAAATACAAGTTCAGTGGAAGGCTCACCTGCTGTCCTACAACATGCAGTCTATCAATGCGTCTTAAAGAAAGTTTCCCTTTTGATGAGCGCACCAACAAATAATCCATCGTGGACACCTTATGGGGAAATATAGGAGCGCGATACATATTTGTTTCTAAACATGACTGGCAGAAGCCAGGCCTGATATCTCCTAGAAAAGGTGACTTATCAGCTGGTTCAAGTGTAAGCAAGGTTCCCAAGCTATGATTTACATTCCGTAATGAAACAGCGGTTTGATCATTAGAATTTAATTTCTGATAATATGAGCAAAGCCTTGCTCCCATTCCAACATTTCCCAGAAGTAAGGGCCGCTCCTCACAATATCTAGTCAAAGAATAAAAACAATGAGAGAGAGAGAGAGACAAAATGTACAAAAAAGTAATATATAATACTGGTTAACAAATACCAAGATGTATGATGGTGTCTACTACAAAAAACATCATATATATTTTTATTGTAAACACAAATTGGAAGTTCCCATTAAAAAGTTTAGTTGCAACGGAAGGTAAGAAGCTTAAAACAAGCTGCCCACTAATGTTGGTTCACACAAATACTTTGACAAGAAGCCACGGCCAGCAGTTAAATGGGATATACTCATTCTACACTTCTCTATTCAATAAGTTAAAGCAAACAAGGTTCACAAACTGTGTGATGCAACTTACTCCATCAAAAATACATGCCCAACTTTTACAGAAAGCTCTGATTTCTTCTTGAAGGCTCCAGGAGGACGTAAAGGCTTGTTCTCACCAGGAAGTCTTTGGGCCTTTGGCCATAAATGTATCTTTGTTCTCACAAGATGCAGCACAGAATTTGGTCGTACATTTTGTTGGGCAAGAGTTTTATCATCTTCAAGCTCTTTCCCAGAATAGAATATTTTCACTCTTTCAGAAGATTTAAAATCTGCAGTAAAAAAAGAATTATCTGGTCTACACAAAAATGTTGGCATATTCTGCTTAAACAGTAACATCTACAGTGTGAAAACACAAAACCAGGTGTATACACAATTTAAAGCACTGATCTGTTTGCAGCAACAAAGTATCAAGCAGTATAAAATGTAATTAACACTGATATAACAACTACACATCATAGTAAATGAGATAAAAGAGTAAGAAAAGTACCAAAAAGGTTCAACTACAACAAGGATCAAGATGACATTTATTGGAAAAGACATGGGAAGTCTACTAGCCTAGTTTTTTGGATGCTTTTGTTTTGAGGACCGACACAGCATCTGTGGCATTCACTTGCAGCTTGCATCCTTTCCCGCCCATACTTTTCAGTATAATTTTGATGGGTCCCTGATTAGAAAGCTTTCCCTGTTCCTTTGCAGCAACTCCATTATCGTGGGGGAACCATAAAGCCTTCGGCCTATGAAAATTAGCAATATCTTTGCTGCACCAAACAAAATTTTCAGTCATTGACAGTTTTCAGGAACACAATAAAAGTTACAATAAAAGCATATATTTTTTAACTAGATAAGAAGGAGAATACATGATAGCAATTCAAAATGATATTCTTAGCAATTAATTTCCAATTTCCTATCAGCAATTTCAAAAAGCCAAAAAAATGAACTGACAAACAAAAGCCCACTAACAGCCGGAAAATTAGCAAAAGAATTTCTTAATCATATCAGTGATGTGCATTTAAGTTGCAAAGACTACACAATGACCTCTACATGAGAATTGATTTCACTTTTTTTTTGGATAATCATATTTGGACTAAAGATAGCATTATCTGAAGGATGGGGAGCCAGCAAATGGCCCTTCAACACTCCTTCAATGCAAAAAACATTAAGTTCATAACTATTGAAACAGTTGGTTTTTCTGGATAATCAGAATATGACTAAGGTTTAAAAAATAACGTTATCTAAAAAATGGGGAGCCACAAAATGGACCTTCAACATTAGTTCAATTATGAAATATTCTGGTCACCACTATTCAAACAGCAGGTCAAGCCAAAAATAGACTAACAAAGCTGGTCTTTGAAAGCTCCAGATTCAGGGAGAACCATTTCCACCAACAGCAATGACAGAGACAGGTGTCTGAGCTTCTCAACCTAGGTCACCCAAAGATGATGTGACGTTACCAAGTCGGTTAGTAGTTGTTGGCAATTTGATTGCTGGAGGGTCACCATGTCCCAAAAGGCCCATTACATTCAGGTATAGTTGTGGGTATATGTGTGTGCATTCATGCAAAGCATAAATGTAGTGGCCAACTTAAGGTAGTTTTTAAAGAGAATATAGAAGAGCAAAATTGCATAGGCTCGCATTTTTAATCTAAAAAAAAGAGACAAAACTTGCAGCTCAATGTCTTGATGGCATTGAGACAATATAGCAGCACAACTATGGTATCCAGCTACTAACAATCTGAATGTTAACCAACCAAAAGTTACATGTTTGAGCAAAAGAAAGTGGTCCAGAAAATTATGCTGAAAAGGACAATAAATAGATGGAGCACTACTTGTTCTTACTTGCTCAACTTAGTTTTCATTGTCTGCAGCCTCAGTGCAGGTACTGAATGCATAACTTTGACCCCATGAACAGCACGCTTTTTAGCATGTGTCTTTGATTGCTGAGAGGCTTTCCTGCTGGAGTAATATTTATCATTGGAAATATTAAATCGACCAGCAGAAAGACTGCCCTGATTATGAGCTTCAGGATACTCTCCTGAAACAGACCTAACTGGTTGTGTAATTATCATTGCTCCCGCATGGGCACGAAGATGCCTACCATCCTTGTTATCAAAAACCTCAAAAAGCATTTGATCATCTTGAAGATCAAGAATGAGCTTTGGTTTTGGGACAGCTTGATGTGGTTCCCAAAGGATATTGTCCAGCCAGGAACCCTCTAGCAGTTCTAAATTTTTCAGGGAGGGTTTTACTAAATGCCTTGCAACATTTCCTTTCCGTGATTCTTCTTTCACATTTCTCTGTCCAAGCTCTGAATAAGAACCATCTAAATTTGAACGCACTTCCAACCTAAGAATTTGAGGATGATAGCTTCCCTCTTGAGTTGTGGATGAGATTCTATTTATGGACTTTCCAGATCCAAAAGGCTCCACAGAAACAGAATGACTGTGCAGGAATGCTCCATCCCATGTTCCACCTCTTGTATTTTCTGCCCAGGTTCAATGTCAATATCTGTAATGGTCAAGGTTTCAGATTCAGCCTCAAAGATTGTACAACTCTCCATATGCTCCTGACCTCGAGGAGGAGAGTTTCCCCAAACTATGTCTTTTTCCCAGTCATACTGCTCTACTGGATCAAATATAGGGCTGAATGATGATGCATCTGATAGATATAGATCCTTGACGGTACCCTCTTTCATTGGCCGAGCAACAAGAGAGGAGTCCCCTTGATCTATGCAGTCCATAGATGATGTTAAGCTGGAACCAGGCTTGAGATCCATATCACTATCCCTTAATGTCTCACATTCTTCTATCGTTGTACTGCACACTTTACTGAGGGATGACCTTTGGCATGAACATTTTAGAAAAGCCTCCTCATCCTCTTCAGAAATATCTATAGTATCCATTGCCTTGAGCAAATCTGCATGGAGTGTGATAATAAACCAACCAAATAAAAGAGATGCACTTTTACAACCATGGTTAAAAAAGACACCAGACATAATTGAATGTCAGGACCAAATAATTAACAAGATCAAGAAAGCAGAACGTGTTGCAGTGATCAAGTTAGTAACTACAAAAATGGTGACATTTTCATAAATATATGTTCCCCAATCAACAGTAATTTGCAAGCAAATTAGACACCAGCGACAATCCAAATTTCAATCCCAAATTCATAAATCAGGAGAAAATGAGATTCCAGGAGAATCATCTGAAAAAACTAAAAACATTGATGACTTTGTAACGCCGAAACTGACTTTCCTAGTTAGACCAACTGCTAAAGAGTAAATGGTGCATGGATTAAGTGTATATCCATTTTAGTGATGCATTTTTACAGTAGAATTATGCAGGCTCCCATGATACACATTAACGTCAACAAACAATAAAGCAGAAGGTAAGGTCATTGAAACAGTAGAACTTTAAATTGTAATAACATAAAACAAGATGGTACAAATAATAGCAAACTTACCAGCAGATTTTATTACCTCGGTATGAAAATAGAAAATACAAAGATTGGAAACAGAATATTTCTACCCCATATTGAAAAATCGTGAAATATAAGCTGACAGTGGCTCAAATGGCAATGACGAAGCTCATATACATGACTGGAAAAGTGTTGGCATATGCACCGCTAGAGCTGGCACATCACCAACACATAAACTAGGCAGGTGAACCTGATAAAAACCATTCCTGAACCAGGCCATGTTAAAGCTGCGTGCCGGTTCAAAATGTAGACCCACTTAAGCATTAGGTAGGATCTCATTTTACTTAGGTAGTTCAAACTTCAAAATCAACCTGATGCCAAGAACTGAACCAGATCTATCCCAAACACAGTAAAAGTCATGTGATTTTCTACAAAAATCTATGATTTTATTATATGCAATTAGAATACATTTTGTTAGATATTAATATGCTAAAAAATATTATAAAATTTAAAAATCTCTAATAAACTACAGGTATTTTAGTTTATATATTCAAATATGCAGCTTTTATTCTAGTTCTAGTAAACTAATGTAATCCGACCTGAGTGGACTGACCCAAACCGAACATGATTCTTACTCAAGCCTGACCAAGCCTAATTAGGTCAAACAAGGGCTGTCACATAGGTGTGTGTGCGGATGTGGGTGAGAATATGGGTGTGGATGCGGCGATGTGGCACTTTAGAAAATTTTGGGTGTGGGGCTGTGGGTGTAAAACCCACGACTTAAAAAAAAACTTTTGCTGGATCCGCGTCGGATCCGGATCCGACCCGGACCCGGGTACCCTAACATCCCCCCCGGTGCCTATTTAAAGCACGTGTGGGGTAGGGTTTCTCATTCGAGAAACCCTCCCCTTCTCTCTGTGTTCGCCCTCCTCCCTCCCTCTCCCCTCCGTCCCCTTCAGGCCGTCAGAGCCATACAAAGGCAACCTCACCGCGGCCACTCCGACCCCCTCACCGGGGAAGCTCTCTCTCTCTCTCTCTCATTTTGCCTGACGCCCCCTCTGTTCCCTGCAACTCCATGGAGCCCCTGTCGGCGATCCCACTCCGCATCTGGCCCTCTCAGGTAGGGATGGCAGTGGACCGGGGCAGGCGGCAAGGTCTCCACCCCTGCCCCGTTTCAAAATCTGAACCTTCATCCCCACACGAGGATGGATTTTAACCTCCACCCCAGCCTCCATCCCTGATTCATGTCTTCCATCCCCGATTCAAACGGGGGCGAGGCGAGGTGGGGCTCTGTGTCCCCTTAGTTTAGTCATCCCTTAAAGGATTGGGGATGGGGCGGGGCGGGGAAAAGTGTAAGTCCATGTTAAAATGTATCTCTCTTTATGTAAATATTTACATATATATATAAAGAGAGATACATATACATATATACATCACGTATATATGTATATGTATCTATCTATATATATATGTAAATATATATGTTTCTTTTTTCTTGTAAAACCCGAAAGGGTATTTTAGTCATTTCTCTCCATTTTGCGCATATTCATAATTATGAATATGCTGTAATTCTTTTTCCTTTTTTTACTTTTCTTCTTTTCTTTTTTCTTTTCCATTTTTTTTGTCTTTTTTCTTTATTTCTTTGTTGACTCAAAGTCAACCTTGGAGGGCTCAACACTAGCTGTTGAGCCTCTCCAACGGTTAGAATTCTAACCGTTGGAGGGGCTCCAACAGCTAGTGGAGCCCCTCCAAGGCTCCTTTAAACTCTTATAAATAGGGGAGTTCCCCCTTTGTAAACTTCACTTCTTGGAGCTTTTGTTCTCCATTCTTCTCAATAAAATTCTTTATATTTTGTATGCCTTTGTGCATTTGAGTTTCTTTATTGTACCTTTGTGTAAATTTGTTCTAACTTCTAAGTGTTCTTGTGCATTTGTGCACATTGGTGGTGGTGTGCTTATCGCACACTTTATCTCATTTTTGAGATATTTTCACATGGTATCAGAGCTAGGCTTAAAGGAAAAGAAGATCGTGCTTGTTTTTCCTCTTCGTTGGAGTACCTCGTAAAGTGTGCCATTAAGTTGTGGTGGTTGGAGTGAAGATTCAGCTCTTCATCCTATATTTTAGAAGCTTCCTACATCAAGAAGGGACTCATTTCGCATTGTGGTACGCATTTATTTCTCTTTGTATCATCTCTAATGGGCGAAAAGGATTCTCACTTCTCTCTTGGCTTCAAATTGAATGGAACGAATTATCATGTATGGGCCGGGAATATGGAGGCCCATATAAAAGGAAAGGGTCTTTGGGGATATGTTCAAGGAACTATTCCCGAACCCGAACAAAAAATTACTACCCTTGAGAGAGGGGAGATCAAGGTTCTTGAGGGAGAAGAAAGAGAAAAGGCTTTTGAAGATTACAATAAGAAGCATGAAGAATGGGAAATGAAAAATTACAAAATTCTCTCATGGTTCTTCTCTTCGGTTGAGACCAAAATTAATGCCAACATTCTAAAGTTCAAAAAGGCATATCAAGTATGGGAATATCTTGAAAGAATGTATACTTCAAGAGATTTGTCCCATAAATACTATCTCCAAAAGAAGGCTTTAACCCTTCAACAAGGAGAAATGTCCGTTAGAGAGTATTTCGCCGAGTTATCCACTATTTGGGATGAACTTGCCCTCCAAGAACCTAAATGGAGTGGTGAGGCTATTGAATTGAGAGCCAAACAATTAGAAGAGGATCATTTCTTTAACTTTTTAAATGGGCTTAGACCCGAGTTTGAACAAACTAGATCCTCTCTCTTGTCTTCTTTCTCTTCTCCTCCATTGGAAGATGTACTTACCAAATTAAGTGGAGAAGAAACTAGATTGGGAATGAATAAAACCAATCTAAGTGTGTTGGCCGTTCCCTCTAAAGATGAGGATGAGGGTGCTTATGCCGTCTCAAGACCGGGGAATAATGTTAAAACCTATAAACCCCCTCATTTTAACAAAAATCAAGGAGGAAGAGAAAATGGTGGGCATTATGGAAGAAGAGATTATAGTAAGATCATATGCCATTTTTGCAAAGAACCGGGTCACATTAAACCGGTATGCCCTAAATGGAAGAAGATGGTGGCTATGTCTACTACTTTTCAATCTACCAAGGAGGAAGGTCCATCAACTTTCAACCATGCTACTTTGGCTCTCAATCAAATCATGGAAGCTCTTCAACCACTCCTCAAGGGATCCGTTTCCGGAGCTGCCATGACCACCTTCTCTCCTCCCGGTAAGACTCTTTGGCTCTTAGACTCGGGTGCATCCTTTCATATGACTCTAAATGTCTTTGCACTTTCTAAATACTCAAAAAATTTGTCACCTTCTTTTGTCTCTACCGCGGATGGGGCTTCTCTTGAAATAAAAGGAATTGGTGATTTTGAAAGACAAGGTTTTTCTATTCCTAAAGTTAGATTTATACCAAAACTAAATTTAAATTTGCTTTCCGTCTCTCAACTATCGGATCATGGGTGTGATATCAAATTCTCATCAAATAAATGTTGGATACAGGATCGCCGGTCCGGGAAGTTGATTGGGGAAGGCTCTAGGAAGGGAGATCTTTATCTCATGAAATTTCTTCAAATTCCAAAAACCTCTTTTTGTAATGTTGCCCAACATAAGGATATAAATGTTTGGCATAAACGCCTTGGGCATCCAAATATTGTCAAGCTTTCGTATTTACATTTTGCTAAAACCTTATGTAAAGACAATTTCAATTGTAATGATTGTATTCTTGGTAAAATGAGAAGCTTACCTTTTGGACAAAGAACTATGTTTTCAACTAAGCCTTTCGAAATTGTGCATTCGGATGTTTGGGGACAGGCACCCATTGTGTCTAAGGGAGGATTTTCGTATTATGTTATTTATGTGGATGATTTCTCAAGGTATAGTTAGATATACTTCCTCAAACATAAACATGAGGTTTTCTCTACTTTTAAGGTTTTTCACAAGTTAATACAAAATCAATTCAATAGTAAATTACAAATTCTTAGAACCGATTCCGGGGGAGAATATCTCTCAAATGATTTCAAAAGTTATATTGAAAATAATGGGATTGTTCATCAAAGGTCTTGTCCCAAAACTCCCCAACAAAATGGGTTGGCCGAACGAAAACATAGACACATAATTGAAACTACAAGAACTTTGCTAATTTCTCAAAAAATTTCAAAAAGATTTTGGGCCGAAGCGGCTCTTGCATCGGTTTATCTCATCAACCGACTTCCATCCAAAAACTTGAATCAAATATCTCCATATGAAATCTTGTATAAAAAAGAACCCGATTACAATAGGTTAAGAATTTTTGGTTGTAAATGTTTTGTTCTCACCGATAAGAATGATAAATTATCTCCCAAAGCTATTCCTTGTGCGTTTTTAGGATATTCGGAAACCCAAAAAGGTTTTAGGTGTTATGATATTAAGAATGATAAACTATATGTTTCAAGAAATGTAACCTTTTTAGAAAACATAAGTGGTTTTGAAGAACACAAAACCCATGAAGATAATGCCGATTATTCTTTTTTGTTTGAACTATTATCTAGAAATGAAGTTTTTTTTAGCGATGATGAATTAAATGAGAATGAGGATATAAGTGAAAGTATTCCTCAAACCATTCATGATGAAGAAGAAATGATAAATGAACCAATTACCTATACTCATAGAGATAAAAACACTTTTAGAAGTGCAATAGAGAAATATAGTGATCTTAGTGAATCTTCCAACAACTCTCGAAGAACTGAAAGATCTAGGAAAAATCCTTCTAGATTTATATCCTATGAGTCTTTTTCTCCAAAGCATAGGGCATGTCTTAGTGCCATTCACTCATATCAAGAACCTAGAAATTTTAAAGAAGCTAAGGAAATGATAGAATGGAGGGATGCCATGGACAACGAACTTAGAGCCCTCAACAAAGCCAAAACGTGGGTTTTTCAATGTCTTACAGAAGGAAAGAAAACAATAGGATGTAGATGGGTTTTTAAAGTCAAAACCAAGAGTGATGGCACTCTCAAAGATATAAAGCTCGTCTTGTCATAAAAGGATATAGTCAAGAATATGGCATCGATTACGAAGAAACCTTTGCTCCTGTTGCACGAATGGTTACTGTAAGGTGTTTGATCACCATTGCATCTATTAAAAAATGGAATATTAAATGGATGTTAAAAATGCATTTCTAAATGGGGACCTTAATGAAGAAGTTTACATGGATGCTCCCCCTGGTATGAACGTACCAAAGGGGAAAGTCCTTCGTTTGCAAAAAGCGCTTTATGGTTTAAAACAAGCCCCTAAGGCTTGGTATGATCGATTTAATGATATGATGGTTTTTCCTCATGCTACACTGACACTGCTCTGTTCGTCAAAAAGTCCGATGCAAGAATTGTGATTTTACTGTTGTATGTTGATGATATGTTGATAATAGGTAGTGACATAAAGGGCATCAGAAACATTAAAACCACTTTAAAAGAAATGTTTGAAATGTCAGACCTGGGGTATCTGACTTACTTTCTTGGTATCGAGGTAGCCTACTCTCATAGAGGCTATTTTTTGTCTCAAACTAAACTTGCCAGTGAGATTCTTGACAGATCAGATATTACTGATGATAAAATCTGTGAGACCCCAGAAATTGTGGGATAAAAAATGAAGATCGATGATGGGAAACCTTTGGAGGATCCTACCCCCTACCAGCAACTTGTGGGATCTCTAATGTATCTTAGCATCACAAGACCGGACATCTCTCATGCCGTGCATACTGCAAGCCAATTTCAGCATGCTCCTACATCCGTTCATATGAGTGCCGTTCTCCGAGTTGTCAGATACATAAAGGGAACTTTAAACAAGGGAGTTTTCCTTTCCTCATCTTCTGAGTTAAATTTGATTGCATATACTGACTCTGATTGGGGAGGTGACCCAAATAATCGTCACTCCACTACAGGCTTTTGCATTTTTTTAGGTGAATCCCTGATCTCATGGAGATGTAAGAAACAACAGAAGGTGTCTCTATCATCCACCGAAGCAGAATATCGTGCCATGGCGTCTACAACTATGGAGATTGTCTGGATTCATCAGTTGCTGCAAGACATGGGGATTCTAATTCAAGAACCCACAAAGTTATGTTGTGATAATAAGAGTGCAATCTATATTGCTAAGAACCACACGTTTCATGAGCGGACAAAGCATATTGAGATGGACTGTCATTATGTCCGTGAAGCATATCTACAAAAAGTCATCGATCTTCCTTATGTGACGTCCGAATATCAGTTGGCAGATTTCTTCACCAAGACGCTTTGCTCTCCAAGATTCAACTTTCTCCTTAGCAAACTTTCGGTCATTGTGCCCTAAGTTTGAGGGACGGTGTTAAAATGTATCTCTCTTTATGTAAATATTTACATATATATATATATATATATATAAAGAGAGATACATATACATATATACATCACGTATATATGTATATGTATCTATCTATATATATATATATGTAAATATATATGTTTCTTTTTTCTTGTAAAACCCGAAAGGGTATTTTAGTCATTTCTCTCCATTTTGCGCATATTCATAATTATGAATATGCTGTAATTCTTTTTCCTTTTTTTACTTTTCTTCTTTTCTTTTTTCTTTTCCATTTTTTTTGTCTTTTTTCTTTATTTCTTTGTTGACTCAAAGTCAACCTTGGAGGGCTCAACACTAGCTGTTGAGCCTCTCCAACGGTTAGAATTCTAACCGTTGGAGGGGCTCCAACAGCTAGTGGAGCCCCTCCAAGGCTCCTTTAAACTCTTATAAATAGGGGAGTTCCCCCTTTGTAAACTTCACTTCTTGGAGCTTTTGTTCTCCATTCTTCTCAATAAAATTCTTTATATTTTGTATGCCTTTGTGCATTTGAGTTTCTTTATTGTACCTTTGTGTACATTTGTTCTAAGTGTTCTTGTGCATTTGTGCACATTGGTGGTGTTGTGCTTATCGCACACTTTATCTCATTTTTGAGATATTTTCACAGTCCATACCCGCACGGGCATAGATTTTAACCTTCATCCCCGCCTCCATCCCGGTTTCATGCCCTTCATCCCCAGTGCAAACGGGGTGAGGCAGGGCGGAGACCCGTTGTCCCCCGGTCCGCTGCCATCCCTACTCTCAGGTAACCCTCCTCCCTCGTTGTGTTGTCTTCTACTTCTTCTTCTTCGTCCCCTTCATCTTCTTTTATTTTTTCGATCGATCGTTTTTCGGCAGACAAGGGCAAAGCCCCTGCCTCCCTCTTTGTTTCTGCTGTACACAGGGGAGGGGCCGGGCCCCCCTCCCTGTGTCCTCTGTTTGCAGGGGAGGGGTCGAGCCCCTCCCTGCTTCCTTTATACACAAGGAAGAGGCCGGGCCCCCCTCCCTGTGTCCTCTGTTCGCAGGGGAGGGGTCGAGCTCGTCCTTGCTTCCTTTGTGCCTTCCCAGCAGGCAGGGGCGAAGCCCCCCTGCCTCCCTCTAGATGTTGTCAGGCAGGAGCGAAGCCCCTGCCTCCCTTTTTGCTTTCGTCAGGCAGGGGCTTTGCCCCTGCCTCCTTGCTTTTTAGACAGACAAGGGTGAAGCCCTGCCTCTGTGTTTTCAGGCAGGCAGGGGCAGAGGCCCTACCCCCTGCCTCTTTTCTGCAGCAGACTAGTAGGGGCATGCCCCCTGCTCCTTTCGACACGACAGAAAACGGGCGGGGGCGCAGCCCCTTCCCTCCCTTTTTGAATTGGCAGGCAGGGGTTGTGCCCCTGCCCCTTCTTACTTCCATTTTCTTTTTACATACTAATGTGTTGTACCTTCACATCTTACACAATTGAGCCCTCTCGTGCCCCGCGGCCTGAGACTGTCATTACGTACACCCGAAGACGTGTGTTACCTCGCGACTCCCCAAGGTAGGAGAAAGTTGAGCAAAGGACAATGGACGAATTAAAAATTAAAGCAATTAAAATTAAAAGAATTAAAAATGAAAAAGAAAGGACCAAGGACAATATATATGTATACATATATCTATATATGTACGCCTTTAACTCAAGGATGCGGTTTCGTGATCCTTGTCCTTTTTACTTTCCCGTCTTTACTGATTTTTGTTGCCGTCGTGCTTGATGTGTCCAGGTTTTTCTTTCCGTGTTTACTTTCTTGTCTTTACTGGTTTTTGTTACCGCTGCGCTTGATGTAACCAACCTTTTCTTTTCGTATTTACTTTTCCGTCTTTACTGCTTTTTGCCTTTACTATTCTTGTCTTTACTTTGCTGTCGCGCTTGATGTGCACAGGCGCTTTTTCTCATTTAATTCCTGTCCTTACATTCATGTCTTTACTTTCCTATCGTTATCGTTCTCTGTTACCACCACCCTTTATGCGCATAGGCTTTGCTTTCGCACTTTTGTTTTCTGCTTCTTTCCTTGCCGCCCTACTTTGGGCATAGTCTCTTGTGACTCCTCCCATGCAAGCCTCGCAAGAACACCTACCAACTTCGCTCTTTGCCAGAAAGACGCGAAGTTGTGTACAGGTGCTTTAGCCTCGAGAAGAGAATTCCCCGTACGGAGCTTCGGCTTTTCGAGCGTGCAGTTGTGCAAAGCCAAGCTAAAGCATTCTAGCATCTGGCGCTGCCCCGAGTCGATGCACTTGGAAGAGAGATTTCGGATTCGTGGTGATCCTAGAACATATATGATATTATTTGTTTTGCAAAATTTTAGCATGCCAAACCTATTGTTGTACATCATGTTATTGCGAAACTCTTTGTTAGGTTGTCCTCGAGAAACCCATACCCCTATCATTGTAACCATACCTTTAGACATATATGATTCTGCGATGAGTAGGATGAGAACTCGTTGATAGCCTCAAAGCGTGCAAGGTGCACCTGTTGAAACACATAAGAATGATGATGATTCGCCTTCACAGGTAAGATGCTCGAGTGGGTCTAACAGACTAGAGAATATAGGATGGAGCATCAATTAAGTAACCCCTGACGTGCCCATTTATCTCTTGTTTCGATTAAAGGAGAGAATGGATGGTACAAAAACTTCGATGAACAGGTTGTTAACAGCCACCCTTCGGGTAAATGACTCGGTGTCCCAGTTATCAGAGTTAGGGAACGGGACTACCAAAAAATATCCTAGGTGGTAGATCCCATGGACTTCTGCAAAAGTAGGATGCAACCGTGGTCACGAATGCCTTTGAGGAATCCTCTCTTGGTCACTGACCATCCCCTTAGGAGCGGACGCATATAGCAATTCGGGGTATCATAAAATACATAGCATAATAAACCCCCGGATCAGTCTCGACTATTTCTATGTTTCGCGTTTGTGCGTACCCATAGGCCAGCTAATATTGAAACAAAGAATATCTTGTTCACAATAACTGTTTGAACATGCATTTTTTAGAATGATAAATTGTTCGTTGTACATGCTTATAATCTGTGTCAGTTGATGATTGTTCGTTAATTGCTATCCGCTTGTGGAATCAATTATCCATGTTAGAAGTAGATTTTTTTTTATTTGCATAAGATAATTGCTCATGCTAGCGTAGCTAAATTTTTGTTTTACACTGTTTATAATGTTAGTGTAGCTTAATTATTGTTTTAAACTGCTTATCATGCTAGCATAACATGTCCTACTCTATTTTTTATTTCATATTGTCTTTCTTGCGTACCTACCAGTTTTTCGTGAAACTGACCCATTTTATGGGCGTAGGTGACGAGTAGGTTTATCAAACAGCCGATGGCGGGATGTGAGATGGCCTAAGACTTCACTCATCTGCTCGCAGTTTTGTGTCTGGAACACCTGTTTTAGTTAGAGTTTTGTATAAGGAGAAACCCTAACTTTTATCCAACGAATAGTTTTCATAATGAATATTTGACTCACTAATTTTCCTGTTAAAATGTTTTTGATAATGATGTTTTGATGATGGATTTTTACGGTAACGTGCCCAAAGTTGTCAACTTGTTTTGCTTTTCAAAAAAATTGTTTTCGCTGATAAAAACTCTGAAAAATGAAAGGTTTTCTAAGTATTTTAAAAAAAAGTTTACAAGTTGGAAATTTTGGGGCATTACAGTGGGGAGGGTATATATAATTTTTAACAGTTTTAAGTCAACACTACGTGTATGTGTGTGCATTTATGTATTATATATATAATATAGATAAAACTAGACTTGGTTAAGGTTAACTGAATCTACTTTTAGACAAAAATGGACCTCAGTGTGGTTGACTTCACCTAACAAAAAGGAAGTTGTATCCAAGTGACGCACCTGCATGGATGGGGGTGCAACACGGTTGCGGTGCCCAGTTTGAAGAGTTTGTGTTACATAGAACAAGGGTCTAGGTTTGTGCAACCAATTAACCTCAATCATATCCCACTAGTCCCAAGTCATTGTCAGGTTAGCCTCAACCCGACCCAAACCCGACCATGTATCTATTCAACCAACGTATGGATTATAACCTATGTCACATAGGTGCGGGTTCGGATGCAGGTGTTGGTACAGGTGTGGATGCGGCGATGCGGCACTTTAAAAAAACTTAGGTGCGGGGAAGGTATATATATAATTTTTAACAATTTTAAGTTAACACTACGGGTATGTGTGTGCATTTATGCATTTATATATATAATATAGATAAAAATGGACTTGATTAGGGTTAACTAAATCTACTTTTAGATAGAAATGGACCTCAGTGTGGTGGACTTCACCTAACACAAAGGAAGTTTGGTCCAAGTGTCGCACCTGCATAGGTGCGGGTGCAACGCAGGTGCGGTGCCTTGTTAGAAGAGTCCGTGTGACAGATCATAACATTTCAAAATGTTATCAATAGAGACAAGAAGCAATTGAATAGATAACTTCCAAAAGTTTCACTATTAATCTCGCTTGTGGTATTGTATACTTGGATTTGCATGTAATACATTGCATAGTAAGTGAGAACAATCTAAGCAACCATATATCAATCTTAATCATGATACCTGAATTAAATTTTACAAACCTCTGGAAATAGAATATCTAGGATAAACCTTCTTATCAGGCTTCCTGATTGGTTCATGGACACCAAAAATTTCTGAGAAACGTAAAACCACCATTCCATCTTCTATACACAATACAGGCAAGGAAGAACCACTTTTTGCATTTAACTCTGCCTTTGCAGCCTCCTGTTCATCCTGATTGTTACATGAAAGATGCATATAGTCAAAAGAACAAATAATGAAAGAGAAAAAATGAACATAAATTTTGAAGCACAGAAAAAAAAGGCAGATACACTTCACATAAAGTTCATCATCTCCAAATGACGTATCAATAACATGTGCGTCATATGAAATGTACTCATCTTGAAACGAACAGCATCTTCTGAAAAAAAAAATCTGCAGTACCACAGAAAATAATAGAACAATGTAACAAATAGCGTAATGAAGTCCCATACTGTAAGTTAGTCTAACTACTGCAGGAACATATGCAATTTATTTTCTTTGCCATGTTACAGCAGTGGTATTCTTGTAATTTTGGTTTCATTCGTTTTTCCTCTTTACCTGCCACTTATTGGTGGCACTATTATAAATAGTGCAATACTTGTGTCTATTTTTTAGAACCCACATTAGGGCTTCATTCACAAATAAGATCTCAACAGTCCACCCCTCACCAAAAGAACTATTGTTCCACGCATGATATGTAAAATAAACTGAAGCACTCAGAATATTTCTAAAAGATGAAGAATACAAGAATGGCTAGACTGGCTAATTCAGAAATCAAGAATAGCACACAGATGTGCAAGTGTTCTCACTTCTCAGATTGTGTTCATACTTCATACTTCTACGGCAAAAGTACTAGTTTCAAATCAACATCAGAATCGTGAAAATGCAGAAATCTAAGAATATTCAAGAATGGTAGAGACTATGGACTACCATTATTTCAGACACCGACTATAAGATCGAAGCATTCACATGACACAGAACAAGGTTCATCTTCAATCTTTCGATGTTCTTGAGTTTCATATGATGCTTCTTGTCATGACAAACAAGATCCAACAAAGTGATATAGCACCACTACTTCCCTAACACAGGCCCATAAAGTCATTGATGCAAAACAGTTAGATGACAAAGTGATGATGCTTTAGAAGTTACAACTGCATTATATTCTGCAACTAGACATGCAATGACATTCTTTTTTCCTGCCAGTGAATCCTATAAGCACCTAGGCACACAGTGACAAGAGAGGTCAAATGCCTATGCTGCATCAAGGAAAGAACTCTGAATATAAGAGCATCTAAGACTGACAGACATAAGGGTGATAAGCCTTGCAGATGAAAGCGTGAAGAATCCTTGCAAACAATCAAGTTTTCAAGTAACTTGATACTTCAAATGCTCAAGACACACAATAGCATTCAAATGCTTTACACCACCAAAGAAAAGAAGTGCAATAAATGCACAGTGTTTATAAGCTTAAGGAGACAAAACTCCTTATTGTAATAATGCTTTTCAATGGGCTCACACAGCCCTTATTTATAAGGCCTATTGACTCTTGAAGAGTCGTTGGGTTATTCCCTACGGCTCTAATTAGAGCCGTTGGGAATCAGCCCAACGATTCTTTCTTTTTAAATGTGTACCTGACTGTTGTACACTGTACACAGTCAGCACTATGTACAGAAATAGTACATAGAAAAAAAATGAAAAATTACAAGAATAAGAAAAATTAAAAAAGGAAGAATTACAATCATATTAAAAAACATGAATATGCGTAAAATGAAAAAATGACTAAAATAACCCTACAGCTAATACAAGAATATATATATATATATATATAAAGTAGATAGATACATGTACATATATATGAAATATATATATGTATCTTCTTTTATACATATAAAATATATATAGAAAATACTTTGTCTTATGAGTTGCAATTTAACACCCCCTCTCAAACTTAAGGCATAATGACTGAAAGTTTGCCAAGAAGGAAGTTGAATCGCGGAGAGCACAACGATTTGGTGAAGAAATCTGCCAGCTGATATTTTGAAGTTACATATGGAAGATCTATGACTCCTTTTAGATATGCTTCTCGGACATGGTGGGAGTCCATCTCGATGTGTTTGGTCCGCTCATGAAATATGTGGTTTTTGGCAATATAAATTACACTCTTGTTGTCACAACATAGCTTGGTGGGTCCTTCTACATTAATACCCATATCTTCTAGTAGCTGATGAATCCATTCAATCTCCATGGTAGTAGTTGTCATGGCTCAGTATTCAGTTTCGATAGAAGATAACGATACCTTTTGTTGTTTTTTATTTCTCCATAAGATTAGTGAGTTCCTAAAAGCACACAAAAGCCAATGATGGAGTGACGGTTGTTTGGATCTAGGAGTGGCAATCGGGTCGGGTTGGCGGGTCAGAATACCTCAACACGAACACGAGCCATTTATTAAACAGGTCGGATGTGGCAAACACGAACACGACCCATTTATTAAACGGGTAACCCGACACGACACAGTTAACCCGTTTAATAAACGGGTCGGGTCGACACGACACGACGACTCGTTTATTAAATGGGTTGACCCGATAACAGCACAGGCGCACACCTGGCCCGTTGGAGTTAGGGTTAGATAAGTTAATATATATATATATATATATATATATATATATATATATATATATATATATATATATAAACGGGTTGCGGGTTGACGGATTCGTGTAAACGGGTTGACCCGCCCGCCTAACCCGTTTATTAAACGGATCAAACGGGTTGGCGGGTTGGCATACCCCTAACACGAACACAACCCGTTTAATAAACAGGTTAGGCGGGTCGACCCGTTTACGACACAAACCCGTTTAAGCCAAACCCTAACCCGGCTAAGAAGCGGGTTGGCAGGTCGGGTTGGCGGGTCGAGTCAGATTTTGCCACCCCTATTTGGATCACCTCCCCAATCAAAGTCAGTATACAACAACAACAACAACAACTACGCCTTCATCCCAAAACAATTGGGGTCAGCGATATGAACCAAAAAAGAAATTCATTTTGGGTCTTCCACATGAATCCTTTTCCTCCAATCATTTCTATCCAACGCCATGTCCTCGGTGAGGTTCAAAGCATTCATATCCTTTCCTATCATCTCCATCCAAGTCTTCCTAGGCCTACCCCGACCTCTTTTAACTAATATATTTTCCCATTTCTCCAACCTTCTAACTGGAGCATCATTAGGCCTTCGCCGAATATGTCCAAACCACCGTAAACGATTCTCTCGCATCTTATTTTCAATGGGTGCAACACCTACCTTCTTACGTATCTCTTCGTTCCGAATCTTATCTTTTATTGTATTTCCACACATCCATCTAAGCATCCGCATCTCAGCTACACTCATTTTTTGAATATGATGTCTCTTGGCAGCCCAACATTCCGTACCATATAGAAAAGCGGGTCTAATAGTCGTCCTATAAAACTTTCCCTTCAACTGCAATGGCATTCTACGATCGCACAACACTCCAGTAGCACTTTTCCAATTCATCCACCCAACCTTTATCCTATGATTTACATCTCCATCAATTTCTCCATACTTTTGAATGATGGATCCCAAATATTTGAAATAATCATTCACCGGTATATCTTGCTCACCAAGCTTCACTACACTCCCATCACTACCTCGTTGCTTACTAAACCGACATTCCATATATTCTGTCTTACTCTTACTCAACTTAAAACCTCTTGCTTCCAATGTCTGCCTTCATAATTCTAACTTATCATTAACCCCAACTCTAGACTCATCAATCAAAACAATATCATCAGCAAACAACATACACCACGACACATTTTCTTGAATTGATCTCGTAAGCTCATCCATCACTATAACAAATAGGAAAGGGCTTAAAGCAGATCCTTGATGTGACCCAACCGTTATAGGAAAATTGGTTGTCACCCCTCCATAAGTGCGGACATTGGTTACTACTCCTTCGTACATATCTTTAATTATAGTAATGTACTTGAGAGAAACACCTTTCTTCATCATTGTCTATCAGAGAACATCCCTAGGTACTCTATCGTATGCCTTCTTCAAATCAATAAAAACCATATGCAAATCTTTGTTTCTCTCTCTATTTCTCTCAATAAGTTATCTAAGAAGATGTATAGCTTCCATAGTTGATCTTCCAGGCATAAAACCAAATTGATTCTCCGATATCATGACAACTTTCCTCAACCTAGACTCAATCACCCTCTCCCAAAGTTTCATAGTATGACTCATGAGTTTTATACCACGATAGTTTGTGCAATCTTGTATATCACCCTTATTCTTATATAAAGGCACCAAAGTACTCTTCCTCCACTCATTAGGCATCTTATTTGTTCGCCAAATCAAGTTAAAAAGATTTGTCAACCATTCTAAACCTTTCTCTCCCAAGCATTTCCAAGCCTCGATATGTATACCATCTGGGCCAACTGCCCTTCTTGATTTCATTTTCTTCAAAGCCTCTGCAATTTCTTTCTTTTGAATCTTGCGCATGAAGTCACGATTTATCTTATGAAAAGGAATGGAGAAGTCTCCAAGATCTTGAGCATGACTATCATTAAATAGCTTATCAAAATAATCTTTCCATCTCTCCTTAATCTCCTCATCTTTGACTAAAACCCTTTGCGTTTCATCTTTGATACATCTAACCATACCCAAATCCTTCGATTTCCTATCTCTCATCTTTGCAAGCCTATAAATATCCTTCTCGCCTTCTTTGGTATCCAACTTGTCATAAACCTCCTTATATACCTTAGCCCTCGCGTTTCGAACAACTTTTTTAGCTTCCTTCTTTGCTATCATATACTTCTACAATCAAAGTCAGTATAAGCTATTAAATTTAATTCAGATGAAGAGGATAAAAATACTCCCTTATTCAACGATCCCTTTATGTATCTGATGATCCGCAAAATTACACTCATATGAATGAATGTTGGTGCATGTTGAAATTGGCTAGCAGTATGAACTGCATGTGAAATATTTGGTCTAGTAATACTCAGATACATCAAGGATCCTACAAGTTGTTTGTAGAGAGTGGGGTCTTTGAGAATAATTCCATCATCAATTTTCACTTTGGTTCCTACTATAGCAGGAGTTTCACAAATTTTATTATCTGTAATATCTAACCTGTCAAGAATCTCAGAAGCGAGTTTAGTTTGAGATAAAAAATAACCTCTATGTGAATATACAACTTCAATTCCTAAAAAGTAGGTCAGAAATCCTAAGCCAGACATTTCAAATTTATCTTTTAAAATAGACTTTATGCTCTTAATTCCTTTAGAATCGCTTCCGGTTATTAACATATCATCGACATATAGAAGCAATATTACTATTCCTGCGTTGGATTTTCTGACAAATAAAGTGGTGTCAGTAAAACATGAGGAGAAACCATTTTTCAACATTAAGAGTTAAATCAGTCATACCAAGCATTGAGAGCTTATTTTAGTCCATAAAGTGCTTTCTGGAGATGAAGTATTTTTCCTTTAGGAGTCTCCATTTCTGAAGGAGCATCCATATACACTTCTTCATTAAGATTGTCATTTAAAAAGGCGTTTTTAGCATCCATTTAGTAGATGTTCTATTTTTTAATAGAAGCGATGGTAATAAGGCATCTGACAGTAACCATTCGTGTAACAGGGACAAATGTTTCTTTATAGTTAATTCGGTATTTTTGACTATACGCTTTGGCACACCCATCTACACCCTATGATTTTCTTACCCTTAAGAAGATCTTGAAATTCCCAGGTCTTCGCTTTTCTGAGAGCTCTAAGTTCATTATCCATAGCTTCTCTCAATTCAATACATTTTTTGGCTTCTTCAAAGTTTTTGGGTTCTACATATGAGTGAATGGCACTAAGGCAAACTCTATGTTTAGGTGTGAATGAATCATAAGAAATGAACCTAGAAGAAACTTTTCTATTTCTCTCAGTTCTTCGTGGATTTTCCTTATCCGAAAAGGTAGTTCCACTAGATTTGTTATATTTTTCTATTGCACTTCTAAAACTATTTTTATCTGTATGGGAATATGCGATAGGATCTCTAGATGTTCCTTCATTAATATGTTGATAGATAGGTGGGTGTAATAAAGAGTTATTTTCCTCAACTTCATTATCACTAGAGTCATTATGTGGGAACTCATCATCACTAGCATCATCATTTTTAGATAATAACTCAAATAAAAAGGAATAATCCACATTTCTTCATGAGGTTCACATCTTTCAAAACCACTAACATTTTTCAAAAAACTCACATTTCTGGACATATATAATTTATCGTTTTTAATATTGTAACATTGAAACCCCTTTTGAGTTTTGGAGTAACCAAGAAAAGAACATGTGATAGCTTTTGGTGAAAGCTTGTCATTCTTGTCCGTAAGAACAAAACATTTGCATCCAAAAATTCTTAACCTATTATAATCAGGTTCTACAGTGTACAACATTTCAAAAGGCGAAATTTTGTTTAAATTTTTTGATGGAAGCCGATTTATGAGATAGACAAATGTGAGAGTTGCCTCGGCCAAAAAAAATTTGGTATGTTTTGCGAAATGAGAAGGGTTTGAGTAGTTTCAATAATATGTCTATGTTTTCTTTCGGATAATCCATTTTGTTGAGGTGTTTTCGGATAAGATTTTTTATGGAGAATACCATAACTCTTAAGATATCTTTTGAATTCATTTGATAGGTATTCTCCTCCAGAGTCAGTTCTAAGATTTTCAAGTCACCATTAAATTGATTTTTGATCATCATATGATATGTTTTGAATGTCGTAAATACCTCATGTTTGTGCTTAAGAAAAACTATCCAACAATATCTAGTGTAATCGTCAACAAAAATCACGTAATATAAAAAAAACTTTTGATAAAACAGGTGTCGGTCCCCATACGTCTGAATGGACAATGTCAAATGGTCTTGTTGTAAGCATAGATCTTTGATTGAAAGATAAACTTCTCATCTTTTCGAGAGTACAATCATTACAAGTGAAATCACTTTTACAAAGATGTTTAACAAAAGGTAAATAAGAAATTTTCACAATATTGGGATGTCCAAGCCTTTTATGCCATACATTAATATCTTTATGTTGGACAACATTACAAAAAGGGTTTTTTTTTAATTTGAAAGAAGTTGACATAGTATAGATCTCTCTTCCTAGAGTCTTTTTCAATCAACCTCCCAGACTGGCGATCCTGTATCTAACATTTATCAGATGAGAATTTTATATCACATCCATGGTCCGAGAGTTGAGAGACCGAAAGCAAATTTAAGTCCAATTTTGGTATAAATCTAATTATTGGGATAAAAAAACCTTGTTTTTCAAAATTTCTAATTTCTTTGATTTCAAGAGAAGTTTCATCTGCAGTTGAAACAAAGGATGGAGAAAAAAAATTTGAATATTCGGAAAAAGAACAAATACTTGAAGACATATGAAAGGAGGCACCCGAATCTAAGAGCCAAAAACTCTTACCAGGAGGAGAAAGTTGACATGGAGGCTCCGGAAATTGCCCCCTTGAGAAGAGGTTGAATCGCTTCCACAATTTGATGTAAAGAGAGAGCTCCATTGAAAGAAGATGAACTTTCTTCCTTTTGGGGTTGGGATGTGATAGTCATGGCTAGCAACTTCTTCCAATTTTGACAAACCGGCTTGATGTGCCCCGGTTCCTTACAAAAGTGGGACACAATTTTTCTATAATCTCTTTGTACGCCTTGCCCACTATTTTCTTTTGCTCCTTGATTTTGATTTTTGAAGTGGGGAGGTTTGTAGGTTCTCAAATTGTTTCCCGGTCTTGAAATGACATTAACACCTTCACCTTCTTCTTGGTTGGAAGGTGTAGCAAGAACACTTGGGTTATTTTTGTTTATACCCATACGAGTCTCTTCCCCACTTAATTTAGTGATTACATCTTTAAGAGAAGAGGTAGTAAAGGCGGAAAGAAGGGAGGATCATATTTGTTCAAATTTGGGTCTAAGCCTATTTAGAAAGTTGAAAAAATGATCATCTTCTAATTGTTTATGCCTAAGCTTAATGACTTCACCAGTCTATTTGGGTTCAAGCATGGCAAGCTTATCTCAAATGGAGGACACCTCCGCGAAATACTCTCTAATAGTCATTTTGCCTTGTTGGAGGGTCAAAGCCCTTTTTTGAAGATAGTACTTGTGGGACAAGTCTCTTGAAGTGTACATTTTTTCAAGATATTGCCATGCTTGAGAGGCTTTTTTGAATTTGATAATGTTGGCATTGATTCTTGTTTCAATGGATGAGAAGATACATGATAGGATTTTAAAATTTCTCATCTCTCATTCCTCATATTTCTTACAATAGTCTTCAAGCGCTTTGATTCTCTCTTCACCTTCAAGAATCTTTATTTCTCCTCTTTCTACCAAAGTAATCATTGGTTCCGGTTCCGGTATTGATACTTGGACATATCCCCAAAGCCCTTTACCCTTGATATGTGCTTCCATATTACTGGCCCAAATATGATAATTTGAGCCATTGAGTTTGAACCCAAGAGAGAAGTGAGAGTCTTTTTCCCCCATTTTGAAAAGAAAGGAATACAGAGTGAAGAAGATCTTACCACAAGTGAGTCTTTAGAGCTTACTTGATGTGGTATGATTCTTTCGATATATATATATATATATATATATATATATATATATATATATATATATATATATATATATATATATATATTGCAAGTGGTCTCCACGCCAAGGATCAAGAGAAAGGTAAGTGCATGCTTTTCGAGGCACACGATCTTCTTCAATAATCACCTTCCTTCTTCAATAATTCCCAACGACTCTAATACCATGTGAAGAATCCTTGCAAACAATCAAGTTTTCAAGTAACTTGATACTTCAAATACTCAAGACACACAATAGCATTCAAATGCTTTACACCATAAAAGAAAAGAAGTGTAATAAATGCACAGTGTTTATAAACTTAAGGAGACAAAACTCCTTACTGTAATAATGCTTTTCAATGGGCTCACACAACCCTTATTTATAAGGCCTATTGACTCTTGAAGAGTAGTTGGGCTATTCCCAACAGCTCTAATTAGAGTCGTTGGGAATCAGCCCAACGACTCTTCTTTTTTAATGTGTACCTGACCTTTGTACACTGTACACAGTCAGCTACTGACTGTGTACAGAAATAGTACATAGAAAAGAAAAAAAGAAAAATGAAAATTACAAGAATAAGAAAAATTAAAAAAGGAAGAATTACAATCATATTAAAAAACATGAATATATCTAAAATGAAAAAATGACTAAAATAACCCTACAGCTAATACAAGAAAGAAATATATATTTTATATATATAAGTAGATAGATACATGTACATATATATGAAACATATATGTATATGTATCTTCTTTTATACATATAAAATATATATAGAAAATACATTGTCTTATGAGTTACAATTTAATAGAAAGAAACCAGAGGATCAGGTTTACAACAACTTCATCACTTAAGATGAGGAGGAAAAACTTGTTTATTATTTGAAAGGGCACCGAATGCCACTAGGGTGGTCAAGGAGCCATCAGCTTGAAGGATGTGGCAAATAAAAAATGCATATCTTTATTCATTCAAGCACAAGGAAGCAGAACATCAACCAACTTCCACCAAAATAAAGCATTCTCGAGAGTCCTAAGATCATTTGTGCACGTGTGTGTGTGAGAAAGAGAGAGAGAAAGCTTATTAACATTACAAAATTTATGGCAACTCATAACAATGTCATCCAATTATGAGAATACAAGAATGATGTAAGGAAATGGAAGCCTCCAAAAAGCCCACCAATGAATCAAAATGGACAAAAAAAGAGCCACAAAGGGGCTCAAAGAAAAATCACAAAACCCACAAAGGGGCACACAATAGAGAATTCACAAAGAGGTAATAAATATATTTTATTGAAGCTCAAATATGCTAGAAGCATAGAAAGAATGATGGGGTCACCCCCTTTTATATACAAGAGCAAGGGCTCACAGAGCCGTTGGAACTAGTCCAACGGCTATAATTATAGGCGTTGAACTAGCTCCAATGGCTAGTCAGCTCAGTCAACTTTGTGTTGACTGGTCAAACTAGAAAAGAAACAGAAAATAAAAAAGAAAAAAAGAAAATACACAAAATATATAATATATATGTATATATGTATGTAACACTTATACACACATATATATATCATATACATATGTTATACATATATGTATAACATTTGAACACTTTTCCTCAAACTTACGGTAGAATAACTTAAAGTTTGCCTAAGAAAAATTGAAATCTAAGAGCAGCGAGAGGTTTAGTAAAGAGATTTGCCAATTGATACTCTGATGTAAGGCAAATCAATAGTGATATTTAGATACTCCTCTCATACATGGTGACAATCCATCTCAATATGTTTGTGCGCTTATAAAAGGTCTGGTTGCTGGCAATGTAGATGAAACTTTTGTTTTCACAACACATTCGTGAGCCTCTAGATACTTGAACTTCCATATTGGCCAACAATCTTTTATGCCAGACTACTTTCATCGTTGTTATAGTCATGGCTCAGTATTCAACTTCATTCGAAGAAAGAAAGACTTTTTGTTGCTTCTTGCATTGCCATAAAATCAGAGATTCACCTAAAAAGACACAAAAAATTGTGGTTGAGTGTCTGTTATTGAAATCACCTCTCTAGTCAGCATCAGTATAAGCAATTAAATATAAATTAGATTAAGCAAACAAGAAAATGCCTCGATAAATAAAAGACAATATATTTAATAATATGCAAAACATCTCCCATGTGAACCGAAGTAGGATAATGTTGAAATTGACTAGTTGTGTGTATTGTTAGAATATTGGTGTCCTCTCTCTATGTATATGCTCTTATATATGTGTCATATGTATATAAGTATATATATATATATGCATATATATGTATATATAATATACTTTTTTTATATCGTAATAGGTAATGTCCTCTAGGGCATTTTAGTCTTTTTCTCTTATAATAGGTTTTGTTCTCAAGGGACAGATTTTCTGTTTTTCTTTATTTTTATTTTTATTTTTGTGTTGTCTTATCCCAAAGACCAAGGGTATTAAGGTCCTTGCCCTTAGAGTCGTTGGGAGCTCCCAACGACTCTATGGGAGCTCCTTATTGTATATAAGGGACCTGTCCCAACTTTTTTTAATGCTTTTCTTAATCATTCATGCTCAATAAGATGTATATTTTTTATATTCTTGTGTTCCTCTCTTTAATTCTTTGATGTCTTGAATGCACTTAGTGCTTGTGTAATGCCTTTGTGCTCTTGTATTGTCCTTTAGTTAGACTTGTGTATGTGTATGTGCATGTGCACTTTGTGTTTATGATCTTGTAAGCCACTAGAGGCCCTTATTTTTTTATTTTCGCGTATTTCATTACATGGTATCAGAGCAAAGAAATCCTTCTTGGTATTTTTCTTTTTTTAGGTCTTTGAATTCTTTGGTTCATATTTCTGCTTCGTGAAGGTTCATGATCGTTGTGTGGCTTGGATTAAAGAGAAATCTTGACATGATAAGTATCTTAAATCTTGAGTGTTACTTGAATTATCTATCTCTTGCATTATGCATGAGAAAGCAATCATTTTTCTTATCTTTTAAAAAGTAATTTGTTAATTTTGTTAAAAACTAAAATCTTTAAATGTTTTTCAAAATTATTGTTGGGTTTATTTTTATTAAATGTTTTATAAGGTTTATAAAATTTGTTTGATCGTATGAAATGGTATATGTGTATGCTTTTATGAGATCTAGTTTGAATCTTAAATTTTTGAACTCGATTTATTTAATATGTACGTATACGATCTAGTATTCTTGAGCATGTGTATTCGAACACTTCATGGTTATAAATGTCAAATTATGTTCGTATTTTTTTTTATATTGAAATTTGTCTTGTTTTTTTAAAATTTGTCAAATACTTTAAAATTATTTGAAATATTTATTTTAAAATGGTTTTGTGTGTCATTCACAAGCATGATTTTATGAGATTTTGCTTAACTTGTGTTTGAATTTTCTTTCTTTTCTCTTTGATGTATTCTTATGTGAAACACAAAATATTTTGTGAAGTATTAAAAATTATGTGGTTAGGATCATCGTAATCAAGGACACCATGTTATTTTTGGAATTTAAATAAATGATTTTTATATTGATATATGATCCTTGTGCACTTGTGATTGTCTTACATACACATTGATGAATGAGATTGTCTAGATGGTGGTCAAACTATTGTTGAGGTTTGCAAAATATCATTTCTTGATATCTATGGGATTTTTAAATCTCTTTATATTTTTTGTAAGTTGTTTTCTCTTGAAAGGTTTACTTGTAAGTGGTCCATACGTGATTTTTTCATTGATTATAAACTATTGCATGGTTTATTCATATATGCATTAGTTGTATGAATAATATTGCTTCTAAAATGTAATAGTTGATTGATCTATGTTTGTCAGATTTGTCTTTTCTTAATCTTTATTAAATTATCTGAATTATGTGTTGTGATTTGTGAGATTGTTTTCTTTCATTATTATGTACATTAAATATGCTTTAATTGCATGTTGGATATATATATGTTTCATATTCATTATCTTGTTCATATTGCTGTATGCATAATTTTAATTAACTTCTCTTTTCTTGAGGACTCTTTTGAATTGTTATTGTTGAGAGTAAGGAGAGATGCACAACAACCAAGGTAGAGAGAGAGAGAAAGAGAGAGAGAGAGAGAGAGAGAGAGAGACGGCTGGAGAATAATCTAACTTCTTCAATTCAATTAGGGCTACTCTCTATATTAAATAGAGATAGTCCAAAGAACACAATTACACCCAGGTCCCTCATTAAAGAATAAGATTCAAATAACCTCTAGTTTAGAAAAACTTATTTAATAAAAACATCATAAAAACATCTTAGTCTCAACACTCCCCCTCAAGCTGGAGCATAGATATCAATCATGCTCAGCTTGTCACAACACTTTGAGAAATTTGGTCTCGCCAGGGCTTTGGTAAAAACACCAGCTATTTGATCTTCGGAAGATACATGATCGGTGCAAATATACCCAGCCTGAACCAAGTCGCGGATATAGTGACAATCAACTTCAATATGTTTAGTCCTTTCATGAAATACTGGATTGCTGGCAATATATGTAGCAACCCTACTGTCACACATCATCAACATAGGTAGGGATACTTTCTCCTGAAGCTCGGTCAAGACTGATTTTACCCACATAATCTCAGCTGCAGTCTGGGCCATTGCTCGGTATTCAGATTCAACACTCGACCTGGCTACAACGGTTTGTTTCTTACTCCTGCAGGTAACAAGATTTCCTCCCACAAACACACAAAATCCAGATGTTGACTTCCTATCTTCAACAGATCCTGCATAATTCGCGTCAGTGTAAGCAACAACGTCCAAAGATGGATTTCGTTTAAACAACAGACCTTTACCAGGAGATGCCTTTAAGTACCGAATAACCATCATAGCTGCATCCCAGTGAACTTTTGTAGGTTTGTCCATGAACTGACTGATTTTACTCACAGCTAATGAAATGTCAGGCCTAGTAACAGTCACATATAGTAACTTACCCACCAAGGATCTAAAGCTGACACTGTCCACATACTCAGACTTCTCATCGAACATGTGAGTTTTGGGATTCATTGGAATATTAGTTGACTTGGCTCCTAGCATTCCAGTCTCTTTTAATAAGTCCAACACATACTTTCTTTGAGACAACACTAAGCCCTCTTTGTTTCTTGCAACTTCGATACCCATAAAATATCGTAGGTGACCAAGATCTTTAGTAACAAAGTGTTTCTGAAGATGATCTTTTGTGGCAGAAATATCTTGGGCACTGCTCCCTGTTAATATGATGTCATCGACATATACCACCATAACAACAATTCCAACACTGGTTTTCTTGATGAACAAAGAGTGATCTGAAGCGGACCTGACAAAGCCAAAACTCGATATTACCTCAAATAATTTGTGAAACCATGCCCTTGGACTCTGCTTCATGCCATAAATAGCCTTCTTCAACTTGCACACCTTCTTACACTCCCCCTAACCTCGAAGCCTGGGGGTTGTTGCATGTAGACAGTTTCATGCAAATCCCCATACAAAAAGGCATTCTTGACATCCAACTGAAACAAGGGTCATCCATGGTGCACAACAACAGAAAGAACAAGACGAATAGTGCCAAGATGAGCAACTGGGGAGAAAGTTTCAAAAAAGTCAATACCATAAGTCTGAGTATACCCTTTTGCAACCAACCGGGCTTTGTACCGTTCAATTGACCCATCCGAGTTATATTTAATAGTATATACCCACTTGCAGCCAACAATATCAACATCAGTTGGAGGATCCACCAAATCCCAAGTGCCCCTAGAACATAGGGCATCCATCTCATCCTTCATAGCCTGCATCCATTTGGGGTCGAATAGAGCCTGACTGTGATGAAGCGGAACAGAGGAGGCAGACAAAGCCGAGATAAAATTCTTCATAGAAGCCCCAAGATTAACTTCAGAAACAAACTGAGAAATGGGATGAAGGGTGCACTGTCTTTTCCCTTTTCGCAGAGCAATAGGAAGATCCTCATCAACAGCAGAAACTTCAGTATGCTCAGAGATACTAACTTCAGGAGAAGGAGATAATGGGGGCATGGAGGTAGGTGGTAACCTGTGAGTATACACTATAGGAGGGTTTCTGTATCGAGACTCCCCAGAAGATGGAGCCACAGGCTTTGGAGTGAACGACTCTAAAGGAAAAGGGGGAATTGGCAGAGGAAAAACATCACCCTGACTATTTTGTAACCTTGGAGTAGTACTCGAAAAATAAGGAATAGACTCAAAGAAGGTAACATCCGCACTGACATACTCTTTATGAGATATAGGGTCATAGCAACGATATCCTTTTTGGTTCTTAGGATACCCAAGGAAAACACATTTAATAGACTGAGCAACAAGTTTATCGCAATCAGGACCCAGCTTATGCACAAAACACACACATCCAAAGACTTTAGGGGGGATAGGGAAGAGAGGAGCCTCTGGATGAAGAATTTGAATTGGGATCTGGTCTTCTACAGAACTTGACGGCATGCGATTTATAAGAAAACCGACTGTCAAAATTGCATCGCCCCAGTATGTAGCAGGCATATTGGATTGAATCATAAGGCACCGAGCAACATTAAGGATTTGTCTATGTTTCCTCTCAGCCACCCCATTTTGCTGGGAGGTATGGGGACATGTAAATTGAGGTTGAATCCCATTAACAGAGTAGAATTGAAGTAAGTCTTTGGATTTGAACTCAAGAGCGTTATCAGTGCGAACAATTTTAACACATATGTCAAATTGAGTTTTTATCTCTGCAATTAAAGATTTAAGAATGACAGGACCTTGAGACCGATCTTTTAACAGGAACACCCACGATAGTCTCGAGAAGTCATCAACAATAACTAGATAATAACGACATTGAGACCTATTCAGAATCCTACTTGGACCCCACACATCTACATGAAGAAGATCAAACAATCCTTGACTTGATGGACTCTGACTGGAGGGAAAAGAACTTCGACAATGTTTTCCCAATTGACATGTTTCACACCGAAGAGAAACTGAAGGAGGTATATGAGGAATGACACAACGAAGTTTTGTCACTGGAAGGTGACCCAAACGATGATGCCACAAAAGAGGACTTGAGGATGATGTAACAGCAGAATTGGCCGAAACCTCTGGTTGGTGTAGGTAATACAGACCACCTTCCTCATAGCCACCACCAATCCTTTTCCCCGTCAGCAAGTCCTGAAAGGTGCATCCCATAGGATCAAAAATCACTCTACAATTCAACTCTTTTGTCAATCGACTGACGGATAATAAATTCTGTGGAAACGAAGGAGCATGAAGAACATGCGACAATTGAAGAGTAGGGGTAATAGACATGTTTCCTTGCCCTACAATTGGAGAAGAGCTACCATCAGCAAGACGTACCCCTTTTGAAACTGTCACAGGTTTTAAACTCACAAAGTTGCTCGAGTTTCCGCACAAGTGACCAGAGGCTCCAGAATCAATGACCCACCTACCACCTTCAGCAGATAGGCCATCACCTGCCGAGAACACAACCTCCGCAACAGAAGGCTTCGAATTGGATGATCGTAAAGCAAGGAGCTCGTCATATTCAGCCCTGCTAAGAGTTACACAATCATTGGAGGAATCTGCATCTGATTTAACCACTTGAGCCATAATATAAACTGATGGGCTTGATTCACAAAATGCAGGAGCAACCACAGGCGCATACCCACAATCAACAACAAGCCCGACTATATCAAGTTTTGACTTCATCAATGAAATCTAAGAAACACGACCTTCGACTGTTCAGATCCAAACTTTAAATATAATTTTAAGAAACTTGACCAAAACTTTCCACCTCATCCAAGGATGACTATAGGTTGTAAATCAAGATCACACATCCAACACGACTTTGAATGTGTTACCATCACACATCCGCCACTACGACAAACAGTAGCAGCACCCAACACAGAATCTCACTTCAAAAGACAAGGTTCCCACGAACAGAATGTTTTTCCACATGCTGTTTTCAAACATCAACTGAGTCAAAAGGATCACGACACAACACCCAGCTGCTTGCTAAATAAAATTTGAGCACAACCAGTGATAACATGAGCAGAAACAAAATAATTTTCCCTGTGCAATTTCACGACTGCTTTTTCTGATCAGCAGTAGCCTCAACGCAATACAGTCACAGCACCAGCACACACGACCTGTGCAGAAGGTTCCCTCCTGCTTCACCCTTCACGACTGCGTCATCCACGACCTCGACAGGCTGAATACCATGACTACAATAGGCTGTCTACTACGACTATACATCCACCACTATAGAGATGCATATCACAACTAAGATAGAGATGCATACCTCGACTGCACATCCACCACGAATATGCCTCTGATTCATGCTAGAAACTGGAGTCACTCGAACTTGGAGCAGGGCACGAGATCACGCTCCCAAGGACAATGAATCAGATCTCTGCTGTATCAGATTCTTCACAGCCTTTAACAGAACCGACCCCCACTTGATTTGATTTCGCTACTTCTCTGCATCAGATCTTAACTCGATCTGAACTTCTCCACCATCCACACTTCAAAGATCATTTGTTTTGAAGCCCGCAGCATCCAATCAATTTGCAACGATCAAATTTTTTTTTATGTAAAAATCTGTGTCGACAACACAGAGAATCAAATCAGACCAGCGGCATCACACGACCCACGATCTGAGTGCTTCCACGATCAGCCACGATCTGAGTGCTTCCACGATCAGCCACTTTCCACGTTTCACGACACATGATGCAGCTTGCTGCAGTTTTCCACGATCAGCCACAGCAGCATTACACGACCCACGATCAGCAACTGTATCCCAGGAGGGGACGCTGCTCTGATACCATGTTGAGAGTAAGGAGAGATGCACAACAACCAAGGTAGAGAGAGAGAGAGAGAGAAAGATAGAGAAAGAGAGAGAGAGAGAGACGGCTGGAGAATAATCTAACTTCTTCAATTCAATTAGGGCTACTCTCTATATTAAATAGAGATAGTCCAAAGAACACAATTACACCTAGGTCCCTCATTAAAGAATAAGATTCAAATAACCTCTAGTTTAGAAAAACTTATTTACTAAAAACATCATAAAAACATCTTAGTCTCAACAGTTATATTTTATGATATTTGTTATTGATGATTTGTTATTTTATTTGAAGTGATTTTCTAAAAATCCTTGGGATATCATCTATGCATGATTGCTTATCGCTTCTTGATAATTTATGTCCTTTAGTGATCAATATTTATGTTTTCTTGAAAAACATGTTGATATTGGGTTTATTATTGTTTAAATTTGATTTCATAAAAATTTATCATTGTTTAAACATTATCTTACATGTTTTGCATGAGATTTAAATATTATGCTTTTTTGCATACTTAGTTTTAATAAAATATTAATTTGATAATTACTAGAACTTTCTTTGTGTTTGCCCTTTTGTGGGTGTTATAATTGTTTTTTTCATGGTTCACTTTAGTAATTGTCCATTATTGATTGACATGTTTGTTCGTAATTGAAGACCCTCATTTGTGGACATTTTATTTTGTCGTATGATTGCATATTTTTACTAAAACTTATTTATGTCATGATACCTCACATGAGATTTAAGTGTTATGTCTCTATTGCATGCCTAATGAGTGGAGGAAGAGTACTTTAGTGCCTCTATATAAGAATAAGGGTGATATACAAGATTGCACAAACTATCGTGGTATAAAACTCATGAGCCATACTATGAAACTTTGGGAGAGGGTGATTGAGTCTAGGTTGAGGAAGATTGTCATGATATCGGAGAATCAATTTGGTTTTATGCCTGGAAGATCAACTATGGAAGCTATACATCTTCTTAGATAACTTATTGAGAGAAATAGAGAGAGGAACAAAGATTTGCATATGGTTTTTATTGATTTGGAGAAGGCATACGATAGAGTACCTAGGGACGTTCTCTGGTGGACAATGATGAAGAAATGTGTTTCTCTCAAATGCATTAGTATAATTAAGGATATGTATGAAGGAGTAGTAACCAATGTCCGCACTTGTGGAGGGGTGACAACCAATTTTCCTATAACGGTTGGGTTACATCAAGGATCTGCTTTAAGCCCTTTCCTATTTGCTATAGTGATGGATGAGCTTACGAGATCAATTCAAGAAAATGTGCCGTGGTGCATGTTGTTTGCTGATGATATTGTTTTGATTGATGAGTCTAGAGCTGGGGTTAATGCTAAGTTAGAATTATGGAGACAGACATTGGAAGCAAGAGGTTTTAAGTTGAGTAAGAGTAAGACAGAATACATGGAATGTCGGTTTAGTAAGCAACGAAGTACTGATGGGAGTGTAGTGAAGCTTGGTGAGCAAGAAATACCGGTGGATGATTGTGTCAAATATTTGGGATCTATCATTCAAAAGTATGGAGAAATTGATAGAGATATAAATCATAGGATAAAGGTTGGGTGGATGAAATGGAAAAGTGCAACTGGAGTATTGTGCGATCGTAGAATGCCATTGCGGTTGAAGGGAAAGTTTTATAGGATGACTATTAGGCCCGCTTTACTATATAGTACGGAATGTTGGGCTGCCAAGAGACATCATATTCAAAAAATGAGTGTAGCTGAGATGCGTATGCTGAGATGGATGTGTGGAAATACAATAAAAGATAAGATTCGGAACGAGGAGATACGTAAGAAGGTAGGCGTTGCACCCATTGAAAATAAGATGAGAGAGAATCGTTTACGGTGGTTTGGACATATTCGGCGAAGGCCTAATGATGCTCCAGTTAGAAGGATGGAGAAATGGGAAAATATATTAGTTAAAAGAGGTCGGGGTAGGCCTAGGAAGACATGGATGGAGGTGATAGGAAAGGATATGAATGCTTTGAACCTCACCGAGGACATGGCATTGGATAGAAATGATTGGAGGAGAAGGATTCATGTGGAAGACCCAGAATGATTTTCTTTTTTGGTTCATATCGCCGACCTCAATTGTTTTGGGATGAAGGCGTAGTTGTTGTTGTTGTTGTTGTTGTTGTTGTTGTCTCTATTGCACGCTTATGATATTCAATAAAATATTATTTTTTATATTGTGAGACTTCTTGTATAGCCCTATGTGGGTTTTGTGAGAATGTTCCTTAGAAAACTTTTTTTTATCTACTTAATATTGGTGGACATTTTGGTTCGTGATTGAAGGCACTATAATTGTATTACTTGAGAACTTTCTTGATTTGAAACGTTTTGTCTTATCAGTTCTTGTTCCTTGGAATGTATCTTTCAAGGTTTTTATTATTTGACTTTGTAAGTCTATATTTCTTCTTTTGATACATCCATTATTATTTGTTTAGGCTTATTGAGGTGAGTTGTATGCACTTTTATGTGGTGGGACCAGAGCTAGTTATTAAGGTGAGTTATGTGTGCACCTCTGTCTTCTTGTCAGTATAAATTGCCAAATGATTTGGTTCTTACTGATGGTTGATTGACCTCTGGTTTTATGAGTGTATTTGTATCACTCATTTGTTTCTTGTGCACCTCGATGTTGTGGAGTTAGGGTTAGCTGTTGATGTGAGTTATGTGTAGACCTCATATCATCTTATTAGTCTAGATTTTTAGGGGTTATGAGTGACGTGTTATCATTTGCCTTGGGTCTGATTGATGGATGATTGGCATCTGAACTCATTGTTGTTGGAAATCTAAGTTAGTCGATGGGGTGAGTTGTGTCTGCACCTCATGTCATCTTGTCAGTATAGGTATGTATCTAACTAGCATATCATTGACCTCGGTTTCTATAAGTGTATTTAATCACTCATTTGTTTGTATGGTTATTGTTACAGTATTGGATGCTTGATATCTTGATTTTCCTGTAATGGTAGTTATGTTTTTGGAACCATGGAGTTTTGAATTATTAAAATCGTTATTCTTATTCTTCGTGATGGCATTAGTTTGTTTTCATTATAAGTTCTCTTACCTCTAATGTTTCCTCCTGTTATGCCTCTTATTTAAGTGTCATTTTATGTAGACAAAAGTTGTTTTTTAAATGTGGTGAGTTATGTGCACCCATTGGTTGTTCACACTTTTTGTGTGTTTATTTTGCCAATATGTAGCATTGTGATCATGCTCTTGTTCTAGTAGTTGCTACACTTGTTTAAGTGTCATTTTATGTAGGCAAAAAATATTGGTTATTCACGCTTTTTGTGTGTTTTAGTCTATTAGTGGCATAGTGATTATGCTCTTGTTCTAATAGTTGATATACTTGTTTAAGTATCATTTTATATAGACAGGAGATGTTGGCTATTCAAGCTTTTTGTGTGTTTTTTATCCCATTAGTGGCATTGTAATTTTACTCTTGTTCTAATAGCGAATACACTTGAATTTTGAGGTTTGGAGGTCTAGTGAGATGATTGCTTGTGGTGGTCGAACTATTGTTGAGATTTGCAAACAACATTCCTTTTATTGTGTGGGATTTTTAAAATCTCTCCATAAAATTCCAAAAAATTTTCAAATTGTATGGAAAAATGTTTATTGATAAAATTTTATGCATCTTATGTGCATTTCATTCATTATATATATATATAGAGAGAGAGAGAGAGATTGTGTTTAAGCCCATTCTAGGTTGTGTGAATGAATCCTAATGGGTTATGATTTGTGAGATTGCTCTCTTTCATTATTATGTGCATTAAATATGTTTTAATTGCATGTTGAATATATATGCGTTTCATATTAATTATCTTGTTCACATTGTTGCATGCATGAATTTAATCATCTCCTCTTTTCTTGAAGGCTCTTTTGAATTGTTATATTTTATATGCAAGTTGTCAGTGATGATTTGTTATTTCATTTGAAATGTTTTTCTAAAAATCCTTGGGATATTATTTATGCATAATTGTTTCTCTTCTTTATGATTTATATGTCATTTAGTGATCAAATTCTCTTATAATCAATATTTATGTTTTTCTTGAAAAAAAATGTTGATTTTGGGTTTATGATTTGGTTTCATAAAAATTTGTCCTTGAGGTATGCCCCTCTTATCTTTCTTAATGATTATCTAATGTTTCTTTTGTTCAAGAATATATTTGTTTTAAAAACTTTATAAATATTGGGTTAGGATATTTTTCTTTGCGTAGTTGGAACCTTTGTTTTGTTATCTCTGTAGGTTCTTAAAGATGTGATAGATTGAGAAAGGAATATCTATGATGCATCATATTATGAAAATGGAGATAGCTGATGAAGGCGTTTGGGACGATCATCAATGAAGATATTAGGAGACATATATTTGCAAAATTCTCTAATATGACATAAAGATGGAGACTTCAAATGAAGACATTTGAAGACTTTGATCCTTCCCGTTGATTCTTTTTGTATTTTCAAACTTTCGGTATATCACACCGTAAGTTTGAAGGAGAGTGTTAGGTTATATATATATATATATATATATATATATATATATATATATATATATATATATATATATATATATATATATATATATATATATATTTGGTTCATAATTGTGTGTATATATATATATATATTCATATATATGTATATATATTTTATTTATAATGACGTAATAGGTAAATACCATTAAGGGTATTTTGGTCATTTTAATCCTTGTAATAGGTTGTGCCCAATAGGGTCACATTAATACTTTTACTTTTTTTTTGCCATTTTCTATTTTTATAGGGACTATTTGGTCAAATACCAAATAGAGTTGTTGGGTTCTTTTATTGTACTAGTCAATAGAGCTATTAGAACAATCTAAGAGCTCTATTGAGGTATCTCGCTCATGTATGTATATCATAGTCACCTATATCATTAAAGGTAATTTCTCGGTGAGGGTATTTCTCAGAGAGATTTTCAAAAGTTGATAAATCTTGGGAGTTTAAAAAATATAAATAACAACAAAAAACCTAAAAAAATAATAAGTTTTGTACTATTTTTCTTTTAAAAAAATAAAGAAACATGTTTTAAAGGTTTTAAAATATAAAAGAAACAAAAAATAGAAAACACAAACTTAATTTAAATAAAAAACTCAAAAAAATATCATAAAAATATCGAGATAATATCTCGATTGTAACATGATATTTTCTATTTGCCGATATTTTGAAAATATCGCAATATATTCCCGCTATTATCGGCAACCTTGAAATTGCCAATAATATCGTGATATTTTCAAAATATCAATGATATTGGTGCCTATGATGTGTATAAATAAGGGTTTTTATCCCCTTTCATTTGCTAATGCTTCGCTTAAGCATTTATGCTCAATAAAATGTATATTTTTTATATTCTTGTGTTCTTTTTATTCCTTTATATCTTGTATGCATTTAGTGCTTGTGTAGTGCCTTACTGCACTTAGATTGTCCCTTAGTTGAACTCGTGTATATGCTTGTACACCTTGTGTTTATGATCATGTAAGCCCTTATAGGCCTTTTTTTTGTATTTCCACATATTTCATTACAGTTGGAACCAATGTCATTATTTTCATAAACATCATTAGCATCTAAAGCATGCTCACAAGCTTCACTATTATCATAATCATCAAGCTCACAAGACTTATCTACTTGTCTTGGCAAAAGATCAAATAAGAAAGTGTAATCAACATCTTCCTGAATTCTTTTTATCAAATCCATTTTCATTTTCTAAGGCCACATCTTTAGAAACATAAAGTTTATTATTTTTAGCATCAAAACATCTATAGCCCTTTTGATTTTCACCATACCCCATGAAAACATATTCAATGGACTTTGGTGATAATTTATCACCTTTGCGAGATAACACAAAACATTTACAACCAAAGAAACGCAGTTTTTTGAAATCAAGAGTCATTTTGAAAAGTGTTTCAAAAGGTGAAACATTTTTAAAGAAGATGGCATTCAATTTATCAAATAAGTTGAGGTTAAAATAGCTTCGGCCAAAAAATTTTAGGAATGCCTTTGAAAATAAACAATGTTCTAGCAGTTTCCATAATGTATATGTGCTTTCTTTCTGCTAAATCATTCCGTTGGGGGGTACTTGAACAGGATCTTTGATGACATGTCATTTTGTTTCAAATATTGTTGAAAGTCATTTGACATATATTTACCTCCAGAATCGGACCTAAGAATAGATATATCACTTTGAAATTGATTTTTGACTATCATATGGAATTCTTTAAAGAATGAAAAAACTTTGGATTTAAAATTAAAGAAATAAACCCATAAATATCTACAAAAATCATCAATAAACGTTGCATAATATGAATATCGTCCTTTAGATATGACTAGAGACGGTCCCCATACATCCAAGTGCACCAATTTTGGAATAAAATTTCTTGAAGGAAAGGAGATAGATTTTATTTTTCTCATAACACAATCTTTACAAATAATGTCATTTCCATTCCAACTATTTTCAGCAAAAGGGAACAGATACATCTTTGAAAAGTTAGGATATCAAAGTCTTTTATGCCAAGTGACAATATATTTTTCTGGAGCATAATTACAAAATGACTTAGAAGGAATAGATAAAAATTCCATATAGTACAGATCTTTCCTATGGTCTTGGCCAATCCGCTTCCTGGACCAGAGATCCTGCACAGTATAATCTTTTGATGAGAAAGATATCTCACAACCATGATCGGAGATTAAAGAGACGAAAAAAAAATTAAGTTTGAGTTTTGGAACAACTCTAATTTTTAGGTTCTTTTGAATTTAAAATTTCTATACTTCAATTTTTAAAGTTCCATCCAGAGTAGAAACACAGTTCGTGTTTTAATTTGTACATAAATTTAATTTGTACATAAATTTAATTTGTACATAAATTGGAAAGAGAGTTCTCATGAAGAGTCATATGAAAGGATGCTCCAGAATCAAGAATCCAAGATCTCATACTTGGATGAGAAGAAGCTATGGTGACACCCGATGTGGATGAAGTCATGAGGATTTGATGAAGTGCCTCTGTTAGTTGAGATAGGGTGTCTCCTAGATCTCCATCCTTTGTTCTCTTCCTTCTTTGGTGTGGTTTCACCAAGTGGAGCAACTTTTTCTTTTAACTTAGGACAAACCAATTTTATGTGACCAGACCCATTACAATAGTGACAAATTACTCTTCTTCCATTGTTGTTATTTTGCCTCCCATATTGCAAAGATTAAACATTTTTTTGCCTCCCACAACGTGAAGGCTTGTAAGGCTTTATATGATTGTGGGGTCTTGACACCGATAATACTTCATCCCCAACTTTTGTCATATACCAAGACGAGTTTTTTCTTGGCATACTTCCGCAACAGCATCTTCAAGACGTAGAGGAGTGGGTCTATGAAGTAGGGATGATCTAACTTGTTCGAACTCAGGTCGAAGACCATTAAGAAATTAGAAAAAATATTATTTCTCCATTTGTTTTCTCCTTAACTTTATATCTTCACTAGCAACCCACTTGGGTTCAAGAAGAGATAGCTCATCCCATGTAGGGAAAAGAGTGCTAAAGTATTCTCCAACACTCGTATCCCCTTGTTTAATGGTTCTAATTTTCTCTTGCAAGTAGAATTGTCTTGCAAGGTCTTTTTCAGTAAACATATTTTTTATAAATGACCATGCTTCATTGACCTTTTTAAATATAGCAATATTAGCACATACCTTGATATCCACATTGTTCATTAACCATGCAAGAATCTTTGCACAATCTTCAACTTTGGATTGGTAGTCCAATACTAAAACTTACAAGCGTCCACACTATAACAAATTTCAACAAGATGGTGACGGAAAGAAAAAGATTATTTGCCTGTCAGGGAAGCTGATTGGGCAAGGCCATAGAGAAGGAATCTTGTACGATATGGCTTTATTGAACTATCCAAAAACTTTTGTAATATTGCCAAATATGGTGATTTTGAACTTTGGCATAAGAGATTAAGTCATTTTTATGTATCCAAAGTACCTTAATTTCCTTGTTTGAAATTTTTTTATAATGATGAAAATCTCAATTGTATTCATTGTATATATGGGAAAGTGAAATCTCAACCTTTTCCAAATGCAATTTCATTTCTTATTGGATTTTTGAGTTGGTGCATTCGGACATTTGGGATCCCTCTCCCATTGCCTCCAAAGGAAGTTTCTCATATTATATCATATTCGTGGATGGTTTCTCTAGATATACTTAGATTTATTTTCTTAGGCACAAGTCGGAAGTTTTTTACCAAGGTTGCCAAACTAGGAAACGGATGCGGAAATGATACGGGAAGAGGAAGCACAAGCGAGAAGCGGAGCATTTTAAAATTTATAGGAAGCGGGAAGCGAAATATCAATTTAAAAGCAAAATATTAAAAAAAATGAAGCAATATGGTAATTGGATAGGAATCAAACAATAAACAAATAAAAACTAAAATAAAATTCATCATTCCCATATTTTGTGATTTTTTTATATAAGAGTTAAATTTTTGTTAAAATCTAACGATGATGGTTACTAATTTAAAGAAGGTACATGGAAAGCGAGTGAAAGCGTGAGAGAAAATACATAAAAAACATGAAAAGAAATGTGAGAAAAGCATATAGGAAGCATAGACCATGTGTGTGGGAAGCATATATGAAGCGTGAGGGAATCGAGATTCCCATGAAGTTTCGGAAGCGAGGAGTATCGCGCTTCCGAAGCGAATTTCCAGGAAGCAAGCTTCCCACCTACCTAAGAAGCTTCCAGTAACTCTCTTTTTACAATTTTAAATTTTTTCATGCTTTAATCAAAAATCAATTTAATTCTATCATATCTATTTTTCAAACAGATTCAAGGGGAGTATATGTAAAGACTCGGTTTTTTCAAAATAAATAAATAAAATCATTTTGGATCGAGATTGGAACCAACCGGATCCAAGTCTTAAACCCACTGTATCTTATTAAACCCCCCCACATGGGGTTTTCTTTTACAAAAAAGGAACGCAGCCCCTGCGCTGCTCCATCCCTCCACGATGCTTTCCCCCCCTCCCCCCCTCTCCCACATCTCTCTCCCTCGATTCATCGACGGGACCCGACCCCCTTCCTCGTCGGAACCCTCCCTGCGTAGGAAACCCCCCGCTCTCTCCTTCTCTCTCCTCATCTTCTTTCCCCTCACGACGGGCTCCCCTTCGTAGGAGTTGTCGTCGCTCCCCAGTAACCTCTCTCTCTTTTCTCTTCTCTCCTCTCATCTCTTTGTTCTCCCTGTGCGGCGCCGACAGGAGGGCACCGGCCCTCCTGCCTCACCCACTTTGTTCTCTCTGTATGGTGTCAGCCCTCCTGCATCCCCCTTTCCCTCTGGTTCAGGCAGGAGCGTTGGCACACCTGCCCTCCCCCTCGTCTCCCCTTTTTCTGTCGGCAGACCAGAGCCACCATTGTTGGTGGCTCTGGATTTGCCAGGAGGGAGGGTGTCGAGTGTTAAAATGTATCATTCAATCTTTGTAATCTTATATATATTTTATATATAAAAAGGATGATATGTATACATATATGGTATATATGCATATGTATCTTCCTAATTATATATATAAAATATATATTTCTCTATTATTAGGCATAGGGGTAGTTTAATCATTTCCCCTTTTTACGCATATTCCATTTGGAATGTGTTTGTAATTTTATTTTTATTTTTATTTTTTTTATTTTTGTGGTTTGCGCCACCTTGGGAGGCTCCCCAAAGAGTCGTTGGGGGCTCCCAACGACTCCTTTGGGAGCCCCCTATGTGGCTCCTCTCTTGTGTTATAAATAGGGGTCGCCCCCTTGTAATTCATTCACTCCTTTGGAGGAGCTTTTGCTCCATGTAATGGGTGTTACACCCTTCCTCTCTTCAATAATATTAACTTATGCCTTATAGGCATTTTTGCCCCTTTGTCGGTTTATGTGTTAGCACATTATGTGCTTGTGTTTCCCCCTTTACTGGGTATATTCGCACTTCATGTGCGTGTATATTGGTTCATTATTGAACCTAATATATTCAAAGTCGTTTCCTTACATGGTATCAGAGCAAGGTTGGGATCGAGTTGCTCTTTGTTGCATTGGGAAGCGTGTTATTCAAGAAATTTTAAAGAATAATGGTGAAGTTCTCGTTTCTCTCTTTTGCTTCTTAAAATTATTTGGTATGCATTATATTTCTTTAAGTATTATGCATTATGAAGAATTAGATATGTTTTTGCATATGTGTTTCTCTCTTTTGCTTCTTAAAATATTTGGTATGCATTATATTTTTTTAAATATTGAGCATTATAAAGAATTAGATATGTTTTTTTGCATATGTGTTCTCCATGTCATTATGAGTTTGTATTCTTAACAATTCCATTGAACTTTTTATATTATTCTCTTTCGTATGTCTTTTCTTGAAAAATAAGTTTTTTAAAGAAAGTTATGTTAGAAGTAAAATGTTTGTGAGAGATGTAGCATTGCTCACATACTCTCATCATAATTATTTCATATTAAAGGTATGTGTTTACCCTCTAAAATGTCCTATATGAGGTTTTTTCATAATAACATGTGTCTTTGAAAAATGATGTTTTATTTTCCTACCTAATGAGTTCTTTTTCATACGAGCAATGTTTGATTAAGAAGGCATTTTTATAATATCGATTGAATTAAGTCTTAAAAATGATCTCATAAAATATGGTTATTCTCTTTTCATTCTTCAATTCAATTTCAAGAATATGTTTTATTATAAGATTTATGGTCTTCATTAATGTTGCATACTTATTATATATGTTTTAAATATTTCATGTTGTGTTTATTTAAAACATATTCATGCCATTGGTTATAATCTATTAAGTCATATAATATTATGAATTTTTGTTTATAGATTTATGCCATAACGCAATCCTAGTATTCTCTTTGGGATTTTCTCCACTTTAATAGTTTTCCCTCTTCCTTTCGTATGTACCCTCATTTGAGAATTTTGTTTGTTGGATCTCTCTTTGAGAGGCCTTTTGATCCTTATGAATCTTCTTATGAGTATATACTCTTTGAGAAGATTTCATGATTGTTATAAGCTTCTTTTTAATATTGGTTTTTTATGAGATTTTTTAAATATTATCATCTTTGTGAAAGCTTGAGAGTCTCAAAGCATTTGCTCCTTTTATAAAATACATGCACTATTGCATGTTTGCTATTATTATGCTTTTTGAGTATTTTGTTCAAGTGTCGTGAGAGTGTCTCGTACACTTCTTTTATAAAGTATTCATGCTTGTATGTGTATTGTCTATTCATAGACATTTTCACATGGTACTCTCTTTTCAATAAAGAGATGATATATATTGCCTTCCTTAGGGCTTGTTTTGTCCCTTAGTGGACTTGTGAGATTGTTTCTTTTATCATTATAAGTGCTTCCGCAATATCTTGTTACATGTTGTCCTAAACTTGCTCATTTAAGATTATTGCCATTTTACATCTTGGTATGCATATAATTACAATTTATAAAAGCTTGATTTGATTATTCCAAATCCGTCCTCACACATGACATTGCTTAAATATTTCATGTTGTGTTTATTAAGTCTTTTGATAATGATCATGATTGAACATAATTTCGTATTTATGCCAAATTATTATAAGGCATATTGTTGTGATTAATTATGTTGGACCTTTGAATCGGCTCTCTTTGTAAAATCACATATTTGGAAAATGATTTCCCTAAGTGTTCATTACCTTTTTATGACATTTATTTTTATCCATCACAAGTTATATGATGCATCAATCCTTTTTGTATGGCCTTATTGATTGCTGAGGTGAGTTAAGGGCACCTTGTGTTATATCATTTTAGATTGTCCAATTACCATATTAAAGATGGTTGTTGAGGTGAGTTATGGGCACCTTGGGACTCTAGAATGATTTGTTATATGATCTCTAATTATGAGTGTGCCACTCGTTTTCTTTTGGTCATTGATCTTATGGATGCTCTTATTTATATATAAATGTGATGGATATATGGTGTCTTGGAACCTTAAATGTTTTAAGGTATATTTTCAAAGGTGTTGGAGATTATTGCCCAACCTTTTGTTGCTTATGAATCTTATGAGTGCATTTGCACATTTGTGATTTCGTGTTTTGTGCTTTTGTGAACAAGTGTTCCAAGTGTTCTTGGTGTGTGTATGTTCTTACATTTATATCATTCCATCGATTATAGTATCTTGTTAAAGATACTTTTACATGCTTTTGTGCACAAGTGTTCTTGTTGTGCGTATGTGCACATATTTATTTTCAAAATATTGTCCAAGGTTTTATTTATATGTTTGTCATTATAAGTTTTATTGTCTCAAAAGTCTTCTCCTCTTATACCTCTTATCTAAGTGCCATCATATGTAGACAAGACATATTATTACACCATTGTGTGTTGGTAGCCCTTTGTTGAGTAGTTGAACACACTTGTCTTGAGTGTTATTATATGTAGACAAGGCACGTTGATTCACACCATGGTGTGTGATTTTAGTTCATGTTGGCATTTGTGTCCTTATTCTAGTCGCTGAGATGTATGCCCATGGTTGACTTCTTTCACTCATTTCAAGTGTCATTTTATGTAGACAAGAGATATATTGTGTTTTAGCCCATGGTTGGCTTGATACTCTTGTTCTAGTAGCTGAACATACTTGGTCTTGAGTGTATTTTTACGTAGACAAGAGATGTTTTTGGTCAATGTTGGCATGTATTCTCTTGTTCTTATCGTTGATGCACTCATTTCAAGTATTATTACATGTAGACAAGAGGTTCTTTTACACACCGTTGTGTGTGTCCTTGGCCTTTAATGGCATTATATTTATGTTCTTGATCCAGTAGCTTATACACTTGATTTGTGAGTTTTGGAGAACTAATGAGGTAGTTGCTTGTAATGGATGAATTATTATTGAAATTTCATTCATATTTTGTCTTCTAAAGATACATGTGAATCATATCATTAATATGCATATTTTAAAATCAAATTAATTTTTTGGTCACCTTTTATATTTGATATGCAAAATGAGTTTTTGTAATTGCAATCATTTGAGTGAGATGTTCCTAAATGTGTAAGGTTCTCTACTCAAATAACTCTCATTATTTTGCCTCTTAAGTGGACTTAAAACCTTTTGAACTCATGTGTTTTATACACTCTTTTGAGCATTTCCTTCTTGAAATCGCTTTCAAAGGACTTGCTAAAATCAATAACACTTGTCTTTCTATCTTATCGGCTCATATAATATTACTTGACTAAAGTATGATTGGAGCATGATCATTAATGACTCTTTTAGGTGTTGATTCATTTCATGATATTATGTGCATATGCTCATTATGGCCTTTTGGCCCTCATTTATGTGCAACTTATGCCTCTTCGTAAGCTTCTTGTGGTGTCCCTTGTGGACCATAATGTTATTCCTCGTTATGAGGTTATGTTTGTCCAATGTTGGACTTTATGAATGCATTATGCATTCTTGTAATTTGTTTCCGCTCCCTCTTCAACATGGTATATGATTATGAAAAATTGGTTTTCTAAAATCACTTTGCATACATAAGTAATTATCTTGTTCCATCAAATCCTGTGATGAATTATGCATAGAATATCTTTTTGGACCATTACTTTTGGATGAATTATATGATATGATTTTTTGGTTAATTCATCTTATTTGAAATATTTCACTTGATTAAAGTGCAAAGATATATTTTACTTGGACCTCTTCTTGATTTGTTCCACAGGATCTTGAAGATGAGAGGAAAAGAAGTACCTTGGATTGATCATGAAAGGTGCTCATCGTTAAAGACTTTGGAGGAAGACATTTGTAAATTTCAATGGCATTCGGACTGAAGGCTCTTGAAGCCTTGAGAGTCTTCCTCTTGCATTCTTCAATCTTTTCGTTCCCCCACGCAAAGTTTGAGGGGGGGTGTTAAAATGTATCATTCAATCTTTGTAATCTTATATATATAAAGGATGATACATATACATATATGGTATATATGCATATGTATCTTCCTAATTATATATATAAAATATAGATTTCTCTATTATTAGGCATAAAGGTAGTTTAGTTATTTCCCCTTTTTACGCATATTCCATTTGGAATGTGTTTGTAATTTTATTTTTCTTTTTCTTTTTTTCTTTTTTCATTTTTGTGGTTTGCGCCACCTTGGGAGGCTCCCCAAAGAGTCGTTGGGGAGCCCCCAACGGTCACAAATGTGACCGTTGGGAGCTCCCAACGACTCCTTTGAGAGCCCCCTATCTGGCTCCTCTCTTGTGTTATAAATAGGGGTCTCCCCCTTGTAATTCATTCACTCCTTTGGAGGAACTTTTGCTCCATGTAATGGGTGTTACACCCTTCCTCTCTTCAATAATATTAACTTATGCCTTATAGGCATTTTTGCCCCTTTGTGAGTTTATGTGTTAGCACATTATGTGCTTGTGTTTTCCCCTTTAGTGGGTATATTCGCACTTCATGTGCATGTGTATTGGTTCAATATTGAACCGAATATATTCAAAGTCGTTTCCTTACATCGGGCACCTCCTTCCTCTGTCGACCTCGTGGGGCGGCTGAAGCCGCAGCCCACCCCCTTCGGCCTCCCCTTCCCTTGGGGTCTCAATGAAGAGTTGTGGGCCTGATTCATAGTTTTTGCCCTTTCAGAAGGAGGGTTCGGGGTTCCCCCCCTCCCCCAGTGCGGGTCGCCCCTGGCGGGGGGTTATAGGGGGGCAGCGCCCCCCCCCCCCCCCCGAAGAAATTTTTTCTTGGGCTTATGTTTGAGACCCAATTTGGTTAGGGTTAAGGTTGTCGCCCTTGCCTTGTATAAATTCTCTTTTTTCTTTCCCTCTTGTAACAGTCGAAAAAGAGCAATAAGATTTCTCTCTGGGCGGCCGTTGTTTTTTACTCTCTTGGATTTAAGGAGAGGTTTTTCCACGTAAATCTGTGTGTTCTTCCTGTGTTTTGTTTGATCGTTCTTGTTCATTGTTTCATTTGGTTGTTTCTTGCTCGCAGTTTTCCTAACACTCAGGTGGGCTGGGTTGGGGCCGACTCGACAAGGGCCCAGTACAGCTGCCTACCTTGCGTGTCTGGGCTGAGGCCTGACCCTTGCCACGCCCTTGCTAGGGGCAAGTTCCCTACCCCGAGGAGGGCCGCGATGGTGCCATCTTTGTCGTTGTCGCCCTCAGGTGTCCTCGGCAGCAGCAGCACGCTCGAACAAGCTTGGCTCGGCGAAAACCGAGCCTGGCTCAATTGGTTCTAGATCGAGCCGACTCGGTTTGACTCCCTTAACCGAGCCAGACTTAGTTGAGGGTTCAAAACCGAGCTTGACTCGGTCCTTTTCCTCTGAGTCGGCTGAAGTGCGCCGAGCCTGACGCGGTTTCACCAAGCTCGGCTCGGTCGTGACTAGCCTGGTTTGACTTGGCACCAGGCCCGTCTTGGTCAAACCTCGTCTCGATCAAACCGAGTCTGGCTCGGTATAAGCCTTTTTTATTCTCTTTTCAGTCTGGCAGAGGCTCCTCCCGGAGCTATGGGTGTTCGGCTCGACTCGGCATCAACCTAGCCAAGCTCACTTGAGCCTATCTGAGCCACTCACTCTCTCTCCTTGTTTTGGCTTACCCAAACCAAGCTCGATTCAGTTAGTGTAACTGAACCAACTTAATCATTTCCAAAACCAAGACAAGCTAGGAGCGGGTCACGATTCCAAGCGTGCATGACTCAGCTGGTCGGCTCGAATCCTGTTCGAGTTTGACCCCCGCGACGCGAGCATTGCTTGTTATATTTATTTTAAGTGATTGCATCATTCTCTTTCGCAACGCAATAAAATATCTTTTAGCGCACCCCATCGGCGCAACGGACTCAACATGCACACCGAGGCACGAGCCCCTGATAACCTACGCTCGGAATCGTCAACGAATCCGACAATCTCCGATGGTAAGGGAAAGTTGCACAAAGAACAAAGAAAGGACAATGCTAAAACTTGTAAATGAACATAATTAAATATATATATATATACGCTTTTAACTCAAGGACGCAGTTTTGCATCCTTGTCTTTCCTTTTCCTTTATGTTATTTACTTTGCCATTACGTAGTTTTTACGTGCACAGGCTTCTGCTTACACATTTATTTAGCTCGATGTGTTGTTTCGCACATGAAGCCTTGCTTTATGTCATTTACTTTGTCGTCGCGCTTTCATATGCACAGACTACTGCTTACGCATTTATTTGGTCGATGTATGATTTCATACCTCGTGCATTGCTTAAGCATTTATTTAGCCAAGGTACGGTTTCGTACCTCGTACACTGCTTAAGCATTTATTTAGCCAAAGTATAGTTTTGTACCTCATGCACTGCTTACGCATTTATTTAGCCAAGGTACGGTTTTGTACCTTGTGCACTGCTTACGCATTTATGTAGTCGGAATACGGTTTCGTACTTTATGCACTTCTTATGCATTTATTTAGCAAACTGCACATCGAGTCTTGTTTTATACATTACCTTTGTATTGTAATGTGCAAGGCCTGCGCTATGTAATATATGTATTATACGTACATATATATAACTTCGTAAGGTGCACAGTTGCATACTCTTCCCTACCCTGCATCATGCTTGCTCTTTACAAAAGTCATGAATTTGCGCATGTGCGCTAAAACTTGAAAGAAAAGGGATTTCTTGCGTTAATCCAGCATTCAAATATGCATAGTTTTGAAAAGCAAATTTGAACACTCGAGGGTTGCCTAATTGCAACTAAGTTTTTTCCCAAACTGGCACAATAGGAAGAAGTGTTTACAAACTTCGGTTTAATATCGGATATGAATCAGATATCCCCGATTGGGAGCATGGGAATATGATTGGATGGGGTTCCTTCTAAGAAACCCATACCTCTTTTATCGTAACTAGTATCGCGAGAAATGCACATCATGTTGATACTACGGTAATTAGATGAGAGATTTGTGGCGATCTCGTAACGTGCAAATTGCACAATGATATATAAAAGTGGTTTGAAATACCAGAGCATGTCAAATTAAATTAAAAGGGTTACATCATTTCTTTCACCACACAATTAAGTTGAGGTTTCTTTTTGAGAAACTGAGACCCCGCTCATCGTAGCGGTACTATCAGACATGCACGGCATGTTAGTACTACGATGATTGGATGAGAGGTTTATGGTAACCTCGAAACGTGCAAATGCACAATGATAACATGGAAATCACATAAATGGTGATTATCGCCTTCACAGGTAAGATACTCATTTTGGTTTGAAAGACCAAAGCATGTAGAATGGGTTGTCAGTTAAAATAAAAAATACAACAAATTTCAAAGATTAAAAATGAAAAACTGAGATTACCATATTTTAGACATGATCCATAAAATAATATGTTGGTGCAATAAACTAACTTTATTACAATACAACCAAGTCCCAGAGATGCTTTAAAAATACACACGGAAGTGCATGCACGCTATGCACACGAAAAAGAACAGACTCTACAATAAACACACATTCATCTAGGGTGTGAATTTTGGACAGTATGAACTAGAAAGTTTTTACCGACCTCTTGGAACTCTTCTACATCACTGATATTATTCCCAGTCTCAAAGGATCCAACATAAGGCAGATCAACATCAGAATAATTTTCTTGTTCCTCCAGAGTTTCAACATATTCACCTGTAGGAATATTATTTATAAGCCTAAACCTTCTAGAAAATACAATATGGACAGGACTATTTAATAATCTAAACCTTTTAGAAATTACAAAATGCAACTACTTGATATTCCAATGAAATCGCCTAACAGAAAATTGCTAGCAATCATACACTTAGCTATTCAAGTAAATCTCCACATGAAATAATAGTGCTTCTCTTTAACAGAACCTATATGCCAAAATACAAGGATAAAACCATAAACCACAACCTGCATGAAGATCAGGTTGATCAGCTGGACCATTTTCAACAACGGCAACATCTTTGTCATAATCTTCTTCTTCATCATAATTTTCTTCATCAAATACGGAAGCTTTATAGTCTAATGAAGATAATGAAACTCCAGCAGAAAAGTATTCTTTCTTTGGAAGCAAAAGGTCTTCCTCTGATGTAGCCTGCACCTCTGGCCCTTCATACTGCTCTTCAATGTCTTCATAATCAACAGCATCTTCAGCCTTTACATCATAATCTACAAGGCAAATACAGCTAGAATATCAATAAAGAAGAAACACGCCTGAAACAAATCACATGAATGTAATAAACAACTCAACAGCCCATGATCAGGTGACTTCAAGATGAATTAAGAAGAGAAATATGCAAATGTGATGCATATCAAACAAAGGGATACAAATGAAAGAGAAGGATCACTTTACAATGTAAAGATAACATTCAACTAAAACAAGAAAAGGCCGAAATAAAAATGAACATTTTTTTATAGAACGCCCTCCACGATGGCACAAACTGTTAGCACCTAAATAAAGAGCAAGAGTATCAAAGCCACCACAAAAACTGAGATATATATGGAAATAAAGTATTCAGAAAAGTTAGAAATGCAGTGACCATGAGACACAAGATTAAAAGGATAAATTAATGTAATGAACAGCCTAGTGTGATAAAATCTATCTTACCTGGACACCTCTAGGTTAAAACAGGGTGTTAACAATGAATGATGGTTAGCAACTGAATATAACTTTCCATTAGGAGCATATTGTCAAAGTCAAAGCACAAGCTGAGACATGCATTATCTTTACACCTGTTCAGAAGGGAACTAGCATCATCATCATCTTTGCATGGTAAAAAAAGAAAGCACAAGCAGTGAAGGATTTGATGCACACATGCATACACACAAACGTATATAGTTACATATGATGTATCTAAGCAATGTGTGTTTGTGTACTTCGAAGGTGGCTGGTTCAAATATCGCACCCCTTACGTTTCACCTTTCACGAGCAGCGGTCAGGCTCTCTCCAGCTCAACCCAAGAACCTTCAGTCGAGCTCAGTTTGAGATCAAGCCGAGCACGGCCTAAATTCTTAGAACCAACCAAAACTCAAACGGGCCAGGCCCGAGTACCATTAGGGTTATGTGTGTTAAAACTGGTAGCTTTATCGTGAATACCAAGAGGAAGGTAGTAGAAGAGAGGAGAGAGGAGAGGAAATTTTCCTTGGAATCAGCAGCAGCCACACTTTTCTTTTGTGTTACTGCACTAAACATCATTAAGATAAATAGGTTTACAAAGTCTTTTACAATGGCAAGATTTCCCTTAGTAATGTATATTACATTATAACATAGAGGTGGTCTATATGGATATGGATCCTCTACTGGATCCATATCTGATCCGATTTGTATTCTAATACCCTCCCTCAAGTTGTGCATGGGATTGAACCATGTGCAACTTGTTCTTCAGATACCAAAAGTGGTTACTTGTGAGACCTTTTGTGAACATATCAGCAACTTGGTCTTCTGAAGACACATAAACCAGTTCAATCTCTTTGTCTGCTACCTTTTGTCTGATAAAATGTTGGTCAATCTCAATATGTTTGGTCTGACCGTGTTGAACAGGATTGAACGCAATTTGTATAGCACTTCTATTATCACACATGAGGGTTGAACTTGAGATACTCTCTCCCATCTCTGTAAGGAGGTGCCTAATCCAAGTCAAGGTTTTAAAACCCGTGACTCGGAACTCGACTCGTTCTTTATTGACTCGTGACTCGGCGGGTCAACTCGATGACTCGGACCGGGTTTTGTTAACTTTTGATTTTAAAAGAAAAACACTATATAAATTATCATTTAAACATATAAAAGTTTGTAGAATGACTTAATTACTAGTGTAATTGATTAATAAGTAAAATAACATCAAGTAAACCTATATCTAACTTATAATTACTCATCTAATAGCAAGAAATCGAACAACCAAGCAAAACAATAATTCAATATTTCAATAGAAACAAGCTCTAAAGTAAAGTTAAGTTAAAAACTTACAAGAGTAATAGTAAAAACTAAAGTAAAGATAATCATACTTGAGCAATCTGCCAATGCATGTCAGCAATCAACTTTCGCATCTCAGCAATAACCATACTAGACCCATGGCCATATAACAAAATTACAAAGTTCACAAGTATAAAGTTAATTATCATAACACAATGACAAAATCAAATTTCAAACATCCAAAATTGATCCACTTTTACAAAATATGATATCTCAATTCTCAAGTCAAGAGTCAATGGCTCAAATCTCAAATAGAGGCGAAGTGCTATTATTTGGAACTTCATTTGAATCAATTCTTGAGTTGGAAGTAGAAATTAATGGCTGAATTGGAGTACTAGTGGTTGCATTTTCCCTTGCATCTTCATCTTCAACTCCATCACCACCTTCATCAGCAATAAGATTAGCTTCTTCAATGTTTTCAACTTCCATGTCCAAGTCTCTTAAGAAATCCTTCATTCAATAAAATATGACACATTTGAGTTAACATGCAATAGAGAAAGACAAAAAACTAAATTAAAAAAAATTTTAATCAAGTTAAAATATCAAACAAACTTTTACCTCATCTCCATCTAAAACTCCTTCTTGCATGACCCATTCATCCATTGGTGTTTGCAAATATATATTGTCCAAAGAAATTGGGTCAAGACGTGTTCTCTTTAATTGCTTTTCTCTCATACGTAAATTATAATGGACAAACACTAAGTCATTAAGTTTCTTTTGAGCTAATCTATTTCTTCTCTTAGTGTGAATTTGATCAAAGGTACTCCAATTTCGTTCACATCCAGATGAAGAACATGTTTGACTAAGTATACGAATAGCAATTTTTTGAAGATCGGGAGCACATATTCCATGCATTTTCCACCACATTGCTGCATAAAGCCAAAACACACAAAAATGAAAAGTTGATTAAAGAAATATTCTTTTGCACAACACAACAATAATGTTAAAGATAAATCACCTGGCTTATGCTCATCTCTAGTCATAACAGCTATAGAAGTACCAAAATCTGCACTGTTAAATTTGAAATATTCTTTGATGATTTGATAAATCTAAACTGTTAAATTTGAAAAGTTAAAAACAATTATACGGTTAGTAGATTATGTACAAAGTTATGATTCCATCATTCCACACAGGGTCCTTGACTCCTTGTCATGCCATGTTTCCCCTGACACGTTGCAGAAATCATGTACTTTTAAGATAGACAAGAAGAACTGCTAGAAGAACAAAGGGTTACAGTTACACATAGGACATTTAGATGATATTGCGGCGAGATCAGAGAAAAAAACAAAACAAGAAATTATGGAGGAAGAATACAGGAAATTCAAGAAATTAACACATAGGAAATTAAAAAGAAATTAAAAAACAGAAAAATCAGTAAAAACAAAACAAAGAATTAACAAAACAGAAATTGAAATGTATTGAAACACAGACAATGCATGTAATGAAAGACAGGAAGTTCAGTAAAAAAAAAATGATACTTAGCAAAATGAAAAGCAGAACTCAGTAAAATAACAAAACAAAAAAATAAACTTAGTTAAATGAAAACTAACAGAAATTCTGGAAAACAAACTGCAAATAAAAAAAAAAAAAAATATGAAATTACCGAAACTAAAACAACAAATGCAATGAGATTGAGACTAATGATACACAGAAATGAACATACGACAAATAATGAACTGAAATAAAAAAAAAAACCACCAAATTTGAAATGCAGGTAAAAAAATTTGCAGATATGAGAAACTGCTCTAATACAGGATAAACAAATGATTCAACAATGAGATTAAACAGAAAGCAATTAATGCAGGGAAAATGCGGATAAAAATGAAAATACAAAGCAACAGAAATGACATGCGAAAATGAAAACTTAGACGAATGTTGTGCAACTCACCATGTAATGCATGGTACTGAAGCGTACGCCTCAGGTACAGAGGCGTACGCCTCAGGTACATACAACATACATACCTTCACAAATCTCTCCGAAAAAACTCGCCGGAAAATCTGCACTCGCCGGAAAATCTCTCCGGAATATCGCGCGGCACACTGTTTTTGCTGGAGAAGATGCGTCGGATTTGCAACGACGCCTTACTGTTCACACTTCACCGTCGATGTGTTTGCTTCGTTCCCAAAAAAAATAACGATACATACCTTCACAAATCTCGTCGGAAAATCGTGCCGGAAAATCTCGCCGGAATATCGCGCGGCGACACACTGTTTTTGCTGGAGAAGATGCGTCGGATTAGCAACGACGCCTTAATGTATTTAATCGATGTGCTTGCTTCGTTCCCAAAAAAAACGATACATACCTTCACAAATCTCGTCGAAAAATCGTGCCAGAAAAACGCACGGCGTCGCTGTTACTGTTAAAGCCAGAAAATCAATGTCGGCGTCGCTGTTCATGCCAGAGCTATCGTCGGATGGCTGAAAACAGAAGAGTCGAAGACCTCGGCTTCTCCTCTCTTCAGTCGAGACAGTGTTTGAAAACTGAAGAGTCGAAAATCCTAAAGTCCTTTAAGTGTTTTCGTTAAAAGGTAAAGTTTTTTTAATTTCAAAAATGCCATTTTCACTAAACCAGCGGGTCTTCAGTGACTCGGGACTCGGCCCGAGTCGCCCGAGTCAGAGCGATCCTTCCAGCGAGTTTTGTCAAGGCAAAGGTGGCAGAACTCGCCCGAGTACGCCATGACTCGTGACTCGGCCGAGTCAGCCCGAGTCATCCCGAGTCCGGCCCGAGTCAAGCCCGAGTCTTGGCAATCCGAGTATGCCTAGCCGGGTTGACTCGCTGGAGGGCCGAGCCGAGCCGAGTCAGCCGAGTCAACGAGTTGACTCGGCGAGTTTTTAAACGTTGATCCAAGTTACTTCTGCTGTGGTAGCTGCCATAGATCTATATTCTGCCTCCGTGCTAGATCTTGCCACAGCTTTCTGTTTTTTGCTACTCCATGAGATAAGATTATTTCCAATGAAAACACAGTATCCTGAAACAGACCTCCTTTCATCTGGGTCCCCTCCCAGTCTGCATCTGTATAGGCCAATATATCATGTTTCGGTGTTACCCATGAAGATTGAGCATATTTGAGTCCATCACCCACCGTGCCTTTTAGATATCGGAGAATACGTTTGACGGCATCCATATGACCAGTCTTTGGTTCATGCATAAACTGAGATACTTGATTTACAGAATATACAATGTCTGGTCTAGTAAAAGTAAGATATTGTAACATGCCCACTAAACTGCGATACTTGCTTGCATCAGGATACAACTCGCCATCACAAATGCTGAGCTTTTGATTGACAATACTGGGTGTAGGGACAGGTTTGCAATCTGTCATTCCTGCTTTGGCCAAAAGATCAAGAGTGTATTTGTGTTGAGTTAATGACATTTCTCCATCCTGTCTGTCCACCTCTACACCAAGAAAATATCTTAGCTTTCCAAGATCTTTCATCTTGAATCGCATACTCAGCAAAACTTTAATTTGCTTAATATGTTCTGGAGCATTACCAGTGACCACTATATCATCAACATATATAAGTAAGAAAACCACAGCGGTTCCATCCCTGTATATGAATAAAGAATGATCTAGTTGGGAACGAATAAAGTTGTGGTTCTGAATCTCTGAGGAGAAGCTTTCAAACCATGACCTGGAGGCTTGCTTTAAACCATACAATGCTCTGGTTAATTTGTATACATATTCTTTTAGGTCTCCCTCTGCATAACCTTGAGGTTGCTCCATATAGACCTCTTCTTTTAAATCCCCATGAAGAAACGCATTTTTGACATCAAGCTGACTAAGGCCCCATCTATGTTCAATAGCCAGGCCAAGAATAATTCGAATGGTTCCCATTTTCACTACTGGACTGAAGGTCTCATCATAATCTTCACCATATTCTTGGGTGAAGACTTTGACAACAAGACGTGCCTTGTATCGTTCAATGCTCCCATCCGGTTTATATTTAATCTTATACACCCATTTTGAGCCAACAACATTTTTATCTGGGGGATGACCAACTATCTCCCATGTTCGACACTCATGAAGTGCCTCTATCTCCTCATTCATCGCCTCAATCCATTTGTGAGATTGAACAACTTGAAAAAACCCAAGTGGTTCTTCATGTTTTTCAATCTTGGATAGAAAGATCTGAAAATCCATAGAGAAGTTATCGTAACTTACCCATTTTTCAATTGGATGCCTTATCCTGCTTGATCTTCTTGGTGCCTCTCTGTTACTGGGTAATGTCATGTGTTCTCCAACAGGGGCATCTGTTTGCTCTCTGGGTCTTCTGGTGTAGACATTCTCTTTGTATCTTTGACATTCTATTTCCGATACCTTATCTGAAACCGTCTCATCATGTATGCTTTCAGGAGCCAAAGTGGTACACTCAGCAGCATGTGAAATAAGTTCAACACTGAGCCATGGAACATACCAATTATCAACCATATCACCATGTTCACGATCATTGTTGGCTTTATTTTCCAGAAAACTATTTTCATCAAAGACAACATTTCTGTAAATTCTGATCTTCTTATTGATAGGGTCATAACACTTGTACCCCTTGTGTTCATCTGCATAACCTACAAATTGGCATATAGAGGCTTTGTCTTGGAATTTGTTTCTCATGGATTTGTCAACATGTATATAACATGTGCATCTAAAAACTCCTAACTCATCATAATTAGGCTGTATACCAAAGAGAACATAATAGGGAGACTGGTTTTCAAGGACAGGCATAGGCAGACGATTTATCACATGAGTGGCAGTGTGAAAGGCTTATGTCCAAAGGTTGATGGGCAAATTACAACCATGCATCATACTCATTGCACTTTCCACAATATGTCTGTGTTTACGTTCAGCAATTCCATTTTGTTGTGGAATATACGGGCAAGAAACTCTACGATGTATCCCATTATCTTGGAGGAAATCTAAAAACTCTTTGGAGGAATACTCACCACCTCCATCACATTGGAGAATTTGAATGTTTTGGAAGAATTGATTTTTAACATAGGCATGAAAGTGACGAAAAATAAGAAAGACCTCTGATTTGTGTTTCATGAAGAATATCCAGGTAAAACGAGAGAAATTGTCAATAAAAGATACATAATATTTACTTCCAGAAGAAGGATTGGGAGCTGGACCCCAAACATCAGAACATATTATCTCAAAAGGAACAGAAGCTCTTTTATTTATTTAATGAAAAGAAAGTACATGACTCTTGCAAACTTGATAACTGAAACACATTTTATTCTTTAATGAAAGTTAAACAGACTCTGAAAGAAAACCATTGGACACTAACTTTTCAATAAAGACTTGACTACAATGACCAAGACGAGAATGCCAAAGATCTGGCTTATTACATTTGGATAAACTTAGGACGTTTTCAGAGACATGATCAGATTTGGGCTTCAAGACACTGGAGGCTGGATCTTCATTGAAGACATACATGTTTCCACGTCGCTCTCCTTTAACGAGCATCTCCTTCGTTTGAAGATCCTTGACAAAGACAGAAGTAGGAGTAAATTCCACAGATGAATTGGTAGAGTCAGCAAGTTTAGATACAAAGACAATGTTTTTCTTTATATTTGGTGCATGAACAACATCAGATAAAGAAATAGATGACTCCGGCAAAGGAATAAGGACATTGCCTATGTTTGAAATAGGGTGGTGAGTCCCATCTCCAGTTACAATATTAGATTTTCCAAAATAGGGAACCAAAGTAGAGAATTTACCTGCATTGCCAGTGACATGAGCCGCTGCCCCAGAGTCAACATACCATATTCCATCATCATTCTGTTTCAGGTTCAAGTTGGCCATCGCAGATAGGAAAATATCCTTAGCATCATCACTGACCCGAAAAGTACGTGCAATTCCTGGTGTAGCAATATTTCTATTATTTTGCGCTTTGTTTCGATTTTGCGGGTTGAACCAACAGTTGGCATTGATGTGACCCTGTTTATTACACATGTCTGTTGCACCTTTTCTTTATCTGATACTGGATATTCAACCATGGTTAACTGGTCTGTAATGCTTTTAACTTGATTTAAGAATTCAATAATGCCCATTGCCCCCTTTCTTAACATCTGAAATTCGCGTTTGAGAAACAACACTTTAGCCTCTGATATCTGAGAATATGCCTGAGTTAAGACCTCCCACAAAACTTTGGATGTGCAATCATCAGGAATGGAAATCAATATCTCTTGTGATAATGTGGAAGTGATGTATGCGACGAGAGCTTGATCGCGCTTCATCCAAGAGACGAATGCAGGATTGCAGATAGTACTCGACAATCCTCCATCTTCTTTGGCTTCGGTTATGATAAATTCTGGGGGTATTGGAGTAGAGTCATCCAAGTGGCCTGAAAGGTCTTGACTTCGAATAAAAGGAGCAATTTGCCTTTTCCAAATCAGATAGTTGTTGGTAGTCAGCTTTTCCGAAACTAGCTGTCCAAGGAAGTTGGAAGAAAGACCCGAATTACCTGAAGTATCCATTGGTAGTAGCAGTAACGTTAGGGTTCAGAACTGATTAGAGAAGAGTATTTCAGCGAAAGGTTATGGAAAGGAGTATTTCAGCAAAAGGGAGAAAGGAATAAAGGCAGAAGAAAATAAGTATTTCAGCAAAAAGGGAGAAAGAACAGAAGACTCGGCTGAAGGGGAGAAAGGAACAAAAGCAGAAGAAAATAAGTATTTCAGCAAACAGAAGACTCGGCTGAAGGGGAGAAAGAATAAAAACAGATGTGACATGTCTGTAAACTCAACTAAAGAGGAGAAAGAGCAGGTTCGGCTCGTCTGATTGGAAAAGGAGCAGACGTGACAGAAAATAGAGCAGGCACGGTAGGTCGTGAGGCATGGTAGGTCGTGGCTAATGAAAGACTCGGCTCTTTCACGTTCCCTGATGAAGAGACAGGCTAGGCTAAAGGTGGAGCAGGTTCGGCAGATCGTGAAACAGGTCCTTTCACGTTCCCTGATGAAGAAACAGGCTCGGCTGAAGGTGGAGCAAGCTCGGCTGAAGGTGGAGCAGGCTCGACAGATTGTGGACCAGGCCCTGTCACGTTCTCTGATGAAGGAACAGGCTCGACTATGGGTGGAGCAGGCTCGACAGGCCCTTTCACGTTCTTTGATGAAGGCACTTTTACGCCCAGACCAATCGTCGCTCTGATACCATGTTAAAATTGGTAGCTTTGTCGTGAATACCAAGAGGAAGGTAGTAGAAGAGAGGAGAGAGGAGAGGAAATTTTCCTTGGAATCGGCAGCCACAATTTTCTTATGTGTTACTGCACTAAACATCATTAAGATAAATAGGTTTACAAAGTCTTTTACAATGGCAAGAGTGCCCTTACTTAGTAATGTATATTACATTATAACATACAGGTGGTCTATATGGATATGGATCTTCTACTGGATCCATATCCAATTCGATTTGTATTCTAATAATGTGCAGCTGACAACTTGGAAACCAGAAAGCAGGCAATCCAAAGGTATATCGTGGAAGCACACTTCCATGGATATTGATTTTTGCTATAGCCATATATTCCCTAAAAAATAACAGAATTAGTAGATTTGTTTTGGTTGAATTTGAGGATAAAGTATAAATGATGACTCATTTCTTAGTTTCTTCAAAACATAGATGTTTTTTATTAAATTCACATGCCTTTCAGATAATTGATTCAAAACGAATGAAGTCAAGACAAACATGTTCAAAATTTTCCTCTTACAATAGGAAGAACATGCAAATAATTATGTACTCTGCACATAATTCATAGGTTTTTATATTTAAGTTGATTCATCATTTCCTCATTTGCTACTTACTGATTATTATGAAATTAAGAAATAATATTTTGCTATTGTCTTTAACACATTCCTAACAATTTTGGTCTTCATATCGAGTACACTAATTACAAAACTATGCAATCAAAAAATTTATTATGGATTCCATGAGCATTTTCAAAAGTTAAACAATAAGCTAGATAATCATGGACATAGTAGTAGTGATAGTATATAGTATACTAATTTTTTTTATTCATTTTGCTTCTCAATTCTAAACAACTTCCTCTTAACATCTTAAACATTTCCAGATACTTCCACCTTCGGCTTCATATGAACCTCAAAAGTTCATGTATCTTGCTATAGTTTCCTGCATTGCTTATTGAATCTACTTTCCACTTTAGCAACCTTGGTTTTGCCTGTCTAGCCTCTGCCTAGTGTGATTCTTATCATCTTCGATCTACATGGAGAACCAGTAAAGTTTCATTTGCCATTACATTCTGCAAATAATAAAGCAGTGGAACTCATATAAATGATACAAAGGCCTCGTGAAAGAAATGTCGCAGCACAGTCAGATGGAGTACAAACTATCACCAAACAACAAATGCATGCTTGCGGAACTCAGTGAGATTATAAACCATACCATGATCAGAAGCCCCAGAAGGTGACCTTGTCCTTACTGATAACTGCAAAGGCGTTTCAAATATTTAGCACAGAAAATTAGCACACAAGCATACTAAGCAGGCATACATACATGCAATATCATATATATAGACACACACACACATATTTAATTTAATCATTTGTTGTTTCCATCACATGCTTATGAATTTTACAGTTTAAACCAGAATAGAGTTTAATCATGTCTCATACATCAATCTCAGTAAGTGATGGCCCCAGTTTGTCAGCCAACGCTGAAAGGTGCTCTTTTGCATCCTGAAACACATAAAGACACCCCTCAAATTACTAATACACAGAAATGAAAAACATAAGCAGTAAATTACTAATGCATGATGGAGTACTCTTTAATGTTCAAGAAACAAACTAGAACTTAGATTTGGAAGAAGGTAGCAAATAAAATAAAGATGCCATGGACAAAAGAAACCTTTTTGGATACAAAATACAACATAGACGCTGTTCAATGAGTGGTGTTAACTACACTTAACGAGATGATAATGTGTGCTGGAGTGCCAAAGGTATGTTGATGTGATGCAGGATTATTAGACAATACAGCTGTGGTATAAGCAAGCTTCATAATGGACCAATGCACCCAAAAGACATCAAAAACACACACAGGCAAGGACAGATCACACTTATGGGAGTTGGTAACCGCAAGTAGCAGAAGGAAAATGGGAATTCAACACAACAGATAAACGTTACAAGGTACATGCATAATGCATCCATGCAAGGTTGTAAGTATCATATTGTTACCCATATCAGTCGGGCCCAAAATAAGTATCTTATCTTATCATAAAAAAGGTAATTTTTTAATAAAAAAAATTTGCAAAAATTCTACAAAATCATGAAAAATCAGAAAAAAACAGCAAAAAATCTAAAAAAATCATAACACATGAAACAATGATGAATTGCATAAAATCACATATGAAGCATTTATGTCTCTATGAGCTGCATAAGACATCATCAAACATTAACTAACTCACAAGAACAATGTAGAATATTAAATATCTTGTAATTAAGAACATGCCACAAAACTCATACTTTTATATTACATAAACAAAAATATTATGGCAATAGTTCCACTCGATTTTCAATCAGTTTTAACTCATTACTTGAGTGTCTCATTGTCATGCCGGATCATCTGATGCCATCTTTGTTGGAGGAGTATGGACCTCTATTTTTGTAATGAAATAAGAACAAATACAAATGTGAGCCTCTTATGGGATTATAAGAACACAACCAACCCACAAAGAACCGCTTATGGATCAATCCACACCACTCACACAAGGGCCAAGAGAGTACAATAAATGCTTTTGTATTACAAAGTGCTTTTGAGAAAGCATAAAAATATACAAGGGGAGAGCCCCTATTTATAACAATAGAGGTAAAGTGAGGGCAGCCCAAATGTTGTTTTTGACGAGCTGAACTTCAATCATAAAATTGACACAGGTGACATGTCCTCTACCTCAGTTGAAGTTCATTACCCTTGGCTGAATTCAGATCTCTTTGATAGTTTGAATGAAGAATGTCATTCGAACTGTGTGCAACACGAAGAAGAGAGTTCCAAGATCGTTGGTACATCGGAATCACAGAGCTGTGAAGCAGCACCACCATTGGAATCGGGAAGGTATAAGGGCAATTCCTACACCAAACAGAGAACGGTTGCTTCAGGACTCCTAAATCGGGCTCAAGAGGCTACACCTACCTCCTCACACACCCTTGACGTCAGGAGGTCCAGTCGCATGCGGCATCCTATTAATAAGTGGGTTAGCTACAACAATTTCTCCATGGATTTTCAACTCTTTTTTACTGCTCTCAACAAGGAAGATGAACATATTATGTACTACCAAGCAGTCACTTCCAAGAAATTGGTAGAAACCATGAATGATGAAATGCAAGTCTTGCATGAATGTGGAACCTGGGAAATTGTTCCCAGACCGCTTGACACAAATGTGGTAGGATGCAAATGGGTCTACAAAATAAAATATAAACCAGATGGGACCATTGAACGATACAAGGCAAGACTCATAGCAAAGGGTTTCACACAAGAAGCAGGACAAGACTAAGATGAGACCTTTAGTCCAGTGGTGAGAATGGGAACGATTCGAATCATTCTTTTCTTAGTTGTTGAACATGGATGGACACTGAGTCAGCTTGATGTTAAGAATGCATTTTTGCATGGAGATTTGGAGGAAGTTTACATGGAACAACCACCTGGATACGAGGAAGATTGTAACACAAATATATGCAGACTAAAAAGGGCTATCTAGGGTCTAAAGCAAGCATCCCGCTCTTGGTTTGACAGCTTCTCTCTTGAGATTCAGAAGCATGGCTTTGCTCACTCCCTACTAGATCACTCATTGTTCATCTTTAGAGGGCAAAATGTGATCACCTTATTGCTAATTTATGTTGATGACATTGTCATCACAGGAAACTCTGAGGATCATATCAAAGAAGTAAAGAAACTACTAAGACAGAGAGTCAAAATAAAAGACCCTGGAGCCCTGCGTTATTTTCTTGGAGTTGAAGTTGATAGCTGAGCTGATGGGTTGAGTCTCACCCAACACAAGTATACGATGGAGGTTCTAACCAAAGCAGGTATGAAGGATTGTAAACCTCTAGGGACTCCAAGTATCCTTCACCAAAAACTGAGTGCCCATGATGGAGACTTGTGTGAGGATCCCACTAGGTACCGCAGCCTAATAGGGATGTTACAGTATCACATATTCATTCGACCTGATATTGTTTATTCAGTCAATCAGGTGTCCAAGTTCATGCATGAACCGCGTACTGGGCATATGAAGGTTGTTAAAAGGATACTCAGATATCTAAAAGGCATAGTTGGGGATGGATTGATATATTCTCCAAAACCATCTGGCAAGGACATGCGCGAGATTACTGTATATTGTGATGCAGACTGGGCAAGGGATCCAGATGAACGAAGGTCTACATCAGGATATTGTATCTTCATTGAAAGAAACTTAGTATCATGGAACAGTAGAAAACAAAAGGTCATTGCTAGATCAAGTATTAAGGCTGAGTACAGATCCATGGTTGCCGCTACTACTGAAGTCACATGGGTCTGGCATTTGCTAACTGAAGTGGGAGAAGTGATATCTCAGTATATCTTGTTGTGTGACAATCAAAGTGCTCTCAACATGTCATTCAATCCGGTTCATTACAGTTGTGCCAAGCACATTGAGATAGATCAACATTTTGTGAGACAAAAGGTTAAAGAAAAGGAGATCGAGCCCGAATTTGTTAACACTGAAAGACAAGTTGCAGACATATTCACAAAAGGCTTGACCAAGGATCGTTTTTGGACACTTAAAGGCAAGTTGTTCATGCTTTAAAACCATGATCAACTTGAGGGGGGGTGAAAAAGTCTATTTGTTTGTGTATTGTCTGTGTATTCTTTACTTGTATTTGTTATTTTGTATTTCGGGTCTGAATAACATATCAGACCCGACCCATACTGTAAACGAAGGATATATATACATGTTTTAGGTCACGACAGCTACTCCTCTCTCTTTCATCTCTCTTTTCATGTGTGACAGATCCTAGTGAAATCTAACAAGAAGAAGAGGATCCATCATTTTATTATCATTTTTGACATGGTTGACGAACATAGATTAGGATGTTTTCTCTTTTGTTTAGTCATGTAATGTATTACTCTAATAATAAACAATCATGCTTGTAACTTTTGTTAGTTGTTAACAGTGTTATCCGTTCCATTTTGAATGTTTTGCTAGTGCATTTATATGCTTAATTATTCATAATGGTTTTTTTCATTCCATTCTATGATTTTTCCTAATTTTCCTGATTTTTTGGATATTTTCTCATTTTTGTATATCTTTTAATTTGTTGTGGTTTCTAAAATGAGTTTTTTCTATGATAGCATATGATACGATATTCATACACTTGTAGCTCAGGCCCGTCTTAAACAAGTTTCAATACAGGCCTTACAAAATATATTTGAAAGATCTACTAGGGACAAACAATTTACTATCGACTTTTGTGTTTTCCTTCATAGCCCATTGATCTCATGGAAGAACAAAAACAACAAAGAATAGATTTATCCACAACAAAGACCAAAATATAAAGCCATGGCAGGTGATAGTAGAGATAATGTGGATTAGGTAAAATTGCATGAAAGCCTCCATTTTTATTATGACAATCAAAATGCTTTTCACATAGCAAAGAATCCTAAGATTGAAGACTAAACAAAGCATAGTGAAATAAATTGCCACTTTTTGAGAAAAGCATATCAGGATGTGATAATTTCCTTGGAGCATGTTTGTTCAAGGTAACAAACAGCTCATGTGTTTACTAAGAGTCTTCCACCATCCCATTTTAAGACATTTCTTTCAAAACTTGAGATGATTCCTCTATTATCTTCCCAAGTTTGAGGGGTAGTGTGGACAAATCTAATATACTTGTATTACTATGTAAACATAACATCATTCTTTTATATTAAAGGGTATTCTTGTACATAATCAGTCCATAAGTCATAAGTTCAATGTAGTAGGGTTATTTTGGTACAAGGTCAAATCATATACTCTAGAAATGGGGTAAACCCCTGTAAGGCCTTGTACACTATGTCACATGGGTGAGGGTGCGGGTGCGGGTGCAGGTGCGGGGATTCGGCACTTCCAAAAAACCCGGGTGCGGGGGTGAGGCAGGGGCAAAAATGTAAAAAAAAAATTATATATATATATATATATATATATATATATATATATATATATATATAATTTTGAAGTTTTAACAGTTTAACATTTAACAGTAAACATTGTCATAAACTCATAATATGATTCATCATGCATGTAGTATATCAACCTAAATATCATATGGGGGAGGGGCTCGGCCCCTCCCCTGTCGACCCAAAGAAAAAAACATATGGGGGAGGGGCTCGGCCCCTCCTCTGTCGACCCAAAAAAAAAACAGATGGGGGAGGGGCTCGGCCCCTCCCCTGTCGACCCAAAGAAAAAAACATATGGGGGAGGGGCTCGGCCCCTCCCCTGTCGACCCAAAAAAAAAAAGATGGGGGAGGGGCTCGGCCCCTCCCCTGTCGACCCAAAGAAAAAAACATATGGGGGAGGGGCTCGGCCCCTCCCCTGTCGACCCAAAAAAAAAAAAAAGATGGGGGAGGGGCTCGGCCCCTCCCCTGTCGACCCAATCGACCCAAAAAAAAAGAGGTAGATGGGGGAGGGGCTCGGCCCCTCCTGTGCCAAAAAACGAGGGAGCAGGGGAGGCTCAGCCCCTCCCCTGCCGACCCAACAAGAGACCGAGAGAGGGGGGGAGGGGGGTGCTCGGCCCCTCCCCAGCCGACCCAAGAAGAGAGTGAGAGACATACCTGCGAGCCGAGAGGAGGAGTCTGGGAGGCGGAGCTGGGGGCGGCGGAGCTGGGGCGGCGATGGGAGAGCTCGAGTTCAGGGGGAGAGAGAGGAGAGATTAGGGCAAAAAAAAATTTGCCCTAATCCTCCTTTTCATCGGGGGAAAAAAAAAATCGCCCAAAAATGTGGACAAAAATGACCCTGGGTGCGTCGTGTTGACCGCACCCGGTGCCGCACCCGCACGCGATCCCGCGTTGCGTCGCATCGACGCGGGTGCGGCATCTGTTTTGCCGAGTCCCTGTGACATAGCTTGTACATCTTTAGCAAATGAACTCACTAATTTTTGCAATCATTGTTCTTCCTAATGATGCATACTGAACTATGAAAGACCTCAGCTGGAGGAAGACAAGGAAAGAGAAAAGGAAAAAGACTGTTTCAGTAAAAATGTGAAAATTAGACAATAAAGGACCTTTTTTCTTTGTTACTTGATTAATGGGTTGAAAAACAATATCGGAATTATACTTGAATGTTTAACCTAGTATTTGATTTGATATTTCATTCATTTAATTATTTAGAGTTCTGTACATGAATTGTCTTGTTTCTTATACCATATTTGTTCATTATGTTTGTTAACTTTGTTTTTGCTGTTGATGGCATTCTTTATTTTTTCCAGGAAAGTTAAAGATATTTTATTAAATAAAAGGTCATAAAGGGCGATGAGATTGCACAAACAGATACAAAGTGATCAGTATACAATATGCAGTAAAGCATTTCCCATCCAAGATAAAATCTGAAACGAGTCATTCTGCCTTCACGCACCCCCTTAAATCAGACTGAATCTGGCCGTGAATGCCTGGGTACAAAACTTTTTGTTGGAGACCTGGTCGTTCCTTTCTAGCAAGGCGAACCATCAGGACAGATATATCCATCATTTCGGCACTACTTGTCATCTCTTGTTTTCACAGTTTTTTTTTTCAGTTGGTACGGTTACATGAGGAAGATGTGATATGCATGCCAACCCCAGGCCAAGCAACAGAAAATAGGGATTGAGTGAATGGACAGAACTACATGAGGCGTTCGAACTACTCTACTTTCCAACAGTGCAACAGCTAGCAAGGTGAAAGCCTTTTCTCTTTAGATTCACCTGGGTATTCACCTTATTTAAAGAAACAAGCCAAACAAATACCATAGCCCTAGGTGAAGGCTATACATCCACACAGTACTTGGGAGGCCAATAAATGGAACCCAAGGCCATACGTACATGCAAACAAATATGCAAGCATAAATACAAAGTGCATATATGGTATTGCTTCCAGCAAGACAATTTCTTATGAGAAAATTTTTAGAAATTATTGGTTATTCTCAAGAAAATCCTAGGATCTGTTAAATATTAAAAGTACTTTAGAAAAAGTTAAAAGTATGGTGCTTCATAAAAAATAAAAAATAAATAAACTTAAAGTAAAACAGTTTCAAGCAGTGATAATCCAAAATTTTCACTCCTGATGAGTTAGAAAAAGCCCACAATTTGAGGATCCCACCTGAAGACAAAAATAACAATCAAAATTTACAACATCCTTGTTTTAACATATTTTAATGCCAGCATCTAGAATTAGCTTGTCTTGCAGATATTGAGCATGTTAGTTAACATTACCTGCTCTTGAGGCACAATGACAAACATGGAAGACAGAGTCTACAAGATAAACTATAGACCAAGAGGACTAACATATTTACAGTTCCTCATATTGTTCATATGGTATGTATATTAATGATCTTACCATGCTTTAGAACAAGAATCCTACACACAAACTTGCTAGATCAAGAAAATATATAGTGAAATGATTTACTTCATCAAGGTAATCCACATCAAGGTCACCAGAACCATCAACATTTCCAAATATAAACCCCAAGAGCCGATTCCCTTCATTGCCTTCTTCATAGTCATCCTCATCTTCGGCTGCCAAACGATAGAACTGAAAGATTAATGACCAGATCACTGAAAAATGTTAAGCAAAAGAAAATATAATTATATACTGGTGTTAACAATCACAAATAGAAAATGAAGCACTAATTCTCCTAACCAACATACCTATGTTAAATTAGGTATCAAAAAGCTTAATGAGCCAATGGTTGTCCAGCTATAAAAAAGCAAGTAGCTAACATTAAGCAGAGCATCAAAATACTATATGTTGACACTAACAAATCAAATTTAGAACACTAAGGATAATTGTAGACAAACAAACCTTAATCCCCTTTATATGTATGGAAATAATTTTGTAACAAACATATGCAAAATCATAGTCAACTATGTATCGTAATATCAATGGACTCAATGTAGTTGTTAAAAGTGTTTAAGGACATTGAAGGTATGTTTGGTTGCTCTTTACAAATGTGAAAGTAAATCGCATGAGATTTGAAATCTCATGAGAATCAAAATCACGTGAAATGAATTCTCATGAGATTTCACTTCTCATGTTTGATTGGTTTGAGGCATAGTAACAAATATCGGTATCGTCTATATCAAGGTTGTAAGTATCGTATCATTACCCATATCGGTCGAGCCCAAAGTAACATTGTATTGTATCGTATCGTAAATTTTTAATAAAAATTTTCCTAAAATTCCAAAAAATCAAGAAAATCAGAAAAAATAGGAAAAAATGCTAAAAAAATCATATCACATGTAACATTGATGAATTGCACAAAATACAACTATAAAATCACATATGAAGCATTTATGTCTCTATGAACCACATAAGACATCATCAAACATTAACGAATATAGGATCAAAGATAATATTTCATGCATACCTCACAAGAACAATGCAAAATATTAAATATCTTGCAATTAAGAACATGTTACAAGACTCATACTTTCATATTACATAAACAAAAATATTATGGCAATAGTTGCACTCGATTTTCAATCAGTTTTCACTCATTACTTGAGTGCAGCATTGCCATGCCGAATCATCTTATGCCATCTTTGCTGGAAGATTGTGGAGCCTAATTTTTACCTCAATATAAATCTTTAATTTTCATAAATCCAACTTTTTTGGAGAGTAACTTTGTAAGTTTACTCATAATAAAGATTTTTTTTTACCTTAAACCATTTTCTTGAGTGAAAAAATAATGAAAATGTTTTTTTTTACCTTAACCCACTTCTTTGGGTGAAAAAACTGTGAAACTGCACTTCTAAATTTCTAATAGCCTCTAGACAAATGGAGAAGTCTGCTCTCAAAAGGTATTTAAAACACAAAATGAAAAAAGTAACTTTTGGCCTTTTTAAAGTGCGCCAAAGGTGTATCATACAATACACCCAGTATTGTATGATACGGCATAATACAGGGATGTATCGTATGATACAGGGGTGTATGGGTATGATCGACACTCATATCGCGATACACCTATTGGTACGATACACACTTATATCATGATACGAGTGTGTATCGTATCGCAAAATCCAAAATTAACGATACAATACGATACTTACAACACCGATCTATATCTCGGCAAAGCTATTTCTCGCGATATTATAGGTTTTGTGATAAATCTCATGAAAATATTAAGGTTTAAAAAATAAAAAATATATAAAAATAACAATAGTAAGTAAGAAAATATCATGTTTAGATAATAAAATACATATATAATGAATGAAATAAGTAAAAAATGCAAAATAAAGAAGAAAAACACATTTACAATATAAAATATAAAATATAAAATATAAAATATAAAATATAAATAAAAATAGTAGCAATAATTGATAATATCGCGATATTCTCGTGATAATATCGCAATATTATCAAATTGGCAATATTTTCAAAATATCGCGATATGTTACCTATAATATCATTTGAAAAAATATAGCGATAATATCGCAATATTTTGAAAATAGCATCGATATCTGTGATTATGGTTTGAGGAATAGAATCTCATTTGTATGAGATACATTTTTTTTGGTAAGTTACACGAATTCATTTTCTCTTAGAGGAGGAGGATCCAACATCCCTGAACTACCAGACAGTGATGCAATAGTCATCCTGTATTTCTTGCTCCCCACTCTCTCTGGATTCTCATTTGCTTTGCTTATCCATACAACCCACAATGCAATTATAGTGGATATTTTCAATAGCTCCCAAAACTAACACAAAAATCACAAAAAAAGTATCATCTTGTTGCAACGAAATACCCCAGATGCCAAGAATCGGATCAACTATGAGGTCAACCTTGGTGCAAAACTCAAGGGATTAGAAGTAAGGCTCTAAATGATAGAGAGGGAAAAAATAATTGATTTTAGAAACCAAGTACCTAAGATCCTACAACTTTAGTGAAATCCTTTGATTCTTACCAAAAATAAAAGATTGACACCCAAGGAAAACACTGAAAACTATACAATTGTTTCATTAGATGAACACCAGCAATTTCATGAACTCGGTGAGTTGGATCCTTCGTTAGAAAATCAGAGTTCACTTTAAAAAATGAATCCATAAAACTATGTCAAATCTTTTTGTAAACAAGATACCAAAATGGTAGGAGTTTCGATAAATCGCGCCTTTGATTCAATTCATCAAAAATCCAAAATGGTAAATACTGCTTCAGAAATAAAAGCCCAAAAAAACACTTCTTTTCGCAATAAATATAGAGCCAAGATGTTCGAATTGGATCAGTTGGGTCTTCAACTCACAAAAAACCCTGAAACCCTTTACAACTCCAACCTAAAATATAAACAAAAGGAAAAAAAAACACGGAAGGCCCCCCATAGTTTAATCTAAACGGGCCTTTACTTAACAATATCCTAAAATTCAGTTGTTTTGTTCCTGGCAATTGACTAGGCTTGCTGGCTCATGGAGCTCACCGGAATGGATTTTGGTGAGCTCCCCCGCCCCCGCCCCCCTTCAACAGCCACTCAAGAGGAAGAAAATGATAAGGAATCACGTCGACCTCTGCCCTTTCTTGTTTCTTCTGTTTTAAAATCGTCACTTGAAGGAAGAAAAAAAATACTTCCTACCTCCCTCTCTGTCTTTGAGAGGTGGAGACGCCCCCCTCATCAACCAAGCGGATTCTGTCGAGCTCCCCCCAATCCCCCTTCAGCAACCAGGAAAAGGGAAAAAAATAAATTACCTGGTTTTTCTGGCTACCTGCGAGGCTCGCTTTAGCCTTGCTCCACTGCTCTTCTTAGAAGAAGAGGGAGGGACAAATATTAGGTTCCCCCAACATTCACTCTTTGCTCTTTTTTTTTTGTTAGACTGTATTTCACAGGTGTGATTTCGAATCATTCGAAATCACAACCCAACTTGTGAGATTCAAAATCTCACGGGTTGACATGACATGAAACCAAATCACGTGATTCTAAATCACATGAAACCAAATCCCATGAAGACTAGTATGAATCGTCGAAGGTAGAATCGGAATACGTCATTCGGCAGACCCTGGAAGGTTGCTGGAGCATTGGTGGGACCGAAAGGCATCACCAGGAACTCGTAGTGGTCGTCATGAGTTCGGAATGCAGTCCTTTGGACATCCTCTGAGGCCATGTGGATCTAGTTGTAGCCGGACCGAAGATCCAACTTTGAAAAATAGTGTACCCCATACAATTCCTCCAGCAACTCATCAATCACCGGGATCGGGTACTTGTCCTCAATCGTGATCTGATTAAGAGCCCGATAATCAATATAGAACTGCCAAGATTTGTCCTTCACCAACAGAAACAGAGAAGAATATGGACTCTTACTAGCTATGATGATCCCATCCGAGAGCATCTCCTTCACTAGTCGCTCAATCTCCAAGCTTTTGAGTCTGTGCATATCAGTAGGATCGAACATTAGCTGGCTTGGCCCTTGTTTCAATCAGAATCGCATGAACATGAGACCGAGAGAGGGGAAGGCCCTTGAGCTCGTCAAACAGTGAGCCAAATTCTTGAAGCAAGGCCTTTTAATGGCTTCGGGTCTCTGTTGGGGTCATGGGCACCCCATCCACCGCCATCATCACAAATATATGTGACACACGACACACCCTCCTGAACTACCTTGGTCAGTTGTTTACACTCGGCCAGAGAAGCAGGTGTTCGTGGAGGGGCTGAAATCAAGACCCGAGAGCCTCTGTATTCGAACTCCATATTCATGTCCTTAAAGTTCCACCGAACAGAACCTAAGGACTAGAGCCATTGCATCCCTAACACCACATCAGCACCCTTGATCGGCAGTAGAAACATGTATGTGGTCAAGAGCATTCCCTGGATTTCCAGCTGAATGCCAAGGCAAAGTGTGGTGCATCTAAGTTTGTTGTCATTCCCAACCACTGCCTCGAAGGGTTACTGAAGAGAAGTTATGCACTTGGCCCTCCTTGTTGTTTGCGCACACATGATGTTGTGCATTGAACCGATATCTATCAACACTGAAATAGACAACTGACCGATTCTACGTGGCACTCTTATAGTTTGTGGTACCTCCACACCGGCTAGTGTGTGGCAGAAAATCTCTGGAACGTCATCACTCGGGTTAGACAACTTGACCTCACTAGTCTCGCCATTCTCAGCCTCACTATCGCATAGGTATAGATTCAGGACCTTAAACTTGTGGTCCCTTGTCCATACCTCATCACAGTGATAACAAAGGCCCTTCTTATGGTGCTCCTCCCCATGCTCGCATAAGTAACTTCACTTGAACCTTAGGGTGTGATTCTGGCGTACGTCCTGATTGTGGAGGGTGATCCAAGGCTCGATCGGCAAGCCGTTGAAGGACAGTCTCCCGTGCAGGATGGGTCACGGTCCTGCTAGGGGACAGGTTCACTTGGGGCGTGAACCTTTGGCTGAAGGTCCCACTAGTACGGGTCCAGCACGAGCTCATCCTAGAGAGTTTCTCCTTGGCCACACGTGCCAATTTGAAACCCTGCATCAAGATGGGTCTCGCAACTTGAACCTAGATTTGCAAGTCTGGCTTGAGACCTACAATAAAAGTCTCAATCGCAACGATTTTTGTGAGCTCAACCTCTCGAACTCTGCCTGGTAGTCGATAACGCTACCCTGCTGGCGGATCTTGGACAACGTAACGTGATGGTTGACGTAGGAGAGACAATCTGAACCTTGTCACCAAGGCTCTCTAAAAAACCTCTCAAGAAGGCATCTTTAGTTGGGTTTCCAACCAGTGGAACCAACGGATAGCCTCTTTTATGCAGAGCAGGCCCAAGCATCACAAACCCAACAGCACGCCGACGATGTTTCGGGTCTTGGTACGGACCCATGACCCAGATCCAAACTAAAGTCCTTTAAATAAGTTGCCTAGGCTTTCGTGGGGGGAGAACTTTTCAGAAAAGCACAGCCGCAGTTTTGCTATTTTCATTTTCTTCAGCAGTTTTCTTTTCCATTTTTTTTTGTATTGTTCTCCTTTACAGTCTGACGTCTATTATTGTGATTCTTTATTTTTTGTCCTTTATTTCTTGTCATTACTTTCTTTCTTCATTATTGTTTATTTGCTTCTTTGCTGTTTCACGTCAGTTGTTTTGCAGCCTTTCTCCCCATTGTTTGTCTCAGCCTACAGCAGGCTATTGGCATTTTGTTTATTCCAAACATTATGTTTATTTCCTATTAGCTATTGTTTCTTTACTATTATCATTATCAGTTTGCACGTCATCAGCCTGTTAATACGTTGTTGCTCGGATCCATTGATCCGAGCCTTTCCTCTTCTACGTGCCATTGGATATCGAGTATTGCACAGTCGTGCATTGAAAGGACCTTTCCAACGTCAACCCATAGCGTGACAACGTCGGTTCACTCGCTGATTAAGAAGCAATCATGTCGGCAACCTTTTCGTGAATACTTTCGGCATTCCCCGCTGCATCAAATGGTATCAGAGCCCGGGTTCTCCTCCGTTGTCAGCGATATGGTTCAGGAGGCGAGGAGCGATCCGGCGAATGGAAACGAGCAGGAGGATGCTGGCAGCGAGAGTCCAATGCTGCGTATGTTGAGAAGGATGACCAGAAATGAGGAAAATATGTCAAGGATGAACAGAGAAATCGTGGGCATCTCAAAACGACTAGATGGGATGGAGGCCCGACTAGTTGCCCTCAAAACACAGGGAGAGGGGCGTGCAACGTCAACCCAAAAGCAGGGGGCAGATCAGGGTCGCCAGTCGATTCATGTTCAGCCTGTCCAAGACGAAGTTCCAACGTCAGCTCTCCCTCCCTATTCCGAGTTGCCTCCTCCGCTCCAAGCGAACCAGAGGAACCACGCAGGTATGCCGCCTCCTCTGGGTGTTTCCCTTCCTCTGCAGCAAGCCCTTACGGCTGCACCACCGGCCGGACCTGCTCTGCAGGACCCCAGCTTCACGTTGGGTCCTGCCGAAGGTCCAGGCTCATGGCCGCGAGCTTCTGGGACGGTCCCATATGGTGGGTCGTGCCAGCAGGGTCCCAGCATCACGCTGGGCCTGGTTGTCGATTGAGGCACGGCAGCACAACCCGGGAAGGCAAAAATCCTCTGAAGCCATTTCCTCCACGTCCACGACCAAAGGAGAACCCAGTGGCTAAGACATCTTGGGAGTCAGATTGAGCACTAGAATCTTCAGCGATGCCTTTCAATGACATTTCGTATTGTAGAAGTTTTGCTCGGAGGTCTTCAAATGTGGGAAGCACGGGCAAGCACAATAATGATGTCACCAATACATGATAATCTGGGCCTAAACCATTCAATGTCTGTTGCACTTTATCCTTGTCCGGCACTTCACATCCAATAATGGCTAATTGATCTGTAATGGTCTTCATCTTATTCAAGTAATCCATGATAGATAGACCACCTTTCATAAGAAGCTGGAATTCTCGCTTGAGGAATAAAACTCTTGCCTCAGATATCTGAGAGTATGTCTGTGTCAACTTGTTCCACAATTCCATCGTTGTGCAGTCGTCGGGGACAGCAACTAGTACTTCCTAAGACAAGGTAGAGGTGATGTAGGCAATTAGTGCCTGATCTTTTCTAATCCAAGATACATAATCTGGGTTGCGAACACGGTGAGTAGATGCAGCCTCATGAGCGTTTGTTTCCTCCTTTGCAATGAACTCTAGTGGGACTGGAATTGATCCATCTAGATGACCAAAGAGATCTTGGCTCCTGATAAAAGGAACTATTTGCCTCTTCCAAGTCAGAAAATTGGAGTTATTTAATTTTTCAAAAACAAGTTGACTAAGGAAGTTTGATGACAAACCAGACTGGGATGGAAAAGAATCCATGGTAACGAGACACGAGAATATAAAATGGAAGGCACTCTAAGAAAAGGCAATCAAATGATTACTTAAAACTCAAGATAATGTAACTGTTCAAAATCAGTCCAGAAGAGAACTCACTATAACAGAACTCGAATCCTTTTTTTTTTTGTTTTCAGATCACGAGAATACTCAAATTATCAACTCAATATTTATGAATCAAGCCAAAGCACAACTAATCAACGTTGTGAATATTCAAGATATCGGATCACGTGAACAAGGGCCAGATCACGTTGATTAACTGAGTTTTCAGATTAATCAACGATGAATATTCAGATAAAGGAATGGGAAAACAGATCCAACAGAAAGAGAAGAAAGGAAAGTACAAGCAACGATTCAAGAGATATTGATTAATCGTATTTGCAGATTAATCAGCAATAAAGGAATGAAAAAACAAATTTTAGAGAAGGAAGAAAGAAGAAATCGTGTTTTCAGATGAAGGAAGAAAGAGGAAATCACGAGTTTCAAGATAGGGTTTCAGATGAAAAACACGACAGTGCTTTCAAAAAAAAACTGGAAGAGAAGAGATCGTGGTTTGAGAGAGAAAACGATAACCCAGATTGGGAAGAAGGAAAGTTTCCTGGCTGAAATTAGATGATCTCTAAGGTCATACCTTTTTGGAATCAACACCGAGCCCTAGGTCCAACCATGCTCTGATACCATGTTAGAACTTCAGTTTCCTCCTGGGCTGATCTGCAAAAGAGGGAAAGGTGAGAAGAAAAAAGGGAGAAAGAAGATGAGACGCTGAGTCGATTTTACTGCACACAGGCTGACGATATTCTTTTCAATATGTTATCGTGGCCTGGTTTAATGTATTTAAGCATTAGGTATTAGGTTACAATTTAACAATTTAACAATTTAACAAGTTACAAATTACATGTGTGCCCCAGTAAACACGTCAATAGGATTTCCCAGTTTGGGTCTGGGTCCAGCATACGACACTTAATAACCAAGAGAGGTCGAGTGAAACAGGAAGAACTCGGCTTTTCGCGTGAAACAACAGGCGAAGATAGATGAGGAAGGAGGAGGCATGACCAGACCAGATTCACGTGACCAGAAGAGGTCGCGTGAAACAGGAAGAACTCGGTTGGCGTGACCAAACCAGATTCACGTGACCAGGAGAGGTCGCGTGAAACAGGAAGAACTCGGCTTTTTGCGTGAAACAAGGAGAGAAACAAAAGATCGGCTTTTCACGTGAAACAAGAAGAGAGAAACGAAAGGACAAAACTAATGAAACGTGACCTGATGACGAGGAGGAGAACTTGGCTTTTCACGTCCCTGATGGAGATCCTTTTACGCCCAAAAATGTTGTTGCTTTGATACCATGATAAAACTGCCAATGGGTTGGCATGTTTTGGTGAAGAAACCGAGAAAGGAGTGAGGAGGGAGAACAGAGCCTTCTGTTGAGAATCGGCAGCCTCTCTATTTTCTTAATGGCTGCACTAATTCATCATTAAACTTAATAGGGTTACAATTCTTTTACATGGACGAAACTGCCCTGTATTAGTAATACATATTACATTGGAATATAAAACATACACGTGAATAGCTGTGGATGATATGGATCCTCTACTGGATCCATATCTGATCCATATTCTAATAATATCGATGTTGACTAGGGAGGTAATCCTAATGATAGAATATCAACTATTGGTTTTTGTGTTTTTTTAGGAGATTCTTTAATTGCCTGGAAATGCAAGAAGCAACAGAAAGTCTCGTTGTCTTCCACTGAAGCTGAATACAAGGCGATGACAACCACCACAATGAAACTCGTGTGAATACAAAGTCTTCTCAAAGATATGGGTGTTGACATCTCTGGACCTTTGAAGCTATGCTGCGACAACAAAAGTGCAATTTATATTGCCAGCAATCACACCTTCCATGAGCGCACAAAGCACATAGAGATGGACTGTCACTATGTTCGTGATGAATATCTGAGAGTATTACATTGTCATATGTCACATCAGAATATCAACTGGCAAACTTCTTCACTAAAGCTCTTCCTGCTCCCCACTTTATCTTCCTACATAGCAAACTTTCAGTCATCTCCCCATAAAGTTTGAGGAGGGTATTAAAATATATGTACTCATATATATATATATATATATATATATATATATATATATATATATATATGTGTGTGTGTGTGTGTGTGTGTGTGTGCGCACGCGCGCGTGTGTGAAATACCCAATAGGGGCATTTTTGTAATTTCACATAGTTGTTTTAGAAACAACTATTTTTGTTAAATAGGATATTTTCTTTTTTATTTTTCATCTTTTCTTCTTTTCTTTTATTCAAAACATTGAGGGTCCCACATATAATCGTTGGGACCCCCAACTGTCATAAATATGACCGTTGGGGCCTCCCAATGACAATTTGTGGGAGCCTCCAATGGATCCCTTTATGCCTCTCTTTTTGTATAAATAGGGGGTTCCCCTCTCTTGTATTTTATGGCTCTTTGAGCTCCCATTCAATAAAGTCTATATTTTTTATGTGTAGCCTTTTTAAAGGCCTCTTGTATTGTCCCTTAGTGGACTATTTCTATATTCTCCTTTGTGGGTTAGTGTTTATCCATTATTGAACCTTGTGAATGCATTAAGCATTCTTGTTATACATTTTCGCATACTTTATTATAAAATCTTCCACAAAGATCAAGTCCAAACTCCATCCTAATTGTAAATTAAAATTCATGGACCGCAGCCTGTTCAGGTTCTTGGAACCTCCATGTCTCAACCCCCTAGTGGTCTAAAGTACTACATGGTTTACCGTTCAAGCAGACAACTATTGATGCTGAGGAGATGAATTTGTGGGACCAACCAAGCCACCTTCTCCAAATCCATTTTCCTCAAATTTTATTATAGAAATCCCCATCTAATATCAAAGGCCTTCGCCATCTTAAGCTTTAGGAAGAAAGTTGTGTGTGACCACCGTTCTCAGTCGAGTGCACCATCTCATTAACCAAAATGACTGCAATCTTGTATGCCTCTATTTGGGAGCAAACTTGTAGCAGTATATATGTTCCCGTACCATAAAACATCCTCTTCATCATCAAAGTTCACTAGAAGCATTATTGTATTATGATCTTAACTCTAGCATAATACATTAGTATAATTAAAGATATATACGAAGGAGTAGTAACCAATGTCCGCACTTGTGGAGGGGTGACAATCAATTTTTCTATAACGGTTGGGTTACATCAAGGATCTGCATTAAGCTCTTTCCTATTTGCTATAGTGATGGATGAGCTTACGAGATCAATTCAAGAAAATGTGTCGTGGTGTATGTTGTTTGCTGATGATATTGTTTTGATTGATGAGTCTAGAGCAGGGGTTAATGCTAAGTTAAAATTATGAAGACAGACATTGGAAGCAAGAGGTTTTAAGTTGAGTAAGAATAAGACAGAATATAGGGAATGTCAGTTTAGTAAGCAACGAAGTAGTGATGGGAGTGTAGTGAAGCTTGGTGAGCAAGAAATACCGGTGGATGATTGTGTCAAATATTTGAGATCTATCATTCAAAAGTATGGAGAAATTGATGGAGATATAAATCATAGGATAAAGGTTGAGTGGATGAAATGGAAAAGTGCAACTGGAGTATTGTGCGATCGTAGAATGCCATTGCGGTTGAAGGGAAAGTTTTATAGGACGACAATTAGGCCCGCTTTACTATATGGTATGGAATGTTGGGCTGCCAAGAGACATCATATTCAAAAAATGAGTGTAGCTGAGATGCGTATGCTTAGATGGATGTGTGGAAATACAATAAAAGATAAGATTCTAAACGAGGAGATACGTAAGAAGGTAGGCGTTGCATCCATTGAAAATAAAATGAGAGGGAATCGTTTATGGTGGTTTGGACATATTCGGCGAAGGCCTAATGATGCTTCAATTAGAAGGATGGAGAAATGGGAAAATATATTAGTTAAAAGAGGTCAGGGTAGGCCTAAGAAGACTTGGATGGAGATGATAGGAAAGGATATGAATGCTTTGAACCTCACCGAGGACATGGCATTGGATAGAAATGATTGGAGGAGAAGGATTCATGTGGAAGACCCAGAATGATTTTCATTTTTGGTTCATATCGCCGACCCCAATTGTTTTGGGATGAAGATGTAGTTGTTGTTGTTGTTTGTTGTTGTATCTTAACTCTAGCATCTAGACTTGCGTCCAGCATTCAGATATGCACAAACATGCACGCATACATGCACCAGCACACATATATAGCCGTTAGGATGTCAACAACTGAATAAACAAATCGTCTTAATGTGTACATACATCACCATATACAGTGTTTTAATGGATGTTTAATTTTTTTCCTCCTATGTGTAGGCATTCCACGGGAGTTTCATAGATCAATTGAATACAAACTAAAAGACAAGCATTTTGGGAGTGCAAGGCATCTCACTACATTTTCTTCAAAAAGTTTGCTAGAAAATAGAAAGCCATAGTTGATGACAATTAATGCATGAAAGCTGGTGTTTCTAAATTTGTTAGGGGAAGAAACATGGAGAAACTGATACTAAAAGCTGCAGACCAACTAAGTATCTTATACATTTATAAGTACATCAAAAAAATGTCCACAGCTTTCATACATTTGTAACTGACAACGGCAACAACAACTATGAACAATACTATGAATCAGACAAGAGAAGACTTCCTTACCTTCATCATGTGTATCTTGTGAAACATCACCTGGCTCCATATTTGCCCGAAAGAAACTTTAAATCAAAATATATCTGCAGAAGAATTTACTGTCAGGTTGATTGTTCTAGTTCAAACTGAATAATTGTGTCAAATGGTGACATTTTGTGCTCCAAAAGCTTCTAAGATGAAAAAGGGTAATGAAAAAGGGTATATTATATGTATGAATGTAAAATACATGGTATAAAGATGTCCTATACATTTTAATGAATGTTGTGTATGTGTGTGCATGTCCATACAGCCTTCATTGGTATCGAAGCTACATGACTTTCATGTCTCCTATTGTTTGCTACAAACAGCGGCCCCCCACCATGGCCATGCTAGCATGGTTTAGCAATTTGGATGTTCCTTAAAAGGTATTCAGTTCAGCAAAGACAACCAAATGAAACCAGCAGCAGCAGCCCCTTTTAAAGAGGCAAGGTATATCCAGGTAGCTTGAATTTCTATATACACTCATAGCCCTCATTGAGGCATTTCACCCAAGAGGTTTGTACACATTTGACTTAGATTTCGATTTCATATGTGTGGTTCAGCCTGCACAGGAAAGTAGAGAGGGAGAGAGAGAGAGAGAGAGATGCAATATCGGCTGGGGCGGCACACCTTTACTCGACCTCCAAACCCTAACATTTATAAAACAAAACAAGTATACAACAAGCCTTGTAATATCAGAGATATTACAAGGATGCCATTAATGAAGATGAATATAGCATGTGTTTCATTTAATATGCCATGCGTATGGATCTGGATCCAGATCCATACGCATGGTATATTTTAACACCCTCCCTCAAGTTGTACGTGATTTTGGAGCATGTACAACTTGCTCTTCAATAACCAAAATTGACGTCCTGTTAACCCCTTGGTAAACAGGTCTGCCACTTGATCTTCTGTTCGAACATGACGTAGTTCTATCTCCTTCATCTCGACTTTCTGCCGTATGAAATGTTGATCAATCTCAATGTGCTTAGTTCTGCTATGCTGGATAGGATTACATGCAATGTTTATTGCGCTTTGATTGTCACATGGAAGAAATGATCGAATAATTGTCTCCCCAAGATCACTCAATAAGTGTCTAATCCATGTGGCTTCTGTCGTGCCTGCAACCATCGATCTGTATTCAGCCTCTGTACTCGATCGTGCCACTGCCTTTTGTTTTCTGTTGCTCCAGGACACTAAATTGTGTCCAATATCCAGAGACAGATCATCTCTCATCTGGATCCCCTGCCCAATCTGCGTCTGTATAAGTGATGAGTTCATGTCCTCTATGCAGATTATCGTTCTTGCGATAAACAAGTCTGTCTCCTATAGTTCCTTTTAAATAGCGTAGAATGCGCTTCACAGCTTCCATATGACCCTCCGTTGGAGCATGCATAAACTGAGATACCTGATTGACAGCATAAACTATATCAGGTCTGGTAAAGGTCAAGTACTGTAACATCCCCATGAGACTTCTATACGTTATAGAGTTGACACAAAGATGACCATCTTCAGAGCTCAGCCTTTGATGTAATACACTAGGAGTACTGACTGGTTTGCAATTCGTCATCCCGGCTCTTTCCAGAAGGTCAAGAGTGTATTTTTGTTGCATGAGTGTCAATGTGTCTTGTTGTCTGTCAACTTCCACACCAAGAAAGTACCTCAACTCCCCTAAATCTTTCATCTTGAAAGTTTTCATTAAAAACTGCTTCACGTCTTGCACATGATTATCTGAACTCCCAGTGATCACAATGTCGTCAACATATATAAGAAGAAGTATAACAATGTCTGTCTTTTGGCAAATAAAGAGTGAGTGATCCAGAGGGCATCTTCTAAAACCATAACTCTGAATTTGCATAGAGAAACTTTCAAACCAGAAACGGGAGGCCTGTTTCAACCCATACAGAGATTTTCTTAGTTTGCACACCCAGGGAGTAGGATCCTTCTCGGCATAACCAGGAGGTTGCTCCATATACACTTCTTTCTTTAAAGTTCCATGCAAAAATGCATTTTTAACATCCATCTGGCTAAGGCTCCAACCTCGATCGACTGCTAGGGATATGATGACACGAATAGTACCCATTTTGACTACCGGACTAAAAGTTTCATCGTAGTCTTCACCATATTGTTGTGTGAATCCTTGAGCAACAAGTCGTGCCTTATATCTGTCAATGCATCCTTCAGGCTTATACTTTGTTTTATAAACCCATTTTGAGCCAACTACATTCTTTCCTTCTGGCCGAGGGACTATTTCCCAAGTCTGGCATTCATGAAGAGCTTTCATTTCCTCATTCATAGCTTCAGTCCAATGACGGGATTGAAGAGCTTGATTAAAACAAGTGGGTTCATTCTGTTTTGTGAGCTGAGACATAAACAACTGAAAATCAAGGGAGAAGGTCTCATAACTCACCCATTGTTGAATAGGATGCTTAATGCGTGACGGCCTTTGAGCCGGATCATTGGCGATGCTTTCCACATTCCTCGGCTCTGTATTTTTGTCCCGTCTAGTGTATATCTGCCTTCTAATTCTCGAGATGGCAACGCTGCAGAGTCATTGACCTGAAAATTTTGTTCGTCAAAAACAACATTTCTGGAGGTCCTAATACGTTTTGTAGTAGGATCATAACATCGATAACATTTGTATTCATCTGCATACCCAACAAATCTGCACTTGACAGCCTTGTCCTGAAACTTATTTCGCAGAGATGAATCAACATGTACATAACATACACAACCAAAAACACGCAGCTCATCGTAAGAGGGATGTTGCCCGAATAAAGTATAATGGGGAGATTTTCGATCCAAAAGTGCCATAGGAAGACGATTTATGATATGAACAGATGTGTGAAAAACTTCTGTCCAGAGACTAACGGGCACATTGCTATCATGTAACATGATCATCGCGCTCTCTACAATATGCATGTGTTTCCTCTCCGCAACCCCATTTTGTTGAGGAATATGAGGGCAAGAAACTTGTCGACTTATTCCTTTATCCCGAAGAAAGGCAATAAACTCGTTCGATGAATACTCTCCTCCACCATCACATTGTAAATGCACAATATCACAAGCAAACTTTGTTTTGACCATCGAATGGAATTCCCAAAATATTCGAAAAACTTCATGCTTGTGTTTTAAGAAATATATCCAAGTATAACGGGAATAAGAATCAATAAAGATAACATAGTAACGGCTGCCAGAAAGAGAAAGAATAGGTGCGGGTCCCCAAACATCAAAACAAATAATCTCAAATGGCTTTGAAGCTCTTTTATTTATAATATGAAAAGGAAGAACATGACTTTTGCAGAGTTCGCATGAAGAACATTTATTATTATTATCAGAAAATGAACATAAACTAGACTCTGAAAGGAGACCATCAGATACAAGGTTTTCAACGAAACCCAGACTACAATGTCCCAAACGACTATGCCAAGTATCTGACTTATTACAATGAGATGAATTAAAAACTTTCAATGAAAGGAAAAACAAAGACTCGGAAGGTGAAGACACTGAAGAATGCTTGGACGACTTCAACTGGAGAACTGGGACTGAAGACGAAGACACTGAAGGAATCTCCTTGAAGACGTACATGTTTCCTTGTCGCTCCCCCTTAGCGAACGTCTCCTTCGTTCGTAGATCCTTAACATAAACAGAAGAGGGAGTAAATTCGACGGAAGAATTCATATCGTCAACAAGTTTAGCTACAGAAACAATGTTCTTTTTAATATTAGGAACAAGAAGGACATTGGACAAGTGAAGTGAGGACTTTGACATAGGGATATGTGCACTGCCAGTATGACTAATGGAGTGATAAGTCCCATCTCCCGTAACTATACTACCTTTTTCAAAATAAGGCAAAAGTGAGATAACTTACCTGCATTACCCGTAACATGTGTGGTGGCACCTGAATCAACATACCATTTGCCTTGTTCATTTTGCTTGATCGTCATCTGTGATAATGCTGATAACAAAAGTTGTTGCACATCTGTGGATGGCCCTTTTGTGTCCACAGTAGTAGTTGATTTATTCTCAATTTTGTTTATTTTCCCTCTATTCTGTAGATTGAACCAACAATCAGCTTTCACATGTCCTCTTTTGTTACATAAGAAACAAGTGGGCACTCTCCTCTGATTCCCGGTATTAAAAACCCCTGAAATATTAGGTATAGGCAAGATACCACATCCTCCCTGCCCAAAACGTTCGCGGCCTCTGCCTCCTTGATGCCCTCCATTCCCTCGTCCAAAACCTACAGAAGTGTCCATGGCCAAAACTGAATGAGGACGAGCTGATTCATTTCCTTCTGCCCTTTGTTTCATAATCATCTCATGTTGGAGAAGTTTCGCTTGAAGGTCGTCAAAAGTGGGCAACTGCGGAAGGCATGATAAAGTCATGGTAAGCATGTCAAAATCAGGACCCAATCCATTGAGAAGTTGTTGAACTTTATCTTTATCTGCAATAGCACTTCCAATAACCGCCAATTGATCAGTAATACTCTTCAAGCAGCCTATGTATTCCATGACTGTCATGGAGCCTTTCTTCAAACTTTGAAATTCAATGTTTAAGTACATAACTCGGGCTTCTGATATCTGAGAATATGTCTGAGACAGCTTACTCCACAGATCCGCCGCAGTGCAATCATCTGAAAGAGTAACCAACACTTCTTGAGAGAGTGTTGACGTAATATAAGCAACCAAAGACTGATCCCGCTTCCTCCAAGTTGTATACTCTGGATTCTTAATAGAAATGGTAATTGTGTCACCCTTCTCATCCTTGGTTTCCTGCAAAATAAGGCGTGGTGGTATAGGAACTAAACCATCCAGATGTTCATCGAGATCCTGACTCCATATAAAAGGAAGGATCTGCCTCTTCCAAGTCAAAAAATTAGAATGAGTAAGTTTTTCTGTAACGAGCTGACTCAAGAAATTTGCAGAGGGACCGGATGACGATGAGTAATCCATATCAATGGGACAATGAATAAGCAAACAAAACGAATAGAAAGAAACAAACAGGTTTGAGATCACTTAATCAATAAGTAATTTTTTTTTTTTTTTTGCAGTTCAGAATCGAGATTGTAAACAGTTACAATCTGCCTGTAGGCGATGCACAGGGGACACTAAAATAACAATAAAGGAAAAATTTTCTGGAATCAAGGAATGAATGAAAATGGCAAACGTTAAAGGTTCTGGAAATCAAAGAATGAATAAAAAAAATATGACAAATCTGTTGGAATACACAGCAGATCTGAATGTGATTCAGATCTGCTATGAACCTGTTGGATACTTGGGAAACACAGGGTCGGTCAAACCTGTTGGATACTTAGGGAACCTTTGGTGAACAAATTAGGAGAAGAGGATGACCAGAGGCAGATCGGAACTTGTTGACGAGAAGAAAAGCACGACTTTGAGGATAATATGAGAGGATGAGGACTGGAGGCAAGTCGACACTCGTTGACGAGAAGGAGGAGACGAAGGTCTGGCACTTGTTGACGAGAAGAAGGAAACGAAGGTCTGGAGGCAAATCGGCACTCATTGACGAGAAGGAGGAGACGACTTTTCACGCCCCTTCACGCCCAGAAATTTGGCAGCTCTGATACCAACTTAGATTTTGATTTCATATGTGTGGTTCAGCCTGCACAGAAAAGTAGAGAGGGAGAGAGAGAGAGAGAGAGATGCACAATCGGCTGGGGCGGCACACCTTTACTCGACCTCCAAACCCTAACATTTATAAAACAAAACAAGTATACAACAAGCCTTGTAATATCAGAGATATTACAAGGATGCCATTAATGAAAATGAATATAGCATGTGTTTCATTTAATATGCCATGCGTATGGATCTGGATCCAGATCCATACGCATGGTATATTTTAACAATTTGGTCCGTTCAAACCTTTACATTTGTTAAGATTCCGTTCAAGCAAGCATTTCACACTTGGTGTGCAGAAGATCTGATTCATATTCAGCCTTAGTCTGAATCCATCATAATCATTTCATCGTGAATCCACGCTTATAAGTTAGGCCCCCTTGATACATCATCTCAATAGAAAATGAAATTATATCTTTTATAAAATATGAATTTGGATTAAGTTTAAATCCAAACCCATACATAAAGATATGTGTTTGGAATCAATAATCCAAACCCAAAATCTTTTGAGTTTAAAGAAATGTTGGTTGATCTCAATATGCTTAGCGCGACTGTGGTGTACTGGATTGAATGACATATTGAGAGCACTTTGATTGTCACACAATAAGGTAGACGGAGAGATCGTTTCTCCCACTTGAGTCAGTAAGTGCCTGACCCATGTGACTTCGGCAGTAGCAGCAGTCATGGATCTATACTCAGCTTCAGTGCTTGACAGCCGCAACCCCTTTCTTCTTCTATTCCTTTTCTCTTTCTCAACGCAGTTTCTGTGAAGATTCCAACATGGTATCAAAGCCAAGGTCCATCGAGGGTTGAAGAGGCTTCCGAAGGTGCAACCGATCGACGAAAGGTTTGAGGTCTCCACTGTCTCCTGCCTTGTACTCTTCTTCAGTTCTTTTTATCGTTCCTCCACCCCCTTTCACCCCCTTTCTATTCTCTTGCTGGTGAATTCACGTCCCACGAGGGTCTGATATTCACGTGAACCCTTGTTCACGCCGAATCGGAGTGTCGCAAAAGGAAAATTCTACTAAAGTTGATTCACGTAACGACGTGAATCGCTGAAGTTGATTCAATCGTTCACGTGAATCGACTCACCTTTTCACCCACGATTCATCCTTTCTTCTTTTCGCCTGTTTTTTTTCAAACCTGGTGCACCAGATCTGTTTCACTTCTTGCGCATTTCCCTCTACGCATCTACTCTGCGTATTCAGATCTGAGAAATTAAACCCTCTTTGTTGTTCGTATTTGCTGAGTGACAATAGTTTGTTTTTAATCTGATTCTCACCGCTCTTTTTAAGTGTCTCATCTTTAAAATAAGTCTTCTCTCACTGTCACAGGTGGTACCCACATTGTTTTTATCTGAAAAACACTTAGTACATTCAGATTAATTTTCTGTTCCATGTGTGAAATTTTTCAACTTTCATTACGTTAATCTCCACTCTTATAAAAGTGTAAGGGAAAACTTATTTTTGATTCCCTTTAAATCTGACAGTCTCTGATCGCCAGTTTTAAGGTTTTCACAGGCAGAAGAAAAAAAAAAGGCCGATCAACAAATCTTACAGGCAGAAGATTGAGCATTTTGTGAACACTCATGTTACCTTTCCTTTCTCCATGGATTCTTATTCTTCTCAATCGAGTCTCTCTTCAAGTTTTCTTAATCAACTCATTTCCGAAAAGTTAAACACCTCAAACTTCTTGATTTGGAAGAGACAAATCATATCTTTCATAAGGAGCCAAGGTCTCTTAGGTCACTTGGATGGAACCACTCCAGTTCCCTTAGAATTTGTTACGAGAGAAGAGAAAGATGATAAAGGGGCAAGTTCAATTGTGTATGTCAAAAATGCAGAATATCTCAACTAGGAAAGGAAAGATCAATCAGTAGTTGCATACATCACTTCTACCTTGTCTCAAGAGGTTCTTGTTGCGATCCCCGATAATTGTACAGCCCTGCAACTTTGGGAGAAATTGGTTCAGACGTATTCACAAGTTTCGCAGGCGATGATGGTTTTTCTCAAGAGGGAATTTCAGCTACTGAGAAAAGATTTCATGACCATCATGGAATATCTAAACAAGATGAAGACTATCACAGACCAACTTGCAGTTATAGGATGTGCCGTGAGTGACAGTGATATGGTGCAGCAAACTCTGAGTGGATTGGGACCTGACTATAATATGATCGTCACTTCACTATTATGTCGGCCTGCTCTTCCTACCTTTGATGAGTTGAGAGCCAAACTGATTAAGTATGAGATGACTCTGAAGGGATTTTCTCAAGAAACACATGCTCATACAAATTCCCAAGAAGTCTTTGCCACAAGAGTGACTTATGGTCGAGAATGAGGGCGAAGAGGACAAGGGTGAAATGGACACGGAGGACGTGAATTGCTTCCCACTCCAAATATCTTAACTCATACTCAGGGACAAAGGCCAATCCCCACTTGCTTCCTCTGCAACAAAAGAAGGCATATTAAGGCGAATTGTTGGCACAACCCTGAAAATAAAGGAAAGGCTCCACAGACAGAACAGAAAGCAAAGCCCACTAATATCAGAGACAATGGAGAGATTAGAGATTTGTTAATATCTGCCATCTTATAATTGAAGTTAAAACAGAACGATCAAGGCACATGGTTTGTCGACTCAGGGGCAGCAACTCACGTGACTGGTGATGCAGGTAAACTTTCTAAACATATCCCTTATTTTGGCAAAAGTAACATTGTCACTGAAGATGGATCCTATCATCCTGTTTCCCATGTTGGAAAATTTGCCATTCCCATGTCACACTCTACTCATGAACTTACTGATGTACTTCATGCTCCAAATATCAAGAAAAATATTCTCTGTTTCCAAGCTTGTTGATGATAATCATGCTTCAGTCGAATTCACTCCCTTCTCTGTGCAGGTCAAGGACCTTCGCACGAGGGAAACATTCGCTGAAGGAAAAAGACGAGGCAATATGTATGTCTTTGAAGAAGCTTTATGTCATCCCGTCCACCCTATTCATCTGGATTCGAAGTCTTCATTAGAGTCGTGTTCCTTCCCTTCAGCAAATGTTTTTAGTATTTCTGAATGTAATAAGCATTTCTTATGACATAGTCGATTAGGACATTGTGGGAGTCATTTTATTAAGAAACTTGTTTCTAATAATCTTATTCCAAAAGAAAGTCTCAATGTGGATGAGAAAAGCCAGAAATGTTTCAGTTGTTCTTTATGCAAAAGTCATGTATTGCCTTTTCATTCTATTAATAAGAGAGCTTCAAAGCCTTTTGAGACGATATGTTATGATGTATGGGGACCTGCCCCAGTTGCCTCTGGGTCTGGGAGCAGATACTACATAATCTTTGTTGATAGCTACTCTCGATACACCTGGATATATTTCATAAAAAATAAGTCAGAAGTTTTCCCTTTGTTTCAAAATTTTCTTTCCTTAGTAAAAAATCAATTCTCTGAGTCTATCCAATTCTTTCAATGTGATGGAGGTGGGGAGTTCTCATCTAGTGAATTTATTTCTTTTCTTCAAAACAATGGGATAGGAAGAAGGGTGTCCTGCCCACACACGCCACAACAAAATGGGATTGCTGAGCGAAAACACAGGCACATCGTTGAAAGTGCCATGAGTATGCTCCATGATAGTAATCTTCCCATTAATCTGTGGACAAAAGCCTTCCATTCTGCCGTACATGTGATAAATAGATTGCCTATGGTTGTTCTAGAAAATAAGTCTCCTTATTACTGTCTTTTTGGAGTTCATCCTAGTTATCATGATTTGCGTGCTTTTGGATGTGTTTGTTATGTGCATATTGATCGGTCCCTGAGAAACAAGTTTCAGCACAAGGCTCAGAAGTGTAGATTTGTGGGATATGCCGACGACTACAAAGGATACAGGTGTTACGATCCCGTCAACAGACGTATCAGAATCTCAAGAAATGTCATCTTTGATGAACACAATTTTGATCACCAAGCTGGCACAATGGATATGTCCTCTACCATGACCGAAGTTTATTATCCTTGGCTGAATTCAGAACTTTTTGTTAGTTCCAATGAAGTCTGTCCTCCAGATTATGGGCAGCAGGAAAAAGAAATGTCTGAGACTATTGGCACATCGAGATCACAGGATTGGGAAGAAATATCATCTATACCAGGCAGATACAAGGGTATTTGCAATGCTAGATAGAGAACGACAACGCCAAATCTTTCAAATCACACCTCAGCAGCTGCACCTACTCCCTCTCATACTCTTGAGGTCAGAAGATCCAATCGCATGCGACATCCTATTGATAGGTGGGTCAGCTATAACAATTTATCTTTGGACTTTCAGCTTTTCTTAACTGCTCTGAATAAGGGAGATGAACCTATCATGTACTATCAGGCAGCTACTTCCACTAAATGGGTAGAAGCCATGAATGATGAAATGCAAGCCTTATATGAATGTGGAACCTGGGAAATCGTTCCCAGACCACCTGACAAAAATGTTGTTGGATGCAAATGGGTCTACAAAATAAAGTATAAACCAGATGGAACCATTGAACGATACAAGGCGAGACTGGTTGCAAAAGAATTCACTCAAGAAGCAGGACAAGACTATGATGAGACATTTAGTCTAGTGGTGAGAATGGGAACGATTCGAATTATTCTTTCCTTGGTCGTTGAGCATGGATGGAAGCTGAGTCAGCTTGATGTAAAAAATGCATTTTTGCACGGGGATTTGAAGGAGGAAGTCTATATGGAACAACCCCCTGGATATCAAGAACAAAACTGTAAAACACATGTGCGCAGGCTAAAAAGAGCTATCTATGGCCTAAAACAAGCATCTCGCTCTTGGTTTGACAGCTTCTCCCTTGAGATTCAGAAACATGGATTCTCACGCTCCCTATTGGATCACTCATTATTCATTTTTAGAAGTCAGAATGTGATCACTCTATTGTTAATTTATGTTGATGATATAGTTAGCACAGGAAACTCTGAAGATCATATCAAAGAAGTAAAAAATCTATTAGGTCAGAGATTCAAAATGAAAGATCTCGGAGCCTTGCGCTATTTTCTTGACGTAGAAGTCGATAGCCAGGCTCATGGCTTGACCCTCACTCAGCACAAGTATACGATAGATGTTCTCGGCAAGGCAGGTATGAAAGACTGCAAACCTTTAGCCACTCCAAGTGTGCTCCACCAAAAATTAAGTGGTCATGATGGAGACCTGTATGAAGACCCCACCAGGTATCGCAGTCTAATAGGAATGTTACAGTATCTCACATTTACTCGACCTGATATTGTTTATTCAGTCAATCAAGTGTCTCAATTCATGCATGCGCCACGTACTGGGCATATGGAGGCGGTTAAGAGGATACTCAGATATCTGAAAGGGACCATTGGAGATGGGTTGATATATTCTTCACAGTCGTCTGGCAAGAATGTGCGTGAACTTATTGTATATTGTGATGGAGACTGGGCAGGAGATCCTGATGAGCAAAGGTCTACATCAGGATATTGTGTTTTTATTGGGAGAAACTTAGTCTCTTGAAGTAGTAGAAAACAAAAGGTTGTTACTAGATCAAGCACTGAAGCTGAGTATAGATCCATGGTTGCTGCTACTGCTGAAGTCACATGGGTCAGGCACTTACTGACTGAAGTGGGAGAAATGATCTCTCTGTCTACCTTGTTGTGTGACAATCAAAGTGCTCTCAATATGTCATTCAATCCAGTACACCACAGTCGCGCTAAGCATATTGATATCGACCAACATTTTGTGAGACAAAAGGTTGAAGAAAAAGAGATTGAGCGTGAATTTGTTAACATTGAAAGACAAGTTGCAGACATTTTTACCAAGGGCTTGACAAAAGATCATTTTTTGACGCTTAAAGGTAAGTTGTTCATGGTTCAGAACCATGATCAACTTGAGGGGGGGTGATAAAGTGGTGTTTTGGGTCTGGATATCATATCAGACCCAAATCCACCTGTATAACCTTTATGTACAACTGTATATGTTTTATTTCATTCTGGGTCTGGATATTATACCAGACCCGGACCCATATTGTACAGTCAAAACATATTAATATACCCGCTTTAGGTCACGATTTCACATATTGAAATCGTGACAGCCGCAACCCCTTTCTTCTTCTATTCCTTTTCTCTTTCTCAACGCAGTTTCTGTGAAGATTCTAACAGGTCTCTCTCTCTCTCTCTCTCTCTCTCTCTCTCTCTCTCTCTCTCTCTCTCTCTCTCTCTCTCTCTCTCTCGCGCGCGCCTTTTTCTTCTTCTTCAATATTTCTCCCCCTACTTCCTCTGCAGCTCACAGTGAATGGTGGGAGATCTGAGGAAAAGAAAAAAGGTTTTGGAGTGCGTTGGGTCAGGTCTGGACCCGACCTGCCCATGCCACACCTGGTGCTCAGGCGGTACCCGCACCTGCAACTGGCTCGGGTGTGTCAGCCTCCCCGAACCACCCATGTAACATAGAGCCTTAGTGCTTATGTTAGTACTTAGGTGGGAGCAAGGCACCAAGATAAATTTTTATATTTGTTTTTTCATAATATTTAAAATACTATAATCATGTTTTGATTGTGTATTTTAAAACATTTAAATATTTGAAGTTTTTTATTTTTATATGTTTATTTTAAATAATTCTTTTTTGTAGGTCTTTAGGTCAGGCAGACAAACAAATATTTTTTAGATGTGTTTGAACTTTGAAGGTTAGAAATGAAATAATGTTTTAAGTGCTTAACTTGATTCATGAATTATGTGCTTTTATTTTTAGTTTTAGTTTATTTCTAATCATTTATAATCAAAGGGTAAAATCCCCCCATCAGCAACCACACATCGACTGGCCTCCTATTGGTAACCCTTGATACCCCCCTTGCCCACTGGGGAGTAGGGATGCACAACGAGCCGAGCTAGCTCAAGTTCGACTCGTTTAAGCTCATCCGTGAAAGTAAATGAGTCGAGTTTGTACACAAGTCCAGACTCGATCTATATAAACGAGTCGAGCTTGATCAAGCCACTAAACTCGATAAAGCTTGAAAAGCTTGATTAGGCATATAAAAATAGTATATGTAAAATATGTTTGCAAAAATATAAACAACAGAGTGTTTCTCTAACAGGCAGACTTTCAGCTTTTCTTGGAAAGGTCACAGTATCGAATCTGCTGCTAGTATAACTTTTCACGTTTTAAAATAACCTAGAATATGTATTATTTTTTCGTCTATAGTCAAAAACGGCCAGCCTGGCCTAACGGTGAGGCATTTCTACACATTTTGGAGAGGTTGGGGATCGAATACCACCTCTTCAAAAGTGAAAGATGTAATTTTTTTTGTAAAACTCGGGTAAAGCTCAGCTCGGCTCGCGGTCGGAACCAAGCTGAGTCTGGACAAGGTTGTTCCATCTCGGCTCCAAGCTTGAGCCGAGCTTGAACAAGGACGTTTTTGAGGGAGCCGAGTTTGAACAGCCTAGGCTCAGCTTGAACTCGACTTGTCTGCACCCCTACTGGGGAGTACACCCAACTTCGACCTTGTGGCAAGGGATGCCGACCAGTTCAGCAACATACTCAAATTTTGCAAGTTTCAACGCAAGAGGAAGCAAGTAGATGTGTGAAGGCCATATGATTCCAAGGTGATCTACAAACCACATCATATATCAATGTGTCTATTCCCTTAAGAAATCAGCAAGAAACCCATCTAGAACCTAGAACTATATAATATATCCTTTGTTTTTGCTTGAGCGAAAGGAGAAGGGGGGCACCACATGATGACCCTTCCCCTTTTGTTTTCAAGAAAAAAGGTAGTGGGTGTAAGGAAATGAGAACCCCCAACAATGTTCTCAAAGTCACCAAAGTGGATACACAAAAGAGCTACAATAAGATTTATGAAAACACCAAGACGAACATCGGTTCTCATACGGTTTCTTCAATTTAGGACAATATATTTTCACATGTCTCGGTTCACGACAATAATAGCAAATAATTTTCTTTCTTTCATACTCATTGTCTTGCATCTCATCATTTGGCCTTTCATAGTATGGTGGTTTGTAGGTGCGAACATAGTTTCCTGATCTAGATACGGTTAGAACCGAATCATCATCACTTTTAGAGATACACTTTTTAAGCCCATTTTCCTCCATACTTAATTTTTCTATAGTGTCCTCTATTGAAGGGACTTTCCCTCAATGAAGGAGAGCAGATTTGGTGGATTAAAACTCCGATCTCAACCCATTAATAAATTGGTAAAAATACTCCACGTCTATTTGATTTTGGCGGAGTTCTATGTCTTTCGGACTATGCCACTTTGGTTCAATAAGAGCCAATTTCTCACATAATTCGGATAAACCATTACAGTATTCTCTAATATTTTTGTCTTCTTGAACCATATTTTGTATCTTGCAAATTACACACATGTGCAATATCCTTAAGAGAATACATTATCTTAAGATAATCTCATGCATTGTTTACATATTCAAATTTAGCATGACTTGAACATTTCTTAATGTCGACGCTATTAATGAGTCAATATATAATTTTGGCATGTCTCATTCTCCATTCCTTCCACTTCTTCGCATAAGTGGTCATTGCCTTATTTTTCTCAACTTTTGTAAGAGGTAGCTCTTTCTCACTTTCTACTTTGATAAGGATTAGTTTGGGTTCTGGATCAGTCTCATTCACTAATCCCCACAACCCTTTCCCTGATATGAGGTGTTTCATAATGTATCAAAAAAAATGGCTTGATCACCAAGGTCTAATACCATGTAAAGAAATGAGAACCTCCAACAATGTTCTCCAAGTCATCAAAGTGGATACACAAAAGAGCTACAATAAGATCCACGAAAACACCAAGATGAACACACAAAACCCATTCAATGGGCACAGAAGGAATACTTACAAATAAAAATTATTGTTTTATTCAAATGGAATCCATGCAAGAAGCATTACATTAGTGAGGGGGCTTCACCCCTTTATATGCATATTCCAAAGAGCCTCCAAAGAGACATTGGGAGAGGCCCAACAGCTCTAAATAGAGCGATTGGACCCTCCCAACGTCCCTTAAGTTTGACTAGTCAACCTTTGTTGACTAGTTGGAATCAAACAAAAAAGAAAAAAAGGTAAAAACCTAAACTAACCTAGTTACTTATTTAACCAAACAACAACCCCATTTCTCCTGCCCTCTCCTAGAGGGACAGAATAAGCCGCTAAGGGACTCTCTCGATCACTAAGATCATATATATAGAGAGAAAGATGGCACCTTGAGTTGCCTATCAATTCATCAATTGTTTGAGTGGCATGATTCAAGCAATAGACGAGTTGCAGAATGCTTCATGATGACTGACGGGTTGCAAAGGGATCGACTGAGTATGGATGGAGAATGGTCCTGCCTCCACGCCTATAAAATCCCCTCAAAGTGGTATTAGTTCATGGTAGAAAAAATTACCAAAAGGTGCCTATCTAGAAAAATATGCATTGGACTTGAGAAATTACAACTAACCGTTTGAGTTAAAGAACTTGATTTCAAATCCCAGTGAGAGTAAACAACTTTTCACAAAATATTCTCATTCTATGAGCGCAGACATATATGGAAGAAACCATGAACCAGGGTAGGGGATAAGGGCCTTTATTACCCGATTCTCGCCCTTAAAGAGGGGCTAGATGTGGAGGTCAAAAGCTAGGACGTGTCTATGAGAAAGAAGAAAGAGAACCTCGTTTGCATAGTCACAAAAGTTTAAAACAGCAATTTATCAACTGTGAATTTCTCGTGATATTTTCAAAAAATATATTTTTTCCCGAGTTTTATTGGCAAAATTTTGGAAAAATAGAAAATCATATAATTTCTCAAAAAAAAAAATTGATTACACAATTAAATTTTATGTGCAAAGAGAAAATAAGATCTATTGTCAATTCCAATGATCCTATCTAGTATGTATCAACTATCAAACATCAAATAAGAACCATCAAGCATCAAATATGTAGGAATGATCATAAACCATAAAAATCCAAATATCAGTTATCAAGTATCAAAACAAAAAGGAAATGATTAAAACAAAGCAAACATAAGAAATTTTTAATCTTACTGCATTGGAATTGGCAATATGAATTTAAAAAAGAAAATCTTTACCCAGGAATGGGACAATACTATCTATAAAGCAAAATAACAAAAAATTTAACTAAGAACTAACCCATGTGCCAGAAAATCATGCACATTCCGCAAAAATATTACTGCTAAACTTGATAACTGTGATAAGGGAAATGTTCTAGATCATTTTACATATACCAATAGGTATGGCACAGTGGCACAGAATCAATTTATAACTTAAAAAAACCATAACCATGTCGATTCACAGCAGCATAGAATTAATTTATAACGCATAGTTTTGTGATCCGGGTATGCTTGCAGCATGTTAAAATGACAGTGGGTAAAAGATTCTTTCCTGAAGGAATTTCAATGCAATTACAAAGAGGTGATAGTCTGATCAACGAGCAGTACATCCATGGGATGAGGAAGTGAGAATATGAATTAGCCAAGATCATATTGAATGGATGGAAGTCATGGATAAGGTGTTGGTTTTTGTGTTCAAAACAGACATACAGGACATACGAGGTGTTTGTTTGACATAAAATTAGCAGCTGAGTCAATAAAGAAAACGTGAAGAAAAAGAAAATCAACAGAAAGATTAAACAGAACGTGTGAGACACTATTACTGTTTGAGTTGATGTTTGAGATAGTAAATGTTTGCAACTTATTAATTTATTATACATAATAATAGTTTTTAAGTGTATTACTTTTTGAATGAGATGTTCTGCTACCTAGAATCCGTTGCTCTTCTTCCCTATGGGTTAGGGATTTTCAGTACCATGTAGTGTTGAAATATACAAGAATATATTGACTATGAAATGTGAAGTTAGGATAATGTTAACAGTGGAATTTTTTGCTCCTTTTATCCTTGACAAAAAGATCAGTATTGGGCTCTAAAAGGTCGATACATTCAGCCCTCCCATATCCCAAACAACTCTCAACGCCCTCTCACTTCCTCCGACACCCTCCTCCCAAACGCAGCCTTATTTTGGCCATCGTCCAACCCCACCACAAACCATCACATTCACAAAATCTGAGAGGAAGGGGGTTCTGTCCTTGAGAGAGAGAGAGAGAGAGAGAGAGTTGGACTCACCAGTCAGTCACGGCACCGCTGCCGGAAATTCTCAACTCCGACGCCTCACGATTCCGGAAATTCTAGACTCGTCACCAGCAATCTGAGCACCAATGGGGCAAGGTTACGTCCTTCTGTCAGAGAGGCAGAGAAACGAGAAAGGGAAGGGGGAGCGTCTAAAAGAAATAAATTAAATAAATAAACACAAGTTAATATCGGGCGAGATTTTTCTATTATGCAAAAACAATAATTTTGCGAGATTTTGTATTTCTCGCGAACGTGAAGAAGTTTTTCCGTTTAGGGTGCGTTTGCATGTCACGGAAAATGGACCATTTTAGCGACGGTGCGTGCGTTATCGCAGGGGGGCACGATGACAAAACAAACTGGAGCTCCTCTTTCTGCGCAGAAAGGGGCTCGTGGGGTCGGATTCTCTTTTCGCGGAAAGGAAACCTCTCCAGCATCATGCAAACGCACCCTAAGACGCAGACGACCCCTTTCTCCGCGTCATGATTTTTTCACGAGAAATTCATATTTCTCGCGAGATTTGTCACATCTCAGCTTAGACGGCCGAAGACGTTGCACCAACAAACCTGATGGCAAGGAGAAAGGAGGAGTCGCCTCTAAGGTTTGGGGGAGAGAGAGACCGATGGCTGCAAGTCCATGGTCGGGCGAATCGGCTCAGCCCGGAACTTCTAGGGCTGGGGCCTAAAAACGCGAGTCTTTATCGGTCCAAGTGCTATGAGAGTTGTTAATGATTACAAACATTTTAAATAAATAAATTATAAAATATTTTCTCATGAACTTCTGACATAAAGTAATAATGTATAAAAATAAAATTCTCAAACATATAAGGCCCAACAAATACTTAAGATTTTAGGAGAAGCAATTTTGGAGCCATCCATAAATTGTTGAAACTTGTATTGAATCCCTAAAGTTGACTTTTTATTCTTCTAGAATTTGAATTTCTAAATATTTTTAAATCTATTCAAATAGCGAATAAATAAATAGGAAGATAAATGGGTGAAATGATTATTTCACCTCAACCCTCCCAAAAGAAACCCACCCCACCCCATATCACTTTGGTATCGCTATAAAATCTCTTATGAGCATAAAAATAGAGAACTAAAGGAAAAAGAACGGGGTTAAGGAGTGGAGGTGCGAGTGTGTTGCGTTCACCTGCGAAGCTTGCGATATTTCAATAAGTGATTAGTTTAGCTTTAGTAATTGGATTTTTAATTTAATTTTATAAGTGACTAATTATGGTTTCGATAACTAGGAATAGTCTTAGTTTGTTTTTTATAATTAACTATTGTTTTCATAATTAAAGTTAGGTTTTCTTAAAAATTAGTTTTGTAGCAATGTAGTTAAGACTTTTTAAAATTAAGGTTTGCTTAGGGCACTGTTGTAAGCACGAAAGATGTAGGAAAAGTGATGCAAAATGAAAAAAAATCATATGAGAGAGTTTTTCTAAATAGTACACTTTTTTATATAAAACATTCTTTCCATGGAGGGTGTGGAAGAATGTTTTCTATCAAGAGAAATTTTATTTTTACACCCTCTACCACCCATCTCATCACTACCACCACCCACCATCTCACCATGGCTATTACGATCCATCTCACCACCCTCATCCTCCTCCCCTCTCTTATTTTTTCATATTTTCTCACAATGTTTTCTTCATGCTATACAAACAAGTGAAAAACTTTTTTTTGGAAAACTTCTATGAGCAAAAACTCTCATAGGCAAAACTTTATTTTTTGAGTTTTTCTCATTTTCGCACATGCTCTTAGTTTTTAACTATGAAGATTGAGTCATGATTTATTTTTCTGTGAGTAATTAGTCATAGCTTACAATAATTAGACCAAGATTTATTAAGCTTGGAATGTTTTTAAGACTTAGTTTTTTACTTAAGTATATTTTATTAGTTAGTTTGGTAAACTTAATAATTGATTTAAAACTTTCGTATATTTTTCAAGTTACTGATTTTCATAAATCACAAAGTCTGATTATTGTTATTAGATGTGTTTTAATAATCACTTTCAAGCTAATATGGTTTTCTAAAATTGTTTGGAAAATGAAACCATATTATTAAAAAATTGGAATTTGGCATTAAAAATCAGACAAAATTTCATTTCAAATGTTGTCAAAATCTTTTGTTTGAAAGAACATTGTTCTTATTGATTTTAAGTGTATGGATTTAAATATTCGATCACATTATCGAGGTTATAGACCCCTTTTTTAAAAAAGGATAATCAGCAATTTGGCTTGTCATTGAAATTTATAGGTCCAATTGACTTAGCCATAAGAAATCATGTGGTTCTTTGGTGTAGTCAATGGGATAGGCGGAGCTCCCCGCAAGTGAGTAGCTCATTAGAATTTGTGAACATGTGGATCCCATGGTTTTGATGAAGACTTGATTCGAACTGGATTCAGTTTTTGTTAAAGAATAAGTAGGATCCTCGCTTCCAAGTTGAGTGTCTTTCCTTCTCTTATCGAAAGTGATCAACTTTGTCTGGAATGTCGACCTCATGCAAATAAATCATGCATCGGTACAAATCTCACCTTGGGCATAGGTAGCCCTTTTTATAATGTTGACAAGTATGATGACGAACAGGTAGGGCTTCAGGTAGATGCTATGGAGAGTGGTTGAGACAAAGATCTAGATGGAGGATGAGTAGGTTCGAGCTCCATCAAGGCGTGGGTGCATTAGGCTTGGGTCAATCCGATAGTGTCTAGGTGTTGAAGTACTTAGATCATAGCTTTTGGATTGGGGAAGGGGTTGGGGGGTTAGAGGTGGCAATCAGCTGGCATGACCCGCTAATGCACTGAAACAACTGTATCTGGGCTATCAATTGACGGGTCGGTCCAACAGCCTGGTTCAAGCGGGCCCACTGGGAAACTTCGACCCATGGCCTGCCCGTTAGGCCTATGGCCCTATTCGGTCGGGCTGGGCTTATTATATATATATATATATATATATATATATATATATATATACACACCTAATCATAATATATATTGTATATATATACATATACATAGGGACCAAGACAGCCCCTAGGCTGCTTGGCTCATTCGTGGCCCCCATGTCTGGATGACAGTTTAGTTTGTCATTTCTAGAGTTTGGGTCTGGATCCTCTAGCCTGGACAACAATCTAGACTGTAGCTCTCACATTCAAGTTTGGATTCATCCATGTGGATGACAATCTAGCCTAGATTTGATCCAAGGCTTGAACTAAATCGGAATCCTTTAGTCAGGACGACATTCTAGACTATAGCCCTAATATTTGGATATGGATCCCAAACACCTAGATGACAAATGAATGAATTTGGGTCTAAATACTGGAATGATAATCTAGACTGTCATCTAAAGCAAATGGATCTAGATCCAAACATGGAGGCCACAAATGAGCTCTGGACTACAAAGAAGGGTATTTCTAGATCTGGATCCATCATTAAGGCAACATTTGAGAAAACTAGGTATGGATCCAAAATGCTGGAACGATAGTATGTATTGTTGCACATAAAACTGAGTTTGGATTTAGTGAAAATGGTTAGTTCAGTTCCAATTTGAAAAAGAAAACTTGTTTTTATCATAACTTTTGATTCCGATGTTCGTTTAAAATGATTTTAGGCTTATTTGGAAAGTTTATGTTGTCTACTTTAACTCAGTGAAAAGCTTCAAAACCTCAATTTTTAGGCCAAAAATTTTACTTGAAATGGATCCATTTATTTTGGACATAAGATATGGATGTTTCAAGAAGATAATCATTTACACAAAATTCATAGTATTGTGATTGGTCAAAATTAGGGTGTCTAGGTAGTTTTTGGAAGGGATATGAGATCACAATTGGATATCCAATAGGTGGTGAATTGCCCACCAATGGAATTATTGAACTATTTTAAGTACGCAAGGATTTTATTGGCGTAACTAAAATTGGGATTTTGGTCGCCCGAACCTTCAATGAGATTGTGAATCAGATATATTAAAAAGTGTTTCCTAAAAGATTAACAAAACACGAAATGTTAGCTTTAAAAGGCATGCTATAAGTGTACAAAGTGTTTTAAAATAAGTTTTATTGCCTTTTATATATGCACCATATTTTGAAAAGATGGTTTGATTGTTCAAATGAAGTTTGCAAAAGTGATATCTAATCTATTATGTTGTTGTTTTTGAAAATGTTGTTTTAGAATGTATATCTTAAAAACCCTCATGAACCTAATTATTAAAGTTGTAATTAGTTGCTTACCCATAATATAACTCATTAAATGTTATTATTGTTTTTCAGAGTGAAAATTTTGATAAAAGTAATAAGAATTTAAGGAGACTCACACATGATGCCTAACCATGAGAACAATAAAATTATTAGGATTGGGGATTCATCAATGAACACCTGATGCCTAGTTGGCGCTCTAACAACTACCTAAGAATCCTCTCAAGGACGACCTTAGATCACAATTCAATGGTGAAAGGTTTGCAAAAGTTGAATGAGATAACACATAACCTTCGGCGTATTTGGCAACCATGGCAACAAAATTTTGGAAGCTCAGTTGAGGGGACCGTTGTTTCAACCTTTATGAGATGATGAATTGTACTGGAGGCAGAAATGAAGGATGGATATGGCTGAAGGAAGGTGACTCCAATATATCCTATTTCCACATGTCAATCTATCAATTTTTTGGGACATCATTGGCAATGACATAATTCAGGCAATCAATCAAAAGACTACTTTTGAAAAGGTAAGATAGTGTGAAGCCTCAATGCACAGTTCATTGTCCTCATCCCCAAGTATGAAGGGTCACGTGAACTCTTCAAATTAAGACCTATTGTGTTAAGCAATTTTTTATATAAATGATCTCCAAGATCATGTTAAACTACATGAAGGGAGGGATATCCAAGGTGATCTCTACTAATCACGGTGCAGTTCTCCACGATAGGACAGCTTGCCAATGGCTCATTAGCTTCTTGACTCCTTAATCAATTATCACTCTCAAGGCAGACCTAACCAAAGCATACGGCCAAGTTGATTGAGTGTTCTTGGAAAACACGATGAAGATGTCATGACGATTGAATTCAATTGGTAATGAAGTGTATGACATCAACCTCCCATGTAGTTTTGGTAAATGCAACCCACGAGAATCGTAGCAGGTTATATGTCCCCCCCCCCTCCCGAAACACACAAGTGTGTGTTCTAGGGTCTGAATGAGCACCATGTATGTGAGCACGTGGGGCTCGTTTCTCCATGTGTGTCGGCATCACTTAGCATCGGAGTTTGGTTTGTTTGCAAAGACTTATGTATCCTTTCTCGCCATTAACACCATGAAACGGCATTTCGAGTAATGGATAAAAATGTTCTCTCGCCAGAAGAGAGAAAGGGTTAAAATCATCATCGTTTTTGCCCTAAAAAGTAAACAATTCTGCTTTAACAGGAGCTCCTCGCAATATGTCACCCTAAACGTTCTGGCTCACCCTTTGACGATGCACCATCTGCTGTAACAAAAGCTTTCTTTGACAACACAGCCTTTGACGTCGTCTGCTACCGCCGGAGCACCCCTTTTCGTCGTCTACTATCGTCGGAGCGTAGTCGAAGCACCGTTGCCACCATCGGTTGCATTTACCTTCTAGATGTTTCTCCTCCACTGTCGAATTAGCAAAACTCGTGTCCTTTGGGTGAGTTTTGTGTAAGGTTTGGTTATGTAAATAAATCGATTTACGTTATGTAAATCTAAATGCTAAATCTTACAACTGGTTATACTATTCATGCTAAATAACACCTATTTTCATACTAAAACAAATCGATTTGTACCTATCCACCTTTCGGGTGTCAAAAAAAAGTTAGCATGATTTGTTCTTATAAAAGGCCAAACATTACAACGATATGTACTTATTAGGGCTAAATTTCTACAACAATTTGTAAGTTTGAATTTAACAATGATTTATACATTTAATGCAGTAGCGATTTGTTTGAAGCAACAACAATTTATACGTTTCAAGCAGTAGCAATTTAGCCGATTCATGATTTATACATTTAAAGAGGCCATGATCTATACATTTACTGCAGTAGCGATTTATCATTTACAACGATATATACTTATGAAGGGTTTGATTTCTACAATGATTTGCGGTTAAATTTATGTGTTGTGCAAGTTAGCAATGACTACAATTCGCAAGACAAGAAAGCTTTTGCCGTTGGAGGGGATGACTCTTGGAGAAATCATCCGCCAATCCGATATATATGAGGGTTATGTAAAGTACCAAAATATAATGAACATTGAGAATAAAAAAGACAGGAACAAATTGTTGGATATTTATTATGTGAAGCCTGATCCATCAGATATTAAAGTTGAAGAAGAAGAAGGATGACGAAGAAAAGAAAAGGCAAAAGAAAGAGGAGGAGAATGAAAACCACACGCACTTATGAGGCAAAAGGATTTCTTTCTGCCCACCATGCAAAATTAAATCTACATGCAGATCATTCTCCATGTTATCTGTCATGATCGTCAGTTGCATCGCACTATACTATGCATCGAGTTGTTATTTACTTTGCTAATAAAAGAAATGACTTATCATTATTTATGATAGTGATTCATGTGACAACGATTTGATGACAGCTACGACATTGTGAAGCGGTTTCAATTTTAATCGCTAAATGAACAATGATTTGAATACGCAAATCGCCCCCACAATCGCGCAACAATGTAAATGCTACACGCACATATTTCAATATCATAATACAAATATCTTATAAATCGACACTAGCAAACACATAATATGTTACAAATTGATATACATATCGCATAATATATTACAAATCGATACGAAAATTCAGCATAATAGCTTACAAATCGATATTAACAAACAAAACAATATCTCTCAAATCAATAGTATATTACTACAACTGCGATTTGCGTTATACTATTCCAATATTTTTCTATACTAAGGCAAATTGTTGTGGCCGACATATACGTCATTGTGCAAATCACATTAATCGTCAACCGAAATCCAGGTCTCACAAGGCATATCGATTTTTGACAACGAGCGAGATGTGGTACGACGTTTACTGTTGAAGCCCAAACATTACAATGATATGTACTTATGAAGGGTGTAATTTCTACATCGATTTGTACGTTTGAAGCAATGATTTATAGTTAAAAGCATGAACAATTTATACGTTTGATGAAATAGAGAGTTATACTTGTTGATGATAGTGATTCATGTAACAACTATTTATTTATAGGTACGAAGCTTTGAAGCGATTTTCATAGAAATCGCTAAATGAGCAACGATTGAAACACGCAAATGGCCACCTCATTGCTCTCAAGTACACACTTTTTAAACATTTTATCAAACTCTGTCTTCTGATTAAAAATGTGTCATATGTTTTTTGTTGCATTTTGAAAAATATGTCACAAACATAAGCGTTGATGTGCATATGGTCATACATGAGATACTGCAGTCGCAATTGCATGATCACCATCTGTAAGTACAACTCTAAGGTGCTTCTCATTCATTGTCTGTGTAAATACTCTGAACAACCACTCAAAGGTTTCCTTGGTATGGTCATACAAAAAAGCGTCGCCTAATACGTAACTCCATGAGTGATGGTTCACTCTAACAAACTGTGCAAATGGCTATTGTTCTGTATTAATCTTAACTAACGTATAAAAAATAAGCAGATCATTGAAGCATTCATAATTTACTCTTGACTTTGAATATGCCCAAAACATATTCACAGCATACCCGTCTTCATCCAGTTGCATTGCACTAAAGAAACCAGGGTCATTGCTTGAATTTGTCTGTAGGTAATCAACCAAACAACATATTCATCCATTCTTCGTGTTGTCTGACATCTTCCTTCTCAAATAATTTCTTAGATACATAGATGTGAATGGTACATTCTCGCGACCACCATCTATGTGCGCACACAAATTGTATGTCTTCCTTTGTGCAATGCCGACGCTATCAACTATTTCAGCAATTGCATCATGCACTTCAGTTACTTTACGATATGACCTTAGCATAGGAGTCATAAATGAATGAGCTAATTCATTGTTATGATCATTGATTAAAGTATGAACTACATATTTCTCATTCAGAAATCTTTTTAACACCATTCTCGCTGGACAATTACATCTTGAATCTATCATGCTCCTTGTTGGATTTTCACTTGACTTCTTTCAACATTGCTTAGAACAAACATATGCCTTTCTCACCACGACACCCTTGCATTTTTTGCCCAAGAATATCTTCTAACACTGAAGCCAAGTTTTAAGGGATAATCATTATAAAATTTGTATGCAGCTTCTTCATTATTAAATTGCATTCCCTCTACGGGAACAGAGTCAAGTGTACTATCATGTAGACTTGAGGTGTCTACACCTTTGTCAAGTGCACTGTCATGATCGTCTACCTCATTATCGAATTGCATTTCGTCTGATGGAATATCATTATCGAATTGCATTTCGTCTGCTGGAATATTCAAGTCTCGAGTGAATCAAATGAATGCACCCTTCTTATCATGTGCATCAATAGTGCATATATTCACTTCTTCAGGTGTGTCGATAGTACGAATGTTTGTTGTTCCATGACTTTCCAGTGATTGAGACACATTATCTTCACTGCAACTAGTTGATATGCTCAACACTATCATGAGCAAAATATAAATTTGTGTTAGCCAGCTCATACGTTTACTACGATTTATTCAAGATGCATATAACAACAACTACCGATTAGTTAAGAAAGTCAAAGAAACGATTCAATGAATCACAATATCAAAGCAACAACATAATATCTTACAATTAAATAATAACAAACAAAACCATAACTCACAAATCGACACTAGAAAATACATAATATCTTATAAATCGATATACGACAATTCAACATAATATATTACAAATTGGTATATGGCAATTCAGCATAATATCCTACAAATCGATATACGAGAATTCAACATAATATATTATAAATCGATATTAACAACCGTTTACCATGTCTCATAAATTGACACTAGAAAACACATAATATCTTACAAATCGATATACGACAATTCAATATAATATATTATAAATCGATATTAACAAATAAAACAATATCTCATAAATCAATACTGGAAAACAAATAACATCTTATAAATCGATATATAGAAATTTAATATAATATTACAAATCCAGATTAACAACCAAAACAATATCTCATAAATCGATACTAAAAAATACATAATATCTTACAAATCAATATACGGTAATTCAGCAAAATATATTACAAATCGATATTAACAAATAAAAAATATCTCATAATTTGACACTAGAAAACACATAATATCTTACAAATTGATATACATCAATTCAGCATAATATATTACAAATCGATATTAATAAACAAAACAATATCTCACAAATCGACAATAGAAAACACATAATATCTTACAGATGGATATACGGCAATTCAACATAATATATTACAAATTGATATTAACAAACAAAACAATATCTCACAAATCGACATTGAAAAACATATAACATCTTACAAATTGATATACAGAAATTCAATATAATATATTACAAATCAAGATTAACAACCGAAACAATATCTCATAAATCGACACTAGAAAATATATAATATCTTATAAATTGATATACGGTAATTCAACATAATATATTACAAATTGATATTAACAAACAAAATAATATCTCACAAATCGATATTAACAAACAAAATAATATCTCACAAATCGACACTAGAAAACACATACTATCTTCCAAATCGATATACGACAATTCAACATAATATATTAAAAATCGATATTAACAATCAAAATAATATCTCACAAATTGTCACTAGAAAATACATAATATCTTACAAATCGATATACGCTAATTCAGCATAATATATTACAAATTGATATTAACAAACAAAACAATATCTCACAAATGGACACTAGAAAACACATAATATCTTACAGATCGATATACGACAATTCAGTATCATGTATTACAAATCGATATTAACAAACAAAATAATATCTCAAAAATCAATATACATGTTACTACAATCGTGGTTTTTGTTACATTGCATATACTGAGTGAATGGACGATATCAGATAGGGTAGAGGCCCTTGCTCACATATGTAACCAAGCATTCTTGTCAACATGTCCCAGCATCTTACAAATATCTTCAAGTTTTCAACCGTCGAAACGATAAAATCTACCTGCAACAATAACAAAATAATGCCTTAATGACACTCACGATGACATACGTTCTTCAACAATAGCATGATGACATGGAACGATACTCACCACGCTTTAATGACACTTGTTGGAATGTTTGTGCGTCATTGCTTTTTGCATACTGCTTAACGAAAATGAAGAAGAAGAGATGACTGTACGTAAAAAGAGATGGCCGACAAATCCCTCTATGATGCCCACCAATGATCGAACCAGTCGTTTGATTTATAGTTATCTCGATGAGGTAGGAACGAACCCGGGAATGTCTTCTATCTAACACAAGGCATGAATGAGAAGGCGGCCATGTGTTGTAACACAAGCTAAAAACAAAGGTGAAACGTGCAAATCTATATACGAGGAGCGGGAGGATATTTTCATCCAACACATATCTATCTTACGGGAGGACATTTCTGTCAAAAACATATCTACCTTTTTTATATGTTATTTTATTATAAAGTCATCGTGGGCAACATTGGCATATGAATTATCTTGGGTCCCAATATATTCTTCCACACACACTGGAACACGCGAATTTGTGTTTCAGGAAGAACACACAACACCCTCTCCACGAGAATTATTTGGTAGTTGGAGAGGACTTCGGCAAGGGGATCCGATCTCCCCGTGTCTGTTCTTAATAGTCATGAAATGCCTCAAGCATAAACTCAAAAACGTACTACTCAAGAATGACAAGATTTTGCTGCCATCCTTTCCAAGTTAAGGAGTACGTAGTCTCACCATCCTTGTTTTATGCCAATGATGCTATTTTGACATCCGAAGTGTCAGAAAGGTCGGTAGCAAATTTAAAATATGAGTTGATGAATGATTCATTTTGCTCCGTGGAAGCAATGGTAGCAACAACATAGAAATGGCCAAACTGACTTTTCAACCCTTCAATTCTGCAGAAAATGATGACATCAAACGGCTCATGAAACACAAAACTTGACCACTGACACTGAAGTGGTATACCTGCCAAAGGTAGCTGGGATGTTCTGAGAGTCCCAGTTTGTAATAAAGATGAAAGCTACCGGTAGCCCACCATTATTGAAAATAAAATCCTGTACTTCACAGTCATGATGCTTGAGAGAATGAACTATTATTGTAGGCATGAAAACTAGAATATATCTTGAAAGGCAATTACAGGGGAAATTGGGAAGAAGTTAAGCCGATAAGCATTTGCACTCAGGAAGACACAAAATGTATAAAATTTGGGCACTGTTGATCCCTCCACGAACTGTTCATCATACAGACCCCGTTACCTGCGTATATGACCCAGCCTCAGCCATCCAATCATTATTAAATAACAAATTTAATGTGTAAGCTGCAGTTGGTTGCAAATGCATGCTCAGCCCTCATTAACAACAATTTGTATAAAGGACACAATTCAAACATGTCTCAAATAATAATCTGGAGTTCTGCTCAAAACTGTATCAAACTACTACTTAACTCTACGATCTACTTCACCAGATTGGGTAATACCTAAATGATAAAAAGAAACTAGAAAGTTAAAAAACAGAATATAACTCTGAAATCTGAATCATGCAAAAGTACCACAACATGCTTAAGCAATAACTGCTGACAACATATTCTTAGGCATGCAGTTAAAGTGCCCTTTTAACATAGTTTTAGGAAGTGATATTTTTAATTAATCCTGGTCAGATTTTAATGTGCTACCTGCTCCACATTTAAACAGAAAAGCAGTGTGTACATGTCTCTGCCTGCTTTTGCATAGAACATAAAAAACCTCAAAATTTTGCAGCATGGCAAATACGGGTAGTTGTTTGTGTTTCAGGGACATAGCGTTTGGACTTGAGGCGTGCGCTTCACATGAGTGAAGCGTGCGTTTCAAGCCTGAAACGCCTCAATACCTTGAGTGTGCGCTTCGCCTATGAGGCGTACGCTTCAGGTATTGAGGCGTACGCCTCTCACAACACTGCTCAAAAGTGTATCAAACTACTAAACTCTACTATCTACTTCACCAGATTTGGTAATACCAAAATGATAAAAAGAAACTAGAAAGTTAATAAAACAGAATATAACTCTGAAATTTGAATCATGCAAAAGTACCCACTTTGTTTGCTCCCATATTACGTACCCACCATTTTTGTCCAATCAAATCAAATATCTAAAATAACCTACAAATGGGTTTGGGCCGGGATGAACCAACCCACTAAACATTTGCCCATTGGGCCAATAGGTTGCAGCTCAAACCCAAGCCCATTAAAAAGCGAGCTAAAACCTGACCTGTTAGTAAATGGGCCGGGCCATCTGCGGGCTAGACCACACTTAAAACCCAACAGGCCGAGCTTTAAACGGGCTTGGGCCAGGCCAGACCGGCCTGATGCCCACCCTAGGGCAGAGAGAGAGAGAGAGAGAGAGAGAGAGAGTCATAAAAGTAGATGACTGATTCCCAAAAAAACTCAAAGAGAGTACTTGAGTTTTAAAAACAAAGTAAGTTGTACATCCATGCTGGACTTTTTATGGGCCACGCTGGATTGTTGCTTTGTGGTAACTAACAATATCCATTCGATCATAAAAAATCCAATGGTTACTGGAAGGGGTGGATCCAGGGGGGCGAGGAGGGGCTCGAGCCCCTCTTAAAGTTTTGAATTTTTTTGCCCCCCTTTAAGCACAAGTTTTGAAAATTTTTGCCCCCCTTTAATTAAGCACAAGTATCATAGTCATCTATAAGTTATGAAATTTTAGTTCTATATTTTATTTTATTATAATTTTTTTTGCCTCCTTTAAGCAAAATATAAAAATTTATATTGCCGCCCTTTATATTTTATTTTATTATAAAACATTTTTGCCCCCCTTTAACCAAAATATAAAAGTTTATATTGCCTCTTATATTTTAGTTTTATATTTTATTTTATTAAAAAAATTTGCCACCCTTTAAGCAAAATATAAAAATTTATATTGCCCCCTTTTATATTTTAGTTTTATATTATATTTTATTATAATTTTTTTTGCCTTTCTTTAAGCAAAATCCTGGATCAGCCACTGGTTACTAGTTTGGCAACTACCATATATTCACCCTATATATATATATATATATATGTGTGTGTGTGTGTGTGTGTGTGTGTGTGTGTGTGTGTGTGTGTGTGTGTGTGTGTGTGTGTGAATCATAATAAAAGCAATTGTGTCATGGCAATTTAGTAATTTCAAGCATTGTTAAGTGAAGTTTATTTGTGGTTTCTCTAATAATTAAAAATAAAAATAAGAAAGCTAAAGAGAAACAGGAAGAGTACTTTTTTTTTGTTTTCAAATTGAGGTAAATGTAAATTGATTTTCCATAGCATTTTACCTTTAAAATAGCAACTAATACCCTTATAATAACCAAACAGAAAAAAAACAACAAATGACACAAAGGTTGACATGTTAATTTTAAATGTGCACCAAATTAGTCATGGCTTAATCTTAATATAAATAGCAGAAATCATTCTTCTCATAGTGTCACTAAAATGTTAACAAAAGTTGATGAGGTTGTTGCTGTATATTTAATTTTAAAGGGGTTAACATTTGTTACTCTCGTGGGTAAGGAACCCTTAGTGAAAAAACGTAATATTCTTATGAAACTCCAAATGTGATCTACATTTTTTTTTATTATCAAGCTAGGGTTAGGTAGACCGTTACCAGTTAAGAGCAAATCAAATTACATATCTTGACTGGAAGGAAACCAGTCTGACGGTCTGTCCTTCAATACCATATCACAATCCAGGACTCACTACAAGAAATCACGGCTTTACTGGCAGCTGGCACAACTTTTGCGCCAGAAAAAAGCCTTTACTGGTGCACAGACTGGCTGAGTGAAACAATTTTCACCGACGCTGCTGGCGGATAATTATGTGCCAGTAAAAGTGGCTAATAGAAAAAAAATATGGCATAAAGCCAATTATGTGGGGGTTCCAGTAAAAATTGAATATGCATTGACATGGTCATGAGTAACACATAGGGAACATATGCAAACAAAAACAGGTGCAAATGCATGCATGCACAGGCACATCCATTTGGAGATAGACAGTACCAAAGACCTTTTCCAAGGCATTATGATTCAAAGACATGAAGCAATGTACCACTGAATGCCAAGGTCAAGATGTCCAAGACGACCACCCCTTCCAAATCCCCAAGTGTATAATCCTCCACTAACATCAACAGCCCGGGATGATACATAGATCCTGAGACACGATACACTCAAGTCGACTGAAAATCAAAACTCTACACTGTTACCGAACAAAATCAGCAATTATTTCATTTACTCAATTTTTTTATCTAAGAGGAACAAAATCAGCCATTGTATAGTAACAGAACTTCCAGTATCCCAATTATTACAGATCATTTCTAGAATATATCTGCACAATATTTCCTCCACCTACCATGGTAGTTACTGATGAAAAGTTTGAAAAGAAGGTCAAATTTGTGGTATAAAGCATTGAAGCAAAAGTTAAGGAGCAATTAAGGTGAATATAAGCCTAGAAAATTCATAGGCTAGGAGCAGCATATACACCAGAGACATTCAACCTATAGATCAGTCCAACTAAATCTGAAAAATGCCAAAATATGTGAGATATCTGGAAATATGCACCAGCAATGGAAGACATTCCCAGGCAGGTAGATGAACATAAATACTCTCTTGTAGGCAGTCTCTAAAATAGTAGAAAACAAGCAAGTGGTTGTTGCTCAATAATAATAATTGGTACCATCTTCAAAAGTAATTTGGATTAAAAAATTATATACATGTTAAGAAATGGGGAATCACATTCACATATTTATGAAAAATTTCAAGCTAAATGCAGTATCCCTTGCTTATATTTTGACAATATGAAAAGTGGACCGCTCTTAAAAACCTGCATAGGAACAAAAAGAAGGTAATCATAAAGAGAGAATTTCCCTCATCTAATCTCAATAATAAACAGCTACACGTTGCTAACAAGATAGGTTGGTAGACATGTAACACAGGAACAAGGAGTAGAATAGAAGAACTGATATGCATAGCAACCACGGAATTTCGACAATTCAACAACTGAAAGATGATAGCTTAGACTACAAGGTCGTGAGACAGAAAAAAACAAGAAAAAAACTGCAGAAGTATACATAGAAGAAACAATTTCGATATGTTAGTTGGCTGGGGAACACGTGCCACAAATGGCTTGACAATAATAACAATTATACATAAGCAATTACTTACAGCTTGCGCAACGAATCTCGCTCGTGTCCTGCGGCTCGAGAAGTTCATTACTTACACTCGAAGACGTTCACAACACCGCGACTCCCCAAGGTAGGGAAAAGTTGCGTAAAGGACAATGGACGAACTAAAATAAAGCATTTAAAATTAAAATAGAAAAGAAAGGACAAAGGACAATATATATATGTATACGTATATTTATATACGTACGCCTTTAACTCAAGGATGCGGTTTCGCGATCCTTGTCTTTTTTATTTTCTATTTTTACTATTTTTTTTTGTTGTTGCGCTTTTTTTATACAAGCTTTTACTTTTCTATCTTTACTATTTTTTGTCACCGTCGCGCTTTCTATGCACATGCTTTTACTTTCGCATTTACTTTTGTATCTTTACTATTTTCTGTTGCCGCCACGCTTTCTGTGCACAGGCTTTTATTTTCGTAGTTATTTTCTTTTCTTTACTGCTTTTGTCTTTTCTGCTTACTGTCTTTACTTTGTCATTACGTTTTAGTGCACATGCTTGCTTTTGCATTTACTATTTTTGTACTTGCTTCTTTGTCGTGCTTTAGTGCATTGGCTGTTGTTTTTTCATTAATGCTCTTTTCTTGCCGCCGCACTTAACGCGCAAATTTATATTTTTGGGCACTTGTGACTCCTTAAATGCAAGTCTCACAGGGCGTGTAGGACCACATACCACTTTCATTCTTTTAAAAAAGATGTGAATTTGCGTACAAGCACTACAATCTCGAGAAGAGGATTCCTTACACAGATCCCAACTTCTTGAGTACACAGTCTTGCAAAACAAAGTTAGAGAATGTTGTAAGTTACAAATTAGCAACTAGCTTTCCCCCAAGTTGATACAATTGGAAGAAGCATTTCAGATACATGGAGATCCTAAATCATGCAAGTTGTTTCCCATTTTGTAAGACTAAGCATGTTAAATTTTGAATTACTTATATCATGTCCTTGTGAAACTTTGTGTTGGGTATTCTTTTAAGAAACCCATACCCTTCTCATTGTAGCCGCACTTTTAGACAAGTACGATATGTTTAAACTACGACAAGTAGAATGAGAGGTCTGTAGTAACCTCAAAGCGTGTGAATGACACATTGTGGAAATCATTTACAGAGTGATGTTTTGCGTATGCTTGTGTTGGTTTAAAGGACCACAACATGTCAAATATAAATTAAAATGATTATATCATTTCTTTTACGACACATTAAAGTTGAGATTTCATTTTTAGAAACTCATACCCCTCTCATCGTAGCCGTACTTTTAGACATGTACAATATATTTTTACTACGATGATTGGATGAGAGGTTTATGGTAACCTCGCAACGAGCAAAGACACAATGATAAAATAAAAATCACATAAATGATGATGATTCGCCTTCACAAGCAAGATGCTCGATTGAGTTGAAAGACCAGAGCATGTAGAATGAGTCTTCAGTTAAATAATATCTGACGCACCTATTTGACTCATTGTTTTTCGTCAAGAGAGAGGATGCGATGGTACAAAACTCTAATTGATAGGTTGTTAACAACCACTCATTGGACAAATGACTCAGCATCCCCAGTCATCAGAGTTAGGAGACGGGACTACCAAAAATTATCCTAGGCAGTAGATCCGACAAACTTCTGTAGAAGTTGGATGCATCCTTTGCTACATATACCTTTGGAGAATTCTCTCTCTTTCACTGGTCGTCTCCTTACAAGCAGACTCAGCTAGTTACTCGGGGTATCTAAAATACATGACATAATAAACCCCTGAATTAGTCTAAGCTGTTTCTATATTTCGTGCCTTGTGCATACCCGCAGGCCAGCTAATATTAAAATAAAAGTTATTTTGCTCACATTACTTGTTGAATCTAAATTAATTCATATTACTTGTCGAATTTAGATTTGTTCATGTTAACTTGTTGAATCATGTATCATGAATGAATTTGATGCATACGTTAGCTTTATACACTATACTTGTGATTGAGCCTCTTGTGTTAGTTAATTGTTTATCTGTGTTAATTAACTGATCATATCTTGTTATTATGAGCTATGACTGAATTAAATTGCTTATCATGTTAAAATAATATGCTTTGGTTTAATTTTTGTTTTATATTGTCTTACTTGTATACCTACCAGTTTTTCATGAAACTGACCCATTTTATGGGTACAAGTGATGATTAGGTTTACGATATGGACAATGATACGATTGCAAGATGGCTTCAAGATCCTACTATTTCTGATGGTGTTCCGTGTTTAAGATACATTTTGAAGTTTTGCATTTTGTATAAGGGGTTTCTCAAAAAAATTTATTTTTGTATAAATTTGTTATTTTCCTTTTAATGCATATGATTTTCTGAATGTTTTGCGAGAATTCAATTTAGTGTGAAATGTAAGTTTTTGTGCTAACGCGCCCAAGGTTGTCGACTTGTTTCTTTTCTTTTTGAAAAATCATTTATGCTGATTTACTAAAATAAAAACTCTGAAAAATAAAAGATTTTCTAGTCTCTTTCAAATATTTTGAAAGATTCATAAGTTCAAAATTTTGAGGTGTTACATTAAAGGAGGCCTAAAACCAATTCCCTCTAGCTGGACAGATCATATTTCTTAAAAATGACATGTCTAGTATAAACTGAAAGATCATGTTTTTGTAATGTATATGTCATATTTTATGAGGGTTGAAAAATTAAGGGTTACAATGTAAGAATTTTTCAAACCACAACCAACATGGGCTAAGCTTGTCTAGAAAGAACAGTTAGTGCACGTCACCTTGTGTTGGGATATTGCAATTTCGAATCCTTATGGCATAGTTGCAATTGGTAGGGGTCTGCCTAATCTCATGTTTCTTTTGTCGATTTTTTTTTCAAACATCAAAAAAGCATATGCTTCAAGGGTCAATTCCTATTATTTTGACCATGCTGCCATGAGGTCAGATTTGGTAAAAAAACAACCTCCCCTATGAGTTCCAACTAAGGGGTTCCTAAGCTACTAGGGTGCCAAATGCTGTACCATTTTAAAATGACCTCACAAGTCAATGCACAATCAAAATAAATGCAAAGAGTTTCTTAACTAAAGAAATAAATATTGATCATCTAATATGCTATAACACATCATGTAGCTATTCTTAACTTAAATTCAATAAAAATTTAGACCCCTTTTGTTTTATGTTATTGTGTTCTTTTGACACCATAATAAAAACTTTATTTTAATGAATTATCTTAACAGTTAATTTTTTTGAAAAGATTCAGTTGAGACCCAAGTTTGTGGGGAAGTTTGATTTTGACTGTACCGCATCTACATTAGATTCTAGATTTTCTTTTCTATGTTTAATAGATTAGCTGAAAGCTCTCATTGTGGATGGCTCATTGGAAGCTTCATATTTGGATCGAAGTCAAATCATTGAGTTGAACAAGAAAACTAATATTATTGACGAGTTGATAAGGTAACTAATTGCAAGACCCAAAATTGAAGGAACCCTAGAGGTACCCGCTAGAAGGGCAAAGTCTTTAGGGTTGAGGATTGCTTCTTATCCTTCAAACAATTGAATTCTTCCGGGTTCTCTAAAAACTAACACACACACACACACACATATATATATATATATATATATATATATATATATATATATATATATATATATATATATATAGAGAGAGAGAGAGAGAGAGAGAGAGAGAGAGAGAGAGTAGAAAATAGCTGCTTGACCAATAGGTGCTTTAGCACCTACTTGATCATGCTGGCCTGTTCATCGCGCACTTGATGGATGGTCAGTGCAAAAACAAAAAAACCCATAAAAATAGGGTAAAAAAACTGCCCAAAAGGGTATTAGCGGCGCTAAAAGGCACCGCTAAATGTCCAAAAGGATGTGCACATCATTAGAATTTTGTAATAACGCATGCATCCCAAAGTCTTTAGTTGCACTTAAAAAGCACCATTAAAAGGTATTTTTAGCATAAAACTGGTTTTTGACAGTTTTTTTTGTTTTTGCCCGTTAAGTAGGTAATCAAGCAGCTACGCTCTACTCTCTCTCTCTCTCTCATGTCAAAATGGAAACCCTCCATTTACAAAGAAATGCAAAGTTAAAAAAACAATCTAGTTAAAGAAATTTTGATATAATGGATCTCTAACCAAAACAGTCTTAATGGCCGGTGCCTTTAGCTGGTGGGTTTCGTAAGGGTTTTGGGTAGGGTGTCAATGGGTCGGGTTTACCAAGACCTGACCCGAACCAAACCCTATAGGATCCGGGTATTGTGAATACAATGGCGGAAACACACTGAGACGATGCCTCTGACTATCTGAGATTTGGAATTTTGTGAAGCAAAATTCCCTTTTTTGGGGTGCACCTCTATCTTTTAGAAGGGCCTCCTATCCATCCTCTCAATCGTTGTCTTCCCTGAGATGCCCTTCTAGGAGCCTTCAATGGAGGCACATCCCTTTTTCTTCATCGTTTGTTGTTGGGCTTCGATCGCATTCACCAGACTCCGCAAAATTCAATTCATGTTTTCTATTGATGCTATTATACAATCTTCTCCTGCTTGGTTTAAATGTTTCTTTAGAAGATGTTTAGGGTATTTCAGTGCTTAGCTCGACCGACTTCAATGAGCTTCGCCTAGATAGGCTCACCCATCTCTTTAATCGCTGGTCTCTTTGTCACTTGACTGGCCAGTCAAAAGCTCTAATCAAGCTCCCAAGACGTGTCTCGTCTGATCTGTTCCTCAGGTTAGATGAGCTTTTTTGGGTGATGCATTTCTGCGGGATCTCTCACCAATCCTCAGGTAGCAGCGTCATTCATCAGCTTACCTGCCTCCTTTCCCTCCCCCATGTCTGATAAGGGGTGGACTCGGGTTGAGCCTCAGAAGGATTAGAGGCTTCATCTTTTGCTGGGGAGAGCTAGCGTTGGTCAATCTGGAATAGTTATTGGCTCTGGTCTCATTTTTTGGTGGATGAATCAGTGTTTTAGGTGTGCATTTTCTCATCGGCTAAACAACTCAAATTTGACTATCTATGATTCTATGGGGGTGTGTCTCTCGTCAGTGATGGGGTTCCTGCATGCTTTGTTTGATATCATCCGGTGCATTCGGCTGTTTGCAAGACCGTCTCCTTTGATCCTATAACTTCCTATCTTTTTAGGTGGAACCTGCTCCAAGGGTTTCTTTGTGGGTTCTTGGGGGATGTTTATAGGGATGTCAGTGGATCGAGGCGGGGGCAGGGGACAAGGACTCCACCCTCACCTCATCTCAAAATTTTGTCCTCCATCCCGGCCTCCATCTTTGCATGGGTTTTAATTTTAACCTCCATCCCTGATCCATTTTCCGTTTCATGTCCTCCATCTTGGGAATAAACGGGAAGGGGTTCGTTTCTCTAGTCCTTCCGCCATTGAAGGAAGGAGAGAAAAGAAATGAGAGCTTATGCAGCTCATTAAAGAAAAGAAAGAAGAGAGATTCAAGAAAGAGTTATATATATATATATATATATAAGAGTATAAGAATAAATTTTTTTAATGGGGATGAAGGATGAGGTGGGGGCAAGCCGAGCAGGTACAAGAGTAAGTCTATCCCCACATGGGTTTTGATTTTAACCTTGAACCCCGCACAAATTTTAATTCTAACCTCCATCCCAAGTCCATTCTTGTTTCATGTCCTCCATCCCCAGTTCAAACGGGGTGGGGCCCCTGCCCCATAGATGTGTCCTATTAATCCCATTGATGGTCTGATCTTCTATGACCATCACCATGACTCCACAACACCTACTCAATTGTCTACAACAACAACTACAACTACGCCTTCATCCCAAAACAATTGGGGTCGCCGACCTACTCAATTGTCTGAGCAACCATAATTGCCAGTGGCCTGTCGATGGCCTCACACCCTACACTGCTCGCTTCTCCTAAGGATACCATGATGGTATGAACAAGAGATAATTGTTATGTACTTTTTTTAATAGTTAAACTCTTATCACTTACCACACATTGGCTGTCTTATCATTGGTAAAACCCTTGAGGTCCTCCTTGTCCACAGGAGAATACACTTAGCTTCAAACTTGCAGCAAGGGACACCACCTATAGGTAGGTGTGATGTTCAGTCAACTTGGTGACATTCACAAGGAACCCTACCAGATGAGTGTCAAGGCTTTGTGGGCAGTAATTGTTATATACTTAAGCTTGGACGTGACCAGACACTGGTTCAGATTTTGTCTTGTTTTTTATGTCATGGAGATGAACATGGACATTGACATGAATGTAATACATAGATTCCACAAACAAGTACACGGTCTTTTGCAAAATGCGAGGGTACTTTTCTAGATATTTAATATGTAGGAATACTCTCCTGCCTTCTTTTGAGAGGCTTATATTGGCTTGCAAGAAGGATACAGTCGGGTATCAAGCTCTCAACATCCTTCAACTTGTTACCTATTGGATTTTCAGTCGCCATGAATACCAACATCTGATCGCCCACTTGAAGATATAAAATTTGTAAATATTAGCAGTTCCTACTAGCAATAACAAAATTTAAGATCACATCCATATTCTCAAATCTCTTAGTCAGAATTTACTAGTCCAAAGAAAATCTCAAGAAAAGTTCAAAAAATTTGGTTTTTGAGAAAGCTATCAGTATGTTTTAAAATTTGAAAATATATCAGAAAAATAAATAAAATATAAGATAAATACATAAAATATTTAAATATCACACTAATAACATAATATTATTGTGATAAAAACATGATACTTTCAAATTATTATCAATTTTGAAAATATCATGCTTTTGTTGGGATTATATCAGTTTCTGAAAATCTAGCCAAAAAATCAAGAAATTTAAAAAAAAGGACAAACATTTGTGATTATAATAATGTCTTCATTGGTTTAAATTAGGGCAGAGAAACAAGCCGAGCTTGAGTTGTTCAGGCTCGGCTCATTAAGGGTACACCCATGCTCGGGCTCGGCTTGTGAGGACCCCGAGCTTGTTATGAGCTGATCGCAAGTTGACTACTTTTTATAAAAAAAATATTTTTTAAATGTTAAGGCTCAATAATATATACAATATATGTATAACACATGTAATGTGCATATTATGTATAAAATATATAATATATAAATGTATAATATGTAAAACGAGCTTATGCAAGCCGAGCTTGGGATGTTCACACTCGGCTCATTTACCTAAACGACCTGGCTCGTAGATCAGCTTGCCAAGCTTAGTTTCTGAGCTGAGCTGAGCTCTTGTTTCCCAGCCCTAATTGCAATGAGTAGTTTTAAGTTCGAAAAATGCTTGTACTATCATTGTAAAATGACACGTTTTAAAAAAATACTTACAATTTGTCAAAATCCTCTTCGGGTCCAAAATTCCGATTCTCAAAATTTTTAGTATATTTTTACCCTTTGTGAACCTCCTTCGCACACGCGCGTGCACACACACACACACACACACACACACACACACACACACACATATATATATATATATATATATATATATATATATATATATATATATATATATATATATATAATGTGCTCCTTAGGCTCCCTTTTTTCACTAGGTCTCATTAGGCTCCTTCAAAAATCATAGTTTCAAGTATTTTATGATAGATATGATCAATCAAATGTGTTTGACATCGTCCATTCAATAGAAAACATGATTTTGCTTAAATATCTTTATGCTTAGATGTGTATTTTAAAGAGGCAAAAAAATGAATGGTTGATATTGTACTAAAATTTGATGATAAAATATTAATATTTTTACATCAAATCAATCTAAAACAAAGTTTTTTTTTAATTAATAAGCAATGATAATCAGTTCTAACACTTCAGATGTATCATAAAACACTTAAAACTATTACTTTTGAAAGGGCCTAACATGACCTAACTAAAAAAGGGGGCCTAATATGTTCAGCTCTCACATATATATATATATATATATATATATATATATATATATATATATATATATATATGAGTAATGTGTTCCTTAGGCCTTCTTTTTTGTTAGGACTCATCAAGCCCCTTCAAAATTTGCAGTTTTAAAATTTTTTTCTTACATCTAACACCGTAGATGTGATCTAAAGGTTTTGTTTAGTGGGAAACGGGTTTTGGATCATCAGAATCTGACCTATATTCAGTTTTTTCAGTAATCCAAAATCAATGGCTATTAAGGTACCCATTTTTTCAGCTTATAAAAGTATATTTTTTCATCAAAAAAAAAAAATGATCCCGATTCTCACTAAATCAAGCATGCTAAACACATCTAACGGTTCAAAACTATTATAAAACACCTAAAACCCTACGGGGGAGAACAAGAAATGAGTCCTAATATGGTCAATTCTCTCTCTCTCTATATATAGAGTAATCCATACGTGCTAAATGAAATATGCTAAATGAAACATGTTAAATGAGTTTTTTAGGTTTTTTCATTTTATTTTTAAATTCTAACCATACAGATGTGATCTATGTACTTGATTTTATAGGGATAAGCTCTTGAAGTGTTTAATTCCGACACATTAGTGGGTTTTTATAACGTTCGAAAAATTAACAGTCCAAAATCTTTGTAAATTTTTGAGTTTCCAAATATTATTTTTTCATCGAAAACACATAATCCGGATTCCTCGTAAATCAACCATGCTCAACACATTTATGGGGTCAGAATTGCGAAAACAATATCGAAAGAGCATATCAATTCATCAATTCATGTAAAATTCATGTAGCACATACCTCTCTCTCTCTCTCTCTCTCTCTCTCTCTCTCTATATATATATATATATATATATATATATATATATATATATATATATATATATACCACAAGGTTAGCAAAGGGTAAAAATGTTTTAAAAATTTTGAGAATCAGAATTTTAGTCATAGAGAGAATTTGGCAAATTGTAGGGTATTTTAGAAAACATGCTATTTTACAAAGACAGTATAGTCATTTTTCGTTTTAAGTTGTTAGATCCCAAATATTGGGCCAGTGATATGCAGTCACATTGGTTTTTGGTACACTTCAACTCCTAATTTTCATAGGGATTCAATATTATTCAAATCCAGTTAGATTTATATGATACATGCCTGAGTTGAATAAGATAGATTGGTTCTAGGGTTCAAATCCAAATTGTGTTTAGGTTGGATCTGTGCCGAAAATTCAACCTCATCTGAACCTGAAATTCTGAGTACGCACATAAAATGACTAACCTGAATAGTGTTTGGTCTGTAGCGGGCCTGGGGAGAAGAAAGTTCTGACCCCTCCGTCCCTACTCTCATTGGGTGTGCGGGAGTGTTTCACTGATGAGCTCTACAAGGGCTTGGGTGTCCGTGATGCCACCTGGGGTGACCCGCTTAGGCAGAGATCTTTGGATTTTCTTAGTAACTAATTGGACCTGGATATCCCACAATCGGACTCTAACCCTAAGGCATATATGATGATTTCGCATCATGGACATCTGGAACGTCCGTTGTCCTAATCCAGTAGTCCAGATTAGGCCGCATGCCAGCTACTACAAAGCCAGCGTTTGTCACACTCCCACAAAGGAAGCTTTTTTTTTTCTTTGACAGAGCTACTTTGAATGGAAAGTGCTTTCCTAAGAAAGGAAGTATGAACCATTTTTTACAGGGAAACTGCTCTTTTGCATTTATTATGTGGGTCTCATCGTATATTTCTTATGCTTGTTTCACCGTTTGTAGGAAATAGAACCTATTTTCTGTGAAAGAGACACCTTTTGATAGGAAAGGGCACGAAACAAACGCCGAATGTCTAAGTCAAACGGTTTCATTTAACTGTACCAGAGATACATGCGCCACATGCTCATGGTATCACTCCTTAGTAAAATGACCAAAACATCCTCCAATTTTCTCCGGAAACACCTACGGTCGATTGATAATCACCGGGAGGGACGGCCGGAGCTCTCTCTCTCTCTCTCTCGTCACCATGTTCGCGACGGCAGCGAGAAATGCGAGCAAACGCCTCTTCGAGATCCGTCGATCGTTGATCCAGCCTCCCCACGCCTCTCGTTCCTTCTCGACCGCACTGAACTACGTGAGCCCTTCACTCATCCCTCCGTTTCTCTCTCTCTTCTCGTTTCTCCCACTCTTTGCATTGAAAAAATTTGTGGGTATCTATTAATTCGCTCTTTTTTGGCAGCATATAGACTCTCCAGATAACAATCCCGACATCCCTTGGGATTTCACGGATGCCAACAAGGAGAGGGTGATCGATCCTATCCCTTTTCTTTCTATCTATTGGTCATTTGTATTGGTTTCTTAATCCAAATTTAATTTTTTGATGCAATTCATTGTTTGGGCTTTGGACGTTTAAGTTACTGATTTCACGATTGGATTGAAAAAAAATCTGATTTTTCTTTTTTATGGTGCTCCAAGTTTTTCTACTTGAGTGGAAGTGTGTACGTGTAATTGGGTTTGTGGATTGTTTTGAAAAGATTGGAGAGTGATGTGTATGCGATATTGGCTTTGGTATGGTGGGTTTTCTGTATGGTTGGTTCACTGGTGATTTTGTTTGTTGGGATTTTCAAGTGGTTCTTAGTTATTTGCTCTTCCATAATCTGCGAATTTTCACTGGTAACTGATAGTTGTTCCCATGAAATTATGGCGAATAATGGTTACATTTATGCAATGGCAAGTTGTATCTGTACCAATTGTGTGATTGTATGAAATGTGATCAGTAATAGGAACATGTGCCATGGTTTTGATTAAAAGAAAAAAATGTTTCATCTGATTCTTTCCTCTTGTGAATATACACTTATTGAAAGATCGCCAGGAACGTTTAGGAACTTGTAGGAAATCAGATTTCACTAAGGAATAATAATGCACACTAAGAATTGTTCGCTGTACGGACTTGAGCTAGTTTCATTATTATGATGGAATTATAAATATGTTTTAGAAAGAGATATTGAATATGTATGATTCTGGATATACACGCCCTGGGAGAGGATTCAAATCTCCCAAATTTTTAATGCCCGATTTAAGTTTTACTAGTATTACAACATTCCATAACAATGTATGCATAATCTAGGAAATTTATGGTTATTGGAGCTCTAGGTTCAGTGCCACTATTAAGAGTGAAAATTCCCTGTCGATTTCACATACCCCAGATCCTTGACTTATGGATGTTGCAGAACTTTTTGTGGGGTACTTTTTGGTTCTCAATGCTCTTTGAGTCCTCTGCACCTTTCCACTGATTAAATCTTTGTTTTCCTTGTTATGTCTAAAGTTGTACATGCACTACTTAAGCCCACAAAGGGCATGCAAATTGGAAAAGGGACCATCCCCACCATTGAGCTTGGAAAGATTAACTGATAATTATTAACTACTTATAAATGATTGATAACAAGATCATACATATTTTACATATTTCACATTTTAATAAAACTGATAACCTAGAATATATATTTTCAAGTTATCGGCACATCCTTTTCACAAACTTCTTTCCTGTCTATGTGATATTTTAGCAGGATTATAATTGGGAACTACCAATTATGTGTAAAAATCAATTATTTAAATTGATATGGACATCACATATGTGCTTAGTGCGGATGCGGTACGGGTACGGGTGTGGATGCAGAGATGCGGCACTTTAAAAAAACTTGGGTGCGGGGGTGCGGGGAGGATATATATATATATATATACACATATAGTGTTAACTTAAAACTGTTAAAAAAATTTTATATATATATATATATATATATAAATTTTGTTTTTCTTGATGTAAAAAAAACAAAAAGCAAAATGGATGGACAGACACCTATGTCACATGGACTCTTTTAACAGGGCACCGCACCGGCGTCGCACCCGCACCCAGGCGGGTGCGACACTTCGACACAGCTTCCTTTGTGTTAGGTGAAGTCAACCACACTGAGGTCCATTTCTATCCAAAAGTAGATTCAGTTAACCCTAATCAAATAGATAAAAATTTATTTGATTAGGGTTAACTGAATCTACTTTTGGATAGAAATGGACCTCAGTGTGGTTGACTTCACCTAACACAAAGGAAGCTGTGTCGAAGTGTCGCACCCGCCTGGGTGCGGGTGCGACGCCGGTGCGGTGCCCTGTTAAAAGAGTCCATGTGACATAGGTGTCTGTCCATCCATTTTGCTTTTTGTTTTTTTACATCAAGAAAAATGGTTTTTTACCATTCAAAATATAACAAGTAATGAACACAAAATGAAGGATATAGCTGACATTAATAAAGGCTCAAATTCAATTATAAAGTAGCTAAAAAGAAAAACAACAAAGTGAAGGAGCTCCACCATGTGGATGGTGTCGAGGTTGCGTGTCGGTGTTTGTCATCACCCACAAGCACCATGTTTAAAGATTGTTCCATTTAAATGAGTGTAATCCCTACTAGAGCGCTTGTAGACCAGGTAAAACAGCAAAAATAACATGTCAATAACAATGCTACCCCTTGGTTTAAAGTCAAGAGGCTTTATATGAGACTGGGTCTACCTATGGCTTATTCTTGAAAAACCTGCACAAGTTAGACATTTTTATGCATGATTCAGGTTTGCATGTGTAGAGACTATGTTTGCTAAAATTAGTTTTACTATCTGATGGATGCCAACCAGGTGTAAACCTTGTCTTGGCCAGGGCCTGTTACAAGTACAATGCATTCTGTCTTTGCTTGTTCTGTCTTTTACCTATGAATAGCTTTCTTTTAGGTTAACTCTTGATTATATATTTGTTCCTTCTGCCTTTATATTATCTGTGATGCTAATACTATTGTACTCAGAATGACTGAATGATGGTTATGCTTTCGGTGTGTTGTGAACTCTCTCTCTCTCATACACACACATAAATTAGTTACCAATATTTATTGTGTGATAATGCTGGCAAGGATTCTCCATCGAGAATTTAAAATTAGTGGTTTTTCTCATGAAAAAGACTAAAAGATGAAAAAATTCGAAGACTAATATTTCTCAGATAATGTTGTGATATGGAGATGCTTCCCTTTTTTTTATTTTTTGTTCAGAAACCTATAAATATGTAAATCATTTATTGCATGAATTGCGGACAAAGATTTATGCACACATACATGTGTACATCTTATGCAACAAATTTAATATGTCCTGCATTTCAGATGCATGACATTTGAAATGGGACCAAAATGGGACCTACTAAATCTTGAGAACTCGTGGTTCCTACAAAGCCTATAGGATCTTTTGGTTTGGGAGGTAATCTAATGTGTTGTATTGAGATGCTTGCCTCTTTGTGTATGTTTAAGAGTGTGAATATTTGGATGCATGTTTGCTTACACCTCCAATTAAAGGAACAATGCAGCCTTCCATGGTTTTGCTTGAAGTTATTGCAGCAATATGTTCTTTGTTGCTATTCTGCATGATTGGGAATTCTCTACCTTTCATAAAAGGTTTTGAATGACAGAATATTGGTGTGCTGGCATAATATCCCTTCATAAGGATTGATTGATCACTAAGTCATGATAAGGATTGTTTGAGGATTTGACCAGGATCACTATCTTTTTATGACATTGATAGGAGGATCCTGTAATGTCAACTCTGGATATCCAATTGCAGTATTCAAGCTTATCTATAATCAGGGTGAAGTTTGTGTGTCATCGTAGTTTCATCATATTGATAATTGAACATTGTGAGAGATCTATCACAGTCATTTCTTTTGGAGTCATATCATCGAAAGGGTATCTTAACCTGCATGCTTTATCGTGAGGCACATTTTTGTGTAGTGCTGCTTTGTTCATGGTTTGTATATGGCAAAAATATAGGTGAAAACCATGAAACAGAGCATGATTTTCGGTTCTAGGTTTCCTTTTTTCTGTTTCCTTGAAGTTTTTCCCTCTTTCTCTCTTCATTTGAGTATTACCTGATATTTGATGGGTAATGGATTGCATTGCAATCTGTTTCCTATTCATACTTGACTGGAAATGGCTTTATGGATTTATCGGCTCTGAGTTATTCTTTAAAATTATTTGCAGCTACTGGATCGCCAATTGATCTAATTGTTTTTAAAGTAAGGCAAGAAATTCGAAGTAGAATTTTAGGATGTATTGAGGCCAATAAGAAATTGGACAAAAAACAAAACAAATATATGCAGTTATGTTGATTCCATCTACTGATGGGCATATTCAAAATCCCTACTTTAGGATTGTTGGTTTTTGTGACTTCTTACTTTGACTTAACATGGCTTGATTCTTATATTGTTTTTTCTTTAAAGAGTAGACTTCATGCATCATGCGACCAATTCTTTCTATGAATATGATAGGTCAATGAGATATTGTCACATTATCCTTCCAATTACAAGAGATCTGCTGTTATCCCGCTACTAGATCTTGCACAGCAGCAACATGGAGGCTGGTTACCAGTATCAGCCATGAACACAGTATGTTGGTAGACAAATCTTGACATGGGCTTTTTGACATCTTTTTTTCTGCAATATTTGTGTAAGACATGATTCACCTGTACTGTAGCGTTTGTCTTTTTAGCACAAGGAATTGTTGAATTTGTTTTAGTGGCTTGTGATTCTTTTGCTTCTGCAATTCGTAAATGTAAAAATGGAATATGGAAAAAAAATTGTTGGATTGCATAATTTTTCAAATGTTATGCCTATTTTTGGGATTAAAGAAAAAAGGGTTTATTTCAACCTTGGATAACCACTAAAGAATATTTTAGCTTCATTAATAGCAAGGATATGTACAGTGCAATATTATTGGGAGTGAAATATCATAATTCTACATTTGCCTGCATAAGCAGAAGACAGTTAAAATGATCAAGTTCCTAAACATTTAACTGTGCCATAATGGAAGAACGTTGCTCCAAAACTTCAACTCAAAATTCCTTTAGGTTGTTACTGGAACAGGTGAAAATACTGGTTCAAACTTTTTCTCACAGCAGCAGAAGAAAGTCTCAAAAAATGGGCAAACTTTTTCACATGAGCAGAGGGATCTGAAAATTTTTGATATTCAGTTGGGTGAAATTTTGAGCAACAAAACAACTGTAGTTTTCATAAAACTGATTTGGACCCTTAAACACTTCATAGCTTCCATGATAGTAACATGAAGTTGCACAGGTTTGTCAGCATGTATGGTAATTTCTCTTAGAGATATTCCTATGCTATGCTTAAGAAAGCAAGTGAATGTCCAATTTCAGTTCAAACTAAAGAAATAAGAAATACTATTGACTGTGTGGGGTGGCACCAATCCAGAGAATCTAGAACACATTCTATCTCCCATTTATTGCTGTTAGTGCCTAAGTTCACATGCCATCCATGCGTTGAAGACTTGAGCAGGTGTCTTTTGGTTAAGAACTCTTCAAATTTGAGAAATAGGCTTTCTCTTGTTTAATAGATGGGCTGCAAGACGATTCCAAATAATATCTTTCAAAACCTTCTATCTGGGGAGTAGAATATTTGCTTCTGAGACACAGAGTGATCATCTTGAAAGGATTAAAGAAGCATAATGAAGCTACGGATTGACACACCCTTCCACTTCTTTGTATTGGTGAATTGGAATGGAGCTCTGGTTTGGAATTGGAGCCTAGTGTCTGCCCTAACCCATAATCTTAACTAATCTGACCAGAAAAGACCGTGAATGTTTTATTCAAAAGCTACATTTGCATTTGGAATTCAGACTGCAACAAAGCTATAAAAAAATGATCCATCTAAAATGATTGTTCTCAAAATCTATATACAAGATTGACCAATTTCAACATTAAAAGCGATGATTGTTCATCCAAAAAGGCACTTACTCATCCATGTATACAGTGTAATAATTGGAACTATGGAGGACAAATTACCTACTATGGCCCAAGGTTGAATCAGAATATGTATGTCTCAGAGTCATGACCTACCCTGATTTCAACGATGGACCATATGATGAGAACATAATTACATATTTCATAAAGTTGGACTCCAGCAAAGCCAATTGGACCTATCATGTATCAAATCGATACATAATATATATCTTCCATGTGATTTTTGGGTTATCTAAAAAGGTTGAATCTTTGATAACATAGTCACAAATATCATTCTCAGGAAATTTTTGGCAAGGGAATGTCTCGGGAGATTTGAGAAAAACTTGTTTTTCTTGGGAAAATCTCAGTATATTACAAATTAGTTAGAAACTCAGAAAATATTGTAGGTTAAGTTCAAAATTACAAAAGTTTAATAAGTTTCTATTTCTGTTTGTGTTCAGATTTGTTTTCTTTGTATCTTCTTCTTAATATATAGGTGTTGAGTGCATAAAACACTAGTAATAGCAAGTTCAAAAAGTAGAAAAAGAATAACCCTACATTGACTAGGATGGGAAGGGAGGGATCCTTCTGTCTATTTAAGGAATCCTCCCTCTTTTTTTTTTTACATTGGAAAGGTGTTTGCACAGTTCACATGGTTTTCCCGTTTCAGCGTTGGGAATATGCAAGGCAGAGCGGGCCTTGTAGACATATCTTTGCATATAAGAATTTTGAAAGTGTCAAAGGTACAAAATTACACCTTTAAATACTTTTTTTTCTTCTGTTGTTCATTGTCTAAAATGCGATAAAATTGCGATAATTTCACAAGATATTAAAATCTTGCAACAATATTGGGAAAAATACTTTTTATGAATATATGAAAAAGATATTGTGAGATTTTCAAATTCTCAGCGATATTTGTGACTATGTTTGATGGTCAAGGAGATCTGCTTCATATTTTATGAAGGTGGGCCCATGATATGGCTAAGCAAAACTGGAAGCGCATTTCTTGCACAATGGTTCTCGTGATTGATCCAATTAGCAAGAATATCACAAGGATATTAGACTTCTAAAAATTGCAATATAAAGTATAGAAAACCTCATAGTTCACTCTGGCAGATTTCCAAGAGATTAGAGATAACTAGGGGAAGAAAATAATCTGAGGTCATCCTGTAGACATCAATCATATGCTTGTCTTTGGAGACTGCTTGAATAATATAATAAGGATTCTTTGGCAGTTGCACAACATGGTTGCAATTTGAACAGAAGAGACAGTTGAAAGTATGGCAAGGTTATAATGACTAAATTTCCCTCAACATCTTGGTATGGTATGAATAAATACTATTCAACACCTAAAAAGCATAATGATATTTTTCTTAAGGATAACGGATCATATAGCCAATGTTCTTTCTATGTGATTAAAGGAAGGATATCTGTCTCCATATGTAAGATGCTCTTTTTGTTTTTCTTTACAAAGCAAATTGCATAGACATTCTTCTGTCCTTTTCATTTTTTGTCTATCAAATCATGCATATCTAGTGACTTCGTTTCTTTGGATTGTTTTTTCTTTCTTGGACTGAGCATATTGGGTCCTTACTATTTTGGTTGATCCAGATTGCTAAGATTATTGAAGTTGCTCCTATTCGAGTGTATGAGGTCGCCACATTCTACTCCATGTTCAACCGTTCCAAGGTTGCTGCATTGATCGCCATCGTCCTTGCTCTTGTTTCTCATAAACATAATAATCCGGGCTAATTCCTTAACTATTTGCATGTTACCTGTTAGAGAGAGAGAGCATGTGTTCACACTGTTTTAGTGTCTTACATGACTCAATTGGAATAGTTTACTTTTTCTATGGATCATGTAGGTTGGTAGATATCACCTTTTAGTGTGCGGCACAACTCCATGTATGATACGTGGTTCACGTGAAATAGAAGAAGCATTACTGAAACACCTCGGTGTGAAGCTCAATGGTGGGGATTTTTAATGGTAGAATTTGTAACTCTTTTTTATATATCACTTGTAGTTAATGTCTTTAGTTTCATTAATGCAATGACTATAAATGACAATGATGAAGATCATGGATCTGATAATGATTTGGTGAATTCTTCAAGTAATTTGAAAGTAAGAGGTATTTCATCAATTAACTCATCCATTACATTGTGCTGCAGAGGTAACAAAGGATGGCTTGTTCTCTGTTGGGGAAATGGAATGTATGGTACGACACCCATCCTTATTACCCTTTCATAGATTTGAATAGGTTGTTTCAGTTTAATCTATATGTGGAAGTGGGCATCTATTGTCTGTGTATTTGGGAATGATTAAAGCTGCATCTCCTGGTTTCCTACTTTGGACCCTGTGTCACGTGGACTTGGGTGCAGATGTAGGGCGCAACATGAAAACACTTGAACACACACACACACACACACACACTTATATATATGAGAAAGGGGATGGTCCACCCATTGTCCTCCCGTTCAAAATATGTATATTAGATATGTTTTTTCGCAAATCGGACCATATAGATGTGGTCTCCATGGTTGAATACATATGATTAGACTCTTGGATCAAAGTTTTTCGATGTGGAGGTAAGATTTTGTAACATGAAAAATTTCAGAAATTTCAAAACCATTCATTTTTAGATCCTTGTAAAATCTTATCTACACTTCAAAAAAGTTTGATCCAAGAGTCTATTCATATGTTTTCAACCATGGAGATCACATCCATATTGTCTGATTTGCCAAAAACCATATATAACATACATATTTTTAAGGGAGGGCAAGGGATTGGACCATTTAGTGGGTGCCTTATATATATATATATATATATATATATATATAGAGAGAGAGAGAGAGAGAGAGAGAGAGAGAGAGAGAGATGGTTAGGCTCCCTTTTTTCGTTAGGTCTTGTTAGGCCCCTTCAAAAATCATAGTTTTAAGTGTTTTATGATAGATCTGAACTGTTAGATATGTTTATCATTGCTTATTAATTAAGAAACAAGCTTTTTTTTAGATTGATTTGATGTAAAAATATGAATTATCATCAAAATTTTGTACAATATCAACCATTCATTTTTTTGCCTCTTTAAAATACACGTCTAAGCATAAAGTTGCTTAAGCAAAACTATGATTTTTGAAGGGGCCTAATGAGACCTAACAAAAAAAGGGAGCATAACCATCCCACTACTCATATATATATATATATATATATATATATATATATATATATATATATATATATATATATATATATATATATATATATAGGTGGTTCTGTACCACGTATAGAACTAAGTACTAATTACCAAAAAGAAAAAAGTAGATCCAAGCTACAAAACATGTCAAGTAAGGTTGGGAAACAGGCCAAGCTGCTCGTGGTTTGGCTCGGTTTGACTCTCCATGAACTCGTTCGTATTCAGTTCATGTAGCTGGCGAGCCGAGTCATGAGCAGCTTGTTAACAAAAAATGAGCTGAGCACGAACAAAGGGTGCTCGGCTCGGTTCAGCTCATGTATGCTCACAAGATTATAATATATGAAATTATAGTGTAACATCTATCATAAATAGGTAGCTTTGTGCTATTGGTAAGGACGTATGGCATGTAAACAAGGGGTCTGCAGTTTAAATCTCATTGTTGTCATTGTAAAATACATGTTTTTTTTTAACGAGCCAGCTCGTAGCTCAGCTCAGTTAACTCAAGCTCGGCTTGTCTAGCTACAAACACGAGCCAAGCGGAGCACAGCTCGTTTACCAGCCCTACGACTAAGTAAATGGAAAAAGTGCAATTGAAACTTAAATGAAAATGCAAGATTTACACTCTGACAAACATTGACTGAGTCTAAAATTTGGACATTTGTGGACAAGTGTGCGTTGAACACAACCATTACAGTGTTAGTATACTTGGCCCCACCCAGGTTTGTACTATGTTGCACTGTGTTTAAATGAGTACTTTGGCATTTTAGAAGTACCAACATGCACTCAACACATTATTGGCTATATCTGGCCAAAACACAGTTGTACATTGCTGAACTGTGTGGACGCAACCTCGTGCGGGGTGGCCCTTTTAGTAATACCCATGTTACATTGGGCCACAACCTGTGGCCATATAGCATACCTGGGTCTATATGGCTAAAATGATCTACCATGGCATATCGTAGTCTTGGCCACTCATTCAACATGACCAATGATAACTTATCAATTATTATAGAAAGATGTATTTGCTATGAAACAAAAGATGTTTGATTCCATGAGAATTTTTTGGCACTATTTTTTTACCATATACTTTGAACCATCATTGTTGCTTCTCCACAGGGATGCTGTGTGAACGCTCCAATGATCGCTGTTGCCGACTACTCCAAGGGTTCAGAAGTATACACATACAACTATTATGTATGCCACTTCTCATTTGCTTTAACATGATAATTGAGTACATGGATATATTATAATACCTGAGGATCTCTAATTGTATGTGCAGGAAGACCTCACACCCAAACTAGTTATTGAGATCGTTGAGATGCTGAGAAAGGGAGAAACTCCACGAGTAAGTATTTAGACATTCTAGACCTTGTTTAGAGTGCTTCTATTTTAAAAATATTCTTATGTTAAATTTTGTCTTTGTTTTAACATGACTCTTGGTTTGTCTTTCAGTTTCTAGCTTAAATATAACAATATACGTTTCAATGAGGTTTAATTCTTTCTTTTTCTTTGTTTCAGGTCGGTACACAGAACCCAGAGCGTATCAGGAGTGGTCCAGTAGGAGGCAATACAACTTTGCTTGGAGTGCCAAAGCCACCACCATGTCGGGACCTTGATGCCTGTTGAATGTGCAGCAGGTTGCTTTTCAAAATAAATGTGAGAGCTTGGTGTATGATGATGATAAACAGGGCCCATTTCTTGAAAACTTATTTTATAAAGAGGATCTCTGACAGAAATGTTGTGTTCAGAGATCAAAATTTGTATCACCTCTCATATTCTGTTCAGAGATGTTCTAATTCCTCATATGGAAAGACTAGATTCAAATATATTAGCTTTTTGAATCGCTAAGTTGATATCTGAAATTTGCTGCTTTGGACATTCGGGACACTGAAAATGAAATACATCTATTAGTTTTTGTATTATTTTCATGTCACTCATAATTCCAGTATTGGTTGATTAATTCTCATCAAGGGTTTGTGCTGTGGCTAGTGTTAAGAAATTGGAGCTTTTTTGGTTTGGGCTTACCTGGTGCAGCTTTTTACCTTGCAAGATTTTGACCTGATCAGGTATTCAACTGAAAATGCATAGGATGGTAAAGCATATGACTCTTTCCCATCTAAGCATCCTTAATCTTTAATACGTTCGATGTCTTTTTGGTTCACGTCTGTCAAGTCTACTCTAAGGATACTTTTGTTTACGTCCCATGAGAATCATTCTCTCACACAAATGAGAGAATGATTCTCATTGTCCTCATTCTCTCATGTCAGCACAAACGTGAGAGAATGGGGCTTGAGAAAACAACTCTCATTTACTTGGCAAGTGAGTTCTTTTCTCGTTTGCACCAGAATCAGAATCGCAAGGGGTCCCTTGCATTTCTGATTAATACAACTCCAAGGCTTGGTTTGGGAGATGGTAATTGAGAGAATTTGATGGAAATGAGTTGAAGAAAATGGTGAGAAATGATTTTGGAAAGAATCAGAGGAATCCATCTCACTTGGCAGCATCTTCAATAAAGCTGGCAGCTGAATCTTATTTAGATCCAACGGCCAGCATCGATGGTATTTAATACCCTTTTTTGATAACTCATGACCCTCGTTTCTCTCTCTCTCTCTCTCTCTCTCTCTGCAATGAGCGGAAGCGCCGCCACCGGAGCTGGGGCTCACTCTCCCTCTCGTTCCCCAACTTGTTCATGTCACTGGTTCGTCCAGTTTTCTTTTGATTTTAGGAGAAAGACAAGTCTATCTATGCATGATGTACCGTCCATTATATGTTCCCCAACTTGTTCATGTTCACATTGACACCGACTAATTGATGCAGGAAGCAAAATACCTCTTAATTATTTTGTTGAAATGTGGGAACTAAACCAGCAGCATGAAAAACAGTATATTTTCTTTTGGATTTGAACTTCAACACACTAAAGAGGCTAAGGTCCAAATAAGGTATCAACTCAAGGCGATTTTCTTTAATTTTCTTTTGAACATCAACTCTAGGAGATTTATCTCAACAGAAAATAGTTGAAGAGGAACAACGAGAAGAAATTGGAAAAAAAATAGAAACAAAAAATTCTCCCTTTGTGTGTGCTGCATGTGCTTGTCTGTGCGTGGAAGATCAATTGTTCAAGATGGATGATAATAATAATAATAATAATAATAATAATAATAACAATAATTAGTGAGTTGGGTTTTTGTGGCTCAAGTCTTGTGAAACCCGCAACTGCCTAATGTTTTGGTTTAAGCTTTAAATTCAGCACTTTCTTTCCGCGTTTGCTAAATCGTCATATCTGTTATATTTTTAGTAAAATCCTGGTATCCTGCATCCATTGGTATGTTTCCAATCTATCAGATAATAAAGAGCTCTATTGAGATGGCCATAAAGGAAAAAGTGTCAACTATATGTGAGTGAAATGACAGTAGGATCAAGCCTTATGTTAACTGGGGCTGGTTGTCTGATGCATTTAGCAACTCGGACAAGTATTTGGAGATCAGGGCTGACATTCATCTATCCATATACCATGATTATTACCATCTAAATCTATATTTCAGGGACCGGATCTAGTTTCTTTTTTTCAAATTTTCAGTATGATCCTCTAATAGCTTGAGTTTACTTAACTGACTAATATTCTTGTACTTCCAAGGCTAATCACTGGTTTTAATGAGCTCACTTTCCACTATATTGAATGTATTGTTGTACATGTGGAAAACAAGAAAACTAATTCTGTAAACTTCTATTTATGTGCCCTACTTGAGAGATGCATAATAATTTGCAAAAGAAAAAAATGAATATGGACTCGACTTTATGGCCTAAATGCATACAGTCCATTGGATAAAGATGATCACATTGTAAGCATTTTAACATTGGATAACAACATCTTGCAGGGATGAGGTTGTGATCTCAGAACTATAAGATCTCTCTCTCTCTCTCTCTCTCTCTCTCTCTCTCTCTCTCTCTCTCTTGAGTTCCTTGTTTATTCAGGTTTATATTTAGTTAAGCATGAAGGCTGAGTAAGCCTATCTATCAAAAAAGAAAGAGGACTACACATGTAAGCCAACCCTATCTTTCCTTGGCAGAAAAAAACGAAAAGAAAATGAAGCTAAGACAAAGGGGAGGGATAAAAATATACAAGTACAAATTTTACAAGTGTACTTCGAACCAGCTGCCATGGTGAAATCGATAGACACGTTCTTAAGAAACAATGCTAGAGCATCTCGGTTCGAGTCTGAGTGGTTGCATCCTCTAAAACTAAAAAGGACACAACATATCCTTGAATTTAATTTCGTATTTACATTTAGTAGTTAAGGGGGGCACTTTTTATAACAACAAAAAATGATTGATTTTTTATGATATTTGCAATTTTAAAACATATGTTAACTCACATATCTTTTTCAATAATTTCAATTGTGATTCCTACTTATATGATGACCTTGGTCTTTGAAATTGTATGCCTATGTGATTCATCAGAAAAGGCAAGATAGTTACTTTTTTTTTATATAAAAGGATTATTAGTTGCTGGTTGAATTTATTTAAGACATGTACCATTAAGTGATTTATATGAATAATGTTCTTTTCATAGAGTTTCTTTCTTATTCAGATAGTTCTATATTTTATAAACTATAATAATTATTTCAGTACAATAACCACCCCAATCACATTTGTATGGTTAATTTAACTCAAAACTAGTTATATAAATATTAGTAGCATTCTAGTTGAAATGCTAATGATATTTTATATAGTAACTTATTGAAATAAAAAATCTTTCGCTTTTCAAATTCAAATTACTGAAACATAACTTATTATTTTTTTTAAAAATACATTTGATTTTTTATTTTTTTTCCATAAAAAACACACTTTACCTCTAAAATATACTGCACCACTTTTTGTTTGTCATATGTATATCCTCTTGAGATTGCCCATTATTTGACTTCTTCAAGATTGAAAGTCTTCTATTCACTTAGACTAACTTATGGATGATGAACCCGCTCCCTTGATATAGGGATGCAAATGGATCGGATCAAGGATGGAGGTTTTGCAATTTTTTGTTGGTCTTGATCCGGCGCTCACATGTATTTAGTTGTTCCAGATTAGAACCATTTGCATCCCTACCTCAATAGAGTCTTTTTTCTCCTTCAGTCCCATAAAAACAGGTGGATATAATATAAGGCGCCTTTAGCTCTTGTAGGGCCGCCGAAAAGACCATAAACCATTATTTTCTGTCTTGCTCTGATACCATAATTGTAATGCCTCAAAATATCTAATAAAAAATTATATATTTTTTTAAAATCACAACAAAATTACTTAATCTAATCTGAGTGAATATCTTGGGCTAGTTACAAACGTTCGAGAAAGACTTTCATTCATAAAGAAAACGAAATATAATTCTAAATAGTTATTACAACCCATAAATAATCATGTCTTAAAATTTGTAAATGAGCAAATTGAAATCAGAGTTTAAATTGGACATCTTCAAGAAAATATGGTCCCATGGTGCCAGCCGTAGTGATACCCTCAATCGCTCCAAAGATTAACATTTACTTCCTAAAAAATGGTAATATGGAGGAGGATCAAATTACTCCCAATCTGAGTAGGAAACACAACATCAATATGAATATGCACAGTGTCACATGAACAAATATATGTGCAGAACATCTGAATATCTCTATTGCAAGACTAAGGTTCATTTGAATCACATGTATTTCAACATTATAGTTATCATATTGCATGGCAGAAAAGAACAGTTCTGAATAACAGACAACTTCAAATTGAATCATAGCATTATTCAAATTAACCACGACATTAAATAAACAAGTATCTCAATCCATAAGGATAAATTTAAGTTTCTCTTTTTAACTCGCTTTGTGGATACACACATGCTTAGACATCGTAGCAGACTGAGACCAACAGGGGTTTGTTATTAATATCTAGTGTGACTAGCTGTACGAGTACCCAGAGGAGACAGTCCATGATTGAGATAGTACTCCCCAATGGCATAAAATAGGAAATATAATGCATCCCAAAAACTTCTGCATAAGACATTGATCTACCACCTTGGACACATTGATAGTCCTGACCCCCTAACTCCAAGGATTGGGAACTGGGTGAGATGCCTAGATCTCACAAGAACAAAAATATCATATAGAGTTTGTACTATCTACCTCTCCAAGGTAGACTATAGGTTTAGTAACATATACTGTCTTTCAGATGTACCCAGAACCTGGAGAAATCGGTAACATATACTATCTTTCAAGTATACCTAGAATCCCACCACTTAGGGTGATCCTATAACATATACCATCTTTCAAGTATACCCAGCACCCTGTAGCTTAGGTTATGTGTGCAATTTTTAATTTATTTCTTGGTGCAAATCATAGCACCTCAAGAGTTAAGTAGTAAAACCTAACCCACATTCGGGTGATCCAGAAATATACACAACCTCAAACTAATGCGCATAAAGCACCATCCTGGTTTTCTTTGACAACCAAAGGCTCATACATGAGTCGAGCATCTATGCAAAAGAACTTAATATTATAATTTTGGGTATATGTATCGTAACACTTTTTTGCTCTTTAGTAGTTGCATACCCAATTCAGGGTACTACACAAGTATATGTCTCACGATCCAATCGTGACATATCAAATAAAAATTTATTTACACCAATGATCATATGACACCACATGGGTTATGCGGAACAGTGTGTTTAGCTCTTTGCACAACATTGTCCCTGTAAATATTTATCAACAATATATAGTAGTTCATGCATTGAATAATAATTGTGGCATGCACCTATGTCAACCAAGCCACAAGCAAGTCAAGATACCATACACATAATTTTCCTTGGTTCAAATGCACGAGAATCATTCACTTTCCAAAATTATTTGTAAGGTATTTTTTTTAATACAAGATGAAACAGCTGAAAATATGCAATGACTGTGCCTATGCATATGCACAACACACATTTTCTAGTGTGCTAGTGCAAGTGAATAGTGAAAAATCAATTCAGCTCGTATATACAATATTTTTCTTTTTGAAAGGCAAGCTGGGGTTAGGTAGACCCCCACCAGGTATTCAATGTATCACTGGGTTTTAAAACTGAAACATCCCAAGACAAATGACACAGACTTGTCATGCTCGATCAACATGCTAAGATCATGCACCTCATAGTCAACCAACAGATGGCCTGCTGCCCTGAACCGTGACATCACCCCATACAGAGCTACATTATCTACAATAATCAGGCATCTAGTGTACCCAACTCGGGTTGGTAAAACCCCTGAATATGACAATACCATCTGACAGTCAAGTCTAGACTGTCGATCAAAATTTCATCATTCGATAGATAGGCATTTACAATTTCGATATTAACAAAATTTACGTAAACGTTTGCAAATTCAAGAGCATACACTCATATGCGTTTGTTGATTCATGAGCATACACTCGTATGCAATAGCAGATTCATGAGTACACACTCATGTGCATTTGCAGATTCATAAGCACACACACTTGTATGAAATTTGCAGATTCATAAGCACACACTCGTATGCCTTGGAGATTCATAAGCACACACACTCGGTTGCATTCGCAAATTCATAAGCACACACTCATGTGTATTTGTAGATTCATAAGAATACACACTTGTATTAAATTCATGGATTCATAAGAACACACTCGTATGCCTTTATAGATTCATAAGCACACACTTGTGTGCATTTGTAGGTTCATAAGCATGCACTTGTGTGCATTTGCAGATTCATAATTTCACACTTATATGCAGTATGATCAGACCGACATGAATATACAATTTTTCTCATACTTAATAACCTAAGTAGATATTGTATAATTCGATCTTCATGCTTATTCGTATTTTTCATATTTGATAACATGCATATGTGCTATATGATCAGGTCTATATGTAGTATGGTAAGATCTACATGCTTGAATAAAGTTTTTCATATTGTATGACAGATTAACATGTTGTATGAGCAGATGTACATGATTAAATATTTTTCTCATCCTTGATAATACATATGCATGCTATATGATTAGATCTACATGATGTATGATCAGATCTACATGATTGAGTGAAATTTCATAGATTGTATGACATATTTACATGTCGTGTGAGCAAATCTAAGTGATTAAATATTTTTCTCATGATGGATAATATGCATGTATGCCATTTCATCAGATCTACATGATTGGATGAAATTTCATAGGTTGTATGGCATATTTACATGTCGTGTGAGCAAATCTATGTGATTAAATATTTTTCTCATGATGGATAATATGTATGCATGCTATATGATCAGTTCTACATGCTTGAATAAAATTTCACAGGTTGTATGACATATTTACAGGTCGTGTAAGTAGGTCTATGTGATTAAATATGTTTCTTATTATGGGTAATACGTGTACATGTAGTATGACCAAAATTACATGGCATACGATAATATCTACATGCATGAATAAGATCTTACATGATATGTAATCAGATCTTCATGCTAAAATGCATTTTTCCACGCTAGACAACAATTATATGTGCTATATGCACATATCTGAGATAAATTTTGCATGCTTAATCTCACACACAGATTCATAGAAAACTAAATAATGTAGACATAGGTTGCGTCAACCTTAACTAAGGCTGATAGCAGCCACATACAAATTTTTTTGTGCATCCAATTAGATGAACTACACATATGTGTGCTCCTATGGCACTATGCACACACATAGAAAGATCCTGCACCCTACCTCTTGGACAAATCAAACTCGAATGTACTGTCCTTCCTCACTTCATTTTGCTCCTCTCTGAACCGGTACCCAACCTTGTCTCTATTCCTTCTCCCTTGCATGGTTGACTGTGTGGCTTCTCCAAGGTGTAAGGGAGAGAATGAGAGAGAGGAGGTTCACGTGAGGTAGAGAGAGAGAGTAGAAGGGTCTATCATATGGGAGAAAGGAGGAGAGATAGAATAGTAAGAGGGAAAATGGTAAGCTCCTTACCATTTAAAATTATTCTCAAGATAAGGGCATCACCTTAGGGAATGCGTTGAACTTTTGTCAAAACCGCCCATTCAATTAAATGATAAAAGTTTCTTGCCCAATTTCTCTCTCAAAAAAAAGTGTGAGAGATTCTTCTTAAATTTTTATGATTTCACTTAGTTTTTATAACATCATTTCACTATTTCCTAAAATATATCTTATGCTATATAAGATATAATATGTTAATTGAATTAGCTTGCATAAGAAAATGGAAATAGGGAGGTCGACACTCCCTTTCCTTTCTTGTGTGTGTGTGTGTGGGAGGGGGGGGGGACAAATTTTCAAAATCAAATCCCTTAATAAAACTTTGTTTTTTGCCTTTTTTATTTTGTCAACCTCTCTTATGCATTTTTTTATTCTTTAGTCATCATCTCTAAAAATCGTGTGGAATTAATCCACTTGCCAAAACCAATATTTCCCTTTTATTTCCGCACATGTCATCAAAGAGGAATTTGATTTTTGATAAGTGGGTCCTACCAGGGGTGACGACCCACTAACCTTAGGTTTAGAATTAACTCTTGATGTGAGTTGGATTCTATCCTAATTTGGATCAACTTAAGATCCAATAGAAATCTCGATTTTTGGATTTTCCCCATATCCAAAGTCCAATTCCAAACGAATCTAATTTAACTGGGTTGGATTAAATACAATTGAATAGAATCCATAATAAAAATTATTTTATTTATCTAATTTACTGAAATGCCACCGGTAAAACAATTTTAATTAACTTCTCTTTTTAAAATTTCAATCCAAACCTTAATTCAACTTAAGTTACAATTCTATCGAATTTCAAGTTAATTTCGCACTGTATGTGTATTTTGTTATTTATTATTATTATTATTCAACTATGGGTCAAACCACTTAGATTTTTTGTATGTATGATTTGGATTATGAACCAAAATCCAATACAATATGGATCTTGGATATAAAGAGTCGATTCCACCTTCTGAAATATTAACTCAAACATAAAAATCATCAAAATATTCATATTAAATTAGTGAAAAAATCACTGAAATTTCTCAAATGTTACATAATCCCTACTACATTTTAGTTTTTATGTAGGAAGAGAAAGACGAGTCAAGTTAGTTCCATTCAAACCTAAATCTGATTTTAAATACTTACGCAGTTTAGGATCTGCATCCAATTATTACTAACCACTATCTTCTAAGCCATGTCACAGGGACACACCATTTTGGTGTTGTGTCCTTGGTGACATTAGCAGCACACTTTTTTTTTAAAGGCAAGCTGGGGTTAGGCTGACCACTGGGTTTTTATAACTTGCAACATCCCACCACAAGGTGACTTGCACTGATAGCTCCTACCAATCACGTTGAGCCCCCTCTTCGTCACGTCGATATTGACACTGATAGAGCACGATCAAGGCTACATATTCGCATTCAAATGCATGCATTTTTGTAGTTTTTTGACATAATTGCCCATGCTTAGGACTAGAATTTGCATAACAGAGAATTGGGGTAAAAAATATAATTTTGGGTTTTGGAGCATAATTTTGGATTTGGATCTCAGCAGAAGATCCAATTGGTCCAACCCATGACCCAGAACCCATATTAAATTGGATTGAATCCAAGGTGCATTATGGATTGAATATAGAATTCATAAGTCAACCCATCCAGAAAATTCAAATTTTTGAATTTCCTCTTTCTGTAGAGGTCTAAGGTGGCAAGCATGACTTGCCAAATTTTGAAATTTTATGCAAAGAAGGAAGGAGAAGGGGGCGAGATTTTCAAAGTCTCCCCTTCCCTCTTCATCTTATTCTCAAGAAAGGAAAGGAGGAAGGAGGGGGGGGGGGGAGGGTGAATCTCAAAACCGCACCCCCCCCCCCCCCCTTTTAAAGTTTTGAAATAGAAGAAAAAAAAGAAAGAAGAAAGAAAGCAAAGAAGTCAAAACTTTCCTTTTCTTCCTTATTGCTTTCTCTCCCTTTCCCTTTCACATGAGACAAAAGGGGCAATTAGTGGACCAGATCCACCAAAATTGCCCTTTCTGAATAAAAGTCTCAAAGAAAGAGGAAGCACTTATTCTCCTCTTGCAAATCATGTTTTTCTCTGTACAATCGCCCTCCTCTTCCTCTGCTTCAGGTCGAGTACCAGCCCTCTTCAATGAGTCTTATGTTTTGTAAACCGTCTACTCTCTTCTACAACCTTCTTCTATGTCCGAGGTGAAGTTGAAGGTGTTGGCCAGCCTACACCTTCCAAAGTTGCAACAAGGAAACCGCCATTGAGGTAGAATAGACACTTTGTATCCCTCTTTCTTGTTTGGCAAAATTCGACAACACAGGTCCAACTAGGCTCGGTGTGCGGGCTCAGATATTGGTTGACCCAAGTCCATTTTCGTTTGATTTGATTAATCATCCAACTAAGTTAGATTCTATTTTTATATTCATCGAGTCAACATAGTCTACCCGACACACTCGGCTAGCGCAAGGAAGGGCATATTCATCTTTTCACTTGGGTAGAGGTTCAAAGTAGGCCCCACCAACAGTTTGGAGGTCTAAACATATCTACTACAGCAGACCACATTCTGGTTTTTGTCAGAAAACCAGACTTAGTCTCTTTGCGAACCCAGTCCAATCGGCTAGGCCCAAGTCTAGCCGGTTGTGCGGTCTAGTCATCGTGTTGGACTAGAGTGTGTGCATGTTCATCTTTGGTCATCTTAAGTTGCATTTAGGTCTATTTTTAGGGTCATTTAGGTCTTTATTTTCTGTGTCTTGTCACATTCATAGGTCTGCATTTAGAGTTTAGATTTAGATTAGGTTAGGGTATACTAATTCTTGTGCAAACAAGTTGCTTTTGTTTTGTGTTTGCAGTATTTTGCAGATGAAGGCAGCAACCTCGTGCACATTCCTGTGATAAGAACATCAAGTTGTTGATTCTATTTGCTATTTTTTTTATTTCATTTAGTTAAGTAGGGCCTTAGGCCAATTTAAAATCGGGTTGTATTAATTTTTAATTCTGCTCGAACACTTGTAATAGGCTTGGTGCTCAATTGTTTTCGCAATTTTTTTTATTTTAAGGCAATAAAGAAGAGTGAATTGTTTGAAATACGTAGTCTTACTTCATTCTCTGTGGATTCGACTCAGACTTCACAACTTTCGTGTGTGAATCAATTATTGAAATTTGATGTATGGTTTATACTAATATTTTTTTGAAAAATCTATTTCAAAATATATTTCAAAGCAAAAACATATCAAATTTTTGGCGTCATTGCCAGGGAACAACGCTTAAGGCTATGTATTCACTTTATTGCCTAGTGTTTGTTCACGTATATTTAGGATTGTTAGTTTGCTTTTGTAAATTAACTAAGATTGTTAGAACCACACTTGTGTGTTAACCCTAGAGCTATCTTATTTTACTGCCCGACCCACCTAATTAGGGTACCCAACTTAGGTGACCGAGCATCTAGTTTGCTTATTATTAAGATAACTCTATTGTTGCAAGTGTGATTGACTGTTTATTTTCTTTTGTTATAATTGCATGCATCGTGGTGTGGTTTGATCGCGATTTCATGCTAGTGTCGGTAAAAAACTAATTCTAGGATGTTTGCTATACCGGGTTTAACTACAGTATATGTAAAGGCGACGCTCCCAAGACCCCAAGCTCCAACCCGCACTTCCCAATCCGAAATGTTTGTTTAGGAGCCGCTCTCTATGAGCTAGAGAAATGGGTGAGGAGGTCCCAACACGCCCACATAGGGAGTAATTCATTCATATGGAGCACACCCCAACCTCTTTCATCACAAGACCAAATGTAGGGGCAAACACCTTTGAGATCAAGGCCAACATTATTCAAATGCTTTCATCTTTCTATGTCCTTAGTAATGAGGATCCTTATCACCACCTTGATGAATTCTTAGAAATTTGCTCAACTGTGCGAATTCACAACTTTGACGATGATGCCTTAAAACTCACGATCTTTCCTTCTCTTTGAAAGATAAGGCGAAGCATTGGTTGAAATCCATTAACTCGATTCAAATTACCACATGGGAGCAACTTCAAAAAGAATTTTTAAAGAAATAATTTTCTATTGGTAAAACGAATCAGTACAGGAAAGCAATCACTAGCTTCCTGCAGTTGGAAGGAGAGCAATTCCATGAAACATGAGAAAGGCTTATGGACCTCTTGAGAAGATGCCCTAACCACTAAGTACTTAAACAACAATTGGTGCAATGTTTTTATAACGGTCTTACTGAGAAGAACCATCATATGGTGGATGTTGCTTATGGGGTTATATTCATGCTGAAAAATAAAGACAAAGTATGGTCTCTTTTTAAAACATTGGGCGATAACTCTATGCACCATGCCTCATCTTCAAGGTTTGAAATGACCACTTCTGATCCAAGTGGTCCTAAAAAGGGAGGAATTCTGGAAGTTAGGTCTAACCAAGAGCTTCAAATCAAGGTGGACCAGTTGGCTAGAAAAGTAAACCAACTGTTAGTCAGCCCAACTACAGTGAATCAAGTGTGCGAGCTCTGTGCTAGCCCCACACACTACATAACAAATTGTCCGACGGCACCTCACTATCCTGAGTTTGTTAAGGAGCAAGTGAATGTTGCCCAAGGTTTTGCCAGATCAGTGCATGATCCATATGCACTTACTTATAATCTGGGATGGCGAAACCACCCCAATTTTGCATGGAAAAATCTACAAAATACCCTGGCTCCAAACCAAAACCAAGGGATACCCCGTGGGTTTGGTGGTTTTCAAAGATCAGTGCCTAAGAACTCTCCCCTGTTAAGACAGAATGCCCAGCAAGAGACTTCAACGAGTCAGTCTTTTAAGGAGAAGCTCTTGCAAACATTTACTAATATAAAGGCCAACCTCAATTCCCATACCCAATCAATTTTAAAACTTGAGGTATAGATGGGACAATTGGCAAAGGCCTTAAGCAAGAGGAATGAGGGGACATTGCCTAGCCAACCTCTGGTTAATCCTAGAGGCAAGGAACTGACCCAACTTGACTTGCACTTCACAGTCTCATCATGAGCAAGCCAAGATTGTCCTAGCCTTATGTTCTGGTAAGGAGTACAAGAAGGAGGTGACTCAGAGAACGAATACTCCTACATCTACACCCTTTCAGTCACCACCTAAAAACCATGTGGAGGAAAATGGAGAAAAATTACAAGAAGAGCCCTCTACTTCCTTTGACCCCCCTGTACCCTTTCCTTAAGCTCTTGAAAAGTCTAGAGTTTTCTTCAAATAAGGGATAAAGATGCATAAAATGCTTGAATTATTCATGCAAGTTCACATTAACCTTTCCCTGTTAGATGCCATCCAACAAGTGCCTGCATATGCAAAGTTTCTTAAAGAACTTTGTACATAAAAAATAAAATCAAGATCTCTGCCCAAGAAGATCATCTTGACTAAGCAAGTGAGCTGGATGCTTCAACACCAAGCTCTACCTAAACTCAAGGATCCTGCGGCACCGATCATCTCTTATATTATAGGAAATATAACCATCGAGCGTGCTTTACTCGATCTTGGGGCCACTGTAAACATCTTGCCGGGTTTCCTCCATGATACTTTTGGGATTAAGGACATAAAACCCACCTCGATCACCCTATAATTGGTCGACAGGTCTACAAAGATCCCTCATGGGATATTAGAAGATGTGATAGTGAAGGTCGAGGATTTTTATTTTTCTGTTGATTTTATTATTTTAGATATAGACGACACTGATATTGTCCACCAGACCCCCATCATTTTGGGTAGACCATTCTTGGCCACTATCAATGCTTATATTAATTGTCATACTAGGATGATGTATGTCTCATTTGGCAACAAGAAGATGTGATTAAACATCTTTGATGTTGTTATGAGTCCAACGAGAAATGATGAATATTTTCATGTGGATGAAACTGATCCTCAATGAGAACAATATGATCCACCACAAGAGTCAGAGTTTGATGATATGTATAATAATGTTATGAATATTGCTTCGAATTATCCCAACACCTCTTTTCAAGGCTGAAAATTTGAACCCCTTCCTGACTTGGCAGAAGCCTTTGCCAAAACCTCTATTCAGAGCCTGCCAACGCTTGTGCTAAAGTTTCTACCAGTCTTTATTAGCTTATTGAGGTCTTGCGACAATATAAATCAGCAATAGGTTGGTTAGTGGTGGTCCTAAAGGGGATTGACCCATCCTTTTGCATGCACCAGATTATCATGGAAGAGGGTGCCAAACCCTCCAAAGAGATGCAAAGGAGGTTAAATCCCAACATGAAGGAGGTAGTCAAGAAGGAGGTGGTAAAGTGATTGGATGCAGATATCATTTACTCATCTCTTACAACCAATGGATAAGCCTGACTCAGGTAGTACCTAAAAAGTTTAGGCTCACAGTGGTTGAAATTGAGAAGAGGAAAAGTGTTCTCACACAAACCACTACGGGGTGGCAAGTCTGTATAGACTATAGAAAACTGAATAATGCAACGAGAAAGGATCACTTTTTTTTACCGTTCATCGATCAAATATTGGAGATACTTGCAGGACAAAGCTACTTTTGTTTACTTGATGGATATTGTGGTTATAACCAAGTAGTTGTCCACTCCCGAGGACCAGGAGAAGACAACATTCATATATCCATATGACACCTTCGCATTCAAACGTATATCGTTTGGGTTATGTAATGCCCTTACTACTTTTCAGAGGTGCATGTTGGCCATGTTTTCTAACATGATGGATGACGTGCTGAAAATTTTCATGGATGACTTTTTAGTTTATGGCTCATCATTTGAGAATTGCCTTCACAAGCTTCAAAAAGTTCTTCAAAAATGTGTGGGGACTAATCTCGTTTTTAGCTGAAAAAAGAGTCATTTCATGGTCCAACTGGGTATAGTTTTATGACATATTGTGTCCCACAAGAGGATCGAGGTGGACAAGGCAAAGGTGGAAACCATAGCCAAGTTGACACCTCCTCAGTCTGTGAGGGAGATTCGGTTCTTCTTAAAACATGTTGGTTTTTACCGACGGTTCATAAAAGATTTCAGTCAAATATCTAAACCGTTGTATTATTTACTAGTGAAGGATCAATGTCTTTATTTTGATGAAGAATGTAGTAAGGCTTTCCACACTATCAAGGAAGCCTTAACTAGTGCCTCGATCTTGAGGTTTTCAGACTGGATGAGACCTTTCGAGATCATGTGTGATGCATCTGACCATGCGATGGGTGCTATTCTAGGGCAAAGGGATGATAAAAATCCCTATGTGATATACTACGTGAGCAAAACCCTTTCTGATACACAATTGAAGTACACCACAACATAAAAGGAAATGCTCTCTATATAGTCTTTGCCCTAGAGAAGTTTAGATCATATCTGTTTGGGTCAAAGGTGGTTGTCTATTCTGATCATGTTGCACTAAGACATTTGTTGAACAAGAAAGACACCAAACCCAAACTCATCCGGTGGGTTCGGCTACTACAAGAGTTCGACCTCAAAATTCAAGATAAGAGCGAAAAAGCTAATGTAGTAGCCGATCATTTGTCGAGACTGATTATGGAGACATCTAATAACCAGAGTCAGATAAATGAGTCTTTTTCGAAAGAGAAGATTATGACAGTCTGACGTCTACCATGGTTTACAAATATTATAAACTATTTGGTGGCCAGAAAGCTACTTGAGCATTGGAGTAAGACCGAAAGGGATAGATTCCTTGCTCAGGTGAAATATTATTTCAGGGAAGACCTAGAGCTATTTCGATATTGTGTGGACCAAATGATCAAAAGGTGCTTCCCTAAGGATGAAGTAGAAAGCATCCACAAGTTTTACCATACTCTAGCCTATGGAGGCCATTTTTCAAGTAAAAAGACTGCAACCAAAGACTTGCAGTCTGAATTCTTCTAGCCCACATTGCACAAAGATGCTCACGAATTTTGTAAATGTTGCATCAGCTGCCAACAAACGGGGAACATGTCCCAATGGAACATGATGTCCCTTATCCCCATTCTTGTGGTAGAAATCTTTGATATTTGGGGGATTGATTTCATGAGTCCTTTTCTACCTTCATTTGATTATATATACATTTTAGTGGCAGTTGATTATGTCTTCAAATGGGTTGAAGCAGTGCCTATACGCACAAACGACCATAAGGTGATACTTAAGTTCATTAATCCTAACATCTTTAGTCGATTTGGTGTCCCTTGGGCATTCATAAGTGATGAGGGAAAGCATTTAAAAAATGTACAGTTAACTTCTCTTTTGAGAAAATACTTCGTAATGCATAAGATTGCAACCCCCTATCATCCTCAAATGAGTGGACAGGTTGAAGTGTTCAATAGGGAGCTAAAACGCATATTGGAAAAAATTGTTAGGACAGATCGCAAAGATTGGTCTCAACGCCTTGATGATACCTTGTGGGCCTGCAAAACTGTGTTTAAGACCCCTATTGGTATGTCCCCATACCATTTGGTTTTTGAAAATGTATGCCACTTGCCTGTGGAATTGGAGCATAGGGCCTATTGGGTAATTAAAAGCTTAAATTTTGATCTAGCCCAAGCTGGGAAGGAAAGACATTTGCAACTTAGTGAGCTCGAAGAGTTGCAAAACGATGCATATGACAGTGCCCAAACCTACAAGGCTCGAACTAAAGGTTTCCATGATAAACATATTTTGAGGAAAATGTTTAAAAACGGATAGAAGGTTTGCTTGTTTAATTCACGTTTGCAACTCTTCCCTGGCAAACTCCAGTCTAGATGGAGCGGCCCTTTCATTGTGCATGAAGTATTCCCTCATAGGGCTATGAGTCTAAAGGGCCCAAAAACAGGGGGCATTTTTAAGGTGAATGGGCAAAGGTTGAAGCCATATATTTCAGATCTTCTGACTGAGCATGACCTTGAGTTCATTGATCTCATGGATGATGAAAGGTGAATATAGATCTGCCTGGCTGAAGACGTAAAATTTAGCACTTTTTGGGAGGCAACTCATGCGATTTCTGATAGATTCAGAATTTTTTTATTGTAGAATAGAGTCATGATGCTTTTCTCATCAGACTAACCTGTGTTTGAAATGTTCATGAATATACTGGTATGCAGGGCACATAGAAAGACAAAAATGTAGGTGATATCTGTCATACTTTATTATCTTTAGTTTATGCATGGTTGTATACTTCATCACATGACATATCATTGGGCATTCATAGCATACCACTGAGGACAGTGGAATTTAGGCATGGGGATGGGTGCATTTGTTAAAAGTATGTTTGTTTATGCATGTCTTGCTTAAACAGAATGTATAGGTAAGAAACATGTATGTAAATTAGATTTAATTTATGTCAAGGGCATAAGCATGTTAGATAGGATGTATGTCCCTTATATGATACTTTTTGGATGAATTTAGTCAGAATATTACATGTAGAGATATATGTATGTGATTGCATGCATGATAGTGTTGAAGTAGGGATAAATATGTCTAAAAAAGGCACTGAAATAAAATATACATAGCACCATTGAAAAAAAAAGAGAGAAAATGTGTTGTCAGTGAGCTCTAGTGATCCAAATGATAAAAGTAGCTAGGCCTTTACACCCTACAAGGTGTGATGGTTCACGCGAAAAATACAAATGAGGAGAAACTAGAACTTCATGTTTGGTTAGTGTTCGTGGCCTACTTGGTTCTAGTAAGTAAGCCCGAGGGGTGCTTAGCACCTGGTGCCCTAAGGTCGCCTGATCTAGGAGCCACTAGCCCAAAGTTTGCTACATGGACCTTGTAGACAGCCTAAGGAACACTGACATTGCACAAGGCATGAAGGAAAATACAGAGAGCACATGCAATAAAATTCGAGGTGTGATCAGTTGACATGAAAGTGCATAATCACAAGATCCTATTTGGAATTACTTAGGCATTTGAATGCATTGTAGTTTTCATTGCTATATGATACCTGTAGATCTTAAGTAAAGGGGTATGGGAGTATTGTATAGGAGACTAAATGCCTCATCTAACATTTTTCAATGATACATAAATTAATGTCTAAGAGAAATACATGTCACATTGCCTATATATTTTGAGGAACCTAAATGTATAACATGGATGTTTGGGGTATCATCACTGAAAACCCTCACGAGACCTTACTAGTCCACTAGGGTAACCTGGGGGTTTAAAAAGGGCTTATTGCATATGTTAAATTCAACAGTAATTCCTATGAAAGTGAGTTAGAATAGTTATCATGTAAATTATTCATATTTTTGTTTCTTTTATCTTTTGCAAAGCATGAGCATGAGGTCTAGACAGTACATTGCTCTAGGATGAGCAAAGATTTAGGCATGAGGGCATTTGATGGAGCATGATAAGGGCTACATATTTACATTCAAATGCATGTAGTTTTACAGTTTTTTGACATAATTGCCCATGCATAGGACTAGAATTTCTACAGAGAATTGGGGTAAAAAAATATAATTTTTGGTTTCGAAGCATAATTTTGGATTTGGATCTCAACAGAAAATCCAATTGGTCCAACCCACGAACCAAGACCCAAATCCATTTAGAGTGGATCCAAGGTGTATTGTGGATTGAATATAAAATTCATAAGTCAACCCATCCAGGCAATTCAAATTTTTGAATTTCCTCTTTCTGCAAAGGTCTAAGGTAGCAAGCATGACTTGCCAAATTTTGAAATTTCATGTAAAAAAGGAAGGAGAGGGGGCGAGATTTTTAAAGTCTCCCCTTCCATCATCTTATTCTCAAGAAAGGAAAGAAGGAAGGGGGGGGGGGGGGGTTGTGAATCTAAAAAAAACCCCTCCCTTTTAAAAGTTTTGAAATAGAAGAAAAAAAAGGAAAAAGAAAGAAAACAAAGAAGTCAAAACTTTTTTTTCCTTCTTGCTTTCTCTCCCTTTCCCTTTCACGCATGAGACAGAAGGGGCAATTGGTAAACCAGATCCACCAAAATCGCCCCTCCTGAATAAAAGTCTCAAAGAAAAAGGAAGACCTAATTCTTCTCTTGCAAATCACGTTTTTCTCTGTACGGTCGCCCTCCTCCTCCTCTACTCCAGGTCGAGTACCAACCCTCTTTTGAGAGTCTTGTATTTTGCATCCCGTCTACTCTCTTCTCTAACCCTCTTCTATGTCCGAGGCAAAGTCGAAGGTGCTGGCCGACCTACCCCCAAAGCTGCAACACGAAAACCGCCATTGAGGTGTAATCAATACCCTATATCCCTCTCTCTTGTTTGGCAAAATTTGACAGCCTTCTGTAGTTTTAAAAATCTTGTAAAAATCATTTTTTGTTAGAGAAAGTTGTCCTCGACATTTTGTATTTTTTTAGAAGAAAAGCATTCTAGATTAGATCAGAATGACCCAAATACAAAATTTGGTTTCTGGATCTATAACAGGCCTATCCGATCGTAAACGGTCAGGTTTGGGCAGTTGCTGACCTCCGATCAAACTAATTTTTGGATATATTGTAGAGAACACATCAACAAGTATGGGTTCAGTTTTGATGTGATTTCATCCATGATATTTTCATTTATAAAATTCGAAAGTTGAGGGGCGTCCCTAATGCTTGGCGCAATCAAGATATGTCAAGTTAATCTTGTACAACACATATTTTTCTGAGTTTTTCAAGTTTTTTAGAATTTTTTCTTTTGTATTGAAGCTCTGTGTGTTCACTTTGTACCCTAATTTTTTTGGGAATTTTTATGATATTAGAGCATGGAGATTTAGGCATCACAACTAGATCAACCGAATTTTGTCATGAATCTGACCGAACAACACTGTTGACATCATTTTATGTTCAATTTTTGGTTGATTCAAGCCAAGTTTGGGGTTGTGGTTCGGTGACAAACACAACCTCCAGTTCATATTTCATAATTACCACTGTTCAGAGCAGGCTGTTGGCGTGAGTTTTATGAAAATGTTTTTTAAAATAATATTTTTAATTAAAATCAAGTGAAAGCCAAACACCAAAAATATAAAAACCAGCTCACACAAGTTGGTGGAGTCTGGGTTGATCTCAGGGAACGAGAAATACTTCGTATTCAAACACACAATCTAACTACTCTTTATTGCCTTGAAAAAGAAAATATTAATTAACTAAATAAACAAAATAGTGTTGCCCTTGCAGAGAGCTTAAACAAATAAATAAAGGCCTTATTAGAAACCCAAAAAATTGAAATAAAAATAAAAAAAATTTAATTTTAAAAGAAAGAGAAAATGTCTTCAGTGCTTGAGTCTTCTTGTCCCTCTTGAATTGATTTGCTTCCCTTTTTGCCTTTCCTCTTCAGGTAATGCTTGTTTTCTTGAACTTTTGATTTTCTAAGGGCTCTCTACAGGTTTCCTGAGAGCACTTTTGAGGGCTTCAGGGGACCTCAGAGGGCACTGCGAAGGCACAAAAAGGACTCTATTGCACGTTTCAACGCTTCCCTGCAAAACACAAAAACAAAACACACAACAAAAAAATGAAATCTTTGAGAAATACAAAGGTAAATATGAAGAAAAATCACAAAAACATGAACTAAACTAATAGCATTAACTAGCTTGTAACTACCTAAAGCACTAAGAGACAAAATAACAAAACCACCTAACACATTTCTAACAAGTTCTGAACCACTTCAAGAATTAACTACTTCAAATAATAGCTAATGAAGTCATAACTAATGTTGAACAACTAACTAGTATATCTTGAACATCCAACGTCATTCACGCTGTATAAAAAATGCTGAATAGATCACTCAAGCAAATACCGTTGATTCAATAGATGACTAAAATCTAAACAGTTAATGCAATAAGCTAAAGCAAGCAATTAACTATTGAATCACGGTTAGCTAAGGCTAATAACTAAAACATACAATTCATGAAGTAACTAAACGTCTAATGCTGGACATAAATAAACACCTTACTAACCAATTGAATAATAATGTAACAAAAGAACAAGAAAGTCTAACTACTTCATTGACTCAAGCAACACATTGAGATCAAACTACAGATATTATGTTAATTTGACAAACTACTACTAAGTAACATATGATAACAAATTAATTGTAAACTGCCTAAGTAGGAATTAATTTGGATCTAAACTAAGTATAGCACGATTAATCAAAGAAACCAAAAGTTATTTCAAACTAATTGAAAAACAAAATGCATAACCTAACTAACAGCCTATTGACGACAGTCATGCTGGCCTGCGCATTGATCAGGGTATTTTGACTGGGCATATATTGCGATCTGATTGGGAAAATAAGATATAATGGTCTCTAACTACTCTGCAATGGATGCTGCACTAAATTACTGAAATAAAACCTGAAAGAGGGGTCACACGTATTTCAGCAAGGTAAATAACACTTTGAACTTTCAGCAGATTCACGTTCTGTACATGATTTTATCAGATTCACGTTTTGTATATATCAACATTAATAATGAATATGATAAAACCGAGGAAATATATTGACGCTGAGTCGATCACGTATCCCTTCAAGAAAACAAATAACACGTTGAACTACCCTAACCCAAAAGATAAATAAATAAAACACGATGCAATGAATCTATTTTATTGTTAGTCTAATTTCTGGAAATAAGATAATAATCAACCTACCCTATATGCGATTTTTGAACGATTAATTTTCTAAACTATCAAAACAAAATATTTTTTTTTGTTCTTTTTATTTTTCAGATACAATAAACATAAACTAACCTAGATGAATATGTAGATGCTATGATGATCTACTAAAACTATATGTTATGCAATGCTTTATGTGGTGCAAAACCTAAACTACAGGGAAAAGAGGGAAAAAGAAATGACCTGTCGTGGATCGCCTCCGATGAAGAGGTTGAGAACAGAAGATGGTGATTCCAGCTGTGCACACGCTGCCCCGACGAAGAGAAAGAAGTTGTCGATGATGAAAGGGTTCGAAGCTAGAAGAAAAAGGGAAAAAAGAAGAAGGAGAGAACAATGAGAGAAAGAAATTGGCAAAAGAGCGAGAGAGAGCAAGGGAGAGAGAGAAAAGAGGGGCAAGAAGGAGGGGGCGTGTTTTCTAATCTGAAAAAACGTCCTCTCGGTCATTGAAGTGTACTATTTATATTAACTAATTAGGTTAAACACATTTTTCAAAAAGAGCCCGGTGATTTTTCAATAATTTCCAAAAAGAGTCTTTTGAAAAATGTGTTTCATAAAACAAAACTTTCTAATCTAACTAAGGCTCCTACTTGAACTCTTCTAGACTAATTAAAATACTAATTAAAAATTTGTAAACTAAATAAAATACTAAAATCGCAGGGCAAGCTTTGAAAAATATGATTTTTTGATAAATTCAATTTCAATGCCGTTTCTCAAAACTAACGATAAAATTGGGTTTTTAAATCAATTTTTCAGTGGATCATGCATAAAATAAGATGAATAACAATGCAAAATATATGCATGATCAGCTGTGACAAATTTTTGAACAAGTCGGTTTTCTGAGTCTGTCGCAGGACAACACAGGTCTAACTAGGCTAGGTGTGCGGGCTCGGGTATCGGTTGACCCGGGTTTATTTTCATTAATTTCTTTCATTTTTTTTTCTTTTAAATTATTTTTAGGGTGTCTAGAGTTGTTCCTAACCCTAGTTTGATTTGATCAACCATTCAACTAGGCCAGATTCAGTTTTTATATTCATTGAGTTGGCATAGTCTACCTGACCCATTCGGCTAGTGCAGGGAAGGGCATATTCATCTTTTCACTTGGGTAGAGGTTCAAAGCGGACCCCAACAACAGTTTGGAGGTCTAAACACATCTGTTACAACAGACCACATTCTGGTTTTCATCAAAAAACCAGACTTAGTCTATTTGCGAACCCAGTCCAATCGGCTAGGCCCGAGTTTAGCTGGTTGTGCAGTCTAGTCATCATGTTGGACTAGACCATGTGCATGTTCATCTCCGGTCATCTTAGGTTGTATTTAGGTATGTTTTTAGGGTCATTTAGGTATGCATTTTCTGTGTCTTGTCACATTCATTGGTCTGCATTTAGAGTTTAGATTTAGATCAGGTTAGGTTATATTAACTCTTGTGCAAGCAAGTTGCTTTTGTTTTGTGTTTACAGTATTTTGCAGGTGAAAGCAACAACCTTATGCACATTCCTGTGACAAGAACATCAAGTTGTTGATTTTATTTGCTATTTTTTTTATTTCATTTAGTTAAGTAAGGCCTTAGGCCAATTTTAAATCAGGTTGTATTAATTTTTAATTCTGCTTGAACACTTGTAATAGGCTTGGTGCTCGATTTTTTCTGTATTTTTTTTATTTTAAGGCAATAAAGAAGAGTGAATTGTTTGGAATACGTAGTCTTACTTCATTTCCTCTAGATTCGACTCGGACTTCACCACTTTTACGTGTGAACCGGTTATTGAAATTTGGTGTACAGTTTACACTAATATTTTATTGAAAAGTCTATTTTAAAGTATATTTCAAAGCAAAAACACATCAGACAATGACACGTATGGATAATATTTTAATATTATTTTATTACTTTTAATGTTTTATTTTAATAAAAATAATTGGTAACATTAAAATATCAAAAAATTAACTTTTTTATTAAAAAATAAAATACTTTCTTATCCACGTCTTATTTTCCAAAAACAAATTTGAATTTTCGAGTCAAAGCCGCATCAAACACCCTCATGTCCATATGTCTTTGTGACATACGCCTATTTTTGTTGGGTGTTTCCCACGAAGGAAAACCCTAACAATAGTCTAACTTAAAACTCTAACGAGCCTATTCTTAACCTAAATTGTTTTTAATTTTGGTGGTCATCCGACTTTCAATTTTAATCAACCGACATGAATCCTACTCCAAATTTGTGGTGATCAGGTGTGGGTACCTAGAGGTGTCAACAGATCGGGTATCCAACTCATCATGGTGCACCCAAACCCACCCGCGTAACAAGCATTTCGCTCTAGCTTCTGATTTGGGTTATGTTGGTTCTCAAAAATGGAACCCAAAACCTGATCTACGTAATTTAGAGTGTTTACGATAGCTTTATATTTTTACATTAAAATGTATAATAAAACACTTATGTCGGTTTGGTTGAGATCAGATATCCAACAAAAATCACGGCACACACCCAACCCACTTGGGTCAAGTTGGGGTCGGTATTTTTATATACCCATACCCTATAGCTAGGTTAGATCAATTACTGTACCTTTTGTTTTTTTCATGAAGAACAGGACTACCCTTGGGATCAGAGACCTAGTCACACTGGCTAAGCCTACTGTACGTACTTTAGGTCACTGGATGGTGTAAACCGTGGCACACCTCTTTGCCCAAGGAAATTGCCCAGCTTTGGCTGAGTAAAGACCTATCCCTTGCCCTAATTAATGCAAGGAGTTGACACTCATGATAATGAAACCCTAACCACGTCCACTGCACCAAACCCCTTGGGTCTCAAATTGGTACTCGGAACAAATTAAACCCATTGGCATCCCTAGCTGAGGTAGAATTAGTTGAGAAATAGAAAAATTTTATTGTCCTTGCACTCTAGTAAAATATCAGCAAAAATTAAATGAACGAAAAAATAAAAATGCACATATATAGTGCAGTCTTTCACTATAATTTACTGTTAAATATCACACAAAAAATCATGATATTTTGTTATAAGTAGGGGCAAACGGATCAGACTGGGGCTGGATCTTGTCAGATTCAAATCTAAATCCAAAACCAAAATATAAATAATAGATCTGAATCTAGATCCAAAACAGATCTGAGGAGGTAAGGTTGAACAAAAACAAGTTATTTACACTTGTAATGCTTGATCCAGAAAAAAATGAACAAAAACAAGCTATTTACATGTGAAAATGTAATGGGGTTGGATTTTGAATGGGAACAATTCTAGAACTGACTTAAAATGCTGATCTGAATCCAATCGAATGTACATTGAGATATTACTTAAAAGATCCATATTCCAAAAAAATATGTCTGACTCAGATGGGATATATATCCCATCTGTTTGCAACCATAATTATAAGTGACAATATCATGATATTTGAAAGTACTGTGATATTTTAGCCATTTAAAATGGCCACCAAACAATGGTTATACTCTTTGCTATGTTTTTTTAAATATTACGAATATGTGCCACTATGGGGTAAACCTGAAGTTGGATCTGATTTTACATGGTGATACCGGATCTGGTATTAAAAAGGTGATGGAAACAAGCAATTACCTAAAAATTTGTAACATGGATCAGATTCAATCTAAGATTTGAATAGAGATCAAATAAGACATTGATTCAAATCTGAGTCCGGATCCAGGCGGTTCAAGCAATGTTATCAAAATCAGTCTGGATCGGCCCTTAGCGGATTCAAAAGGGGCTGATTCACTTTTCATTTAAATTCAATATTTTAATATTTTTTAAGGGGATTACAAAAATTGGTTAATTTTTATTTCAATTCAATTGTATAAACATTCGACCATCAAAATTACCACAATCAACACCATACTAAATTACTAACTCATAGCACAATTGCTTTGCTGTTATTTAATTCGAGCGTGAAACGTAGTTTCATAGCTGGCGTTGGTGTTTGGTGGTATAAAGGAGGCAGCTTTTTTAGTCCCACATCGATGAGAGTTTCGAAGCCAGAGGGGGTGAAAGTGCTATAAAAAAGGATTGAGAGGGACAAAACTTTTCATACCTTTCTCGGCCTTTTGGCTAAGATCAAGTGTAGTATCTGTTCTTATCAGTTTAATATCTGATACGTGGTCCATGTGACCACACGATATTAAATTAATTTATTGTGGGGGAGGGAGCCATCACAGTAGCTTGCTACTGGGCCCCTCGAGCGTCGCCCATGCGTTGCACTACTGCACGGGCCTGGCGTGCCCCTACCAATCGCGTAATATTAAATTTTATTTTGTTTATACTTAGTACTATTAGTTCCTCTGGTGCAGGTTTTCTAGGGATGTTTTCAGCTACGCCAATAATATATGTTGCTTCTCTAGCTCCCTTCTCTCTCCCCTCTCTTCGAGTGTACAACAAGTCATGATGTCTTCCATGGTCCTCCTTATCCCCTCAAAACATTTCATCTACTGTACTGAAGCTGCTGTGATAAAAAAAGTCCTATTTCATCACTCGAGAGGTAATATTGCATCCAAAAATGACCATCAAAAGTGAAAGAACCATTGATTGGGATACCACCAAACTCAAAGATTTTCATAGCTGAAGAGGAATAAGCAACCATTGTGCAACAAATTTACCAATATTTTCAAAAATAGGACAAAAGATCCCAACCCATACTCAACTAACATAAAAAGAAGCCGCATAATTAAGCTTTTATTGTTTTCATAAAAAATCCAGTTCTTATATATGTGGTTAATCTAATATTAAACTAGTTGTGTTTAACATTAAATGAATTCTAAAATAATGGTATTTTTGAAAATATAAGTTTTCATTTTACGGTAAAAATATAACTTTGATAGCTTTATAAAATTACTTTTTTGAAAAATGTATTTGGCTTTTTAATTCTCTAAAAGTTCAACTGACATTTAATAATACACAAAAAGTAACCATGCATTTTTAAAACGCCACTATGTCAAGGTGTTTTAGTTATTTTTACAAAGTTGGATTCATCTAATTTTAAACACAATTAGTTTAATGTTAGATTAACTCATATATATGTATATATAGAGAGAGAGTTAATATTAGCTACTAATGAAGGTACAAAAGTAATGAGTAAAATTCACTTTTTTCTTAAAAAATTTCATTTTTTTTGTAGATCAAATGTTACGTATGTGATCTGCATGGTTTGTTTAGTAAGAAACTCATTTTGAATCATGTGATTATGATAAGTAATTAGGTTCTTAAAAGGGTCAAAAAATTAATGGCCTACAATGTGCTAAAATTTCATAACTCAAAAAGATCATATTTTTACACCAGAAAAGCACAATCCAAGGCTTGAACAAACCATGTTGAACGCATCTATGTGGTTAGATTGAGTCAATACAACTTGCACCTATGATTTTTAGCTCATTAATTATGTACCTTCATTAATAGGTAGTATTAACCCTATCTATATGATTAATGCACTCCTTAGGCTTCCTTTTTTTAGGTTTTGTTAGGCTCTTTCAAAAATCATAGTTTTAAGTGTTTTATGATAGATCTTAACATAAATGTGTTTATCATTACTTATTCAATAGAAAACATGATTTTGTTTAAACATCTCTATGCTTAAACTTGTATTTTAAAGAGGCAAAATATGAATGGTTGATATTGTACTAAATTTTGATGATAAAATATTCATATTTTTTCATCAAATCAATTAAAACAAAACTTGTTTCTTAATTAATAAGCAATGATAAATACATCTAACAGTTTAGATCTATCATAAAACACTTAAAACTATGATTTTTGAAGGGGCCTAACGAGACCTAACGAAAAAAGGAACCTAAGATGTCTAGATATATATAGAGAAATTGGTAACTGCTCACACGTTAGGTGCTAAATAATACGTGCTAAATGGGTTTTTCTATCTTTTTGGTGTTTATTTTGTAGTTTTGACCCCATAAATTTGTTGGGCATGGTCAATTTACAAGGAATTCACATTTGGATCATGTGTTTTTGATAAAAAAAATGATATTTGGTGCCTACAAAAGTTACAAAGAATTTGGACCATTGATTGTTCAAACCTTATAAAAACCCACCCCATGTGTCAGAATCGAACACTTCAAGAATTGATTCCAATAAAATCAAGTACATAGATCACATTCGTACAGTCAAAATTTATAAATAAAATGAAAAAGACTAAAAACCTCATTTAGAGCACTTATTTATCACCTAACGTGTAAGCAACTACCAATCACTCGGCACACACACACATATATATATATATAGGGAAACTAAAATATATAAATCCACAAAATATATAAACTAGTATGAACAGAGGTTTTTATATGTTTTTTTGCAGATGCATTCGGTGTGGTCCATTTGCTTGGAATCAACTATTGGATCGTCGTAATCTGATAAAGAAATGTGTTTTTGTATTCTTGAATATTTACAAAAATTTTAAATCATTGATTTTCAAGCTTTAAAGGATCTTTCTTATACATCATAATTGGATGATCTAAGAGTCTATTTCTATAAAACCAAGCATCTAGATTGCATCCATACGATGAAATTTTAGAAAAAAATAAAAAAAAACTATAAAAAATCAGTGCATACTAGTTTACATATTTTGTTGGTTTACATAGTTCAGTTACCCTATATATGGAAAAATGAAATACATAAACCAGAAAAATATGTAAAATAGTATGAACCAAGAATTTTTTATATTTTTTTTGCAAATATACCCTTGTAGATGCATTCGGTATGGTCCATTTACTTGAGATCGACTATTGGATTATCATAATCAGATCAAGAAATGTGACTTTGTATACTTGAATCTTTACAAAAAAATTGAGCCATTGATTTTTATGCCTTAAAAGATCTTTCTTATACATCATAATTGGATGATCTAAGAGTCTGTTTATATAAAACCAAGCATCTAGATTTCATCGATATAGTAAAATTTTAGAAAAAACCCTATAAAAATCTCAGTGCATACACGTTTACATATTTTGCTGGTTTACATACATATTTCAGTTACCCTATATATGCGAAACTAAAATATGTAAACCAACAAAATATGTAAACTAGTATTAGAATGATCCACCACCAACAATGTCTTCATCACAATCTTGAAGCCATCAATATGGAGCAAAGAAAGCAACCCTCTCCTTCCTCCTCCAGCTTCCGCTTATGTCCCTTCGAGCAATGTCATGATCCTCCATCACTTTCACCATCATCATAGTTTCTTATCTTCTTCTTGTTGCCTCTCCTTTGTTACTATGCAATTTAGGGCATGACGAACTTCAACTTTCATTGTCCTCCCTCTTCTATCTCTACCTGTAAGTAACAATACCCTTTGTTGCTTTTGTTCCTAATGCAAGAAATTTTGTTCTCGGGTTTTTATCTGCAAGTGAAAGTATCTTTGCCTCAACGGGTGTTGGCATAGTTGGGTGGGGACTTGGCTGCTATACAAATAGTCATGGTTCGATTCACATAGATATCACCCCTCTGTGCAAGCCAATGCATAGCATAGGCCTCGGGGCAGGGGTCCTAGCCTCAAAGTTTTACGATGATAGTACGATGATTGTAGGTATGGCAGGCTGCGCCAACACGACTAGGTCTTTGTGCCAAGTGTAGTTTCTTTGGGTTATAAATAAAAAAAAATTGAAAATATATCTGAAATCGATTAGTCAAATTCAGTATTAATTTTGCATTGAAACCCAAATTTTAATCCGATTTAAAACCCGAATCCAACTAAGTTCTGAATCCAATTAAGTGTAAATATTGAGTTTTTAGACTAGTTAGATCTGGATTCAGTTTTTTTTCATCTGACTCCAAATACTATTATGTTAGATTTAATAATACCTAGATTCATCCCAAATCTGACCTTTTACATCTATGACCCTACATGTTTAACAAAAGAAAAAAAGAAAAATAAAATACAACAAAAAATTGTAAAATTTTTAAAAAGTGTTTTAATATTTTAATATTTTAATATATAAAAATGTATTATTTATTGAAATATCTATTATAATATTGTATTGCAATAACACTGATTGATTGAGAATTTACTTTGTAGGAGTTGGGAAACCCTATGCAAAATTTGTGGTATTAGACACAACTACCTTGGTCTTTGGGATGTCAATGGATCATATTTCATTTGATATTCAATTGAATCTAAGTCTATTTAAGTGGAATTAGTAAACCAAAATTATATCTAATTATAATCTAATGAAAAACATGGTTTAATTTTTTTGCTATCGAATCTGATGGATCTCTAGACTCATGCAAATTTTTGCACAATCTGAATGGCAACCATTGTAGGAGATTTGGAACCCTTTCTGCTTTGATTGGTGTGAATAGTGCTTGAAGGCATGCAACAAGGTGTTTTTTTAAAAGCGATAGTTGCCCCACTAAGAATAAACCCGAGTGTAGTAGGGTTGTACACAACTTTGCTTCTGAGATACAACCAAGCATGCACCTTCTTGTGCTGTACCAACCACCCTTAGCATTAAGTAGGTTAGCCTCCATTGCATAACTACACTAAACAACTTTGCAGTGACGGAGAGGAGAACGAGAAGAAGAGAACCCAGAGGAAAATAGTGAGTCAATTTTGCACTTGCATTTTTCATTTCTTAAAACTTGACCTTGTAGCATCCCATCAAGGGTGGCCACCGACCAAAAATGGGTGTCACGTGCACTTATTGTCCCAACATGTTGACATGTTGAGGTACACCAAAAGACACAAATAATAAGAGTGACCTCAAAAAGAAAATTACATATAACGAATTTTACAAGTCACAAAGAAAATTCACAGGTCATAAAAGTATTTCGCAAATCACAAAGAAAGTTCTCAAGTCATAAAGAAATTCCACAAATCACAAAGTAATTTAACAAATCACAGAAAATTAACAAGTCATAAAGGAATTTTGCAAATCACAAAAGAAATTTGCAATGTCTTGGTCAAGCAATAAACCTTTTTATGAGGTACAAAATTATAAAAAAATGGTAAAAAGATAGGTCAAAGACCAGATCGAATATGAATCTAGATCCAAGGTCAAGGCTGAGACAAAACCGATTCTAAATCCAAATCCAAAGCCAAAACCAAATCTAAATCAATAGCAATATCAATATTTAATATTTAATATTTAATATTTAATATTTAATATTATTATTCAAAGTTCATTTGACAAGTGCACAATCTAATGCCCCTTGAGGGCCTTGCCCTATAAGGCAACCCACCTCATTTTAAACTCAAAGTTTTTCAAACATGATCAATATGGGACTAAATATTTTTTATAAAGTACGATTTTCTCTCCAAAAACCTTTCTAAAACAACTAGGCAAATGAAAGAGTTATTTGCCAAAAACTATGTTTTCAAAGAGGTATATTTTGAACCAAATAACAACAATCCCGCACATGGGTCAAAATATAGGATAGAAGGAAAGAGCGAAGTTGTTCGTGAAAGTCATATGCATAGGTGAAACTGCCTTTCGGTTTGAACCTACACTCAGTGTGAACAAGATTTAGGCAGGCTAAAAAACTAAGTAGCTAGCAACTTTGAACTTAGTCCATAATGTGGACTTCTTAGGCCTATTCACATACATACTCCTTTCAGTTAACTATATGTGTCACCAATTTATGAAAGTTGTATTTGTTAATGGTCCTATACAATATCCCTCTTTATGAGTGCTCTAGAGATAACCTTCATCTCATAGAAGGTGACCCACACCTTCACACTCATATAGGTGAGTCTGTCAAAAGTAGAAACTTGTTTCAACCATCTTAGCCAACCATATAGGTGAGCCTACAGTTCTCATTAAGAGCCAAGAGACTCATCCTCATGTCATAGGTTTTTCTAAACACTTACATCAAAATGGGACATAAAGATATTCTCTATCTTCACTTATATTTTAGTGCTCACCCAATTTTGGTCCACACTAGTTAATTTTAAATAATTAACAAGTTATTCTTATTTATAGTGATTTACTGTTATTTAACAAATTTAATTAGAGATTCATGTGGTTTGAGATGAGGTATTTGGATTTGGACCTTAGTAGAGATCCAAGATAATCAACCCTCACAAACACAAGTTCAAATTGTTCGAATAAGCACACTAGATCCATTGGATCTTAAGTATCCAAATTTGGATTTTTGAATGATTCGGATCAACCTTGGGTTCAGGTAAGGTTGTGTAAAACCTGTAAAATTTGGATATTATTAATAAATAAATAATTTATCTTTATCTTTGAGTGAGTAATGTGTTTCTATCATTTAAATCTCATTTATTGGTGTTTAAATGCTCAATTACTCATTTTTGGCTAACAAAGGTAAAATTGGTATTTTTAAAATTATTTTAGATATTTAACAATCAATTGTATTACTTCTAATCAAAAACATGTTTTTAAGAGTTTTATAAAATATTGATTGTATATATGCTTGTGCCCGTGTTGGTGGTTATAGTTCTTGAGAGTGGTCAATTGCATTGATACATGTATGACAATAGTTTTTACTAGATATGGTACCCATTGAGGAACTGTTATCAAAGGATTCTTTGTGAGGGTGTGCATGATCAGATCAGGTAATCCAGCTAGAGCGGTAAGTCTCTGTGAGGAAGTGCATTGTCCAAGAGTAGGTAGCCTACAAAGACGGTATATTCATGTGAGAAAATGCATTGTTCAAGTTTATTTTTTATCTAAATAAGTTATTTCTAGCTGATCATTTAGCTTCTATGGTGAATCATTATGAAATTTTGCAAAGCAAAATGACACTATTGTGTTTAGATGCCTGTTATTATAAATTTTGCCCCAACCAAACTTAATTGAAAGATAATCATGGATAAAGATGGGTGTAGTTTCAACAGAAGAAGCAGTCACAACGAGTTTCATCTTAATAAGGAGGCAGCTAGTTTGTTAAGATATGGTCGACTCAAAGCTATTTGAAGTAGATTAGATTAGTCTATGGTTAACCTTATCCAAGAGAATATTGCACTCTATTTTCTGTAATATTATCATACTTCTTTTTTTTCTTTTGTATTTTTAGTGTTAAAATGAGTGGCACATGTAGTTGCTTGGAGATCTTGTTGATGAATATTGGCACCGTGATTTGTCATTATAGATCTTAGGTTGGTTATTTTACACTCATACTTGATCTACCATTGAGTCTATCAACCATGTTGTTGATCTATTAATGAGGTGACTTTAACATTTCCTCTTAGATTTTTGTTATGCATAAATCTTGTCGGCATGATCATGAAATATGAAGGTTCTCTTGATTTAGCAAGAAAAAAAAAATATTTTTTCTTTTGTATTGGAACCCGCAAAAGCATAAATGTGCACATATGATTATGACATACACAAAGTGCTATAATTGTTTTTCTTTCTTCCATGTTGATTGGATTCTTTTGCACTAGTAAGGTGCTTTTAGGGTCTTATGACCCTATTTAGAGGAAGATAGAAATAAGAGAAATCTCAGTTATTATAATTTTCATTCTAGATATTTCATATATACTGATGGTTGATGTACTATTCATTTATGTGACTCCTTAGCCGAACTATCTCTATTACGTTGCATGAAGTATGGTACTTCCATAACTACCATCGCCATCTTCGCCACCTCTACCATCGGAACCTCGTATCGCATGAGTACTGAGACCATGATCAACCAAGCTCACTATCATCTATATATGTGGCACAAGGTTCGAGGCATAAATTATCCTTGTCATGTTTAGACCAACGAGCACATCTCAAAAATAAATTACCTAGGGGCATTTTCAAGATTTTTTACTTCTTGTAACAACATGGATTTCAAGGTAGAGAATTCTTACACCTCTCTACATAGGATTCTAATATTAAAATATACTTATGAGTATTTTTCATGTTTCAAATGAGTATATATGCCTACTTTTGTGTATTTAATATGATATTTTCATGTACAACAACTTGCATGCATGTTAGTTTCAATGCTAGTTTTCTATGTGATAATTCACACACATACTTATACATGATGTTTTTACATAAAATAGTTTGCATGCATAACTATACTTGGAAAATGTACCAGCATATGCTAAATTATGGGTCTACATGCAAAAAATGATGAATGATGTTATTTACTAAAAAAAAAAAATGCATGAAATGCTTGTGGCTCGAATTGGAGCCAATGATTTAAGGAACCAGCTATGTATTATTTATTGGAATATGTGTTTTGGGTACTATAAGATGTGCATCGACATGCATATACGAATATTGCTCTAAAGGAGCAAGGGGTTGCTGAGAACCCAGAGGTGCTCTCATTCATGAAACAATAATATACATATACACAATTAATATTGAGATCGCCTTTAAAGGCAAAATGCTCATTCGATTTCGACATGATGAATGACTTATAGAAACTTGTGACTTGTTTGTACCTCAAATAGGTACTTGGGCTAATGAGCCTCGAGATGCCTAGGTATGGTAGGCATCAACGAATTAATGAATAAGCCTTAACTTAATAAAAACTAAATAACATATTCATTATTTTACTTACCTTGGAGAGGGCAAGGGGTACAACCTTGAGTGACCTCTATTGTTACATTTAGAAAACAATAACATCCTTTGATCTCTAGTCACTTGTAGGTTAGGAGACTGAGGCTATCAAATGTGTCATAGGTGACAGATTCTCAACTACTGCAGTTAGTCTTGGATGCATCCTACTTTTTCTATACATCTTAGCAGGAATTTTTCTCAGTCATTGACCACCCGCTTTAGGTCGGCTTCAGTCTGTCACTCGGGTAAAAATAATTTTTTTGAATAAAATACCCCTAAAGTGGTCTGAACTGTTGCGTCAGAATTCCCTTATGTGCCCGAGTGAATACTAATAAGTGAAACGAATTTTTCTTTACTCCTACAAATTTGGTACTAAAGATATATCTTATTTATTCAAAATGATTAATAATCATGATGTAAACATTATTTCATTTATTGCATAAACAGTATGTCATGTTTTACTGCTTTCGAATAACTGTATGTTGTCGTGATATTTTAATGTTACAATTCTCATAGTGGTATGTACCAACCAAACTTTCACGAGTCTAACCCATTTAAGGGATTTTCAGGTGATTGACAAGCTGGACAGTAGATGGCGAGAAGCAATGACAGCGTTAGGGACAAATACTTCTGGAGAATCCAGGGTCAGACTTAGGATTTAGTATATTTTTATCTTAAGCATTTGTTAAGTTTTTCATCTGTCATTTTGTGAAAATAAATTTTTTAAGTAATATAAATAGTTTTGGGTTTTGTAAATAGATACTCTGAATTTATGTGGACTCACACCTATAACTCGCTTCAAATTTGTTTAAACCCTTGATACATATCATTTTTCGCTAATTAATGTTTAGAAGAAAAAAAATTCAATTTTTTGCCAAATTTTTGAGTTGAGATTTTGGGACGTTACAACTTTGGTATCAGAGCCTTGGTCCAGAATTACTGGTTCAAGTCCTGTCCTGCTTTTGATATCACAATGTGAGTATGTAATTTTTTTCTTTCTTTCTCTAAGTTATTATTTTTGTAATAACATCATGAAACTTAGCATAACTTAGAAACACTAAAGAATTTTATATTCTTTTGAGTAGATGTCTGACGATGAGTGTGTCGAGACACATACGACCACCATTCGAGGCATGAGTTTGCCTGCCTACGCTGAAAGGGTGAACCCTAAAGCAATCCAAAGAGAAATGGCTATAAGGGAAGGAGCATGTAGGACTCATGACAGCTCAATAAAAGGTAGAGGGTCCATGATTGAAAATCAAGGATGCCAGATGTCCTGGCCGAAGCCAATAGACCCCCTCCACCTATCTTTAGGCATCCTTGTAGACTAAGACTCTCATTCCATTACTAGACACCATTAGCTGCAACATGGGTTGCAGGGCACTTTAAAAAAGGTGGCCCTGTCCTGTCAGAGGTGTTGGTAGACCAAAAAAATGCTTTAGGTGCACAAGATGATGAAGATCCAACATCCACTCCAGTTTCTCCCATATACATGCCGACTTCACCCACATACACTCCATGTACACCCACTTACACTCCAGATGGGTTCCTCTACTATGGAAAGAGTGGGCATTTTATCAAGGAATGCCAGTTAAAAAAAGCCAATGACAGAAGGCAACTTGCTTTAAGATAACTCTCAGATGCGATCTCATATGTCAACAACTTCCTGATGATACCAAGGACTTCAGAGCCTGTTCCTTTAGAGCATATTGCAAATGAACTCCCAAAAGCCTCACAAAAACCAAGACACACTAAATACAAGAGGGACTACCTCAAACAATTCTCAGATCACCCTTAAGGAATTAGTATACAAGAAGCTTTTATTTGAAGTCTAGTAATGAACTCCTACTAGTTAGATTTTTCTTTTCACATAGTCGACCAACAATACTAGGTTTTCTTTTTTGGATATGTATTGTTGCAGAAATATACTACTTGGTTATGCTTAATATATGTTTTTCTATACTATTGTTGTAACATTACTTATTTATTTATATTTATGATTCACAATGGCGATAATTAGAGATGACTCGCTGAATGAATGGGGATCTGCCCAATGAGTGGTCTGATCAACGAGAGCTCGTCATGGAGGCCTTCAATAGCTTGGCCATAGCGGTGCTGGGCAGATTAACGAGAGTTCATCATGGAGGCCTTAAGTAGCTTGGCTGTAATGGTGTGGAACCAAGTACAAAATCAAGGAGTAATTGCTACTCCCACAACGAGTGAACGTAACCCAGGTGGGGTTACTTATGATTTTTTTTTCCAAGTTAAATCCCTCGACATACGTCGAAAAAGCTGATCCAGAGTTGGTAGAAGGCTTGATCAAGGAAACAGAGTGAGCTTTTCAGGTTTTGTCTATACTAGACGATAAAAAGATGGCCTTTGGCACGTACCGACTGAAGAACAATGCTCGGAAGTGGCGCAACACAATGCGAAGAGTCTGTTTTCCAAATACGGATGTGATTCTATGAGAAACATTCAGGGATTTTTTTTGGAGAATTATTTTCCCTTCCATGCCAGAGACAATAAGAGAATTAAATACTTAGAACAAAGTCAGGAAACCATGAGTCTGATAGACTAGATTACCAAGTTCCAAAAACTGGAACATTATTGCCCACAACTATTCACCGAGGATAGGAGAATGACAGATAAGTATGTTCGGGGATTGAAGAAAGGTCTTCGTTTCAGAGTAATGACCAGTATGCCTTCAACCTTTCTTGGTGTTGTTTCAACAACAACATTATTGAGTGAGGAGTGTGAGCGCTCTAGGGTAAGACAAACCAAAAAGCTCTTTCAAAATGGTGGAGGCTATAAACAACCTCTTCCTAACAATAAGGGTTAGCGACTACCCTTCCAAAAGAAGAAACCTGGAGGAAAGAGGTTCAACCCTTAGGCCAAGAGGCAAAGACAACAAGGAGCAATCCAACATCGCCAGTAGCCCAACCAAGCTTGTCCGGAGTATAATGGTAACCATTCAGGGTATCCATGTCCTTGTGATACTGGTAGTTGCCTCTACTGTAGCAAGATGGGCCATTATGCCCGTGATTACCGCAAGAACAAAGCAAACGATATGAGGAGGGGTGATGGAGGATCCCAACCTGAGCCTTTTCAACCAACTCAGCCCTAGCAACAACAACAACAACAACAACAGTTGCAGAATGCCCAAAAGAAAATGACCGAATGTGTCTTTGCTACCTCTATTAAGCAGCTAACAAAAGGCGACTTGGTGCAAGGTATGATACTAAGCGCTAGGCAAGCAACCCTTATTTTATTCGATTGCGATGCAACTCATTCATTTATTTTCATCAATTTTGTCAAAAGCTTAAATGTTCACACTGAATCACTTGAACACGATCTAGAGGTATATAACCCATTAGGAAAAAGAGAAATATGTGTGAATTATGTACCCAACTTAGATGTCATGTTAGATGAGCAAAGTATGCTTGTTGATATAATCATACTCGACATGACTGAGTTTGATGCCATTCTAGGCATGAATTGGTTATACAAATATCAAGATCGGGTTTTATGTCAAGAAGGAAAAGTAATAATGTCGCGTCCTGGAGCTCCTAAGGCAGAGTTCAGTCTGTCTAGACCCACCTTGAAGAATCGGGTGATCTCATCATTGAGGGCACATAAATATATGAGAAAGAGATGTATTTCCTTCCTAGTTAGTGTCATTTTGTTGAAACCGACACCCATACCAATCAAGGATTTGGAGATAGTCTATGACTTTCCAAAGGTGTTTCCCGAAGAATTGTCAAGACTTCCCTTGCACCGAGATATTGAGTTCAACATCAAACTCTTGCCTGAAACTGCACTTATTTCTAAGGCACCATATCGGATGGCACCAACGGAGCTCGATGAGCTAAAGAAGCAACTATGCCCTAGTGTATCGTCATGGAGAGCACCAATAGTATTATGGTCAGCCCTTGTTGTTGTGCACTCTAACACTCTCTATCATGAGCTCCTGACGTTTCCAGCAATATTTATAGTTAAATAAAATTTTAAAATTATGCGGTCCGATTGTAAAATTCTATTTTTGTGACCCGATAAAACCCAAACCCAAACTTGGTTAAGTGTTACATGGGTGAATCCGGGTCAACGCTAACCTGACCCATTGACAGCCGCAGCGTAGTTGAGTAACACCATTCCTTTTGATTAACACCAAGAAGGTAGCATTTCTAGCTTAAGGTAAAGGGGAGGGTTCACATGAAGGACAAAATCAGAAAAAAACTCTAATCCATTAGTAACACCATTCCTCTTGGGGCACCATGGCGACCAGATGAACGACCTTCTTTTCAACGAATCCTTTTTAGGGTTTGATCTCAGGCATGTATTATGTGTGTGTGTGTGAGAGAGAGAGAGAGAGAGAGAGAGAGAGAGAGAGAGAGCATTTGAACATTTTTCCAGATTTTCAATTACATCCAAACACTACGTTTTACAGAACTTCAAAAAACTAAAGTTTTATCCTCCCCAAAAACCAAATACCAAAAAATTGTACTTCTGGATTTTTTTACCAAACAGGCCCTAAATGAATAATGCTTTTATGTGTGTAAGTGGTGAGACCTTTTTAACCAAACAATGAGAAGTCCATTGAAAAGAAAGGTAGAATGGAGATTATTTGAGAAGTCGAAGTGATTGCATCAATTTGATAAATTCTGCATATTATGTCGATCTCTTCCCACAGGATGAATACTAGTGAACCCCTTTGATTAATGGGATGCAGATGGAAGGTGAAGGGGAGTTACAAATCAACAGGAACTATGCAGCTGATATCCTATCAATTAAAGAGGCCAGAATGCGCATTGATAAATTCATACAGAAGACCCCGGTTCTTACATCTAGTTCTCTCAATTCAATCTCTGGGAAGTCATTGCATTTCAAGTGTGAATTGTTTCAGAAGGGGTGAGAGTTCTTCCTCTTCTAGTTAATCTTACTCATCCTTTATTTAAGCAGTTTAGCAGACAGGATCTTTACCGAAGTATGTCATAAAGGCTTGAATATTTAGAGTCCATTACATCTCATTGAAGGCTTTAAAAGGCATAATGTATAGCTGTCTCTCTATCTATTTGGCTGGCATGGCTGCTTATGAGGAAGCTGCTTGCAAACTAAAATTTTGCATCTCCATATTGGTGACTCAATCATTAACAGTTTTCTACTTTATTTTTTCTATTCTAAATGGATTTGTGTTATGAACCTAATGGTTTAACAGTCTAAGTATGCACCTTAGGGATTTTTGGGATATCGATTGGGTGCCCAATGATTGGTATGGACAACATCTTTGACTTCAACCCCCAAAAAGGCAAACCTATGGAAAGGGATTTGTAGACCAAAGTGAGAGCCACCAAAAACGGAAAGGGCTACCAGGAGTTGAGGCCAAAGTGAGAATCATCCCACAGTGGGCTGTTGAGGATGTTGGCTGCAGAGCGTGGCGGTCTATTATGATTCTGGTATTTTAAAGGCCTTAGTTTGTGCACCTTAATCACCCTAGGGTTTTTTGTATTAGTTAGGAACCTAACAACTTTCAGGTCCAAATTATGATGTTCATTAATGCAACCTCCCTAAGCATAATGTGCCATGTGGAGGAGATGATGCTGTATGGCCTGCAGGCTAGCAATCTTGTATCTTGGGCAATGTTTCTAAAATTCCAAGCTTTCTGCTTTTCATGTGAACTGATGTACTAACATGCAACTCATGCATACTGAATCCAGTCCACTGTCTTCTTTTAAAGTGGGAAAAATCCTATAGTGCGTTAAGCACTTTGAGTTCAAATTCAAAACTACCCAAATGTCTTGTTTCAAAATTCTTGCAGCAAAAGCTAAAAAGCTAAGTGTAAGTGAAAGGGCAAAGTATCATTTGTTTCCTTGGGAAGAATTCTTGGCAGTTTTGATTTATCAAGAGTTTGTTGAGTTATTTTCTCACTCTGAGGGTGCATTTATGTGTACATAGAACTATGTAGATACCTAAATGCATGCATGCACCCCCCCGCACCCCCACCCCCACCCCCACCCCCACCCCCACCCCCACCACACATGCACTCACATATTCTATATGTAGACTCTGAAAGTGCTCTTTGTTTTTGGAGGAGTTTCTGCGTTTATCGTATTTTGTCTTCTCTTCTAGTCATATACTTATCACTGAATTAATAATGATTTTTCATTCTCTGTGTATGGCTTAAACCAGTGGAGCTTTTAAATTTAGAGGTGCTTGCAATGCTATATTTTCACTACCTGATGATCAAGCAGCAAATGGTGTAGTTACACATAGCAGGTTTTGCTCTTACTTTATAGTAAGCTCTTTTTGCATTTGCTTATTTCAGCAAGGCTATAACGGAATTTATGGTACAGACCTAGAGTTTAGACATAACAAAAACAATTTAATTTTTTTCCAGTTGTATGTATTGTTTATTGAAGGCACTCCATCTTCCATTTTAATATCTTTCATCAATTCCTCTCCATAAGATTCTCAAAATCTAGTCTGTCATTATTATTAAAACATGGCCTTGCATTTAAATCTCGTTCTCTATTAAGATCTCGTAATGTTTGATATAGCCATCTCAACAGAACTAGCATTTTGTTTGCTCCCAACTTATCAAGATGCCAAGCATTACACATTAATTTGCAACATTTGAAAAATTGAATATGCGACATTAGTAGAAATGCATTTATCATAAAGCTATTTTCAAATGCAACATTTGCTTGTTCCACTATAGGGATGTAAATGGGTTGGATTCGTTTTTGATGTGGGCATTACTAAATCCGGCTAATAGGACGTCTTAATGGGAATAGGATTTGGGTTTGAACTCGAATGAAATAAGTAAAACAGGACCCCACTATGACTATGAGAAAAGCTGTCACATGGGTGCAGGTGCAGGGGTGTGGCACTTTAAAAAACCTTGGGTGCGGCAGGGCAAAAATGTAAAAAAATATATATATATATATAATATAATTTTGAAGTTTTAACAGTTAACATTGTCATAATATCATTCATCATGCATGCAATATATCAAATCAACAATTCTGCAATTTTATTCTACATCACAAAAACTAACACCGTAATTAAATCAACCTAAATATCAATCAAATAAGTATAAAAGAACTAAATTACATACCAAAAGTATATCCTATAATGTATATGACGATGAAGTAATGGATCTTAATAATTTTCTGTTTCATTATCAAATGCATCATTAGAAGGAAGACTGGGCTCAGATAAATCCATGTTTGTCATGTTGAAATCATGCTCTCCCTCGAAGTCACACTCTTCTGGGTTTACATCCCAAAATTTGGATGTTTCTTGTATGCGTTACAAACCCAATTTGAAAATGTTAAATACAATACAAATATATTTAAATGAAAAACTAAGAAATAATCAAATAACTAAGAGAGCAAATTAGTATCTGTATTCATCATTGGTTCACGAAAGTAGTCAAAGATTTGAATGAACATATACTAAATCCTCTGCACGCTTACTGGTGAGTTTGCTTATCTTCATGTTGTGGATTTGAGAATATGTGCTCCAATTTCTTTCATAACAAGATAAACTAGCAGGCTGCGATAGCAATCTTAATGCAAGACGTTGAAGAATAGGTGTTTTTGATCCAAATGTTGACCACTATGTGATAGAATCTATATTATCCTCCTCTTTCGCGAGTAATACCGGTCCATATAATCTCGAAGATGAAAATTTTCCAAACTCTTGTGTGACTTGATTTAAAAGATATGCTTCTGAAAAAAGTCTTGTCATACACATATTTCTATGTCTTGATAGCTCTGGGTTTAAATTTGGAGGGACACTACCAATATCACCTGCCTCCATTTTTTGCATAATATTTTGGATTAAGAGAATGTGTCATGCAATGCAAATGAATGTTACTCTTATCCCATCTCTGACTAAAATTGAATGAATATGGTTAAAAAAATTCTGAATCATCCAATGCAAGATTTTTTTCTTCATGCTTGAAAACTACAACTTGTATTTTTTTAATCATATTATCCCACATTTCATAAACTCTATGAAGCATGGACTCATTCTTATCAGTTTCTCTCAATATTTCCCAAATAGGTTGCGTAAATTGAAGGAAGTATACCACTTTGTCCTAAAACTCATCATCAACAATAAATTTCTTAATTGTTTGAGCCTTGACATCATCATTAGCACGATAAAATATTAAATTTTCACCAGTCACCATGCTAACCAAAGCATTCTTCACTTTTTTAATCCTCTTCACCATCACAATGATAGACGCAAAACATGTTTCGACGACCTTCAACAATTTTAGGTCAGGATGCCTATTAAATATAGCATTAGCACGATGATGGTTAACAACAAAATTCCTAATGTTTTTGATATTTCGTTCTAAATCTTCAACCCATGAACATAAAGTATATGCTTGTAAATTTTCTTCTTCTTTGGGGTTGCAGATGCTCTTTAGGGTCAGATTTAAGCTGTGTGCTACACAGAGAGTCCAAAAAATATGATGGTACTCACTCTTCAAACTCAACGCTGTACTTTTACAAACTAGAGTGTTGTCTGTAATGATTTGTACCACTTTCTGATCACTCACTTCTTTTATGACTTCTATAAACAACTCTTTCAAATACTCTGCATTTTTATATATTCCCTAGATGCATCAACTGCTTTCAAGAATACTGGGCCACTAAGCGAACACACAATGAAATTGATCAATGGACCCCTTTAAATATTCGTCCATCCATAAAAAACAATAGAAACTCCATTTTTCTCTTATGAATATTTTTTAATCTCCAACAATCTCTCCACATTTGCCCTCTCTTCTGCAAGAAGTGTGGTTCGTATTTTTTCTGAGCTTGGAGGCACATAGCCACTCAAATTATAATTTGCCAAAGATGTTACTAAATCCTTCCAATAAGGACTTCTAGCTGCATTAAATGAGAGTAAACTAGAATAAAAATACCTCCCTACTTTTCTATCCATATCCTCTCTTCTATATGTATTAAATGTTGCTTGTATCGTTCTTCTACCTTCTACATTGACTTTTTTTTTTTTCAACATCTTCTTGGTGGCTTTCAAATGACACACTAATTGCACAAGCATCACTCATTGTCTTTCTCTTCTTATGTTCTTCTTGTATTTTCTTGTATTGTCTTCGCATTGCCTCGTTAGCTTTTTTGTATCCTGAAATGCCATGTCCTGGTATCTTCAACAAATGAACATTCACTTTTATGTAAGACCCAACAAAATCTCTTTCATAGAGCTTGCATCGAAATCTCTTGTTTCCACCATCTCCTCCTATTTTTGCATACCCATAGTGACCCTACATCATCACTCCCACTACAACTATCAACAAAACTAGCAGCAAAACTCACATGTGGGGATGAGGATGACGCAAGTCCTTTCCCTTTATCCGTCATTTTTGTCCTAAAAACACAAAAAAAATTATATTAAAATCAATTATGCACACAATCAAGATTCAAGATTTATAATATTGAGTGCAAAGTCTAACATATACAATAAGTTTAAAAAATATGGTAGTAGTATGTATAAATAAATACTAAAAGGTACGTAGTCGAAGCGGACCCAAACCCAACTAGAACGACAAACAAAAAGCCAAGGGTGGGTTCGGTTGTCAGATTGAGCCTGACCCTGGCTCGCAAAAGAAGGCCGAGGAGTGAGCTCGGTCAGTTAGGCCGAGCCCATCTCCCAGCTCACAAAGGAGGGTTGAGGGGTAGGCTCGGTCTGTCAAGCCGAGCCTAGCTCCCGGCCCGTCCAGGGAAAACGAGGAGGAGGGGGGGAAGGGTTGGGGCCTCGCCCCACCCCTGAATGTCGGAAAAATAGGGAGCAGGGAGGAGCTCACCCCCCCTCCCCTGAAATCAGAGGGAGCAGGGAGGGTGGGCTCGGTTGTCAGACTGAGCCCGACCCTGGCTCACAAAAGAAGGCCGAGGGGTGCACTCTGTCAGTCAGGTCGAGCCTAGCTCCCGGCCCGTCCAGGGAAAACAAGGGGGGGGGGAGGGTTGGAGCCTCGCCCCACCCCTGACTGTCGAAAAAACAGGGAGCAGGGAGGAGCTCACCCCCCCTCCCTTGCGAAAATAGGGAAGCAGGGAGGGGCTTGGCCCCTCCCCTAAAATCAGAGGGAGGAAGGAGGGGGGCTCGACCCCTCCCCTGAAATTAGAGGGCGACCCCCCTGCCGAACAACATGAGGGAGGGGCAAAGGCCCCTGTCGATAGGTTGTAGGTAGGCGACAAGGGGGTTGCTCTCGTCGGACTGCCGAAAAATCAAGGGGCAGGGGCAAAAAGCCCCTACCGATAGGTCAAATACAGGTGGCATGAGGCGTTGGCCCCCGTCGGCCTGTCGAAAATAGAAGATTAGAAGAAGAAGAAGGAAGGGGACGAGGGAGAGGTTACCTGAGAGGAGCGTGGCCGTCGTCGGGGTTGCGGGTGGGGTTGACGCCGACGATCGCCGGAGGTCTGCGATGAAGGAGAGGAGGTGGCGTCGGGCTCCTCTGAGAGACGTTGGGAGGAGAGGAGGCGAGCTAGAGAGGAGAGGATTAGGGCAAAAAAAGATTGCCCTAATCCTCTCTTTGCAGCCCATTTCATCGGGCAATTTTTTTGTAAGTCCAAAAATTGGACCAAAATGACCCTGGTGCATTGACCGCACCCAGGGTCGGGTTGACTGCACTGGGTGCCGCACGCGCACCCGCATCGCGTCGCATCGACGCGGGTGCGACACCTGGTTTGCCGAATCCCTGTGACTTAGGAGAAAAATAACTGAATTCAACTCGAAGTCTGCTTGAAGGTGTGGTTTGGTTCGGATCCGCCATTGCCGTTTATATAAAAATATTGTTCCAGACATTTACACAACCGTGTAAAGTGGTCAGATGGTTTGTTTGCTATGTCAAAAGCCTTAGTGGGCTGAGGTGGTCTTAAGTTCGAGTCTCAAGGGGGACCTTTTTCAAGAAAAGGTATGATAATCTACCATTCTTTAAATTATATGAGAATGCAATTGGATCTCAATAAGAAACCGAATCTGAATACAAACCGATCGGATTTTACCATGCAAAACCGAATTTGATTTGATTTCTGAATGGGATTAATTTTTTTTAGCCAATTGCATCTGTACTCCACTATTTTTAGGATTCATGGTTCTAGGCATTTTGAATTGTGTCCCAACAGTTGTCTTTGGAGGGGAAAAAACAAAACTCATAATGTCGGCTCCTCCTAAGCGGCCGCTTCTTCTTCCTTTTTCTTCAGTTGTGGTGCTAGCAATTTCAAATGTTACAGTAGGGACGTAGAATTAAAGGTGCAACACATTCATCCCCATCAACATCATCCCCACTTTTCCAAGGTATTCAATACCCAATCTTGTCGTCTATCATCTCTTTCCCTTGCTTTCACTTACTCAAATCCTTAATTATTTGTTGGTGTTGCTATTTTATGGCTTCTGGTAGGTATCTCGACGTGCAGTATGCAACATTGTGGTGTGACTCTGCACTGATGTTCCTCTTACAAAAATTGCATTGTATTTTCAATCAGTCACCTTTCTTGATTTTGGTTCCCGATCTTTGTTAATCTAAGAAACAAGGATTTATTACTTCAAAACGTAGAACAATGGAAGAGAACAGTAGAAATCACTTCAAATGGGCTAAAAAATCTCAAAATCTCAACTCCTAAAACCTTAAAATGTACATCCAATGCTAGGAAAATAAAGTAGGGTATGTTAACAAAGACTAACAACTATAAGATGCCTGGCCAAAAATGGCTAAACTTGTTCAAAAATCAAAATAAAAAACCAAATAATGTGATTTCGGTAGTATTCGGAATGTGTGATACATCATAACTATATCACACAATATGTATGATACAGTATTGTTACACCTCTTGAAAAAATCATTGTATCATAATACATTGAAATGCTTACAACATAGGTATATACTCCACAATTATGAAAAAATAGTAAGTGCCATTTCAATCTCCTAAAACCATAAAATGAGAAGAAACCATCCTCGTTAAGTAAATGGAGTACTTTCTTTGCTGCTGTTGACACACTAGTGTGAAGAATCTCACAAACAATCAAGTTTATAAAAACTTGACAAAAACATTCACTCATCAAATGCACTAAGGCACAAATATTACAAAGTGCACTAAGGCACAAATATCACAAAGTGCACTAAGGCACAAAACACACGAGAAATACCGAATATTATTGAGAGAAAAACCTCACTTGAAAGATACATTACAAAGGGAAAATAGTCCCTTATTTATAGACATGAGAGAAGGCTATAGCCGTTGGGCTACTTTCCAACGGCTCCAACCCAACGGCTGGTCAAATAGTCAATTGTTGACTATTGACTAAAAAACAAAAAATAAGACAAAAAATAAAACAAGAAATATAAAAATACATATTACAAAGTTGTATTTCATACGTATATACTTTAAATACATACACACACACATATATATATATACATACTCTTGTATTACGAAGAGTATATATATATACATATATATTCAAGTATATACGTATATATGTGACTTTCTAATAGTACCCCTCAAACTAGAAAATTGAATCTTGGTGAGCACAGTGCCTTGGTGAAAAGATTAGCACGTTGATATTCTGATGTCACATAGGGAAGATCAAGAGTCTTTTTTAAGTATTATTCACTAACGAAGTGGCATTCCATTTTTATATGCTTAGTCCTTTCATGAAACATATGATTTCGAGCAACGTATATAGAGCTCTCGTTGTCACAACGTAATCTTGTAGGGTTCTGAAGATGAACTCCTATATCTGAAATTAGTTGTTTGAGCCACACAATTTTCATGATAGTAGTCGCCATTGTTCTATCTCAACTTCTGTAGATGATAGTGACACTTTTTGTTGTTTCTTGCACTTCCATGAAATTAAGGATTCTCCTAAAAACACACAAAAATCAGTTGTTGAGCGCCTGCTATTTGAATCCCCTTCCCAATCAGCATCTGAGTTTGCAATAAGATCTAATGAGGAAGAAGAGGGTAAGAAGACTCCCTTATTTATTGTGCCTCTGATGTATTTGATAATTCTCATGACTACACCCATATGAGTTGATGTTGGAGCATGCAGAAATTGACTAGCCATATGTACAACATGAGCTATGTCAGGTCTTGTAATACTTAAATACATAAGAGATCCCATGAGCTGTTTGAAGGGAGTTGGGTTGTCCAAAGGAACTCCATCATCAACCCGCATATTTATTCCGACAATCTCTGGAGTGTCAACAACTTTGTCATCTGATAATCTTGACCGGTCAATGATATTTAAAGCAAATTTTGTTTGTGACAATATATATCTTCTGTTAGAATATGATACTTCTATCCCAAGAAAATATGTTAGGAACCCAAGATCAATCATTTCAAAAGAGTTTTTCAAAAATTGTTTTACTTTTTTAATTCTTTCTTTGTCACTTCCTGTAATCAACATGTCATCAACATATAAAAGTAAAATTATAATACCTGCAGAAGAGTTCTTAATAAATAATAACATGGTTTGAAACCATATCTTGTAATAACATTGTTGGATGTGTCAAACCAAACTTTAGGTGCTTGTTTGAGTCCATACAATGGCTTTTTTAATTTAAGCACTTTACCTGTAGGAACTATCAATCCAGGTGGAACATCCATGTATACTTTCTCATTGAGATTGCCATTTAAAAGACATTTTTAACATCCATTTTAAATATATTTTATTTTTTAATAGCTACAATAGCTACAACAATTCGAACAGTTGTCATCCTGGCAACAGGAGCAAAGGTTTCTTCGTAATCTACTCCATATTCTTGAGAATAACCTTTGGCAACTAACCTGACTTTATGTCTTTCCAAGGATCCATGACTTTTTTTTTTTGACTTTGAAAACCCATCTACAACCTAGCTGATCAACTTTCTCCAAGAATCCGGCCTGTAGTAGCTGATCAAGAGCAAATCAAGCCAAATTTGGTGAAGCCTAGATGTGAGGTCTAATTGCTGCAGATCTCATAAAAAAGAGAAGCTGATGTGGATTAAAGATGATCTTAAGCAGATTGAACAAGAGAAAGTGGAGATCTATATCATCATCATTAAGCCTTGTCTCAACTATATGGGTGAAGGGGTGCAACATAAGGACTTTTTCAAGAGGTCACCCATCCTAGTACTATTCTTGTTCAAGCATGCTTAATGTCGAAGTTCTGATATAATTCAGTGCATTAGTGCTGGTATCATCCTACCCAAGTGAAGATCTACATCAAGATCGCTAAGATTTTTGGCTTCATTGTAACAGGAGGGTTCAAAATATGAATGAATAGCTATAAGACATGCTCTATGTTTAGGAGAGAATGAGTCATAAGAAACAAATCTATTTGAAATTCTTGAGGTTCGTTTAAATCTACGAATGATGATTTGTTCAGAGGGAATTTCCAATGCTTCATGATTATCTTGATTTACACTTTCACTCGATATATTTCTATTTCTTCTAGTGTATACTATTGGTTCAACTGTTGTTCTATTCTCAATAGAGGGTTCTATATAAGTATCTTCATCATTAGAGAGTAGTTTAAATAAGAAGGAATAGTTAGATTGGTATTTGAATTTTTTTTCAAAAGGAATTTCATTGGATAAAGTTTTTGAAGGCATCCTATTTATGAGATATACTGAGATTAAGGCAACTTCAACCCAAAGATTTTTAGGAACATTCTTAGCAATAAATAGTGTCCTTGTATTTTCCATAATGTCTATATTTTCTTTCTGAAATCCTGTTTTGTTGTGGAGTTCTAGGACACGATCTTTAATGCAAAATTTCTTCATTTTCTAAGAATCGTTTAAAATCATTTGACAAATATTCTCTTCTAGAGTCAGTTCTTAGGATTTTGATCTTGCTTTTAAATTGATTTTTAATCATGTTATGAAAAGTTTTGAAGGTTGCAAATACATCAGATTTAAACTTAAGAAAATAAATCCAATAATATCTAGTGAAATCATCGACAAACACAATATAGTAGGAGAATCCTCCTTTAGAAATCACAGGAGCAGGACCTTACACATCCGAATGAACCAACTCAAAAGGCATGGAGGAGTAAAAAGTTCTGTCCATAAGGCAAAGATGTCATTTTTTCAAGTAAACATTCCTTACATTCAAAATTATCTTTGCAAAGATCCTTAGTAATAGGTACAAAATTCAATTTCCTTATATTTGGATGCCCAAGTCTATGGTGCCAAACTTTTATATATTTTGTTTGGGCAATATTATAAAATGATTCCTTTGGAATACAAAGGAAGTTCATATAATAAATATCTCCTTGCCTAGAACCTTTCCCAATCAATTTTTCGGACTGACAATCCTGCACCCAACATTTATTTGATGAGAATATGACATCACATCCATGATCCGAGATTTGAGAAACTGAAAGTAAATTAAGATATAGTTTTGGTGTAAGTCTTACTTTTGGAATATAAAACTTGTGTTTTGTCAAATCATTTTTAAAAATCCCAACACCTTTTATTTCTAAGGAAGTTTCATCGGCAGTGGAAACAAAAGATGCATTTGAGTTAGGTTGACGCTCGGATAAAATAGACTTGTGCGGGATCATATGAAATGAAGCTCTTGAATCTAGAAGCCAAGAGCACACACTAGGGGTTGAAGAGGATGCAATGACCGCTCCTGATGTAGATTCTTTAAGCAATGGTTGTAATGCCTCTGTTAATTGGTTTAATGATTTGATGAGATCTTTGAGGTTTAGAGTATTCTCTTCTTGTTTTGACGGAGCCGCAACAACATTTTTTTCTTGAGGTCTATAGTCATTCTTGAATCTAGGACATTGAGGTCTAATGTGACTGGACTCATGACAATTATGACAAATAATTTTTGACTCTCCTCTATTCTTATTAAAATGAGGAGGTCTATATGGTTTGATATAATGTCCTGGTTTGGAGGCGACAAGCGCATAATCATCTTCTTGACTATTTCTAGAAGTAGCAAGAACAATATCACTCTTACTCATGTTTAGCCTAGTCTCTTCTCCACTAAGTTTAGTGAGAATCTCATGAATAGGAGGAGGCAATGAGGATGATAGCAAAGAAACCCTAGTTTGTTCAAACTCGGGTCTCAATCCATAAAGAAAAACAAAGAGTCTATCTTCTTCAACTTGAGCTCTCCGCATCTCAATAGACTTACCTTCCCATTTGGGTTCAAATTGAGCAAGTTGAGTCCAAATATATGATAACTCCATAAAATAATCTCTAACATTCTTATCTCCTTGTTTAATATTTTTAGCCTTTTTTTTGGAGATAATACTTATGGGCCATATTTTTTTCGGTAAACATACCTTTAAGTTACTCCCATGCTTTGCTTGCCTTTTTGTAACACAAGAGATTTGAGGCAATTTTTTGTTTCGACTCCACTTAACATCCATGAAAGAATCTTGGCATTTTTCATGTCCCATTCATCTAATTTTTTGTAATATTCTTCAATTGCTTTGTCTTTTTCTTCGAAACTTGTCTCGACACCATTTTTACATATTATAATTTTAGGAGTGAGTTCAAGAATAGTACCTCTCACGGATCCCCACAACCCTTGACCGTTTATGAATGTCTCCAAGTGTCCGACCCAAATGATGTAATTGCTTCCATCAAGCTTGAATGGTGGAATAAAATTGGAGTTGCTTGAATTGTGTGGGAAGAATTCACCCATGATGAAAAGGAGAAGAAGAGAACCACAACCATGAAAGAATTACTAACACGCTTCACAAGGCAGCCCACCAATGCATGCTTTACGAGGCAGCCTTTACGAGTGAGTATAAATCAAGCTCTAATACCATGTGAAGAATCTCACAAACAATCAAGTTTATAAAAACTTGACAAAAACATTCACTCATCAAATGCACTAAGGCACAAAACACATGAGAAATACCTAATATTATTGAGAGAAAAACCTCACTTGAAAGATACATTACAAAGGGAAAATAGTCCCTTATTTATAGACATGAGAGAAGGCTATAGCCGTTGGGAACAACCCAACGGCTGGTCAAATAGTCAAATGTTGATTATTGACTTTGACTAAAAAACAAAAAAGACAAAATAAAATAAGAAATATAAAAATACATATTACAAAGTTGTATTTCATATGTATATACTTTAAATATATATTTATATATACATATACATACTTTTGTATTACGAAGAGTATATATATATATATATACATATATATTCAAGTATATACATATATATGTGACTTTCTAACAACTAGAACATATAGCATAGGAATGTTGGGGAACCGATTGATTGGATAAAACATACTAGCTTTGTGCTTCTTTTAGCTTTGTATGTCATCTCCCTTTACGTATGAAAATTCTAACCTCTGCTTTGGCCATATAGTGGTAATCATGCTGCAGCAGTGTCTTTGGCAGCAAAGTTACGAGGGATCCCTGCATATATTGTTATACCTCAAAATGCTCCAAGGTGTAAGGTTGAGAATGTCAAACGCTATGGTGGGCATGTCATATGGAGTGAGGCCACTCTTCAGTCAAGGATGGCAGTTGCTGCCAAAGTGCAGGATGAAACTGGTGCTGTTCTAGTGCATCCCTTCAATGATGGACATGTCATCAGGTGATTATTTTGTTTTGGTCATTGTCGGTGTAAAAGAAAAAGTAAAAATAAATAATACTAAAGATGTATCAGTGCTTTTTTACTCTATTATATAAAACATCACCAAGAAACTGGTTCAGATCCACATCTAAGACATATTAGGTGGCAGTTTTTCATTTGTCCCCCTACTAACTACATTCAAACATGCATACATAGTCTCTCTCTCTCTCTCTCTTTCTGTGTGTGTGTGTGTGTGTAAAAAGACCAACTTTGCTGAAACTGCCCACTTTGCATGTTTGCCCCTTCATTTTAACTGTTTAGTAGCTTACCCCTTCTCTATCTCTCTCATGGTAAATTATCTAAAGTGACAGCTCCTAATTTTTACATTTTATTTTTCTGAGCTAAAATGAGGAATCTGTTAACAAATTTGAGCAGCTGGAGAAAGAAAGTATGACAAAGAGAAGTCCATGAAGTTTTAAAAATAAAAAAGGTAAAAATTGTGGAAAATAGACATTGAGCAAGTTTCAATCATTTCGAACAATTAAATTTACTTTATTTTTAGTCCAACATCATTGTATTTAAATGTGGTATTTTAATGATATTTCACTTTGTTTTGGAGTTAACTTCATTCCATTCCAGTAGGTTAGTGTTGGTTGTGTGGAATGAAGTTACCTAATCTATTCTAACTTGGAGAGAGAGAGAGAGAGAGAGAGAGAGAGAGAGAGAGAGAGAGAGAGAGAGAGAGAGAGAGAGAGAGAGAGAGAGACTTCATTTGCTAGAATAAAATAGACCACATATAAGGGTCAACCTCCCTTTCTAACTTCCTATTTGAAGCTGAATTTAAAATGGCCCTCTAACTTTGACTTACTGCAACAACATTTCATGAAAGTACAAGAATGCCCTTATCAATGATGAAACCTTGTGAGGGCATCACAAAAAAATAGTAATACATTGATATTACATGTCAATACTCCCCCTCAAACTTGAGATGATTCAAGGGACATCATCCTAAGTTTGGAGAAAAATGTTCTAAAGTGAGGAGCAAGACTCTTAGTGAAAGCATCGACAACTGTTCCTTTAAAGCACACATTCTCAAGTGGAATTATTCCACTCTTTATAAAGATATAATCTATGTTAATGTGTTTTGTCCCCTCATGAAGTTCTAGATTCTTTGCAATATGAATGACACTTTTGTTTCTTATTAATCTTTTTCGCCTAAGCATCTTGCATTATTGGCTTTAATTCACTCTTATGTTGAGCCTAACTCTTAGAAGCTGCTTCTAGAGAGAAGTGACAACATGCAATGGCAGAAGAGCTAAATGCACTAGAGAGAATGCACACTTGGAATCTTGTGAAGCTTCCATCCGGAAAGAATTTTGTGAGGCTTAAATCACTCTATAAGGTAAAAACTAAGGCAGATGGGTTGATTGAGAGATACAAGGCGAGATTAGTGATGAAGGGTTATAGTCGGTATTCGAGATTGATTTTGCTAAGATGTTTGCTTTTGTTGCACATATGATCACTATAAGGACTCTGCTAGTTGTTGCTGCCATAAGATAGTGGAACTTGCAGCAATTGGATGTGAAAAATGCTTTCTTGATTGGTGATTTGGAGGAGGAGATATACATGGAGCTACCTAAGGTTACACTAATTGAGAGGAGAGCCTTATATGGGCTTAAACCAACATCAAGAGCTTGGTTTGAAAAGTTTAGTTCGGCAATTGAGTCACTTGGTTTTGAGAAGAGTTATCACGATCCTGCTCTCTTTGTTTCATCTCCTTCTAAGGGGAGATATGCGTTGCTTCTATATATCGATAATATAATCATCATAGGTGATGATTTGCAACATAGTTGTCAAGCCCGACAACGACTCGGAAATTACTCGAGTCAACTCGAATCAGACCCCAAATGGGTCACCGATTTAGGTTACTGATCCTAATGCCTATTATAAACTTTATGATTTTAATGCACAATTCTTATACAAAGGCACTTGTTATGAAGACTCTAATAGTGTTCACTGAAAAATGTTAATGGTCATGTTAGTTATATGTTTTTGCATCTTAACTGTTGACATATTTCAACTTGAAGTTTAGTTATTTTCATGTCTTATTCATGTGCTTACACTATAAAATATAGTCCTAACTCATCCGAGTCACTGAGTCAACCCGCTGACTTGTGAGTCAAGGGTTGGGCGATCCGAGCCCGAGTCATGAGTTTGCCAACTATGATTTGCAGAAGATAGAAGATGTCAAAAGGAGATTGACTAACATATTTGAGATGAACTTGTGAAAGTTGACATATTTTTTAGGTCTAAAAGTTAACATATTCAAAAAGGAGAATTTACTTGTCACAACGTAAGTATGGAAATGATTTAGTTGTTAAGGCTAGGCTAACAAAGGACTCCAAGAAAGTTGGTTCTCCTATGGAAGCAAATGTAAAGTTTAGGGCCACATACAAAGTTGAGCTTGAGGATCCAATTGTATGCAAACAATTGGTTGGGAGTTTGATATATTTGGCGATACCTAGGCCTTATATCACTTATGTAGTTCATGTGGTTAGCCAGTTCATGAACTCTCCTAGATCAGTTCATCTTATTGTTATTCTAATGATTATTAGATATGTGAGAGATACCATGCATCATGAGATGTTTTTCTTATCGTCCTCCACTACAGATCTTAGAACCTTTTGTGATGTAGATTTTGGGTTATTTACATGTGATTGACTCTCTACTACATGATTTTGTCTTTTTTGGAAGCTCTTTAATATTGAGGAAGAGCAAAATGCAATAGCAAGTTGCATTATCCACTACAATGGCATAGTACAAGGCCATGGCTTAAGTTACAACTGAGATGATACATATTAAATGGCTACTGGGAGAGCTAGGTGTTTCAGATTGTGGAAGAACCTCCTTTTATTGTGACAATATAAGTGCTATTTACAAAGTATCCAGAGTTTAATGAGAGAACAAAGTCATTGAGATATATTGTCACTTTTTAAGGAGAGTATAAGAGGATGCGATTATATTTTTGGTGCATTTGAGCTCATAAGAGCTGTTGGGAATAAATTAAATTTGAACAATGTTTCTAGAATTATTGAGCATGTACAAGCTTCTAAGAGTCTTCTAGAATTATTGAGTATGTACAAGTTTTTAAGAATCTTCTAGAATTATTGAGTATGTACAAGTTTTTAAGGGTCTTCTAGAGTTATTTAGTAGGTACTAGTTTCTAAGAGTCTTTTGGAGTCTTAATACATCTAGAAAGGTCTTACTAGTGCTATAAAAGCCTAGTCTAAGAGTCATTGTATGAATCTAAGTGTGAAGATCCTTTTTGAGTAAAAGTATTAGAAGTCATTCTCCATCATCGTTCTCCACTTTTTCTCTCCATTCTATATTTTATTCTCTTCAAATTGGTATCAGAGCTTTGTTCGATTAAAATGAACAACTCTATTCCTCTTCCTTTCGTCCCTCAATTAGCCAAAGAAAATTACGGCAATTGGAGTATCCAAATGAAAGCTATTTTTGGATCTCAAGAATTGTGGGAGATAGTCGAAAAATGCTATGTTGAAGTTGAAAATGAAGAAGAAATGCCACAGGCTCAAAGAGAGAGTCTAAAAGCGTCGAGAAAGAAAGATAAGAGAGCCCTTATGGTAATCTACCAAGGAGTAACCTCAAATGAAGTCGCTTTTGAGAAGATTGTGTGTGCTACTTCCTCAAAGCAAGCATGAGAGATTTTGGAAAGTTCATTTAAAGGAGGTGAAAAGGTAAAAAGGGTCCGTTTGCAAACTCTTCTAGGAGAGTTTGAAGGTTTACATAAAACAGAGTCAGAATCAGTTTCTAATTATTGTTCACGAGTATTGTCTATAGTTAATTAATTAAAAAGAAATGGTGAAACTATGGATGATGTTCGTGTCATTGAGAAAATTCTTCATTCTTTGGATTCAAAATTTGATGACATTGTGGTAGCCATTGAAGAATCAAAGGACTTAAATACCATGATCATTGATGAACTTACGGTCTCGTTGCAAGCTCATGAAGAAAGGCTAATAAAAAAGTAGTTTTGTATCAAGCACTGTAGTCGAAATTGTCTCTAAATAAAAAGAAAAATTTCAAAAATCAAAGAGGTCAAGGACGTGGTCGTAAAAGAAGTGAAAGCTTTAGAGGAAGAGGCTCATATGCTCATGGAAGAGGCGATTATTCAAGCAAGGAGAATGACTTGAATCAAAATCAAAATTTCAAAGGCTCGCAAAGAAGAAGAGGTCGTGGAAATCAAAGAAGGAGAGGTTGTAACTATTTGAATGCTATAATTGCCACAAACCTGGTCATATGGCAAATGAATGCTGGTACAAGGTGGAAGAAAGGCATGCTGCTCGTTTGGTGTATGAAAACAAAAACTAAGAGCAAAATCATGACACTTTGTTGCTTGTGTCTCATGGTGGAGATCTTGATGATGCCTGATACATAGACAGTGGTGCTAGCAAGCATATGACAGGTAACAAAAATTTATTTTCTAAGTTGTTTGAATCTAATTATGGTGAAGTTGAAAGTAGGAGATGGAAAGACTTACAAAGTTAGTGGTGTTGGTGAAATAGAGTTCAAAACAAAATCAGAAAAAATGGAGAAAATGTCTAAAGTTTATTTCGTTCCTGGTTTGAAAAATAATTTGCTCAGTGTGGGGCATCTTTTGAAGAAGAGATGCAACATTCATTTCCATGACATGACTTGCTACTTGTCAAGGAAAAAGCAAGTTATTGCAAGGGTTGAAATTGCTTCAAATAAATTTTTTTCACTCACTCTTTAAAATAAAAATATGTCTTGTTTTACTAGTATTGATAATGGAGTTTCTAAGCTATGGCAGTATTGATAATGGAGTTTCTAAGCTATGGCATGATAGATATGGATACTTGAATTATAGAAATTTGAAGCTTCTCTCAAAGAAGATGATGGTCAAAGGCTTGCCTCAAATTGATCATCTTGATGAAGTTTGTGAAGCATGCCAACTCGGAAAGCATCACAAAATTCATTTCCTCCTCAATCATCATGGCGTGTAACAAGACCTTTGGAGCTTATTCATTCAGATCTTTGTGGTCCGATGACAGTGACATCTTTGGGAGGTAATCGTTATTTTATCTCTCTCATTGATGATTACTCACCAAAAGTTTGGGTGTATTGTGTCAAAGAAAAATCTGAAGCTTTTCAGAAATTCAAAGACTTTAAGGCGGAAGTTGAAACATTTACTGGGCTGAAAATCAATACTTTGCGGACTGACCGCGGAGGTGAATATTTTTCAAATGAGCTTGAAAAATATTGCAAGGACAATGGTATTCGGTATGAAATGACGGTCCGACATACACCACAACAAAATGGTGTGTGTGAAAGAAAGAATCAGATAATTATGGAGATGGCCAGATGCACTCTTAAGAAGAAGAAGTTGTCAAGAAGATTTTGGGCAAAAGCTGTTTCTTGTGCAGTTTATCTTATTAACAGATCACCAACAAGAAGCTTGAAAAATTGTACACCACATGAAGCACGGTATGGTTCAAAGCCTAGTGTTCACCATCTTAAGGTATTCGGGAGCGTGGCTTATGCTCATGTTCTAGATGCTATGAGAAACAAGTTGGATGATAAATCAGAGAAGTGTATTTTCATAGGCTACAATGAAAGAAGCAAGGCTTACAAGTTGTACAACCCGATGACAAAGAAGATTGTGATCAGTCGAGATGTTCGATTTGATGAAAAATTCATATTTGAAGACTTAGAGGTTGAAAAAGAAAATTTTCCTATCTTTCCTTTTGAGATTGAAGAAGAAAAGAATGATCCAGCATTTGAAAATAATGAAAATTGTGCCCAAGCAAGAAATTCTTTTGCTTCCCCAAGTTCTTTATAGAGCAGCCCTATAAGAAAAATGAGAAGCATCCAAGAATTATATATCACAGAAGAAGTTAGTCAGAATGATGCCATATTTTTTGCCTTCTTTGCAGGTGAAGATCCAATTTCTTTTGATGATGCATGTCAAAAAGAAAAATGGAGGACAACCATGAAAGAAGAAATTGGTTCAATTGAAAACAATGATACATGGGAGCTTATAGATTTACCACCATACAAAAGTTCTATTGGAGTAAAGTGGGTGTACAAGACAAAGATGAATCCAGATGGGTCTATCAACAAGCACAAGGCAAGGCTGGTAGCAAAAGGGTACAAGCAAAAAGGAGAAGATTTTACAAAGGTATTTGCTTCTGTTTCAAGACTTGAGACTGTTCGTTTAATTATTTCTATTGCTACTCAGAATAATTGGAAGCTTTTTCAAATGGACGTATGAATGGTGTTCTTAATGAAGAAGTCTATATTGACCAACCACCTGGGTTTGTCAAGGAAGGAGAAGAGAAGAAAGTGTACAAGTTGAAGAAAGCTTTGTACGGGTTGAAACAATCACCCAGAGCATGGTATAGCCGCATCAATTCATATTTTGAAAAATGTGGATTTCAGAAATGTCCATATGAGCATACTCTCTACATCAAAGTCAATTCGGAAGGAAGATTTATTGTTGTATGTCTTTATGTTGATGATCTAATTTTCACTGGGAATGATGTGCATATGTTGAATGAGTTCAAGAACTCAATGATGGCAGAGTTTGAGATGACAGATTTGGGTGAATTGCATCATTTTCTTGGTATTGAAGTTTATCAAACCAAGAAAGGAATTTTTATTTCGCAGGAGAGCTATGCAAAAGAGATCTTGAAGAAGTTCAAGATGGAGAATGTTAATCCAGTTTCGACTCCATGCATTTCAGGTTTGAAGCTATCTAAAGAAGGTGAAGGAAAACTTGTCAATTCCACTATGTTCAGAAGTTTGGTTGGAAATCTAATGTATCTCACATCCACAAGGCCTGACATTATGTATGTTGTCAGTTTGGTGAGTAGATTCATGGAGAAGCCATATTCAAATCATTGGGAAGCTGCAAAAAGAATTCTAAGATATGTGAAAGGAACTATCAATTATGGAATTCTTTATGAAACTAATGTTGCAGTCAACCTTATTGGTTATACTGATAGTGACTTAGTAGGGAGTGTTGATGATAGCAGAAGTATTTCAGGTTATGTATTTAATCTTGGAAGTAGAGCAATTTCGTGGAGCTCAAAGAAACAACCAATTGTTGCGCTTTCTACTACGGAAGCAAAATATATTGCTGCATCTTTTGCAGGTTGTTAGTTAATCTGGTTGCGTAGAATTTTGGAGAGTTTGAAGCAGAAGCAAAATAAGCCAACAACTCTTTTGTGACAACAACTCAACTATCTCAGTTGCGAAAGATCCAGTTCTTCATGGAAGGATGAAACACATTTAGATTTGGTATCATTTTCTGAAGAAACTTGTGAATGAAGGTGATGTTCATGTGGAGTACTGCAGAACGGAAGATCAGATGGCAGATATTTTCACGAAGCCACTAAGTGGACAAGTCTTCAAGAGAAATGCAGAAAGATTGGGCGTAAGGAGCAAGTTTAATTTAGAAAAGGCATTGTTGAGAATAAATTAAACTTGAACAATGTTTCTAGAATTATTGAGCATGTACAAGCTTCTAAGAGTCTTCTAGAATTATTGAGTATGTACAAGTTTCTAAGAGTCTTCTAGAATTATTGAGTATGTACAAGTTTCTAAGAGTTTTCTAGAATTATTAAGTAGGTACTAGTTTCTAAGAGTCTTTTGGAGTCTCAATACATCTAGAAAGGTCTTACTAGTACTATAAAAGCCTAGTCTAAGAGTCATTGTATGAATCCAAGTGTGAAGAGCCTTTTTGAGTAAAAGTACTAGAAGTCATTCTCCATAGTCATTCTCCACTTTTTCTCTCCATTCTATATTTTATTCTCTTCAAGAGCTAGTTGCTGACATGTTTATTGAGAGCCTTGCACCATTGCATTTTTCAGTCATTCCTTTGCAAACTTGGGATGATTTTTCTTGCATCATCCGAAGTTTGAGGGGAGTGTTGAAAGTATATGTTTTACCATTTTGTGTGCTACCCCTTTCCTTATGTATATATCATTATTTATAGGGGTATTCTTGTATTTTTTTCATGGCTTGTCAGTAATATGACAGATTATGCAAAAAAATTTACTCTTATGGCACAAATGACATCCATTGGAACCTTGCTTGTGATTGCTCTTAAGTCTCAGAGTTTCTAGCAATTGGATGTAAAAAATGCTTTCTTGAATGCAGATTTGGATGAAGTATAGATAGAGCTATTACAAGAATATTTGGATCTTGAAGGAAGAGTGCAAATTAAAGATAGTTGTGCATGGTATCAAGTAAGCTCCACAAGTCTGGTTTAATAAGTTTAGTTCTACTGTCAAGTCATTGAGTTTTGGGCACAGTGACCATGATCCAACTTTGTTTGTATCATCATCAAGTCAAAAAAAATGCATACTTCTTTTGTATATAGATGATATAATTGTAATAGGCGATGATATACACTTAAAGACTCTGAAAGGAAGTTAGCCAAAATATTTGAGATGAAAGATTTCGACATTCTAAAGTACTTCTTGGATCTTGAGGTGACATACTTAAGATGAAGAAGTTACCTGACTTAGCATAAACATGGGGCCGAATTGATATTTAAAGTAAGGATGACTGATAATATTAAAAAAGTGGATTCTCTTAGTGTAATGACCCCAATTGACCCTAAAAATATTGTGTTTTTTTTAAATAATTGTGAAAACTCTCCCGAGGATTCGGGGCACATCACAAATTTAATATTACCAAACCACAAACCATTCCATGCATTGAATCAATCTTGAAGTAATAAATCAAACTTAAATAATCAATCAAAAAGTCAAATAGTCTAAGAACATAAGAGTTGACTATATTAAAATCGAGCCATCTGTCAGAACTCAGACATCAGTCACAAGTCTTGTAGACTCCATCTAGCCAGTCCAAGACATCACTGAGCATCTGTGCCTGTAAAACAGTTTTAAGAAAACGGGTAAGAACCGAAGTAAATAATCATGTACATGGGTCGGCCAGGCCTGTATAAATACAGATATAGCATGTTGGCTGGGTCGGCCAGACCAAAAATAAATATGTACCAACATGTACAACATGTTGGCTGATTCATGTACATGATCAAAATCATGTACATGGGTTGGCTAGACCAAAAAGAAATCATGTAACAACATGTACAACATGTTGGTACACGTTTATTTTGGTTTGGTTGACCTAACCAACATGCTATATATGTATTTATTGTGAAAGGGCTTTATTGTAAAAGGCCCGTAGAGTCATTGGGGAGTGCTCTAAGAGCCTTCTTGTGGCCTATTTAAAGAGGAATTTTGCCTCTTTTATGCTTGTCTCAAGCATTTTCAATAGAAATTACTTTTATATTTTGTGTGTTCTCTCTCTTATACTCTTGGTGAGTTGGTTATGCTAGCCCTTGTGGCTTATTGTATTTTGCCCATTATAGGCTTTTGTGTTTCTGCACTCTTTGTAGCCATTAGTGTCATTGTACTCTTGCACATTTGGTTTCATTACATAAACCTCCTCACTTTGAGAGAAAATATAATGGAGGGAGGAAGATTATTTGTCATTTTTATAATGAATCAAGGCATATGAAACCAAAATGCCCAAAACTTAAAAGAAAGGTGGCCACAGTGAGTGAAGAACCTCTAAAGCGAGAGGAGTCAAGGGAGGCAACCTCAACGACTTGACGATGGCTCAAATTGCGGAGACCGTGTCACAATATCTTAAAGCCACTCCATCCATATCCGGTGCCACCGTATCTTTATCTTCTCCTCTGGGTAAGACTTCTTGAATTTTAGACTCGAGAGCTTCTTTTCATATGACTCTCAATGAATCCTTACTTTTCGATTACACCAATTCATATTTTTCATGTGTTACTACCGATAGAACTTCTTTAAATGTGAAAAGTATAGGAAGTTTGACAATTTTTCAAATGATTCGAACAACTTCTTTGTTCCAAATTTAAGAGTTATTCCAAAACTTAATTTAAACATTCTTTTTGGTTTCTCAAATTTTTGATTATGGGTCTAAGGTCTTCTTCTCATGTAAGGCTTGTTGGGTGCATGATCTTCAGTCAGGGAAGCTGATTGAGCAACACCGTAGGAGATGAGACCTTTACTATATGAATTTTTTGTGTCTCCGTAAAAAATCTTTTTGTAATTATGCTAAAAAAATTGACCTTGATCATTGGCATAGACGATTAGGACACCCAAGTATATCAACATTATATATTTTTCTAGTTTTGAAAAAATCTTCTAAGAAAAAAGACTTTGTATGTAATGATTGTATACTTGAAAAAATGAATGTTACCTTTTGGATCTAGAACCTTTTTATCTAATGGAAATTTTGAATTGGTGCATTCAGATGTATAGGGACCCACTCTCATTATGTCAAAAGGTGGATTTTCATATTATGTTACATTTATAGATGATTTTAGTATGTATTTACTTTCTTAGATTCAAATCCAAAGTTTTTTTGTGTTTTAAAGATTTTCATAATCTTGTTAAAAATTAATTTGATACAAACATTAAGATCTTCCTCTTCGATTAGGGGGAGAATTTCTCTCAAATGAATTTCAAACTTAGCTAAAAACCCAAGTTTTTTAAACCAAAAATCATGTCCTAGGACCCTTCAATAAAATGGAATTGCCAAAAGAAATCGTCTTATTATTGAAACTACTAGGACTTATTTTAAAAGTTCTAAAAGGATTTTGGGCCAAAGCCACGCTTACCGCGATTTATTTAATAAATAGAATGCCTTTTCAAATTTAGAAAATAAGTTTTCAATTAAAAAACTTTGCAAGACTACTCTAGATTGGAAACAATTGAGGGTTTTTTAATGTAAATGTTTGTGCTTATTGAAAAACTTGACAAACTCTACCCCAAAGATATGAATATGTTTTTCTTCGATATACTGATAAAAAAAAAGGCTATATGTGCTATGATTTGAAAAATGATAAACTTTGTGTCTAGGAATGTCACTTTTCTTAAAAAAGAAAAGGGATTTGATCTTGATGAACCTAAGGAAGAATCAGAGTATGTTTTTTTGTTTGATTTATTGCCTAAGTATATTGTTGAGAATAATGATTGTGAGAATGTTGATAATGATATTGATGATAATATTGAACAAAGTAATGACCTAAATGTTGGTAGTGAACCCACGTGCGATCCTATATAATACTCTAGAGGTGGTAATAGGGAACATCCATGTGCACTTGAAAAATATAATCAACCATATGAAATACAGGAGCCTAGTCTTAGAAGATTTGAACATATATCTAGACCTCCAAGGAGGTTTCTATCATATGAATCATTTTCTCCCAGTTATAGGGCATGTCTTTTAGTTATTCATTCACATCATGAGTCATCCAACTATAGAGAAGCTAAAGACATAAAATAATGGGTTGATGCTATGAACTTAGAATTAGATGCATTCCATAAGGCCAACACTTAGAAAATTCAACATCTACCTAAGGATAAAAAGACAATAGGATGTAGATGGATTTTTAAATTCAAAACAAAGAGTGATCGATCTTTAGAAAGATGCAAAGCTAGGTTGGTTGCAAAAGGATATTCTCAGGAATATGAAATAGATTATGAGGAGACTTTTGCTCCAGTAGCTCGTATGACTATTGTTAGGGCTTTATTGTTATAACATTTATTAGAAATTGGCCTATATATCAATTAGATGTTAAAAATGCTTTTTAAATAAAGAAGTCTACATAGATCCTCCTCTTGGTCTAAGTGTTGAAAAATGTATGGTTCTCCGCTTTCGAAAGGCTTTATATGGGATTAAACAAGCTCCTAAAGCCTTGTATGATAGGTTCAGTAAAGCTATGCTTGATCTTGGATTCAAATCATGTTATAATGACATTACTCTCTTTGTAAGATCTACAGGTTTTACGCTTGGCATTTTACTCTTGTAAGTTGATGACATGATCTTCACTTGGAATGATAAATAAAGAGTTGAAGAAATTAAAATTATGCTTAAGAAAACTTTTGATATAATCGACCTTGGTTTCTTGAGGTATTTCTTAGGTACTGAAGTAGCCTACTGGCCAAGAGGATATATATATTGATACAAATGAATTTTACAGTAGGATATTGTTGCACGTTCGGGAATCACATATGAAAAGCATGTTAACACTCCTGAAGTGATTAATGCCAAAATGAGAGTTGAAGACAAAGTCTTGTTAGATGATACAACTCCTTATTAACAACTTGTTGGATCACTAACATATTTATCCATTACTATACAGAATATTACGCATGCAATGCATACTGCAAGTCAATTCCAGCATGCGCCTACTTCAGTTTACATAAGTGTTGTGTTAAGAATAGTTCAATATATTAAAAGTATCATATCTAAATAACTATTATTATCTTCTTCCTCGTTATTAAATCTTATTGCATATACTAATTCTGATTGGGGAGGAGACCCTAATAACAGACACCCAACTACTGGTTTTTATGTGTTTTTAGGTGATTCTCTTAATCCTGGAGGTGTAAGAAGCAACATAAAGTGTCGTCTTCCATAAAAGTTGAATATAGGGTGATGGCTACAACAACTACCGAGGTCGTGTGACTATGGTCTTTGCTTGCAGATATGGGAGTTGATGTCTCGGACCCTTCAAAATTGTGTTGTGATAACAAGAGTGCCATATATAGCCAACGCCAATACATTTCATGAACGAACGAACCATATCAAGATGGATTAGCATTACATTCGGGAAGAATACTTAAAGGGAACAATTGAGTTACCATATGTACCGTCCAAATTTCAGATTGCAGACTTTTTCACTAAAGCTCTTCCACTACCACAATTTTTTTTATACTTAGCAAGCTTTCGTTAATCTCACCATAAGTTTGAGGGGGAGTGTTAAAAAAAAAATATATATATATATATATATATATATATATATATATATATATATATATATATATATATCAGGGATATTTTGGTCTTTTTATATGGTGTAATAGGCACAACCCAGTAGGGGATGAATAATCTTTTATTTTTTTTTGTATTTTTTTTGTTTTTTTATTTCAGTCAATATGACTGTTGGAATGTTCCAACGGTCATAAATATAGCCGTTGGAGGTAGCCTCCCTTAATGCCCATCTCGGCTCTATAAATAGAGATCTTCTCATTATTTTAATATATGCTTTTTACAAGCATTTTGATGATTATATAAATCCTTTATTTTTATATTGTGATCCTTGTGGGATCTATGATCTTGTGTTTGTCTCCTTAGTGAAATTATATTTGATCCAATAGTGGTCTTTAGTGTGTTTGTGATCTCTTGTAGCCCTTTAGTGGCATGCATTGTGATTTTTAATCATTTCATGTCACCCACGTATTATTAGGTATGCGCGGGGTGCATGTGAGTTAAGGCTAACTCCCTAGGGGGTTGCACTAGGTAATCCCAACCGTGCACGGTGGCACGGGGCTAGGCAAGTGAATGCCTCAGCATCAATGAGTAATCATGCGTTTACTAAGAGTTAAGCTATCAACTTGAGGACCTGTAGGCTTCCAAAGCAACACACTCAGGGGTCGTGTCTTCGGCTACAAGGGTGCAGCATTGCTGCTACATTCTGGTTGGTTGATTCGGAGGGGCGTATGTATCGCCCCATCTTCGAAACTTAAACAACAATTGTTTCTGCATATTTGGGAAGAGCACTGAGGTCGTTGTGCATGGCCAATGCCCCTAAGGCTGGTCAGGTTGGGTTCACCTAGCACTGCACAAGCTTGGGAAAAATAAGACTGACAATAATGCTCTTTTAAATAATAAAAATACAAATGAGGCTATCACCCAACAATAGTGATACACTAATATTACATTTCTTAATGAGAGAGAGAGAGCATCAATAAATCAAGGGGCCAATGTTTTGCCGTTTAGTTTTTTCTTGACTACAACTTCACATTATCCTGCATATATTGTATTTTGCTGAAGATGCACTGGATTGTGTTTTCCAAGTTTAAGGTTGTTTTTTTTTTCCTTCGGTCTTTTCCTTTACAGTGGGCAGGGCACCATATCACTAGAACTCTTGGAGCAAGTACCTGATCTTGACGCCATAATTGTTCCTATCAGTGGTTTGTTCTGCAACTCTCTCTCTCTCTCTCTGAAATTTGTTCCTGGAACTTATTGTTGCCTTGAAACTAAAAGGGCAGGTGGAGGATTGATTTCTGGTGTGGCATTAGCTGCAAAGGCAATAAAACCCACAATTCGTGTTCTTGCAGCTGAGCCGTCAGGTGCTGATGATGCAGCCCAGTCAAAATTGGCAGGGAAAATTGTAACTCTGCCTGAAATCAATACTATTGCTGATGGGCTGAGAGCTCATATGGGAGATTTAACCTGGTGAGTATCTTGTGTGAATCGTATGTATTTTTCAGGAAAAGTTGTCATATCATGCAAAATGCTTTTAGAATTAATCTTTATTGTTTGCATGCTATTTTCGTGTCATTACATAAATTAAATTAATTAATGTCAAGATATTCTTCTATGGAGCGGTCTCTGCTGTCTTAATTGATGGCTTGTGTTCTATGGTTTTTGAGATGGAGTGCATGGAAGCTTGCTCCGTGTCCTGCCTACAACTATAATGTCCATATTGCACGCCATCAATAACCATTATGTGCTGCACTGCTGAGACGCTCATTTTTTGGCATTTAAATAATAATCCCCGTTCTCTGGTTATTGTTGCAATGCCTGATAATTTGCAGTCATTTCCATCTTGGTATCACATTGATACAGGCCAGTTGTGCGTGACCTAGTGGATGATGTGATCACAGTAGATGACAAGGAGATCATTGCAGCCATGAAAATGTGCTACGAAATTCTTAAAGTGGCAGTGGAGCCCAGTGGTGCAATTGGGCTTGCTGCTGTTCTGTGTCCGAAGTTCCAGGAAAATCCTGCATGGAGAAACTGTAAAAACATTGGGATCGTCCTATCAGGGGGGAATGTTGACCTGGGGCTTCTCTGGGAATCCTTTGATTCATTGCAAGTTTGAATCATTTTGGGCTTGTAGTACTGAATGCAGAAGCATTAAATTATCTGTAGCATAACACTTGAATATCATGCCTCTATTAAATTCATCTTTTCCGTGTGATAAGAAGATTTACTTTTCCAACTTGATTCCAAAACTAATAGTTTATTGAACAGATGTGAGACATACTAGATTATGAGTGGTATGTGAGTTTTGACCCCAGGGTTGGGGCGTGGGGTGGGGCTATCCCATCTTACCTTTCATTTTCTTAAATTAATTATGTAAAGGAAAAAGCACTAAGAGGTGGTAGTTACCAAATCCAGTTTTTACTGCTAATACGAAAGGTGGTAGTCTGGTAGATATTCTCACCTTTTCCAAATGCATAAACTACTTCCTCAATGTCATTCTCCCAAACGGCCACTACCAAGGTTGTTTGACCAAGTCTACTAAATGCATGAACTCCCATCTCATTTATGGGTTTCCAAACCGAGCCGTAGTCATTTAGATGAGAATTATTGTTTGCATGCTTTCGAGTCATAAATTATACAATCCCCTGTATGAAGCAGCCAAGGATTGCATTAATGTTTTTTCTACAGGACATTGCAAGGAAAAACATGAAACTCTTACAGATTAACTCACCATCTGTCCTGCTTGAAACACTCAAGAATTGTGATGAATCAATCACACTTATGAGTGCTGATTTATCAACAACATACTGATTAAACGGTTTTAAGGAAATCATTGATATGTCATTGGCTCTCTCCTGTCTCAACTGAATGATTATTTAGCCTGTGGATTGGGTGGCACCAACCAATGCTTATAAAGATAAAAAAGGAAAGATGCATAGAAATGAAATAATTTATATTTATTAGTTTGTAATATAATAAGTGGAAGAGCAGGAATCTATGGAAATAATGTGCAAAAATGAACATCACCTCGCCGTGAGAGGAAAATAAAAGAGCAACTTACCAAGAAGCCATAAGGGAAAATCGGCTATATTTGGTTTAGGAAAGAATTCATTTTTAATGGTGAGAAGAGATAGGCTAAGAAACAATAAAAGTAAAAGATTACTTATTCAGATGAAAAAATATAAAAAGAAAAGTTATGTTCAAGGAAAAAAAATAATGAGGTTCTGTTAGTTGTCAATTTTGGCAAGAGATAAGGTAAGAGTCCATAGAAGGAAATGATGTATATGTAAAAATTTGATTTTCAAGAATTGATGAGCGCCAATCTTACTTGACTTTTATAGATAATGAATATAAATTTGCCATATTAGATACTAATAGATAGATTATCTTTCAATTTAGAAAAATCACTCCCACTCTCATACATGTTAGTGGGGGCCCATAGGCCCTACACATATCGAGATTCAAGATTTATGGGGACCATGCCCCAACTATATAATGGCCAATAAGGGTTTTGATTCTCATGCAACTTCAGTTGGTAGTGAAAATCAGGGGTTCGAGTGGGGATTAGAGCGACAATGTTTTTATCCATCAAGGTATCTTTGTTGCTCCTTTTTTTCTCATTTCGTGCTCCCCAGTTTGGAGTTTGTCACCATCAATATGATCATTTCTGAGTCAATTAGTGTTACAACTTTGTTTGAGTAATATTGAACTAGAGCAGCTCTAACTGACCCTAAAAAAATGCAATTTTTTTAAACAATAAATTATTTTAAAACATTGAAAAAAAACATCCCAAAGACACCAAGGCACATTACAAATTTAATATATACAACTCAACAATCATTCTAGATATAAAATAAATCAAACTATGAATTGAAATTGAATTTATTTTAATCGAATAGTTCCTATTTAGGGTTCACATGTTTCTCAAAACAAAAACTTTTCAAAATAATCAGAATTTGGGTCATCGTATCATAACTTTCGCTCCCTCCAACAAGGTGGTCCCTCCATCACTCCGTCTCAGTATCTGAAAAAAAGTTTTAAAAATGAGATGAGAACTGAAGTTCTCATACGAGACCTTATTGAAATTCAACAGTAAGAAAATTAACATAAATTAAATCAAACATAAGTTTAAGATGACTCAACAAACATCAAATATTCAAAACAAGTTTGCAATATAAGCAGTTCAAATAAAACAACCAACAATCTTATAAATAAATGTACATTTAGGAATGCATGAATCAATGCAACATACATGAATAATCTTTTTAACTTTAATTGTTTTGCATGCATGTACCTACTTAATGCATACAATTAAGTTTTCACTTATATAAAATGCGCAGATACTCAAAATGGGTCAAATTCTCAAGGTTCAAAGCAGTTTTCAGTGTTATCTTAATGTATAATTTATATTTCATTAACTAAGTTCTACACATATTTCTCAACTGACATTAGTACTCATCACCATCCATTAAAATATTAAGAATCATCACCTGATGTCAGGATGACAAAAAAATCAACATCTATTGACGACACTTTCTCGGTATATCAATAACTGCAGTTGAATCTAACAAAACCACCACTAGGCAAAGTGGCAAGGGTTTTCTACATCAATGGTTGGGAACAAGAACCACACATTGGGTTTTTAGAGAAAAATAATGCATAAGGCATTTAGTATCCTTATGGTTCCCCATGACTACCATCCAAGGTTCCCACCCTTTCGAAAGGTGATCAAAGAAGAAAAAATATTACACTGCTTTATTTTTTTTATCATTCTTAATAAAGTTAGAGTTCTTTACACAAGAACAATTATGCAAATCAACATGCAATAACAAATTCGAGTCTTTACCCTGTCAATTTCAACAATATAATTAATTCAAAAGCAATACAAGATAGTTTTGTAATATATTAAAAACTTATTATTTTATGAGCAACACATGTTCTTGGCCTCCAAAGACCCATTTATGGTTCACATATAACCACTTCACAATTCAATGTAATTTAAATGACATTGCAAGCTTTTCAGTGAACAACAATTACACATAAATATTCAAATTTATGTTCACGGTACAATATCAATGCATATTTATAGCAGAATAAATGAATTTACATTGAAACAAGCAATTCAGCTTGACCATGCCAACAGGAAATCTAAAACTTTTATGACCCTTTCAATTCAACATTTATTAACTACAGATTTGTAACACCATCCAAAACTGATCATATTTCCCAGTTTCAATAGAAATTCGATTTTTACAATGCATATCGAACTTAATTCACAAGAATCGGATGTACATAAGAAAAACAAATGTTGAAATGAGTTAATAGCTAGTTTGGAAATCATTTTATTCATTCACTACAGCTCAGATTTTATTTAAGTAAAAACCTAGATTTATAGGTTTTAATAACACTAAGATGGTTTTTAGTTAGATTCAGATTTAAGTCACGCCTAAGTCGAAGATTTAAATCTGCCCAGCTACATTCATATTTAAGCCACGTCCAAACAACTTAAAATTTATCCAATTATATTATGATTTAAACCGCATTAAAACCAAAAACTCAGATTCATTTAATTAGTCCAAATCTACACGTTATTTACCAAAACTCGAATCTCTTCACTTATCTTCCAGGTTTGATAAAGTTTAGACAAAATTTCAGATTTATCAAATAAAATCCCGAAGTTACACTTAAGCAGAATTAAAGGCTAAACATTATAATGCATTTCCAACTTAACCGTTATTTAAAGCCCTGATTTAGCTTAAGCCAAAAGTACAGGTTTAAATCAATTAAAATCCCATAGTTTTTACAACAAAAATTGCAGATTATTCACCCGAGACTACAAACTCGAATCTATAAGCTTGAAACTAACCGACAAAAAGTTAGATTTAATAACCTTAAGACTAACCGACATCAACTCAACTTTACTGTGAATTAAAATTTAATCTAAACACATCTTATAATAAAAAAGTTCAGGGCCAGCGTGAAGAACAGAAAGTAAGTTTAACATGATATAACTAGCCAGAATGTACGCGCATCCAAAAATCAAGATCAAGACATTCTTTGCCCTATGCACAGTAAAAAAAAAAAATTTAACCAAACAACAAGTATCATGCTTGAAAAATATACTCAGTTTAAGCAAGTATATTCAGATCAGTATGCACAGTTAATAAAAGAAACTAAACAACATGCTTAATTATTTAAACCTAATATGAATGCCATAAAAAAAAACTGATTTCTTGACTATTTTCAAAACTTATCGTGGAGTCTAAAACCATGCAGATTTTGATGGTTTTAAAACAAACGTGAATGCTTACAGCTACACAGCTTCCTTTTGATGGTTTTAAAACCCAAAGTGAGAACAAGTGAAAAATCGGTTTCTTTAAGGCTTTTAAAAAAAACTAGCATGATTATTGATCTTGCATCAACCAAAGACACAAATTTTGCATCATCTAAAATACAGATCTTGTATTAAACTTAAATCCAAATAAAAACCACAGATTCCAAAACTGGTTTTACATAAAAAAAAATAATACAATTTTTTTTAAATCAACACGATCTGCCCAAAAACATGTATATAAAAGAACCTAGATTTTATTTTAACTCTAAACTCATGCTTGAATCGATCTATACTAGATCCCACCAAGCTAGACGAAGAAAATCACATAAGAAAGGAAGGAAGAGATGTTGTAGAAGATCTCTTGCTCTCTCAAAATCGGTATTGAGAGAGGGCTCATATGGCTTTTTTATAGAACAAGAGGGCCGACCTCCCTTTTGTTTTGAAAATAGAAAGCCTTCTATTTTCTTATGGAAATCGGAGTCTTTCTAGACCAAGACTCTTATATCTATATATATAATTTTATTATTATCTTGTTACTAATAAAATTTTAGTTTTTAAAAATAAAAATTAATTTACCTTAGCTTAAATGGATTATGGACATTGGCAATAGGTCCAAGATCCATATCATAACTAGATCATGGATCTTGGCAATGGGTTCAAGATCCATATCATAACTTGATTATAGATCTTGGCAACGGGTCCAAGATCTATATCAAGATCCACTTTAACGTCATCCACTATTTATTAATATATATGTATTATATATATTGTTTTAATTTAAGACATCAAAAATATAATTATTTAAATAAAAATTATACTTATTAAATTTAAAATAGAGGCAAAAATTGCGAGATATTACACCAGCAGGTACAAAGACCACAGTTCTCCTTTCATCTATGACCCACAGCCAACTTTGTGAACTATCCATACTTTCATGCAGCTGTTTAGTTGGTGCTGCTAAAAGAAACAGACATCTGATTACTCGACCATTGCTAGTTTGGTGGGGTTTTTTTCTGGTCTTTTTACTCCCAATTTCACATTGAGATGCTGTTATAACGATTTCTGGATTGAGTCTATGATGGGACTGTTAATTGGAAATCTTTACAATCATGTTTACTCCTTAAATATTCAATTTCAACTTGCTGATGGGAGGAGGTCAGTGGAGATGCAAGATCAGGAATATGTTCTTTATTTTGGGGAAGGGTGATCCGAATGTTGTTACATGTAATTGTAAATCAAATCCAACTGGTGAGACTCAATGATGCTGGCTCCTAATAATTCTAGTTCTGTGTTTGAGGAGACAGGCTTAAAATGATTTAGTGCCTAGTTTGTCCCTCTGATGTAAAAGTACTTTGTGAGACTTCTGACTACAATATTTGGGAGGAAGGGAAGAAGTCATGAACAAAGCAATAAGTTCAGATTTAAATGACATTAGATGCAATGTGAGCAGTCATGAAGCTCGTTGATAAGGGGAGCAACGCAATGGAACCAGAATATTGACTGTATTTTAGTGCTACAAGTTGGGAATGTATGTGATTGTAAACAATATGAGAAGTTGGGAAATGTATGGAAGGAATATAGGGCAAAAGATCATGGAGAAAGATATCTTGTACTTGTTTCGACGTTTTTGATATTTGGTGGCAATGTATGTGATAACATAATTTGTGTTGCTCATAAATTATGTTGTCAACCTCATAGAATGAAGGAGTTCTATTTGTGTCATGCTTCACTGTTGATATATTTATTAAAAATACATATAAAATACTCGGGTCAAGAGAGATCAGGTCAGATATTTGATCCTAGTTAGTATAGATATGAACCCAGTCTAGGATTCATATTGACTAAGATCTAGTCCAGGTAGGATTCATTTGAATTTAAATAGAGATTTGGATCTTGGATCCAGATCTTGATCCAATTTTTATTCATTGCCATTTTAAAACTTTAAAATCAACTTTTAAATTAAAGATAGGATGAGCGTAGAACTCTACCCCCATAAAGAGTCTTTCAGAGGGGGAGTCACCCTCTGAAATATTTTTTAGAATATTAAATAAAATAAATAAAAAACTAACTAATAAAATAAAAAGATAAAAAAATCTAGAAGATAGAGTAGAGTTCTACATGAAGTAGAACTCTACCAATTAGAGGGATTCTAGAGGGGACATCACCCCTATTCTAGAACCCATAATAAAATATAAAAGAGAGATATAAGTGTCGCTCTCTCTAGAATTCATTTTCTAGAGAGTGTGTGGTAGAGAGACAAAAACAACAAGAGTAAAAATAGTGTAGTGTGTGAGAGAGAGAAACAAATAAGGAAAGAGAGAAAAGAAAAGAAAAGAAAAGAAAAGAAAGAAATAAAAGAAGAAGAAAAAAAACATTTTTTTATCGTTTTTTCAAAGTTTCTTCACACTTCAAATCAAGGTACAGGTTTCTCTCTAATTTCTCACAGAAAGGAATTGGTATAATCTGATTTAGGCATAAGTTTAGAGGAGAAAATCTGAATCTAAAGGTGATATATATAAAAAAATATATTATCGATTATATATATATGTATATATTTATTATTTTTTTATGATTGACAATTTTCTCTTGTGCATTCAAACTTGAAAATATGCATGTCGATACATATATATTGGTTTTCTTGGCCATGCATATCATTTTTTCTTGATTCGCATCTAAATATGCATGTAGTTAGATTATCAAATTTATTTCTCAAGCTCACCCAAATCTTGGTATATATATATATATATATATATATATATATATATATATATATATATATATATATATATATATATATATATATATATATTCAGGTGTGACAAGTTTTCTTGTTCACACAAACATATCAGGTTAGTCAATTTCCATAAATATAGATATATGTGTGAGATTCAGAATTAACAAGTTAGTATGCAAGCATCTGAATATATTTTAGTGTTTCTGACTTAACGAGTTGCATACACATGCATCGGAAAATATGCATTTGAAAATATATTCTTTGAATCAAATTTACATATGTACATATTATTTTGATTTCAGATATGTCTAATTACATATTTATGCATCAAAATATTTTATCTTGATTGAGAGTTATCAAGCTGCATGCTTACATATCTGGTTCAAATCTGTCTAGTATATGCTCATGCAGATCTGGTTTAGATCTGCCAAGTACATGCTTATTTTATTCTGGTTCAGATCTGCTAAACACATGTATATGCTATTTTGGTTTAAATCTACCGAATCATGTATATGTTGTTTTAGTTCAGATCTATTGAATCACATATATATGTTGTTTTGGTTAAGATCTACCGAAATATATATACATATTATTTTGGATCAGATCTACCATAATATATGCTCATGAATCTATATATGTTTTTATGTTCAGTTTTATCGAGATTAGCACACACACACACACACACACACACACACACACACACATATATATATATATATGCAAACCATCATATATAGTTGTGTACATAGGTCTGGCCAACCCATGTACATGATTACTATCATGTACATGGATCAACCAACATGTTGTTCATGAGTGTGCACAGGTTTGGCCGACCCATGCACATGTACATAGATTAGCCAACAGACTGGTCTATGTGTGCTTTTGGTCTGGCCGACCAATATACATGTTTGTGAACATGTAAATGGATCAGCTAGCTAGTGCTGGTACACACTTTATTGTAGTCTAGCTAACCTATGTGCATGTTTGTGAACATTTACATGGATTTGTCAGTAGGCTCATACATGTTTGATTATGGTTTGGTCGACCTATGTATATCATTATGATCATGTGCATATCATATGCATGAATCAAAAATTTATTTGATGTTTGCATGACTGTGTTCATATGCATGTATGGTTGATTATGCATGAAATTGATCATGAATGGTGTGTTTTACAAGCATCTATTTGCATGCATATATATGTGTTTGACCTAATATGCATTTATATTTTGTGTGTTTTGAATGTATATTATGAACATGTTTGGAAACTGAATATGTTGCATATTCATTGAAATTTTACAAAGATGCATAAATTACTTTTGAGATGTGTTGGTGGTCAAATGCGAACTAGTGCAGGCCATGTAGGTCAAGATCATGTGTTGCTCTAATTGTTGTTGATTTTATTTGTGCATTGTAAAATTTATTTTTAGAAATATATTATTTTTTAAATTTAATTACATTGTTAAATTGAGAGGGTCAGGGCTAGAATTTATGTGTTTTGCTTGTGAATTTGCAAACAGTGTAATTATTATTTTCCTTGATGTCCCTTTCAAAGTGTGAGAATCTTGGATGGCGGTCACAAGAAACTGTGAGAATACTAAAACTGCCTGTGTGATTGTGCCTCTGAACCCGATATGATGATTCACCTTTCGACCGCGATTTTAGGAAGATTTAAATCATTTTGCCTAAAAGTGGTGTTATTAACTCAACTGTAGTTTTGGTATACCAAGAAAGTGACATCAATAGTTGAGGATTTTCATTGATGTCCTGACATTAGGTGATGATTCCTAATGTTTTGATGAAAGGTGAGGATTCTTGATATCGACCGAGGAACAAGTTCTTCATAGTTGAATCATATCAAGCTGCATATAATACATATTCATTCTTTTTTATGGTGGATAATGTTTCACACATTGCTCTATCGACTCTTATTCTTGTTTGTCTGCAAAAAATTTTGTAGAGCGAGATGACCTAAGATGAAAAGTTGAATAATATAATACAAGGATGTTGTGCCATACAAATGTAGTTACTATGGTAAGGTTAGCCACAACAGGCGAAAGCATGATTAATAGTATGTGAGAGTTCTTATGCTTTATAAAATGTATATTTGTTAGGAGTTGTTAATAAAAAAAAAATTGTATTCATTTAGTATTTTTTATGAACTGCTCCAATATCTTATATCTTCTATATATATATCTTAAGTAGTTCGTGATATATACACATAAACATAAAAAAAAAACATGACAGTAGAAAAAGAACAAAACCCGCATCCCTACCTCCAAGCAAAGAACCAATTAAGGTACCTAAGGTATAATGAATGTCTTAAGTCGTGTGTATAGAATCAGTGCTACTGACATGTATATGTTGATGAGGAAGAAAAAGATGTGTAGACTCAAATTGAGCCAAAAGAATATGGATTTTACATAGAAACACTGTTGACAAATGGCATAGATATTAGGTTAGCATATCCGTTTGTTTGTTTTTTTGTTATGTACCGCATCTTTTGATTATGTAGCTTCTAGCAAGATTTATATAAAGACTCAAAGCGATACACAATAAGGACATGAAAGGAGAAACGAAACTGCTAAAGACCATTTACCTTATCAAGTATTTCTTTAAGTTTCAAAAGCATAGTTTTTGATGTTTTTCTATCGACTAATAAAAACTAACTAGTAAATATTGATTGTTCGTAACAAATGGTCTCAACTCAAGGGCAGCGAGATGGGGCAACCCATTGCTTGGAGACCGAAGACATGTCGTATCCTTTCTTTGAAACTGACAATGTACCCTGCATACTTATACAACTTAAATTTTTATGTGTACAATGACCTTAAACTCGATTTATGTTACAGATTTTAATTGTTGTTAACTAGGATAACTATCATTGGGTTATTTGAGAAATAAATCTGAATACGAAAGAGTTTATGTTGTACAATTTTACGGTGTTCATAAAATTTGTATATAAAAATATTTTACTAATATTATGATAATATTACTTAATTAATAATGTATTCACTTTTTTGTATATCTTCCGTGTACATGCTCTTGACTTGGTATAGAATTGTTGTATATATGATTATGATATATTTGTCCTACTACTTAAGTTAAAATAATATTAAATTTCATGCAAGTACGTGTTTATGTATTATGTTTTGTTAAGTTATTTGGAGTGTAAGTTATAATTAATTTGCTAATAATTTTTTTTAAGTGATATCACGTATTAGTGTATGATTAAATTTTATAAATGCACGAAAGCACGTGATGGTTTAAAGGAAACTAAAAAGAAGGTTGAGGATGAGGTAAGTTAATAAAAAGGCGAAGGTTAAGAAAACATCCCAGAATGAGGTGTTGCCCCGCCAGTTATCAACAGGTATGACGTGAACAATTATGAGAACTATACGTTAAACAGCTAAAAGGGCTATAATTTACCAAAGCAGAGAAATTTTGTAGTATATACAAAGGCTCTACGCTGATGTTACGTAAGCCAGAGAGAGGGAGAGAGACAATGTGAATCTAAAAGCCTGACCCAAACCCGGTCCAGAGAGAGAGAGAGAGAGAGGAGCGAAGGAGGATCACAGCGGGAGCGGAGCGGTAGGAGTTCGAGTTTCCTTCGGTTGGGTTGAGGTGTAGATGGTGATGGCTCACGGCGGCTACGGGAGCCGGAGGGTCGCTCAACGGGGGCCCATCAGCCAGCGGACGAGGGGCCTCGGCGCCAACAAGAGCAAGAAGAAGAAGCTCAAGCCCGTCTCCCTCAAGAACCAAATTCGATCCGTCGAGCGCGTCCTCCTGCGCAAAGTTCGTCCGGAAAAACCCGGTTTCTAGGGTTCCCCATTTCATTATTTTCTCTTGGAGTTTCGAAAATGTCCTTCTTCGTGCTTCCTTTGTTGGGATTTTGTGGGTTTTGTTGATTACTGGGGTTTTGATTGGAACTTCCGTTTTTTTCTGCGTAATTTTGAATCAATTCTATTTGGGTGGGTGTTTCTATATCTTTTCTAGGGTTAGGGTTTAGGGTTTAGGGCTTTTGCTTGTGGGTAGACCCGCTGTTTCTTATTCATTTCAACTTTAGATTCATATAGAGTCACTAGAATATGAGAACTACCATGTTAACAGGGCATTTCCAACACTGTTTTTGTAAATCCAACCATGTAGATGTGTTCGGCATGGTGAATTTGTTAGGAATCGACTGTTAGATCGTGTATTTTTTAAGAAAAAAAATACGATTTTTGGATGCTTGAATATTTATGAAGATTATGAGCTGTCGATTTTAAAACCTTAAAAAATCTTGTTTATGCATCATAATCGGATGATTCAAGATACCATGCATGTAGATCACGTCCGTACGGTTATAGTTAAGAGAAAAGAACAAAAAAGCCATGAAAATCGCGGTTCACACTGTCGTTCTCATATTCTAGTGACTCCAATTTTTTTGTGTGCAAATTGCATCCGAATTATGTTTGTGAAATTGCGGTGGTGCTTTCACTGGGGAAGTGTTTGGATGTGCCACATTTATCCAGAAATGATGGGATAAAGGATATCTCGTTTGTGCTTCACAAATTAATTTTCAAAATTGTCCCGTTTGTTCTAGATGAGCGGTGCATTCAAACACACCAGTATTTTGTTCGTATTTCTTTTTTAGCAACTCTTGATGTTGGCGAGTACATGTGACAATGTTTCTTGGTTATCTGTTGATATGATACTTGGGCAATTGATTGAAAGTATGAATCTTGGAAATTTGATAAATAGTGTTTTGGCTGCACAAATCTTGCTTTTGATCTGTTCCTGTTTTCTTTTTTCCCTTGAATTCACTGAGTGACTTTCAGTTACTACATTGATTGTCTTAGAATCTCCCAGTTGAAGTCAAGAATGCTCAGGAAAAGAGATTGGAAGAACTAAGGAAGCAACAGGAGATTCAAAACCGTTCAGCTCTAGAGCGTAAAATGTCTTTACGGTATCGTCGAGTAAAGTTTTTTGGTATGTCTTGCATTTTCCGGGGATGCTGTCATTAGTGTGCATTTGATGTGTGCGATTACCTAGACCTTCTTGTACCAATACAGGTTTTCTTGATTAATTTTTCGTGTGGTTGGGCCATTTTTTTTGTCTGAAACAGAGAGAAGAAAAATTGAGAGAAGAATAAGGCGGTTGGAGAAATTGCAAAGAACAGCTGATCGTGTTGCGCAAGAGCAAATCTCTCAACAGCTTTCCCAGCTAAGGGAGGATCTCGAATATGTTAGAGTGAGTTTAACGTTGTGCGAGTTTTGGGATTGCAAATTGTTGAGTCTGTTAGTTAACACATCGAGCAAGCTTTTGTGTCATAGTCTCAACGTGGTTTTGGTGGGTCAAATCTTTTTCCTGCACTTTTCTCATAAATTTCTTTGAAATTATCTTCTAGTTGGAGTAGGTGGTATCAGTATTGTCAAAAGGGTGCCTCCTTTGTTTTGTATAGCTGGAATGGTATGTGTCTGTTAGATGTATTTGTATTGGAGAGGACAATATTTAAGAAATTGGCTATATTAGATGCATCCCAAGAGTAGGTTTTGTAAGTTCGAATATTATTACTTAACATGGTTCTTAATTTTTTTTATATTTAACATGGTCCATATATGCTCTGTCGAGATTTAAAATTACACTTCCATGAAACTGATATATCTCGAAAGAACTAGCAAAAAGTTTGACTGAAACTGTTATTATGAGTGATATTCTCAAATGATGCAAAGTGAACACAAATTAGATAAACGAAAAATCAAGATTCTTACCACATGCAAGTGAAGGACTGCCCTTTTTTATTTTTATTTTTGGATGAGAAAGAACCTGGGATTGAGGATGCAAAGTGGCAACAATCTTGGGTTACCAAACTCTGGGTGGGCTACCCACTGTTCAAGTTCTTTTTTTTTTTTGTATATTTATACAGAGAAACCGCCCCCAGGATGAGAGACCTAGCTGCACTGGCTTTGCCTGCCGTACTTACGATCACTGTCCTGGCAGCGTAAAACTTCGTGGGCTTATCCCTTGCCCGGGAGTCGCCATGCTTCAGCTTGTGCAAGGGATGGCACCCATGGGATTTGAACCTAGACTGCCTGCCTAGTGGCCTAGGTCCCGTCCCACTACGCCAAACCCCTTTGCGGTCACTGTTCAAGCTCTTAGAAGTGACATTGAGGAATTTACTTTCTTGGAACCACATTTTCATTGAACTGTGCATGAAAATTTGCAGGTTTATCTATGTACATGACTTTGCAGTGGATTGTACTTTTGTTAATATTCATATATCCTATATCCGTGTCTATATTTTGATTGTGAGATTGGAACATACAATTGAAATGTTGTCATCCTCCCTAGTATTCCTGGTTATTGCTGTTTCTATCCTCTCTTATATTCCTGGTTATCACGTGTTCCACTATCCTTATATCTCATCTAAATTTAGGTTGACCACCTAAACTCTGGTTGTGGATTTGTCAAGCACAAATCTGGTGGTTCGACAATTCAGATCAGGCAGTTCCTTTTGGACTGTATTGTTTTGGAAGATGTGCATATGTTCTTTTGGAGGTTAATTAGTAGATAATTGATTAATGGACCTTATTGTCATTAGGGATTTGCTAAAAACATATATGACCTAATTGGTACTGCAATTATTGTGTTCAGATCTGTATTCATACTTAGAACTAGGTTGGGACTGGCAAGTAGCATTTATATTCAGCATTGTCTTCTTTTCTGATCTCAAATTTATATATATCATGGTCAAAGCTTTGTTTGGACTAGGACTCAGGTCCATCTCTGGGTTTTAGCCTTACCAAATCCATCTGATTAGATGATCAGATCTGCAAGGATGTTTAGCAAACCCGACCAAGTGGGCTGTGGTAATTTTTATATACAAATCAAACCATCCATCCATATCAGTAATTGTCATGGTCGGTCATCCTATGAGTTGTAATAGCATACACTTTTCTGTTGTATTCCTCATGGGGAGATCTGAATTTTTATATATTTGTTTTTAGTTGCTGAACCATATCTTCTCCTTCAGAAAAAAAATGGAGTAGGAAAATGAACATTGTATCAGAAGTTTCATTCACATTTTGTGTTTTTCTTGAGCTGCAGTTCTTTCCCAAGACAGAGAAGTATGTCTCTTTATTTATGGGAGGCGATGATGCAAACATAGTTGATAAGAGGAACAGAATACGCAAGCTGATAAAAGCCAACCTTCTAGCTGCTGCAGCTAGCGGAAAGGATATAGAAGGTTGTTTTGGCTTGTTTACTGGAAATAATAATTGCCTCATGCTGAACCGTGAATAGCTGACTATTAGCATCTGTTTATGTTTTATCAATCACCTGTTGATCATTTTATTATTTCTTACCATTTTACACATTTCAAAGGCTTGGTGTCAAGTAGATGTACTTATTTACAGAAACAGGAAGTGATGATGATGGCCCCTTGGATGTCAGTGAGGATGACTTTTTCTTGAGTGGAAGCTCCAGTGATGAAGCAGATGCTGATGATGAATGGACAGACAAAAGTACAAGGTATTTGTCAATTTCTCCAATGTGTTTCCTTTTGGAAATTTTTGGAAGCTAGATTTTCTTTACAAAAAGTTTTTTTCCCTTCTTGAACTCTCTAATTGGACTGCCGTTTCAACTTTCAACTGTTCATCTGTGACAAATGTCAGTTACTGCAGAATGCAGAATAAACATCAGATACGCCGCTGCATTCTATGGATCACTATTGAATGATAGTATAACTGCAAGAGATTGAAATTACTTTTCAAAGTATTTTTAAGATTGATATTACTATTAGTAGCTTCTCTTTACCACTGATTTGTTAGGGTATGGAGGTGTTTCATTTAAGATTAATGCACAAAAACAGGAACCTGCCCGTTATTTGATTGTGAAACAAATGAATAAAATGGAGAATAGAGAAAATTGAAGAACCATGACAAACTTATTCCATACTAGATGGGTCCAACTTTGGGTGTTAAATGATTCCAGTATTGTATGTTTCTGTGAATGCTTATGAACCATTCATGTTGAAAACCGAGAAAACCCAATGTAATCCTTTAAGAACCAGCAAGAACACGGTAAACAGATGTGTCAAATTTGAACTTGTGGTGCACAAAGGTACTAAGAAACCGCTGGATGAGTTTTATTTGTGACAAATTACTGTGTCGCCAGGGAATCCAAGTTGATTTCCATTTTGTGGTTCACAAGCAGGATACAACTGGACATCCAATACAGTGAGGACATCTTCTTCCAGAACGATCATAAATGGTTTGCATTAGCAGTGTTTTCAGAATTATTTAGTTAGAATGGTATTTATATAGACATAGAGTTAGTCAATTGCAGGGGGCTTGCGTGGACACACACACAAGATGCAAAATTGCGTGGAATGCGTATAGCCTTCCAAGCTGTGGTGGTTAACCTGACAAGATTTTAGCCTCCTTCCAAAGATAATATGGTGATTCACTTTGTTGTAGGCACGATGGTGCATCACCTACATATGGACCCTGAAGTGGACAATACGCTCAACTCACTTGAATCCCAGAATGCAAGTTGTTAATAACTTCTGAAATATAAGCCAGATCCCATGCCTAGAGTTTTTCATAGACTGAGTTGGTTGATGTCAGTGCTGCAGATACTACATTGTACCTGGTCTTAAATTCACTTCCGTTAGATATTTGTTATAAACAGAGTTACCGGAAGCTTCTTAGATAGGTGGGAAGCCCGCTTCTCAAAAAATCGCTTCGAAAATGCGATACTCCTTTCTTCCGAAACTTGATGGGAATCTCGATTCTCCCACACTTCTCCTATGCTTTCCACACACTTCATCTATTCTTCTATGTCTTTCAATCTACTTATCATGTTTTTTATGTGTTTTTTCTCACACTTATTGGTCACTTCCATGTGATTTCTCTAAATTGACGGTCATCATTTTTAGATTGTGTTAAAAATTTAATTCTTACACTAAAAAATCATGAAATTTAAGAATATAGTCACTTTTATTTTAATTTTTATTTGTATTTCATTTTTATTTTCATTCAATTCTTATATTATTTTTTTTATTCCTCACTTCCCGCTTCCTATACATTTTAAAATGCATCGCTTCTCGCTTCCGCTTCCCGTATCGTTTCCCGCTTCCCTCTTTTGCTTCCTAGTTTGGCAATAAATCAGCAAAAGAGGAGGATATAGTAATGAAATCTTGATATAACCTTTGGAAAACTGGGTCTACTGAATTCTAGGAATAACAAATCTTTAACTTATGATCATTTGACTTGGCACACTCGAGGTCTTACCCTTCAGTTGCATATCCACCACATACTTGGGCTGCTTGCATATTTCTCCACGTCCCCTTGATTTTGTGCAGCCTGCTATCTTGGAAAGGCTTATATCTTCTGGATAAATGCCCAGTGACACCATTCTATTCCTGATCTGAATCCCAGATCAAGAGTTTGAGTTAAAACATGAACTTGAAGAAATTGTTTAGTTTTTGTCACTAGGCTTGAATAAACGTATGATGCATGTGAATAGGTCAAGTTGGTGATCTTTATTGTAGTTTTTGTGCCACTTCTTCCTGGTTGTCAAATTTCTTATCATGATACTTGGATGCTTCTTTTGTTGTATGTGCAGAGGGCTGGCTTCAGGTACTTCAGGCAAAGCAACTTCTGGCATGTCAAGTGATGAAAAGAATCAGGTTCCTTCTAAGATCCATGTGAATGATATTCTTAGAGGACTAGCAGTATCTTACTTCTTTGCACTTTCAGAGACAAATCTCTGTGCGGGCTTTAATGCCTCCACCAAGGCCTTCTTCAGCAAAACATGGCGGTTTTTCATACTCATCAAGCAAGAATGCATCCATCGACAGAGTTGAGCTGCCTTCATCCAGCAACACTTCACAGAGCAGGAGCCAGCCTTCCTCCAGTACTAGGACATACTGGAAATCCATTACAGGCAATAGCAGCAATCTCAGTTCAAATTCGGATGCTCATAAACCTCGAAGAAAGCGACGCCACAAGAAGAGGAAGAAGGCCTAATGTTCAGTAACTTGAGAAAGTGTTGCCAATGTAACCACACCCTTCATTGAAAAGATTTAATTTGGATGGATTTCATTTGTTGGAGCATGAGTAGGTTCTTGTTTTGGGTCCCCTTAGCTTACCCAATAAGAGTGGTTTTCTTTTATTTTTCCCTCTCATTACTCTTGAATATATAGAGTGATTGACATATTTGGGCTTTTTTTTTTGTTCTGTTCCCCTTGCCTCTTGTTTGTTCTGTGGGATTTTAGTGTGACAGAAGAAAAGGAAAAACGAGCTTCAGGTTGGTTGATATTTCATTTTACCTTGCAGTTTCTAGTGGTATCTGGTGATGAGTGAAATTTTCTGTTCAATTAACGTTTGCATCACTAGCGTTTGTTACACTCCCCCATACACCCCCATAGGAAAGCGGGGTCGCACGAAATGACCCCACGAGAGAGTGGGGAAGGGGGGAGGTTTGTTTATTCCCATTACCGTTAGAAAGAGTGCTTCTGTTCCGCATTTTTTGGGTGAAACAAACATGGCATTGTTTCATCATATAGGGCGACTTTAAAAAAAAGGTGTTGAGCTGGCATCCGTTTCTTATCATATGCGTGAAACAAACAGCTAAGAACGCAGATGAGAGTGCCTGCATGGGATGTGGGCCTTAATGTCTTTCTTATCTATTATCTATGCTACTTGAGCATGAAGGGCATTAGGAAGCCAAAAATTAGTTGTATTATAATATTTTAAAAATGACAAAGGGTAGTATTTTGGGTTGAATGCTATTTACTAAATTGTTTTTTATACGAGACAAGGCGTGTTGTGGTTTTGGTTATCATTTACTACATTAATTGTGATTTGAATGTAATTTAGTAAAGATAAATTAGAAAAGCTACTTACATGGGATTCTATGTAGGCGTGAGAGAGAGAGAATAAGAAAGTTACTTATACGAGATTCTATGGGAGAGAAATTAGACAAGCTATTTAAATGAGATTCTATAAGAGAGAGAGTACCAATTTGAGGACTTTAAAATTGATTCTCATTCCACCTCCTCCCCTCTCTCTACCTGAGACTGTATTAATTATTTTATAAAAGTGAGCTAAATTATAGGTAAATTTCAAGTTGTCAAATTGAATGTTGGCAATTAGCACTGTTATTTGATGCTAAGCTTTACTGTGTAGTTGTGTGTTTGATCCGTGTGTGAGTGTGTGCGTGTATGTGCCCCTCTTGTAAGGTCAGGCTATTTTCTAGCTTCATGTGAAAAGCTCGTCACGCCTCTCACCATGTGAAAGGGCTTTCATGAGAAAGCTGAGCACAGGAAAATCATGTATTTTCTTATAAAAGGCCCTTCCCTTCAATGGGATCAAGCAAACACCCTTTAATTAAAATGTTACTTGTTAGGTTATGGTTAGTACTCTTGATCTAAAAGGTTGGGTTCTATTTAGATGTGGTCTATATATAATTTGACACAATCTTAGGTGGCTTAATCGGTTTCAGAGTTGGATTTTGTAACAACCCCAACTCATACCCGTTGAAAAGTAATTTTTTTTTTCAAAATAATTGCGAAAACCATACCCAGATATCTAAAGCCTTAGAGACATAATACAATCCAAACCACAAAGAATCTTACATTAACCATCAACCAAACTAAATATCTTTATTCATTAGTAATTCAAGTTTAAGAACAATGATTAAATAAATATCAATAATAATGAAGCAACACTGTCTCAAAAAAAATGTCAAAAGCAGTCTCGTAAGATTCCCATGGCAATTGGTCTCATCGTAGGGCTTTAGAGGCTATGAAAAACATAAAAGGCACAAGGTTAAAATCAAAGATCCTGCGTACGAATTTCTCTAATAATTTAAATAGACAAGAAAAACATAAATCAAATTCATGTAACATTTTAGAAGAACATAACTATAACAATCTCATAATTCATTTATCATTCAAGCATTTAAAATCACATATCATGCATTAACAATAATTAACAGGGAATACAAAAACTAACATTTGCATGAACTAATGCAGAATAGTAAATATGCATGAAATCAATGCACATGCATGAATGACTTATTAAGTTATTATCAGATTTTTTTTTGCATGCATGTCCCTATTAAATGCACACAATTTTAGTTTCACTTTTCATTAAAACCCGCAGATAGATTAAAAAATAGACACAACAATTCTCGAAGTTCAAGATAGGTTGACAGTTGTAGCTTAACACATAATTTATATTTTATTACTGAGTTACACACTTTACTCTCAACCGATATTAGGAATCAATATCATCCATCAGAACATTAGAAATCAATATTTATTGATGCTACTTTCTTGGTATACCAAAATAACAGTTGTGTCTATACACCATCCCCAGCAAAAGTGACAGAATCTTCTTAAAACCATAGCTTGGAGGCGAACAATCATATCGGGTTCAGGGGCAAAATCGCACATAGAGTTTTAGTATCTTCACAGTTTCCCAAAATCACCATCTAGGATTCTCACACTATGAAAGAGACATCTAGTAAGAACAACATTAATTATACTATTTTATTTCTTTTATCTTTTTATCAAAAAAAAAATTTTTCACACAAGACTCGTTTTGCAAATCAACTTGCAAAACACAACACGGGACCTTGGCCCGTTACAATATTTATCAGTGTAATTAATTTAGAAAACCAATAAATTTTATGAATTTTGCAATGCATTCAACAAAGCTTAGAGCAACACCTGCATGCAAACCACATGCCATATAATGGTACACATTTCGACCACTCATGCATCACATGCAAAAACCACAGTGAACATGTAATTCATGCAATCATTCAGCATGCTCACAAATACACACACATTCACACACATTACGAATATTCATGTATAATAATTTCATATGCATATGAACGCATGCTTGGAACACACATTTTATTCTCATATTTTGTCTCATGCATATCATTCAAGCATGCACATGATTATTGATGATGCAACAATAAACAACTTAAAAATTCAAGTGTTCATAATATGCACATCTATGCCATTATTATGTTAAAGCTCATGATCATGAAAACAATAATTATTTTTGTCAAATCAAGCACTCGAACTATGACAAATGGCTACCGAGCCCAAAAGAATGCTGCCTGCACATGGGACACCACTGGGACTCCATTGACAATCGAATGGACTTAAACAACATGGTGACAACCCCAACGGATGACCCTATGCAGTCTCATGTTAATTTCTGCATATGTGATGACCCCTTTTTAGAACACTAGAGCATGTACTCTTAGTAAAATTTCAAGACTCATGAATAGCCACATAAGTATGCATGATAGTCACATAAGAATATTCCTAGCAATTACATGGAAGCCTGCATAATAATTATATAAAAACATGCATAACAGTTTAGTCATAAAAATAAATAATTTGGACATGGTAAGACACACAAATCTGAATATTCAATATGCATAAATCTACACATTCAACATGTACAGATCTGAACATTTAACATGTAAAATCTGAACATTTAACTTGCATAAATTTGAGCACTTAACATGTAAAAATTCTGAACATTTAACTTGTAAAATCTGAGCATTTAACATGTGAAATTTTGAACATGTAACATGTATCAATCTGAATATCTGACATGTATAAATTTGAGCATTCGGCAATTATAAAATCTGAATATTTAACATATATATATTTTTTGTCTTACCAAAATCTTCAAATCATATCGTGTGTTATATATACATTTTTTTTTGAAACTGCTCAGACGGCTGCAGTCTTAAACTAGGTTTAACTCCTTCAGAAACTGCCCAGTCAAACTGTAGTCGGCTAGGCTTAACCCCTTTAGAGACTGCAGTCGGCTGAGCTTACCCATTCACACAGTTAATCATCAAGAACATTGGGGCATGAACACATGATATTTGATCGGTAACATTAACACCTACTAAACCACAAATACACAAACTGATATGTGAGCAGATTTTTAATGACAACAGTAATTGTTACAAAATTTTCTAACTTAATAACAACCAGACCAAGATATATCCATTCTGCTGAAACATCAGATATAAACATACATATACATTTGAGCCTAACGTCACCCATAAAGATTTCCCATTCATCTCAACGAAAATCGAATTAAACAACAACACACTTATCAACATTTTGCATAGTTAGAAAAGAGGTATTATCGGCCACGTAAAGTTTGGACTGCACATATTTAATGCCGAAAAGATTTATTCTAATCATAGCATGAGAAAGAATGTTTTGATGACACTTTTTAACACATAACACAGTCAGCATAGAATAGATTTTATGTTTCTTTTTGAAATACAGGTTGATATAGATGAATCAGCCCGATAGGTCTGGTTTGGCTGGCCGGTTAAGATTAACCCTGGCTGAGCCCCACTCATATATATATATATATATATTGTTATGAATTTAAAATCAGAAATACATGTTACCAGCCATACATATATCAATTTCCAAAGATTGAAAATGCACAACCAAAATCAGATTCAGGGTTTCCTTCAAAAATCTAATCTAAATCTGATTTAGGCTATTGCCTTCCATTCTCTCTCTCTCTCTCTCTCTCTCTCTCTCTCTTTCTTCAATCTTTTTTTTCTTGAGTTTTTATACTAAAAAGGCCCTCTAGAGGGTGTGCCCCTCCCCCCCTCTAGGGTTTCTCATATGAGAGCTAGAGATAGATTTTTCATATAGAATTCTATCTCCAACATACTTTTCAAATTTTTTTCTAGTCTCTTTTTTTTTGTTGACTTTTAGAACTCCTACCTCTTTTAAAGATTTACTTTTTTTGTTTACTCAACCGGATGGGGCGCTTCTAGAGAACCCTAATTATCTTTTAACTATCTTATCTAAAATTTTTGGAATTTAATAAATTTTAATATTAATTATTAATTAATAAATATCCAAAAAAATCCAGATCTGCCTTATCCCTCATGGAGTCTTTTTAACTTTAAATTCCTTTAAATTAAACCTTTATATTAAATTTAAAGCTTTAATTTTATTGGACCTGAATTTTGGATCTGGATTCAAATCAAAGATCCAAATTTGTATCCAAAATCCATATAGATCCTGTGGTGGATCAGATTCTAATTAATATAGGTCTTAGATTGAGTCCAGATCCATATTAACTTGGATCATATGGATCCGATTCGGTTCAATCCAATCCAGACCGGGTCCCCTCGAGGTAAGCTTTTTTTGAAAAAATATGATTTTGAGCCAATTGTAGCCTGAATTCGAAAAAATAAAATATCGTTGAACTAAGAATTTTGAGGCGCATCTAATAATATATAACTCAAAATTTGCATATAAATTTTGCCTAAATTTAACATGAATTTTGCTTAATTTTAAAGGTAAAAACTAAAAGTTTTTATCACCTATTAATTAGCTTGTTTAAGTCTTGTCGATGAGACCTAAACTAAGCCCAGACTCAAATATCATAGTCTAGCATCAAACATTTTGCCGATGTTTCTACAACATAGCCAAATTTTCAAAAATTTCAAAGTTTAACATAGTACAAAAACACACGATATTATATCCTTATTCCCTCAAAAGAATTGTAATCACGAAATTAGAACGTACCGAAGATGTGTGGGTACTGCTCACACATGTCGGCCTCGGTCTCTTAAGTGCACTCATTCAGTCTATGATGCTGCCAACGCACCTTCACGGATGTAATTGTCCTATTGTACAGTGTTCTCTACTGGTGATCCACAAATTTCATTGGTGTCTCCTCAATCATCAAGTCAGGTCGTACCTCAACTGCCTCATAGTGGATCACATATGAAGGGTTCAACACATACTTCCTCAACATCGAGACGTGAAAGTCATTGTGAATATGAGAAAACTGAGGAGCAAGCGTCATACGGTACACGGTCTCTCCAACATGCTCGAGGATCTCGATGGGTCCAACATACCTAGGACTCAGCTTCTCCTTCTTCCCGAACTGGAATACATTGTTCATAGATGAGATTCAAACAAACACATGATTGTCTACATCAAAGTTGAGCTTCCTATACCGTTGATTGACATATCTCTTCTGCCTGCTTTGTGCTGCGATTAGCCTCTGCTGGATCAACCACATCTAGTTCGAGTAGTGTTGGATGACCTCTAGAGACTCCATTGCTCTAACTCCAACCTCATCCCAACACATCGGAGATCTGTACAGTCTACCATACAGAGCTTCGTACGGAGCCATACTGATGATAGCATGGTAACTGTTGTTGTATAAAAACTTTGCAAGCTTCGTATGCCTATCTCACTCTCTTGCCCAATTCAACGCTTACGCTCTAAGTATATCCTCCAGTATCTTTATCGTATGCTTTGTCTACCCGTTAGTCTTTGGGTAAAAGTCATGCTCAACTTTAATCATACATCGGCCAAATAAATTGAGTAAGCAGTAGCTTGTGCACATAACAGTACGACGACAAAGTAAATGACATAATTTTAAATGGACAAGAATACACAAAACTGCGTCATTTAGTTAAAAGCATATATATATATATAATACATATTTAGTTAGAAGTATTTCATCATTTGTTGTCTTATGCAACTTTTTCCTACCTCGAAGGTAGTCGAATTTGCTAACGATTTCGAGCATAGGTTTTTAAGGGCTTGTGCCTTAACAAGCATGTCTCGTCCGTTGCATCGATATGATGCGTTAAAAGATATTTTATCATGCTATAAAAAAATGATGCAATAAACTTAATTTAACAAAAAATATGCAATGTTTATGTCGTAGAGTCGAACCCAAACCTAGTTAGCCGGGCAAGAAGTCGAGAGTTGTTAAACCTACTTCCCATGCTCACCAGCCCCAGTCGTAGAACATACACGGTGAGAGGCATGCAACACATAGAGGGAGGGGTTTGGCTCGGTGGTCAGGCCGGGTTAGGCTTGGTCCCAACCCGTGACAGGACTGAGCCTTGCTCGGTCCTCTAAGAGGGAGAAGGGGGGCGTGCTAGTTGCCAGGCAACCTAATCAAGGAGAAGGGGCCTGACTGGGGCTGGCCCTGTCGAGGCTGAGCTTGGCTGAGAGGGGAGCGAAAAGGGGTGCGACAGGGCAGTAGTCGGCTGAACTCCGACAATACAGGCAGCGATGGCTATCGTGATGCAGGTGCTGGCCAAGGGCTGCTGTCATCAGAAAACAAAGGAGAACAAGGAGCCATCGGTAGGTGGGCTCGACTCAGTCGAGCCCAGCCCTCTTCCCTCCACCCAAGTCCTAGGGGTACCCTGGCTCAGGTGGCCTCCCACCACCATGCGCAAGGCGCAGGGGAAGGAGGCGGGAAAAAGGATTGGGCCAGCGGCTGGGCCACTGCCAGTGACTGCCGCGGGCAGCAGAGTTGGAAAGAGGAAGAGGGGTGCAGCGGCACCAGCGTGGCGCCGCTGCTCCTAGCAGGGCGGCAGCACCAGGCGGTGCCGCCACCACCGAGAGAGAGAAAAATGGGGCAGGAGGGCCGCCCACTTGCCGGTCAACATAGACGAGAGAAAGAGGGGCAGGAGGGTGGCGCCCTCCTGCCGGCAACATACAAGAGAGAGGGGGGGGGGGGTAGGAGGCTACGTACTTGAGGGAGGAAAATGAGAGCCTCCGTGCATCGGTGAGAGAAAATGGAGGCGTCGAGGTTCGGGTGCACCGACGTGCGAAAGAGGGAGACGAGGGGAGAGTCAAGAGGGGGGATTATGGAAGGGGCTCTGGTGATCAAAGAGAGGGAGACGGTAAGGTGGCCGGCGAGTCGAGAGTCGGGGACTCCGGTGGGGGAGTTTGCACCTTACTCAGAGAGGGGTCCGGTCGGGTTAGCAGGGAGAGTCGGTGAGAGGGGTGGTTTGCGTTAAAAAGAAACCCCATTGTGGGGGGTTTAAATAAACCATGGGAGACTGTGTGAACCCAGATCCGGTCGGATCCAACCTGGATCCAAATTTTTTAATTTTTTTCATGAGTCTTACACATACACTTGGAAAGGCTTGAGCGTTTGTTAGACTTCGAACCTGGTCAGGCCTCGTCCAGTGACCATATCCCAGGTTGGCTGATGTCAATATGTGTGCTGACAACTGTGTCTGCAGCTATGAGCATAGGTCCATCTTGGAGTCCAGACAGCTAAAAATAGGTTACAAACTTTATATTGATGGTTAGTCTTCATAGAATTCAACTTGGACGAAAAGTCCATAGAGCTGCTGAGTCTGAGTTGGATAGCCTCTCACCTCTGTCTCTCCAATCCTGATAACTTCCTCAAGTCTAATCTACAAATTCTGCGGAGCATAGCATATATATGATGCTTATTTTATTTGTTCTGGTTGTTGAAATTACCTACAAGGGTTCTGCCCAGGGCTATAGCCCATAATCAGAAGTTTGGTTTATCATATGTAGCTGATTCAGAGACACCATTGAAGAAAGCTCGGGGACGTGACTCAACATATCAATCGAGGATTGACTTCCTTAAAAGTCACTCGGTTGTTATATCTTTTATAAATGTGGGAAACCTGGTTTCTTCTGATGAAAAGGGCAGTAGCAAAGTCTCATTAACCATAGACAGCAGCAGTTCAGTTGATCACAGTGACACGGACGAATATGTGGAGATCAACATAGGCAGTAGTTTAAATAATCAGTCAGAGACGATTCATGATGGTGCCTACAGTTGGTCACATCCATTTCTTGGTTTTGTTGCTTGCACTGCTTATTGCTGCCATTCGTTGCTGAGCAGTACTTGCTGAGTTCATCAATTGTGCATTGAGCAGATGCGTACATTAGATGTAGCCGAAAACCTATTATTTTCATTTTGTATTATTGGTTGAAAATTTTGCTTGTTCATTGTAGTAATGTAATTTTTGCATTCTGCAGTTGCTCAAGTACTGTTGACCGAGATTTGGAATAGTGGTACAAGTCAAGAAATGACTAATCAACACGGGGTTGCTTTTGGTATGCAAAAATAATTCAATCAAATATGATAACTTGTAATTTAATATTGTTGGAACTCAAGTGCATCCGTAAATGTGGTGCATGAAGTTTTGTTAATATGGGTGGTGGATCTCTAGTTATTTTTTGTTTGTCCTTATTCTTACAGTTTTAAGAGTGTAGACTCTCATGAAATGACATGCAGAGGAGCTGGCGTCTCTTTTATTTCATAGGACCAATTCATGTTTTTATGAGATTCTGGTCTTCATCTTTGTGGTGATCTGCTGAGAGTACAAGGTTTCCTCATCTTAGATTCTTCCACACATAGATGTTTGATGCTTTGTAGGGCCATAATTTGTCACTCAATTCCTTCAGTTCTTACTCATCATGTCTGGAAAGACAATGAAGAGACAGTACATAGGGTTGTGCAGCTTGTGCTTGTGGAGCAGTGCTCTTTTAACATGATAGGCTAAACTACCTTGATGGTTTGATGGAAGGAGGTTATATATCTTTCTTTTTTCTTTTTTCCATCAGGCTGTGAAAACTCCCTTCCAAGATAATGCAATTGTTGTCATTCCACCAATGTCACATATGAGCAATGGAAGGAAACCTATGAGCAGCCATTTCCCCCATTGCAGTTGTTTGAATACAAACATAATTCAGCCCGTCTTTCTTGTTACGATAGAAGCTATTTCCTCTAAACCATCATCACTTCATTCTCGATTTTTATTTCCAAGTAGCGATTTCTTGCTCTAAACAAGTCTTGACCTGTCCGTTGCCACCTGCAATTTTTTTAGTTTTTGTGCAAAATCACCTCTGCCTTTTTCTCTTAGTTCAAAAAATACCCCTAAATTTTGCAAAGTGCCAGCATGAAATGAAGAGCACCCCACTTTGTCAATGAACAACGTGCATGCACACGCAGAGAGAGAGAGAGAGAGAGAGAGAGAGAGAGAGAGAGAGAGAGAGAGAGAGAGAGAGAGAGAGAGAGAGAGAATTAGTTGCTAATTAAGTCATTAGCATGAGCCAAAGTGTAGAATGTAGATTCCAACATCAAGAAAAGTATGACCAAGAATATAATCTCTAATTCTTGTACAATTACAGACTGTGGGCTTTCACCGGGTTGGTGCACTGCCTATAAACAATCTTACCTATATGTACTCTTAAAGAGAGAATTTTTTTTCCTCCATAAATATTTCAAAAAAAGCCAGAAGCAAGTGGAGCTAAACAAAACCAATAACAAGTGGAGCCAAGTGTTGCTGTGATACATGACAACCATTCATCTTTTCGCTGCTTGACAGGAAATTGATTAGCTTTTGCCACCAAAAAACAACTCACCAAATAGAACTTTGAAATTTTTGTGGAGCCAAGTATCAAGAATCACTAGAACTTGGAATTATTATTCGCAAAGTTCGTACAAGCGCAAGTGAGAAGATTTTTATTCTACTCATCCAGAAAATCACAATATCTCAAGTTAAAAACTCTACCCTATCTGTCCGGTAAATCTGCTATATTGTTGTGGGCCTCCACAGAGTTTTCTCTGGTTTCACCTAGCTCAGGCATAGATCATGGACCATCTTCTGCTCGGGTTGGATCCCAAGTTTTATCTGGATCGGGTAGATCCAGGTCTTGCTGGACTTTGAGTCCTAGCTACCGGGTCCAATTTGACAAGACTGTGGGATGTTGCATGTCTAGTTGTAACAGGTTCATTTTTTAGCTCACCTTGGTTCAAACCCATTAATTGTGAAGAAGCTGTATCGATGTCTGCTGATAGCAAGATGATGTTAATCTAGTGTTACTTGGAACCTGGTGCAATCATACCGGGTTCATGCCAACGGATCCAGCTCCAACTGGGTTGACTCAAATATACACCAAACCCAGTTTAAGTCAAAATAGGACTGACCCGTCCAACTAATTGAACCTACTTCATTGGTTTCAAATCCGGGTTCTATAGGACCCAATCCAAGTTGGGTCAAATCCGATCTGTTGACAGGCCTAACCAGCATAGCGGTATCAACACTGGCACTTGAAAATATGCTAGGGACAAAAACATTGCATAATTTTATATAAGGTAAATATTTTGACACTAGCGGGCACTGGGCTAATGAGCAGAAAATTGAAGCTGTATTAACCGTTTGACCATATAGATCTATTTAACAAGATTTGCATCAAGATTGGACCTCGGATTGTGTTTTTTTGAACTGCCTCTAATATTTATATGTATATGGTCACTTTTTTATTTTTATTAGGATGGGTGTTTGTTTGTGTTTTTTAAATAGCAATGTATATGGTCACTTTTTTTTCATGATTTTATTTTTTTATTTTTATTATGATTTTTGTGATATTTTTTGTCTTTGATGATTTATTTTAGTATTTGATATATATATATATCTATATTTTATTGAAGTAGTTTGACCATTCAAATATATTTGCAATGTAAACATTGGATTGATATTTCATACTCGGGACTTCATTTATTAATAATTATTTTTTTTAACAGTACAATTGTGCCCACCCTAGTTTAGATTCTTGGCTCTGCCCCTATGGTATAACCATAGTGATAAATGTTGGTATTAAAAAAAACACAAAAAATATAAAAAATTAGCTGGTCAATGTTTTCCAATAAAAAGTTTGAAACTAATTTTTACTTTTTTGTAAAAATAATTTAAAAAATAATTTTTTTAATTTTATAAAATTAACTTTTTTTGCCAAATATCTGCTATATTCAATCTAAAAGAAAGCACCATGTTTTTCATATTTCTAGCCTTTTTTGTGCATCTAACCGTGATCTATATAGTTTGTTTAGTGGAAAACATGGTTTTGGATCATCAGTTCTTTTTTAGGGCTTATGAAATCAACCACTCAAAATTCATCAAAAATTTGTAACCTACAGCAACATATTTGTACTCCAAATAAGCCATTTTTTTTTATGACGAGGAACCCTCACAGAATCAAGAAAACCCCCGGTAGGATGGGATTGACGAGAGCAGATGCTGGGCCAAGTACCTTGCATAAGTACTAGAAAAAGTGAGTGGATGCCTTATCACCCCTCCTTCAAAATGGGTGGATTCTCCATGCCCTCATGCCCTATTCTCTTGTTTTCAAACTTGTGAGTAGAACTTGTGACCGTGTCCTCATGTCCACGAATCTTTGTGACATGGTCTACATTTATAAATAAATATTATGGTACACTAGACCGTATGCCATCCATTTTATAGAAAAAAAAAAAAAACAAAAGATTGACTGAGGTAGTCTCAAGACTCTCAACTCTCAGAGGCAACTTGCTTGCTGTTGTGGGCACTTGGCTCATGCCATTAATGGAAGAAGCCTCAACCAGCCATGGCAGCAAGTGGGACCCATCAACTGCCCTGGAGCTCAACCACACAACCCTTGTTCTGCTTGAGAAGTGCAAAACAAGGAGGCAGTTCAAGGAGATAGTGTCCCACATGGTGAGGCTTCACCTCACCCATCAGACCTTCCCCATGAGCAGGCTCCTCTACTTCTCTGCAATCTCCCACCGTGATAACCTCGACATGGCGACCACTCTTTTCCACCACTTTGCCTTCCAACCCAACCTCTTCATCTTCAACACCATGATTGCTGCACTTTCGTCAGCTCACTCCCGCAGATCTCTCTGTCTTTATAAAGGGATGCTTCGATCGGCTGTTTCGCCGGATAAGCACACTCTCAACCACCTTCTCAAGGCTTGTAGGTGTTTGTCAGAAGTGAAACAGGTTCACCAACATGCTGTAATCAGTGGGTTGTCGTCGTATACTTATTTGCAGAATTCACTTGTTAAGCTGTACATGGAAAATGGAGCATTGGTGATTGGAAGGAAAGTGTTTGATGAAATGCCTCAGAGAGACGCTGTGTCATGGAACGCCCTGATTAGTGGGTATGTGAAGGCGGGGTATGGTCATGAAGGTCTGAAACTGTTCCGAGATATGTGTTCAGAAGGTATTGGTCCTGATGAGTTTACCATGGTGGGTGCACTTGGTGCCTGTGGGAGGGTAGGAGATCTTCGTAGTGGTCGTTCGGTTCACACGAGAATTGTGAAAATGAGTGGTGTTTCTGGGAATTCTGTTCTTGGAAATGCTCTTCTTGATATGTATGTGAAGTGCAGGGAATTGGATTATGCGAGAAAGTTTTTTGACGGAATTGTGGTAGGGAGGGATGCTGTTTCATGGAATATATTGGTTGCAGGATACGCCAAGTTGGGTGAGCTGGAAATCGCTAAGAGACTGTTTGATGAGATGCCTGCTAGAGATTTGGTTGCCTGGAACTCGATACTTGATGGCTATGCGCAGAAAGGCGACTTGGATTCTGTTATGAAACTGTTTGAGGAGATGCAAGCTGAGAACGTGAAACCAGATGAGAGGACAATAATGAGTTTGGTGTCTGTGATTGGAGTGGTTGGGAATTTAGATCATGGAAAGTGGATCCATGGCTTGGTTGCTGAAGCTAGAATGGAAATGGATGCATTCTTGGGGTCTGCACTAATTGACATGTACTGTAAATGTGGCAGTATAGAGAGAGCTTTCACTGTGTTTGAGGAAGTGAAAGAGAGAGATGTATCAGTGTGGACAGCCATGATATCAGGGCTAGCTTTGCATGGTTATGGAGTTAAAGCTCTTGAATTATTTAGAACAATGCAGGATGAAGAAATTAAGCCAAACCATGTGACCTTTGTGGGTGTTCTCACAGCTTGCAGTCATTGTGGAATGGTGGAAGAGGGGCTGAGGATGTTTTACAGTATGAATCAAAAGTTTGGAATTGAACCAGGAGTCGAACACTATGGGTGCTTGGTTGATCTATTAGGAAGAGCAGGGAGACTAATGGAAGCAAGAGAGTTGATTGCGAAGATGTCCATGAAACCAAGCAGATCAGTTTGGGGAGCCATGCTCAGTGCCTGCAGAGTTCACCAAGATGTGGAAATGGCTGAGATTGCATCAACAGAGTTGCTCAAACTTGAGCCTGAGGAAGACGGCGGCTATGTTCTTTTGTCAAATGTTTATGCTTCTCTAGGGCGGTGGAGAGATGCAGAGGATATCAGACATGTAATGGAAAACAGAGGTGTAAGAAAGATGGCTGGTCAGAGTAGTGTTGTTGTTAATGGAGTTTTTCATGAGTTTGTTTCAGCAGATAAAAGTCACCCCAGGTGGCCTGAGATATGCTCCCTCATTCATAACATAAACAAAGAAATGAGACTTACTGAACAGTGTTAATAATATACAATTCTTGCTACTGTATTGTTGAGAAATAAGAGAAAGAATAGGCCAATCAAAATCAATCAATAAGCTATTCATGATTTGGTATTGCTCGTTCCAAGTAGCAAATGTGAAGGCCTATTCAGGTCATTGGATTTAAAGTTTTAAACCACTATGAACCAATGTGGCATGGTGGTGGCCATATTCTGATCCAATCATCCAGATTGTCCTTCCCATATACAACTCCGCAGGGAATTTCATACATATTTATTGCATATGAGAATTCACAAGTTTTTTCCAGATCTTGTCTCGACTATTCAATTTTAATACATACAACACATGCCCAATCTATATACCTTGTATTAACAGTCAGGCACAAGGTGAAATCACAAAAAAACACTTGATCTTCCTTGAGGGATAATGCTGTCCCATCTTCATGGTAGTCATTGAAATTTTCTACTTGGTGGTCTGCCTATGCTTCTTTCTCCATGCTCCTCACTCTGCTCCCAAAACCATCCTCCAAATCACAGTCTGGGAACTGCATATGATCATGAACTTAAAATGGTTCATTTGTCCTAAGACTCACCAATAGTAATTGCATCAACATGATCAATTGTCAAATTCTCACTGTGCGGACGCCCGATTAGGTGCCTTTGATGTGTTTGGCTTACAACATATCCTTTCTAACCCTACATCAATTTCATCCAAGCCAAGATAGATTTCTCTTAGTGATGCCCGATTAACTTTTTTTCACGATCTTCCTCTTTTTATTTGTAAATCACTTGGTGCTTCTTTCCATATGAAAGAACTCTCATGGGAAGGCTGACCTGACATGACTTTTTAGAATTGGCATACTTCTTACGATCAACCCTTTCCTTCTATGGGAATCAAACAAACAGGCCTTTAATGTTGCCTGCACGAATGTTAGGTGGTTGGTGCATAGTTGGCTAACAGCATGAATATTTATGTCCTCATTTCTTCCACTAAATTGTTGCCTTTTATCTTGATTTTCATTGCATTTCAGTTAACACTTTCTTCCCTTTGGTTATGCAATGGTTTGCTTTTCTTATACATGAACCGTTGTCTTGCACTACATTGGGCACTGTTTGGAAGCTCTGAATCGGAGGCGCATTGCGGTTTCCACCAGTGCTCTCATACTCTGCTGTTTGGGAGAACTATTATGGCCAAAACACTGCATTGAGGATGGAGTTGGTAGCCCTAACACCAGATTGCAACACCATTCACAAGAGGATGTTTTTGGCAACTAGATCCTCAATGCGACATTGTGGCAAAACCATACTTTGGCAATACATGTAAATGGTGTTTCCATCTCAATGCAAGGCTCTCAAACAGAGCCTTAAGGTCCATGAAGAATACAAGAAAAAGGAAATGTTATGGGGAATCAAGGTTTTGAATTCTAATATTAAATTGTTCAGGAAAAGATTTTTGGTGAAACGAAAACGAAAAAGAAAAAGGTGCACAGTAACCAATTCCTTCTCAAATTCTTGTTTTGGTTTCTTTTATTGAAAGGAGATAATTGCCAAATCCTTCTCTCGGAAGGACCTTCATGCAGGTGCTTTCAAACAAAATGATTCCTCTCAGTTTCATATCCATTTCTCTTGTATCCTTTTAAATACTACCTCCCAAACAAGACCTAAGGGACATTTAATTGGAGAGTGAGAGAGAGAGTCCAACCCTATTTCCTACACATTCAAGTCGGCCAAGGCTTGATCAGGCTGCAGCACCTTGATGGGCCAGTCAACAAAGGGATTGGTGCCATAGTCACAATTCTTGTTCTCAGGATTTTCCTGTCGGAGTAAAATCTTGAGAAAATGTTGGTATATAACAGGATAATAAAAACATTTAATTATATAATGTAGATATTCTCATTAATAATGTGATAATATTATGATGCAAAAAAAAAAACATGATATTTTCAAAATAGGTGATGTTTTAAAAATCTTGTGACCGAGATATTTTCAAAAAATGGCATTTGGGTCACTTAATGAGCCTGCCTCCAATTGATGTAAAACTCCGGGTTGAGGACACGACCACCCAGCCTTATGTGTGTGTGCATGTGTGTTAAATTTGGCCTTTATACACAAGAACCAAATCCATAGGCATGTTGAGAAAATTGCTAATAATTGTCTCTACATGTCTTGGGTACTAATACAATGCTCCATATGCATGTGACTATACATGTCTTGGTCACATACCCAATCCGAATACTGTATTGGTTCAATTTAACTTGTGTCCACAAAAACCAGACCATATCCATGTCGAGTCATGTATTAAATAACTAAACCATATCCCATCAGTTTTCGTATGGATATAAATTTGAGGATCCATATTAATGCAACCAAACGCAGGTTGGTCACATGTAAAGCACAAGTCATACTGGTTTTCAGCCCTAAAAATTCCTCACAAAATTGAATTGAAAATGTAACTTTTTTTCTTGCTCAAATATCAGAATAAGTTTGAATCCGTTTAGGCAGGTTTGGTAAAATGTAACTTTTTTTCTTGCCCAAATATCAGACTTAAGTTTGAATCCGTTTAGGCAGGTTTGGTAAAAGAGATAACATCCGATTGATAATCAGAATGGCATTTGGTTTTAAAGTTGACATCCAAATCCAAGTACATAACCTGATCCAAAACCGGAAGTAACATTTTTTATCCAAATCCGAATCTGACATCCAATTAGATTAAGTTACAATAGACTTTTTCAGACAGTATCTATCTCGTTCGTGTCCTTACTAATGCCTCAAAAAAAAAAAAACTTCACAAATCAAGACACAAGTTTGGATTCAAACCTGAATACAGTTCTAATTAAGCCATGCCCCAGTGAGACCCAGCACTTAAGTGTAAGGATGGTAAACCCGGGGGAGGGAACCAAACATGGTCTTTTCAGGCTTGACTCGTTTACAGCCAGACATTGTTTGGGCTCTGCTCTTGTAAATCAGCTGATCGAGCTGAGCTCAAGCGTATATGAGCCCAAACTAGGGCTGGTAAATGAACCGAGCAGCTCGTGACTCAGCTCAGTTTGGCTCATCACGAACTCATTCGTGATATATCTGCCGAGCGAAGCCACAAGCAAGTCGTTCAGCTTAAATAAGTCGAGCGTGAACACAAGGAGTTTGGTAAGAGAAGGATGCATGACAAATATAAAATATGGACTTTTAAGCTTAATATATAAAATATATGTTAAATGTAATGTATAAAATATATATTTTAGATATAAATGATATGATTTTATTTTTTTTACACCAGCCAGTTCTCGGTTTGGCTCATGTCATTCAGGGGCTAGCCAAGCTTCAGCTCAGCTTGGCCAAACATGAGCATGAGCTCACGAGCTCAGTCCACTAATAAACGAGCTGAGCCTGAACACGCCCTATTCTGTTCAGGCGGCTGGTTCATGTAAATAAAAATGTCTTATTTTTGGTGAAAATGGAAACCCTGACTTGTTAATTACAAGCATAAAAATGTCTTCTTTTTTTGGTGAAAATGGAAACCATGACTTATTAATTACAAGCATACTGTTCACAAGTTGAACTAACATGTTTTGACATAAATGTACACATATCTGGGTACTGCTCATAACTTGGCTGCCGAACTTACTTGATGAGCCCGAATGAGCCTCACGTAAGCATATCAGAGCCAAGTCACAAGCAGCTCATTTCGTTCACCAGCCCTAAATGGTTTTGCTAATTGTGGCCCCTCCTTTCCTTTTCCACTTTGCTTTATTGTTTTCACATAATTTCACATGCATCTTTCATGAAAAACGCAATCCAACCAAATAAATAAATCCTTTTAAAGCTTTCAATGCATTGAACAGATACGACTTATCTTAATCCACCATTTTCTACTGTCATTATGACATAAAATCCATAACTTATTTTCTTTACTATAAAAAAAAGTGCAGATTAACTCCATTAACATAAACAAAGGCAATCACAGAGCCAACATCAATGACTAGTAATGACTTGAGCCCATCCGAATAGCATGGCAATCAAACAATAAGCTGTTCAAAACACAAATGAACATGTTTGAATACTTTGGGGACATGAAATCTTGACACCTTTAGATACTTTTGACTGAAACACATTTCACAAAAAATAAGTTTTCTTTATACAATTGCTTTACAAAAAACATCTCTACCTTTTGTTTTCTCTTCATTACACCATTCAAAACAAAAACATCACAGTATGAGCCCGAGCCTCAAAATGCATGCCCTTGCTCAGGTATTCCTGATGTCAAGACCTCACAGAGTAAGTAGAACAATTAGGCCTATCCAAGTCCCCAAACCCCACATCCTGATGGCTCAATGACCCCAATCTTCATGCATGGTTGCATGTCATGTTCAAGTCTAGAATGCTCTTCTGGTGATGCCATTGTAATCTCATAGATTGCTTGAGCTTAACATCAGCATCTTCTTCTTCCGGTTCAGACATGGGAGCCACCTGCACCCAAACCCCTTGCTTCTGATCCTTTCATGATCCTCAACCTCTTGCATGAAGAAATGAACATCCTGAACCAAACAAAGATCAAACCAGATCAGATCATGTCATATAATACTTGGCTTAGAAACTATATATATATATATATATATATATATATATATATATATATATATATATATATATATATATATATATATATATATATATATATATATATATAGCGAGAGAGAGAGAGAGAGACTTACTCCCAAGGGACATCTCCAACCAACATCCAATCTCCATCTTTATCCTCATAAGTTGGCACGTACTCTGATGCATCCCTTGTGCCAAATTCACCTGATAAGAACAGAACAACAAGTTTAGCAAGATCGATCTAAACAAAAGGGCATACCTCAATAAAATATGAGTAAACCAAAGGTGGTAGAAGAGAATTTGAACATACCCATGGTGAAGCAGCTAAACATTGTGTCCAAGGCCTTGAGCAGATCTTGGTAGTCACTGTATGTCTTGAGATCAATCTTCCTCAGGTAGGGAGCCCCATCCATGCTCACTTTCACATAGATCCTTGATGCCTCAGTCTCCTCCTTCTTTGAGGTGTGCAGATTGTTCATCCTGTATGATCTGATTGGTGGCCAACCTACTACTTGCGCCCTGTCAAAACCATGTTTTTCCATGAAGACAATTAGTCTTTGATCCGTTGTCTAAGACCCATGGACTGGACTCACAACTCAATAAACCAAACCAAGCCTGGGTAAGCACCCTCAGCTCAGCAATAAGCTTGAAGGACTAGGGTAGCCCTTGCATTTCAAACATGTTAAATGACTCAAGTGGGTCTGCCTCAACTCAATAGATGAAGCCACCCTTAGGTTGACCAAAATTTCATAGACTAAGAAATAGGAAAAAAATAGTGTATAAAACATGACCAAGTTTAAGATCACATAACCAAGTTCATGAACTTGGTCATACTTTTCATGGTTCAAGATCTGGTTCTTGTTCATGAACTTGGTCTTATTTCATGTGACGCAAAACACATCATACCCATCTCCCCACAACCTATAACCGGAAAACTTTTCCGGCACCGGACTCGGCACATGCAGAAATTTTCGATCAGATGACTTACTTGGTAGCCGGAGCGGTTTTTCGGTCGGCCGGTGCAGCGTCATCTCCGGCGCCCTCGGCGGCAGCGTCGGAAAAAGCTCTCTTGTTACTCTTCGGGGCCGCCGCCGCCGACTTCTCGGTGGCGTCGCTTCCGGGCAACCCCAGCCTCAGCTCCGTCGCCTCCAGGTTAAGATTGCAGTCGTACTTTGCCACTTTCTCCATTTTCCGGCCTTCTTTCGGCACCCTCCTACAACTTTCCGTCCAACCCACCTCTCAACCTTCCAAATCTTGGCTACCAACCGTCTTTTTCTCAAATCTCCCGATTTGCAAAGCACCAAGAAACTCTAGAGCCCCAAAAACTCTTTAACAGTACTACAGAAACCCAACCAACTCCGGCAAGTTTCCACCCTTTTCCGGCGAGATCTGCCTCGTGATGCAAGAAAGAGAACCCCAAATGGCTAAAAAGAGATAACTTTTCTCGCCGTGAGATGAGGATGAGCACACCACCACCACCACCTTTTATAAGAGAAAAGCAAGAGAGAGAGAGAGAGAGAGAGAGGGAGAGAGAGAAGGAGGTGGGACCCACTGGCATTAAAGGGTGACACCCACCAAGAACACAGGTGGGACCTACCACCAGCTTGGTTCAAGGGACGGTGTCGGCCCTGACAGTGACGCGCAAGGGGTGGGGAGCCACCGGTTTGTGGTGGCCGATTTCTGGCCGTCCGTTTGGTCTCCTTTGGTGCTCGATCCAGCAGTCCAGATCTTCGGATCGGGTGGTCGACACCGCATGTGAGCCCCGGTACGGCTCCCATGTGCATGATTGCACCAGTAGAGGACATCCTCACATGGCTTGCGGGCATGTTATGGAGCAATGGCATCGTTTGTTGCAATCTTGTAATTATTATTTATGGTAACCCTAGTTTAACCTTTGATTATATTAAAACCCTAATTTAAACCAGTGGGTCAGAGGATCATTAAAGTAAAACCATTCAATGAACCAACATGGGGTAGTCCCCATAAGTTTTACCATTTTTTCAATGTTTAGTTAGGCTTCAAGCGTTAATGATGTGGTTTACATAATTTATTCAGTGGAAAAACATGTTTTGGATCATGTGGCTGTGATTTTTAAAGAAGCTTGTTAAAAGCTTCAAAACTTAATGTACCCTGTATAACAGTTTTATGGTAAAAAACAATCAGAATTTTATGTCAAAACAACTAAATTTAAAGTGAGCTTAAATTTACGAATCGTGCTAAAACCACTATGAGTTCCCAATGGATTATATTGAGCAGATAAAGCTTTTAAAACACACACACACACACACACATATATATATATATATATATAGAGAGAGAGAGAGAGAGAGAGAGAGAATCACATTTTGAAGTGTTTTAATGTTTGTAGCCATGCGGTGGATGAAGGTTGGAGGCTTTTCTCTCTCATTGTTCGTTGGAACCCTCGTTAGGACCCTCAAAAAAATAACAGCCGAGAGTGTTTCTTGCTTAATTTGAGCGTATATCTGTGTTGTCATTGCTTATCTTACTAAAAAATATGATTTGCATTGAATTGATTTTATGAAAAAAATTGAACGTTTTTTAGGTTTTAGTGTGATATGAGCAGTTCATTTTTGTCATCTCTAAAAATATATATAAGCATAAAGACTACTTAATCTAATATACACATTTATATCTTCAAATTAAACAAAAATACTTACCATTATGATTTTTTGTAGTGTTCTAATGAACACATTATATATATATATATATATATATATATATATATATATATATATATATATATATATATATATATATATATAAGGTGATAACTGCTAACTACTTTTCTAGCTAACTTAACCAGCTAATGAGGCTTTAGAAGATTTTTCCCATGTTTTACTTAAATCTGACCATTCATGTGTTCGGCATGGTTAAGAAACAACACATGGATCATATTTTTTGATAAAAAATATGATTTTTTAAACCTTCAATATTTTAAAAAATCTTACAAAATCAGATTATCAAAAAGTTGATTCTTATAAAATCAAGCATATAGAACACATCTGGATGGTCAGATTTAAGTAAAACATGGGAAAAACCCTTCAAAAGCTCAAATATATGGACAACTAGCTAGAAAAGTGGTTAGCAGCTATTGCATTCTTATATATATATATATATATATATATATATATATATATATATATATATATATATATATATATATATCCACATGATCTTTTAATATAAAATTTTAATAAAATGCAACCAATTGATTTTTTAAGATTTTAAAAGCTTGTTTTCACCTTCCAAATAGGTGTCTTAAAGATAATTTTTACTAGATAAACTATGTAAATCATAATTGAGGGTTCCAAAAATATGAAAAATGTGTAAGAAAATGTTAAAAGTAGGTTGTTTCTACCAATTTTGTAAGTATCGTATTGTATTGTACGATACAATATGATATATATCGTAGCTATGTATTCTAACTATATGATAAACACTCTTATCACGATACGAGTGTGTATCGTATCCATATCATACAATATAAAGTATATCGTTCAATACACTTCTGACACATTTTAAAATGGACAAAACTTTTTTTTTTTACTTTTGAGATTTAAAGACCTTCATAGGGTCAATTTCTTCATTTGTACAGAGGTTATTAAAGAGAAACCCATGCACCCATAAGAAACTTAAGAGTGTTTTGTGGTTCAATTATTGCACAAGAAAGAAGCCTTTCTTGGTTTTCTTGCATAAGAATGCATTTTCACCCAATTTTTCACTCAAATGAGATAAGAAAGAAAAATCCTCTATGTAACTTTAACTTTTGTAATGTTTGTGCATTTTAGCAATTTGTAATGCAAGCTTATCTCTATTTAGAAATTCTAAAGTTGGTCCTACGCTTGCGTGGTCAAACAAATTGGATGCATCAATGTTTGAGTTGATTTATCTACTCATAGTCAAAAATCATTTTACATTCTTGTCAAAAAATTTGTATATATATATAGATAGAGAGAGAGAGAGAGAAAGAGAAAGTAAGGGTAGATGTGTACTACTTTTATGGCCCAATGCCAGCTTATCAGTTATTAAAACCTTTTGGCTTTTGAATATATCATTATTTGTCTTAACCGATTGTATTTGTAGTGATTAGATGCGTGGTTACACAATCAAATATATGGTTGTTAAATGTCTAATGATATATCTATGTTTAGTTAATCTTATTATATAAATATATTATGTTCTTGTATTCTATGATTTTTTTTTTTAGATTTAAAAAAAAATAGTAAAATTTATAATTTTTTACGATATAATATGTATCTTACTTTAGGCCCGACCGATATGGGTTATGATTAAATACTTACAACCTTGGTTTCTGCTGCATAGGTAAGTATGCATGTGCATTCAATATATGCCTTTTTGAATGTGATGGATTGTAGCATGTTTGACCCAATTTGGGAGGACCACTTAACTATGTTTGTGCCACTTGTTTGTTTAGGTAAGATTGATTCATTTTCATCAATGCAGGATAGGTTAAAATCAATCACATCATTCACATGGAGAGAGAGAACGAGAAATGTTTTTCACCATACTTCTTTTCATATTTTATTTAATTTTGAAACCTTTGTGATTTTTCAAGGTTGGTGTTGAACGAATAAATGTAGAGGTGTCAATGAATCATGTTTGACGCAAACCAAACTTTTATCAAACCGTATAGGGTTAGGGTTTGGTGATAAACAAAAAGTCTGATTGGCCGATTAATATATGGAGCCAACTTAAGTTTCGACTAAGATATAAAAATAATTAAAGTAAATCCTTATATGATCAGGGTATGGTTTTTTTTTATGGTAGATTTAATTGGATCAAAGTCCAGACTCAATACTATCATCTTAAATTAGATTTGGGTTTGGTCCCACCGGCATCTTAAATTAATAAATCATTAAACTAATTATGTTTAACATTAGATATATTCAACCTTATGAAAATGACTAAAATACTTATAAAAAAGTAATACTTTTTGGAAATGCATGGTTACTTTTTAGGCATTACATGTCTTTTAAGCTTGAAGAGAATTAAAAATTCAAAAACCTTTAAAAATAAACTTGATGAATTCATCAAATTTACCTTTTTGATCTCCAAAAATACATTTTAAAAAATACCATTTTAAGGGTATTTTAGTTATTTTATATAATTGAATTCATCTAATGATAAATACAACTAGTTTTATTAGATTAACCCTATATGTATATATACTACAATTGATTGTACCTTCAATATGAGTTTGAATCTCATTGATGTGAGTTGTTTTGGTACAATCTAAATATATGTGTTTGACATGCATGATTTAGCAGGATTCAGTTTTTTTTTTTATATTTACATGAGTAAACCTATCCAAGATCATCAACTTAGCCACACTGACTCCATTGTCCTCGCAACTTAAAATTCCTTAGGCTTACTTCTTGGCCCCAACACAATTCATGGCACCTGCATCCAAAAGTAGCAAGTCCTGCAACACCGAACATGTGTTTGCATTTTACATAAAACATTTTACTTGATTGTGCAGTACACACTCAGCTATGTCATCAGAACACATTGTTCGAGGTCTTGTATTTAGATGATACAACATGACATGCACATTATGTCATTTTTTTAACATACTTTGTATTTTTAATATACTTTGTATTTTACTAATAATAAGTATATCGTATAGTCATGAGAACTAGAAATAGAGAACTAATGTGTGAACCGTGTTTTTCATGGATTTCTTATTTTTTTCTCTTGAATCTATCTGTACTTATGTGATTTACATGCTTGGGTTTATAAGAACCTGCTCTTGCATTAACCAATTTTGATGCATAAACAAGATCCTTTTAAGGCTTTAAAATCAATGGATCATAATCTTCATAAATATTCAAGCATTAAAAATCATATTTTTTTTTTATAAAAAATACACTATATCCAATGGTTGATTCCTAGCAAATTCACTATGCCAATCACATCCACAAGGTTGGATTTGCAAAAAAAATGTTGAAAATGCCCTTATTTCTAGTTCTCATATTCTAGTGACTCGTATCATATATAATTATATATAGTTTGAGCTGGTACAGCCATGGAGAGAGAGAGAGAGAAAGAGATTACATTTGTATTGCTTATTAATCCAGAGGTGCATTGGGTGATAAGAACAAGTTTCTAAAATCCAGACCTTTATAAATTTGCTAACAGCTACCCATGCACCTCCATTAAAAGCAGTATGTGGACCATGAAGTACCACCAAATATCTGACAAACTGCACCATAAAGGTTTCCATCTTATTAAAAAAAAATCCTTTTTTCCCCTTGCTTGTAGTGCATGGATCTTTGGCGAAGCTTCCTTGCATGTGGCACCTTAAAGCTTATCCTAGCATCATTAAAGCCCTCACAAAGTCGAAAAGTAAAAAATGATTATGTAAATTAAACTACAAATAAACAAACCAAGATGATGTTAAATCTATGATTATGAGAACACTTTTCAAGCTTCAAATCTTTACAGCCAGAGAGAGAGAGAGAGGGGGTTTGCATAAGGAAAAAGGCAGAGGGTATGCCCAGAGAGACACATGGTGCTATAAGATTGTTTGTGCATTTACTTATGCGGTTATTTACAAAAATAGACCCATTTTTTATTTAAAATCATACTTAGAAGCCACATAACTCAAAATCATGCCTATTTTTATCTTTAATGATTCACATCAAATTCACACTCTTGCTAACTATTTTCACTCCAATAATTGTTAATATGTATTGAATAAATTAAAAACTAACTGATTTTAGAGATTTAACCTTGTTAAAATGCGCTTCTCTTTGACCATTTGCCCTTATCAATCTCTCCCACTCTTTACATTAAGGTAAAATTGTGTTTTTTTTTTTCTTGAGGTCAAATTCATGAATTTGAGTCAAAAGAGACAAGGCTAATTTAGAAACTATCCACAGCTATGCTTTTAGTAAACCACAAAATATAAGGCATGTCTTTAATAAACCATTTTTTTGGGTATGAATGTGAATTATAAAAAAAATGGGTGTATTTTTGGAAATAACCTTTATTTATGTATAAATAAGCTTATCCACACCCATGTCACAGTGCATTTTTCATCCCATCCATTGCACACGACTGGGCTTTGGACTGTCAATTCATGCAAGTACCTAATTAGCTAACCAAAAAATAAATAAGAGGTAAAAGCTAGTTACATCAAATAAATATATTTTTTCTCCATGAGCGCATAGAAGACATAGAGGCAATATATTAATAGCAAATAAAAGGAATCCAAGTACTTGGTTTTGCTCATAGACTTTGCCCTACAAAACTTATGAAAAATGCCCTCATTATATTTTAAATGTTTGTTGCTACGCCTGAGCATCTTTCTCACATCTTAACCACAATTAAAAGGAGAGGCTTTATTTAATTATGTTGGACTTCTTGTGTGTCTTTCTTGGAAAGTGCATGATGTCTTGGAGTCAGACCAAACTTGATGTTTTTAAGAGAGACTAAATATTCCACCACACGATGAGATGACTTCCTGTTAAGCAATTTGTTTTTTTAAAGACAATAAAAAGCATGATTCAATCATTGGATTTAATGCAACTTATAAAGAACCCTTGCAACAACAACTACTTCCAGTAGTACTAATTGTAATTGTAATGATAATTATGTTATTATGCATAAGCTTGTAAGATCCAAAGTGGACTTTGTTCTAAATTTTAGGCCTCAAAACTTGATCTGAATTCAATTAGATGCACAAATCCTGTTCTGATAAAAAACTGGTTAGGCTTGCATAAACTGATGCCCAATATAGGCCTTATGAAGGTCCTAGCCGTTGTAAATTTGGGTGTGAAATGGTGGGAATTGTGGAGATTCAATTTTCAACAGTGAGACTGATCACACGAGGCGTGTTATGTAGGTGGCTTTGTTTAAGGTAGTTTTCATCCTTTACAATGGTGCAACAAGTTCAGACGTCTACCTTAGGGATTACAATGAGTAAGCCACCCAACGATTCCCTTCTAAGTCTGCTTGCATGACCTTTTGAAGTGTTCTTAGCATCCCAATGAAAAAAATGAAATTGAAAAATGTTAAGAATTGAGAGAAAAAAAGAAGTGAGAGAATTCCCATGTGTTTTTGTCCATTCTTCTCTCTTTTTATAGAAAAGCATGAGCAAAAAATGTCAAAAAGGTGTATCTCACATGAGACACCCTTTTGCATTCTATGATACCCATCCATGCCCCTCCATGATCATGCATGATGAATGAAACCACCAATCTCAATGGTTAGGTGTCTCTTTTCATTTGAAATGTGACACATTGCACTATAATTTGAATCTCAAAGTCAATGTGTCATAAAAGAAAACTCATGTGAAGAGGCACCCACATGAAATGTGCTCGCCTCTCAAGAGTCTAATTACCACATTGCCATTCATGTGAAAAAGAACTATGTGTGCGAATGTTTGTCTCTCTACACTCGTGCCAAAGTTTATAGTAAGACTTCAATATCTATAACTTTAATGGCCATATATCACAAATAGACAAAATACAAGAGATTTTTTAAATAATATTAAACAATACATATAACCTCAAATCGATAATTAAAAAAACAACTCAAATAATTTTATAAATTAATTTGAAGCTAATTTTTACGTCATTCTCTCTAGTTTCAAAATAATTGAAATATGAAATTCAAAACTCATTAAGAAATGGTATGATTGAAGATACCTTGTGAGTTTGAACATAAATTTTATGTAAATATATCAAAGTTTAATCGAGGCACTAAACTAAAATTAAATATTGAACTTAGAACCTTTAATTGATAAATCAGATATAGCACACCTACTATTTCAAATGCTTTTGTAGGTGTTTGTCAAACTCGATACATTATGGCCTTGTGATTATGCCCATGTAGTAGATGCTCTATGGATTGCCTAAGTCTCATAGGAAGCGGTCCCACTTTCACATCTACCTAAGTAAATTCATCAAAAGAACCTTACAACTAAAGTTCTTCAACTTTATAGGCCTATGGACTTATTAAGAGGTTAAATCTTATCATATTACACTTACTTTCTTAGATGATAGAAATTCTCAATAATTATATAAGAAATCCTCTTTTAATTTTTTTCAATTTTTGAATCACTCAATAACTTGTAGGCTCCTTTAAACCTAGGATTTGAACTCTCCAAGAACTTGATGCAGGATTTCTGTTAGTAATGATTTACTACATTATAGGCTTTAACCCTATCTCTCTAGAAATTTGATATATTATATTTCTTGTAAGGCCTTTTGTAAATGGATTGGTCAAATTTTGATCAAATTTGACATAGTTCACACTAATTACTCTTCTCTTGAGTAATTCTTTTATATAGTTATGTCTAAGACTAGTATGTCTCAATTTTTTACCATAAACCTCACTTTTTGCTTTAATATCATTGACTTATAATCACAATGCATGCATATTGCAAGTAAATATTTTTTAATTAATGGAATATCCATTAATAAGTTCCTAAGTCATTCAGTTTTCTTACATGCTACTGCCAAAGAAATAAATTTTACCACCATGGTAAAACATGAGACACATGTTTACTTTTTAAACCTCCATGCAACAACACCTCGACTAATAATGAAAACAAATCTACTAGTGGTTTTGAATTAATTAAGATTCATAACCCAGTTGGAGTCAGCAAATCCTTCCAACACTGTAAGATATTAACTAAAGTGAATTCCATAATCTAGTATTCTTTTTATATATTTAAGAACTCTACATATTACATTTCAATGCACATCTCATGGGTTATAAGTAAATCTACATAACTTACACACAATACATGCACAGGTCTAGTACAATTCATATGATATATCAACTTACTAGTAATACTATCACGTTCCAATTGAAAAACGCATCTATCATTATTAGGCTCTAATTTGACATTAGTATAATAAGGTATAAATATAGTTTTGCAATCATAATGATTATATTTTCTAAGAATTTTTTCTACATAGTGAGATAGAGATAACATAAACTCATTATTGGTTTTAATGAGTCTAATTCTTAGAATTATATTCACAACATCCATGTCTTTCATCTTAAAATTATAAGACAAAAAATAATTATTTTTTTTAATATGCTCAATGCTATAACCAAATATCAACATATCATCTACATAAAGACAAATAATAACATTGTCACCATTATGCATCTTAATATAAACACATTTATTGGCATCACTAATTATAAAACTATTAGCAAGTAAAACTCTTGCAAATTTCTCATGCCATTGCTTAAGAGCTTGTTTAAGTTCATACAAGAATTTAGTTAATTTTCACACTTTATGTTTTTGTCTTTTAAGTACAATTCCTTTTAAGTACAATTCCTTCTGGTTGTTTCATATAAAAAATTTCATCTAATTCGTCATTTAGAAAAAATATTTTAACATTCATTTTAATGAATTTCTAAATTATATATTAAAGTAAGAGAAATTAACAATCTCATTGTTATAATATGGGAAACTGGTGCATATGTATAAAAAAAGTTTATGCCATCTTTTTGTTCTTTCGCGATCAATTTTGGTTTAGACCTTTTAGTAGTTCTATCCGATCATATTTTCTTCTTAAAAATCCATTTATAACTCATATGCTTGGTATCAGGTGGTAAATAAACTAATTTTCATGTATTATTATGCATAATATATTATATTTCATCATTAATAGTTTTTTTTCAAAATGATGCATCATCTTCAACTATTTGAAGAAATAGGGTCTCAACCCTAGGTCTCTTAGTTCTCCTAGGCTCCACATGTTTTTCATTGGTTATATTTATATTATGTAATATAGAAATATCATCATTATTAATACTTAGTACATTATTTATTCTAGTTTTGAAAGGCATATCTTCAAAAAATTCTATATGGATGGTTTAAAAAATTATAAGCCTATATATACTTTGCTATTAAGAGCATATCCTAAGAATACAATTGTAATAAACTTAGGTATTAAATTTTCAATTATTCTAGCTTCCGCAAGGCAACTCCATACTCTAAAATAACTAAAGTTAGGTTTTTTATTTTTTCACAATTCATAGGGTGAGATTTTGATTGTTAATCTAGAATTGTATTTAATATGTAACATGCCATTAAAAAAACTTTCATCTATAATTAAATGGCCCTCCCAAATTAAGAATTAAAGCATTAACCATTTCTATCAATATTCTATTTTTGTGCTTCGCTACTCCATTTCGTTCGGGTGTTTTATGTCCAGTGTTTTGGCAAATTATACCATGATTATGAAAATTCTATAAAGTCATTAGAAGTAAATTTTCTTCCTATATCACTCATAATGTGAATAATTTTCTTATTCAATTTTACTTTTATTTTTAAAAGTTATAAATTTGTTCAGTGTTTCATCTTTTCTTTTTAATAAATATACATATGTATATCTAAAGTAATTATCTTGAAGGTATTAAAATAATTATTACCTTTACGAGATGGTTTATTCTTAAGATCACATGTCACTATAAACAATATATAAAAGTGCATTACATTTAGATGATCTAGGAAATGAGTAAAAAAATTAGATTGAATACATATTTGACATTTTTCATAATTGAAATCACTAATATTATCATGCAACAAACAATCTTTCACTAATTTAGTGAATAGAACCATAATGCACATATCCTAATCTATTATGCTATAAAGATAAATTATCACACATTATATAAAACAAATGACTATTCTCATTCATTACATTAAGCTTAAACATCTCATTGATAACATATCCTTTGCCTACAAATTTTCTATTCTTGAAAAGTACAAAGATATTGGAATCAAATACATGTTTGAAGCTATCATGAAGATGAACCCCACCCAAAAGCTGTAAAAAATGATGGTCCCAACCTAAATGGGTCTCACAAAAAATTTGGATACCATTCACTACCTAGATGGATGGCATCAATGGCTGAAAATTTTGTCTAACAACAGAAGCTTTGGATGGTTTCTGGGTGCCGTTCATTTTTTATGAGGAACGGAATTTAAGGTACGTTGGACAGTTTTCTGTCCAAGGTTCCTTGGACCTGAAGTGCTCTAGGACAACACGACTGCATCAATTAGAACTTCTTAATATAAAACAAAATGACAGTCTTGCCAAAGGATCATCCAACCGTATGTCAATTGTGCCTTCATCACATCGTGAGGATATACAAACCACCAAAGGTGCAAACCACATGAATTTGGTATTTACAACATTTTTTTTTTCTTCAGAATTCTGGCCCTACGTACAGATGTGTTTGACATGGTCAATTTTCTCGCCATCTGATATCATTCTGTAGCTAAAAGATGTGAAAATCATGAGGCTCGAATATTTATGAAAATCGTATTTCCGGATAATTTGAGAACCATTCGTACAAAATCAAGCATGTAGATTTCATCCCTATTATCAAACTCTAAAATAAAAGGAGAAAAACCTTTGAAAATCTTAGTTGGTACGTCTGTTGGCAATGGTAGAAATTCCGAAAGCGGATCCTGTCAAATGCAACCACAAACCCCACCCCCTCTTTACTGTAGCTCAGTACAAAGTGAGACCCACAGATGGGTGGGGGGTTCGTGGTTGTAAATGCAATCTCACCCAGGGTTTGACAGGATCCGATCTCTAGAATTCCAGTTTGTAGGACCCAATCACTCGCCACCACTCAATTCAAAAGCAACCCTTTGTTTATCTCGTTTCCCTTTCATCCTGGTAAAGCTTCCAGCTAATGAACGAGTGACAGAAACATGAGTGATTTATCAAAAACCACTTAACTTGTCAGCTATTTACAAAAGACTACAGAACATTCCAGTTATTACATCTAGGTGCCTGGTTTTTATAATTTATGTTTCAAAGACATGCTTGGGCCTACAACTGTTTAGTTCACCATTCATTAATCAAAGCGATTAAAAACCTTCATTACCGGTCTTGTTAACAAAATGCCATAAGACGAGATAAAACAAGTTGTTCTATAAAAGAAAAAGATAAAAAAAATGTCATTTTATACCTCAGTTAGTAGGTATTAATTTGAAATATATATTCAGAACAAATATATGGTTTAATTGAAATAATGCAAACATTAATTAGATGACATTTTATAAGTAACTGATAAATTAGGCAGCTTTCTGTAAAATTTTCCTTGAAAAATAAAAACAATAAGGTTGCAATATGTGATTATTTGTAGGTAGATTTATGTGCTTACCATATATCACATAAATATGTGATGGGCATCGGGCTGAGCCCGGCCGGACCCATCACTGGTTGAGTACCAACAACCCGTTTACTACCATGCCCGATGCCCACTCCTTGCGGCACATGCACACTAACATACAGTGGTGGATCCAGGATTTTGCTTAAAGCAGGGCAAGTATTTGTTATAATAAAACTAAAATATAAAAAGAAACAATATAAATTTGTATAATAAAATAATAAAAAATTTCAAAACTTTAAAAGGGACCCTTACTCACATAAACATGCGCATGTGCACGCACGTATGAATGAGGAGCTACAATAATATGCGTGTAGAGTCTAGTGAAACCAAAATGTTTGGACCAATCTATGATCAAGCACACGTGCACAAGCAAGTACATATGCACGCACGTACACACTGCACAGTTGTAATGTTGTGCTTGAGTCTGGACAAAAACCTTAGCTTGACTGTCCAAGAAAAAATATTGTTGTGCTCGGGTAGGCATCAATTTAAGTTGATGATGCAGATCCAGACTGGCTCACGCACGGGGGGGGGGGGGAGGGGTTCACATAAAACAGCTAGCATGCACGGCATGAAAGCTACCTTCCATGTGAGAGAGAGATAGGGTAGTTTCACTAGAGAGAGAGAAAGAGAGGGTATGAGATAGGGTAGTTTGACCATAGAGAGAGAGAGAAAGAGAGGGTATGAGATAGGATAGTTTGACCATAGAGAGAGAGAGAGCACGATTTGTCTAGATAATGTTCACTGAAACACATCCAACCAACAAGGGCAAAGGACCACTGGTGATGCTGGCTTGTGCCCATCCCTAGAATTTAATGCATTTGAGGGAATTGAATGGATACAAGATGAGCCAAGTCTCTCTCTCTCTCTCTCTCTCTCTCTCTCTCTCTCTCTCTCTCTATCTATCTATATATATATATATATATATATATATATATATATATATATATATATATATATATATATATATATATATATTATTCAATTCTCATTCACCAATCCGCTCATTCATGCCATTCACAATGCAGTTTGTTGACCAAACGATGATGATAAGGACACGGTATGTGGTGTGCACGCTTGCCTTGCAGGGGCTTCCACCAACATATTGGGTCCTGCCATTTAGTCTTGGCTATTCATTGCTTGGTCCCATGCAATGTTATCAGTGTCTGTGCGTATCGGCCTGTATCCGTGTTCGATACTTGTGAGAAAATCGATATGCATCACCTTTGAATCGGCTATTTTTTAATAAATATTAAAAAATATTAAGATTCAATTTTAATATTTTTTTTAACATGGTCACGTTCTGATTGAGTATCGGTATCACAACATTGGTCACACGGCTCCAAGGAAATGACTTTGGCATGAAGATAGGAAGGGTGAGTGTTAAAGCCTCAAAGCTCAGCAACATTTCTTGGGATAGACACACGAAGACAGGGACTGTTTGACATGACACAAAAGCTGACCAAGTTCATGATCTACTATTATGTGACTACTACTAGTGCGGAAATCATCGTGAAAGGCTATAATCTCAATGAAGGGACATAATCACGCTATCATTGTTCTGTTCGTACTCGAGAAAACGAAAATACAATTGCCTGTGGCCCTACTTTAATTTGTGTTTTGTTTTTTTTTTGCAACTGCAATTGCCCTTAAGTTGTTGTTAATTATCAAGTCAGGGAAATGAGTGGGTTTTTTTTTTCAATCTTTTAAAATTTAAAGGTAAATTGTTTCTGGTAGTTTTTTTTAAGGATATTGTACTTGTTCCACAGTGTTTTTTTAGAGGAATTAGGCACGTTGTTTTTAAGTTTAACAAACAGTGATTAAGGGCATTTATGAATTAAGTGTAATGATTTGTAAATACAATTAGAAATTTCAAACCCATCATTTGTTAGTAAATCAACACGTTTGTTTTCTAAGACCCCTCAGAGAGCATGATAAGGGTATATTCTTAGACTAAACGGAAGAGAAAACTTTTTAAATGACACCTAACTTTTTGCTATAAATAAAAAGTGCACCTAAACATTGTTATGACTAATCAAGAAAACCCAAGGGCTGTTTTAGCATTAAATTTATAGAAAATTATTCAAATATGACCTTCAAATAAGTAATTAACCACTTTATTTCTCCTCTTTCATACTTCTACTCTATCTTCTATAAGTTGAACCAATTTGTTGTGGCATGGGGGATTATGATGATCTAAATATCAATACATTCTAAGAATATATCTAAAACAATAAAATACCTTTGTTGGATCTAAGGGCTGTTTTTCATGTTAACATTTATAGTTTTTGTTCCTTCCTTGCTTCCCACTCATTTTCACTCATTTTCTTTTTTGTTTCTTACATGATTTCACAATTGCATTCAAAACAAATCCTGCTTCTGGCATCATACTACTTTTTAACACTCACTTTCCTCCCCATGCTTCAGTCATCATTTCCGGCATCCATTTCACTTTTGGTAACCATGATCCAAGCCCACTTAATTCATAAGCTTTGGAAACCTACATTGGCATATAAGATCAAGGGTATATACTAATTGTTGGAGGTTACAATGGTAATACCGTCATATTAACCCAATATAAGTTAGTAGTAACTGTAGTTAATTTTAAAAAAAAATCGTTTTTGATCTCCATAAACAGAACGGTACTTTTTTGAAACTTGCCAAATGTTAGGTGCATTTGTGAGTTATGTTGTGCCAAATTAAAAAATTACCCTAAATGAATACAAAATTGCCTAGAACTCACAACATTAATTAAGGACCATTTAGAGCTAAGTAGGTCATTTCTAGAGCACAAAGCACTAAGAATGGCTTGGAAGTTGGAAAGATTGGACTCAGTTTTTAACGACCCAACAGCTGGGCTGAAGTAAGCCAATGATTAAAGAAGCTGCACATAATCCTCACAGGGCTAACACGCTCTTGAGATAAAATAGTCACTTTGGTCGATTATGAGAAAGAAATGTTGGATAATTATCTCAGAATTATAGGAACCTAATCTTAGTTGCCTTGGGATGATTTTGACTTACATTCTTGATTGACAATTTTAGAACTTTGACCTAGTCAACTATAACTATTTAACCTAGTCATAACTTATTGGACACTCTTTCTTGCATCCTTTCATAATGGTTCAAAGTTTGCTCTAAGATGACTTATTGCTAGTTGTTATAGCTTTATTAATGGTCACTAAAAATTTATTTTAGCTGTTGGGATTGAGCTTATACAAACTCAAGCGCTCTCTCAATCTCTCCATCACCACCTCTCAAGATCTCTTTTTTCTTCATCGCTAGCTCTCTCGAGATCCTTAGTTCTTCGAGCTCTCTAGCTCTCTTAAATCTTATAGCTCACACTATCTTACCTTTACTCAATCGGAGCTTAGACCTAGCCATAGTAGTTTTTTATGCCAATCTAGAGTCTATTCAAGGCGGTTCATGTCGAGTTAATCGATCTTACCCAGTGCGTGACCAGACCTTTGCGTGTAGGTGAAAACTCTATTGTATCATGGAAGCAATGTTATATGAATACTCAATTCATAAAAGATTTAATCATAAGTGAGACCGCTATCACTTTAAAAATAGCGTGACTAATACATGCTTCCGAGTGTACCTGGTTCAAGCTCAGTTGCCATACCCAATGAGTTATTTTTTCAATAGCTTTAAAGCGATAATTTGCTACATAGAAACTATATTAAAAGTTAAAAAGAATGGTACGAGGTATATTTGGTTAGATGTTTAAACATATGCCTTGTGCGTTTGGTGATCGTATGTCTAGTCTACCTATTAGAATCATTGAAAATATGTTAATATATTTTCATATTTTGAAACCACTATAATATATATATATATATATATATATATATATATATATATATATATATATATATATATATATATACACGGAAAATGAACGTAATGTACAACAAAAACAATATGTTTTAAAAAATACCCCATAATTTATAAAATTCGTCAAATGAACAATATCACAGATTTTCAATTTTTTTTATCGCTTTTACCCCTCATAGGCACGAATTTCTGATTTTCGCACATCATGACGCTAAAATAATACACTCACAAGTTTATGGGATATTTTAAGAGATCAAGTTCACTTTAAAAATATTTTTGTGGTAGATCTTAGAGTATGTTTTAATTCTTAATATGGTTCATAATTAGCATATTGTTTATTGTAAATTTTATTCTAACCTATGTTGGTATAAATTTGATTTCTTCAAATCTAACCGTTGAAAAAATCTAAAATTTAAGAAGAATCTTCTACTCATGTAGATCAAAATTTTGCTCCAAAACTTGCATTCATTTGACCTCATATGATGGAGTTATGACTTCTGTAAGGTGAAACAAAAAATTTGTTCAGGACAACAAACCTATTTCAGCCTACCATTCTTAGAAAAATCATAACCCCACAATGTTCTGATGTTTATATTTGAAATTTTTGTGGATGTTAGTTAACATGTTTAGCTTTGAAATTTGTATAGTATCTTATATGCATGATTCATATATTGTTATGCATGTATGATTTATGACTAAATTCCATAACATGTGTATTACTTATGCATGATGCTTTAATGTATTGCATGATATGATTATATGCAACATCCTATGTGGTATGCCTCATGATATATTCAAATGTTATACTTGTGCTATAAGACTTACAAAATGCATGCACTCTAGAAGGCTCAAAAGGTAGCATGTGGTTTGTTGATGACCAATGTTTTGCCCTAATAGAGGCAATGCCCAAGCCTCTATAGGAGGCTCTTAACCCTGTGTGTAGTTATATACATTGAAAGAGGCATAAATAAATAAAGAAGTTTAATAAGGAAATAATAGGCTTACAAGGAGAGAGTAAGCGGTAATCTTTGGTTCCAAAGGTTACTTTATAGCTCAGAAGGCGGCTTTTCCCAACTCCAGATTGAAAAGAGACCTTGGTTATCACTGCAATTGTGGGGTGGCAGATGTGTACTTCAACTGAACGAATACTTATATATCAAGTTACAAATTTTGGATCTCTCTCTTGACATTCAATTGCCCCTAATTTAGGATCAGTGATATGCAGCTAGGTCAAGTTATAAAAGTGACAAAGTTGTTTGAATATATACCCCAGGCCATTGCCACAAAGTCCGGTTATCTATGTAGTATCCACAAAATTATTGTAAAAAGAGGAACAAAATTATATTGTGCATGTAGTGTAAATCATTGCATTCATTATTTAAATAAGAAAAGATAAAATACAATAAGAAGCAACCCATGTATATAGGGTCATTTTGGTTATTTAGGTAGGTCATGAAATGATTAATTGTTCATAAATTATTTAATTGTTTATGCATAACTGGTTGCATAAGTTTGAATTTGTATGTATCTACATGTGAATGGAAAACATACATCTAAATAGTTGATTATAAGCATGTGTAAGTTTTAAATTTATGTTGTATTCATGAATGTGTTTATATTATGTATTTAATTAAATTGTAGTATGATTATTGCTTTACCTGCATGTCTCCGGTATGTTTAGTTTCATATACAATTCATTGGTAGTATTATTCTACTAGGGACTCAATTTGATCTGACCCCTATACTAATACTATGCAGTTAATGAGTAAACTTACTACAACGATCGCGGGATACTATGGGAAGAGCTAAAGAGACCAATTATTTGGGTCCTAAAATTGTCTGGATTTGTTTGGAATTGTTTAGATATTTAATTTTAAATAGGTTATTCCAAATTGTATAAACTTTGATTTATAATCATGTGGAATAATGACTTTTAATTCAATAAATGCATGTTGTGGATTAGGTTTGTTTGGGTACCTGTAACCTGACCCAGATTATTAACCAAATAAAGTTTCCACTGTATTTTGTTTCTTACAATAAAAGAAGAGGTTAAAAAAAATCCTTATAGTTTAGAGTTAAAATTTTAAAGTGTTACAGTCTAAGTGGTTCCACATTGTTTGTAGTGATCCTCTCATCATTAATTGTTGAGAACAATGGGATATTCACCAGAGGAGTGAACTCAATAGCTGGTGGTTGAGATAGATGCACATTAACAACAAGATTTTTATCATTTCATTCTTGTACATCACTTCAGACTCTCACTTGATGTTTAACTATGTATCCACCAACTTGTTTAACTTCGCAAACATTGTCAATTCGTGTAGCTTTACTAGCAACTAAGTAAATGTTGCTCTTATATAACATTGATTGAACATCATCGTCCTCCAAGTGATGTATCCATATATTTGTTGAGCTCCTACATTGATTTTGATGATTACAAAACTCTCTAAGGACTAATATTTGAATCATAAGTGTGCAGGGATTTGATCTTAAATCATATGCTTATAAAGTTCAAAACGTAGCTAAAAATATCTAAAATGTGTTTAAAAAATACTTATATTCAATGGAATTAATTGGAGCAAAGTTGGCAAAGTATCTTGACCCTAGTGAAGAAGAGTCGACTCTTGAAAAAGTTTTTGTTCATATGAGTCGACTCAAGGAAAGACTCAAGCACATGCATGGATATTCACTCTAAGAGTCGACCCTTAAGTGCATCAAAGTCTACCCTCAAAGATCCAAATGAAAAACATATTTTTTGTGCAAAATAAATTGACCCTATAGATCATGAGTCGACCCTCATAGAATGATAAGTCGACTCACAAGGGAGGATGAGTCAACCCTCAAGGAACAGAATGCATACTCTTTGATTGTTAATCCTTGAGTCGACTCTTGAGTTTAAATGAGTCGACTCTCAAGTTTAAGAGTTGACTCCCTAATATTTGAGTTAACTCACTATAATAACAAGAGTTGACTCTCACAAGTGAAAAATCGACTCTCAAAGTAAAGAGTTGACTCTCACAAGTGAAGAATCGACTCTCAAAGTAAAAAGTCAACCCTCGAGGAAAGAAGAGTTAACTTTTGAACATAACGGGAGGATTTTAATAGACTTCTAGCCATTGGATAAAGGTGATCTTTGACCCCAACGACTCTCCAACGATTACTTTTCATCTCCAACTATAAATTGAGGATGAAGGATGCTTTAGGGCTATTGAAATCACGTCTACCTTCAAATACATTTAAGATTTAAAGCTTTCAAGCTCTTCAAAGATCTCCAACAATAAACTATCTTGAATTTCTTCACTTGTATTGGAGTGCTTTTAGGCATTTTGCTTGCGTTTATTTCACTCTTGATTATCATTGTATACAAATCTTGTATTGTACAAGAGTGACTTATTTTCAACCTATTTTTGTTTGTAAGCTCTAGGGTTGAGCTACCGTGAGCCAAGAAAGTTCACATTGTTGTTTTATAAGGAGTGTGAAACAGTTGTATTGGTTACTAGCACTATTAAGCTAGTGGATTAAGCGTGAAGCTGAGAGGATGTAGGTCGGGATTGGTTGAACATTCATAAATTTGGTGTTTTGAATTATCTTATTTTCCCTATCTCTAGCAATTTCTATTGTGTAAAGAAAAAAGTTTTAAAAGCCAATTCTCTTGGGTTTTTTCGTCATATTGGGACTCAGCAATATCTTCACCATCTAATTTTGGAGTGCACTTATACCGAAGGATCATTAACTCTTCTATATTTTCGATTTTATAAGACATTAATGCTATAAATTCTCTATAGTTTTTATTTTTAGAGACCATTATAGATCTCTAAAGGGGTTGCTCAGTGCTACAGTAATTTATAAATATCATTTAAGCAATCATCATAACTACCTACAACAACCACACAATATATCACTGAGTTAACAACTCTGAAAACCAACAACCCATAATAAACCACATTACTTCATACAATCTACCCTTATTTAATGCTTGTAAATAGTCAACCCTAGCCTCAATCAAACAGAGATAAATAATTACAAAATCACTGAATATTGACAAGTAATAGTAAAAAATAAGTAACTATATACATATTTATATGGGATGAAAACTAAAAAAAAATGAGAAAGCTAAGGTAGTGTTCTACAAACCAAAAAGACTAAAAAACAAAGGATGAACCACCATCTATGAGGGATTTTTGCAAAGTCACAACCCACCAAAATATTCATCTGAATGTCATCTGAATATCATCAGAATGTTGTTGAAAGATTGCCGAAAGGATTGGGGACCACAAGGACACTAGGTGTTATAAAAATAGGACATCTAGATAAAAAAAGAGGTTATTAAATGAAACATTATTTATATATGACAAAATTTTGCAAAAAAAAAATTAATTTCACAATACAGGTGTGATTCGATTAAGAAATTACACAATATTAGACTTTCATAATTTTTTAAAAATTTTGCAATACTTCATGTGATACTCGCCCGTAAATTCATAATTATCAGACTTTCACAAATTTTATGATTTTCACAGGTGAGTATTAGGAAACTCATCACGAGTTTCATAAATTGTTTAGAATTTTGCAATCTTTTTGGAATTTTGCAACCTCATAAGCGATTTTGTTGATGAATTTCATGGGTGTATTATTTTAGCATCATGATATGTGAAAATAAAAAATTTGCACATGCGATGAGTAAAAGCAAAAAAATTTGAGAATCTGCGATATTTTCCATTCAACGAGTTTGGTAAATTGTGGGGCATTTTCAAAAATGTGTTATTTTTGTCATACAATATGGTCATTTTTTATATAAAAAATATGAGTGTTTTTTAAAAGGTAGAAAATTACTAAATGCATGTTCTTTTATTTGGATTATCTTTTGGATTTGAATTTTGTTGTCTTGATCTTATCTTGGATTCAAATTCATATCTATATCCACTTTAGGGTTTTTTTTCTTCTTGAGATTAGAGTTAATTTTGCCATTAATTTTGATGAGTACTAATTTTTAAAAGTGTACTTACTTGAGGCCATTACTGAATTTTGCCTTTAAAATTGGTGTACATACTTGAGGTCCTTACTAAATTTTGCCTTTGAGATATTGTGTTTGATCCTATCTTGGATTTGTACCTATTTTCAAATTAGATTTTAGATCCATTTAAGATTACAATTCATTTGACTTCATTTTGTAGTTAGGCATATAAAAAGATGCATTTTTTTATTTTATGGCCTTCACTGGATCTTGCATTTGGCCCATTTCGTAATTAAGCTATTTATGTTTTCGGATCTAGACTCATGTCTATTAAACTTCTTGTGTTTGAGGTATTTAAAGCATTATATGCATGTTTAAGTATAGTATGATTGTTTAAAAATGGATTGTACTCTATCATGATCCATTTTGATCTTGGTCCATGTGTCATCTTTGGATACAATTTAGATCTATAATTTTTGTGACTTGGATATCATGTATTATTTTAATTAGTGTTTTGGGTTGGATGTGTATATTTTATGGTTGTGTACAATTTAACTTGGTCCAATGTGATAATTACTTATCTTATGTGATAAACAATACTTCATGTTTGGATTAAACTAGTAATGTAATCTCCATCGAGTAAGGATTCTAGAACCATTTCAAATTAAAAAATTTGGTATATCTGAATACATAACCAAAATCATGCTTTAATGATGATCAATGACATGTTTCAGTTTTGAAATATTAGATCTGAAAAGACCTCTTGCTTGAGAATATATGGACTCATGAGACCTTAGGATAAATTGATAAACAAAATATAATATTAGCATGAAATCATAAGTTTTTAGATCTAAGTCATGATGGTTTTGACTTATTAATATTATCTATTATGTGGGGGTATGAATCTTGATGAATTTACTAAATAATTGAGATTGACATCAATTTGCTCTCTTCAACAAGTGCTTCTTTTGTATCTTGTAAATAGTTTTAGTTTAGAAATGTATTATAAATAAATAAATTTGCACAACCCAAGATTCAAACCCAATCTTAATATCAAAGAATTGGTTCATTACAAAAAGATAAAAATCTATTGTTATGGCAAATCGGGTTGTGTTGTTAGAGTAAGCCCATTCTAGTTGAATGGTATCAAGGCAAGCATACCTTATGAGTATAGTGATTAAGATAAAGGGTGTTACATAGATTTTGGATCTATGGTCCAGTTATGTATGTGTGAAATATACAAAATCATGTGGGTAGCCAAATAGTAGATATAAGAGACTATCTTGAAGTCAGTTTATACGGTAAAGGAGAATGTTGAACTTAGTTTTACCTTCAAGTTATGTCTTACTCTCTAAGATGTGCATCATGTGCATATCAAGACAAATCTTTCAGCCTATCTACTAATTATGATTTTTGTATAATTTGACAATTTTATATTATCAAAGAACTATATCTTGGAGCCAGGTTTCTACTACTTAACAATTAATGAATTTGAATCTGACTAATAAAGCTAATGTTATTTTTCAATATGTTTTGATTTTTTTGACTCATGACATTGCTAATATAATATGCTAATTTTCAAAGCATGAGTTTTCTTGAATTATTTTTAATCGCATACATGACTTCTTAGCATTGTATTTTTAATCGCATTTATGGACCTCTTTGATGATTAGTTACTTAAAAGAGATTTGCATGGTAGCTCGTAAATATTGTACTATATATATGTGAATGTCCCCATATATTTGTTGACCTCCTTAAGAATCAGTTACTTAAAGGAGATTTGCATGGTAGCTCACGAATATTGTATTATATATATATATATATATATATATATATATATATATATATATATATATATATATATATATATATATATATGAATGTCTTCACACATTTGTGGACCTCTTTGACAATTAATTACTTATAGAAAATTCACATGGTAGCTTACGGATCGTATGCGCAGAGGAAGTGCACACAAGCTCAGGCCACTGACGACGTGTGCAACAGCGCCTGCATGAACCTTGTAACCATGCGCATCTGTGAGTGCTTAGCATTGTCTGCCTTGTGGGTGCTGATATTGTTAAGCGCATGTGTGCATTGTACTAGTGAACATGCCTGTGAGCACCATAGCTTGAACCTCTGAGCGCTAAGTGCACATTGTATGGAGTGACTGGCATTGGGATCTCGGGTATTGTTGGACGGTGCCAGCGAGCTTGCACACAGATTAATTTTCATACCCATTGAGTCATTTTTCCAATAAGAGATGCTTTTGTTTCAAATCACTTTTGTTTGTGCAGGGCTAGCAAATAGGGCTGGGTAACGAGAGGAGCAGCTCATCATTCGGCTTGTTTCAAAAATTGAGGCTAGCCAAGCTACGAGACAGCTCTTTAGGTAAATGAACCGAGCATGAACATGGCGGGCTTGGCTTGGCTTGGCTCACATATTATATATTTAAATACTATAGATCTTATACATTTATTCATATATTATGTCCTTAAAATGCATATTATATATCTTTTATATATGTATTATGCCTATATTTTTATATATAATAAAGCTTTAAAAACAACTTAAAAATTAAATTTATTTTAGAAGACAAATCAGCTCATAATCGTCTCGCAAAGCTCAGCTCATAATGAGATCAGGCTTGACTTGGCTTATGACCAGCTCACGAGCTGATTCCGAGCAGGGTGTGCCCTTAACGAGGCTAGCTCGAACAGCCCATGCCCGGCCTATTTACAAGCCCTACTACTAACTAGGGGTGGCAATCGGGTCGGGTTGGCGGGTTGGCGGGTCGGGTTGGCGGGTTGGCGTGTCAGCATACCTCAACCCGAACCCGACCCGTTTATTAAACGGGTCAGCTATGGCAAACACGAACCCGACCCGTTTAATAAACGGGTAACCCGACACGACCCGCCAACCCATTTAATAAATGGGTTGGGTCGGGTAAACGGGTTTTCAGGTTCGCGGGTCAGATTGGCGGGTCGGGTTGGCGGTTGACGGATCGGGTTGGCAGGTAGGCAGGTTGGCGGGTTGACGGGTCGGGCAGACGTGTTGGCGGGTTGACGGGTTGGCCCACCCGCCTAACCCGTTTATTAAACGGGTCAGCCGGGTTGGCATACCCCCAACCCGAACCCGACCTGTTTAATAAACGGGTTACGCGGGTCGACCCGTTTATTAAACGGGTTGGCTTAAGCCCAACCCGAACCCGCCTAAGAGGCGGGTTGGCGGGTCGTGTCAGAAATTGCCACCCCTACTACTAACGAACCGTGCCCCGAGTACTAGGGAAGAAATGGTCAAAAAGAGAAAACTCAAAAGGTATTTCTGTCCACAAAAGTCAAAGTCCATCTTAGTCATTGAACAAGGTAGGGTTGGGAGGCCTATCCTATAAATAATACACCCAATGCATTATGAGGATGATGGAATTAGGCTTCATTGGGAAGCTGACGTGGCAACTGCCATCCTTTCAATGTACACGTTGATGTCTTCAGTTTGGGGGGAACGTGTGGGGCCCAATGCATATGAAAGGGATAGTTGGCCCACCTTGTTCGGGCTATTATAAGGAACGTCTCCATCACCCTTTCGTTTTTTTTTAGCTCTTTATCAGCCTTTTCGTCCGATAAATTCTGCCCGTGCCCTTTGCTGAACATGATGACCATGCTCCTCATGGGTGCACATCATGACATAAATGAACATACATACATACATGAACATGTCTTCTCTATGGAAACCACAGTCGCAAATGTCGGCCATTCATTGAAAATCTCGTGATTTTTATCACAAGATCGACTTTCAAAAACCGATATAATCCCGACAAAACCCGGTATTTTTCAAAAATATCATCTATTTTAAAAATATTATGTTTTTATCATGATATTATATCATTATTAAGGTGATATTTATATTTTATACATATTTTTTTTAATGTTTTTCTTATGTTTTTTTGTATATTTTTAAGATTTAAAGATACAATATTTTCCCAAGATTTTTCCTGATTTTTTTTATTTTATCGCGACAATTTTCTTTGTTGAGAAAATCTCAATAGCGACATTAATTTGTGACTGTAAAAGAACTAGTTTCTGCAATTTACTTCATGTTCATGGTTCTACACAAAGATTTGATGAACACGACCATCATCATGCATTGGTATACCAACATGAACTTAGATGGCCTAGAAAACTAGCCCTCCAAATTTATGGCAAGACCCATGTTCCATGCATTAAATTCATGTATGGGTGAGTTGAGCCCATTCGACATGCATGACTCATATTCGGTATATAGAAGTGGGATTGGGTTGCACAAGCACTTTTTTAAAAGAAGCAAAATCTTTATGCATTGGGCTGATCATTTCCTCTAGCTTTTTGTTAATGGGGAGACAATCACTTTATATATGCATTCAAGCTGATGTGAAGATGTTACCTACTAATGGTGAGGGTCTCTTTCAGAGAGAGAGAGAGAGCTTATATATATATATATATATATATATATATATATATATATATATATATATATATATATATATATATATATATATATATATATATATATATATGTTTAGGCTATGTCTTGTTCTATATGTGCCAAGTACAATGACCTACAACACTATTAAGGGCCACATTTTCTAAATCAAATAATTATGTTCAGCCTATGTCTTTCCCTGTATGTGCTAAAATACAATGATAGGATGAACATAATTATTTGATTTAGAAAATGTGGCTCTTAATAGTGTTGTAGGTCACTGTACTTAGCACACATAGAACAAGACATAGCCTAAACATAATTATTTGATTTAGATATAAGCTGTTACTCTCCCTCTCTCTCATATTATGCTAAGCCTATGTCTTACCCTATATATGTGATAAAATACAACGACCTACACCTCTCTCTCTCTCTCTCTCTCATATTATGCTAATCTGGGAGTAGCAATAGTTTGATCTTGATTTTATCTGCACTAGACAATTTACTGCGCAAGTGGTATTTTGTTGCAGTCAATTATCTGGAAAAGTGGCACAAACCAGGAGATTTAATTTACCCCAAAATACAATTCCCAGATTATCCGCCTTTTCTAGATAAGTTGGTTTATTCCAAAATCCTCTCCTTTTAGTGCCGATATTCAACTTCGGCGGTGGATATGTACGTTCACCTAGAGTAGGGGTAGCACATAATGGTGCTGCAATGTCTCTGATCAATGCCAAGCCCAGCTGACCAGTTTTTTCCCAAAACTGTCTAATAAGTCCAAGAGTAGTATCAAAATGGGTCAGGTAGGATCCGATAGCTGCTCTGAGAACTTACTAACCTTGGGGTTGTTTGTGATCCAGATCTAGATCCAATTAGCTGGCCCATTCAGTTTTGGATATAAAATTTGAGAGAAGTTAGTGAAATTAACATGGTAGGTTGGACCTGGTTGAAACATATGGACCCAACTTACACCTCTGCCCATTGTACAATAAGACCAATTTATTTGCTTAATAAATGGATGATTAAGTGTAGGATAACTATCAGAAAGAAAGACCTAGGGTTTTTATTATGAACCAACAGGGTACCCTACTTCCCGGAAATTGGTGCTCGGTCAGCTTCCCTCCAAAGAAGAATTGAAGAAAGTCCAACTAACGGGCAGTCTGGTCAGGCTATCCCCACTAATCCCCTTAATCATAAGGCCAGATCCTTTAATCAAGTGTCCCTTGTCCAACCAACATCTCGAATATTTAGGGACCAAGGCCCTAAGAAAGATTCTAATTTGATGCATTTCTATGGGGCTCTCCAACCCATATAAACCCATATTAATGTTTAGTAATTTCAAGGATCTCCCCACAATGAAACAATTCAACAACCTGGGATCTAGGGTTTCATATATAAAGGGCAGAGAAGTTAATTTTTGTTTGATGGTTAAACCTTTTCCCGAGTCAATGGCTTAGGGAGCTTGTGATTAAAACTGCACATGATCCTAAAGTTAATCCATCAGAGATTTAGGGGCTATATAATTAATGTCATAACTTAAAAACAAAAAGTGATGCTGCCATCTTTTAGTTCTGAATTAAGTTGATGAAATATTATACATCTAGCTTGGCTGTTCAAAGATATATCAAGCCTTATAATTTAACACACTTGGAGAAATTCTATTATTTTGTGTGTTGGTGCGTGTGCGTGTGCAAGGTTGGAGACTACAATTTGGGTGAAAATATGGTATCCGACTTATGACTAGACTTGAGGTCTATAGATGAAGCCAGTTGGGACCGGGTTCAGAAACAAAAAACTTGTATAAACCAATACCACTCCTGTGCCTGACGGGAATGGATGCAAATGAGCATCCATCGTGTGTGCGTGATGCACTCTCAGTGCGCACACTATAAAAAAAAAAACTTTTAGTGGCGCTTCAAAAGCGCTGCTAAAAGTCATTTTTTTTTACAGGACGCACGCTGAGTATCCATCGTGTCAAGTACAGGAGTCATCAGGCAGTTACCACTCATTATATATATATATATTGGTAGTTGCTCACGCGTTAGGTGCTCAAACAAAAGTCACTCACACTAAGTGTCCATCACGCAGCATGATGGATGCTCAACATCTTTTTGCATAAAAAAAGACACTGAGCGTCTGCGTGAGTGACCTCCGTTTGAGCACCTAACGAGTGAGCAGCAATGCATCTCTCTCTCTCTCTCTCTCTCTCTCTCTCTCTATATATATATATATATATATATATATATATATATATATATATATATAGAGAGAGAGAGAGAGAGAGAGAGAGAGAGAGGCGGTGGCTGCCTACCACTCTACCACCAGCCTACCCTTGAAGAGTTTTTTCATGTTTTTCTTGTATCTGACGGTACAGATGTGTTCTACATGTTTGATTTTATAGGAATCACGGTTTAAAATTTTCATAAATATTCAAGATTTAAAAAATCATATTTTTATTGAAAAAACATGATTCAAGTGTCATTTGTTTGCAAATTGACATGCCAAACACATCTACTGAGTCAGATTTGTAAAAAAAACTGAAATTAAACACCTAGTCACTCACGATAGGCCAGAAAAGTGGTAGGCAGCTATATATATATAATGTTTAATACTTGTCATACAAATGTTGGATGCCATGAGCCTAGCCATGTCTGAAATGATGCTTGTAATCGAGCTTGGATGTCTAAATTCATGCACTAAGAAAAAGGGGCTAACACGTTAAGTTTGGCCAACAGGGGCTTGTCACTTTAGGACACTAAGGATCATGTACCTTAGCCTTTAACCTAAACTCCAGCTTAAGGGGGCACAGTGATCCATATGTATCACATTTTTTGCTACAACCTTTCAAAGAAATCTCTCACCGAGATTGCAAAGAAATCTACACTACAATCTACGTACCGAACTACATCTATTCTACTTAATCTATGATCTTTAGAAAAAACAAAGAAACTAATGGAAGAAAATCATTTTTCATTTATCCATTACTATTGAAAAGCTTTTACATAATATTTGTAGGCAGAAAGCCTATCTCATTTGGATGAGACATCCAAATCCTAACTAAGATCAGAACTTAAGAAAAATATAAAAAGAAATGGATCCATAAATGAATCATGGACCTAGATGCATTATGACTCTGCCCTGCGTTTCCACATTTATATATCTATATGACATATTCCAATTCTTTTAATAGTTTAATTCAAATAACTGAATTAGGTACAAGGGAGATGGGGATGCTTATAGAGCTGACACTTGTTTGTATCCATTTGTGAATTTCTTAACCAATAAACTTTCTTGCACTTGTGGGATAGAAGTTGCTCGTTGATATTATGAGCAAAGGGGCAAGTAAGAATATCCTGTGCGTTTTCACAATTTTCCTTTTTATACACCAACCAGACCCCATGGGAGTCACCCCTTGCGCAAGTCGAAGCTTGGCGATTTCCTGGGGGGCAAGGGGTAAGCCCACAGAGTTTTATGCTGCCAGGACATTTATCGTAAGTACGGGGCGGTTTTTCCGTATAAATATATATAAAAAAAAAAATACACCAACCAGATAAGGCACACACACACAATGTATGCTTAAGGCCATTAAATTCAGTTTTTGTAAAACTAAAAAAATTTGCACAAGCTAAGAGTTTTATGCTGCCAGGACACTGATTGTAAGTACGGCAGGCAAGGCCAATGTGGTTAGGTCTATGATCATGAGGGTGATTTCTACGAGTAAATATAAAGAAACTACACCAACTAGAAAAGGCACACACACAATGTGTTGGGTTGGGTACCGGGTCCGCCCATGATGGGCGAGATCCGAACCCGGCCCACCATTTAAGGAGGGGACGGTTTTGGAAACCGATTCCTCCTTTTTCTTTTGTGTCTCTCTCATTTGAATAAGGGGGAAAAGAAAAAGAGGGAAACAGGCAGAAAGAGTGGTTGTGCACATTGGCTGTGTATGTACACAGTGATTAAATGTGAACTGTAAAAGAAAGAAGAAGAAAACGGTGATAGTGAATCAGTGGGTATTTGGTCTGTGGATAATCGTTCTCTCCAAGTGAGAGCACGAACTCGTTGAGCAAAGCAAACATCAAAGATCCTTATTTACACTTCCGCAATAACGATAAGAAGGTATGTATCGAAATCTCTTCATTGGTATCAAAGCTACGGGTTTTAGATGCTCGTTTTTGCTTGCGAATATATTTTTTTTGTTGATTCATGGCCGGAACAAAAGAGGTGCATGGGCTGGGCATGAGCCATGTTGGGTCTGACCTGCAGCCAGAAGGGCATGGGCTGGGCACACGCCACAGGTCATGTTTTGGCCCTGCAGCACAGGCCACAAGACTGCCCAGGACCTGTGGCAGCAATGGCCATTTTTTTTCAACCTGCGGCATATGCCGCAGGCTCAGTCCGGCCGGCCTGACCCGGTTTTGCGGCTCGAGCCGCAGACTTGTTTGCTCCTGGCCCTGCGGCATAGGCCGCCGGCTTAGCCCGGCCTGACCGGCCTTGCGGCATAGGCCGCCGGCTTAGCCCGGCCTGACCGGCCTTGCGGCAAAGGCCGCAGGCCGAGTTCTTGGAACTGCAATGCGGGCTGGAATAATAAAAAATAAAAAAATAAAAAATTTTGAACCCTTGAAGGGCCAGGGTCCTTGTGGGTCGAGGCATTTTAGCTAATGGTTGGAGCCACGAATGAGTCGGGTATTCATGAATCCATTTTTATTATTTATTATATATTTTATTCATGTATGTGAATGAATATGATATAATCATATTGATTATACGATAAATTTTTTAAGTACTTTGGAAGTACTTACTCTATGTGTTATTTTTTAAACAGTCATAATACAGTTTAGGTAAATATAATTATCTTAGGGAAAGTGGGAGATGATTGTGAACGTAGTGAGCTTTCGATTCCACGCCCTATGAAAATTATATGTTATCTAATCGTGTGATTATGACTGCATATAGATGTGCTAATGATTAGATCATAACATGCTTGAATAACATTTTTTGCGCATTGTTTTATTCTTATCTAAAAGGACATGGTTGCACCAAGTAAATCAATAATGGACTTGGCACGTATTGAAAAACTGAATGGTGATAATTATGATATATGGCATAAAAAGATTCAGTTTACACTGGAGGAGGCTGAGGCCTTGGAGGCTCTCAACCATACTGTAGAACGACCTGAAATTGGTACTGGGGCACAATCTCGTAAGGATATGGAAACCTATGAGAAATGGAAGCGCATGAATACTGTTGCGCGTGTCACCATGCTATGTTCTATGCAGGATGACATCATGTGCCAATTTGAGCATTATAAGACTGCTCAACAGATGTGGATGACCCTTAAAGATAAGTTTGGGGGAACATCAGCCACAAAACTAAGGAGACTGACCATCAGGTTCGATTCATACAGAAAGTCCACTCAGCACACCATGAGCCAGCATCTCAGGGAGATGGCAAACATGATTAGAGAGCTCAATAGTGCAGGGCATACCCTTACAGATGAACAACAGGTCCAGGCTGTGATTCGTTCTCTACCACACAGTTGGAAACATATGAAAATTAATATGACTCATAACGAAAGTATTAAGACTTTCGATGATATCGCCCATCATGTACAACTGGAAAATGATCGCCTTGAAGCGACTCAACAATCTGGCATGAGGGCATATGTGGCAGAAAGTTCGAAAAAGCAAAAATCTTTTAAGAAGAAATTCTATGAACCAAGAAGGTTCAAGAAGGGACAAGACAAAGAGCAAGAAAAGAAGCCTTATCAGCGCTCTGGGAAGCGTGGAAGTAAGAAAAATAAGGCAAATGCAAAATACTTTAAGTGTGGCAATTTGGGTCACTATGCTCGTGAATGTCATGAGCAGAAGAAGGTACATTCTTTTATGACTCCTGTTTTTTGTACAAATATTTGTAGTTGTGCACTAATTATTGAATCTAATCCTATGTGGATTGTAGACTCAGGAGCCACTGACCATGTGACCAAAGACTGCACAAACTTCGTCGAATATAGGAAGATGTCATCTGGTTCGAAGTGGTTGTTCCTGGGGAATAACACTAGAGCAGAAGTCAAAGGAATCGGGACTTGCAAATTGGATTTGCGAGGAAGACGATCTCTATTATTATATGATGTTCTGCATGTTCCAGAGATTCTACAAAATTTAATTTCAGTTTCTGCTTTGTCTATGTTAAACTATAAACTTGTGTTTGGGGATGTCAATGTTGACATCATTTGTGGACAAACTTCAGTTGCTTCTGGTTTCTTGATGAATGGTTTCTATGTGTTGGACACAGAACTTATTAATTTGAATATTAATGATGAATGTTTTTCACTTGTTTCAACCGCTAATAATATGGATGTGGATGTATCTGTATGGCATGCTCGGCTTGGACTTATAGGGCAAAAGAGAATGGATAGGCTCGCACGAGAGGGTCTTTTGGGATCCCATGCGAAGATTGAAATGCCTATATGTGAGCATTGTCTTGCTGGAAAAGCAACTCGATTACCTTTTGGAAAGACAATTAGAGCAACCTATCCTCTTCAATTAATTCATTCAGATATATGTGGGCCAATGAATGTGGCAACGAGGCATGGAGCTTCATATTTCATCACTTTTATTAATGATTATACATGATTCAGCCATGTGTATTTAATTAAGCATAAATCTGAAGCATTGGATTGCTTTAGATCTTTTATGAACATGGTAGAGAATCAACTTGATCGTAGGATCAAGGCTTTGAGAACAGATCGTGGACGTGAATATCTATCCGAACAATTCAAGGGATTGTGTGATGATAAAGGGATAGATAAACAATTAACTACTCCTCGAACTCCGCAACAAAATGGTGTTGCAGAAAGGAGGAATAGGACCCTCTTAGAGATGGTCAGGTCCATGATGGCGCAGGCAAATTTACCTATTTCCTTTTGGGGTGATTGCTTATTAACTGCCGCTCATGTATTAAATCGTGTACCATCTAAATCTATTTCTTCAACTCCCTATGAATTGTGGAAAGGCAGAAAGCCAGAATTGGCTTATCTCAGACCCTGGGGGTCTGCTGCATATGTCCATAATCTTTCCCATCAATATGGAAAATTGGGTCCTAGGGGAAAGAAGTGTATCTTTATAAGATACTGTGAACATTCAAAAGGATATGTATTCTTAGGAGAGAATACTGATGGGAGTATTTCTGAAATAGATTCTAGAGATGCCACATTTATTGAAAGTGAATTTCCTAAAAGGGGAGAGATAGAGCGTCACTTCCAGTTCTATGAATTGGATGATGAAGATCAATCTAAAGAGATTGATCATCATGTTTTAGAGACACAAGAGGATGTGTCTATACCACTATTGGATAGTGGGAGTAACACTCAAGTGGATATTGATTTTGATGATGATCTGACAACTCGAAAGAGTCTGAGGAAGAGAATTCCTCGTCGGAGATTCCAAATCGAAGGGGAAGCCTTTGTGGTTTTGCCCCAAGATGATAATATACCTAAGAGTGTTAGAGATGCTCTATCTTGTCCTAAAAGAAATGAATGGCACAAGGCAATGGAAGAGGAAATGAAATCCATGACATCCAACGAGGTCTGGGATCTTGTTAATCTTCCAAAAGGAAGAAAACCTATTGGGAGCAAATGGGTTCTCAATATTAAAAGAAATGTTGATGGATCTATCGAGCGATATAAAGCTCGTTTGGTTGCTAAAGGATACACACAGATGGCAGGGATAGACTATGATGAAACATTCTCACCTGTGGTCAAATTGACCTCTATTCGCCTTTTGTTAGCCATAGTGTCACATATGGATTTAGAATTACATCAGATGGACGTTAAAACTGCATTCCTTAATGGAAAACTGGATGAAGAAATATATATGGAACAACCCGAGGGGTTTGTTACTGCTGGTTTTGAGCGCAAAGTGTGCAAGCTCAAACGATCCATTTATGGATTAAAGCAGTCATCAAGACAGTGGTATTTAAGGTTTCATGAAACTATCATGAGCAATAACTTTGCTATGATTGATGAGGACCACTGTGTTTATCTTAAGCGTCAAGGTCCAAAATTTGTGATTCTAACTCTATATGTGGATGATATTTTATTGGCTAGTAATCATTTGGAGTTTCTAAAAACCATTAAAGAATGGTTGTCCATTCATTTTGAAATGAAAGACATGGGTGAAGCATGCTTTATGTTGGGCATAGAGATAAAAAGAGACCGTTCAAAAAGACTTCTTTCTCTTTCACAAGAGTCATATATAAAGAAGGTCTTAGAACGATTTCATATGCAAGATAGTAAACCCATAGATACTCCTGTTGCAAAAGGGAATGATTTAAGTCTTAAGATGTATCCAAAGGAATCTAAAGAAATAGAAGCTATGTCCAAAGTCCCTTACTCCAGTGCAGTAGGCAGCCTTATGTACCTTATGATGTGCACCCGACCTGACATATGTTATGCAGTAGGGTTGGTGAGTAGATATCAAGTTAATCCAGGACAAGACCATTGGAAGGCTGTCAAGAGGATTATGAGATATCTTAAAGGCACATCGGATTCAGTTCTTTGTTACCATGGTGGTAACATGCGTGTGGTAGGCTATACTGACGCAGATTGGGGTGGGGACCCTGGTGAGCGTAAGTCTACGTCTGGCTATGTGTTCTTGATGAACAATGGAGCTATATCTTGGTGTAGCAAGAAACAGACGTGTGTAGCCTTGTCCACAATGGAAGCTGAATTTGTTGCAGAATCGTTCGCAGTGCAGGAATGTGTTTGGTTAAGGAGATTCATTAAACATTTGAGACTCTCTTCTGAAGCAAAACTGTCAGTGACTTTATTTTATGATAATCAAGCGGCAATTGCGTTTGCTAAGGATCCCAAGTTTCACAATAGAACCAAACATATTGATACGAGATGCAAGTATATGCGCGATATTGTATCTAAAGGCAAGGTTGCCTTGGCATATGTTAATACCCAAGATATGTTGGCAGATCCCTTTACTAAGCCAATCAATATGGATTCTTATGTTAAACATGTAAAATCTATGGGTATTTGTAAGATTTGATATGCTAATGTCATTCATTTTTTTCTTTCTATGATCATTTATAGCATGTTGCACATCTATATGAGTATGCTACCAGGTTTGAGATAAATCTTCTCACACGGATTTATCGCCTCAGACGCTGCTTGTGGGCGGGCTGAGATGAGATGTAACAAAATCCAGGATTGCTGAATTAAGAAGCATGTCGGATTTTGGGGATATCATGTGATTATAACTCAAAAGAGTGAGAGTACAATGAGTTATGATATCCGCCATATATACGTATATGGGATGCATCGCCCTAACCGGGTTAGGATGAGGTCTTGTGTATATTTAACTATATGGAGAGACCGACCTTGATATCTAAATATCAAGGGTAACCTGGTTGACCAGATCTGAGGACTTGGATAGACGTTGCATGGGAATGTGCATCCTGAAGAACTCAAGTTAGTTTCTCGGGGAGAAACTGAACTAATAAAAATCTGTACGGCAAAGAATTTATGGTGTATGCATACACTCACTGGAGTGAGAAAGTCTTGCCGTAATACATGAGTCATACCATGTATGTCACACCATGACTATAAGTCGACCATAAAAGGAAATGAAGAATGGTCCCTACTTCTTCATTGTGTGAGTCTTTAATATATATATATAAATATAGATATATATATATATATATTTTGATGTCCTTATTGACTTTTAACCTTATTTTAAGGAGAAAGATGAGTGTTGCTACTTTAGCATGTTGCTTAAGACCATGTATGATTCGGTCTAAAAGAACATGTCTGGGAAAGCAACTTATCTTGATTCAAAGAATAAAAGTTGGAAAGGAAGATCATTTGACATTTTCAGATTATGCACATGTTAAAAGCTAGCTTATTTTTTTCGCATCCTGGGGATGTTTATGAGTTTATGATAAAACATGTGGCATAATGAAAGGCCTTGTCTAGCATAGCTTAGCACTATAATATGTGCAGAGGGATTCAGTATGCTAGAATATGAAAAATGTATTTGATCTAGGACACAGTGAGCTTCTTACTTGGCTTGTGCAGGTATACCTTGTGTTATCTTATTGTTTGCAGGTTTAGACTATTATGTTACACTAACCGGTACATAATATGTCTCCACTTCCTAAGCTCATGGGTCGCACGGTCCATTTGCCAGTATGAATACCTGATGTTATTCACCATATGAACACCTTTGGTGTTCTTTCTTCTTATATCTCTTCCCATCATGTACGAGTGGGAGAATGTTGGGTTGGGTACCGGGTCCGCCCATGATGGGCGAGATCCGAACCCGGCCCACCATTTAAGGAGGGGACGGTTTTGGAAACCGATTCCTCCTTTTTCTTTTGTGTCTCTCTCATTTGAATAAGGGGGAAAAGAAAAAGAGGGAAACAGGCAGAAAGAGTGGTTGTGCACATTGGCTGTGTATGTACACAGTGATTAAATGTGCACAGTAGAAGAAAGAAGAAGAAAACGGTGATAGTGAATCAGTGGGTATTTGGTCTGTGGATAATCGTTCTCTCCAAGTGAGAGCACGAACTCGTTGAGCAAAGCAAGCATCAAAGATCCTTATTTACACTTCCGCAATAACGATAAGAAGGTATGTATCGAAATCTCTTCACAATGTATGCTTAAGGCCATTAAATTCAGCTCTTGTAAACTAAAAAAAAAAAAATTGGCTATGTATTTTTTAAACATGTGCACCTTATAACTCTAAGTTCAAAACCAACATTATGATGCATGCTTGCCTGTTCAGGTTAGAATATCCAAACTTTCGTAAGCTTTGGAAAGCAAAAGTTTTCTTGAACATTTTGAATTTAACATGACGAGGTTTAATTAAAAGACTTCTAAGTAGTAGTTTTTGTTTTATTTTTCTTTTTTTGAATGAAGAGTTTATTGAAAGATAATAAAAGCATGGTGATTACACTGTTCTTGATGCAAGCAAACACCCCAATAACATAAGAGAAAGCAGAGCGAAGCTAAACAACAACTGGAATACATAGATGGCTGGTCACTAAACATGACCATAACCCCATACCACAATCATATCTAGGAAGAGGTGTGTGCATGCGAATGCACGAGAGAGAGAGAGAGTGAGAGACTACTTGATCCCATAATGCTTTGTGAACATTGTGCATGGAACTACGTAAGTCTACAATTGGTTCAACGAGAGTTTGCCGACTTACATATTACAGTTAACAAGTAAAAAAAAAAAACTGAAGAAAAAAAACTCCCAGTTAGACAAAAGAAGGAACAGGCCAAACTGTCCCAATTAAAAAGTGACAACACTGCAAGTGATCAGGAGACTAGGTAGGAGCTCATTCTACTGCGCGCGCGCCTTCAACGCCTTAGGGTAGGGGAGGCCCTTGCGAATATGACAAAAAAGAGATGGATCCATGAGTTCCATACTCCTTACAGCCTCAATGATCGGACTACACTTCATGCCCATTCAAGGCCAATTGAAATACTGATTGATTTTTTGCGTAAACTTATCCATCAACTGCTGCAAGATGCCAACCACGTCCCACACAAAATGAGTCTTATTATTAGAAGTCCATGTGTAACCGCGAACCCCATTAAGCAAAGAACCATCTCTCTCTCTCTCTCTCTCTCTCTCTCTCTCTCTCTCTCTCTCTCTCTCTCTCTATATATATATATATATATATATATATATATATATATATATATATATATATATATTTCCTGCGTAATGACTGTAGCTGGAAGGACAAACTTCCAGATTGGTGTCCTTCAAAAGTGTAATGATGTTCTGTATCAATCTCTTGCAATCAGGTGGGGGTCTACCTAACCGCAGTTTGACAATTCAAAAAAAAAAACAGCTCTCTCTCTCTGTCTACCAAAAAAATCCTGGAAAAACAATTAAGCACGTATCATTAAGCACCTGACCAATACTCATATATATAGAGAAATGGATAGGTGCTTAATGATACAAATTTTCAACCCTTATAAAATCATATTTTTAAGTCAAAAAACTGCAATCCAAGAATCCTGCTATGTTCAACATTCTGAACACATACATGGGATCAGATTTTGTCAAAACAACTTTCCTCTATGAGTTGCAACTAGGGGATCCTTGCCCATGAAGGTAGCAAATGCTATATATATATAACTGCCTTACTACATAAAGGCTACTAAATGGTGTCTCTTAAAGTAAAATAATAATGTAGATTAGTTTTCTCCTAAATTGTGAATGTGTGTAAACTTGTTTCCTAAAATATCTTTTTAATTTCTTTTCTTTGTAGTCTTGCATAAGTGGCGACATTCTCAAAACTAAGCTGCTACTTCACGGTTTTTTATTTGCTTTCCAAAATAAATAATAAACATACATTTTATAAATGTAAAAACCATTTTTCAAAAAGTATACTCATTTAAAATATGGAATATATATATATGGATCCATGTTAAACCAACTTGGTGTTAAACCACATGATAAATGTGGTTTTCAGGCTTCTCCGGTGCTTTTTATGCGGTTCCGGCCCCATAAATGTGTTGGTCATGGTCGATTTATTAAGAATCCATACCTGGATTGTGTGTTTTCGATGAAAAAAATAATGTTTGGAGCCTCAAAAATTTACAAAGATTTTGGACCGTTGATTTTTTTATCTTTATAAAAACCCACCAATTGTGTTGGAATCAAATGCTTCAAGAGCTGATCCCTCTAAAATCAAGTACATAGATCACATCTATACGGTCAGAATTTAAAAATGAAATGAGAAAAGCCCAAAAAACCCATTTAGCATGTAGTTTAGCAGCAAATTGGTTTAGCACGGATCCATTACTCTCTCTCTCTCTCTCTCTCTCTCTCTCTCTCTCTCTCTCTATATATATATATATATATATATATATATATATATATATATATATATATATATATATATATATATATATATATATATATATATATATACACATAAATCTACATAAATATATATGTACATTTTCACAAGCACACGTACACACACATTTTAGGGTGTATCTACAGACACTCTTAGGGCCGAATAGACCAATGAACATGCCAGCGCCATTGGATCCCATGTGTTCTGCCAAATGAGCACTAGCAATAGTAGTGTTGGCAACTAATGCTCAATTGTTCCACACAAACATGAGTTGGGCATCCATTGATATATATATATATATATATATATATATATATATATATATATATATATATATATATATATATATATATATATATATATATATATATATGGATGGAAGGAAGACCGTCCAACCCTAAGAAGACCCAAGATCTACAACTGATGGCTATCGAATGGCATTCCTTTTCTAATGATCGAGGTTTTCATCAGACTCCAGGTGTTGGATTTTTATAATTTATTTTATGAGCAACATGTTTTGGATTACGAATTTTTGATATTTAGATGCTATTTTTAAAGCGCTAAAAATCAAAGGTTCACAATACTTTTTAAATGTAAAATTTTAAATACTTTGTAAGCCACTAAATTTTTCATGTTTTGAAAAACATATTTTAGATGTAAGTTTTGTGAAATATATATTTCTTACTAAATAAATTATACAGAACAAATATATAGGATCCGATCGATGAAATGCTCAAATATTGAAGAAAGAGAGTCATCCAATCATCATTGGTCATACTCTCTAACCAAGTCGGGATGATTTCTTGAAACGATATATTAGGGGATGATATGATGCAACTAGGCCGAGTCACGAGTTGACCTGTGGAGTCTGCCCACCAGTGCATTGCATAATTATGCAGGATTGACTGAATTGTGTGTGTTATTGTCAGTCAATGTATCTCACTCTTTAATGTGAGGTCAACCTGTACCCTCTTGGCCGCATCAATTGAGGTCTTGAGGGGGGGGGCTGTAAACAATCCGGGCAAGGCACACAATTGGGTCCAGAATCATTTTCGATCCCTACTCGATCGGTTTGATCCGGGTCCAAGCCAAAGGGCCCTAAGATCCCAACTCGGTCTGATTTAGGAGGCCCTACAAGGTTCATGTAAGTAGCATCCAATCTCATCACCTGAAAAAAATCTTCACATTGAACTTTTTTTTTTTATTCCTTTTGGAATCGGTCTATTTTTTAAACCAAGTTGTTAAGAATTGGTCTATTTAAAAGATGATTTTTAATTCATAAAAAATGAAGAATTTAAAACTATCTAAAACAAGGATAATATAGAAATGAAGCAAATGATGACTTATAGGGCTCATTTAGCAAATAAATATCATATTTATAACGGAGATGACTCGGGCTGATATTCAATTGTATCAGTGAGGTGCAACCCGATCCGAATCGGTCCATTCAAGCAGATTCTGATGACATTGATTAAAACTGCCCAAGTCGGCTCCAATTTTATGGATTTAGCCGGATCAAACTGTGTCTGACCTCATCCAAGGAAATCCAGCTCACTAGATCCACAGTGTGGGCCCACTTGGGTCAGGTCCAGGTCAGTCCTGGCTCAGGCCCAACAAATTAAGTCACTCTCCACTAAATGCAGGCCAGTGAGTGAGTGACTAGGTGAGTGGGAGGTCGAGGTCGAGGTCGAGGACAACCCAACCCCAAGGACACATGAGAGAGAGAGTTATGTGGGAAGAGGGGAGCTAAGCTGGTTTTAATCAATGATGAAAGAATCCGACGGTGGAGATTTGTGGATGACGTTGGCCCTTAAATAATTTGGCTCGTCGCAGCACATGGGAAAGAAGGGGGAGGCAGAGGTGGGTCCCACGGGGAAGAGTGGGGACAGTGGGGGACATGGGCAGCAGCCCTCCACATGCAAGCGGGCCCCACCCTCCGCTCACGAACCTGCGCACATGCCGTCCCCCGGTTGACTCGGTGGCCCGCAAAGGTGCAGGATGTTGGACCCCACCGGACGCACACGCGCACACAATTCGGACAAGTGGATCCCACTGGAGGGACGGGGTACCTGCTGGGATCGCGGGACCCACGTGGTTGGTAGATGCTGTTGGTTTGGGGTTGTGGGACCCAATTGGCTATATTTGGAGGGTGCGGATCCCCCCTATCACGCGCTTCTATTTTTTTTTTCTACTTTTAGGGGTATTTTGGGAATTTTTTATTTGAATCAAAACAAAAAAAATTAATACCTTTGGATGATGGTGAATGGATCTTGCACTTTAAAAGAGTTCCCTCGACCCAACAGAACTTTAAAAAATTACAATATTACCCCTTTCGTTATGTTGTACGGTGCATTTCTTAAATGACGATAGCATGCTTAAGATTTCTAAAAATGACGAAAACGTGCCTTCCTGTCCTTGTTTCGATTTTCGCGCTGTGGTCAGTCACGTTTCGGTGTAGCACGCGGCGTTTCTTCGCGTGGGGACCCATCTGTCATTTTCTCGATTCTAAGCTCCATCAAATAACTCCGCTTCAGCAAAAGGGGATACCTCTGTTTTTTAATAAAACGCTGGGGGTACTTTAGTAAAACGCTTGACAAAGAGTGAATCCTTGGCAAAAGCCCTCCCTACCCCCTCCAAGGTCTCCGATTAAATCGGGACCGACCGATTTCTCATCCGACGCCGTGCCAGCTGCCGCTACTCCACCGGTGTGTCCGTCCTCTCACTGCGCCATCCTGACGTCAGCTTTTCTTGTAGAACTTCACCACCTGTCGCTTACTCATCGGGCGAAAGAAAACATTTAGCCGGGGGACTGACTTTTGAAGTTTGCGCTGATCTGAGAATAGAAGAAGGTTAAGATCGTTTTGTCTAGTGAGTTGCGAAAGCGGCAGTGAGAGAGAGAGAGAGAGAGAGAGAGTTGAAGGAGAGATGACGAGCATGGCGGTGCTTGAGAGGAAGAGGGAAGGGATGGCCCTCAACTTCGACGCGACAGAACTCAGGCTTGGCCTTCCCGGCGATGATAGGGTCCCCGACTGCGAGACGCCGAAGGTCGCCGGAAAGAGGGGGTTCTCGGAGACGAACGCCGTGGTGGATTGGAAGCTCAAGCTCGGAGACTCGGCGACCGTTAACGCCAAGGACTCCGCGGATCTGGCCGGGAAGATGAAGAACCTGCCCAAGGAGAACCTCCTTCCTAATGATCCTGAGAAGCCAGCCAAGTATGCAAAATTTTGATTTCTCTTAGTCTACCATAAACTATATGTGAGGTTTCAAATTTTTTTTATTTTTTTGGGGTTTTTTTTTGGAAGAAAATACGAAAGTAAATGGTTTTTTCTGCCCCCAGGGGGTTGGCGTAGTGGGGTGGGGGCCTTGGCTGCTACACGGGCAGTCAAGGTTCCATTTTCATAGGCGTCGTCCCTCTGCGCAAGCCAACGCGTAGCATTGGCCCCTGGTGCAGGGGTCTTAGCCTCGGAGCACGACGACTAGGTATGGCAGGAGCGGTGCGGTTTCTCAGGGTTATAAATCCAAAAATATGGTTTTTTTCTGAGGTAGATGTTGAAATCGTAAGATGGTGATTTTCAGAAGCGACCAGAATAGCCTTTTTCTTTAGGAATGAGAACGAAGGTTTTGGCATCTTTCATGAAACAGCATCATCGTCCAAGATTTGGCTTTTTTTTCTCCTCCTTGCTTTTGATCCCGGAGATTCTGAGATTTTATCACAAGATCATGGTTCTTCCTTTCATTTAGATGAAGAGGAAGAAAAGCTTTTAAATATCATGATCGGATGACGGAATTTCAAAAGGTTGTACTCCTGTGATTAAATAGTAATGAAATTCTGTGGTGCTATTTATTTATTTTTCTTATCGAAAAAAAAATAATACCTTTTAAGTGGTAAAATAATTGTTGGTTTTTGTGTTTTTGTTGGAAATCTAATTGATGGTTTTTTTCTTAATTCTCTTATTTCTTTGTTTTCTTTTTCTTTTTCTTTTTCTTTTTCTTTTTCTTTTTCTGCTTATGGTTCTTTGTTGATTGTGATATCATGGTGATGGGTGTATGTAGAGCACAAGTGGTGGGGTGGCCACCCGTTCGATCATTCAGGAAGAACATCCTGGCCGTCCAGTCTGCAAAGAACGGCGAGGATGGCGAGAAGATCGGCGCCACATTTGTGAAGGTGAGCATGGATGGAGCGCCTTACCTTCGCAAGGTGGACCTGAAGATGTACAAGAGCTACCACGACCTGTCTAAAGCCTTGGAGGCCATGTTCAGCTGCTTCACCATTGGTATGTACCATTCCATTCATGACGATGGTCATGATGATCATGATGATGATGGTTCATGAGCATGATAGTGGTGATTGGTATCATAATTATATATGAGGATGAGTTTGATTTGGTGATAATGCTCATAATGATGGTGGTGCTGGTTTTGATGGCTGGGTCGAGCCTACCCCACCATGATTTGATCATGTCACATTCTGGTCGGCTGGAGTTGGCTCAATGGTACACTTTGACATTATCCTAACAGGTTGGCTCCAGCCAAAATTTAGGTGTCTGACATAGTTTACCGTGGTGCAGTCGAGTCGCTAATATAAAAGGGCCATACCCAGTGACCGTGCCAGGATTCGAACCTGTGTTTTCTTACTGGCAGCGCGAACAATTTACCATTAGACCAAGCAATGGCCCTCAGTCAAGTCGCTAGTGCGTAGGCCTGAATTTTATCATGAGAAAATCAAGCTGTTAATATGTAGGCCTGGATTTTACCATGATGAAGTCAACTTGCTAATATGTACGCACGAATTTTAACATGAAACAATCAAGTAGCTAATTAGATGTAGGCCTGAATCTTATGAGTCACCAAGACTCAGTCAAGTTGTTTCAGGTTTCTTGAGCTTGGTGACAGTCTAAGGCTGACCATGCTGTGTCATGGTCAAGCGGATCGGCAGGCGGACCTGGTCTGAACTGACAAGCGACCTCGACTGAGCCAAACCCAACCCACCTCAAGTCACCAGGTCTGGTGACTCAAGCCTGCCTTCAGACTAGTTGGTATTCTGACACTTTGAATTGTAGATTTGTTCATTTACTTCAAATAACCTTCCTTAATCCTTATGGATGCTGATACTAGGGGAATGATTGCTAATTTTAGGACCTTTTATATATCTAATGGAGTTTGTCTAGTTAATTGGTAGATCTACCAATGTTGTCAGTATCAGGACACGTATCGGCAGAAAATCAATACGATACTGACCTGAATCGGCTATTTTTTAATAAAATGTAGAAAATGCTTAAAATTAATTTTTAATATTGTCTTAATGTTTTAACACGTGTCACATTCAGATTGGCATGAAATAATTTATTATTATTTTTAACCAATTCAGAACAATACACTTGAGAATCGGTATCGGCCATTCACCTGAATCGTTGGCCAAACGATTCAGGGCCGATACCCATACTGACAACATTGAGATCTACTCTTTGAGTTCTTTAATGACCAACATGCTTAGTGAAATTGATGACAGGGAATAGTTCAGAAAGTAATTGATACTTTTGGCTCTTTCTTACTTTTTTATCAAATAATGTTTTTAGACAAATGCCACGTAACCACCACCAATTTCACTTGATTAGACATGACTGGACCAGGTCAGGTTATTCTCAACCCAATAGAAGTCCATGATCAGGTAGGCTTGGTGATTACCATGGCTAGATTGGAAATCTCAAACCAAGGGGTAGAGTCTGACTAGTAGTCCCACTGTTGATTAGACATGGCACGAATGTAGAGGCTCAAACTTGCCCTGCATAACCAACAGGGCTCTAGGTGAGCTACTATCCAAGTTTTTTTTTTGTGTGAAAGAAGTGAGCTACAATCCAAGTTGAGTGCCAGTTAAGTATTCATGAAACCAACGCTCGGATAAGTCAGTTTGATCCAGTATGCCACTTTTATGATTTTAGATTGTTCCCCCATTCTGATTGGACTTTCGTATTTAGCTGATCCGGATTGGATCCGTTTGCACCCCTAGCTAGTCACAATAACATGCCACTTAGAATGCATGCATGATATGAGTTGAAGATGCTATGTCATGCTGATGTGTTTGATGTGTGCTGACATGGTAAACTAAAATATGTAAACTAGTATGAACCTAGATTTTCATAGGTTCTTTTGCAAATCTAACCTGCAGATGCATCCGGCATGGTCCATTTGCTTGAAATCAACTATTAGATCATTGTAATCGGATCAATCAATTTCTGTGAAACCAATCATCTAGATCACACTCGTACGACAAAATTTTGGAAAAAAAAAAACTATGAAAGTCTCGGAGCATACCAGTTTACAGAATTTGTTGTTTTACATATTCCAGTTACCCGCACTGACATTATTTTAGTATTCTAAATATTTTAGTGATGTTTCAATAAAAGTACATTTATCAAGATATCAAAAACAAAATCTTATTTACTAAAAATTAAAAAATGTATGCCCTCATATCCTATTTTCCAAATTAAAAACTTTTCAACCCAACGTCGTGTCGTATCTGCATCTTTTGAGATAGTAAATCAACTTATATTAAAGTGAAATTTTATAAAAAATGCACTTAAAGTTTTGTCATTAATAAAAAAAACACCTAAGTTTTGCTTATTGTTAAAAATACACAAATACTTTCATAATTAATTGAAAAAAAGGTCCAAAGTTTATTTTTATATATCAAGGTTACCGTTAAATGTGTACTGAATTACCAAAAATATGTTTTTAAGAAGCACCTAATTTTTTAGTAATATTAAGAAAAATGCACCTACTTTTTTTTTACTTGATTTGTCAAGGGTATTGGGATTGGGAGAAGTCCTTGATGAAGATAACTTCGATAATAGAGGTTGGGTACGTGGGAAACAATGGTTGCTTGGAAGAATTATGACCGTGAGAAACCTTCACAAAGGAAAAAAAAGATTGTTTAGGCAGTAAGCCATTAACTTTAACGGATTAACTCATCTTGTGATAGTGAAAACCCGAGTTAAATTGATAGAAATATGTTCTCAAGTACGAAGCATAAATATAGGCGTGTTATTACAATATTCAAAACTTAGGTGTGTTTTCAATTATTGGTAAAACTGTAAGTGTGTTTTTGAAAATTCCCCTATATTAAGACCACATTCATCATCATCATCACCATTGTTGTGTTTGTTACTGCTGCACTTATTTTTTTTATTACTGTTTTACTCTAAAGGCAATCTTTTGGTTCAAAGGGATGAACGGTAGGGATTTCATGAATGAGAGCAAGTTGACTGATCTGCTAAATGGCTCTGAGTACGTGCCTACCTATGAAGACAAAGATGGAGACTGGATGCTGGTGGGGGATGTTCCTTGGGAGTAAGTCTACAGTGATTCCATTGAATTTAATTAGTTTTAATTTTTATCCAAATTACCGCATGCAAAATCTTCTACAATATCAACTTAATCGGTCTCGGCAAGTATTAAGAAATAATTAGGTTGTTAATACCAACTTGATACCATTGTGCAGGATGTTTGTTGATTCCTGCAAACGACTTCGCATCATGAAAGGATCTGAGGCCATTGGACTTGGTTTGTAGCTCTAAACCCACATACCAATGTTAATTATTTGTTATCCTTCATAATATTGCTAATTGAGTTTATATTGTACCAACTTTGTCCTACAATGTGGTGTTGTTGGTTCATGCACCCATCCCCTCACTGGTTCTGCCAAATTCAATGTTTGAATGCTACTGAGATCCAGAGCATCTCTGATTTTCAGAAGGTTCTGGACCTTGGGCGTTACCCAAACATGATATTGTGGCTTTGGAATAACCAAAAATCACCAAGCTCAATGAAGTTCTGGTCATATACCATGTGATTTCAATACATGCCACAAGTGCTCTCTCTCTCTCTCTCTCTCTCTCTCTCTCTCTCTCTCTCTCTCTCTCTCTCTCTCTCTCTCTCTCTCCACCTTAAAGAGTTTTTCTTGATGAACCCACTTATTCAAATAAATTAAATAAGCTGGGAAATTACATTATGGACCGTAATAGAACATCCCACCCTATCCCATTTATCTGGATAAGTGGTTGCATCCAAACACAATCAAAGAACAACCTAACCAAGTTTTTTTATTTTAATTTCTTCATTTTCAGCTCCAAGGGCAGTGGAGAAGTGCAAGAATAGGACATGAAGCCAAAGGTGGATAGATGGAAGGGTGTGTGTGTTTGTATGTGTGTGCTTGTATCATGGCTTGATAATATTAGAAAAACATGAATGGCACTGTTGCTATGTAGAAGAACCAAGAACGATGGTCTTTATGACTTTATCTGTAATGTCCAGACTGCTGAATCGTGGTGTGGTTAATAATTGTTGTTCATGTCATCTTATTAATAGTTTGTTGCATGGGATTCTCTTTCTAGCTGTTCTCGTTTAATTAGTTTCTTATTGTAAAGCTTTATATATTTATTTGCTATATGGCGTTAGTATACTTATTTTTGTTGACATCCCATGCGATGGTTGATGAATTGCTTGTTGGGTTGTTGGGCATTTTATGATCATATGAGTGTTCAAGAACATTGAATCAATTAAAGAAAAACCTCTTTGAATTTTTTTATCATTTGATTTATTTAAAATAATGCCCCAATGTGCTTTGATATATTTATTTAGAGTAACTATAATTATCATCAACAATATTAAAATGGTTGCAACCACATTATTTTCATTAAAAATTGTCTCTTTCTTGTCAATGAATATTCAAATGTGGCCAATAAACTAATGGGCTATGGAGTTCCATTAGAGGACCACATGTCATGAGGCTTCTAGGAGATTTCTCGCACCATTTTTAGTGAGAAAGAGAGAAGCTATTAGCCGTACTCTAGATATTAAAAAAAATAAAAAATGGCAGGCATTAAATGCAGAGAGAGAGAGAGAGAGCATGGCATAAATAAAGGAAAAAAAGGTTAGTATAAATATGAATTATACATCAAGAAAAATGTAAATAAATACGGATTCTTTAATATATATATATATATATAATGAGATTTGGTAACATATTAAAAACACATTTAAATGATATTTTTTAAAGTAATCAAAATATATCAATTTTACCTTTTTGTTCATGTGGATTTTGCATAATGGGCTAACTAAAAGTAGATATTAACTTTGTTCTCAACAAAATTTTGATGTAAAATATGATTATTTGATTATTTATAATTTAATATATAGTATTTTAATCATAATTAATACAAAAATAATCTATTAAGGGTTGGCCGATTACTTATGAGTAATCACTATTTTTTATTTTGCTGATTAATCATGATTTGTTCAGAAATTCAAACAGCGAAGTTGATCGATTTTTTTCTGATCGATTTTCCAATGAGAGCACTTCTTGAAGAATTGCCGAGGACGAGTTCGGCAAATATGCTGATGAGCATGGTTTTCTTAAGAAAAGGTGCTTCTGCATTTTCTTTTTCTTTTTTTAAATACCAAGGAGAAACCACAGTGGTTGTTTGGACATTCAGTCAGGAAGCGAGGTGTTCATGTTTCAGTGTTCATAATGTAAATCTCCATGAGTATCCCCCCACCCCACCACTGCTCACGAAGATAGTTTCCCATTTGCTTCAACCTTTCAGCAAGAGGCACCCTCTTTAAGCCCCATGAGAGTTGGCGTAGATAGATGGGGTCATGGCTGCTAGACAGGTGGTCAAGGTTTGATTCTCATGGGTGTCCTGCCCCCAGCATAAGCTCAAGGGGCAGGCATCCTAGCCTCCGAGTTTTATGATACTGGCAGGATGATCATAGGTATGGCAGGCTGAGCCAGCGCGACCAAGTCTTCATGTCTGGTGCAGTTTCTTTGGGTTATACATAAAAAAAAAAAAGTCACCCTCATTGGGTTAAGGCGATCCAACTTAGGGATGGCAGTGGGGCGGGGCGGGGGACAAGGTCTCCACCCCCGCCCCGCCTCAAGATTTTATCCTCCACCCCCTCCCCGCCTCCCTGGCGGGGATGGATTTTATTCTCCACCCCCGCCTTCATCCCCGTTTCATGTCCTCCATCCCCGGTTCAAACGGGGATGAGGCGGGGCAGGGCGGGGATATTGCGGGGAAAAGTGGTTGGGGCGGGGATGAGGCGGGGATCGGGGCGGGGCGGGGAAAAGTGCACGTCCATCCCCGCATCCACCCCTGGACGGGGATGGATTTTAACCTTCGTCCCCGCCTCCATCCCCGTTTCATACCCTTCATCCCCGGTCCAAACGGGGCGAGGCGGGGCGGGCCCCGCTTTCCCCCGGTCCACTGCCATCCCTAATCCAACTAGCCTGTTTGTGGGCAGGTGCAGTGAAATTGTGCATTAACAACCTATGGTAAAAAAAAAGGCGGTCCAGAGGAAACTGTGTAGCTATGGATTAGGCACGTTTAAGCCCCGTATCTACTTTCATAATCTACCAGACTAATCTATATATGACTCACATTTGGACTTCTCATTTACTTAACCTCAAAACCTGTATATTATAATGTAATTGGTTGATTATGCTTGGATTTATACTCAGTTTGGTGTTATTCTCATGGGGATGTAAACTATTCAGATTTGGGTTGGATAGACATCTTAATCCAAATCCATTGAGTCGGATTTGGCTGAGTAAAGTGCGCCCGGCAAACAATCAGGTTCAGAGTACTTTTGTGGAGTTTTACATCTAAATTTGAATCAGAGTCTAAACCAGATCCAAATTTGATGGATATCTGAGTCCGATAATCTTGCTAGCCTTTTTAAGGTAATTGGATCCTGAGTTGGCACTACCACTTCCCATCTGGCTCTGAATCTGATAAGGCAATATCCAATTAGGTCGGGTTCAGTAAAGCTTGGTTCGAACCGATTTCAACCCTTTTATATCCCTAATGAGCCATTTCTATATCCATGTCCAATTAGGTGCATGCCATGCCAGACATCCATATCCAGCCCAATTTTTATATGGATGTTAGTGCCATGACCCATATATCATCAAACTTGGATATGGTTTGAATAGTCTGGTGACTGATCCCATATCCAATATATACATTTTCGTTCTATTTCTCAGCCCACTCTGATGACTTTAGAAGTTACTCAAATGTTTAGAATGTACAACCAAAATAAGCAAGGAACAGCAACAGTGTAGTCATATTATAATAATGATGGTAAATGAACCAAACAAGAGCCTTTCAGTCGGGCGAGCCCGACTCAGCTGAGCAGAGCCTGAGCTCGCTCATTTAATTAAAAAAAAGGGTTTTTTGCAAATTGGTCCCTGCCTTATGCTGTTTTGCTAATCGGTTCCTGTCTTTTCAACAGTTGTTAGCTTTCTTCATGATAACTGTTAAAAGGTAGACAAATTGGCTGTTCTGCTCTTAAAAGGGGATCAATTTGCAAAATTTGAATGAGGTAGGGACTAATTTACAAAAAGTTAATACACTAACTATTTGATGAAGGGCATTTTGATGACCAGTTAACTATGGTCAGCATTTGACCATGGTCAAACTAACGGTTGTTGACAGCAGGACAAGTTCGTAATAACTGAGAAAGGCGAGGACTGATTTGCAAAATGGCATAAGGCAGGGACTATTTTGTAAATTGGCAAAAAGGAAGGGATCAATATGCAAAAAACTATAAAAAAAAAATAATTTTTTCATAGGGACATAGTTACAATGAAAATCATGACCAATTTGTTACGAGCATAGCCATCTAACCACTTGAGTTAACCTGCTAGTAAACAAGCTTATAGTGTCAAGGTACAAAAATATTATATAAACTCATGTAAACAAGCTTAAATGAGCAAAGCAAGGTCAACACGTCTTCTTCATGCTAGGCTCGCTTATAGTGTCAAGGTGCTCGCGGCTCGACAGGGCTCAGTTGATAAGCTCGAACAATGTTCATGAGAGCCGAATAAAGCAAAGTCACAAGCTGCTTGGTTTGTTTATGACAATATACAAGTGAATATGAATATGAATATTAGTAATTATGGACCAAGTAAGATACCATGTGTATAGCACACCCAATCCTATATCTGTGTCTGCCTTGTCTTAAATTATGGAGCACCCTATCATGGTGGGAACACTATAAAAGATTGCACCCATGTGGTTTGCCTCATCGGTGGAATGTATTATTTAGAGGACATCACATCAACCAAAAAGCATGAAAGGAAGATGCACCAGCTCTCCCTTAAAAACGGCCAACAATTTACTTCCATGGAGAAATAATGGTTTTTCAATAGTTATATTTTGATGAAGCACAAAAAATATTTCACGTAATTGTGCACAAAACAAAAGTCTAGCAAAAATAAATTATATGCATTATTAATAAATTTTCATTGTTTGTCGTGTTCTTATTGTGATCACACATATATCAGTGGCAAACATCTTGATATTGAGATTTTCTTAGCAATACCATGATAAAATTAGAATTTGTCAAGGGGAGCTTTTTGAGGGTTTTTGAGCTCTAAACACGAAATCTGAGAATGATTCGTAGAACCACATTGAGGACAGAATATGATGCATTGTTCATAGATTATCTTCTGCCGAAATGTGTGTCAACTGAAAATGGCGATCTCAATGTGAGATCAAGGCACAAACTCCAATGGAACCGTTCCATTATGGGTGTGATGATCTATGGGGATGTCAGTGGACCCGAGGAAAACGGCTCTGCCCTGCCTCTTCCCATTTGGACGGTAGATGGAGGACATGAAATGGAGATTGAGGCAGGATGAAGGTTAAAATCAAAAACCTTGTGGGATGGAGGCGGCGATGAACTTATTCTTTCTCCCACCATGTTTCTAATCTCCGATAGTAAGATAACTAAAATGCTTTTAGGGATGGAAGTAGACCGGAGAGAAACGGGCTCGGCCCCGCCTCGTCCTGTTTGGACCGGGGATAGAGGACATGAAACAAGGATGGAGCCCGAGATGAATGGTTAAAATCAAAACCCGTGCGGGAATTGTTAGAGATACTCCTATTGTTAAGGAGAAATCAAAGGAGCAGCAGTTATAATTTAGATAGAGATAGAAACCTGTATATTTGATAAGTTGTAAATTATTTCTTTTTGTTTCTTGTTCACTGCTTCTATTTTCTTCATGGTATTAGAGCCTCTAGCTAATACCTCAATGGCATCATTTCAATCGACTCAGTGAAACGCCATAGCAAGCTTGGTCTCTGTCAAACTGAACAGAGACAACTATATGTTATGGAAGAGTCGGCTCGAGTCAATCATGATATCGCAAGATCTGATTGGATTTGTCAATGGCTCTTCTCCTGCTCTTGCTAAATTTATCGCAAAGGATGGCAAACAAGAATTCAATCCTATGTTCACTATGTGGCAAAAATTTGACCAGTTGGCATTGAGTTGGATAAAACCATTGTTTAAAAGGTCGTTCTAGGATAAATGATGCAGTGGGGGATCGGAGTTCCGATGCACCTTAACTTGTTTATTGAAGGTAACGAATTACAATGAAGAATAAAGAAAATGTTGAGAATGGAAATAACGGCTGTAGTGGAAACAAATGCTGACAGAAAGAGAGAAACAATAAAAGAAATAAACCAATCTTCAATTCCCCCCCTACGTAACCCTAAGGCAGTGTATTTATAGACTGCATAACAGATCTGGATCTCGGGTCCAGCCCCTGGACCCGAGGTTAAATCGATGTTGTTGACATGATTGATCACCCATGCGTTGGAATATTGTCGACGAGCGGCATGCTTCAGACCTTCGCTCGCCTGGAATAAGTACGTAGGGGCACCTCCATGCATCATGGTACCAGACTCGCAATTGGATCCATCACCTGGGTTTGATCGCCCATCCCATTGGTGTCGGGTTCCATGGCCATGTCCGGTTCACATTGTATAGGCTCAGCCTTGGCTTGCTCTGCATCATTCTCTCCTGGTTGGGAAGAAGTCAACTTTGATGACTTGTTGTCGCCACAGTAAGCATATAGATCAGACACATTGAAGATAGGCGAAATGAGTCAATCTTTGGGCAGTTCAAGGAGGTAGGCATTCCAACCCAATTGTTGGAGGATCTTGAAATGGCCATATTTCTTAGGACTCAACTTACCATAAGTACCTAGTAGGACACGCTCAGAACACAGGTAGACCCATACTAACTGAACTACTTGAAACTGGACATCATGACGACCTTGGTCCACAAAAGCTTTGTAAGCTTCATAACTTTTGACAAGTTTGGCTTGGACTTGTCTGTGAATATCACACATGTATTCAACGGCATCAAATGCGTTTGGGGTTGGGTCTGGGAGACTAGACACAAGTGCTAGATCTACCACATGGGTTAGTGAACTCCCATAAACTACTTGAAAAGGAGACTTGCTTGTGGATCGGTTGATGGAATTGTTGTAGGCGAACCCGGCTTGCGGCAAGACTAGGTCCCATGTTTTGGCATTCACCTCCACCAGATCCTCAACGGCAATTTCAGACAGTTCCTCTTCCTGCTTGAAACCGACTGAGACCGCCTCCAGCAACACTAGTATAGGTACAACATGAGCAGGTGCGCCCAGAGCGCCTGCCACAGGGTGATAGAGATTGATGCCCTCAGCAGCACGTTGATCGAGACAATGATGACGAGGGTTTTCTTGACTTGGAAGATGACACCTTCTGGCATGAGCACTCTCTAGGGATTGTAAATCGTCGTCAGCACAGGGCACAATAGCACTCCACCACTTATGGAGTGAAGTTGGACCTTCCGGAGCTCGTGCGCAAATTTAACGTGGAGCAGTTTTTTGATTGGGCCTATGCAGTATAGTTCTTTTTTTATTATCACTTTGTGGCAAAGCATTGATGTGTCTCCTTAGCGTCCACACGGTTGAGGGGCCTAGCGCATACATGGGGGGTTGAGCTACAAAGGTCGAGGGAACGGCAGGGGCAAGAGCGTGTGCAGACATGGGAAGAGATACAGAGATTAATGCAGTCCAAGTTCATGCCTACAGACCATGTCGAGAGAGCCTACAAGGAATACCAGACTCTGCGTCATGGCACCCGTACCGTGGCGGAATACACTGCTGAGTTCCATCGTCTATCTCTGCGAGTGCAGATCGAGGATACCGCCCGCCAGTAGGTCACGAGGCATATTTCTGGTCCCCATCCTGCTATTTCTTATGATTTCAATTGTGTCACAGTCGTCCCAACAAAAGTGGAGGGACTAGGTGTGTAATAGAGTTAGGGTTTGGATTTAGATAATGGGTTTACTTTGGGTTTGGATAATAGTTTAGGGTTGGATTTGGATAAGGTATTTGGATTGGATTTTGGGTTGGAATAGGGGTCTGGATTTGGGTAGAATAATGGGTTCGGATTTGAGTTGGATTTGGGTTTGGGTAGGGGGTTTGGATTTGGTTTTGATTGTAATTTGAATTTGAACCCGATTGGATTTGGATCAAGTTTGACCCTAAATTAATCATCGAACCCAGATTTGGATAGATTGGATCTGGGATCGAGTTGTGAGGGTAAAAGGCTTGGTTTGAACTCAATCCATGATCCATATGATTGTGGGTCTGGTTTTGACTTGGCCCAAAATAAAGCAGAGGTTTTGTCTGAGTCCAATTTAGGTCTGGGTTGGTTTCAGATCGTGTATTTGGACCAAAAACACTTTGTTGGACCTGATTCGTGAGTGACCTCAAATCAATTCTGACTGGGTTGGCTGAGTAATGGGTCTCAGACCCTGGACCCGGTCCCAAGGATGCAAAGATTGGTCCTTGAGGCCTGAATCTAGACCCAAAATCTCTTTGGATCGATCCGGATCCTATTAGACCCGAGTTGGTCCAAGGAGGGGTGGGTTCTCCAACATGTTGACCCGTGGTGGGGAACCCTGCGTGAGCGGGCTCAAAAAGGGGTAGGCCCTCACCACCACCGCCCCCTATAGGGGCGACGAGGGGGGATCCACCCGTCGCTGAGAGTTGATCCCGTCGGCCATCTTTGGTCAGTGGGACCTGACCCACCTGCTGGGAGCCCACGGGTGGCTCCCCAGAAATCTGAACCACCCGCTAGGTGTGCACCGGTTGTAAAGTATGGTCGCCAATGGATCCATCATCGATCGTTCCTAGCCATGGGTGGCCACCACCAATGAACTGGGAAGACGCTAGGAGGGGAGAAGGCTGCCGACCATTCACGGTGGCGATCATCAGTGCTTGAAGAGGAACTCGACCCGCTTCCTTGCGCTGGCTCGATTCAACTGAGACAGTGGGCACCCACAAGGGTTTCTCGCCGGTTTGCGATTCATTCACAGCATCTGATCCAGTACGTCTTCTCAGCGCTTGAAGGGCATCGACCACCACTGTAGCCATGTAACTGACGGCCTCCGGTGATGAATCAGATCCCTCGCCATTGAAGGTGGCGGAGTTTGAATCGGGAGCGATGCCCAAATTATTTTTTTCATGAATCATGGCCTTCTCATGCGCTGCTACCGACGATTCCAAGTTCAAAATCTTGTCGTTGATTCCCTCCAACCATTTTGATATCCCTGCCACTTCTTTGTTCATGGGCAACATATTTTTTTGAATCTTGGTCATCATGTCGAACATACTCATCATGTGATCATCGTTGCTTGTTTTCGGCTCGTTACGTTCCTTTTCCCTCGGAGGATCGTCCCTTACTTCATGTGCCATGTCACCAAACAAGGAGAGCAAGGCTTCGGCTCTGATACCACTTTGATGTAGTGGGGGTCGAAGTTTTGATGCACCTTAACTTGTTTATTGAAGGTAATGAATTACAATGAAGAATAAAGAAAATGTTGGGAATGGAAATAACAGCTACAGTGGAAACAAATGCTGACAGAAAGAGAGAAACAATAAAAGAAATAAACCAATCTTCAATTCCCCCCCTACGTAACCCTAAGGTAGGGTATTTATAGACTGCATAATAGATCTGGATATCAGGTCCAGCCCCTGGACCCGAGGTTAAATCGATGTTGCTGACATGCTTGATCACCCATGCGTTAGAATGTTGTCGACGAGCGGCGTGTTTTAGACCTTCGCTCACCTGGAATAAGTACGCATGGGCACGTCCTTGCATCGTGGTACCGAACTCGTGATCGGATCCATCACCTGGGCTCAATCGTCCATCCCATTGGTGTCGGGTTCCATGGCCATGTCCAGTTCACGCTGTATAGGATCAGCCCTGGCCTGCTCTGCATCAATAAATAATCAGATCAATTCAGCTCGTGATAAAAGGATCATGCTGAAAAAATCATATGGGTCGCAATTTCCTCTCTGCGTTATGTTGACGAAGAAAGAGTTGATGTTCATAAAGAAAGATAACATGAATATGGTGGAATATCTAGAGAAAATAAAGATGTGTTGATTCTTTAAATGCAGTCAAAAAACATGTTTCAAATGATGACGTTGTTCAAATCATGTTGAATGGACTCTCTTTTGAGTATGAAAGCTTTGTAACATCCATTGTAACGACTTCAGCAAATCAGTTCTCATCTGCTGAACTCTACGACTTGCTTCTCAATCAAGAAAAGTGGTTGAAGATCTTAAAACCCAATGTTGAGGAAAAGTCTGAAAAACGAGAAACCATAACAACCTTCAATATTGTTGGGGGTCGAGAGCGAGGTCGTGGCTTCTTTTGAGGCAGGCGAGGTCAAGAACGAAATCAATATGGTAATGATCATCAGCAGTTTTAATGGTCAAAACCAATATGGACATCAGTAATCCCAAAATTCAGCAAATAAAAATCCAGCAACTGAAGGGCAACCAAAAGGTAACATCACTTGTCAATATTGTGGCCGAAAACGACACTCAGCAAAATCTTGTTGGGATATTCCTCGTGCATTTTCTACTATGACATTGAAGGAGACTGGAGATGAGTACTGGTATCTGGATTTCAGGGCCACCAACAACATTGTAAATAATGATGATTTTATGAAGAACAAGCAATCGTATTCAGATTCCGAAGCAGTTATGGTTGGCAATGGTAAGTTCATTCCTATATCTTATACAAGGGATGTTCCTATTCAAATTCAAAAGAATTCTTTCATGTTGAAAAACATCTTATATGTTCCTAAAATGGCCAATAATTTAATTTTTGTGGGACGTTTTACATCGAACAATGACTGCATATTTGAATTTACTCCTTTTGAACTTGTGATCAAGGACAACAAGACGGGCAAGGTGCTTCTTCGAGGACCGAAATTGTGTGATGTCTTCTACGAGTGCAAGTAAGTTCAGAGATAAATGAAGGCATCAAGAAGGCTTATTTTACTCAACAATGAAAAGGAGCTCATGGATCATATGATGAGTGGCATAGAAGGCTAGGACATGCAAATAAGAACATTGTCTCCTTGCTTAATTCACTTGGTTATATTTCTCTAAGATCTTCTGTCTTCAAAAATATTTATGAACATTGCTTAATTGGGAAGGCTCATAAGTTGCCATTTTCTATTTCAAATTTTCATGCTTCTAAGGCTCTAGAGATTATTCATATGGATGTTTGGGGTCCAACACCTATATTATCTAGAGAAGGATACAAATATTTTTTGTTGATTGTTGATAATTTTTCACGGTTCTCTTGGATTTTTCCTTTAAAGAGTAAGTCTGATGTTTATCAATGCTTCGCTAATTTCAAGCTTGTAGTTGAATGGCAATTGGGAACGACCATCAAAATCGTGCAGTCTGATAATGGGTTGAGAGTTTTTCAACATAATTTTTGAATTGAAGATGAAATATCAAGGAGTAATGCATAGTTTTTCATGCCCTTACACTCCCGAGCAAAACGGGATTATAGAACGAAAGAACAGGTATATGGTCAAAACTGGTTTAAGTATGATCAATGATGTCAAGTTACATCACAATTTTTTGGGTATAAGCTTTTCGAACAACAATTTATATTATTAATCGTCTTCCAACTCTCAAACTTAACAAGAAGTCACCTTTCAAATGTTATTTAACTCGATACCATACTATTCTTTCTTGCGTGTTTTTGGATGTCGATGTTATCCACTATTGTCTTTGAGCAATGAACATAAATTTCAACCAAAATTTGTTCCTTGTATTTTTATTGGCTATGGAAGCAGGCATAAGGGTTATTTGTGCTTGGAGCCAATCTCAAAACGAGTCAACATCTCTTGGCATGTTATATTTGATGAACATATTAGAGGCGCTTGTGAGCGATCTGTAGCCTCTTGCAAAAATGTCGACTTGGATCAATGGCTCCGACTTCAGCAGACACGTGAGAGTAGGCATGTGCATACCATGCTTAGACGTGAGCCCATAGATGCTCACGACTTGCAAGCATCGTCCATCTCTACATCCTTTGGAATTGCCTTAATCCCTTCTCTCAATAGAAACCTTTAAAAAATTTGCTTATACAATAAGATTGGACAATCTAAAACATATTCTTCACTTAGAAAAAAAAACATATAAATCATATCCATAAGGCTTGATCCTCAAGAAGATCAAAATATGATGAAACAAAGTGTTTTTATTAGAGGGGAGGGTAGCCAATATTTTCCCCCTTATACTTTTTATACTTTTGGGGGCATATGTAGAATCTATTTTTATAACTTCTTATATTTTTATTCTAAAACCTATTGTTACAGTTAACGAATTGGCTAGCTATTTCCATTTTGCCATGCACTGTGCTCGTGGGATTAGTTGATTGATAGGTTATCAATTCATTCTTCATGACAAATTAAGTTGGAATCATGTTAGTAGCTTGTCTAGTAGGAGCGGCTCGTAAGACTCACAAATTTCATAAAATTTTAATCAGAATGAAGAGAATTTTTTTATGACAAATTCAAGTTATGAAAATATTAATAAATTAGGTGAATTAATATTTATTCTGGCTAATTAAGATTTATTAGCATTTGTTGAATTAAATATTAAAGTATTAATTATTGAAAATAATTAATTAGTGTTTATTTAGTAATTAATCAATAGTTAATTATAAATGATGCTTAATTAATATTAAATAAATAATTATTCATTAAATTGTGAATTTAAAATAAGGAAATTTGTTAAAGTATTATAAAGGAATGGATATTCCTTTTAGAGTTTGGATGTAGCTTGGATTTGGATCGGATCCAACTAGAAGATCCGAAGTAAATTTTTTATAATTTAGAGTTTCTAAAAATAATATAAAAACCAATATAGAATTTTCATAATTTAGAGTTTCTAAAAGTAATATCAAGAAAAAGTAAAACTTGCAAATAATAAAATATATCAAAAAGGTAACTAGAAGTTAAAACTAGTTGAAATGTTACCAACTAGAAACCAACTAAGGAGGGCGATTTTGGCCTAATCCCTACTTTGGTGAATGTGTAGATTGAGAGCCAATGACATTCCACATGAATCCCAACGGAGGATCTCTATAATTTCTTGGAAAAACAAATATGGAAAAGACTATAAATGATAGTTTTTTGTAGCTTACCAAATTTGTGAAAGTCTTTACATGACTAAAAGAAGTCATGGGTCAATCTTAAGAACTTTTAAAAAAAAAAAAAGGGTTAGACCCATCTCAACTCTCCATCTCCTTACATGCAAGCTAAACCACACATCTCATCTATTCATGCATTTTTGCCTATAAATACCCTACAAAAAGTAAAAGAGAGACATTCTTGAGTTTTTTTTTTCTCGCTCTCTCTCAACCTTTTTGAGTTTTCTCTTTCCTTTTCATTCAAGTGTAGTGTAAAGTACCTTAAAGGGACTCTATTCTACACACATTGTGGTTGAAGAGCATGGTTGATTCAAAGCATCACTTCAACTTAAAAAAAAAAAGTAAGTTAATCTTCATTCTTTGTATTTTGATTTTTATTTAAGCTCTTCTTATTTCCAAACCATATAAACATGCATTTTGTGAGGCATGTGGGTATGGACAAGGATTTTTCATGGATAAAACCATGAACATTCATTTTTATAGTTTATCCTTTGATAGATATATTTTTAACATGAATTCCATAGTCGAAAATACATGTTCACCAATGTTGATGGTGTTTTATCATTTTAAACCATTATTCAAGGTAGAAAACAGCGGTATAATATTTCTTGTTGTTCTATCCATTGAAAGGACTTGTTCTTGCCTCATTCTTATCTTATGTCATTTTTCTTCTAACCCATTTATGGTTTAAAACACTTTATGCTGTTGTCTTATCATGCGCTATGCATTTACTAAGTTAATCATGTTTGAGAACTTGTTTACGCAAAATGTGGTGTATGTTCTCATTTTTTAGAAGCACCTAAAGTTGAAAATCATTGGGTATACACTATGTCTTAAGTGTTAGCATTTTCAAAACTCAATCATAGTTAGAATGTGGTTCATACGTAAGACTTGCAATTTTAAGATTTAGTTATGGAAAAAAAGATGATTTCATAACTCATTTATAGTTAGAATATGATTCATACATAAGATTGTATTTTCGAGATTCATTCATGGAAAGAGATGTAATTTTTGAAACATAGTTAAGAATGTGATTCACACATAAGAAGTATTTTTGAAACTCACTTATAGTTAGAGAGTTCATGTTTATGTGATTTATAAAAGAGCTATTCATTTTCAAAATACAACCATAGATAGTATATGGCTTATTCAATTTTTTTCACAACATAACTTTCCTTTCAAAATTCATGATATCTTCTAAACCTTAAAACATACATATGATATGTAGTAATGAAACTATAGAAAGGAATAAAAACAAATGGTTGCAAAGTCATATTTGAAAACGGTTTTGAAAAAAAATATACATGTATTTTTATAGCAAAAGCTTAGCTCTTGTTGGCCAGACCGACATGAATTGTGCCCATGGTTCAGACCAGGTATATGTCAAGCTCAGACCTGACAAGTCTGAACTAGGACACAATTCAAACTTGGCCAGATACTGGTCGGCCAGACCGACCTGAACCAACTCACTCGGTTCTGGCATAGTCTACGCCTAGTAGGGTCATACCGGCCGAACCGAGTGACTTGGTTCAACCCAGATCTGAACCTAGACCAAGCAGACTTGTCTCTCCCAAACCAAGTTTGTGTTGGCTGGGCAGATCAGCTAACAACCTATGACCTGCAGAAAAAAATTAAGAGAGAAGGAAAAAAGCAATTAGAAAAAGAGAATAGTTTTTTAAAATGCCTAACGTATATAGGTGTTAATTCATATGTCTACAAACTGATACATAAGTGCATACGTGGTATGCATATGTATTTAGTGGTCTATGTATATAATACCTGAGTGCATACCTGATATGCTTATGTAATCAAAAAAATTAGATTTATGCAAATACTTATGAGTTGATGCATGGGTGCATACGTGTTATGCATCTGTGATAAATTGAGTCTGACCTACGTGAACTACGTAGGAATATGTTTATGCATAAATATATTCTTATATTGGCATGTGATCAAAGGAAAATAAATTATGTGATGAAATGGTTCATGTGGTGCATAAAATGCCTATGTGAATGAATTCTCGTGCATATGAAATATGTTTCTGCCAAAATACACTATGATAAGATTGCATATAAAATATATATGTCTATGCCAAAATGTAATACGATAAAGATTGCACATGAAATGAAATATGTTTATGCCAAAATGCAATATGACAAGATTGCATATGAAATGTCTATGTTTATGCAAAAAATGCAATATGACAAAATTGCATATGAAATGTATATGTTTATGCCAAAATATAATATAATAAGATTGCATATGGAATGTCTATGTTTATACTAAAAATGCAGTATGACAAGATGCATATGAAAAGTCTATGTGAGCATATTTTGCCAAAATGCAATGAGATAAGATGCATATGAAATGAAAGGGTATATTCTTTTTGAAAATTGCATAGCTTACATAAATGACATATGGTGCATAAGAAAAGCTTATGATAATAATGTTCCCTGTTAATTACATGAATTGTCATGTAATGTGTTTTCTAATGCTTCACAAATTGGCCAAGAATCTCATATATGAATGAAGTACATAACATATTATAGAAATACATTGATATGCATATGAAAGTTTATATTTATTGCTATGACATGAAATATTGAGGCATAAGTGAACATCATGGACTTGTGTGTGGACATTATATGATATATGAAATCAATGTGAAAATGCATAGCTAGATAATGCTCTTTCATGAGCTTGGGTGGGTTGTGAACCTACAAATTGTGAGAAGAAATCTCACTTCGCATGCATACATCCTTACATTAAAGATATGTGTCATCGACAGGTGAGGTGCTCATATGGGCTAAAGGTGACAAAGCCCGTGAATTGGGTTGGACACAAACCATGTCATGACATCTATACTACCCTGAGGGGTATTGAAGCCATTGAGCCTATTTGCCTCATGAAGCAAGGACATTATGTACTAACTATCCTAATAAAGATGATATCGCCCATGTAACTCATTCATAATATGGTCCACCTTAGAGAGGGTGAAACAGTACAACCCCGAGTGACGATGTCGCATGCAAGTTTGATCTATATGCCATACCGAATTGAATTAAGGAGCAAAGGCATCTTTAGACCTTCAGTCACTCGGAGTTAAGGGAGTCGTGGTTGCCCAAAAGTGGTATACCTCAACTACTGCATTAGTAGGGATTGTAATCAGGTTTACCCTTACACATAAAGTTTGTTAGTCACTGACTGCTCGGCTAGGTGTGTTTATCTAGTATGTAGGTACTATGGCAAAAAATACAGATGGCATAATGAACACTATAGTATACTCTAGTAAACATGATGACAACTACCTCTTAATACTCAGAGGTGTAATCAAGAAAAATAAAAGCTTATTAACATTGCTAATTGTCTAACTTGATTATTTCATATTCATGTTATATGATTCATGATGTTTATCTACTTGATATTTCAGGTTATGATGTTCAATTCTAAGACTCACATGTTGTATTATTTGCATCTATGTGACTGTTAGAAAGCATGTTATGATATCCATGATAGATGTTTTGATAATTATCATTATGCATATGAATATAGATTTGCTTACCAGTTCGTATGAGTTTTTACCCCATTTCATGGGGCACATGTGATGAATGAGGAAGTGATGCATGAGTGCGATGTGGCAACGAGGCCGAAAATCATCATTTTCTAATAGTCTTGGCAATGTTAGGACAATTGTTGAGTATTTCAATTCAATTGAGATATTTTAATTTTTTATTGCAAAACTTGTATTTCCATTTCTAAACTATATTATGAAATTGGAATGAAATTGTTGTCCTTCGTTATGTAAGGGATGGATTTGGTTCTAATGGAAATTGGGTTCAGCCACATTCAATTATTTCATTTTTGTAACCCGTCGAAATTGTTTGACTTTTTAAAACTCAAATATATCTGCTGTGATATATCTATTTTAAAAAAATGGTTAAAAAATTATATTTTCTAAGTTAATTTTTTTTTTGTGTTACAACTTTGGTATCAAAGCAAGATTAAAAAAAATGGTTCAAAGCTTGTCAAACATCGCCAATCGCAGTGTGAGTATCACCAACTTTAGGTTTATTGTTTTGTTCTATGTTACATATTATGATTTACTTAATGATAAACTTAGTAGATTAACTTGTGTTTAGTTGTCTTGGGAAGAGAGGCACAACATCATGCTAAGAGCATTACAAGACCTAGCTCAGAGTGTTGAACATCTGAATTAGGTCGCTTAAACGGTCTCATATAGCATACAGATGCTCCTATAGGAGGCATAATCTTGTAGAAGATGTCATATGGACCATGCAGGACAAATTTGTCCCGAAAATTGAGCGGGTGTATTATGGTATGAGGGGTCACATCATAGATAAATGTCAACTAAAGACTGAACACGAAAGGTGGCAAGAAAATGCAGGCATGCTTGAGGATGTAATTTCTCGAGTTAGTTCAGTGGCAATACCTCTAGTAGTAGATGATTCAAATCTAATGATTTAGGAAGTGGGACGTGACTCGCCTATCTACACGTCGGCATCTCCTGAATACTCCCCAGTTGCATTTATTACTCTCCCCAGATTTCCACAATACACACTAGCATCACCACCACATTCTCCAATACTTAAGCGAAGGCATACCATGAACATGATCAAATACTGCAGGCACTACACCAACCACCAATAGTATGTAGAGACACATCCAATTTTTGTAGGACTTAGAAACTCCTATTTTTTGTTGATGAAATAAGTTCAAGTTTTTGCCAGCATTGTTGGGTGTTCATTTGACTTTTTGTGAACCTATTTATATTAAAGCATAGTAATACATATGACTTGTTTTGCTTATTATCGGTGTGATAATTGTCAAATTATGAGAACAACTCTATAAAATATATGATACCAAGAACAAACCTTTTTAATTTTTAAAAGCGCTTTCTTATGCAATCGTTAGATGGCGTGGCAAGGGTGGTGTAACATCATCAACAACTAGGTAGGAGTTGTAGGTAAACAAGCAGAAGTTATATGCATGATAAGGGACAACCTCTAGCACATTGTTCATGACTGCACCACACTGTGCTAATAGCAATTGGCGAAGTTTTATACAAGATATTCATGGACATAAATCCTCCCTCTTTCACTAGAAAGTCTAACCCTGAAGCAGTGGACAATTAGATACGAGAGATTGAAAGAATCTTTCAAGTTCTGTGAATCTTTGAGGACAACAAGGTGCACTTTGAAACTTACAAACTCAATCAAATGCACAAAAATGGTGGGCTACGGCCCTAGAAGTCAAATTCCTCAATAGACCAATGTTGTAGGAACAATTTGTCAAAATGTTCTATACGATTTACTTTTTTAAGCACAAGAAAATTTGAAAGATGCATGAGTTCTTAGATTTACAACAAGGAGGAGCAACATTGGCATACTACATCACTAGATTTTGGGCTTAGAACGATACTACCCCAATGTATACACCATAGAGAAGGAACATGCGATGAAGTTCACACGTGGGCTTAAACCAATTTTGAGGACTAAAGTCTACACTTGTGCACCAAAGACATTGGATGAGGCCATTAAGGTGACTACGCTCCTAGATAATGATTGGATTGAGTCTCGAAAAGCCTAGCCTAACCGAGGTATACAACAGTCAACAGGTCAGAAGAGCTAGCCAGAGAGAAGATTTTTTTAGAAGAACTCAGGTGGTAGGAAGTTCGTACCACCAACAAAGAAGTTAAGACAAAAAGGAAGCATGAGGCCTCAACAGCAAAGACCAACACAATCTTTCCCAAAGTGTAGAGTCGACCATCTGGGGTAGCCTTGTCCCTGTGAGATCCATATCAACTTGGATCAAATGAAGTAGATCCGATCAGATCCAATCTAGAAAAAGGCTAAAATAGAGGCGGGTCATTTTTGAAAAATGCGATTTTCGGGCCAACCGTAACCCAATTTCAAAAAAACAGGGCACCAATGCACTCAAAATTATAAGACGCATCTATCGGTATACATACATGATTTTCGTCTTTGAATTTCTCCTGAATTTAACCTGCATTTTGCTTACATTTAAAGGTTAAAAACAAAAAAGTTCTCAAATATTAATTGTCTCATTTTTGTCTTGTCAGTGGGCTCTAGGCCACGCCCAGACCCAGCTAGCGTCACTTATATTTAAAGATATTTTCCCACGATTTTATTTCATACTTAGTTTAAAAATCAAAATTTTAAAAATTATGAAAAATACACAATATTACAAAAATTGTTTCAGGACAACGTTCAATCTCTTGGGTTGGTCAGACCCTTCCAAAAGCATTTAGGTTGTACCTCCACGTGTCCGGGTTGGTGTGGGCTAGGAATGAATTCAGCAACACGTCAATACAGCCGCTGGGACGGTTGTTCGGCTCAATGGGACCCAAGAAGACAACTCTAATTGAATCCACCAGATTCGAGTAGATCAACGTAGGGGATGATCACACGAAACACATGCTAAATATATAAAAACAAAATTTCAAAGCGTAGATTCAAACTTGCGTGGATCAGGAAGGGTGTGTGCCCTAGCTGCATCGTCCAAGGCAACGATTGGACGAAAGAAACCTCGAGAAAGAATCTTGCTCTGATACCAAATGATAAAGCCCGACTCCTAGATGGATAAGTTCTACCAAATTCTAGCACACAAAATGAGGCGGGGCTTGTAATACCCGTGAATTTTATCTGATAAATAAACTTGAAATTTATGTCCTTGAACTGGAACAAGAATATTTTTATTTATTGTATGTGTTATTTGTATTTGGATATCAGATATTTTGTTTAGATCTTCAATATCGGATTCATAATACCATGTTTGAATTTTTGATATTTCCTTTTGGATCTTAGATATCGGATCATCGGGGAGGAAAAAAGGGGTAGGGATCCAATTAAAAATTTTCTTGGGTCCATTATAAATCACTTGGAATCCAAGATAGAGTAATTTGGATCCGTGGGTCTAAATCCTAATATGAAGAAAATTTTGGATCCTTAGATCCGGATTTCAAAAAGGGTTTTATGAGCATAATGGATCTTGGATCCATAATAAATGAGTAAAGATCCACAATAATGAACTTAGACCAAAAGTAATTTAATATGGTTTTATATTCATTTTTTTTAATATATACTTGAAAAGAAAATCCGGACCCGCGAATGGATTTGGGACAAGTTCCAAAAAGAGGACCCAAACCGAAACGGGTCACGGGTTCGGTCGAACCAGACCCGCAACCGTGGTGCGTTAAAAGGTAAACATGGAAAAAAAAACACACGCAAACCCTAAAAAGGGTTTGCGTTTGAAATAAAAAGGAGGGGGGGCCGCTGCGGTTTCAAGCAGCCGCTAGTGAGAAGCAGGGGTAACTGACCCCTCTCCCACCCACGATCCTCTTATTCTCTCACGCACATCTCTTAAAACCTCCTCTCCCACTCTCGCTGGCCCTCTCATCTTTCTCCCATTCTCTCCTACCTCTGGCTCTCGTCTCCCTCCTGATTTCTCGCATGGCTGCAGGAGGAACCGACTTCGGAAAACCTCCTCTCGCTGCAGCAACCTCCTCTCGCCAGAAAAAGGTAGGGTTTCTGCACTTTTCTTGTTCGGTGTTGATTGCATCCGGGTGTGTTTTGGGTTAGTCAAGAAAGAAACCCTGTTTAGATGTATCGGATGGGGTTCTTGGCTACCGGAAAACCAACGACGGTAGAATGTTGGGTTTTCCGGCGGCTGCGACCCCAGATTTGGGGGTTTCTCGTGTGTAACCCTAACTCAAAGAAGGGTGGGGGTTATGGTTGCCGGAAAACCCGAGTCGGTCAATTAGGTATTCCGGCTGCCATTTTGAACCGTCTGGACCATCGGTTGCCAGAGACCTTTTTCGACAGACTGGGTATTCCGGTTACCCTGCATCCCATTGGATAGGTTGCAAGAAACTCAATTCAACAGGTTTTGGGAGGGGTTCCTGTAGATGTTGCCTACTGGAAAACCCTGTTTCATAAATAATATGATCTGGACTTCGGTTGTTATGAAAAAAAAAACAAAGTTAACTGGAAATTTGGGGGGGGGGGTTGTATTTCGGATCTTTACATTAAAATATGTTACAATCGTGAGTGTGTATTTTTAAAAAAAAATTCTGTAAATAGTTTCTTTTTTTTTAACATATATTCTGTTTGCGAATCCTGCTAAATTCTTTGTTAAATTATTGATCATGACGCAATCTGGATTTTTGGTTCTAGTAAACTACAACTCAGTCGATCTTTGTAACTGCATTAGTCTGTATAATGTTAAATAATTGATAGTTTGATTCGGGTAATTTCGCTAACTGTTCCTAGCAAGAATGCCCATATTTTCTTGGGTAATACTCCTGATCTGAGTAGTTGACAATAGATGTATAAATTGTCATTCTGATCATGCTTGAACCCTGAATAGGATATTCATTATTACCGGATGATTTTCAATTAATCTGTTCAGATATGTTCCTTTTGAATCTCTCTCTCTCTCTCTCTCTCTCTCTCTCTCTCTCTCTCTCTCTCTCTCTATATATATATATATATATATATATATATATATATATATATATATATATATATATATATATATATATATATATATATATATAGGCGGACCTGTGAATTCTGTGTGAGCATTCAATATTTACTAATATGTTTGTGCATGCATGTGTAGGTGCTTATGAGGCTGATGAGCATCATGTATGCTATAACTTGTATTTTGAGGGCCTGACCAACATATAGATTTGATTTTCATGTTCTGTTCAGTGATAGTGAACATGCCATTTAGTTAATTAGGTCTACGCCAATGACAATACTGCGAGATCTTGACGCGAATGTTGGCATATTTCTTGTTTTGTCATCTTTGCCCAAGAAAGAACAAACTTCAACACTTGAAAGATAATATAGGTTGAATTTTAAGAAATAAAAGTGTTGGTCGATTTACATATTTGGTGAAATGGACCATCTTGTATCTGCAAGTTAAATGGGACATCTTGATTTCTGTGTAACAAAGGTTGTAGTAAGTTCAATCCTTAGCATTTGACATATACAATGATTACCTGTTATATTATTTATGTTCAAATTATGAATCTAATCCACATAACTTATAGTTCTGTTATGTTATGTATGTTCAAATTATAAATTTGATCAAAACAGCCTATGGTTCGGTCATACTGTGTATTTGAAAATGTTCGAATTATGCATCGGATCCACATAGCTTATTGTTCTATTATGTTTACCTACATATTTGAGAATGTTCAAATTATAAAACCGGATTCAAACATATTGTGGTTTCGTGATTATGCTACATGGCTTTTGAGAAAAAACTAAAATTTGGTTTGCGTGTTTTCAAGGTTGAAACAACAGATCAGACTTGGTAATATGTTTAAACAGTAAATTGCATACTTCTAGGTTTCTCTAGTGCTGTGACTGATTTACATGAAATACCATGTGCTTAAACTGCTTGTTGGTCAGAAAATGTATGATTTGAATTGCTTGTATGCAGCATGTTAACTGTGTTTCAAGAATGAGGTTGTTATATTGGTTCCAAACATATGATGGTGCACTTATTGACATGGACATGTGCCTTTCCGCGAGGCAAATATTTGGAAAAACCTTGCCTAATCGGCTATATTGGATTGAGTAACTGATACGGGTACTTGGGTTATTAGCATGTGTGCTATGGCAATAAAATGATGAAAACTTAATTGTAAATGTTGTGTGCCCGATTGGTTTAAAGGTACTGGGGCTTTTGTACTTAACTGGTTTAAGGGCACCGAAGCACTTTGAGTGGGTTTATGCAATCAATATAACAAATGATTGAGACTGCTTTATAAACCTTGGTAAAATGACTAAGGTTGGGAATCTACTGCTATGGTCAGTGTTCTTCAAAACGCGCCTCAAGGCGTAAAAAGTGCACCTCGCCTCGAGGCGAAGGCTTTTTTGCCTTGAGGCGCACTTAAAAAGCGCAAAACCATAAAAGCGTACGCCTCATGCGCCATGAGGTGTACGCCTTGAGGCAAGGCGCGCCTCAACGTGAGGCGCGCATTAAAAAATATGATGGCCCGAACTTGAGCCCCCTTGCTTTTCTCTCTTGGTTGACCGACAGGGGGCGGAGCCCCTGTCGTCGCCTTTCGTGGGCAGGGGATTCCCCCCTTCTGCTTTTCTCTCTTGGTCGACCGACAGGGGGCGAAGCCCCCTATCTCTTTCTTTTTCGGTAGGGGGCTCCGCCATGTCGCTCACCTTGTCGTCAGGCAGGGGGTTACCCCCTGACTTTCTTTTGAGAGGTCGACCGACAGGGAGTCTCTGCCCCCTGTCGTCGCCTCTCGTCGGCAGGGGGTTCCCCCCCTCTGCTTTTTTCTCTTGGTCGACCGACAGGGGGTGGAGCTCTTGTCGTCGCCTTTCGTGGGCAAGGGGTTCCTCCCCTTTGCTTTTTTCTCTTGGTCGACCGACAGTTTGGTGAAGCCCCCCATCTCTTTCTTCTTCGATAGGGGGCTCCCCCCTGTTTTTCACCTTGTCGTCAGGTAGGGGGTTACCCCCTGCCTTTCTTTTGAGGGGTCGATCGACAGTGGGGCAGAGCCGCCTGTCGTCGCCTCTCGTCGGTAGGGGGTTACCCCCTGCCTTTCTTTTTGGGTCGACCGATAGGGGGCTCTGCCCCCTGTTGTCGCCTCTCGTTTGCCGGGGGTTAACCCCTTGCCTTTCTTTTGGGGTCGACCGACAGGGGGGCAGTGCCCCCGTCGTCACCTTTTGTGGGCAAGGGGTTCCCCCCCTCTTTTCTTTTCTCTCTTGGTCAACCGACAATCTCTTTCTTTTTCGGTAGGGGGCTCCGCCCCCTGTCGCTCACCTTGTCATTAGGCAGTGGGCTTTGCACCCCCTGCCCTTTTTGCTTTGCGGGCAGGGGGCTCCAACCCCCCTGCCATTTGCCTTGTCGACATGGGGGTTGGAGTTGGTTCTGCTTTAATTATGTTGATTGTGCTTTGTGCGTTGACGATTTTTGTAGTTTACTTGACTATGGTGTTGGTTCATTAACAGTTCTGTTTTGTTTCTCCCTTTTTATTCTTTTCGTATGTAATATCTTTCTCTACTTTACGTTGTTTTCATCTGTGAAAAAATTCATGTAAATGTTTGAATTGATTATGATTGTAATACATTCCTGTGGATTGTTGAACTTGTATCTTTACTTTTAGTTGCTAATTTGTGTTTGCATCACTACTAATAGTTCTCTGCATCGGGTGTCTTATTGTTTTGCTTGCATTTGCCATCATTTTCTTGTTATATTTTCTTGTTAAGTTTATTTTCAATCTCAGAAATTTTATTTCTTGTATTTAGATTAGAATTTAGTTGTTAATTTATTAATTATCGTTTTTAGATACATTAATACTAGTGAGACTAGTTAAAAACTATAGTACATTAATACTTATGTTGAAGTTTTAGTGTAATATAGTATGCTGATTTTTAGATTTCTTTAAAAATCTGACTAAACATGACAAGTTTTGAATGTGGTATGTGTTTTCAACTAAAAGAACTAAAGAGATCACAATCATGGGTTTGATTTACAAAACCTGCAACAGACCAAACCTGGTTAAGATGGACAAATTACTTAAAGGACCTTTCAACTCACATTATATTTTGATAGATTTGCAACTTCCTGACTACTATGCCTTCAGTTAGCATCTTGTATATTAGTCTCTTACATTACAGAAGAGTTATGTATGTTGTCATTGTTTTGTTTCTATTACTTTGGCACACATGAGCAGCGTAGCTCCTGTTGCTCAATTATGTTTTTTTAGGATTCCTATATAGCTTATACACCAGTATTGTAATGGAGCAACCATAATTAAATAAAATGATTGTGCCAAATCATGGACAAGCTTATTTGGTCTTTTTGGTTGTGGTTCCCTGTATATTTTGCATTTGTTTTCATGTAATGTGATCAGCAGAATGCATGATGTTAATATATATTTTGTTATATGTATTTTTGCAGTTGAACAATGGCAAAAGATGTAAGATGTGATCATGGAGTTAAAGTTCCAATTCCTACTAAAGATCCCAAACTCGTAGGACATGTAATTTGCAATTACTGTTATAAAGAGACTACAGGAGGCATCTATAGGCTAAAACATCACTTAGCCGGCACAAAACATGGTGTAAGCATGTGTAAAGCGGTTCCACCTGATGTGAAAAGATTTTTTCAGAATCATCTAAAGGATCAGAAGCAAAAGAAAGAAGAGTTAGAACAAAACAAGTTGGATATCGGGAGAAGTGTCAATTTTGGATCATCAATAGGCGATAATGTGAATAAAGAAACTAGTGGATCGTCTAGTAATGCAAAAACAAGTAAATGTGGTCATATGGACCTTTTTGTTAACAAAAAAACACGACAAACCACAATTAACACTACTTTCAAAATGGATGAAAGGAAAAATGTATGTCGTGCCATTAGTAGATTTTTTATGCAAATGCCTTGTCATTTAATCTTTGCAACAATCCATATTTTGGTGCAATGGTAGAAGCTATTGCAAATTATGGGCGAGGGTTCAAACCGCCTTCTTATCACGAGATCAAAACGTGGATTTTGAAGGACGAAGTAGATTGTACACATAAATTTTTAAAAGAGTTTAAAAAAGAATGACCAACGGTTGGTTGCAACATTATGTCAGATGGTTGGACAGATGGAAAAGGAATAAACTGAATTAATTTTCTTATGAATAACTCATCTGGGACAATATTTTTAAAATCCGTTGACATCAACGACATGAAAACAACTTGTGCAAATTTGTGTAAATTGTTTGAAGAAGTTGGTGAAAGTAATGTGATGTAATTCATTATAGATAATGCACCAAATTATGTGGCAGCTGAGAATATGTTAACAGCAGAAAAAACATGTTTTTTGGCACCATGTGCAGCGCACAACTTGGATCTTATGTTAGAAGATATTAGAAAGATATCAATTTTTAAAGATATAGTGGAAAAGGCGAAAAAAATTACAAGATACATTTATAGTCATGCACGAATATTAAATTTAATGAGAAAATTCACAAAGAAGAAAAAACTTCTGCGTCCAGCCGTCACTCGTTTTGCCACAACATATCTTACACTTCATAGTATTGGATGTTATAAGAAAGAGTTAAAGTCGATGTTCTTATCTTAAATTTTAGATCATCTAATTACTATAAGAAATCTGATGTTAAGAACATTTTAAATATTGTTCTTAATAATCATAAGTTTTGGGCTGCCATATCATATGCAATTAAAGCTACACTACCTCTCGTGAAAGTGTTGCGACTCGTTGATGCATACGAACTTGCTATGATATTTTTGTATGAGGCAATGGATAGAGCAAAGGAGGAAATTGCTTCAAACCTTGACAATGTCGAAAGAAAATATAAACTTATTTGAGATCTCATTGATAGACGATGGGACTTGCAACTTTATAAGCTTTTGCATGCAGTGGCCTATTATTTAAATCCATATTTTCATTATGTTGACAACTTTAACCATGATGGAGAAGTTATGAGTAGCTTTTATGATTGTGTTGAAAAATTAGTTTCTGATGCAAATATTCGGTTGAAAATTACAACACAAATTGATGCATTTAAAAAGGCAAAGGGGTTGTTTGGCATAGAGGCAATTGTTATAACAAGAAAATTAAAAAGTCTTGGTAAGTTTGCAATTATGTTGTTATTTGTCAATATTTTTTATGTTTTTGTTAATTATGATATTTTTAATGTTTTTATCATTTTTTTATTATTTTATTTGAATGCAGCTGATTGGTGGAGTTTATTTGGGCATGAAAATCTTGAGTTGATGAATTTTGCAATTCATATTCTAAGTTTGACATGCAGTGCATCGGGCTGTGAGAGGAATTGGAGTACTTTCTCATTGGTTTGTGACTGTGTTTTATTTTTGAAATACATTTTTATAAGTTTAATTATCTTATATTTAATTATCAATGATTTGAAATTATAGGTGCATGCAAAACGAAGGAATATACTTGAACAAGAGAAGATGAATGCATTACTTTTTGTAATGTAAAATATGAAATTAAGAGAGAGAAATATGAAGAGGAGGGCTACCAAAGACCCTATATGTCTAGATCATATAGACTTAGACGATGAGTGAATTGTGGAGAAGGAAGATCCAGTGTTGCCAAGTAATCCCAATTGATTGGAGGATTCATGGTTGGATCCGAACTTTGACATAAATGCCATTGAACATGTGCCTATTGAAAAAGTCACTTCACCTCATGTTTCACAAAGTGGTTTTAGGCAAGACATGTCTTCAAGAGATCGAGGTAAAGTTATATTCCTTTTACCTAACTATGAATATAAATGTATTTTTTAATTACATAACATAAATATTTAATACATGATTTTTATTGAAGGGAAAAGAAAAGCAAAAGAAATAACTGAGGACGTGGATGAAGAAAGTGTAGATGATGAAGAGTCAGAGAATGAAGATGAAGGAGAACCTATTTATATGGATTCTTTAGATGATGATACTGAAGACTTAGATATTGATGATAACGAGACACAATAAGAGCCTAGGCCCTAATTCATATCATAGAGCTATTGGCCATTTATATGTTTTTTTTTGGGTCTTTCAGTTGTAATTGTGAATGTTAACACTCTCATTTTGAAGAGTTTTGGACAAATACATTAACATTTAGTTGTTAATGTTAATGTGCATTTTTTAATTATGACTTGATGTTGTTAGTGCTAATATGCATTTTGTTGTTAATGTTAGTTTTTTATTGAATGAATGCTCATATTTTATTTTTTAGATACTTACATAGATCAAGTTGTTGCATTAATGTTGCTTTTACATGTTAATCTCATATTTTTTCGTATTTATTTGAGATTTTTTATTTTGTGTTGGTTGGTGCTTCATCAATAAAACATTTCTTTTTTATTTATAGTTTTAGATAATTTTTATAGTTTTTTTAAGTTTTAATTTTTTTTTCGAGGCTTACGCTTCGCCTCAAATTTTGGTGGAGCGACTCGCCTAACCTCAACACTTTTCACAACACTGGCTATGGTAGTAGAAGGAAGTTGGGGAAATGCCTTTGTACTTCGGGATATTAATTAAATAAAAAGATCAACTCGCTCAGTTCTTGGGCTTACCTTGGAGAGGATAGGTGGTACAAAACTTCGGGGACATGCGTTTAACTGTTTCTAGCTAAAGTGAGTCGTTGGTGCCCAGTCCTCGGAGTTGAGGGGCTTGGACTACCAAATGTGTCATAGGTGTGTAGCTCCATGTTTTTTTGCAGAAGTTAGGGATGTATCCTGTTTTGGTTTTGGCCTTTGGGAGGCTCTCTCGGTCACTAGCCGCTCTCTTAGGATTTACAGTCTCAGTTAGAACGTTTGGATTAATAAAACACCCTTGAATAATATATCCCTGAACGTTCTCTTTTATGATGGTTGCTTCGGCTCGTGTGTAAGCACGGGATAAGATAATATAAACACTTTTTAGAACAATTAGGTATAATCGTGAGTAGAGTTACTAGAGAGACAATTTCATATTCTTTCAAGCATGCTTTATATTCTGAGCTTATGATGAAATGCAAATCCTGAAATGCGTAAATATGAGATAATTGAATTCATATTGTTACTGTTACATGAAAATTATGCATTAATGTTATTGTTGTTGTAAAATATGCTTTACTTGTTTAATTATAGCTGCTGTATAATCTGCTTACTTGCTTAGATATATGTTTGTTATTGCTGTTGCATAGTCTTCTTTACGTGCTTTTGTATATGCTAAAGATTCACACTTGACACCCACATCACATACTAGATTCAGGATACACCTGCATTAAAAGTTACATATTTCCTACTTAGGTAGTTGTAGTCTAATTCCTATAATTTTACTATTTTTAAGTGAATAATAACATTTATGAGTGTCATTAAACTCTGATGTTATTATTCATTTGATAATGAAATGAAATAAATTATTTGACTTGTTTTCACTGTAATGCGCAAGAATGCTTAACCCCAATGAAATGGTTGATTCCGCTGTTACAAAAAAATCCTTAAAATATAGGTTAAATTTTTGGGCGTTACAGGGCTGAACGATGGGTCGTGCGCACGGGAACAACACCACTGTAGGAGGAAGGAAGAGGGTGTGTCCGACTAGGCAGGTGTACATGCCGATGATTGTGGGAGGCCAACACGCGGCTCGAGGAGAAGGGTTGTGTCCTAGGGCAAGGGACACAATCACGTGAACCATGAAGGAGGGAGGGGCGAGTCCGGGTAGGGACTCGGCCCAAGAGGTATGACTATGCATGTCTTAGCTTAGGGACCTGTCCAGAAGGGAAATCCGACAGAGAGATGCAGAAGTCTAACCTAGCAGGCACAGGGATTCAGGCAGAAGTGAGAGCGCGATTGGAAGGGAGCAGAGTCTTTTCGGACTAGCCGGCGGTGAACAAGAATGGATGAATGGGGGTGAAGAGACGACCTCTTCCCTCAGGATATGTTTGATGCCCTGCTCCCAGTGTGATTTAGATGAAAATCACGTTGGGAACAACAATTTTCAACAAACGTTGGATGCGGTGGACGACGTTCCGCGCGTTCGCCGTGTCCATTTTGATGTGTAATTTTTGCTCCATCCCTCCCCCCATTACAAAAAGAACAGAACATAGAGAACTAATAAAAAAAAGCATCGACGGGTACGCCCTTGCCCGTCAATGTGTCTCTCTCTCCACCTCTGGCATCAAGATGATGGTGGGGACTTCGGACGTGGTGGTGCGCCTTCTTGGCCCGACCTCTACCTGTGACCACCTCTTCGCCTCCACCACGACTCCCACTGACTTCTCTGGTCCGCCGCCCATGATGGCTTTCTGGCCACTACCACCGACGCTGAGTTTTGATGCCTCCTCCCCTATGACGAACACACCCTCGCTAGGAACCGCCACCGACGCTGACTCGCCGAGTTCCTATGTATTCCGACGGTTGAAGCCCCTTCACCAGCCACCACCACCGACGACAACCAGGTGCACTCCTGAATGATCAAAACCAGCCTCAGACGCGATGCTTTTGCGGCCAGCAGGGTCATCATTTTCTCTACAACCAGAGACTCCGACAGCCTCGACTACGCGAGTTTCGTATTCTCCGGTGTCAAAGAGCCCAATTCCTTCATTTCGCACACCATGCTCGGAGGGTTCGTGAAGCACGGCCTCCCTGAAGATGCCTTCAGTTTCTTTCTTAAAATGGTGGGCAATGATGTGGTGGGTGATAATTACATGTAACCACTTGTGTTGAAGAGTTGTAGCGGTTGGAAATATGGGTGTTGAAGAGTTGCAGCGGTTTCTTTCTTAGAATGGTGGGCGGTGGTGTTTGTGCTGAATTCGTTGATGCATTTGTACGCCTCAGTTGGAAATATAGGTGTTGCGCTCCAAGTGTTTGAACGGAGTTCCGAGAGAATATATCGAAGGGGAAATGTATATAACGAAAAAACAGCAAAAATTAATAGTTTTCCAAAAAAAAAAGTTATCCCTAATTCCATGAGTATTGGCAACCTTATTTTGCATTTATTTGTAATTTCAAGTTTGTCGATGCAAGTCCTGAGCATTTTGTTTTCTTAAATCTCATTATAATTTTTCAACCATTATATTTGGTTCATAGAATGCAATTTTTCTGATTCATCATGGCGCAAAATCTGAAACATTAAAATGTTGTTGCCTAACTAGAAAACATAATTAAAATTAATTTTAGTAAATACATATATGGATGATGTTATGTGTCTTAAGATGAGGTACCAAGCACATAAAGCATCCAAACCTTAGAAGGACCTGCAGCATGAAGACAGTTACATGCCTCCAAGCCATCTTTCTCTGAAGTTATTTTGCAAAATTATGATACCAAAGCTTTGTCATGAAAACTAGAAGTTTACAAGAAACACATGTAATCCTATTTGTTTGTTTAACTATTCAAATTCCACATTAACAAGGCTGAATTCACATCTATATTTTTGCTGTGGCAAATACTACGGCTGTGTTGTGCAACTAATGAACTGAAATCCCATGTGCCCAGATTATCTTGCTCTTTTCTCTCATTGTCTTCAACATGGTTGCTCAGTCTTCTGTAATTTGAGTATCAATAAGGAAATCATTGCACCAATTTTAGATGGTAATCCTTCTTTGCCTGCTAACGATGATCATAGGACAGGAGATGCAAATTTGATCCAATGACCAAAGCCATTAAATCTTTCTGCAATGAATAAAGACTCTAACATACTCAATTGCTATGACTCAGGCTTTGTTTCTGGCTTCAATATTTTATTCAACTGCAATGAATAAGTCTTTGTTTCTAACTTCAATATTTTTTGTTGGTTATTTTTCTTTCGTGATTCTTTTGATGGGGAGAAAAGGACAGCAGTTCAATTGCTATGACTCAGGCTAATTCTGTGTTGTATGATGTACTAGAATGAACAGGTCTATAGGATTATCATGAAGAGTAGGCCTCTCTCTATTCTTGAACCTATGGACTCTGGCCTTTTTTTACTTTAAAGGCAAAATTAATGTTATCTCATTAGTATGTTGATGCTATATTAGGAGATGGTTGAGCAAGCTTATTACAAACAAGGCACCATCTGTCTTTGTTGTGAAAAATCATCAGCATTCTAGTGTTGCATGTAATTGTGATAGAATTAGTTTTTCCATAAAGCAGAGTCGTCATTGAGGAGTATTTTCCTGTTATTTACCTTATGGTGCAAAAATCTTTGATTTTAGATATAATTTCATAATTGGATCCATATCCGGGCAAAAAAACATAATAAACTTGTTAAAACATGTAAAATGGTGGACGGATCGGGTCATACGATCCAAAATGAAGTAATTCAACCTATTATCCATGACTGTCTAAGTTGTCTGCACATTGTCATCAAACAACGGACATTAGGAACATAGCATTTGAGTACAGTCCAAACAAACATTGGACTTGGAACAGTTGTTACAGAACGAACAGAACCAATGTTCTGTTCTGTTCTTTTTGTTCATTTCGTCCAACCCTGGACAAGCCATCAAACATACCCTTAGGGAGCAAGCACATGTGAACCAGAATGAAGAAAAGAGGAAACTCTCAATAATCTTTATTGAAAAATTAATGAATTCTACACATGTATTTATAGAACAAATAGACTAAGATAAGTTGTACTTTCCACTTTTCTAGCTAACCGCCTAGATAACCGAGATTTTGAAGGGTTTTCCCCATGTTTTACCTAAATCTGACCGCACATATGTGTTCTACATGGTTGATTTACTAGGAAAATGACACTTGGATGCATGTTTTTTTGGATAAAAAACATGATTTTTTAAGCCTGGAATATTAATGAAAATCTTAGACCTTTTTTTTTTAAACCTTACCTGCATATCGGATTCAGATGATCTAAGAGTGGATTCCCTATAAAATCATGTAGAATGCATCCGTAAACATGAAAAAACCCTTCGAATGCCCGATTATCTTGAAAAGTGGTTAGCAGCTACCACATTCTCTCTCTTTCTCTATACACACCCCCCTTTGATCAGGATCTCTGGGCACCTGGTGACCATGGTTCAATGTTTGTCTGTCATATCTGCCTCATTCTCTAACCTAATTCACAGGTCTGTGTGTCATTCTGTGGGCAATTATTTGGGTCATGTCTTCTTTTATTTCTTTTTTCATTTTGAAATAAAGCAAACTTTTCTCAAGGTAAGGAGTCACCCCATATGCAAACAATAAACAAATTACAAAAAATGAAAAGTCAAATATCAAATTCTGATCCTATCATTGAATATACAATCCACTTTAAAGTCTATGCTCGTCTGCTCTGCTCAAATGTAATGAAGATTGGATCTCTGGATCATATAGATATATTATGTCGGGTTATCAACAGCTTCTTATGTCCTTGGTTTCTCTCTCTGCATGTATGCTACCAAGCTAAGTTTTGAAATGAGTACCCAAAATCTTTCTTCTAGCCTTTAACCAAGGGCCAAGGAATCATCTCTATTCACCTCCTCCCATTTTGATCCTTTTGTGTTGGCCTTGATCTGCATCCTTGCTTCTTAGAATAGAAGAGATGGGGTCACCCATTATCCATGTTTTCATGGAGAAAAGAATGGCAGGACCTGATGTTTACAAACCCTTTTTCCCCTTCATGTTCCTTGTTTAATATTATTATTATATATTTGGTTTTTCTTGTATTTCTTTTTTCTTTTAATAGTTCTTCCTTGCAAGCTTGCTGTTTAATGCAATTGGCTAGCTAACACTGTAGATTTTTTTTTGCAATCCTAAAAGGAAACAGATTTCTTCTCTTTTATATGGATTATACCTCTTGAAGAGATCTATTATTGTTTTTGACTTGTGGATTCTTAGTGTATCATTATTTTAAGTTGCTATCAGCGTATGACTTTGAGGTTTGGTCTTTATGTCTAAATTATATTTATCAACCTCTTTAGTACTCTTGGGATTCCTAAAGATTTGTCAGCATATGATGATTACCTAGTTCAATTGCTTGATCAAATTAATATGGTTGTTCAGTCAATGTGTTACAGCTAAGCTCATATATTTATATGCTCAAGGCTTCCACTAGTTTCCTGATGGCATGGCTACCAACCTTTTGCTCCATTTCATGTGATCTACTTAATGGAAATAAACTAACAAAGTTTTTTCATGTTACTGAGCTTTTCTGACAATTACATGCTTTTTCAATTTCCTGCAGTTCAAGGGAGGTATTAATGGAAATAATGGCGCAACTTTGCCACGCAGTCTGTTCAATGGGGGGCCCATGTTTTGTGATAGGTCATTGTCACAGTGATCAGAAGAGGCTCAATGCACATGCATGCTTCTGTTAGGTGATCATGGGGACCATGTATTCACGTTTGCCTAAGCGATATGTTATTGTGCTCCTAACATTCATTTGTACATGCATTTGTTATATTGAGCGAGTGGGCTTCTCAATTGCTTACACGGTAGCTGCTGATTCTGCTGGTGTGAACCAGTCCACTAAAGGCTTAATCTTGTCAACTTTCTTCTATGGTTATGCGGTCTCACAGGTGCCTGGAGGATTGTTTGCACAATGTATTGGGGGAAGACGGGTTTTGCTCCTCTCTTTTGTGTTATGGTCCCTCATATCTGCTTTAGCTCCTTTGGATCCTGCACGAGCCAACGTATTGGTTATTGCTCGCTTGCTTGTTGGTGTTGCACAGGGTTTCATCTTTCCTTCCATCCATACAGTTCTAGCACAATGGGTTCCTTCTCATGAACGATCTCGTTCTGTATCTCTTACGACTTCAGGCATGTACCTTGGTGCGGCTGCTGGTATGCTTTTTTTGCCAAGCTTAGTGAAGTTTAAGGGTCCAGAATCTGTCTTTTTAGCTGAAGCAGCACTTGGTGCTCTATGGTCTGTAATTTGGTTTAAGCTCTCAAGCGAGCCACCTCGTACAGATAATCCAAAAGCTGCTGCCTCTGGGTTTGGTGATTCTTTTTTGCCTGTCTCAGCAATCAAAGAAAACAGAGGTGGAGTCCAAAAGATGGTTGTGGAAAATGGGATCAGTTCAATTCGTGTGCCTAAGATTCCTTGGAAAGGAATAATTCTCAGTTTGCCGATTTGGGCAATCGTTATCAATAATTTTACATTCCATTATGCACTTTATGTGTTGATGAATTGGCTGCCGACATACTTTGAGCAAGGGCTGCAGCTGAGTCTCCAAGAAATGGGATCTTCGAAAATGCTGCCATACTTGAATATGTTCATATTCTCCAATATAGGCGGGGTGATAGCTGATCACTGTATCACAAAGAAGATCTTATCTGTGACGAGAACAAGAAAAATCTTGAACACTACAGGATTCATTATTTCTGCAGTCTCTTTGATGACCCTCCCTTCATTAAGAACTTCCACTAGTGCAATAGTTTGTTCTTCAATTTCTCTTGGGTTCCTTGCCTTGGGGAGGGCTGGTTTTGCTGTGAATCACTTGGATGTAGCACCAAGATACGCAGGGATAGTCATGGGATTTTCTAATACAGCTGGAACATTGGCTGGTATCATTGGTGTAGGCCTTACAGGCCGGATCCTTGAGGCTGCTAAAATTGAATATTTGGATCTTTCTACTCCAGAGAGCTGGAAAACAGTGTTCTTTGTTCCAGGATATCTTTGCATATTCAGTTCACTTATATTTTTGCTGTTCTCTACAGGGGAGAGGATATTCGACTGATAATAATGGCTATTTTTTAATTGATTCTAGAGTCTTGAGAGGTGTTTTCCTAAACATGTTTCCTTTTGCCATTGTGTTTTTGGTGTTTATGCAGAATAAGAACAATGTAGGAAGTCAGAACCACAATTTGAACCAGAAAAGTAGTTAATCTTTTGATGACTAGGAACCCTCGTCGAGAACTGGGTCACTTACTGGGCCGACCCCCTGCGAGGTAAACCCAGCTGTAGTCACAGACGGTGTTATTTCATCACCTTTAGAGCGTGTTTGTTTGAGGTGATAAATTGTCACGGGGATTTTTTCCCCTAAAAATCAGGTGGGGCCCCACACATGCATCAAATCTCTCTGGTTTTGTGGGTTTTTTTCTTTAATCTCGAAAAGCAGGGGGTAAAAGTCACAGTTCAGAAAAGATTTAAAAAAAGTCAAGTCTGGAAAGCAGTCAGAACCGTGATGCAAATCATAATATTTATGACTCCTAGGGTTTTTTCGGAACCGTGACGCAAATCCAGATATTTGTGATTTTGGATATGAAAAAAATATTGAAAATTGTAGGATTACATCAAATTATCATACGGTCATTTTTCGATGTTTAGGATTCACCACAGCCACCAACAAAATGGGTTGGTTGCAAAAACAAACTCCACCAGTTCATACAATTTTGGAGGATGGGTCAGTTATCACAGAGAATATACCAGTTAAGAAGTGCTTCCAAGCTTAACAGCAAGCCCCTTTAAACCTGCCACATTCCAGTAACCGGCTGTGTAATATACTGTATTCTTACCTTTTGTGTTTATTTATTTTTTTAAGTGGTAGATTCTGCCAATATACCATGCTGTAATACATAAACAATAAACTTATTTTAGCATTATAATAATTGAAAATGCAATTTGGTTAATCATTTGAAATTTTTCATTTATGAGACTAGATTAGAGCTGCTTAAGAGTTGTGAAAATAGAGAGGTTTAGTGATGGTTGTTTCTATCTAGCCTGATTTGGTGGCATGCTGTGTTTCAGCAAGTAGTCATTTGGAACTCTCTGTGACTAGTTTGAGTTTGAAGCATACCAGTGAGTCCCTCTGTGCATTGGTTGATTGTTTTTTCAGTTGCTATAGATGTCATTATCTTTCCAACGAGATGGATAAATGCAAGTTGAGTATTAAATTTGTGTTGTGCATCACCTACATAGTTATTATTTGATTTGAGTTTATTTGGGCTGTGCATCTCTCTCTCTCTCTCTCTCTCTCTCTCTCTCTCTATATATATATATATATATATATATATATATATATAGAGAGAGAGAGAGAGAGAGAGAGAGAGTAATGCACCGGTGCTCTGGGAGCACCTACTAGACATCATAGTTCTACATTGCATCTTTTTAATCAGACCTTATGGATTATTTGATAGGAATCATGTTTTTTTTGTACTAAAGATAAGTTTTTTTAAGTCATAAAATTTTAGTACATTGTGAGTTGCTGATTTGGAAGATCTTAAAAAACCTATGTCATAATCACATGATGCAGAACTTATCTTCCACTAAATACTAACGAAAAATGATTATATTATATGAAAAAATGACACATTTTCAAAAACAAAAAATAATTGTACTGTATGACAAGAATAATGCATTTCTTGAAATACCCTATAATTTTTACTATTATCCCTGTCCAAAATAACAATTATTTGGTGTTCAAACCTTTTGCACATGTGGACTTCTTAAATATATGCAAATTTTCTCACAAATATGTGATTGATTGCAACAAAATAGTCTCTATTATTAGATATTTACCCCTTTGATCTGACATCGAAAATTAGTGTTTTTATAATGATTAAAGACAAACCTATAACTTTTCTGTTTTGAGTCAGAAACGAAAATCCTTTAGGGTTTTCATTTATGAGTTCCAAAACCTAAATAGAAGTATGCTCTGCAGACTGGAACAATCAAACTATCTATCTTTTAGATGACGTTTCGACTAAAAAAGTGATGGATTTTGAAAAAATAAACAAAAAAACTAGATAGAAATATCTTTTCAACGAAATCTAAATTGTTGAAAAAAAATGAACAAATGCTAAGATACATCCCTAACAATGTTTTGTAAAAAGATGAACATGTGCAGTTGTGACAATCTTAGTTATTCTATGTTATTTTTTGGCTATCTGTGTCAAAAATTCAGAAAAACAATAAAAATGACAAATAAATTAACACATTAGCTTTCCAACCTTGATTTGATGAGTGGTTTGGAAGAAACATCCTTTGAAAGATAAACTTTTCTATTGTATCACACTCTTTGACTAAAATGTAGATTGACATGATTTTTTTTGTAAAACTCATGAAGTTCGCATAAAATCTAAGAAAAAAATAACTAATATTTGCAAGGATGAGAAAGCACATATATTTTATGTATACTTTGTGTGGTCTTATAAAATATATGCAAAATTTCTCATCCTTGCATAAAATATATGCAAACTTCCTCATCCATGCATAAAATATATGTGGACTTCCTCATCCACGCATAAAATATATGGGGATCTCCTCATCCATGCATAAAATATATGTGAACATCCTCATTTATATATGCATAAAATATATGCAGACCTCATCATCCACGCATAAAATATATGTGAACCTCCTCATCCACATAAATAGTAGTAATTTTTCTTATATTTTATGCAGATTTTGTTAGATTTGCAAAAAAAAATATGCAAATCTACGATGAGTCAAAAGGTGTGATACAATAAAAAAATTAGCTTTTAAAGAGTGTTTCTCCTAAATCGCTCATCAGATCAAGGTGATCTTGCTGGCGTTAGAAAGCTAAAGCATCAATCTATCTGCCCATTTTATTGTTTTTTTGGATTTTTAGCGCAAGTTGCCAAAAAATAACATAAAATAATTGGGTTTAGCGCAACCATGCTTGTTTATCTTTTTTTTTTAAACATTGTCGATGATGTATCTCAGAACTCATTCATCATTTTTTAGCAATTCAGATGTCGTTGATAATGTATTTTGTCTAGTTTCTTTGTTCTTCTCTGTGTTTCTTCGAAATCCTTTAATTTCTCGATAAAAAATTAGTAGTAAAGTCTATCAAAGAGAAAATTTGCATATCCTTAGGAGGTTAATACATGTGAAGGCTAAAATAGTTATTTTAATGCCCAACATTGGCAAATTTGGTCATCGGACGAATTTGGCAAATAGTGAGAGTTTTTGATAAATGCATCACTTTTGTTGTAAAAATACTTCACAATTTACTAAATTCATCAAATCGATAATATTGTAGGTTCCCATTTTTTTTGGATGCTTTTAACGCTCGCAAATGAGAATTTCTAATTTTTGAGCATCGTGACCCTAAAATAATACACCCATGAAACTCGTTACCAAAATCATATCAAAGGTTGCAATACTCTAAAAAAGATTGCAAAATTACAAAAAAACTTGTGAAACTTGTGATGAGTTTTCACGATCACCTTCAAAAATCGTAAAATTCACAAAAGTCCAATAATGGCGAAATTGCGAACGAGTATCGCACAACACATTGCAAAAATCCATTTAAGTGTTGTGAAAGACTATACCTTACAAAATTTTGACTGAGTATCTCATGAAATATTGCAAATTTTTGAAATATTTGTGAAAGTTCGATATTGCAAAATTACAACGAATATCGCAGATTGTATCTTAAAAATACCTTTAAGTATTGCGAAAGTTCGTAATTTGTAAAATTTTGAAAAAGTATCGCACGACATATTGCAAAATTAAAAAAAAAATTGTGAAAGCCCAATATTGCAAAATTTTTTATTTGCAAAATTCCGTTCCATATAAATGATGCTCCATTTTTCAACTCTTTTTTGCGTCTGGATGCTCTATTTTTGCAACCCAAGGATTCTTGTAGTCTCAAACCGATGGTCCCGAATGCCGTTGCTGCTAGATACATGCAGGGATGATTATCTAGATTATAAATATGCAAGCAAAAAAAGGCTTTACCTGAATCCAATCATTGCTCGGTCCAAAACTCCTTGCTTTTGAAATCAAAGTGGGATACAGTTCAGACTCAAGAACTTGAACGAGAGGCATTGGCCTTTTTTGTCCCATTAATCAGCAGAGATGGTCCATTTGCACCATGAATCATCTTATCAAGAACTTAGCTGATTGCATAAATTGGTATACCACGAACAAATTGGTCTTCCGAAGAATTGCAACCATTTTTCAGTTGCAGATAAGAGAAGATAACAATTGAATTTTACAGGCTTAACACATCTAATCTATGTTACCTGGACATTCTTTGTGATCCTTATCAGTGAACGGCACTTTAGATGGGTCAGACTTACCTTGTTGATGAAACTAATGGATTTCTCTTTCTCTTGGTAGCTCCTTTCTTTGACATGTTCATGCCGCATTCGTGATTCTGATCGTCGGGGTTTTGCCAAAGCTCGCTGGAATTTCAGTATGCTCTTCTCGCAATGAGTTGTTCATGTTATGATACACTTATATACAAGCATGTCTGTTAGTTTCGAAATCTTGAAATCATATACTCATGTTGTCATATTAACGATGAATACAATCTTTTGAGACAAAATATTAGTTCTTTAATGACTATTAGTGGCTGATAGAATATTTTACTAACTTAAACCCTCACGTGTCATGTACACATATAGAGAGTGTATGCGTGTGGGTGCAATGTGGGTGTGAATGCACATACACATGCACCCGTCAGAGAGCCATTGTGTCCCAATTTTATAGCCCTAGTATGTCTCAGAACTTCTTATAAGTACATAATAATGACGTGTAGCTAATATAGTTTCCAACTGTTACCAAACTATCAACAGACGTATAATCAATAAAAGTGTGTGAACAAGGGCCGGAGTGTATCTAGCAGCTGATGATGGATTTTTGTCGTAGCTGAATCACCGTTGATGAGGAATTTTTGCAAAATTGTCACTTATCGAGATATTCGTCTGAATGTCGTCGGAAGATCACTCACTGAAAGAATTGCGGATCACCGATTGAGGGCCACAAGAACCCTATAGACTTGTGAAAATAGAGCATCGAATGTTAAAAAAGGGTTGAGAAATGAAGCGCCATTTATATGTGATAGAATTTTACAATACTAGTGCGATGCAAATAAGAAATTTCACAATACGTCGTGCGATACTCTTTCAAAATTTCGCAAATTAGCCACTTCTGCAACACTTAAAGGTATTTTCGCAAGATGATGTGTGATACTCATCCCAATTTCGCAATATCGGACTTCTTTCACAATACTTTATGCGATACTCGTTCAAAATTTTGTAAGGTAAGAACTTTTATAATACTTAAATGGATTTTTGAAACGTGACTTGCGATACTCGTCCACAATTTTGCAATCACTGAACTTCCGCAATTTTATGATTTTTACAGGTGATCACGCAAAACTTGTCACGAGTTTCACAAATCTTTTAAAATTTTGTAATATATTTTTGGAATATCAAAATTTTGCAGGTTGATATGGATTGTATGATTTCAGCTATTTCTGCGATTATTGGGGACTCTCTATGCAACTCCGGTGGAGCAGACTGCGAGCAGTTGGGCATTTTCGATGGTCAATTAAGGTCGTCTGTCAGTGCTGGTGGTCAACGAAGAAGAAGGAGGCCTTCGTCAATTGTTTCGGCTACCAATGCCAGGTCCTCAAGAAGGTCATCTCGGTGCCACCAACCCCAGGTTTTTCCAGATTTTGTTTCATGAAGACTGTTTGTTGGAATGTTAGGGGCTTAAATTGTCCCACTAAACGCTTGTTTCTGACTAATTGGGTTAGGGAGCTAAAACCCGACCTTCTTGCTTTATGTGAAACTAAAATGGAGGTCATCTCGCTCGTAGTCGTCTCTAGCATCTGGCAGGGAGCTGACTATTTCTTTAAGCCAGCAGTAAATCATGCATGAGGTATCCTTATCTTGGGAAAACAGTCTTTAAATTTATCTCAGCTGGATGTGGGACTTTTCTCTCTGTTCGTTGCTTTCAATTTTCAGGCAGTTGATAGAAGAGTAGTGGTTTATGTTGTTTATGGACCTAATCTCGCCGCCATGAGGCCCGCTTTTTGGGATGACTTGGATAGGGTTGTCGTTTCCAGCGCGGATTGTCACCTTCTTATGAGGGATTTCAATTGTTTGTTATCTATCCATGACTCTAATAACCTCATAATTCCTAATCCCTCTATGCGAGGTTTCCAAGACTTTGTTCATCGACATTTTCTCTACCCTATTCCTTTAACCGGGGAGCACTTTTCTTAGTCGAATATGCGGTCTCGTCCGTGCTGTAGGGTCCTTGATAGGGTCTTTGTCACCCCTAATTTATTGAACATCATTCCCATGTTAAGTGTGTGTTGTTTGCTCCCTCTATCTCGGATCATGGGCAGATCATCACTCAGTGGGGGGATGACTTTCAACCCACCAGGAGCTTTGCGTTTGAAGAATGGTGGCTTCAGGAGCCAGATTTTCTCTCAGTTATTACTAATTCTTGAAACAAAATTATTGATGAGCATTGGGCAGTGCTACAGGTTCAAAATAAGTTTTCTCGTCTAGCTAAGGATATCAAAGCTTAGCTTCATAGTCGTAAGGTGGAGAAATTTCAGCAAATGGCCGCATGGGAGCAAGAGATTTCTGCGTTGTATCAGTATATGTCTTCTCCTGACTCTCTTTCTGATTTGCAACTTCTCAATCTTCAGGCCAGGTCCTTAGAATTAAATATGCTCTTGAAAAGCTGGAGGGTCAAAGACGAAATTCGTTAAAAGCAAAGGTCTAGGGTGAAATGGCTTGCAGCTGGTGATGGCAACACTAAATTTTTTCACTCATATGCTTCTCATCGTCATAGGAGAAAGGTTGTTCCTTCTATCTCCATTGAGGGTGTTTCTTATCTCAATCAGCACGTTATTCCGGCAGTCTGACTATACTTTAAGGACTTATATTATGCTTCGTTAACTGCGGAGGGTGTCCTTGGCAATATCCTAGTTGGCTCAATTCAGCCTGAACAAGCCAGATCTATGCAAAGAAGGTTCTCTGACGATGAGATTTTTACGGCCATTAAGAATTTGTCGGGTTGGGAAACCCTGGCATTGACGGGTTTCATGTCGACTTTTTTAGAATCTTTTGGGACTGTGTTAAATCAGACATGGTGAGCATGTTTGATGAGTTCCATCGTAACTCCAGACTGCCTTATCATTTTTATGTTGCTATTATTTCGCTCATTTCGAAAGATGATGAGGCCGTTGATATTTCTCGATTCCGACCAATCTCAATTATGAGTGCTCTCTATCGAATGTTTGTCAAAGTTTTGGCGAATAGGTTACAATTGGTGGCTAACCAGATTTTTTCAGACTCTCAGTTCGCCTTTATCCATAATAAGAGGGTACAACACTCGTTCATCATGGCGTCCGAGGTTGTTCATTCCTTGCAACATAGCGGTCAACCTTACTTTGTCCTTAAGTTAGACTTTCATAAAGCTTTTGACTCTGTGCATTGGTCATTCTTATTTCAAATGTTAGCAAACTTCGGTATTGTTCGTCGTTTTTTTGGTTGGGTGAGAGAGCTGGTCTCAAATGCCCAGGCCATGTTAAATATCAATGGTATTAGAGGAGACTGGTTCAAGCTGGGACGGGGTGTGCGGCAAGGGTGCCCCCTATCGCCTTTGTTGTTTAATGCAGTTGTTGAGGGTCTTGTGGTCTTGCTTAAGCGGGCTGCTGTATTGGGTTTCATTGAACCTTTGCAGGTTTCCGACTTCCCGAGTAATATTCTTACTTATGCTGATGATATGATCATTTTTGGTCATGCAAATGTTCAACATATGCTTATGTTCAAGTTTATCATTCAGTTCTTTCTCTCCCTATCCGGGCTTTCTCTAAATGAGACCAAATGCTCTATTACCATGTTTAATGTTAATGCCAATATGCTTGCAGCCGGAAAGAGAATTTTTAATTACACTATTTCTGACTTGCCTATTATGTACCTGGGCTTGCCGTTACAAGTGAAGCACCTCAATTCAGCTGCTTGGGCTCCGACGCTTCAAAAAGTTAAGCGCAAATTACTTTCGTGGCAGTCGTCTTATCTCTTCATCGCTGACCGACTAACCTTAGTCAGACATGTTCTTTCAACTATTCCAAAATTTTTCATGTCTATGTTTGTGATGCTTGTGGGAGTAGAGAAGCAACAGACATGCTTGCTGACAGGTTTTCTATGGTCTGGGTGTCAACTCAAGGGTAAGCGTCATTTGATTGGTTGGTGTTCAGTGGTCTAACCTCGGCGTATGGCTGGTTTAGGCATTCCTGCGCCCAGACTACGAAGCACTGTTCTTGTCGCCAAACAATATTGGTTGGCCCACCAACCGGATAACCCTTGTGCTAGTTTGCTTCTTGCTAAATATAGGGCTCTAGCTCTTATCTCGGTTCGTCTGGGAACTCGAGGTTTGGCTGTCTCGCACTTGCGTAAATCATGGTTGAGGGCTTTAGCCTGCTTTGGAGACCATTTTGAGGACTCCAGAAATTTTGGTCAGTGGTTGCAGTGGGCTTTGACGCCAAGCGGAAAGTTTCTCACAAAAAAAGTCTATAGATCGTTGCTCCCGTCAAGGGCTGATTGGTTGCCCGAGGATGTGCTTTGGGCGAAGGGTCCTTCTCCCCGTTCTCAAGTCCTGGCTTGGTTAATTTTGCTCGATAGGATCCAGACCCACAGTAATTTAAAGAAGTGGGGCATTCAGCTCCCGAGTTGGTGCGTGCTTTGTCAGGCTGCTAGAGAATCTACGTTTCACTTGTTCTGGTCTTGCCCAATATTTATGGAAATCTTTAGCAGGACCTGGAGGCATCCGGAAGTATTTGTTAAGGAGGAGTCTTTTGCACTAGATCTGATCTTGGGGCCAGTTTGTATTAGGCGCAACAAGAGGTGGAGGTTCATTTGGCAGACGTGGTTGCTTACTTCTTGGTGGTTTGTTTGGATGGCACAAAACGATGCTCATTTTCGTCATATTCCAATTAACACTCATAACCTAGTGCATAAAATGTTGGTAGATGTTTATGCGATCTTGTGTATGCATCTTAGAGATCTTCTACTCCCTCCTGCTGACGCTACCTTTCCTTTGTCGCAATCTGGGCAAGCGGCTTCGGCGTGAGCCCGTTTTATCTGTCTGATGTTCTTTTCTCTTGTGCTTTCTTTATTTGTTTTTAGCTTTTGCTCTTGTTCAGTTCATGGGTTCAACAGTTTGTTGATCTTCATGAGTGGTAATGTTGAATTACTTTCGGCTCTCTCTCTCTCTCTATATATATATATATATATATATATCATAGTTTTAAACTGAATCAACTAAGTCTGACCATATAAATGTATTCAACACGGTTTATTTGCTAAGGATCAAACTTTCAATCATGTTTTTTCGATATAAAAATGTGATTTTTTTGAGACGAATTTTTTGTTCCATCGTGAACATCAAATGAGTACATGTACGTATTTCACTACTTATAACATTATAGAAAAGTAGGTAATATCATGCCCATTTTCTCAGCTATGATAGCATAACTCATTATGCATAACGATCATCTACATATGCAAAATTTTCAATTAGGTTATACACATGTACATAAAAAATCTGCAACTCTCATGCTATCCATAGCATAATTTCACATGTCCAATTTCCTCTCGGTGCTCTTGTCATAGCACCAAACAATTATGATGGCCAGATTCAGGTTTAACTATAATATAGCTAGAAATCAATTGTGATTATAGTTAAGAATTTAGATTTACATATGGTGCAACATTCAAATATGACTATAATGCAGAAATCAAATATGACTATAGTTTTAGAAATCAGATTGCATATAATACAGAAATCAAATATAGTTTTAGAAAGCACATTGCATATAGTGCAAAAATCAAATATGATTATAGTTTCAGACATGCAAAAATCGCTCCCTCCAAATAGCAACAGCATCCTCCCCAAATGGCGTGTTAGGCCCCCTTATTCAAAACCACAAAAGGGAGATGAAAATGGGGGGAGAGAGAGAGAGAGAGCAAGAGGGAGATCCGTGAGATGAGATGGGGAGTGAAGAGTATGAGAGGAGGATATACAGGGAGGGTAGCTAGGGTTTTCTTTCCTATTTTCGTGGGAGAGGTGGAGAGGTTGAAGGTGACAGCTAAGGTTTGGAAAAGAAAAGGAAGAAGGTAGGGTGTGATATGCGTAAAAGTGAGAGGAAAGATGGGTGCCCTAGAGTGTGGGCCCCACTCTCCCACTTAATCCCCCACCTATGCGCCAAACCCATTTGAGTTATTTCCCAAATCACTAAGTGGATCTAACCCAGCCCAAAAATCCGAATGGGTTGATCCATGAGATTCAAAACCCACTTAGACACACCACAATTTGGATCGGTATCATCTCAATCCTAAGTATCCAAGTGGATCGACCCACTATGTCCAAAACCCATTAAAACACACCCATGAGTATCTTAACCTCCATTAATATTTAAATGTCCATTTCCATGAGATTTAGAACTAAAATGTCAATTTTTAATTCCCTAATAAACCTAAATATTTATTTAAATATACTTAACCATGCTACTTTAAATACAGAAATGGAATAGCCATATCTTTTAAAAAATCTGAAAATTTCCATTTTGTTCATTTAATAATTACAAAATTTTTGTGAGTATTACAGTGTGAGCTTCGATAACTATTGACGGGCCACTGATAAGATGGCCCTAAGATTAATGCAAACTTTAATCAATAGATCAGACGAAAACCCTGATAACTCTTCCTATATAAGGACCATGCCAGTTAAAAACTCAAACTCGATATGTTTTGAAAACTTGAAAAAAAGTATCACTAATTGGAAAATCCCAAAGGTTCCAATAAAAGAAATTTATAAGCAAAGAACGTTTCAATTTCAATCAGATTATTATATCAAAACAATAGAAAAAAATTCTTTCCGTAGCCAAAAAAAAGTATTGCAATTATTTATTGATAAGGACATAAGCAATGAAGGCTAAACAGATGTACAAATACGTTCATCTAGGACTTGTCCAAGTTGTGGTTAAATCTCTATCTTGAAATGGTTTAAACATTACAGTGTTAGTTAGTCTAAGGGATTGACGAAATTTAGGATAAACAAACTCTCTTTTGAGCCTTGTTGAGGCTAGTCTCAACCAAGGACCTATATTCTTTAATATGTTTCAAATTTCTCTGTTGCCTTGACAGATCCTCACCTTCATAAGGTCTTAACCTCAAACTTCTGGGTTTAATATAGAACAGGTGCAGTTAATATATCTGTATCATACAAGATATATTACAAAGTCATGTCCACAGTAACCTCGAGGGCCAAACAACATACCCCAAGGGGTTTAACTACAAACTTTCAGATAAACCCCATGAACAATTTCATGTTCCCAAGCAAATAAAATGGGAAGATATTAGGCTTCCAAAAATATGGGCAGACACTAAAGCAGTGCCACCATAACCTTTACAACAAATAGAGATTGAAAGGATTATGGAGACTTCTGATGGAGATGTCCCTATCAGATTTGCATCTAAAAGTGAAATTGCAGTCACCCCTGCTAGGGTCTACTTCGTCCATTCCTACCTCAAAAGTAGAGAGAGAAAAACTCATTCATAATCTTAACATAGCTTATGCCACCTATGAGCAATGCTATGAACCCTCAATATCACCATCTGATTTTGATGTAAATGGGATTATGAAAGAAGAGTTTGAAATAGATAAAAAACTCTTAGCAAAGGATAAGCTAAAAAATGAAAATAACTGAAAAACAAATTGGTTTTATAATTAAGAAGGAAAGGCATACAATTAAAAAAATTTGGCATGCCAAGATGCAAGAAAGAGAAGAAAAACATTATGTTCTTTGATTAGTATGAGCGATTCTATATAGCAGGAAAAATAGAAGAAACTTAACACAGAAACCTTTTAACAATATAAGGAAAAAAGGTTTGGAAAACTATTGAAGGGACTGAAGTAGAGTCTGCACACCCTACCTTAGAAATGATAAAATAAGGGGAAATTAGACCATATCCTTTTAAATTAATCCCTAAATCAGATTAGTCCCAGGTCAAATCTGACCATATTCAACATTTGATGGAACAAAATAATTACACTAACATCTTGTTACACTCAATAGGTAAGCAAACAAGCAGGATAGAAAATATATTATCCAATATGATTCAAGAACAAAAGAAATTGGTTGTGGAAGTATCTGCTACTACCATTCAAGTTAAAACTCCCACATCTAAAAAACCCAGTATCTTGATATTCAAACCAAGCAAAATGCATCCTAAAATAAAATTAAGATCAAAATATTCTGAAGAAATGATATTAGAATTAATGACAAGATTATTGGTGTAAGTTTTATGAAATGATATTTTAAAAAGATATTTTTAATAAAAATATTTTGTGAAAGCCAGACACCAAATAATAAAAAACGGCTCACACTAGGGTGAAATCCGGGTCGAACTCAGGAAACGAGAGAAAACTTTGTATTTCATACAAATTGCAAGCTTTATTGCCTTTAAAATAAAAATAAATGAAAATAACTAATTATTACAATAAATTACCCTCTTACAGAGGGCTCAAAAAGAATAATAAATGGTCTTATACAAACTCAAATTAATGAATTAAATAAACCTAATATAAAATAAAAAGGAAAATGTGCCTTTAGTTGCTTGAGCTTTAGTCCCTCTATATGCACTGCTTCCCTTTAAACTTTAGAGTAATATCATATAATCTTTAAACTCATTTGCTTTTTGCTCATTTGATGAAACATTCCTTGAAGGGCCCTTTAGGAGATCTTTTTGAGCCTTCTGAAGGCTTTTCGCAAGTCTGACCGCTTCCTTGCAAAACAAAAACACAAAATGAGCATAACCAAGCAAAGAAATAATACCAAAATCTAATATTTCAAGCAAGAAAAACAAGAAACTAATCTAACAAATTATAACAAACTAACTAACTAAATAACACTAAAGAAACTAACTAATGTAACAAACTACTAACAAGTTATGAAACTAACTACAAACTAACTTAATAACAACTATGAATCATTTTAACTAGATTGAACATAAACTAAACAAACTATTAAACAAACTAACTAATTATAAACAATAAAGAAAATAACATGCAACAAGTAACTAACCACAAGAAGACAAAATATGCTAACCGTATACAAGAATTGAAATTAACTAATATGCTAGCTAAACAAATAAAAAACTCACAACTAAATTGTTGTACGGATTTAACAAATTAGTTAATCTAACAAATCTGTAACAAACTAATAAAGAACAAACTAAAACTATCTAGACTAACTACTTAATTTAATCAAATTAACTATAAATGCAAGAACCGACTTATGTATATCAAACTAACTACTTTTTTGTAAGATAAAAAATATCAAGATATGAACTAAACAATTAACTAAATTGACGTGAATTAGACTAAACTAACTAGCTATGAAATTAAAACTAACTCTAAGCTACATCGATTCACGTTTACTTGCAAATAATATAACCTATTCTAGGAACCCAATAATTGAAATAAAAACTAAATCAGTTAGCCTAACTTCATAAACTAATTAAATTTAATTAATGTGAATCTATTCTATTTTCTAATTACATTAAACAAAGAAATCTTCTTAATCTAATTACTGAAAAATAGGAATTAACATAATTTAAAATTGATGATAAAAAAATACTAACTAAATAAATTTGGCTATTATGTATTTAATAAAACTAAAGCTAATTTACTTAAGCAATCAAACTAACAACTAACTAAAATTAACGTGATTCAATTAAGACTAACCCTAATTATTGGACTTAACTAACCTTCTACAGCAAAACATGATTTAAGAAAATAATATAAATTATTCTAATAAACCGATACTTGAATAAAGAAAAGAAAATTATCTAAATTGATTTTTATCTAATCTAATTAATGAATTAAAAACTTCTAGAATTAAAAAATAATTATCTAACTGATAAAAGAAGACAAAAATTAAATCTAATTTATTTGGTTGAATTAAAATAAAAAGAATTAAGATGCTAATCTATTTTTTTATCAATTTTTTCTTAACTAAAAACTAATTTAACGTTAATAAAGAATTAAGTGCATGCATTGAATAGTAAATAAACTAACCTAATACCGAATTTAAACAAAGAGGAATCAGATCTAATTGATACAAATTAAAAAGATTAATAAAAACTGCAAAAACCCTAAATTGGCTAATAAAAAACTAATTAATTAATCTAATAAATACTGAATAACCAAAAACCTAATGTAAATTAAATCTACAATAAATTTGAATCTAAACTAGTTAAAAATCATGAAAATCATAAAAAGAAACTATTCTACAACTAGTTAAATGTAACAAATATGCAACGATCAGGATATGCATTATGCAACCTAACTAAAAACTATGGAGAAACGAGGGCGAAGAAACGTACCCCACGATTCATTTTCGATTGAGGGGTTGAGAAGAAGAACAGTCTTTTCTTCGAGTTGTACGTACCTCTGATGCTGGGGACAAAAAAATTTAACGCCAGAAAAAATTAGAAGCAAGAAGAGAACGAGGAAGAAAGAGGAAGATCCAAAAGCGAGAATCGGTTGGGAATGAAAAGAGGAGGAATAGAAGAGAAGAGAAACATGTTTTTTCTCAAGAAAAAGATGCCCACTATGGCTGAAAAATTACTTTTTATACTAAAAAAATTAAGTTATACATTTTTTTCAGAAAACTCCAATTAGTTTTCAAATTTTTTTAAAACTTCTCTCCTCTAAAAATGGGTTTCATAAAAACAACTTCTAAACCAACTAGAATATTAAATCACAATTCCTAAACTAATTAAACTGCCAATTAAAAAGTCTTTAACTATCAAAACACTGAAAAACATAGGAAAAGGTTTAAAATGCGATTTTACCTTGATTTTGAATTTTAAAGTAGTTTATCAAAAAATACTAATAAGAATGAGTTTTTAATGTAATTTTTCGATGGATCATGCATAAAAATATACTTATAAGATGCAAAATATATGCATGATCAATTATCTAAATTAACAATCTTCTTAATAAAAACTCTTAAAAATATGTATAATATATATATATATATATATCTTATCTTATTATTATAGTTATTTTTATTATTATTTTGACTTATTTAACTTAACATGGATAGATCATGGATCTTGACTAACAGGTCCATGATCCATATCGAGATTCAAAGTTGCGTCAACCCCTAAAATCATATATTATATAATATTTTAATCCAATACAACAAAAAATATATTTATTTATAAGTAAAAATAATATTTATAAAATTAAAAGAAACCACGATTTTATGAGATATTACAAGAACCCTATTTCCTTCAAATTTTGTTCACAAATTGAAGAATCTCTAATTCTACAGTTGAAAGAGATATTTCATTATAAAGAAAAGTTTGTAAATAAGCTCTCCAATGAAATTGAGACAAAAAAAAATTGAAAAAAGTTAAAAGACTAATCTTTTTAAACAAATTGAAGAGTTTAAACAAAAACTCAAGAGAAGTATGTGCTGACATACCTACTTTCTGGTATAGAAAAAAACATGAAGTTAACCTACTTTACGTTGAAGGGTTTGATGAAAATAAAATCCCTACTAAGGCAAGCCAATGCTAATGAATAAAAGACTATTGAAAATATGCAAAAAAGAAATTGAAAATATCTTAAAAAAGAAACTTATAAGAAAAAGTTCTTCTTGGAGTTGTGCCGCCTTTTACATGAAAAATGCAGCTGAAAAGAAAAGAGGAGTTCAAGGCTGGTTATAAATTACCCTTGTTCTCAAATGAATAAGATACCCTATACCCTATAATCAGGACCATATCAGAAGAATTCAAGGGAGTAAAATATATTCTACCCGGAGAGTTAATTGAACCCCTTCCTTAGTAACCAGACCCTGATGCTAACAACCCGATAATGGCTGCAACTAGGTACCCAACATGTTGACACCCCTATCCCAGATATACTAGCATCATCCAATTAGACGTAGGGGTGCAAATAGGTCAAATTCAGGCCTTATCTTGTTAGATTCAATTCTGAATCTGAAATATAAATAATAAATCCTAATCCATATCAAATTTGAGGAGGTAAGATTGAATCCGAATATGAAATATATGTGGTAATATTGGATCCAAAAAAATGGAACAAAATAAGCTATTTACATGCAATAAATGCAATTGGGTCAAATTTTGGTTTGTATCAACTCCAGATTAGACTTAAAATGCTGATCAGAATCCAACCGAGTCTGAAAGTAATTTGATTGAACAGATCCAAATTAGATTTCGGGCACACATTTGGATTTTACATAAGGGACCCATATCCGGAAATAACATGCCCGACTCGGATTGGATATCCAATCATATTCGATCCACGCAATTGGTTGTACCTAGATCCAAAATGAGTCCAATCCATGCACTTCTTGACAATATCATCATCATCATCATCAGTGCATGAGTGAGAGAGAGAGCCAAAGGAAAAATCAACATTGCCACTCATGAAGATCTAACAAAATATTGAACCCATGACTCAAAACAAGAGCGAAAGCCAAAACAAAAAGAGGAAGACAGAAGAGAAAAAAACACAAAACCAGATAAAATAGCAGGCTCATGCAGGAGTGGCTAGCCCGCAAGGCGCCAAAAAAGGGAGAGCGTTAGCTTGAGGGAACGAAAGAGCACTAGGATAAATACGAAGAATCACATATACATCCACCATGATATTATGCGCCAGATTCTAAATGAGAACCAAAATTTGACAGAAAATAGCATCATTGCGCGCCATCCAAACAAACCACCAAGAGGTAAGCAACCAAGTCTGCTAGATCAACCTCCGCCTCTTGCTGCATCTAATACAAACCAATCCCAAGATCAAATTGAGTGTGAAAGATTCCTCATTAACCAACACTTCTGGATGCCTCTAGGTCCTGTTAAAGAGATCCACAAAAATAGGGTAGGACCAGAATAAGTGAAACATAGTTTCTTTATCAGCATACCAAAGCACACACCAATTCAGGAGCTGAATGCCCCACTTCTTTAAATTACTGTGGGTTAAACCCTATTGTGCAAAATTAGCCAAGCCAGGACCCAAGAGCGATGGGAAGGGCCCTTCGCCCAAAGCACAATCTCAGACAACCAGTCAGCCCCTTGGGGGAGCAACGATTTATACACTCTGTAGGTGAGGAACTCTCTGCTTAGCACAATCGCCTAGTGCAACCACTGACCAATATTTTCGTAGTCGTCAAAATGATCTCTGAAGAAGGCTAAAGCCCTTAACCACGAGACACACAAATAGGATAACGCTAATCCTGGGTTTCTTTGGCGAGTCGGGATAAGAGCAAGATCCCCATATTTTGCAAGAAGCAAACGAGTACAAGGGCTATCTGGTTGATGAGCCATCCAATATTGCTTAGCGACAAGAGCAATGCTTCGCAGTCTGAGCACCGAAACACCTAAGTTAGCCATACGTCGAAGTAAAATCACCAAACACCAACCAATCAAGTGACGCTTACCCTTGAGTTGACATCCAGACCATAAGAAGCCCGCCAACAAACGCGTCAGCTGCTTCTCCACCCCCACAAGCATCACAAACATAGACATGAAAAAATTCAGAATAGTAGAAAGAATATGTCTAACTAAAGTCAGATAGCCAACGATGGAAAGATAAGACTTATGCCACGATAGTAATTTGTGCTTTACTTTTTGAATCGTCGGAGCCCACATGGTAGAAGAAAGGTGCTTCACTTGTAATTATGGCAAGCCCAGGTACATCATTGGCAATTCAGAAATAATGTAGTTGAAAAACCTCTGCCCCGCTGTAAGCATAGTGGATTGAACATTGATCTTAGTAAGAGAGCATTTTTTCTCATTCAGAGAAAGCCTGGAAAGAGAGTGGAAATTTTGAAAGATAAGCTTGAACTTAAGCATCTAATGAATATTTGCATGACAAAAAATGATCATATCATCAACGTAAATCAGAATATGATATGGGAAATCCATAACATGTAATGGATCAATAAAACGCATTGTCACGACCCGCTTAAGTAAGACCACAAGACCCTGAGCAACCGCGTTGAACAACAAAGGTGAGAGAGGGCAATATTGGTGCAGACCCTGCCTCAACTTGAATCGGTCTCCACCAACGCTATTGATATATAGCATGGCCTGGGCATTCGAGACTAATTCTCTCACCCAATCATAAAAGCGATGACCAATACCGAAATTTGACAACATTTGAAATAGGAAGGGCCAATGAACATAATCAAAAGCTTTATGAAAGTCTAATTTAAGAACAAAATAAGGTTGATCGCTAAGATGCAAAGAATAAATCACTTCGGACGCTATGATGGAACGAATGATGACCCTTTTATTGGGGATGAAGGCGAACTGATAGTCCGAAAAAAATCTGGTAAGCCACAAATTTCAGCCTATTTTGCCAAGACCTTAACAAACATCCAACAAACAACACTTATAATCGAGATAGAGCGAAACCCAGAAATATGAGTGACTTTATCATCTTTAGGAATTAGAGAAATAATAGCTAAGTGGAATGAAGAAGTCAGTCTTAAGTTACTGGAGAACTCGTCAAACATACCGGAGTCCAACTTTACACATTCCCAAAATATTTAAAAAAAAATTCACTTGAAACTCATCAACTTCATGCTTTTCAACCCGACCGATCTTTTATGGCCCTGAAAATTCTGTCCTTTTCTGCATTGATCGGGCTTGATCCAGATGAATTGTCCCAACCAAACATTCCCAATGACTCCCTCGCCACTTAACAAAAGCAGAATATAAAGCCTTGAATAAAAAACTCTGCAACAAGCTCCCGAACAAGGCACCCACAGATTTCAGAGAGAGAGAGAGAGAGATGGCATGCTCATCACGAGGAGCTCCCGCCTTTTCATCCTCCCTCCTCCTCAATCTCTGCAACAAACTCCCTCTCTGCCTCCCTTCTCAGGCTCGCTTCACCAAACCCTTCAGTGGGTGCCTCCCCACCAAGCTCAGATTGTCCTGCGGTGGAGCTCCCCACCTTCGCTATTTACCTCTGGTAACCCGGGCGGAGTCCCTCAACGGGCCAGAGTCTGCAAATGGCACCACCCAGTACGATTTCGACCTCTTCACGATCGGCGCCGGCAGCGGCGGTGTCAGGGCATCGCGCTTCGCCGCCGCCAATTATGGGGCGTCCGTCGCCGTCTGCGAGCTCCCGTTCGCCACCATATCCTCCGAGAATGATGGGGGCCTCGGAGGAACGTGAGTATTCTTCGCCTCTGTCTTCTTTGCCTATTGTTTCTGATGTTTGCTTTTGATTTTAAGGACTCCCCACAAGTTATTTTTTGATAAATTTAATTAGTTTATGCGCATTCTTTCTTATTATGGGTTTTTAATACAAAAGGAGTTGGTGTCATTTGTGAAGGAAAAAAGGAAGATGTAGTTTTTGGATTTCAGAGAGATAGAATGGCGTGGTTATGATTTATGTTACGTTGATTATTTCAAAAGCATTCATTGAAACAGTAGTTTGCTGTTATGTTATATCTGGTGCTTGGGGTAGATGTAGCATCTTTTGAAGAAAACAATGAACTTTAGAATGCAAAATTTGGTCTCTATGAAGCTGGCTCTCTAAGCGTTTTATGAATGCGGTTCTCATAAATTTTTAAGAAATATGGTTGATTTTTCATGATGGTATGGCTAACTTGGCCGCTTGCAATTAGTAATACTACTTGTAATTGGTCTTCTCCACTATCTGGCATTTTTGAGAGGTTGATAGTTGCACTGCCCATATGTGCAGAGCTCTCTTTGATCACGTAGCTTGGAACTTTTGTATTATGGTTCCTTTTTTCTTTCTTCCCACCTGCTGTCTTATTCTCATGGAAACATTAATAAGTCGAAACAGTAAATGTTTTGGGTAAATGAAGGGCATGACAGCAAGGACTTAGAAATCCATGGTTTAATCCTTTCAGTTATGTTCTTGATATCATGTTATAGTCTATCATTTTATCCAGAATAAACAACCATGTTTTCTCTGAGTACTTTTATGGACCCTTTTTCCTTTGTGCAGAATGAATTGCATAGAATTGATGAATGGGCTTATAGTAGTTTATTCCCTTTTTTTCTCCCAATACACTGCCTTTTAGAAATTCAAGCTTACAATCTCTCTCTCTCTCTCTCTCTCTCATTGAACAGGTGTGTGCTTCGTGGATGTGTCCCCAAGAAACTACTTGTCTATTCTTCCAAATATTCTCATGATTTTGAAGAGAGTCGAGGCTATGGATGGAAGTATGACTCTGATCCTGTGCATGACTGGGGCACTATGATAGCTAACAAGAATGCTGAGCTGAAACGCCTTACAGGGGTGTACAAGAATATTCTAAAAAATGCTAATGTAACACTCTTTGAAGGTCGTGGAAAGGTTGGGTCACTTCTAGTTTCTGAGACCAGGTTAAAATTATGTGAATTCTTTATTAAGAGTTGTTTACTGGACTTTCATTCTGTACAAATCTGAATGTTGAACTGCACAGGTTGTAGATCTGCATACTGTTGATGTAAATGGAAAATTATACACTGCAAAGCATATACTTATTTCAGTTGGTGGACGACCTTCCATGCCTGATATTCTGGGAATTGAACATGCTGTTGATTCAGATGCTGCTCTGGATTTGCCATCAAAACCAGGAAAAATTGCAATAGTAGGTGGTGGATACATTGCTTTGGAGTTTGCAGGCATTTTCAATGGATTAAAAAGTGAAGTTCATGTCTTCATTCGGCAGAAAAAGGTTTTAAGAGGTTTTGATGAGGAGGTCTGTTGCACGTGTGTGACACCTAGACTACTAAGTGCTGAAGTTACAATGACAGGGTTGATCATTCTTATCTTATCTTGATTCCTACAGATTAGGGAGTTTGTGGCAGAACAGATGTCTGTAAGAGGAATTGAGTTTCACACTGAGGAGTCCCCACAAGCCATTACAAAATTGGCAGATGGTTCACTAGCACTAAAAACAAACAAGGGCACTTACGATGGTTTCTCACATGTCATGTTTGCCACTGGTAGAAGACCAAATACAAAGGTTTGAAGATGGTAGATAGCTTATTCTTGTTCTCTTATGAGATTTTATAATCCATTTTTTTTTTAAAATTTTGTGGTTATTTGCTGATGCCGTATTAATTTTTTTTGTACTATAGAACTTGGGCCTGGAGGAAGTTGGTGTGAAAATGACAAGCAATGGTGCAATTGAGGTTACACAATTTTCTTCTATTCTTAATAATGGGATATGTCATTGCTTGGCTATTTAAAATCATTTGTGCAGTTTCCTTCATTATCTCATGGTTGTCTCAGGTTGATGAATTTTCTAGGACATCAGTTGATTCCATTTGGGCTGTTGGTGATGTCACTAATAGGTTGAATTTAACTCCAGTTGCATTGATGGAAGGTGGGGCATTTGCAAAAACTGTGTTTGGAAATGAACCCACAAAGCCAGATTACAGGTGAATCTTTGAACTTGTCAAGAAACATTTGGTCATATACAAATGTTGTTCTGTGTCTTGTTCATGCAATAAAGTCTCTCTTGATTAGCAAATGAGATTATTGATGTAAAATGTCAAAGAAAGAACAAAATGGATAGTGAGAAATTTGTGACCTTATATCACATACGACTAATTAGTGTTGGTGATTGTATTTATATTAAAAACAAGCGGATAGCTCAAATTTCACTTCTAATACTTCAATCATAGATGCAAAACAGGAAGTGCTTGTTGCAACTCCAGTGCCTCTCCAAAGTTATTCAAAAGTTCATGGCAGGAGAAATTTTCTTTATTAAGAATTTCTCTTGTTGGAAAATCTGGTCCACTAATACACGATTGGAAGATTGTATAAGATTATGTTAAATAAGTGTGGAAATCATTTGCTTTCCTTTAGACTTGAATATTGAGGACCATTTGGTCCTGATATATGCATAGTCTTCTACAGTCTTTCCGCACACATTCACAAAAGCATGAACACATAGACAAACAATTAATAAACCAGATTTTTGGTACCTGTTTGGTTGTTGCATCTTTGGAATTCTTGGAATCCTGGAAGTTAATAGAACTCAGTAAAATCCTTGACCACATGAATTCTCTGGAACATGACTTTCAAATTCTAGTTCTGTCCCAAACTCTAGGGTCCCTAGCGACAATTTTCTAAATGAAAGTTCTCACCATAGGTTCCCAAAGCACACCTTCAGTTATCAATCCTCTAACAAGATGTCTTTGTGGAACACATTGAGTCTTCCACACCATTGGTTTGGTTATGATGGTATTCCAATGAATAAACGAGGTTGAATAAGGTAGATTTGTCCAATTGAAGAGAGATGGGGATGGTTAGGAGCAAAAAGGACATATTTATTTTCTCATATTGAACTGCTCGGAACCATCATGGATTAAGACTCAATAATTTCTATCCCAATCTCTTTTCCCTTCTTCATCCACACCCTCAAAGAGGCACTAGATGTGGGTATTGGAACTGGGGCTTTGCATTCATGGGCAAAGTTTGGAATAGAGATGCCAGATTCTGGTGATTTGTGTTCATGAGAAGCAGGAGACAGTGTTTCTTGGAGTCCTGCTTATGGAGTCTGGAATCAAACCTGACCTTAATCTATGTCACCTGGGTATGGGTGCGGGTGCAGGTGTGGGTGTGGGTGTGGGTACGACACAACAATTCCAAAAAAATGTGGGTACGGGGACACGACTATATATATATATTAAATATCACAAAAATACAAAATAAATTCAAAATAAACTGAATATAATCTCAATATATATGCTATATCTAAAATATATATTATATAATGAAAATATAAAGTTCTAAACTGAAAATATAATTATAAATTCTAAATTGAATACAAACTTGTAATCTTGTATGTACAGAGGGTAAAATGGCGTGTCCAGGTGTCGACGCGTGTCGACACGGGTATAAAGGGCAAAAAGGAGTGTCCGTGTGACATAAACCTTAATGGACTGAATGTATTGTCCTTAAGTAGGGGACCTTATGTCACAGTACTAGTAAACATGCTCTAAACGCACATGTAAACTTCATCAAAGCCAGCACTCAGCTTTGTGATTGCTGCAAAATATGGCTGTGGGTTGAAGAAGAAGGCCACTTTATAACAAGGCACAAACTTCTGCATCTAACTCATAGTGGCAACAATGGTACTTGCAAACCTCATAGCGTGAGGGCTGTTAAGATATACAGATATATATCATGATTATTGATTTGTAATAAGTTATGCTCTTTAGGCTTATTTTGGTCATTTTGTACACTTATAATAGGTCCTGCTCATTAAGGGCAGATTTGACTTTTTTCTTACTTTTCTTTATTTTTGTCTTTTTACTGTTATCTAGGAGCTTTTTTGTCTTTTAGACCGTAGAGTCATTGGGGCTCCCCAATAGTTATATTTATAGTCGTTGTATTCCTTTGGTGGATCTTTTGTATTTCTCTTGCTTTCATTACATGGTATCAGAGCAAGGATATGATCGTCTTGGTATTTGGCTTTTAATGATGATTTCGGGTTTCTTTGATCGTGGAGATAAGGGAATCTTTATCCGGTAAGTATTTTAAAATCTGTTTATTTTTGCTTTTGTTGCCTATCTCATGCATTTTGTATAAGAAAGCATTTGTTCATGTTTTTTTAAAAAGAAAATTATTAAAAAGTGTTTGTTGTTCCTTTGAAACTATGTCACATGGGTGCGGGTGCGGGCGCGGGTGCGGGTGCGGGGATTCGGCACTTCCAAAAAACCCGGGTGCGGGGGTGCGGCAGGGGCAAAAATGTAATAAGTAATATATATATATATATATATAAAGTGAAATGAAATGGGGATCTTCGAAACACGAGCTTTGATTAACAAGAGCAAGTGTCAAGAATGACACTAAAGCATAACCCTTAAAAAGGGTATAACTGGAAACAAAATAAAAATAAAAATGTATTCTTTATTGATATGAAAAACCAATTGCTTAAGAAGCATTGGAGTGAAATACAAGAGGGGCTGCACCCCTTTATATACACAGCTGAAAGAGGACTCAATAGAGCTGTTGGGCACAGTCCAACAGCTCTATTTAGAGCTGTTGGAATGTGTCAGTCCAACAACTCTATTGCTAGTCAAGTCTGGACAGGACTTGACTAGCAACAGTCATTCTAGTTCAAACTGAACTAGATGACATAAAGACAAAAAATAAAAATAAAGGAAAAAAAATACAGAAAAGAAAGAAATTAAAAATGTATTTATATATATATATATAATAATATAATATTATTATATATACATATATGTACAGTTTTACATTTTAACACTCCCCCTCAAACTTACGGTACAATGAGCGAAAGTTTGTCTAAGAGAAAGTGAAATCGGGGAGCAGCGAGAGGCTTTGTAAAGAGGTCTGCTAACTGATATTCTGAAGTGACATATGGCAGATCAATTATCCCGTGTAGATATTCCTCTCTGACGTAGTGACAATCCATTTCGATGTGTTTGGTGCGTTCGTGGAATGTTCTGTTACTGGCAATGTAGATCGCACTTTTGTTGTCACAACACATTTGTGAAGCCTTTGTTGCTTCAACTCCCATGTCAGCAAGCAGTCGTCGGAGCCAAACTACTTCCATGGTCGTGGTTGCCATGGCTCTGTATTCAGCTTCGGTGGATGAGAGAGATACCTTCTGCTGCTTTTTACACCTCCACGAGATTAATGATTCCCCTAAAAAGACACAAAAGCCAGTGGTTGAGTGTCTGTTATTGGGATCACCTCCCCAATCAGCATCAGTATATGCAATTAAATCAAGAGAAGAGGAGGAAGATAAGAAAAGTCCTCGTGAAAGAGAGGACTTGATGTATCTGATAATACGCATGACTGCTCCCATATGAACAGAAGTAGGAGCATGTTGAAATTGACTTGCTGTATGAACAACATGTGCTATATCTGGTCTGGTAATGGATAAATAGGAAAGTGCCCCGACAAGCTGTCTGTAAGGAGTAGGGTCTGCAAGAAGTTCTCCATCATCAATCTTCATTTTAACATTAACAACTTCTGGAGTGTCAACTTTCTTATCATCAGTAATACCAGACCTGAAAACAATATCAAAAGCAAATTTAGTCTGAGATAATAAATATCCTCTAGGAGAATAAGCAACTTCAATGCCTAAAAAATATCTCAACAAGCCCAAATCAGTCATTTCAAAATGAGATTTAAGAAGTGTTTTGATTGTTTCAACTCCCTGTTTATCGCTTCCGGTGATGATCATATCATCCACATAAAGAAAAAGCACAATGATTCCTGCATCAGAATTCTTAATAAACAAAGCAGTGTCAGTTAAACAGAATTGAAAACCAATATCAATCATAACACGACTAAACCTATCATACCAAGCTTTTGGTGCTTGTTTAAGTCCATAAAGAGCTTTTTCTAAGCGAAGGACTTTACCCTTAGGAATACTTAGACCAGGAGGGGGTTCCATATATACTTCTTCAACTAGCTTTCCATTTAAAAAAGCATTTTTGACATCCATTTGAAAAATAGACCATTTTTTGATAGAAGCTAAGGCAATTAAGGTTCGGACAGTAGTCATACGAGCCACCGGAGCAAAGGTTTCTTCATAATCAATCCCATATTCTTGGGCATAACCTTTGGCTACTAAACGGGCTTTATATCTTTCAAGAGTACCATCACTCTTGGTTTTAATTTTATAAACCCATCGACATCCTATAGTTTTCTTCCCTGGAGGAAGATCTTGAATATTCCATGTAGAAGCCTTTTCAAGTGCATCTAATTCAACTTTCATGGCTTCTATCCATTTGATATCATTTTTTGCTTGAAAATATGTGGATGGTTCTTCATATGAGTGAATTAATGCAATAACTGCCCTATATGTGGGTGAGAAAGACTCGTATGATACAAACTTTTCTGGAGGCCTCGAGATTCGGGATGATTGTCTAGTTGGAATGTTAGAATATTTTTCAAGTGCACATGGAGTATTAGACTCTTGTCGCCTGGAATATTGAATACTAGTATCTCTATGAACTTCTTCATTTTCAACATTAAGATCAATAATTCTTGGATCATCATCAAAGTTACAATCAAGGTCATATTCATCAGATGTTGATGTTAGATCTAGCAAAAAGGAGTACTCAGTGACGTCTTTTAATTTTCTAAAATCAAAGAAGCTCTCCTTTTCAAGAAAGGAAACATTTCTAGACACATATAGTTTATTATTTTTGAAGTCAAAACATCTATAACCTTTCTGGTTTTCAGCATATCCTAAAAAGGCACAGGGAATCGCACGAGGGGAAAGTTTATCATTTTTGTCAGTAAATATGAAACATTTGCACCCAAATATTCTTAATCTAGAGTAGTCTGGAGAAATGTTCATAAGTTTTTCAATGGGAGTGATATTTTGTAACGAAGAAGATGGCATCCTATTAATGAGATAGGTGGCAGTTAAGGCAGCTTCTGCCCAAAAGTCTTTAGGGACTTGATTTCCTATTAATAAAGTTCTAGTGGTTTCTATAATATGGCGATGTTTTCGTTCTGCCAGTCCATTTTGTTGAGGTGTATAAGGACAAGATCTTTGATGTGTGATGCCATGCAATTTAAGATAATTTTGAAAATCTGTGGATAAAAACTCTCCCCCTGAATCTGTGCGAAAAATAGTAATATCATTTTGAAATTTGTTTTTAACCATATTATGAAAAGTTTGAAAGTATGAAAATACTTCAGACTTATGTTTGAGAAAGTACATCCACGTATGTCGGGAGAAATCATCGACAAAAATAACATAGTAAACAAATCCTCCTTTAGAAATTACTGGTGCAGGACCCCAAACATCCGAGTGTATTAATTCAAGTGGTCTTGAAGAGAAAAAGGTTCTGTTCTGAAATGGTAATCTTTTCATTTTGCCGAGAATACAATCTTTACAATCAAATGATTCAGAGTTACAAAATTTCCCTAGATTTGGAAAATGTTGGATTTTGGCTATATGTGGGTGACCAAGTCTCTTATGCCACAGTTCCAACTCTATTTTTTGAATATTATAACAAAAAGCTTTCTTCGGCATTTCCAAAAAATCCATGTAATAGAGTCCTCCTTCTCTATGGCCTTCCCCAATCAGCTTGCCTGACTGGCGATCCTGTACCCAACAACCATGAGAAGAAAAAGAAATATTACACCCATAATCAGAAATTTGAGATACAGATAAAAGATTTAAATTTAATTTGGGAACATGTCTAATTTCTGGAATAAAATTTTTTTCTTTTTTATAAATTTTTTCAAAATCTCCTATTCCTTCTATTTCAAGAGAAGTCCCATCAGCAGTAAAGACCTTTGACACACTTGTTTTATTTTTAACACATTTGGATAGACTTTGATTATTTGGGGTCATATGAAAAGATGCACCAGAGTCAAGAAGCCAAGAAATTTTACCTAAATCAGAAAAAGATGAGGCTGCTGCGCCGGTTGAAGCTTCAGATGAGGAAGAGGCACCTTTGATGAGAGGCTGAAGGATCTCCATTAGTTGGGCCAGGGAAACTGGTGCATCCTGATCTTTAGGCTCCGATCCAGCAATTGCAGCTCTTTTTTCTCTCAGCTCCTTAAGTTTGGGACATTGTGGCCTGTAGTGTCCCGGTTCATGACAGTGATGACAAATAACTTTCTTCTTATCATAGTCACCATTTTGTCGGTTAAAGTGAGGAGGCCTATATGATCGAACATGATTCCCTGGTCTAGACACGGCTAAAACAGAATCATCTTCAATTTTTAAAGAACCTTTTCGGAGACGATTTTCTTCCATTGTTAACTCTTCAATAGTTTCAACAATAGAAGGAATTTTTCCCCGGTGAAGTAGGGCCGATTTAGTGGTTTCAAATTCCGGCCTTAATCCAGTGATAAACTGGTAAAAATGTTCAACATCGAGTTGTTTCTGACGAAGCTCGATGTCTTCGGCACAATGCCACTTTGGTTCTAAAAGGGAAAGTTCTTCCCAAAGTTCGGACAACCCATTGTAATATTCACGAATAGTTTTGTCTCCTTGTGTCATCATTCGAACTTTTTCTTGGAGGTTGCACACGTGTGAAATATCTTTAAGGGAATACATATTCTTAAGGTATTCCCATGCCTTATCGGCATGATCAAATTTGGCAAGACTTGAGCATTTTTTAATGTCAACGCTATTGATAAGCCATGACATTATCTTCGCATGAGATATTCTCCATTCTTTCCATTTCTTCTCGTATGAGGCAATAGCCTTGATTTTCTCTTCTTCCGATAGAGGGACGTCTTTATCTCCCTCCTTTTTAGTAAGAGATAGCTTAGGTTCCGAATCGGAACCATCCACAATCCCCCATAAGCATTTTCCCCATATATGGTGCTTCATGATTGAAGCCCATGTTACATAGTTCGTATCGCTTAGTTTCATAGGCATGATGGTGACTTTATCATTGTCATCCATCGATTACAAGGAGAGAAAGAATAGGGATAGAAGAGAAACAAGAAGGAAAATGAGAAAGAAAGAAAAAAAAAAACAATACAACAAGATGTGAAATCTTCTCCAATGAAGTGATAAAACACTTCTCTTCAAGTGGCGAACACTTTTGCAAACGGGCACGGAAACCGAGGCAGCTTTTCCTCAAGATTTAGTACTTCCGCGGCTCTGATACCATGAAATGAAATGGGGATCTTCGAAACACGAGCTTTGATTAACAAGAGCAAGTGTCAAGAATGACACTAAAGCATAACCCTTAAAAAGGGTATAACTGGAAACAAAATAAAAATAAAAATGTATTCTTTATTGATATGAAAAACCAATTGCTTAAGAAGCATTGGAGTGAAATACAAGAGGGGCTGCACCCCTTTATATACACAGTTGAAAGAGGACTCAATAGAGCTGTTGGGCACAGTCCAACAGCTCTATTTAGAGCTGTTGGAATGTGTCAGTCCAACAGCTCTATTAAGAGCTGTTGGACTGTGTCAGTCCAACAACTCTATTGCTAGTCAAGTCTGGACAGGACTTGACTAGCAACAGTCATTCTAGTTCAAACTGAACTAGATGACATAAAGACAAAAAATAAAAATAAAGGAAAAAAAATACAGAAAAGAAAGAAATTAAAAATGTATTTATATATATATATAATAATATAATATTATTATATATACATATATGTACAGTTTTACATTTTAACATAAAGGGGGTTGGGGAATAGGCGGGGTTTTTTTTTTAAACTTTGCAGCTGTCAGCAGCTGACAGCAGCTGCTGCAGCTGACAGACAGCTGCTGCAGCTGTGCTGACAGCACAGCTGACAACTGCTGTCAGCAGCTGTGCTGACAGCTGCTGTCAGCAGCTGTGCGTGAAAAACTTACTTTATGCTAGTCTGTCAGCAGCTGACAGACTAGCATAAAGTTTTTTTAAAAAAATTTCGAAGCCTATTTGAGCAATTTTTTTTTTTAAAAAAAATGGACATTAATGATCCTGGGTGCGGTCAACGCACCCAGGATCGAGTTGACCGCACCCGGTGCGGCACCCGCACCCGCGTCGAGTCGCGTCGACGCGGGTGCGTCACCCTCCTAGCCGAATCCCTGTGACATAGCTTTGAAATCTTTTTTAAACATTGTTTGTTTCTTGGTTGATCATAAGTACATGATTGAGCTCTTTTGAACATCTTTATGTTTTCTTGTTTTTTCAAAATGTATTGTGTTTTTATCCTTATCTTGGACTTAGTTGAACTCATTGGTGTTGTTTTTCAATCTTGTTAAATAGTTTAAAATGATTTGAAATATTTTTTATTTTATTTTGTATAATGGTTTTGTGTGTTATTCACCTGCGTGATCTTATGAGATCTTGCTTAACTTGTGTTTGAAATTTCTTTGACATGCTTTTATGTGAAACTTAGATACTTTATGTATTTGAGAAGTATTAAGATTATGTGTAGTTGGTTCTTAGTAATCATGAGTATCTTGTTATTTTTGTAAATTTGAGTTTGTATACATGATTTTTCCCTATTGACATATGATCTTTCTGCACTTGAGATTGTCTTATAGATTACATACTCATTTTGTTTATTCATGCATAAGTTTTTGAACATATTTTCTTCATGCATGGCTTGTTCCTTATTGGAATCATGCACTCATTCTTGTGGAATTTATAAACCCTTATGAGGTTTATGGATGCATTTTAATGTGCTTTTTAAAGATTATTAAAAATAATTATTGTGTGCTCTCTTGTTGGCCCTTGGGATTGTGGAATTTGTGCTTTGTGATTGTGTTATTTCTTGTCTTATGGCTCTTTAGTTAACATTATCTTACATGTTTTCCTGCTGCCTCACATGGGGATTTAAATATTATGCCTCTTGCATACTTTGTTGATCAATAAAATATTACTTTTATATTGTGTGTGCCTTCTTTGGTGTGTGCCCTTAGTGGCATTTGTGAGTGTGCCCTTAGTGGGCCTTTGTGCTTGTCCACTTTGGATTCTTTGGTGGACATTTGCTTGTATCTAGTTATATGATTGCATTTATTGCATGGACTTACTAAACTTATTTGAGGATTCAAACTCTTGTTATTTGACTTGATTTAAAACTTTTATTGTCAAATCGGTTCTTGTTTTCTTCATCCTTGGAAAGAGATTTTCAAGGTTTTCTTATTGCCTCTTTGTTTTGGCTTAGTCCATCCTTTTGTTATTCGATGCATCCATTATTTTGTTCAGCCTTTTGGAGGTGAGTTGTGAGCACCTCATTGTTGTGGAGCCAGAGATGTTTGTCTGTTGAGGTGAGTTGTGTGCACCTTATTGTTTTGTCAGTTTAAATTGCCGATTTATGAGTGTGGTGTTGGTACTCAGTTTGGCTCTAATTGACGATTGTTTGATCTATGGTTTTGTGAGTGTGTTGTATCACTCATTTGGCCCTTGTTGTTATTATGTTGGATGCTTGTTTTCTATCTTTACCTGTGATAACTAAACTACTATTTTTTTGTGATCATGTTTGTCCCTATGGATTAAATCTCATAATATTGCAAAATTTATTGCTTTTTCCTTTATTTGAATATTGTTTTCAAATCTTCTTGCTTATTAACATCAATTTGTTTTCATTACAATATTTTTACCTCTCTTGTTTTCTCCATTCTTTCCTTTTATTTGAATGATTTTTCTTTGGATAAGAGATTTTGTTTATCAGTTTTACAACTACGTGTGTAGTGAGTTATGTGCAACCGTTATAGCTGATAGTATTGTTTACAGTTTTACAACCATTTGTGAGGTGAGTTGTGAGCACCTTTTGTGGTTGTAGCTGATATTTATTGTCAGTTTAGATAGCTGGTATTGTTGGTGCATGGTCACTGGTATGGTTATTATTCTTATTTGTGTTTGATTTCTTGTCCTCTGCGCTGATACACTTGAATTTTGAGGATGTTGAGTTGGAGGTCAAAGAGGTGATTGCTTGTCGTGAGCAAACTATTGTTGAGATTTGCAAATGTCATTCCTCTTGTTATGACTTGTTGTATGTGGGATTTTTAAAAATGTGTCTGTATTTTTTAATCTTTTCCGCTGCCTCTTCGTATTTGAATGGAAAATGGTTATTCATTGGAAAATTTTCATGCATTATTATGTGCATTAAATGTATTTTAATTGCATGTTGGATATAGATATTGAGTATATTTAGATTTGTTTCATGTTGGTTATCTTGCATTTTTTTTTATGAATTTAATTAGTCCTTTTGTTGTAAGCTCCTTTGTGCTCTTGCATTTAATATGCATGTTGTCGTATTTTGCTTAGTATAATTAATGATTTATATCTTTATTTGAAATGTTTAATTAAGTTTTTTGGGACTTTATTTATGCATAATTTTTTATATCTTGATATTTTATGTCTAATATGTACTTGTCTTTGGACTTAAGTGGTCAAAATTTTACTATGATCAGTATTTATGTTTTCTTGAAAAATGTGTTGATTTTTTTGTTATGATTGTCTAAACGAGAATTCTTAAAATTTGTTTTTGAAGTATATTCCTTGTGTCTATCTTAATGACTATTGTACCTTGCTTGAATTGTTGTTCATTTTTCTAAAATTTTAAAATTATTGATTAAAGTTATTTTTTGATACTTGCTTTTAAAATTGTTTGGCGTACTTAACCATCCTCTCTCCATATATATATATATATATATATATTATTGATCTACTTTAATTTGTGATGTTCTTGTTCAAAATATATATTTGTTTTGAAACTGTATACATATAATCTATAAGTATTCTTACCTTTCGTTGTGTTAAAGTCTTTTTCGTTTTCTCTTAAAACTATTTATTTAGGATATTTTCCATTGTGTAGTTGAGAAAGTAATTTTTGTTGATACATTATATCATGAAGATGGAGATAGCTGATGAAGGCATTTGGTGAAGATTACCAATGAATACATTCAAAAACTTGTATTTACAAACTTTCGGTTAACATACCCTGAGTTTGTTGGGGGTGTTAAGATATATAGATATGTTCTATGTCATATAAGTGCGGGTGCGGGTGCGGGTGCGGTGATGTGGCACTTTAAAAAAACTTGGGTGCGAGAGTGCGGGGAAAGTATATATGTATATTTTAACAGTTTTAAGTTAGCATTACTAATAACAACAACAACAACAACTACGCCTTCATCCCAAAACAATTGGGGTCGGTGATATGAACCAAAAAAGAAAATCATTCTGGGTCTTCCACATGAATCCTTCTCCTCCAATCATTTCTATCCAATGCTATGTCCTCGGTGAGGTTCAAAGCATTCATATCCTTTCCTATCATCTCCATCCAAGTCTTCTTAGGCCTACCCCGACCTCTTTTAACTAATATATTATTCCATTTCTCCATCCTTCTAACTGGAGCATCATTAGGCCTTCGCCGAATATGTTCAAACCACCGTAAACGATTCTCTCTTATCTTATTTTCAATGGATGCAACGCCTACCTTCTTACTTATCTCCTCGTTTCGAATCTTATCTTTTATTGTATTTCCACACATCCATCTAAGCATACGCATCTCAGCTACACTCATTTTTTGAATATGATGTCTCTTGGCAGCCCAACATTCCGTACCATATAGTAAAGCGGGCCTAATTGGCAGCCCAACCTTTATCCTATGATTTACATCTCCATCAATTTCTCCATACTTTTGAATGATAAATCCCAAATATTTAAAACAGTCATCCATCGGTATTTCTTGCTCACCAAGCTTCACTACACTCCCATCACTACTTCGTTGCTTACTAAACCGACATTCCATATATTTTGTCTTACTCTTACTCAACTTAAAACCTCTTGCTTCTAATGTCTGTCTCCATAATTCTAACTCAGCATTAACCCCAACTCTAGACTCATCAATCAAAACAATATCATCAGCAAACAACATACACCACGACACATTTTCTTGAATTGATCTCGTAAGCTCATCCATCACTATAGCAAATAGGAAAGGGCTTAATGCAGATCCTTGATGTAACCCAACCGCTATAGGAAAATTGGTTGTCACCCCTCCACAAGTATGGACATTGGTTACTAGTCCTTCGTATATATCTTTAATTATACTAATGTACTTGAGAGAAACACCTTTCTTCATCATTGTCCACCAGAGAACATCCCTAAGTACTCTATCGTATGCCTTCTTCAAATCAATAAAAACCATATGCAAATCTTTGTTCCTCTCTCTATATCTTTCGATAAGTTGTCTAAGAAGATGTATAGCTTCCATAGTTGATCTTTCAGGCATAAAACCAAATTGATTCTCCGATATCATGACAACCTTCCTCAACCTATACTCAATCACCCTCTCCCTAAGTTTCATAGTATGACTCATGAGTTTTATACCATGATAGTTTGTGCAATCTTGTATATCACCCTTATTCTTATATAGATGCACCAAAGTACTCTTCCTTCACTCATTAGGCATCTTATTTGTCCGCCAAATCTTGTTAAAAAGATTTGTCAACCATTCTAAACCTTTCTCACCCAAGCATTTCCAAGCCTCGATAGGTATACCATCTGGGCCAACTGCCCTTCTTGATTTCATTTTCTTCAAAGCCTCTACAATTTCTTTCTTTTGAATCTTGTGCATGTAGTCACGATTCATCTCATGAAAAGGAATAGAGAGGTCTCCAAGATCCTGAGCATGACTTCCATTAAATAGCTTATCAAAATAATATTTTCATGTCTCCTTAATCTCTTCATCTTTGACTAAAACCCTTTGCGTTTCATCTTTGATACATCTAACCATACCCAGATCCCTCAATTTCTTATCTCTCATCTTTGCAAGCCTATAAATATCTTTCTCGCCTTCTTTGGTATCCAACTTGTCATAAACCTCCTTATATACCTTATCCCTCGCGTTTCAAACTACTTTTTTAGCTTTCTTCTTTACTATCATATACTTCTCCAAATTCTCATTATCACGACTTTTACTTAGATTTCTATAGCACTCTCTTTTAACCTTAATAGTTAATTTGACATCCTCATTCCACCATGATGTATCCTTACCTAGCGGTGCACCGCCTTACTAATAAAATGAAAATACTAACAGTTTTAAGTTAGCATTACTAATGAAATAAAAATAATTATCATATCATCAATTCACCATGCATAAATTTATGCAATAAATCAAATTAACTACGAAATACAAGTCAAGTCAAGTAGATTGCATACCAATCAAACAAATCATACAAGTCAAGCAGAAAAGAAGCAAACATGTCAAGTAGAAAAGAAGCAAATAATGCAGAATTTCATACCAAAATTATATCATACAAAAGCAAACAAGCAAACGATGATGGGTTCGGGTTTCAGTTCTGTTGAACCCAGGTTCGGGTTCAGGTTCTGCCAAACCCAGGCTTAGGTTTAGTAAAGTCGAACCCAGCAAGCTTGGGTTCAATTGTTCTGAACCCAGGTTTGGGTTCAGGTTTTGCCGAACCCAGGCTTGGGTTCAGCAGAACTGAACCCAACAAGCTGGGTTCAATAGAGCCGAACCTAGGAACCTTGGGTTCAACAGAGCAGAACCCAACAACCCTGGGTTCATGTTCTGCTGAACCCAAGCCTGAGTTCAACAGAGCCGAACCCAGCAAGCTTAAGATCGGTTCTTTTGAACCCAAGTTTGGGTTCAGGTTCTGCCGAACCCAAGCATGGGTTTAGGTTCTGCCAAACCCAACCTTGGGTTCGACCCTTGCAACAATGAGGGGAGGAGGAGAAGGAAGAAGAAAAGAGAAAGAGGAGGAGGGAAGAAGAAGAAGAAAGAGAAAAGGCGAAAGAGGAGAAAGAAGATAGGAGGAGAGAGAGGCTTACTAGTGTCGCTACTGTCGGAAAAGGAGGAGGAGAACGCTGCCCCTATAGGAAGGGGAGGAATGGGTCGGGAGGGGGGGGGGAGGTTTACGCATTTGTGCCTTACTCCTCCCCCCCCCCCTCCTTAAACAACGTTTTTGTTGTTTTTTTTCTTGGACCGACCACGTCCATTTCTAAACATTTATAACCCTGTTCGCACCCGGTGCGGATGATTCCTATGGTAGCCGCACCGGGTGCTGCACCCGCATTGCATCGATGCAGGTGCGGCGACCCTATGGAAGAGTCCATGTGACATAATATATATATGATTATTGTATGCTCTTTAGGGGTATTTTAGTCATTTTGTACACTTGCAATAGGTCCCGCCCATTAGGGACAGATTTGACTTTTTGTTACTTTTCTTTATTTTTGTCTTTGTACTGTTATTTAGGGCTTTTTTGGCCTTTTAGACCATAGAGTCGTTGGGGCTCTCCAACGGTTATATTTATAGCCATTGGGAGGGAGTTCCCAACAACTATAATGGGTCTCCATTGGCCCTCCTATGTTGGATATAAAAGGGACCTCTTGTCCCTATTTTCTTTAATGCTTTTTCTAAGCATTTTAATTTTTAACTCAATAAAGATCTATTATTTTTTATGTTATGTGTTCTTTTGTATATGCCCATTGGTGCTTCTTGTGATCTTATGTATTTGCCATTGATTGACTTGTGTTTTGTCCTTTTGTGGACTTGTGATTGTGCACTCTCTTTTTTAAATTTGTATGCCCCTGGTGGCTCTCTTGTATTTCTCTTGCTTTCATTACAAGGGCCTCTTCCATATCCAGTTTCATGAATTTTTCAAAGACAACCAAAGTCTTGTGCAATGCAGCAGTCGACCAAGTATCAGATACTTTTCTGTAGTACTTCATCATGCTTTTGTGTGGATGTCACAAAGCGTTTCTAACTTCAATAGTTATGCTAATGGAATAGTAATTACATGGATGAGCAACATCAATAACTTATTACCTTGAAGTGCTTGATCACATATCTTGTACAATCTGTCTCTGCCATTACTCTAAGCTTCAGATTTCTCCAATGATAGTAATTCAGATTGTCCTTAGTGATTGCTTTCTAAGTGTTACCGTTATGTTTCAGCGTACTTCTGCTTAAAAGTTGTTTGTAACTTCCAAATTTGCTTCATTTAAGTACGTCAAACCAACTATTTTACAATTTCTTCTTTGATAATTGCACATTCACGCACACCTTTGTTTGTTGAATTCAGTTCAATAAATGTAGAAGCACATGCACATGCATCTTAACGAACAGATCTTGGGTACGAATTTCAAACACCGTGGTTGTCAATTGCCAAACAATCAAACTAGAAGTTTGAACATGATTTTCTTTTGACCATCTATGGTCCATTCTATCCAGAATATTGTACATGATTTCTTTGGCCATGTGGGTTTAATTGTTCCAAATCTTTTACCTGTTTGATTCTGCAAATGCAACCTAGGTTTGGACAAACTTGTCCATATAGTGGTAAATTGAAATACAAACGATAGTTTTGTCCAAGGTCATAACCTTATTTGATCTCTAATTCTTTACAAATTGTATGACTGATAAATAATTGAAAAGGTAGTGTTATTCTATATGCATTTCAATCTCAAGAATGGTATCTTTGTGCTTTCAGAGTAGAATGATACATAGTCTCTTTATTTTTTTCTTGTTTTTTTTATTTTTGTGCCTCTAATTTATGTAAAATTCTCTAGTAAAATGTCCAACCATGTCATGGAGGGCATTCTGCAATATGAGCAATTCAGTATCACAGTTTTCTCCGAGCAAGCATGCACTTGGATATTCACGAGTCATCTCAAGGGATAAACTTATTATTGGAAACAATTGTTGATTGGAATGTTTGGCATTAGTATAAGATACCTTTATTGTGTTCTTGAATCCCTGTTGACTGAGGATAAGTTGAAGGTGAAGGAGTTCTTTCCTATTCTTATGGAAGATGGACAACAAGGGTTTTACATACAAATGAGGATTCTTGCTACCACCCATACAGGTGGTCATGGGGATTCCTCTAATGGACCTTTGTTGGTATAACACTCCATTGGGAATCCTTCAGATCTCTTGTTCCACTGATGATGGAAAGAGTAGAACCTGAAAAGTGATAAAAAGATGGACCTTTATGTATTTTATGAGGCTTATCCAAACACAACTTGATGTTAAGTATATGTGTTAGCTAATTGATGAACATGTCACCCTTCAAATTCACCACAATAGGTCCAAGAATGGGTGTCTACTGGAAGTGATCGAATCTTCCCAAGTCTGTATATCTTACAAATTATTTCTCAACATGTCTCATTTGAATCTCCGAGTCCCATTCTTATTAGAACTGAATCTTTTTGATGGAAATGTTGAACGAGGGTTTGGTGAAAAAAACCTAGTCGAATTTAATTTCAAATGTGGATGCAGGTGGTCTCTGAAATGAGATGATGATCTTCCAAACACGAACTGAGATTTGAAATGATGTCTTAACAAGACATTTAAGCATAACCCTTAAGAAGGGTATAAAAGGAAACAAAAAAGGAATAAAAATATTCTTTTATTGAACAAGGAGAAGGCAATGCTTAAGAAGCATTCACTGAACATTACAAGAGGGGCTGTACCCCTATATATACACAGTATGAGAGAGGGATAGAATGAGAGACTCAATAGAGTCGTTGGACTTAGTCCAACGGCTCTAAATAGAGCCGTTAGACTAGAGTTCAACGACTCTATTGCTAGTCAAGTCTTAACTAAGACTTGACTAGTTATGTCATTCTAGTTCAAATTGAACTAGATGACAAAAAACAAAAAACAGAAAAAATAGAAAAATAAAAAATACAGAAAAAGGAAAAAAGTATTATTTATATATATAATAATATTATTATTATATATATATATGTTTACAAGTTTACATTTTAACACTCCTCCTCAAACTTACGGTACAATGAGCGAAAGTTTGTCTAAGAGAAAGTGAAATTGGGGAGCAACAAGAGGCTTTGTAAAGAAGTCTGCTAACTGATATTCTGAAGTAACATATGGTATGATCAAACTTGGCAAGACTTGAGCATTTTTTAATGTCAACGCTATTGATAAGCCATGACATTATCTTCGCATGAGATATTCTCCACTCTTTCCATTTTTTCTCGTAAGAGGCTAGAGCCTTGATTTTCTTTTCTTGTGATAGAGGAACCTCCTTATCTCCCTCTTTTTTACTAAGAGATAGCTTAGGTTCCGAATCAGAACCATCCATAATCCCCCATAGGCCTTTTCCCCATATATGATGCTTCATGATTGAAGCCCATGTTATATAGTTTGTATCGCTCAATTTCATAGGCATGATGGTGACTTTATCATTGTCATCCATCGATTACAAGGAGAGAGAAAGAATAGGGATAGAAGAGAAACAAGAAGAGAAGTGAGAAAAAGAAAGAGATACAATATAACAAGACGTGGAATCTTTCCAACGAAGTGATAAAACACTTCTCTTCAAGTGACGAACACTTTTGCAAATGGACACGAAAATTGAGGCAGCTTTTCTTCAAGATCTAATACTTCCGCGGCTCTGATACCATGAAATGAGATGATGATCTTTCAAACACGAACTGAGATTCGAAATGATGTCTTAACAAGACATTTAAGCATAACCCTTAAGAATGGTATAAAAGGAAACAAAAAAGGAATAAAAGTATTCTTTTATTGAACAAGGAGAAGGCAATGCTTAAGAAGCATTCACTGTGCATTACAAGAGGGGCTGTACCCCTATATATACACAGTATGAGAGAGGGAGAGAATGAGAGACTCAATAGAGTCGTTGGACTCAGTCCAACGGCTCTAAATAGAGCCGTTAGACTAGAGTCCAACGACTCTATTGCTAGTCAAGTCTTAACTAAGACTTGACTAGTTATGTCATTCTAGTTCAAATTGAACTAGATGACAAAAAACAAAAAACAGAAAAAACAGAAAAAACAGAAAAATAAAAAATACAGAAAAAGGAAAAAGGAAAAAAGTATTATATATATATATATATAAGTTTACATTTTAACAGTCTCTTCATTCGTGGCTTTCTGATATAATCCTTAATTTTTAATACAGAGCGGTCGCATCTGCTGTATTTTCTCAACCTCCAATTGGAACAATTGGACTTACTGAACAACAGGTGAGTTAAAGTATCAACCTTTTCAATAAGATCTGATGATGTTATTGTGGTACCCATGAACTTGTCAATTGTTACAGGCAATTGAAGAATATGGAGATATTGATGTATTCACAGCCAATTTCAGGCCTTTGAAAGCCACTCTTTCTGGGCTTCCTGATCGGGTTTTCATGAAAATCATTGTTGATGCAAAGACAAGCAAAGTACTAGGGGTGCATATGTGTGGAGATGATTCTCCAGAGATTTTGCAGGTCCTCTGCTTTATTTGGTTCTCAGCGAGTTTGGTTTCTGTCACTCTGAATTTCTTTCAAGCATTTTAGTAATGGTTTTCAGGGAATTGCCATCGCTGTTAAAGCGGGTCTATCAAAGGCAGATTTTGATGCCACGGTTGGTATTCACCCTACAGCAGCAGAGGAGTTCGTTACAATGAGGAGTCCAACTCGAAAGATTAGGAGAGAAAACTAGGAGTCCAACTCTGAGGTCTGTAACTGAGTAATGTGGTCTATTATTGAGCATTGTCAAAATTAGGTGGTCATCCACACATACTTGTTACTGAATTCCAACAACCCCTCCAGTTGCTGCAACATTACTCTGGGTGCACAAGCTTCCTATTTATTTTTGTCCCTTTCAAAATGTTATTCTGTGAATTTTAATTTTGGTGTATTTAACCAGGGTGCTACTGATGTTACGTTCAAAGCTGCTGTAACACCATAAACATGAAGGCAGAATCAGTTTTTCAGAAAGATGAAAGTAATAATACACTCGAAGCACTTGTTTTTTCTACAAATGGCTAAATTCTTTCTAGTATAAGCATAGAAACAATTTGCAGAAGCAATCTTTCTACACAACCATTCACATTATCCGACTCATTTGACCATTTTATGTGTCTTAACCAATTTGTCCAACCTCTTTCTAGTTACTATAGATTGTCTCTTAGACTATGATACACCGTGATGTAGCTTAGCACCACTTCTTCCTTTCAACTGTAGGTTCATTTGCTCATCATCTTCTCTTCCTGCTCTCATCTATTCGTATCAAGCTTGGTATGGTATGGTGAATCCTTATTGCACACGTCTGGTTGCATTAAATTTACGCCATGGTTCCAGATCTTGAATGGAATTCTCAAATGTATATGTCTGATAATTTTTTTTCTAATATATATATATATATATATATATATATATATATATATATATATATATATATATATATATATATCATGCCTGATACTTAAAAAGAGACCCATTTTTTCTAAAAATTTATCTCCCAACTCTTCACTGAAACTTGAAAAAAGAAGAAAAAATCACTTCCCTGAAACTGCCATAGGTAGGGATGTAAAAGTGTCGGACTCAGGTTAGATCTTGTCAGATATAAGACATTGGGATTCAGAGTGGGATTTGGACCCGGAATGTTAGAATATATACCGAACCCAAATCTGATCAGGATATATGCCCCCAATAGATCCATCTTATATGCATCTTGTCAGACCACACTTCAGACTTGGATATGGATTTGGACTCAGATGTGAAAATTCTAAGACTGAATTGTGCGATTATCATGCAGATCTGGTTTTGCTTATTGAGTCTGACTAAATGGACTCGGATTCAGTTGGATATCTGACCTGAAACCGAATCATTTATATCCCTATATAGGGGTAAAAATGAATCAGATACAGGTCAGGTTGTGCAAGATTGGAATCAGAATCTGAATTGGGATCCAAATCAGATCTGATGAGGTAGGGTTGAATCCGGATCCAAAGTAAATATGGTAGTACTAGATCCAGTAAAAAAATATTATAGACCAGTCCTTTACATCTAAAAATTGCATCAAGATGCTGATCCGAATAAGGAAATAATGCGATTTAGCAAATTCAAATCCTGACCCAAATGCATAATTGGATATTACTCACACCCATCTCTTGTCCCCTTATAACTAAAAACTGCACAAAAATGGTGTGTCCGTGTCTTTTGGGCGTGTCCATGTGACAGTTTGGGCTGATTACGGGTGCAACTTATTTTTTTTTTTGATAGTTAAACAGGGGGATAGCCCCATGTGATTCAAACTCAAGACCTCTCAGTTATGATGCTCCAACCTAACCATCCAATTATCTCCAAGCCCGGGCTGGCGTGCGACATGAATGAGTTCTAAGCCAGCTGAGGTCATGACTGACTCTTTTCCAACTTAGAATCTACTGAGATCATTTGGTTTCCTGGAGTTAACGTTCCAGATTCAGTTGGCTTGATTCAGTAGCACGACTCAACTTAATAGCTAGTTTTAACATCATAGAGCACACCTCAGTAACTGGAGTACCAACGAAGGCAAATGCTCAAAGTAGGCATCAAAGTGCTATAAGGTAGGGGTGCCAACGGGTTAGGTTTACCCGGACCCGACCCGGACCAAACCCTGTAGGGTCCGGGTACAGTCACAAATAAGAAGACCCGATTAAGACCTGGGTCCGGACCCAAAGGTCCAATTAATACATGGACCATTGTATAGTTTTCGAAAATTTATACTAGAGCCAGACCCGACTAGAGTTCCAATTAAGACCTGCAATTTTTCAATGTAAAAATGATAAAAAATATCATTTTACCAGGTAAGGTCCGAGTCTGGTTCATGTAGTTTTTATCTGGTCCGTGTTTGGTTTCTCTTATAGTAGACCCGATTAGACCTGTGACGGATACCATACCAGAAAATCTGATCCAAGTTTGATTCCACCTGGGTCTCAACCAAACCTGACCCGTTGACACCCCTACTATAAGGGCCCTTGCTCGGGTACCCTTTAGCAATCTCTATTGTACACACCAACGGGGGGCTCTACCAAAACCCCAGCTTGCCTTTAAAAAAAAAACTCTACCGTACACATCCACTCATATACCATTACGGCCATCTCTACTGTGAACATTTTATTAAGTCTAGGGCTGATAAACCAGCCGAGGCCAAACACTCATTTACCACAAAGGTGATCGAGCTAGACTGGATGGTTCATGTAAAAATGGTGCATGTATTTTCAAGAGTGAAACCAATAAGATTTGGACCTAAACTTTAAGCGAAAATGATCACTCTATACAGAAAATTTGGCCCATTTTTCCAAATGCCTCACAAATTTCAAAATATGGCAAATGTCCAATTTCACAGTTTTCTTACTTTTAGGACCTTTTTACCGTTAGCATGAGCAGATCTCCTGATTTTTATGCGAAAATGGCTACTCTTCACTTTTGAAAAAGCCCCATGATTTAAGCATCTATAGTACGAAAATAATAACAATGCATACGAAAAACCCTTACATGCAAATTTCATAAAGAGTTTCTCATTGATGGTTGTGAAAGTCTACTTTCGATACAGAAATCATGAAAAGTTTACATAATTCATGAACTTTCACATGCAGTCAACTTTAAGCGATGCAAGATTTCATTTTAGTATGCAAATTTCATTGTATATATAGGCGATTAGTGTGTGAAGTTCGTCAAAAATTTTACGTTGGTGGTTACGAAAGTCTACTTTCGATGCAAAAATCATAAAATCTTTATAGAATTCATGGACTTTCATATGCAGTTGACTTTAAGCGATGTGAGATTCCATTTTAGAATGTGAATTTACATGTATATAGGCAATTAGAGTGCAAATTTAGTCAAGAGTTTCACGTTGGTTGTTGTGAAAGTCTACTTTCGATGCAGAATTCATAAAAAGTTTGTAGAATTCATGAACTTTCGCATACTGCCAACTTTAAGCGCTACAACATTCCATTTTAACTTACGAATTTATATGAATATATATAGGTGATTAGAGTGCAAATTTTGTCAAGAGTTTCGTGTTGATGGTTGCGAAATTACTAAAAGGCTTGCAGAAATTGCATAGTTTCGCATGAGATGATGCAATTTTTTTTCCAGATTTATGGATTTTCATACAAGCATAGAATAAAAGCAAAACTAGGGTATAATAGAAACTAGGTTTTTTTGTGATCTCCAACCAGTGAAAAATTATAGTCACTTTCTAAGGGTCAAACATCAACGGTAAGAAAATTAGCGACACTTCATCAACGAAAAATTATCAATGGCGAGTTTTTTTGGTAAGCACATCTTATGGTATGGGTGAGATAAAAAACTAAAAGTCTACAAGTTGTTCGCAAGTAATGCATTTGATCATCTAAAAACTCATTCTCATCATGAACTATGATGATGTAGAATCAATGGAGGAGCTTCTGCTTTAAGTTTTTATAAATTTTTGGAGCCAATTTTGGTAAGCATTGAACCCAAAGCCTGCCCAAAACATTTGGAACAAGTTTTTTGGTCCACTCGACCCGGATGGGTCGGATCTCAACCCATACCCGTTAGTGTTAGTGAGAAAGGAGAAGGAGATCGACACCCTTCCCCTTTCCTCTTTCTTTCCTCTTTGCTCGACCCCCCCCACTATTTTCCTCTTTTTCATTACTTCATCACCCATCACTCCCAATCTCCTTCTTCCTTCTCAACCAACCACCGCTCAAGACATCCACCCACTATCCTTCTTCTCCAACATTCTCCTCTACACACCCAATCTCTCTCTCTCTCTCTCTCTCTCTCTCTCTCTCTCTCTCCTTTGCCCTTTTAGTTTTTAAAGAAAACCCCCACCATAAGAAAGGGGTTTGCTGTTTTGAAATATGAAAATCTTCCTTGAAAGAACACCATTGAAGACGTTGGAGGCTGTGGAGATGCATCCATTCCTCCCTCTTGTTCGTGGTACCTCATGTGAAGGAGCTGCTGCGCGGGAAGACAACCAACTGTGTGACCATTAGTCTAGTCGGAGTCGTGTCAGAGCTAAGAAGCTCGAAGGATTTGGCCAGCATTTGTCGTGGGTGCTAAGAAATCTAAAACCCCCTTGGCCGATGCCACCTTTACCCTGTTTTGTTATTTTTTTCAGTTTTTGTTATTCGTATGTATGGTTTGATGAATCTGATTTTTTTCCATTGTGATTGTTATTGATTGGGACTTAATCAACTATGTATCTTGTGTAAATTTAGTTTTCGTAGAATTTTTTTGTTTTAGTAAAAATTATTTCAGTTTTTGTTTATTTTGATATTATCGTGGACTGTTTATTGTATGGATTGTTTGCATATTTTGTTTAAATTGAATCAAGTCATTATCATTGTGCATGAAATTTTGAATTTGTAGGAATTTATTGTTAGGAAATCTATATGCAATTTTAGAATTTTTCAACTCATACCGGACAGATTTGCATATGGATATGAAAATAAATTTTGATTGATTTGTAGATTTGTTTAGATAATATATCTCGTTGTTTCACGAATTTTTGTGTTGAGAATTTTAAGAGGAAATACTGTCAAATAGTTGTTTGGGAGGCGCTCACCAAATGTTCAGTGAAATGTCTCAATGAACGAACACATGTCCGATTAATCTGATTTTTTGCTACATGTTTATATTAATTTTATATTATATTTGCACAAATTTTATTTTGGGTTCATCTGACATCTGGATATACGTCTTAAATTTAGTTGTAGTCATTTTGTAATTTTGGCATTGTCTCATGTGAGTCTTGTTAGCATTTAGTTAAGGCTTAGTTTAAGATGTGTACGCTAATTGTGTAGGTTCATAGTTTGGACACGTGACTGTGACCTGTGTTCTGTGTCCCATGTAAAAATTTATTCTGGGTGTTTCATTCGTGAACTTGGTTTTAGTGGGTTAATATATGCTCACACTTTCGCTCAAGCGGGTCTCCTAGTGCTTAGTCTAGTTAGAAGCATCACCATTGATATGGCCTCGCCATCAGGTCAGTATCGGAGCTTAGTTTGCTAAGTTTCTCAATTAGGCACGATCCAACATAAGTATGCCTCAAGGAAGGCATGGTCGAGGTTCTCATATAGAGCGAGACGAGGACTACGTAACTCAGGTACTTCGTTGTCAAAACACAAAGCTTCGCCGTCAAATGAAGATGATGGCACAACAAATCATGAAGCTGCAAATGGGGCAAAATCATCATCATGTAGAAGAAGAGGAGCATTTCTCCTCTAGTTTTGGGTCATCCTCTTGTAGAACACGTAGTCTGAACTGCCCAAACAACTAGGCTGCGAGAATCAAGTTTGAAATTCCTGAATTCTCCATAACCTGTACCTCAGAAGAAGTCGTTGAGTGGTTGAACAATGTCAACGAGATCATGGACTTTAAAGAAGTCCTGGATCATAAGATGGTAGGGCTCATTGCATACGCCTCAAGGGCGAGGCCGCAACATGGTGGCATCAGGTTCGACAAACCCAACAAAACCAAGGTAAGGCCCCCATCACTGCATAGGCACATATGGAGCGTAAGCTCCAAGCCTAATTCTTGCTGCATAACTACCATCATGAGTTATACTAGAGATACCCGAATCTTAATCAGGGTACTCGCAGTATTGATGAGTACACCGGTGAGTTCCATGAACTCGTTGCACGAAACAATCTCATGTAAGACAAGGAACAACTCATCACTAAGTACATTGAGGGATTAAGTTTTTAGATACAGGACATGTTGAATTTTGTTGGCTATTGTACTGTATCTTAGGCATATCAATGTGTAACAGTCCAACATATTTTAACTCAAAAATATAAATTTTTTTCTAATATGTAATAATGCAACGGTTTCACAAGCAGACATGTTCTAACTGTAGCAAGCACTAGACAGCCCGCTTGAGCGCAAGCGCGAGCGTGCCTTAGCCTCTTAGTGCCAGATCCAGTACAGAACCACCATTAAAAAACCGATTGAACACATCACATAAAAAAATCATTAATTTAAATAATTCATCATTGGCATTATCTTAACCAAATTAAGCTCTAAAAAGTCAGTCTGCACATGCACCGACATTTAATAGCTCCTTAGAATAAAATTCGAGAAAAAAACACTCAAATAATAAAAAAATATTTTTTATTTATGTTGAAAAAACACAGTGAAAAATATTGATTTGAAATCAGTCAAACATTCAGGATTTTTGGTTAAACCTCTCAGACACATTACATTATGAAGCACACAATCCAACTATTAATAAAAGAAATTAATTAAAATTTTAAACAATCTAACTAATTATCAAACCATCCATGCATCTATCCAAATGTTGATAATTAAAATAAACAAATAACATTTAATCAAAGTTTGATAAATAGCCCCTAGGATCTCAAAATTATCAGTCTCACACAACACCCTCACAACAACCTGCATCCACTCCATCAGATCATATGTTACCTGAAAAATATTTTATTTTAAAAACATGAGACTTTGAAGAGTCTGAGTAAGATTCACGCAAATAATGCAAATATATAATACACTAAACTTGCATAACATGTATCATTCTCATTATACAAAATTCAATATTAATTATGCAATTGAATTACTAAACATTTAAGTTCAAAAATTTATATTTTTAATATATGCATAATTATAATATCTTATTTTAGACATGCATAACAACAATATATTTCAAATTCGCGACATTTAATCATATGCATGCATTCACATAATTATATGAATTTATAATAAATTTACAGAAAAGTAAAGAGTGAGCAATTATTTTAATATTTTACTTGATTACCAAAAAAACTTTAGGGTATGTGTAGGCCCTCTACGAAATAGACTAAACTACTCGGGTGTTTATTATGCTATATATTTTAATTTTTTTAGTAGTTGATTGAGTTATTCCTCAGGAGCGACATTACGTCGAGAGATACTGTCTGAGGCATGACTTTTAGTCATAACGGTGGTCGATCACTCACTTTTGCAGAAAACCTAAGGACATGCCTACCTAGGATAAAATTTGGCAGTCCTGATCCCATAAATTCTCTAGACCGGGGGCATCAAGGCATTGCCCCTCAAAACATAAAAGAAAATGGTTTAAAGAGTTTTATACTGCTTACCCTCTCTAAGGTAGACGAAGGACCATTCTGGTTAAGTACACCTCAGTAAAGGCATACCCGGAATCCTGATTAGCGTTATCTTATTAATTAGGCCATGAGTAAATGCAACTACCATTTAAGTTAGTGCATTTTAATCACATGGTTCCTATTATGGGACCTTAATTCAACATTTTATTGAACACTCATATGCCCATGCAACCTTGTGGGATTTCTGTCATCCTGCATGCATTTCACAAATACTGCATCACATAGCACCACATGCATTCTCATAACAAATGAATCATGTAAACATGCTATTTAACAATTATTTTTGCAGTATTACATAATTTCAATAAATAAAAATTAGCACGCATCATCATTATAAATATATATTGATTATGCATAAATTTTGCATTTTATACATATATTTTTATGCATGATCTATTAAAAAATTGCATTAAAAACACATTCTTGTCAACATTTTTGAGAAACTGCTTTAAAATCAAAATAAAATTAAAATCGCCAATTTTCAAGTCTTTCTTGCATTTTTTAGTATTTTGATTAGTTTAGGACTTTTTAATTTGTAGTTTAATTAGTTTAGGAATTTCAACTAACATTTTTTATTTTGTTTAGAAGTGTCTTTTTTTATAAAGCACGTTTTTAGAATTTTTAAAACTTAGTTGAACTTTTTAGAAATTTTAGTTTTAACCTAGATTTATAATAAAAAAACCACTTTTTCAACAAAGGGGGGCGTCTTTCCCTCTAGAGAAAAGCGCAGTCTCTGTCTTCCTCCCTCTCTTATCTTCTTCCCCAATCTCGTTCTTGGCCGATTTTTCCCTCGTTTCTTCCTTCCTTCTTCGTTTCGTCCTACTTCTAACCTATGCTATCGTCAGCTTCTTCTTATCCGCATCGTCGGAGGCTCGTGCAATTCGGAGGAAAGATCGTTTCTTCTTCTCAACCCTTCTATCGAAGGTAAATTATGAGGTTTGCTTTTTCTCTTCCCATCTTTTCATATTATTTAAATTAGATTTTATTTATTTCGTAGAATACATGCATCATATTTCATTATGGCATATAGCATAGTTTAATCTTCATATATTTGTTGCATTTAGTTTAGATTGCTTTTATTCATTGAAAAAAGAAAAAGAAAAAAAACATATAAAGATATATTTAGCATTGCATATAGCGTAGTTTAGTTTCTATCGTGTCATTGCATGCTGAATAACGCAGATTGTGATTTAGTATTGTATAGTTAGTTTTTTGTTATTTTGTCATTAGGTTGTTTTTATTTTATTTTAGTATATGCGGCTGCAGCATGATTCACATTGAATCTAGCCCAGATCTTCAGATATGCCGTGAGTGACACACCTGGTCGGGTTCCAGTGCAATCCTCGATCCAGCCTATATGACAAGCTAACTGATCCGATTCTGATCAGCCCCCATCAGAATCTGACCAGGCCATATAACACAAGTCAGATCGTCGGCTGGCCCAAGTGACCGGATCAGATCTGGTTGGCCGATTGGGTGGCTGTCACCGAACCATACCCGATCGGCCAACCAGAGTCAACCGCATGAGTCCGTCGTGATCTGCAGGGTTTTATCATGTGATTGATTAGGCTTGTCAGCACCTTCCGAACGTAAATGTCATTTTGAGAACTTGCAGCCTAACTGTTTTTTTTTTTTCTGCAGTATATAAAGACCTTTACCAAAGGTTAAAAATGAGATGAAAAAGACCTTTGCCAAATGGTCAAGATTCCCAAATGTTAGAAACAGAAAGGTGGACCCGTTAAAAAAAAAGACATTTAATAATTTTAAATACCTTTTTCTAAATTCAAATGGTAAAAAGTAATAATAAAATAATAGCCAACAATCAAAGATTGAACCGATCGAAGCTGGGCCAAATACAAATCCAAATTGACGAGCCCCAAAAAGGCATGGACCTTAAGCCCAACTCTAAACTAGGTTCTTTGTGTTTCTAAAAAAATGATCAGTATAACTTTTTAAATATAATAGAGTTTTCCTCAAAAAATTATTTTAAAAAAAAAATTAGGCAAAGACGGCAAAAAAACAAGTTCAAAAGCAGTGACTCGAAAGCATAATTTTGAACCAAATAAAAACATATTTTATATCATAGAGTGCAAATGATTGAAATCCTTGGTTTACAAGTTGCTTACAACTTTGAAATAATGCAATTATTTAGTAAATGAGTGGTGGGTTCAAACTTGTTTCAGTAGGTTTAAAGTCTTCATTCTATTATTTTCAATTTTATAGAATGCATTTTTTTATAAAATAAGTCAACTCAAGCTTGGCTCATTTAACTCGGGCTTGCAATGAGCTTGAGTTTGGCTTGGCTCACCACAATAATGAGCTGAACTTTAACACCTTTTGTTTGTTTGGAACCGGATCAAACCTTATTGGTGCACAGGTGTGTCCATAGCTTTTAGATGGGGCCCACCCAGGGTTTTACTAGCTTCGGTCAGGGTCCCTAGTTATAAAAAAAAAACCCTTTGTTTGATTCACACGACTCGTTTACCAGCCCTCCTAGCAACCTCCAAAACGCATTATTAATGGCTATTAATATTTTATTTTCTCATTTAGTTAGCATTTATTTCTTGTCTTGTAATTGAAGGATAGTATGTAATTGTAGATTAAATAAATTTTACTTTCACTTCAGAGTACAGCTCAGAGTCGTTTACCAGCCTACTAGCTACCTCGAAAAAGCATTATTAATGGCTATTAATATTCTATTTACTCATTTAGTTAACATTTATTTCTTGTCTTGTAGTTGAAGGATAATATGTAATTGTATATTAAATAATTTTTACTTTGAATTCAGAGTACAGCTCAGAAACTGAGAACTGTGGGAGAAAGACAGCACACCCCACCTCATTGTTGCTTTGTACCGACATTAAAAATATCGGTGACATTTTGAAAATGTCGGCAATTTTATAGCAATATTTTGAAAACTTGATGCATTTCTGAAAATAACATATATTTTAAAAATATCGGTTATTTGAAAATATTCAAGTTCTATCCCAAGGTTAACTAGATAAAGCAATTTTTTTAATAAATTGATGTATTCCTATACATTCTTTATATATATATATATATATATATTTATGTTTTTATATGTTTATATATACCAATAGTTCGTCAAGATTTTCTTCAAAAGAATAAAAAAAAGTTTAATTTATTTTAAGATTAAGATTTTCTCAAGAATTATATATTGGGATACACTTAGTCCAACATAGAAGGGCTCCAACAATAAAAAAGATCCCATTTCACTTGACCAAGTTCCAAGCTAGGTTTGAAAATTGAATCCAAACAACTCATATATCCCTGGACCTAGGGGTGCAAATGGATCTGGTTTAGTTGGATATTCGATCCAAATTTGACACATTATTTATGCATGCATATCTTTCAAAAACGAAAAATGATCATAGTGTACGACAAAAATAACATGTTTCCTGAAATGCCTTGAAAATTTTCAAATCCGTATGCTTTCCAAAATTGCAAATATTATTATTTTTATGATCATTTTAGCAATTGCATCTATCATTTTCACTGTCAATTTCTTCTATATGTTAATTTTCTCCGCCTCCACCGGAAATGTTTTATCTGCACATATTTTATGCAAATTTAATAATTTTTTATGTGAGGTAACTTAACTTTTTGTGAGGTTTTTTTGTTCGAGTTTAAAAAATAATTATAATTTTTTTATACGCATTTTTGAATTTTTTATGCAAAGTAACTCAAGTATTTGCTATGTTTCTCGGTTCGAGTTTAAAAGAATTTTGTATATTTTTTATGTGAATTTAAGAATTTTTTATGTAAAGTAACTCAGGTATTTGTGATATTTGCTATGTTTCTTAGTTTGAGTTAAAAAAAAAACATAGATTTTTTATGTGAATTTAGAAATTATTTATGCAAAGTAACACAAGTATTTGTGATGTTTGAAGGTTCTAGTTTTAAAAAAAAAATTCTCACACTTATTTTATGCAAATTTCATAATTTTTTTATGCAAGATAACTTAAATATTTGTGAGGTTTATAGGGAAAAGTTGGTAGTACATTATAAAAAGGAAATGATTTGGGTTTCTTCGCTTAAGTTACCTCGCACAAAAAATATAATAACGTCGTATAAAAAATCTGTGAATTTGTTTTTTAACTTGAACCGACCAACCTCGCAAATACTTAAGTTACCTCACATAACTAATTTATGAAATTCGCATAAAATAGGTGTGAGGAAGCTTTCTTTTAAATTCAAACCTCCAAACCTTGTAAATAGTTGAGTTACCTCACATAAAAAACTTATTAAATTCTGTATAAAATATGTGCGAGCAAATTTTCTTTTAAACTCGAACCTCCAAATCTCGCATATATTTGTGAATTAATTTAAGAAAAGAAACCAAGGCTATTCTCTTTTATTAAGAAAAAATGTGCTACAAACTCTTTCCTACAAACCTCGTAAATACTTGAGTTACTTAGTATAAAAAATTTATGAAATCTGAATGAACTTTCTTTTAAATTAGAACATCTAAACATCTTAAATACCTGAGTTACTTCACATAAAAAATCTATGAAATTTCTTTTAAACTCGAATCGAGAAACATAACAAATACCTGAGTTACTTTATATAGAAAATTCAAAAATACGCATAAACAAGTTATACATTTTTTTAAAACTCGAATCAAGAAACCTCATAAATAGTTGAGTCATGTAGTGATTTGGAATTAAAATCAATTGACCTTCAGCTTCACGCTGAACGTAAACAAGAAACTCACCCTTCGTATAAAATATGTGTGGTTAAGGCGTTTCTGATGGAGACCAAGGAAATTCACAAATGGAAGAAATTTGCACAAAAAGGCTAAAATGATCTTAAAAATAACAATATTTATGATTTTAGACAAGAGATGAATTTGAAAAGTTGGCATTTCAGGAAACGTGTCATTTTTGTTGTACACTACCATCATTTTTTGTTTCAAAAAAGATAATGATAGTGCATGTGGATCATATTTAAATGAAATTAATCAAATTGTTTTCACATTTAAGTCAGATTTGGATCAATGTTATGTTTTGGATCATATCCATTAACTTTGTGGGTTTTCCTTGTAAAAAACTTTTTTTTAGCCTTTGTTTACCAGATCCAGAATCTCCACATATGTTTTTGACCCGGATTCTTTTTTTCTTTTTCAATTTGTTTTTTTGAAATCATATTTCAGATCCGTATTCAACGTGAAGACAAATATCACTTGAATTCGGATTTGGGTCCCCTGCATCCATCTCGAATTCTATCATGATCGGGCCCTATCTGATCCGTTTCTGCCCCAATCTGGACACCGACAAAGCGAGCTTGGGTATGGTGCTTAGTCATAAATATCAGCTATTTTTTGAAAATCTCACGATTTTATTTCAAGATTTTCAAAAACCAATATAACCCCAAAACATGTGACACTTTCAAAATACTGCTTATTAGGAAAATATCACCATTTTATCGGTATCGTCACATTATTAACGTGATATTTATATTCTAATAAGCTCTTTATATCTCTAATTTCTTCTTATATTTCTATATATTTTCTTATATACATATACTTTCATGAGGAAAAAACTTTCAATTCACCGGGATATTTAATTTCCTGTGCCGAGAAAATTCCGGTAACGAAATTGTGCTGTTCATTATGGATCGGATCAGGGAGATAATCCGATCCACTGGTGGAGAGTGTTCACTGACTTTACTGGAAGAGGGAGTGAAGGCAATCCCAGCGCACAGAAAAAAGTATAAATACGGAGAGGAAGGTGATCATACGGTCAAAGTCAGCATACTTAAAGACGATAAAGGGCTCCGCAGAGGATCATCCTCATCTCGAAGTGCGAATCCTTCTCTCTCTCTGTTCCTTCTGCAGAATAGTACGGATCGAGGGCCTGCGGTAAGCGTGATTCCGACACCCGACTCAAATTTCCCTAATTTTCGGTAATTTTTTCTTCATTCTTTGCTAAAGAACAAGATCTCGTGGTTAAAATCGCGTTTTTTTTCCTTGTTTTGAAGTGTAGTAGGCGGGAATTCGGTAGGAAGCGGGGTTTGTGCGCGAGAAGACTCTGTTTGAGAGAAACGGGGGTCGATGAAATGAGAGTTTTTGAGGTAATTTGAAGGGAATTTCGCGATCTTGGGGTGGAAATGTGGTTTGCTGAGTAGCGACGAGGTTTCTCGCGTGGAGAATCGGTTTTTTCAGTTGAGAGAATCGGTAAATTTCGAAGGAAATGGGGGTTTTGAGAGAAGTAGTGTGTGGTTTTTGGATTGATCTTTGAGGAAAAGGGAGATTTTTGAGCTAAATCGTGAAGAGATTCTCGATCTGGAAGGGGAGTGGCGGTTTCACTGTTTCGGCTTGAACGAGCCGTATTCCACGGGGAAAACTCGGGATTTTTTAGAAGAACGGCTCGGATATTAGAAAGAAAGCAGTTTTGGCGACGGAGTGGGTAGGTATTTTAACCGAATTCTTCGAAGCAACTAAGGATCTTGATTCTTGAGTGAAACGAACTGGTTTCGACGTGAATTCCCAATCTACGAGGTCTGGACTAAGGGAAGGAGATCGGACCGGGTTAGGGAGACGACTCCAACGGGCTTTCTCTGTGGGAATCTTTCCGAAACGGTTCTTGATTGTATGAAGCAACGTCGAAGCTCGGATCGGAAACCCCAAAGACGAAAAACTCAATTTCTGCAAAGATCTTTCCAGAGTAAAGGCCGAGAATTTCTGGAAATTGAGTTAGAACGTTCCCAAGGAAGAGACTGAAGGACAAGATTAGGGTTACTGAAATTGTAGGTTCGCAAATCCAAACAGATAAGATAACAAGAGAACTTATTGAGGAAGAATTAGGGTTTCTGTAGCATAGGAAGAACACACGCTTTGAATCTCCAGTTGGGGTATGCGTGTTTTCTGAATGGGGAAAGGAGGAGGATGCGTTCCGAGCAAGAAACGCTTTCCGACGGTTGTTTCTGAAGGGGCTCAGCACTCTGCAAGAGAAGCCCCGTTCGAAACAAGAAGCCCTAGCGCACCTGCTGCTGAAGAAGTCACCACCGCCTTCGAAGATGCGTCCTCTTCGCCCCTTGTCAATGCTCGGAAGCTGAAGATCTTCATAGTGTAAGCTCTCTTCCTACTCTTGATAGTCCAAAGCAAAGGAGTGGAGAAGAACTTGGTTACTTCCCTTCGCTTCATTTGGCTCTTTAAGATGAAAAAAATGAAATTCTAGAACCATTCACGTGACTACAGTAACTCTGTTTACCCCACCGGGGTCCTTTTATTGTGTTGATTGCTTTTTTTTATTACCAAGTGCTTCTTTCTTAGACGGCTTTTCCCTTTCTCTTTTCTCGTGCAAAATGTCCGTTTCAATTTTTGATGTGTTTGCTTTGCATAGTTATGCTGCGTTGAGATCTTGATTTGTTGTTTCATTATATAAATTGTTGGTTTTGACTAAGGTTGCCACCAAAGGAAGTGGGATGGAGAAGCGATGCGGGAAGCAAAGGCAAATAACAAGGGATTTATAATTACATATAAAGGGGGAAGTGAAAGTTAAAAGGATGCATTTAAGAAGTGTATTAAGAAATTCTATTAGAATTGCGTACAATTTTAGGAAATATATCATCCTTTAAAACTTAATATTCAATTTAATAAAAATAGTGTTGTTATTATAATAATCACGACTCACAATTATGTAAGTGTTGTTTTTTTATCAAAAATCTGATTCTCATCCCGAAAATCTGATGTCTTTAGAATTGTGTTTCTCATGACAAGGGAATCGAGCTTTAGAAGCAGTTAGTTTCCGGCTTCTAAAGTGGCTTCTCAATATAGGTAGAAGCTTTTGATAACCACGGTTTTGACTGTCTTGTTCCATCTTGTTGTTTCATTTTATGATTTATCTTTTTTTTTTTTTTTGTTTTTTTCTACTATTTCTTGTGTAAACCAATTTACTTATTGTTCATTAGATGATGTATTTAGATTTTTCTCTTTTTTGCTTTTTCTAATAATTTTTCTGGTCTAAACCAATTTACATACAAAATAAGTTATATTGGGATTTCAGTATTCTTATTATTGTATGAAATTTTTCTGTGTTCTTATTTTTTTGTTCCAGAAAGAAACTGTACCCGTCCCAAAGATCTGGTCGCACTGGCTCAGCCTGCCATACCTACGGTTGTCGTGTAAAACTCTGAGGCTAGGACCCCTGCCCCCCGGGGCCTATGCTATGCATTCCCATGGGAATCAAACCTTGACTGCCCGTCTAGCAGCCAAGGCCCCACCCCACTACGCCAACCCCCCTTGGGGCATTGCAGTTGCACATTATATCCATGTTGCCAAGTAAATGTTTCATTTTTGAGACGCAGGCACTAACATATGGGTTGGCCAAATTTTTTCTTTTTCTAGTATTTTCTGGTGTAAATCTGTTTACAAACGGAACCACCCTTAAGCAAACTGGAATTGTGATGCTCTTATCAATGTATGGAATGATTTTGAGCTTTTCTTTTCCTAGTTGTGCCTTATATCCATATTGCGAAGTAAATCTTATTGTTTGAAATGACTAGCACTAATAAGTTAGCAGTCATTCTTGGCAAGTTGTCTGTCATCCTTTTGTATTTTTCTTTCTGACTTGATCAGGAACCAGATGGTATTTGAATTTTAGTAATTGAGTCCTATGGTTCAAGTTCCTTCTATACCTCCTTAAGCCTCCTCCTTTTTGTCTTCTTGGTGATTGTTTTTTGTTTCATGCCAGGTTCTATTCCATGTATGGCCATGTGGAGCAGTTAGCAAGAAGGGTGAAGAAAGGTGTGGATGGAATTGAAGGTGTTGAAGGGATTTTATTTCGTGTTCCAGAAACACTGCCTCCTGAGGTCTTAGAGCAGATGAAAGTACCTGTAAGAGCTAATGACATCCCTATTATAAGTGCAGCAGAATTGGTTGCTGCTGATGGGATACTGTTCGGGTTTCCAACCAGGTATGGGTGCATGGCTGCACAAATGAAGGCTTTCTTTGATTCAACAGGTCAATTGTGGCAAGAGCAGAAGCTGGCAGGGAAACCAGCGGGATTCTTTGTCAGCACTGGTACACAAGGCGGTGGACAAGAAACTACTGCGTAAGCCTCTCTCTCCATTCATAGTTTCTTTACACTGGTGGGCTACAAGCATCCTTTCTGGCTGCATATAGAAACATGCACAGTTCATGCATGCACCCATATAAGTAGTTTTAAGTGTCAACTTTTGGACTTGGTATCGATTGTTAACTGGCACTGAAATGCTGATATATGCATATGTTTTAAATATGCATATATCAGCATTTCAGTGCCAGTTGGCAATTGATACCAAGTCCAAAAGTTAACACTTAAACGTGAGACCAGTGTTGTGAAAAGCGTTGAGGCGTAGCGAGGCGCTCAACCAAAAACCGAGGCGAGGCGTAAGCCTTGAGGCGTAAAGCGTAAGCCTCAAAAATTTTTTTTGAAAACTTTTAAAAAATTATAAAAAAATATCTAAAAATACAAATAAATAAAGAAATGCGTTATTGATGAAATTGACAACCAATAAGAAATAGAAAATGTCAAATAAGTACTAAAAAATATAAGATTAACATATAAAAGTAACTAAAACCTGATTACATAACTAAAAAATATATGAGATTAGCCTACAAAAGTTAAAATATATGGGATTAACCTATAAAAGTTAAAATATATGAGATTATTCTAAAAAATATGAGATTAACATATAAAAGTAACTAAAAAATTGATTACATAACTGGAAAATATATGAGATTAACTAAAAGAAATTAAAATATATGAGATTATTCTAAAAAATATGAGATTAACGTATAAAACCAAACATCAAACCATGATAGTATATCATACACCTAACATCAAACCATGGCAGTAGAAGTAAATTTAGCCACAAACAACTTAGTTATTGTATTGTGGAATAATTAAAGATTGATAAAATTGATTAAATACTTAGTATCAAGAGCATTTACATTATTATGCCATAAAATAAGTTTGTTTGCATGTGCACACAGTGTTCTGGCCAATGAATGGAAACTCTAAATAAAGTAAAGTAAAAGGGTAAAGAAGACATGAGAGGGATCCCCAACATGAAAAGAGATCTGATATTTTTTTATGACATAAGAAGCGAACCAATACAATTAGCCAGAATCCTATATATTCCCAAACCTATACCATGTGCTTGAAGTTAGACTATTGGATTTGATTCCTGAATTAGTTATACTTGTCAAATTATGTGTTGAAAACTACGTTTCTATAAGCTAAGTAACCAGTGAAACTATGGTTCTCTTTACTGATCCAACTGTGATTTGCATCTTTTTATGAGACAGCGTGCAAAATACAACACTCCCAGTGTGGATGCTATTGAGAAAGCAAGAACAGTTCCAACTGTTACAGTTGTATAAACTGCAGTGAAACAACCGTGACACTTTCATTAACGTGACACCCTTTTCTAAGATCTAGTTATTTAACTAATCCTAGGGATGATGTTTCTATATATATACCTATATATCCATTATTTTTGTAGAATAAGATTTAAGTCTGAGCAGCAAATTGGCCTATTGTTGGCCCATCTTTAAATTCTTGTATAATAGTCTACTGCACTTCTAATCTTACTAAAAGTGAATCTAACTTATTGCTTATGACTTGAATAGTAAATTCCAGGACAAACTAATTAAAGTTGAACGATTAAACCTATACAAAGATTCTCACAAAGCACATATGAACAGACACACCACAGGGAGCACTTTGGAGTGGAGATAATAATAGATCGATAAGAGAATCCTGGTATTAATTCTGTGTAAAAAGGTGAATGTGGATATGATGAACATATAAGTGATCACTTTATTGAAGGGGAAAAGTGGGCATGAAAATCAATTATATAATTTCCTTCTTCGATAGGCATGTATCTATGGATTATATATAGAGAGATTCAGATGGCATATGCTAGCTGTTGGAGAGTATAATTTGCTAATGACATAGGATAAAGTTAATTACCCACTTAGTTCTTAATTTCATAAGGGGGTTTACTGTTTTCATACAACTTGCAAAAGATTGGTGTTTGAGTTGGACTCCCACTGCATAAAAGTTAGAAAAAGTTGGAGAGAAAATTCAATAGGACAAAACCAGTGTTATTAAAAGCCTCACCTTGAGGCGCGCCTCGCTCTGAGGCGTACGCCTCAAGGCGTATGAGGCGTGCGCCTCAGGGCTTTTGCGCCTTATGCCTGCGCCTCAAGGCACAAAGCCCCTCGCCTTGAGGCGAGGCGCGCTTTTTGCGCCTTGAGGCGCGTTTTTAATAACATTGCGTGAGACATGACGGTTGTGTATTTGGATTTGATTACAACATATTTCAATTACAAAATCAATTATTTGAGAATGTTGATGTATCACTTCACAAGTAAATTACAAATAAATAAGAACCTTTAAATAAGGGAATGACAACCCTGGCTAGAATGAGCAAGATTATAGGTGCAGGGTTTAATGAAAATTTATTGATTTCCCCAGATCATCTGTATGATATACATGATCTTCTGTAAATGAGACATTTCATATATAACCATTCAGCAAATAATGTTGGCTTGGACTTCTTTTCTGTGTAAATAAGTAGCATGCTGTTATGCATATTATCATGTGCTTATAAGTTCTCATGTTGTATCAGTGGACTTCCAAATTTACTTTTTGCACTCCATAATAATTTTTTGCTTTACTTTCTGTAAGACCTAACCTTGATTAGGCTAAGGCTTGATTATCCCAAGTAGGAAACATGGTGCAAAGTGTACAAATAGGTGCTATGGGTGAAAATCTGCCCAAACACTCAAGATCTACTGAATGGTAGGAAAATTGTGCTTTACTTGTAAAGCCAACTCCATGTAGTGGAGATAAGGCTTCTTGGTATGATGTTGCCTCCACATGGTCTAAATTGACCTAAACTTTGACTGTGCTTATTTATCTGTTAAGGTTGGTTGGTCCACTAGTCGATCTGGCTGAATATGCTTCAGCAATCTGGCTCCAGATGTGCCCAGCCTCTTCGGCCTATTTTCTGATGTGTAGACTTGTCACTTCGACCTTTGGGCCTCATCCCCTTTTGTAGGATCTTCACTTGACTGTATTTTATGATAGCTTGTGATAAGGTTAGGCTGTGTGGGGACTAAAAGGGGTGGCCAAGCTGCTTTTTGTGGAAAAATATGTGTGTGTACGTGCATGTGTTTGTGTACACATATGCGTGCACGCGCAGACTCACACATTAGCATGCATTAGCACCTCTGGATAAATATAGAGATTGCAGGACTTTGGTAATGTAGTCGTGGACAATACAGTACTTATATTTTCTCTTCATGAAAATTGATGTCATTTCTGAAAGCATGACCTTTTTGAGTTCCAAAAATGAGTATGACCCACCTTACTGTGCACTCAAGATGATGTGAAGCCAGAGTGGGAAGCTTGTGATTTTGACCTACTTAAGTGGGTACTAACTAGTAGTTTCATAAGGTGAAAGATAAGTCTGGTGATTGTAGGACATTGTGTAATGTAGTCATAAACAAAACTAACCATTCAAGTTAAGGATGAGCATCTTGATGCTAGAACTGTGCTAATGTAGTCAAGGACAAAGCAGTAGTTAAGTAAGCATAATCTACCTCATTTTGAGAATTAGAGGAAATTCCCCATGTCCTGCTATGATTGTTTCTTTTATGCCTTATTATGAAGCATCCCTTTCTTACTCAGTTGTTATGAGGTAGTCTTCCAGATTAATGTTTTCCATGTCCTTACAAAATTTTATTTTTATTCATTTTTTACTGGTTTCCTTATTTGGGTTAGTTTTCACTCAAGGAATGAAAATTTGATAGGAGGATCTTTCCTTAGCTTCAGTATTCCATCTCCTTTTTTCAGTGTTCTGAAACTTCTAAGAAAATAAGAACTGATACAGTTAATATATGTATTTTAGTCTGTTTTGCTTGCCCCTGATTTTCTTGGTTTTATTTGAGTTCTAAAAATTTTGTGGTAAAAATGTTGGTGATAACTACAAATTGGTGGAAATCAAGTTGAGATAGCCTTCATATTGGGAATGCTATCTCATCATTTTCATGATTGTGATATGCCAGAATGCCAATACCAAAAAGGTTAACTGTTTGGTAGCTTGTGACAGTAATACAGCAGATAGAATGATGAGCAAGACAATGTCCTGCAACTGCCTAGAAGTGCTATGCCATTTTCACTGGCACTTGTTGCTAGTTTTGGCACCATTTTGCATGGTAAAACATGCTTTAAAATACAGGACTAAAGAACATGATAAGCAATGCTCTTGTTTCATTCATGATTTTGAGTCTTGTTGAGTTTTGATTGCTTGAGAAATTTTACACTGGTCAGAATGTATGACAGTAGTGTTTCTGATTTTTCAAATAGTTGATGTTAGATTATCTTTATGTGGTTTATGTCTAGATGTACTTGAAAGTGAAGTTATTGAATATGTAATTCATTTGATATAAAATTCTCCACACCATACTACCAAACTCCACTAGGAAAAGGATTGGTACTGAAAAATATATTTTACTCCACAAAAGAGCACATCAATCCTCCTCCAATATTAGTGTATTTGCTTTGCTAATACCTTGTCCGGTAATGTAAAAACATGTCATTTTACGTCTTGTTTGATATAAAGTCCTTGCTAATGAGCTCTCTGGTTGATTTTGATTTTGATGCATTCTGGTATCCTGTTTCCCTCATCTCTATTCATGACCATTGTTTCTGAATTCCCTATTTATGTACACTACTGACCTCTGATAAAACAATGACGTGTTTAGTTGGACTGCTATCACACAATTATGTCACCATGGGATGCTCTTCGTTCCAATTGGATACACTTTCGGTGCCGGGATGTTCAAGATGGACAGTGTCCGTGGTGGTTCTCCTTACGGTGCAGGCGTGTTTGCTGGTGATGGCACCAGGGAGGCAAGTGAAACCGAGCTAGGGCTAGCAGAGCACCAAGGTAAATACATGGCTGGAGTGGTAAAGAGACTTGCATTAGCTTGAGCACAGCAAAAGGTCAGTTCCTTCCACCCGGCATTGGAGTGATCATGCTACTGTGCAAGTCACCTAAATGGACCAAAGCGATGATTCACAGACTGTCATGTCAGAACGAATCTTCTACAATATTTGCAATACTTCAGATGGGAACATTTCTCAGACTATGAAGATTATTTATGTGTTGGCGTCATTAGGCAATGTTTTGTCTTCCATTTTTTTCCCCTTATATTCAGTTTCATTTGCTCCCTTAGTTCAGTTTGTGATTTGATTTATTCCCTTGTCCAATTGTTTAGACCGTTGTATCTGACTGTTGTCTATGATTCTTTTGTTGTGTGAAAACGTCTCTCTCTCTCTCTCTCTATATATATATATATATATGGGTTGCTCCCAATTGCATCCAAATCCACCTGGAGTAAGGGCTATGGCTTGTTTCCAATACTCAGCAGCTTGATCGAACCAAGCCTCCACAATTTCAGAATCTCCCTGTTGGATGGCCTCTTCTCCTGGGACTGAATAGGTAGGTCAATTCCTTCCCTTAGAACCATACTTAAGAGTTTCCTGCCTCATACAGCTCAGCAGTCAACTCTTTTTTTGGTGTTGCATCTTAATCTATTGCATCTAGCTGAATGAGATTTATCGCAGATCCATCCCATTTTTCTCAGATTAGCCAAATCAAATAACCTGAAGAGGCCACTCTCCGAAGAAGGAAGCATAGATATCTTCCTCTCCTGCTAGAGTTTTCTGAAAGTTGACTATCTTAGTTTCTTCTAAAAATTTACATAGAATCTTTGAAAAAAACTTTCTTCCCTAAGAAAAAAGGACCGATTCTCTTTGGGATATGACACTGCAGTGACTGCACTGCTCAATACCTTAGTGATCAATTTTATTACATAAGTTGATTTTCAACTTTTATCTCATATTATGACATACATAATTAAGTAGGTTTTATTGTATCGGCCAAAAACTTCAACAATTGATCTTTACGTGCTTCTTCTATCAATTAGATCTTTTATCCATACAATCTGGTATATGGTCATATATTATGAAGTCTGTTTTTTTGCTATACCTTATACAAATTGTTCCCCTTTGAACAATGGATATTTTGAAACCCTATTTATTTTATTTGTTTCTTCTTAAATCTCCTAGTACTAGCAATAGGAGATTTTAATAGTAGCGGATTTAATATTTTTTCCTTCTTTCTATTTCTATAATAGAGATAGCCGCACGTAATGGCAGATCACGACCATATTATTAGAAGATTGTGGTAAGAATGGATTTTGTTCTAGTGCTAAAAAATAATATTCCAAAGCCTTTGTACGTTCTCTGTCGCTTGTATGTATAAGGCATATATTATAGAGTATATAACTTCGATCTTAGGGATCATTTTCTGGTCGCATATGCATAATTTTCTTTATATTGAGCTGGCATTTGTTACGGTCGTTCATTCCATTTCAAGAATCTTTATTCATCTCATACGAATCCTCCTTTCTGTGCATAGTAATAACAAAGAGAATCCAACAAAAAAAGATTGAAATATTTTACTTATGAACTGATAAGGGCTAGTGTTTTTCTAAGAATTCTCTAACCAACCTTTGAGTAAGAGGTTTTTTCTTAATACCAAATATGTTGGTATTTCTTAGATAGAAGTGGTTACTCTAACAATTTCTTTGTTTTCAATGCCCATATTTTTAGGAATTAGTTACTTCAACGATCTTTGATGGTCATACGGGTATCCAAAGTACACAAACAGGGTGGATGTTTTTGTCCTAACCATTCTTCATAGCCTGGATCCCGATAAGAAGGGGGAATTATATAGGGATGGCAGTGGACAGGGGGAAAGCAGGGCCCTGCCCCGCCTTGCCCCGTTTGGACCGGGATGAAGGGTATGAAACGGGGATGGAGGCGGGGATGAAGGTTAAAATCCATCCCCGTTCGGGGATGGAGGCGGGGATTGACGTACACTTTTCCCCGCCCCGTCCCTGCCACTTTTCCCCGCAATAGCCCCGCCCCGCCCCGCCTCATCCCCGTTTGAACCGGGGATGGAGGACATAAAACAGGGATGAAGGCAGGGGTGGAGGTTAAAATCCATCCCCATCCGGGGATGGAGGTTCTAATCTTGAGGTGGGGCGGGGGTGGAGACCTTGTTCCCCGCCCCGCCCCACCCCACTGCCATCCCTAGAATTATATAATAAAGTTTTTGTGTTGTATAAGTGTAGTGATTCTTTCCCTATGCCACCTATTTGTACTAGTACAGTAGGATTGACATGCAATATATAACCTATAGGTGTAACTTTACCTTCACCAAGAGTAGGTTTTTTACCAATATTTTTCTTTCAATATCAAATTGTCTCTTTTTTGTAAAAAAAAATAGAGTGGTAACTAAGAAAGGAATCAAATTATACGATCTCTATAATAGGTAAATCCTGAAATTGTCAAAATTATTCATAATAAGATATTAGCTACAATTGAAGAAGTTTTTATCAATAAAATTTCTATTTATCCGAGATCTAGGCATAGTTTGCAATCCATTTTATAATTCTTCTCATTACCCTTCACATGTAAATGATCCCGCAACAAAGGAATTGTATGATACAAAATAACATAAAAAGACTAATAACTAATTATCAAATCAAAAAATGTAGATCTTTTACTGAGTCCCTTTAAGTACAAATCAACAAGTTGGATTTTTAATTCCAATCTAGTATATCAATGAATGAGATTAGTTATTTAATCCAAATGCAAGAATCAAAGAATTTTTTCTATGGATTCTAATACTAATATTAATAAACAATAACCCATCCCATAATAACCCTTTTTTTTCCCATTATGATAATAAATTTTTTGAATAAGTATTCCATGATAAAAATGGGGTAAGATGGGAAGTACACTCAGCTTCAACCTTCCTCCAAGGGATACCACCCTTCAAGCTTCCAGCAAGGGATGCCACTCTGGCAGTGGACCGGGGGACAACGGGGCTCCGCCCCGCCTCGCCCCATTTGGACCGGGGATGAAGGGCATGAAACGGGGATGGAGGCGGGGATGAAGGTTAAAATCTAGCCCTGTGCGGGGGATGGAGGCGGGGATGGACTTACGTTTTTCCCCGCCCCATCCCCGTCCCAATCCCCGCCCCATCCCCGTCCCAATCCCTGTTCCGCCCCATCCCCAATCATTTAAGGGATGACTATAGACTAAGGGGAAACGAGGTCCCTCCCCGCCTCACCTCCGTTTGAACCGGGGATGGAGGACATGAAACCGGGATGGAGGCCTGGGTGGAGGTTAAAATCCATCCCCGTGCAGGGTTGGAGGCGGGGATGAAGGTTCGGATTTTGAAACGGGGTGGGGGGTGGAGACCTTGTCCCCCGCCCCCGCCCTGGTCCACTGCCATCCCTACACTCGTGGGTTTGAAACTTCTTTTTTTTTTTTTTAATGAAAGGCAGACCTTACCAGTTATACAACTATACCATTAGGTTTTGAACCTGGGCTGCTCTTACCGGACAAGCGGAGCCCCCACTGGTTGGCTTTCAAACTTGTGACGTTTCATCAACTTGGTGACATTTACAAGTGCTCCTACCAGATGAGCTGAGCCTTCGTGGGCAATCAACTTTCTCTAGTGAATCTAACCCAAAGATGCATTCAACAAGGTTGGCTTGATAATGATTGTATCTTATATTGTATCATTCAGACGTTAAAACATGTTTCTCTAGGTCGTCAAATTTTAGTACATTATGAGCATCGGCCTTTTTACTAAAAACAAAACTTGCTTATATGACACAATCACATGATGGAAAAACATGTTTTTAAATAAACAAATCATGACGAAATAAGGCCTATAAAAAAATCATGTTGATTACTTATATAAGTAGATTAAAAAAAATGAAAAACATGGTGTTTTTACTAGATTGTATATGTTGCCAACCGTGGGAAATATTGCCTTTATGTGTGTGTGTGTTAGGGGTGTCAATGGGTCGGGTTTACTCGGACCCAACTTGGACCAAACTCTATAGGGTTCGGGTATGGTGACAAATAAGAAGACCCAATTAAGACCTGAGTCCGGACTCGAAGGTCTGATTAATACATGAACTCGGGTATGGTTTGTGAAACTTTATACCAGACCTGGGCCCAACCCGAGTTCCGATTAAGACCCACAAATTTTCAATGTAAAAATGATAAAAAATATTATTTTACCGGGTATGGTTCAAGTCTGGTTCATGTAGTTTTTATTGGGTCTGAGTATGGTTTCTCTTACAGTAGACCCAATTAGACTTGGATCTGAACCCAATACCATACCCAAAAATCTGGTCCAAGTCTGGTTTCACCTGAGTCGGAACCAAACCCTAGCCGTTGACACCCCTAGTGTGTGCACGGGCACATGGTGCTTCTTCGGTCAAGGTTTGAGGTTCCAATATACTTGCTTATAAAAAAAAAATAGTGATAGCATTGAAATAATTAAATTAATAAATAATGAAGAATGCTCATTCTTCGTCATCAGCTAAAATGCCCTTTACAAAACGTTTCCTTCTTTTTTGTGTGAAAACTCCGTAAATAAATCGAGAATGAAGCCCCTGAAGGCATTTTTTGCTATTATTTGTTTTTTATAATCATCATAGTTGCTCATGTATCCAGCAGGGTGATTGAGAAGGCGTTGTGCTGGCGCAGAGGTGTTTGTAGTTTTTGAAGGTGTGCCACGTAAGACAAGGTCTCATCAATGCACCTGATAAATTCACATAATTACGGGCTTGTCTTTAAAAAAAAAATATTAATTTTACAGCTTCAAGGATCCCTTGCAAGTAGGGCTGGTAAACGAGCTGAACAAACCGAACAGGGCATGTTCAGGCTTGACTCATTTACCAATGAATTAAGCTCGAGCTCGACTCATCCTTGAATGAGACGAGCCGAACACGAGCTGGCTCGTGTAAAAATATTTCATGTCATTTATACATAGTATATATATTTTTATATATTATACTTGAAAATATATATAACTTTTTATAAATTACATTAACAGTCTATGTTTTAAGTATATATTTTTTCATTCATTCTTCTTTTTTGTTATATATTTTATGCATTCTTCAATTTATATATTATACAAAATATATATATATATATATTATCGAGCCAAGCTGAACACCTTGAGCTCAACATGTTTAAGCTAAACGAGCTGCTCGTGGCTCAGCTCACCAACTATAAGAACCAATCATCAACGAGTTCATGACAAGTCAAACCGAGCCGAGTCATGAGTTGTTCTGTTCGTTTACCAGCCCTACTTGCAATGTCTCTAGCCGGTGGATAAGGAAGGCTCTAGTGTTTGAGATTGTTTTGAAAACTTTCTTCCTTTGGATGCATGCTCATGGAGTTTAAAGATGCTAAAAGTGCAGTTTTAAGGGGCGTTTGATTGTGCACACACAACTGTGTAATATAATTCTATTTGAATATTGACGACAAGACATTGAGTTATCTTCGGGTGAGGGGTAAGCTTGCAAAGTATTAAGCTGCGACCTTAAGGGTATGTTTGAAGGCTTGTCTAGGGTTGGATGAAATGAACAAAAAGAATGGAACAAAACATTGGTTATGTTCGTTCTGTAATGACTGTTCCAAGTCCAAGTACACAAATGCTATGTTCAAAATGTTCGTTGTTTGATGACGATGTGCGGACAACTTTGGACAATCATGGATAATGGTTCAAATTACTTCATTTTAGATCGTATGACCCAATCCGTCTAACATTTTACATGTTTTAACAAGTTTATTATGGTTTTTTGCCTGAATATAGATTAAATTACGAAATTATATCTAAAATCATGAATTTTTTATTTTTGCCCCAAATATGGATCTCAATTGAGTTTTTTGCCTCATATGAATTTTTTCTCCAAATAAGGATCTCAAATAGGATTTTGCCCTGAATATGGATCTTGAATTGAATTTTTGCCTCGAATATTAAAATGTGTCTAAGATTTAGGCTAATAAAAAAAATAAATTAATGTTGTTTAAGATGGTTTCAACACAAACACTTAATTTGAATCTTGTGCAAAAGGTTGTTATGATACAAGTAAAAGAAGCTAGAAAAGGAAAAAGACCAACGTAGACTTGTATGGAGGCACTAAAAAATGATATGAATAGAGAAATAAGATCCGCGAAGCTAACCTCATGTAGCTGGGATAAAGCTTGACGAGATGATGAATATTTTTGCAAGATTTTTTCTCACTGTAAGATCTTCTCTCGGGGTAAAAATTTTGGTACCAACATGTGTGACATTGCTCAAACCAGGTGACCCAGAAGGATGTGTGAACTTGTTTGCTGAAACACTATCAATTATGACCAATTTTTATATAAAAAAACATAAACTTTTTCACAACATTCATGGCTGATATTATATAAAAGAACATTAATCCTAAAATCTTATACACGAGAGGTAGAACAGTTATGAATCTCCCTAACAAAAAGGTCTGCAGTAGGCAACGGCGCTTCAAGGACAAATATCCAAACACAACTCGATATCATGAAAAACTCTAAAAACATGACCAACCCGGATATTGCAGTGATACTGTCATGAGATTTACCAAGAGAAGTATTACCTTTTACTTAACAAGGACTTGTTAGCTAAATACATTGTTCTCCGTTACAAATACCAGAAACACGTGCATTCCCAAACACACTTGAGACTGACACTGCAGGAGAACAAGGAGTATGCAGTTTGAAATAAAGTTACTAAGCTTATGGCCTGAAGGATAAATGCTTGTGCATCATCTACAATTTGCCATCATGGAACTGATAGAATATGATGCAAAAGGGGGTTACGTGAACGGGTAACCATAAGTCATGGGTTAGTGGGTATGCGTTAGAGACGTTTTAGAATCCACGATTGTGTTGTGGTTCTTAAACTTAAAAAGTAAGTTATGTAATTCATAAGTTATAAATGGGTCATGAGTAGTGGCTATTAATGAGGAAGTGACAGTTATAGGTTTACCTTTTTAGCTATAAATAGAGGTCTTGGAGGTTCTACGAGAAGTGTAATCTCTCACCTTTTGCTTTTACTTTGTGTTAAAGATTTTTAATATTTTACTTCATTGTTAAGTTAATATTTTATATTGTTGCTGCATATATATTTGCTTTATTCCAACAGGAACCACCATTTCGTCTCCTTTGACGATTTACCATTGCGGCAGTTCTTGACATAGCGGTCGTCGACCCCCAAAGCGTTTCTATGTAGAAAATGAGAAACCTTACAGTTAAGAAAGAAAAAAAATACTGGGACTTTTATGACTAGAGAAAACAATTTAGTAGAACCTTTGCAAGGGAACTTGAGAGCATGGAAAGAATGTTGATACAGATGGAACTCACAGTCATGGCCGGAGACCACCAATCATACATAATATCTTATTAACAAAAATATTTATTTTATTACTACAATCCACATAAAACATCTACATGTACTTTTACCAAATTATAAAATCCGCAAAACAAAACATGAAATGCCGGAAAAACCTGTACATAGGTTTGATTCCAGTGATTCAAATTCCAGTTCCTATTAAAAAGAGGATGCAGATCACATCCATGGTGCCAGTTCCATAAAAAAAAACAAGTTTGCTAAGTCATTTGTACATACAAACAATTGTAGCAAACTTTAACCCGGCATATAATACACTAACAAATCAAATGACAGCACCTATAAGTAATCAATGCAAGCACCCAGAACTACCAGCAAAACTGGTAAGTAGGCGATTTGAAAAAATTGTTCCACGGAATTGTAATATCCAACATATTGACAATAGCAGAGATCGTTCCATCAAGTTAACATGAGCTTTTTCATTGTCAGAAATGGAGCAGGCAGATAGTGTCAGCTCTTCAGTCCTAATGTCTTATATGACTCAAATCAGACTAACATCATGTAAGATTAATCTTGAAGATCCGTGATTTGACTTCAATTCTTGAATTAAATCTTGCCGTTTTTCAGTGAACAATCTCACCTTCATTAAAAGAAGCACAAAAAAAAGGCTGATCATTTGTGGGTTAACGAATATAACATACTAAAATTCATCAGTTTTTAATATCAGAACAAAAGAAATGGAGTACTAAATAGAGTAAAAGACCGAAAAGTGCACAAAAATGAGGCATCTGATGCAGGTAACTACAACCAATGAGCGGTCATTGTTACGAGTATGGCCTGCTTATCAGTACACAGAACAAGCTATCAAATGGGGTCAAACCACATTGGCGGGTGACTATGTCACATGGATACTCCATTTTGACTCCTGCTCTGTATCCCCTTATATACAAAATTACAAATCATATTAGAAAATTCATAAAAATTGCCGTATCCCCGTATCCGCAGCTGTATCCATGGACAGCTAAAATGTAGGACATTTAACCAGAATATAATGAATGCTCATCATCGGCTATTATTCAGCCTTCCACTTATTCACCATTATCCCTTGTTTTTTTTTGTAATATATGAAATTACAAGTTATAACTATACCTCAAAAAAAAAACATACACACTTATTTCAAATTCTCAATGCATTGCTCGATACTTCATATCGTTATTTCAGCCATCCTCAGTCAGATTGTTATCCCATTCAGATTTCAGATTACCCTTAATGGAGGCTAATTTATACGATTTAGAAAAAGTAATGACAACTCTGCTCCTCCTACAAATTTTCACCAAGGTACATTGCTACCTTAAACAGATATATGTTAAGCTCCACCATCCCTGAGACGACTGTGGATTCCTATGGTATCAACCTGAACTTAGATAAACGCCTGGGATGTATTTGAAATGGTCCCTCGAAAGAAATAAAAGAGGTATATCTGAAAGATGAAAGCACACACCCAAGAACATAAAGCCCCTTCCTCTCCCACGAATCAGATCGTGGGAGAGGAAGAGGGGTGCCCCCATTTAATATGGAAGGGAGGGGGTAACCGACCCCATGGCTATAAAAGCCATGGAGGGGCTCCTCCCCTTTCCTTACTCGACCATCGAAGGAGTAAAGAGGGAGCGTGAAAAGAGAAAGCAGGAGAAGATGAGCTCTGTTGGTCGTCGGCCATCAGGTAAGTTTTTTTCTCTCTTTTGATGTTCAGAGCAAAGGTCGCTGGCAACCGAGAGGTTTAGTTGCCGGCGAGTTGCAGAGATGCAGGGACAGAGAGAACCCTGTTCCTGTCTGGCTCTATAGGGGGGGGGAGGGGTAGCAGAAGGGTTTTTTCTCTCTGCTATTGCCACCTGTCGATGACGGAAAATTGGGAGGGACGGACCGCCTGCCGCGAGGAGGCAGGAGGTCCGGCCACTGCCCTCGTCATTGCAAACACAAGTAAAAAAAAAGGTTTTTCCCTGCTACCATCGTTGGGTCAGTAGCCACCGGCGAGTGCCAGCGGTGCCGCCCTGCTTGCAGGAAGTTGCAACAGTCTGACAACGGTAGGAGTTGCTGGAACTATTTCAGGCCGTGATGATAGGCTCGGTCTGCATTTTCTGTAGGCCGAGGCAGTCATCAGTCTGGACGTGACCCAGACTGAGTCGGTCAAGGCAGATCAGAGGGACTCAGTCTGGACGTACCCAGATTAAGCCAAACATAGAAAATCAAACTGAGACAGATGGACTCAGTCTGGATGATCGAGCTAGGTCGTCGAGGTTGGACAGACCAGTTCAGTCTGGAAAGACCAAGTCAGGGTTTGTTTTCTTGATAACCAGGTTCGAATAGATCAAGCCTGAATGGTATTAAGGGTAGACCGACTCAGTCTAGACCAGGTCGGGCTATGATGTGGGTCAAAATTGAAATTAAATTTTGATATATATATATATATATATATATATATATATATATATATATATATATATATATATATATATATATATATATATATATATGGGTGCACATGAATGGGCGAGTGCAGTGAAAAAATCGAGATAGTAAAGACTTTGATTTTTCCAATACGCACCAGAACCAAGTTGGATGCAAAACGCAAGTTGAAATGCGGATACCCAAATGGATTTGAAAATAAGTGGAGTTAGTCCAAAATCCAAGACTGCCCAGCATGGATGCTATGCTTATGCCAAATCATTAAAATCAGGTTTGGATCAAGCATATCAGATTTAGGGTCCAAATCGAAAGTTGGATGTGAATCTTAAAGTGACATGACACCAAAATGACATAGAGGTCATTATGATTGGTCGAAAGAGCAAAAAGACCATTTTGCCCTTAATATGCCTACAAAATATACAAGGTATAGCTAAGTATCTCGAAGTCAGATTCATGTGATTCTTGAATCCGTGGATTCTACTGCTTGAGGTGAATCTATTAGTAGGAGATGTGATGACAAACTCTGAAAGAATGGGGTCAGAGTTTGACAGTTAAGTCTAAGGGTATTTTGGTAATATGAGGTATTTATTGATTTTAGATCAAAGGTTGCGTAAAACTAAGAATTTAGAATTTAAGCATTTCAGTTAAGTGAACATTTGCAAATTCTTCCTTAGTTGATTAAAACACATGCTAGTTAGTTTAGGCATTTTTATATATGATTCCAAGTGCTTCAAGTATGCTAGTTTTGTTTATTGTGAATAGACACTGTTTTGTATGCTTAGGAATCTATAAAGTTCAAGTGTGTTGTTTAAACTTGATTATGCATATTTTCTGAGTTATGAAATAAATGTGGCTTGACATGATTTTATGTATGAGATTAATGTGTTATGTGAAAACTGCGGGTAGAGTTTCAAAGTCTCAGGGTAGGTATTACCTTGAGAATGTCACGCTTATGCCTTTGGAGGGGAGTTGTAAGTGTCGTGAATTAATCTGTGGTGGGTTGCCATCCTTAACAGTTCAGACATGTAAACATATGTTAAAAAGTAGTTAGTGGATATACATTGAGGATTGTATAATGCACTGACTTAAAGATGTGAATGTTGAGTAAAAGTTGTCTATAGGATGATCACCCAGTGTATGATGAGAACTCTATTAGGAGGCATGGTCTGGGGCAATGTTGAGGTGTGTACCTCGTGAGTAACCTCAAAATATCTCAGACGTTTCTAGGTGACCCTTAGGGATTAAAACATTGTCCACTAGACACATGTATGATGTAGCATGAACCACAAAATCTTGGGGGCAGGTATAACTCATTGAAACACATTGGGGGCAGGTATAGCCACCCTGACTCTTCGGCTAGCTACCGTTTGAGCTTCTTTGCTCCTGACTTGCAACTGACAAGCTGCTGCAACACCTGTGTTCGTAGTATGAGCCGGTTTGGACTACGTTGTTGTGAGTGATTCATATGTTTGGCCAACATCGTAGACTCTGAGTTGACTATATGGGTTGCTACTCCCGAGAAGGCTATATCCAGAATAGCTGAATAGAATAGAGGTGTCTAATGATGATGTTAGAAATGCAGTAAAAGGGGGGGAGGGGATTAAAACTCATAAATAACATGTGTGTAAAGTAGCAAACTAAATTAAGATTAGGAGTTTAAAGCTCACTACAATTGCAATGGTCATATCACTTTGTAAATAGAATCTTACTGGGTTGTAGACTCGCCCCCTTCTTTTGGTTGCAACTGTAGATTCAGGGGCTGCTACCATTACTCACAGGACCTAGTATTAGACTGCGATTCTGCCACATCATAAGTATGGTTTGACTCTACTATTTTATTCTGTTTATGCATTTGGATGGTTATTGAAAAAAAATGGATGTATGAACCTTTAATTATAATAAAAAATAAAAAATCTGGCATGGTTTGGAGTTGTTTGAGATTATTGAGTAATTTTCCTCTGGGAACTAACGTCCACGAACCCAGGCTCGAGAGGCCCTGGATTGGGTCGTTACACCTTATGCTTGAACTCAGAGGGGAGGCTGACCTGCCATTCGAGAAGCTCTTTCTAGAGGCGGTTGCACACTATCTTGCTAAGAGCCTGCACCAGCAATCAAAGGAATCGAAAAAAACCCCCAATAAGTGAGAAAAAGAGAGTGGGCGTCTTCAACACAGATGATAGAAGAAGGCTTTGATGAGAGAACTAAGGTTAGGATTTAGAAGGCAAAACCTTGCGAGCACGTTCGTCAAGAGAGAGAGAGAGAGAGAGAGAGAGAGAGAGAGAGAGAGAGAGAGAGAGAGAGAGAGAGAGAGAAGATGAGGTGAAAATGAGGAGACCGAAGAGCTCGCGAGCACGTTCTTCAAGAAATTTTCGTTCTCCTCATACATGTTATTTTTATAACAGGAGGAGGGTGGAACGAAAAGACCACATATATAAAGACGCGGTGGATGGGCAAAACGCCGTCCGCCGCGTCCAACGTTTGTTAAAAATTGCCGTTCCCAACGATATTTTGGTCCCAATCACGTTGAGATTAGGGGTGGCAATTTCTGACACGACCCGCCAACCCGCCTCTTAGGCGGGTTCGGGTTGGGCTTAAGCCAACCCGTTTAATAAACGGGTCGACCCGTGTAACCCATTTATTAAACAGGTCGGGTTCGGGTTGGGGGTATGCCAACCTGCCAACCCGGCTGACCCGTTTAATAAACGGGTTAGGCGGGTGGGTCAACCCGACAACCCGTCTGCCAACCCGACCCGTCAACCTGCCAACCCGACCCACCAACCTGACTACCTGCCAACCCGATCCGTCAACCCGCCAACCTGACCCGCGAACCTGAAAACCCGTTTACCCGACCCAACCCATTTATTAAATGGATTGGCGGGTCGTGTCAGGTTACCCGTTTATTAAACGGGTCGGGTTCGTGTTTGCCACAGCCGACCCGTTTAATAAACGGGTCGGGTTCGGGTTGAGGTATGCTGACACGCCAACCCGCCAACCCGACACACCAACCCGCCAACCTGCCAACCCGACCCGATTGCCACCCCTAGTTGAGATAGACGCATCAAACATACAACAGCCAGAGTCAGGATGACTAGGGTTATGATCCTGAGGTAGTTTTTCTAAGAAAAAGTACATTGAGTTATGGTAGACGTGTCTTGTAGAAGTATATTTTATGCTTTTAATTTGTTGGGTTTTTGTCTCAATTGCAATGCTGTTAAAATCGGTCTGAATCAGGCCTTATTCGATTCACTTGTCATTTCAATTCATATGTTTAGATATATTTTATTATTTTTATTGTTTAATAACGTGTCATCTAATGATAAAAAATTGTTGATTCACAAGCTATTCCATTATATTCGATTCTTAGTTTCTTTTTAAGAAACCGAAGCATGGCTCGAGCGTTAAGCACGTTTGCCTTCTGCATCAGGTGGATGGACCCTCGCGTAGCGATGCCACCCAATATCCTACCCGAATTCAAATCTGATTAGTCTTAATTGGATTTGATAGCCAAATTTGGATCAGATTAATCAGATTTGGACTCGGTATTAATTTTGCATTAAAATTCAAATTTGAATACGATTAAAACCCGAATTCAACTAAGATATGAATCCGATAAAGTATAAATATCAGGTTTTAGACTAGCTGGATCCGTATTTGGTTTTATCTTTCTCATCTGAAACCGATTAAATCAGATCCGATTAAGTCGGATTTGGTAATGCGTAGATCCTATTCGAATCCGGCCCCTTGAGATCCCTACCTGCACGGCCAATAATATGTCTGACTGTAATGAAGGAAAAAAAGAAAAAACAAAACAAAGACATTAATGCTTACACTGAAAAACGCGGTTATGCTTTGGACAAAATTTTCAAAAGCTCATTGTTATCCAAAACCCTTAGGAATGTCAGCGGGTCGGATGTAACCTGATATTCTACTCGAATCCGAATCTGAGTAGTCAGATTTGGTATTAAATTTTTATTGAAATCCGGTTTTGAATATGAAACCGATTAAGATCTGAATTCGATTGTCAGCTTAAGTGTGAATATTGGGTTTTAGACTAGTTAGATCCAGATTCGGTTTTGTCTTTCTTAATCCTACTCTAAATTCGAATTCGAATCTGAATCCGTTTAGGTTAGATCCGATTATATCGAATTCGGCAATGCTTAGATCCGACCCGACCAGCTGACATCTATAAAAAAAGATCCTTCTCCCACCACGATCAGCAGTAGCGTCATCGTCATTGTCAACGTGAGCGTCCTTATCAAACGTTGTCAGAAACTGGCAGCCATCTGAAGGAGTTAGAGGCGCAGAGCATGAAGAACGTTTGTCGCATCTCTCTTATTGGTGGTGTAATCATCTGCCGTTTCTTCCCGAGCCCGTCTCTTCTCTCTCCTTCGTAGTTCTTGGTTGATCGATTGATGAGTTTCTCTCCATAAAGATTATCCACAGAGAGAGAGAGAGAGATTTTCTTGAACCCATTTCTGTCTCAAGTCCCTTGGTTAATGGTTTTCTTTCTCAAGTCTCTTAGTTGTTGGGATTCTCACGAGAGAGAGAGAGAGAGAGAGAGAGAGAGAGAGAGAGAGAGAGAGAGAGAGAGAGAGAGAGATGCTCTCTAAGACAAAGAGGTCCTGTAATGGTGGAGCGAGACAGGGGATCAAACTACGGAGGGTGATCATCCTTTCATTGCTATCCGTCTCTGTTCTCTCGCCCCTCTTGTTCTTGTATCACAGAACCAATTATTTCTCAGGCTCGATAGGTAAATCTATCAACCCCTTTTCTTGTTTATTTCTGTTCCTTGTTGTCGAATGCGTTTTCTTGGTACACCAACATGAGATTGCTCGTTGTAGTTAATTGTCTCCTATAGCTATGTTTTCTTATCTGTTTCAGTGCGCAATGAGCTTCTTGAAGAGTTCAATAGTATTGTAAGTACCAAGCAAGCTTGTATTGCTCTGTTCGTTATTTGATTTTGAGAATGGGGTTAATGTTGGTATTCTCTTTTACTATATGGGTTTTGATGGATATAGAGACTTACAACCGATTCACAGAGATTGGATACTATCCAACAGGTGAACTGCTTCTCATTCTGCCCCTTCCCTGTATAGGTTTAACTGGTCTAGTAATGCTTTTCATTTTCTTTTATAAATTTTGAATTGACACGGACATTTGATATTCTAGGAAGGGGTTGTGGATGTGAAAGAGTCCAAGAGAGTCATTTATGAAAAGGAGAATCATACCAATCGATTTCCGGAAAATGGTGAGTTTGTTTTTCTCTAGTCTCCATTTCCTTTCCTTTTCTCTTATTGGGTTGTTGACTTTCATTGGTACAGCGTCTCATGATGGGGGCCATGGCGGTAGAGATGTTCGCGATAATGTTCCTGCCAAAACTCGAAAACAGGTGTGCATGTTAGCTTCATTGATACCATTTTCTGATTTTCTTTAGCTTCATTGATACTATTTTCTGATTTTCTTTCTGGCATGCATGATCTTAAAGTGGAAGATGATAAATTCTTTCATAATTTAATTTGTTGAATTATATAAGTTGATTTTTTGGCCGTCAAACGTAGCTAGCTATTCTGAAATTTTGAAAAAAAGATGCTGAAAATGTTGATTTCATTTAGCAGCTCCAGAATTGGAAGTAAGTTTAAGATGTTCTTTCGTTCAATATTAAATTTTAGATAGCGTTTCGTGGATAGATTATGTATATGGGTCTCCAAAAACTATGTATTTTAGATAGCTTTTCGTTGATTCTCTAGTGTGACATACGTAGGAAGCAATCCTTAAACATGATGAGAAACTATTTCTGGATTTATCTCTGTCCTCTTGATCATTAGCACATCCTTAGCAAATGTTTCTGTCTTTCACCATCCTCGCATTTGATTTTCACTGTGAATGAAACTTTTTGTTTGGGAGGAATTTACTTGTGCTTCACGGTCCACTTCAAAGATTTTCCGCCACCACTAATGCCTCTATTCAGGTTGTTTCCATGTGGACACGTGAAACTCATTCTTTTGATATCATGATCAGAACCTGCAAATTTTCCTTTGCTAGTTTTTACAGCCACTAATTCTAGTTACCTTATCCATAGAGTATATCCTTTTTTCAAAGAGTAGTTGTGCATTGTTTTTCAGCACTGAGCAAAGCTAAGGTACTTCAACCGATGTAAAATTGGCAAAATTAATTAGTGCTCTTATTTTTCTTATAAATGTTTGTCATTTTGATTTGGTATTTTAAAAAAAAAACGAAACTAAAAATTTCTTTGATTAAACAAGTCTGTTTGGCCACAATGTTTAGAAAAGCAATTTTCATTAGTTTGGATCGAGTATTCCTGGTGGAAGTTACAGTACATATCATTGTGAAAACAAAACTGTTTTTGCAGGATAAATGTTATATGATCCAATCTATAATGATCCCAAGGTTGTCTGCATGGTTATGTTTACCTCATTTTCTTTGTGAAAATAACTTTGACTGCTAGAGCTAAACATAGACCTTGATTAACTTCAATATTGTTTTTACTAAGATAAACTGAAAAGTAGAGGACAATTTTTTATCATCTGTCCATCTCTCTTCAAGTAAAATATAAAGAAGCACGCAGAATAAGTACTGGTTGGGGAATATCCAGGACTGTCGACTCTGTGATATGGTGCTAAGGAGTCCCTCTCCAAGGGACAGCGAGCGGTCAATTCTTTTATCTCAAGCGAAGTGGATTTATAAATTCCAATAACCAATGTATCTTATGATAAATAATCCAGGTTAGCAGATGGTCCATGATACCAAGTTGGATGGCCATGTGAGGGATTCTGAATGTGTTGAAGATTTCATCATCATATTTCTTTTTGCTCTGAGGAGGTGAGGATTGGATTTTTTTTCATGCGATGGTCAACAATGTATATTCACAAGAGTATGTTTCCGCTGGTCTTTAAATGGAAACAAGCCATGCAAAAGGTTTCTCTCTAGGGGAGGAGCCTGCTCCACAAGCTGTATTGGCAGGGGAAGAAAGCATTTTGGCACATGAGAGTCAAGTCCAACATGATCTGTTAGTGAGATTTGTAGATTGGGATAGGAATATACTGCTGCTTTCACAAGTGTGAAATGAAACAAGAAGTGCACAATCACAATGCCAACAAAGGACTACACAAGTGCACAATCACAATATGGTCTCTAATGGACCGAATATAATCTCATAAAAGAGATAAAAAACGCAAACTTCACAGAACACAATGTTAAAAATAAATGTTCTTTGTATTCTTAACAAATATGTTTAAAAACATATCTAAGCATGTTACAAGAGGCTCTATTTATAAAGCTGAGAATACAACCAAAAAGGAGGATAAGGGAGGCAGTCCAACAGCCGTTGGATTGCCTCCAATGGTCAGAAATATGACCGTTGGGAGTAGTCTAACGACTAGTTGGACTGCTTCCCAACAGTTCAAAAAGATTATATTAAAAAAATAAAAATAAAATAAAAAAACTAAAGGACAGACCATCCCTATTGGGGTGTATTTATTACAGCATATAAAATAACCAAAATACCCCTGATATACATATATTGTATATATATATATTAGGTATATATATACATTATATATATATACATGTATATATATAACATATTTTAACACTTCCCCTCAAATTTACTGTGAGATCACTGAAAGTTTGTTAAGAAGAAACAAAAATCGTGGTAGAGGAAAAGCTTTTGTGAAGAAGTCTGCAATCTGAAACTCTGACTGAACATATGGTAAAGTAATCATCCCCTTCAAGTATTCTTTTTGAACATAGAGGCAATTCATCTCGATATGCTTTGTTCTTTCATGAAATATATGGTTGTTGGCTATATATATGACACTTTTGTTATGGCAACATAACTTTAAAAGGTTTTGAAACATTAACACCCATATCTGAAAGTAAGGATTTCATCTATATGACCTCGGTTGTTGTTGTAGCCATCATCCTATACCCTATATTCAACTTTTGTGAAAGATAAAGATACTTTATGCTGCTTTTTGCATCTCCAAAAAATGAGAAAATCGCCTATAAACACACATAAACCTGTTGTTGAGTTTCGGTTATTGGGATCTCCTCCCCAGTTAGAATTAGTATAAGCAATGATATTTAAAGATGATGAAGAGGATAAGAATAGCCCTTTAGATAGTCTTCTTGATGTATTAAACTATTTTTAACATGGTACTCTTGTGAACTGATGTAGGTGCATGCTGAAACTAACTTGTTGTATGTACTTCATGCACAAAATCTGGTCTAATAATGGATAAGTACATGAGTGATCCGATAAGTTGCCTATAAGGAGTTAGATCATCTAGTAAAACTTTGTCTTCAACTCTCATTTTAGCATTTATTACTTCAGGAGTGTCAGCATATTTTGTGTTTGTGATTCCCGAACACGCAACAATATCAGCTGCTAACTTTACTTGAGATAAAATGTATCCTCTTAGCGAATATGCTACTTCAATACCTAGACAATATAAAAAAAGTATATCATAAGTTACACATATACAAAAAACATAATATGATTAATTTAAAATTTTCTTTAATTATCTCGCGGGTACTCGCAGGCCAAGGCAACCGTTACAGAAGAGAACACTCGAGGGTTTATTATGTTGCATGTTTTTATTAACCCGAGCGTCTAACTGAAACTAAAATTCTAAGGAAACGATGTAATAACCGAGAGAACCTCTCAAAGGCCAAAGCAATAGGATGCATCCTAAACTTCTGCAGAAGAACTTGGATCTACCACCTAGGACAAATTGGTAGTCCAGGTCTCCTAACTCCGAGAACTGCGGACCAGTGAGTCATTGTCGCTCGAAGCTAAAAAAAAACGTCCCCAGAGTTGTGTACCACCTATCCTATCCAAGGTAAGCCCGATTCTGAGTGAGTTATCTTATTAATTTTTTTACCTGACCTTTCAGGGTTTAACCTGATTTGAACCCCATAGCTCAATATTACAGGTGTTCATATATGCAACGAATCATGCAACCGTGGTAGCATAAGCCTGGAGGTTTTCACCTTAGGTAGGTAGGTTGCCAATTATTAATTTATTTATTAAATCCCACTCAGTGTGCTCCGGTACCTTCAAATCGGGCGAGCACAAGTGCTCTGGTACCTTTAAACCAGTCAAGCAAAAACTCAGAGTTATGAGTTCATGTGAATTAGATCTATAAGGCTTTTTAAGAGTACGTGTCATGCCCCTTAAATCTTTTAGTTGCAAGTTCCTGATTCGGCAACCCATGTGCCTTCATTAAACCGTTACTACACATGACATCTACTTACATATAAGGGCATAACCCGTGTTCACATGGCACCACGATGGTTCACACAAACAACAGGCTCGAATATGAGCCCATTTACGAAGAACACAGGTAGTTTAAACTTAACAATTGCCAAGCATCAATGCAACCATGCATCTAAGCAAGAATTGCAAGTGACCTAACTCCATTGTCACTAAGCCATATATTAAAAATTTCGTATGAACAATATGTAAATAAATCTATTCAGTGAAAGGTTATGCATTTAACTTTAAATGGATTCAAATTGGGGGTACCAACAGAAAGCATAAATCTGAATGACGCACTAAGTATAAGCAATGATATGAATCCTACAAGAGCTACCAGCTGTAATGGGATTATGATAATTTACACATAGGGAATAGCAAGAATATTCTACAGATTCATTAATTTTTCCCAACAAGGCCCTAATTCATAGCATGCCAGCTAACGAAGAATGACTAGTTCTAGCATTTATGATGATTAGGAAGTCTCAAAGTTCTGATGTGCACTACAAAATTTTCTCTTCTAACAGTGTAGAGATATTATCGCATCAACTAATTTACAGGACTCAATAAAATCACCCCCTTTGTCAAAAGACAAGGGTTGGTCTGCAGGGACCAGTCTGGACAAAGTACATTGTTCTGTGGGTTCTCCATTGTAAGAGAATAAAATTGCCCAGTGCCCTTAATCCAGTCAAAGCATGGACAAATTCACTGTGAACCTGCATTTGATACAAGCACAGGTACCAAAACTGCTATAAAATTTTACTTTATAAGTGTGTACATGAATCCAGCACAATCGCATGCTTAAATATGTTGGCTGTGTGTGACAGAGTTCAGCATACGTATGTAGTTAAAATGAGTTTCTGTGCATCTGAATCGAGCACCCTTATAGTCAGTAAAAGAAATTTAGTTTCCAAGTGTGATTTCAGTACACTTATAATCAGATAAAAACTGATTTTAGTGTAACAGAATTCAGCATACATACATAGTTAGAATGAGTTCCTGTGCACCCAAATCGATCACACCTATAGTCAGTAAAAGAAATTTAGTTTCTATGTGTCTGATTTCAGTACACTTATAATCAGATAAAAACTGATTTTAGTGTGACAAAATTCAGCATACATACATAGTTAGAATGAGTTCCTGTGCGCCCAAATCGATCACACCTATAGTCAGTAAAAGAAATTTAGTTTCTATGTGTCTGATTTCAGTACACTCACAATCAGATAAAACTGATTTTAGTGTGACAGAATTCAACACACAGAAACGAGAAATTTGATGTGCCTACCAAGTATTGAAAATTGGTATTCAAGGCTTCAGCCAACAAGAAACAAAAGAAAATATATATAAAGCAGTACTGATTCATATCAAGTGTAATCCGGTTGAATTAACCACACTTTTCAAAGGCTAAAAGTCCTGTGATTACAGATGGACAGTCAAGGCTCATACCATAGTAGGCAAAAATAATTGAAATGCTAAAAAAAAAATATACCTGTTACGAACCATATTGATAGGAACTAACATCAAAGAAGATTTGAAAGCAATGATGTTACTGCAGGGATTTTAGAACACCCGCCATAATGAATCTAATGAGGATTCACATATACAAGGGTTTATTGTCATTGCAGATCTAACTATTTAGACACAAAAAGAAGGACGTACATTCAATCTGCTATATCAAACTTATGAAAAAAATTTTGGAAGAGTAATTGATATAAGTTCATAACAGAATTCTTCAGACTCTAGGAATAAATTCTAAGATCTCAAGCCCCAAATTCATTGAGTAGTAAACGCAGTTTTCATACCAGATTGCATATCTTATTACCAGCAGAAATAAAACAAAACTAAGATAACACAGTTTCTACCAGCAATTCAAAGTTCCACAAGAAGATAACTGCCTATTCTGATCAGAGATTCTCAGGTTCCATTAAATCAAAATGTTGTTCCTCAAATTACAAGAAATCCCCTTTGTTGTTTCATTGCACACTTAAACAAAACATACGGCAAAATCATAGAAACCCTACCTCTGTTGGGTGCGGTGGATCGATCCCTCCCGTGTATTCTCCCCTTTGCTGCAGTGGATATGTGAAGCCCCTTATTTTTTTCTAAACCGTGAGAGAGAGAGAGAGATCACGACTGGTAGGGTTTTCTTATGGGTTTTGGGAGAGGAAGAAGGAGAGATTGTGAGGAGCAGTTGGAGAAGAATGGGGAGAACAGGAGAGAGATCGTGGGTGAGAAGAGGGGTTCGGTTTTTCCCTCTTTCTCTCCAGCGTGCGTGAGTGGAGAAGCTTCACGTGCCCCCCCCCCCCGTTTGTGTATTGCGTTAATTCCCCTTTTTTTCTTTTTTTTATAAGGCATGCTGCATTTGGCAAGCCTCTACCCGATTTGTAACCCAACCCAATTGGGTTTCGAAACTGCAGTGTCCCAACACAAGGTGACGTGCACTAACAACACTTGCCAAACACGAGTCCTATACCTTTTTTTTTTCAATTTTGCAACGCCCCAACTCGTGATGGCGTGAGCTAAAAATCGTGATTTGTTATATATATATATATATATTGTTAAAAAGAAAAAGGGAATATTTTTTTAGTTTGGGTAGTAGTACGTAATTAGTGAAAAATAGATGGAGTACTTTTGTAACTTATTATTAACTAATTCCTTTAAGAAGGGATTAGGGCTTAATGCTTAATAACGATTATTCTCTCTCTCTCTCTCTCTCTCTGTGTTACTGTTTTGCCAGGAACCCAACCGACGACAACATGGTATCAGAGCCACCCATCCTGGGTGACTAACATCGTCGTCCTCTCGACGTCGTTGTGCAAAGACGTCTCTGCAGCAGCCTCCGCAGTCGCCTCTGTCTGCAGGAGTCGACGTTGCTGCGACAATTGTCGCTGCTGTTGCTTCTGTGACACTGCTGCTATTGCGTGATGCTAACGAAACTGCTGTTGTTGCATCTGCGACACGGGCCGGTGCTTCTGGGGTCGTTTCTGCCACTGCTATCGCTGGGGTCGCTGCTGCATCTGCTGTGACTGAACCATCGTGTGGAAGACAAATATGAGTTTCAGATCTGTGTCGAGATCACCGTCGAGGCCTGAATGCAGCAGGTCGACAGGTGATGCAACCAGGTTTTGAATATGGCTGAAGTTGTAATTGTTGGAGCAGGTCTGCAACCTCCAGCATGATGCAGTCGTGAAGCTCGTGGAGTGTGGATCCTGGAGAAGACCAGATCGAGTGGAGATCTGGTGCAGAGAAGGCGTGGAATCAGTGTTGTGTGTCAGACGCTGATCTGGAATCAGATCTAATGTCAGATCTGGTGGTGAAACTATCGTGGTGGGGGTCTGGCCAAAATCAGACCCGACGAGTCCCGAAAGTGATCTAACGTGTTTTTTTGGGTCGCAAATTAGATCTAGTCTGATCAGATCTAGGTCAGGTCTGGTGGTTGTTTGAGACTAAGTCAAGATGTCTAAAGATGGTGATAAAAAAGGGGAGCTGAGTGGTGAATATAAAACCTTTGCAAATCCCTTTTCGTATGGGTTCTCTGTCAAGCTAGATGACTCGAACTATGCGAGGTGGTCTCGAACTTTTATGATGTCCGTTTCTGGTCATCGAAAAAAACATATTCTTTTAGAACCGGAACCACCTGATAAATCTAGGAAATACAGCACATGGGATGAAGATAACGATATCGTTATGTCATGGATGATGAACAACGTATTGCCTCATATCGCTGATGGTCTTATTTACTACACCACTGCTAAAGAGATGTGGGACAACCTTCGAGATACGTACTCTCACGAGACTAATGTAAGCCGCATCTTACAAGTCGAGCAAGAGATTTATCAACTGCAACAAGGAGATCAGACGCTGGCCCAATATTATGCTTCTGTCAAATCTGCATTTGAACGACTGAATGCACACAGGCCCCTATGTTGTACCACGCAGAAGTCCTATTAGGAGCAAACCATGGTTGCAAGATTTCTGACAAGACTATCATCTGAATTTGCGGTTGCCAAGGTTCAGATGTTGACAGGATCAGATGTCCCAACTCTTGCCGAAGCCTACAACCGCCTGAGTAGATTGGCCATCACTCTTTCGCAAACTCATTCTGATTCACAAACATCGGCGCTTGTAGTCACCTCTGGTCGAGGAAGAAAAAATTTCCTAAATTCGCATAGCAGAGGTTGTGGCAGAGGTACAGGAGGTAGAGGTAGATTTCAGTGTACCTATTGTGGCAAATTGGGACATCTTGAGGACATGTGTTGGGATAAAAATGGTAGACCCCCTTCTTCTCATACACCAAATGTGTCCAAGGCTCAAATTACGAAGCTTGACATGGAGATTCCCACTGGCTCCTCCAATGACTCTGTTACTCTTAGTCGTGCAGATTATAAAAATTGATGTCTCATCGTCCTAGTTCGAACGCAGTTACTCCCATTGCTGATGTTGCTTACTCAGCAGGTGAAGGATTGAATCACCAAGGTAGTAGATGGATTATTGATTCAGGTGCCTCTAGACACCTATGTGGGTCTTCACAAAATTTTTCTAAGCTAGACCCCATGTGTGATCATCACAAGGTTGTCCTTGCCGATGGAAGTTCATCTCCCATTGTGGGACAAGGAAATGTTTCAATCTCTCCATCACTTCATCTGACATATGTGCTTCATGCCCCTTCCTTTCTTCAAAATTTATTGTCAGTTAGTCGTATTGCAAAAGAGCACAATTGTAGAGTAATTTTTGATCCTTTGTGTTGTATGTTTCAGGATTTGCTGACGGAGAAGAGGATTGGTGGAGGCTACGAAGAAGGAGGTGTCTACTATCTTCATCAACCACTGGGAGTCACACATACCGTGTCTGAGTCATCTACCAGTTCTTATCAATGGCACCTTCGTCTTGGTCATGTGTCGTTGCCAAAACTTCGTAGAATTCTTCCTCAAATTTCACCTTCTGCCTCGTTCCAGTGTGAAGCCTGTCAGCTGGGTAAACACCACAGGAGTTCGTTTCCTTCAAGTCAGAATCCATCCAATCAAAGATTATTTGAGCTTCTTCATGTTGATGTGTGGGGACCTAGTAGAGTTCCTAGTAGGTCCCAATGTCGTTATTATTTAGTCATTGTCGATGATTTTTCCAGATTATCATGGATATTTTTAATAAAAGACAGATCAGAAGTTCCTTCTATTCTTATGTCTCTCATTATTGAAATAAACACTCAGTTTGATTATCTTGTCAAGATCATTCGCACTAACAATGCTCTCGAGTTTAAAACCAATGAGTTACTACTGTTTTATAAGAATCGTGGCATTCAACCTCAAACGACTTGTGCCTATACCTCCCAACAAAATGGGGTAGCTGAAAGGAAGCATAGACACCTTCTAGATGTTGCTCGCAGTCTTATGTTACAATCATGTATGCCTCCTTCATATTGGGGAGATGCCATTCTTACAGCTTGCTACCTTATCAATCGCATGCCGTCATCCTTATTGGGAGAACAAATTCCTGTGAAAATCCTATATCCCAATGCACCTCTTTTCTCGATCTCTCCCAATGTGTTTGGGTGTGTTTGTTTTGTTCATAAACTAGGGCCTCATTGGGACAAACTATCGACTCAATCCATAAAGTGTATTTTTGTGGGTTATCCAAAAAATAAAAAAGGGTATCGGTGTTATGATCCCGTCGCTCGTAGAGAGTATGTCAGTGCAAATGTATCTTTCTTTGAGTCCATTCCTTTTTTTAAGTACTGCCTCCAGATTACTATGTGATCAAGGTGATGCTATGCCATTACCTATACCCCTCTTCCTTTGGAGTCAATTCCTACAAGCTTTCCTACCTCTCACACTCAGTCACGGTATCATGACCCCCCTCTGGTATATGCTCGTAGATCTCCTCTGGAATCAGAACCTACACTACCTTCTTCTTCAGAAGTAAGTCCTTCAGCCACGACTGAAGCTTTTATTGTGGATGATAATTTGCCAATCGCTATCAGGAAAGGTCAAAGGCAATGCACCTTACACCCCATTTCTAAGTTTGTTACAGAAGCGAGACTTGGGAGTCACATGAAGAAGTTCATCATAGCTCTATCTGCTGAATCTCTACCACTGCATCACCATCAGACAGTCTTAGACTCCAAATGGAAGGCTGCTATGCAAGATGAGATGGATGCCTTAGTTTCACGGAATACCTGGGAATTGGTTACTCCACCTATTATGCAGATATTGTTGGGTGTAAGTGGATCTACACCATTAAGTGCAATTCGGATGACACAATTGAACGGTACAAAGCCAGATTGGTGGCAAAAGGGTACACACAAACGTATGGGGTAGACTTCTTTGAAACCTTTTCTCATGTGGCACATCTTGGCACTAGTCCATAATGGATGGAGCCTATGCTAGTTGGATGCGAAGAACACCTTTTTGTATGGTGATTTGTCTGAGACTGTGTATATGCAGCAACCTCCGGGTTTCGATGTTCAGGGGGGAGTGTTACCAGGTGTGCAAGTTAAAGAAAGCGATATATGGTTTAAAGCAAAGTCTACGTGCATGGTTTCAAAAGTTGTTTGAGAGCGTGTCTGCATTTGGTTTTAACAGGTCGGCATTAGACCACTCATTATTTGTTAAGAAAACTCCCACGGGGGTTGTGGTTATGGTTGTGTACGTGGATAATATTATACTCACAAGAAGCAATAACAAGGATATCTCAGATACCAAAGCTCATCTACAGAAGCACTTCATTACCAAACATCTTGGTCCTCTTAGATACTTCTTGGGTATAGAGGTGGCTCGAAACTGTGAAGGGTTAGTCCTATCACAGAGGAAATATGTACTTGATTTGTTACGGGAAACAAGAATGTTAGGAGCCAAACCTTTCAACATTCCAATGGATCCTAAACTTCACATGTTTGAAGAAGCATAACCTGTTGACAGTAGAAGTTTCGGGTCTCTGGTTGGTAAACTCTTGTATGTTACAGTGACAAGACCAGATATTTCCTTAGCCGTGAGCAAGATTAGCTAGTTCATGGATAAACCAACCCAAGTACATTGGCAGGCTGAAATGATGATTCTCAGGTACTTGAAGTCTTCTCCAGGTAAAGGACTACTATACAAATCAAGATCCGTTCTTGATATAGTTGCCTATTCGGATGCTGACTATGCAGGAGACATTAGGGATAAAAATTCCACTACGGGGTTTTGTGTTTATAGGCAAAAATTTAATAAGCTGGAGAAGCAAAAAACAGACCGTAGTAGCCCGATCGAGTGCTGAGTCAGAATATAGAGCCATGGCTCAAACTGCAGCCGAAATGATATGGGTTAGATAAGTTCTCAGAGATCTACATGTACAAACCTCAACGCCAATGGTGATGAGATGTGATAACAGAGCAACCACCTATGTAACGCCCCAAAATTTTTACCCAAATTTAAGAGGATTTTTTTTTTTAACAGCAGAAACAAGAAAGAATATAGGGTTAAGTATTTCGAGACATTACGGTGGAGAGAAAACCCAACACATTTATTTCATTTCAATATCAATGAAAATAATCAGAGTTCAAATCATAAAAGGAACCAAAGCGATCTCTGGAACAATAAATCCAAAAATCTCGATCCGATGCCTCATCCCGCAGCCGCTCATAAACCCTATTCTTTACCTGAAAAATAGTAAATTGATTGGAATTAGACTACCACGTCTAAGTAGGAAAACTGTCACTCTTAATGCAGGTATATCATGAGTCCAGTATGAGATGTGGGTGTCATGGGTGATTTTCAACATATATATAAGCAAGTAAGCAACAACATAAATCAACAATCATATACAAACTGAGCAGGTAAACAATTACGCAATAACAATAACTGAGCAGGTAAGGCATAATATGCAACATTAATAAGCAAGTGAGGTAGGCGATGCAACAGCAATAACAATAACATGCATAACTTTCACGTAATAGTTCAATCACCTCGTATTTACCCATTTTAGGATTTCAGATCATTACAATTTCACAATATAAAGCATGCTAAAAAAATATGCAAATGTCTCTTTAATGATTCCACTCACTGTGATACCTAACTGTTCTAAAAAAAATGATTATTTTATCTTATCTTATCCCGTGGGTACACACGGGCCAAGACAACCATCACAGAAGAGAACATTCGGGGGTATATTATTCCGAGTTGTTTTATTAACCCAAACATTCTAACTGTGACTGAAATCCCAAGGGAGCGGCCAGTGACCGAGAGAACCTCCCAAAGGCCAAAACCAAAACAGGATGCATCCCTAACTTCTGCAGAAGAACAAAGAGCTACCACCTAGGACATATTGGTAGTCCGGGTCCCCTCAACTCCGAGGACTGGGGACCATCGAGTCACTTTAGCTCGAAACAGTAAAACACATGCCCCCGGAGTTTTGTACCACCTACCATCTCCAAGGTAAGCCCGAATCTGAGTGGGTTAATCTTTTTAATTTAGTTATGTTCCCGAAGTATGGGGCATTTCCCCAACTTCCTTCTACTATCATAGCAGTAGAATTCCCAACCTTAGTCATTTTACCAAGGTATATAAACCAGTCCCAATCCTTTGTCATATTGATTGCATAACCCACCCAAAGTGCTCCGGTGCCTTTAAACCAGTCAAGCACGAATGCCCCGGTGCCTTTAAACCAGTCGGGCAACCATATTATATTTCCATTTTCATGTGGATTCACATCATAACTTCGATGGTCTATGCATGACCCTCAACACACTGGCTCGACATTCATATGTTCACAACAAACCGACCCATAGGTTCGGTTATCAAATCATCATTCATCATCATTATTATTTATTTATTCTTTAATAGAAAATTGCCACAACGCCTCCATGTATAAAAAAAAATGGCATGCATTAAAAGCTCTGCCAACAAGCAAAAACACTATTGGTGTCCCTTATTGAGCATGCAGGGTAATCTTAGAAATTTGGTAATACAACTATATACATTTTTCCAAACACCTTCTCATTTGAACATTCCACAAGATATACAGCTTAGTTGGCATTTGATACTTTCAACAAATATGTAGTGTTAAGCAATATTATTTCAGAAAAATATACAGTTTAACAAGCATATGAACATTGGAAAATAAACATCTTCATGGTTAATTGAACCTTCTAGATGATATACACTTAATGGCATTTTGCCTATTTTAAGAAATATGCAGTTTAACATGCTAAATTATGCAGCTTAGTATATAAAATTGAATATCATTTTACCATGCAACTCAATAAGCATTTGAGCATTAGTTTAATATACAATTTCATGTAACAGTGAATAACAACCTAATATGCAGTTAAGTTTGCATTGAATATCAACTGAATATGCAACTTTGTACGAAATTGAACATACACTTACTATGCAGTTACATAAGCATTGAGCATCTAACTAATATGCAACTTCATATGGACCCGAGCATCCACCTATAAGCATCTAAATAGGAATTTGCATATCAACTGAATATGCATGTAAATGTTAACTTAAATTCAACTTAACATGAATCCAACTAGATTCTCATGTATACTTGCTTCCAAGATTTCTCCCACAACAGATTACCAAGTATGTATATTCAGAAATAGCAATTGTTTCAATCCGTTTCCAAACAATTTTAACGATCCCATAAAATAAGCATGTTGATTCCTAATCCTATCACATGATGTTGTGAACCTATAGATTTCATTTAACAGAGATCACTGATATCACATACAGGGCTAGTCAAACTAAATTTTTCAGAATCCTATGATGAAACAACAACATAGATTAACATTGATCCTCCTTTGAGATCCAATGATAGTTTAGCTAGTATGACCATTTTACAGGAATCAACAATTAAAAGAAGTCTACATTTTCAGAGCCACACTTAGCACACATATATCAAAGAACCTATTGTTGTCTAATTACACAAAAAAGGCAACAACATTCTGAGCTATAATGACATTTAAATAGAAATATTGCACCACTATGGTTCATCGGAATTGCAACAAATTATACATCGAACTAATTAGCAACGAATAACCACAATATGTCCCACTGGTAATCCTTCCAAAGTAAATTCCCTTTTTATTAGCAGAATTCAGTATGCAGAGGTATATATAAATATATATATCTATATTTGAATATCGCAGACAAGCTATGCAAATGACTAATCCCTTCTTCTTCTTCTTTTCACAGCATAAAGTATAATATAATAACCAATGATTTTTCTGTCAGGAGCAATCTGTATAAGTTACTATGTATAGAACGATGCCAGTTCAACCCCTAATATTAATAGCAACACTCTCCCCTACCCTATTAGAACTGAGACAATACCATGCCCGAATTTCCCTGTTAAGCATACATATTAGTAAATGGTAGAGCTAACCTGCATCCAAAACTAGAGCATGTAAAGGTTGAATCTACAAGGCATATAGTGATACAAACTGGTCATGCTCACAGGTAACAACATTTAAACAGAAAAATGATATCAAACGTACAATGCAATTATACCCAATCAAATTCAAAGGACTAGGGTTTCAACACAGATTACCACATACCAAAATACATGATTAATCTAAACCTAGCAATGATTTAATACATGGTGACATCTATCATATTATTGACTTACACATAAAATCTCAACATGGAAGGCATTAGCCCGATTGAACCCCTCTTTCTGATATCCGAAATCCCCAACTCAATCGATTTGGGATTTTCGGCACCATAAACCTGAAATCCTCTTTTTCCTGTTAGGGATTTTGGCCACCCACATAGCATGCTCGAACTATGATATACCAAACAAGGAACACACAACAAATCCTACCTTGTTTGATGATTTCCCCTCTTTCTGTCGTGAATATGGGTGCAGCCGAACTCATGTTCACCGACGAGTGTGAGAATGGAAGGGAACGAGAGGAGGTCGTCGTTGGGTGGTGCTGCCGGAGAAAGGGGAAGCGAAGGTGGCGGTGATGTCACCGGAGCTCGCAAAGGGGAAAAGTTGCAAGGGACCACGGCTTGGTTGTTGGGAGGTTGTTGGCGACGACATCGACAGAGAGAGGGAAAAGAGATAGCGAGAGAGGGATGGAAGAGGGGTTCGGGGGTCCCCCTTTGTAGGAGGGTGGCCTCCCGAAAAGGAAGGAAACCCCACCAATTCCCAGCGGCTGCGCTGTGTTTCCCCCTCCCTCTCCATCTCTTGATGTGTTAGGGTTCAATTGAACCCTAACACGATTTATCGGGAGAGGGGGGTTTTCCCCCTTCCCATATGTTTTTATCGGGCAACCCATATCGGGTTGCCCTTTTAACCCTTAATTTTTTTTTCTTTTTGCAGGGTGTGGGCCGGGTCCGGGTCCGAACCGTGATCCGCGACGCTGGATCCGGTAGCGATTTGGATCTGTGACCCAACCATCGTTTGGGTCTGCAGGTTGGATCCATATGGATCTAACTGTGGATCCAAATATATTTTATTATTTATTATTTTATTTTATTTTCTAATACGTATGTATGATATTATATATATGTACCCCCCCCCCCCCCCAATTGATATGGATCCGTTTACGTTAATCAAAAATTGACATAACTTAATATGGATCCAGGATCCATTGTGCTTCGTAAATCTTTTTAATAAATTTGGATCCAGAAATCTAGAGTTTTAATTATATGATTTGGAACTATGGATCCACATGAATTCTTATGGATCCAACTAAATATACATTGATCCTTACGGTTTCCATACAAGGATTCAGATTAATATTGAAGTTCCGACGAAGATCCAAATGAAATGTTATGGATCCGAACATCACCTAGGCTATACCAATCCCACTAAAGTGTTGTAGACCCAATATAGAAATTTTACCATTAAAATTTTGATTTAAACTTCGTTGATCCGCTTCATTCATCCTGGATCCAATATCAAATTTGATCCCGATAATGAGGATCCATTACCAGAAATACAATCCATTTGACCGAAATCCATTATTAAATATTCAATTTAAGGTTCGTGGTCCGATATCTAAGATCCGAATGGAATATCGGAGTTCTAAAACAGGATATTTGGGATCCAACATTGAAGATCCAAATAGGTTATCCAAGATCCAATTACGAATAAATAATTAAAACAATAAAATATTCTTGTATCACCTTAATGACTTAAAATCTAAGTTTATTTATCTGATAAAAATCGTGGGTATTACAACCTATATCGCAAATAATCCAGTGTTTCACGAGAGGACAAAACACATTGAAGTTGATTGTCACTACATAAGAGATCTATTAGAGGATCAAGTTGCTGATGTGTTTACTAAACCTCTTGCTAGTGTGGGCTTCCTTAGATGTTGTGACAAGCTGAGCATGATAGATATATATGCTCCAGCTTGAGGGGGAGTGTTAAAAAGAAAAAGGGAATATCTTTTCAGTTTGGGTAGTAGTACGTAATTAGTGGAAAATAGATAGAGTACTTTTGTAACTTATTATTAACTAATTCCTTTAAGAAGGGATTAGGGCTTAATGCTTAATAACAAGTACTCTCTTTTTTTCTCTCTCTGGTACTGTTTTGCCAGGAACCCAACCGACGTCAACATATATATTTATTGGATCTACTTCACGAAGACCCAAGATCCATTACATATCGGATCCATAATAAGTTTTTTCGGGTCTATCCCAAAGATCCAAATCTTCTTGTATTAAATTTTAAGATCCAAACCTTCGATATGGTTCCAAATGAAATACTATGGATCCAATATCAGAATTCTAATTGGACCATTACAATTTCGATGTAAAATCTACATTAAGATATCAGAAATCCGATGTCAAAGATCCAAACAATGCATTTTGGATCTAGTATTGGATATCCAAACATGGTTTCTAGAATCCGATATCGAAGATCCGAAAAATACTCGGGATTCAATATAAATCAAATTAAAATTAAAAGACTCTCGTATCACATTTTGGCCATGAAATTTAAGTCATTTATGTGATAAAATTTACAAGCGTTATAATTTACATCTGAAAACCCTTAATCTTTTCAAATCCGGTGAAATCTTAAAGAGTATTTCAATTGGAGATTTGTTTTCTAAAATTTGAGAATGCATTCTATTTATTAAATACACCGCGGTGAGGGCGGCTTTGGCCCAAAACTTTTTTTGGAATTTCTTTTGTGAAAATTTAGAATTAGTGCATTCGGATGTATAAGGTCCTGCTCCCGTTATGGTAAAAAGTGGTTATCCATATTATGTTACATTCATAGATGATTTTATTAGACACACTTGGTTCTACTTCCTTAGACTCAAATTTGAAGTTTTTTCGTATTTAAATTTTTTTTTATAATCTTGTTAAAAATCCATTTAAAACAAATATTAAGATATTACACTCTTACTCAGGGGGAGAGTTTTTTTTCAAATGATTTCGAATCCTATCTAAAAACCAATGGTATTTTGCACCAATGATCTTGTCCGAAGACCCTTCAACAAAATGAAATTTTCAAAAGAAAACATCGCCATATTATTGAAACTGTTGAGAATAGGTGGTTTTATGTTAAGTAATAGGTGGTTTTATGTTAAGTACTCTTATATTAGAGTCTTTTTGAAATTTTACTCTTATAAGGATTTAGATGTAATTTCTCTTTTTTGCCTCTCTCTATTTAATATAGAGAGAAGCCCTAATCAAGATTAAGTCATTGAGTTTTCTGTGCAGCCGTCTCTCTCTCTCTCTCTCTCTACACAGGTGGCTGCCCCTGTCTACATGGTATCAGAGCTTGCGATCTCGGGAGCGTGATTTCGAAGAGGACTGATCGTCACCAACGAAGAAAAAAAAATTCAGACTGCGAAAAAAATTATATCAGGTTTGCTGTTGCACTAGTGGGAAGATCTGATAACAGATCTGGGATGTCACCCAGATCTGTCGTCAGATCTAAGGATGGATCTTACCCAGATCTGTCGTGATCTCCTGGAGCTGTAAACAAATTTTATCTGTTTTTTTTTGGATTTTTTATCGCCTGGCGTGATTTTCTGGAGCATGATGAGTTCCTGCTGATGCGTGCATGCTGTGATTGACGTGCTGCTATTTGGGTAACGCAGCAGGCTTCTGTGCTGCTGTATCGCAGCCGAGAGTTGTTGGCTGTTCCGGGTTGTTCCTGCCACGCAGCAAGTGTTTGTGATATTGCGTGCCAGCCGAGAGTGTCATATTTTTCTTTGCTGATTGCGTGACTACCGTGATTCTGATTTTTTTTTTGCTGCGTGTCATCGAGATATGATTGATCTATTTAATTGTTTGAAGACTGATTGTCAGTTATGCTCTATATGTTTTTGAACCAGCAATTGTCGTATTCGTATGCTTTGCAACTGAATAGTATTGTTGGTCGTGGTGTGTTTGGGTGCAGCAATGGTCTTAACTCCCTGCTGGGGTGAGTTGTGTTTCGTGCTGTATTAGTTTCAGCTATACATTTGTCGTGGAAGCAGCAGGAGTGATTACCTGCTGGTTGTGGACTGTTTTGTGGAAACAGCAGGGCTGCTTCCTTATAGTGGTGGAAAACTCTACTTAAATACTTGTTGTTCTAGAGAACAGTATGGCTGAAAGTTCGAAATATGATTCGAAAATGGAACAGATTGGGGAGTATAAGGCTTTTGCCAACCCCTTCTCATATGGCTCTTCCGTTAGGTTGAATGAAACCAACTATGCCCGATGGTCCAGAACTTTTATGATGTCGGTATCTGGACATCGTCGAAAACACATTTTGTTGGAAGGCGAACCCACTGAAAAGTTGGGAAAATATGTTACTTGGGATGAAGATAATGACATAGTTATGTCATGGATCATGAATAGTGTTGAACCCCATATTGCAGATGGATTGATCTACTATAATTCAGCAAAACTGATGTGGGACAATCTTCGTGATACATACTCACAAGAAACGAATGTGAGTCGTATCCTGCAAGTCGAACAAGAAATATATAATTTACAACAGGAAAATCAGACCTTGGCCCAGTATTATGCTTCTGTCAAAGCTGCGTTTGAAAGACTTAATGCTCACAGGCCTCTTTGTTGCTCGAAGCAAAAGGATCATCAAGAACAAACCATGGTTGCTCGTTTTCTTATAGGGCTTTCTTCAGATTTTTCTGTTGCAAAAGTTCAAATGTTGACTGGATCAGATGTTCCCACTCTTGCTGATGCTTATAATCGTCTGAGTAGACTTGCGATCTCTCTGCCACAGTCTCAGCCTATAACTCAATCATCTGCTCTTGTTGTCCCATCTAGTTATGGGCGTGGAAATATTCAGAATATCAGAGGACGAGGACGTGGACGTGGTATGGGAGGCAGAGGAAAGCTTCAATGTACATTCTGTGGAAAATCTGGACATTTAGAAGATCGTTGCTGGGATAAGCATGGTCGGCCAACATCTTCTTCATCAAAGTCATATACTCCTAAAACAAATGTGACTACTCTCGAGGCAACAAATGTACAAGAGAATATCGCTAAAAATGAAAGTAGTATCACCCTTAGTCGTGCAGAATATGATGAGCTGATAGCTCTTCGACCTCCTGTAGCTGGTGTTGCATATTCAACCGGAAATCATCTTCATCCGACTGATAGTAAGTGGGTTATTGACTCTGGTGCTTCCAAACATTTGTGTGGAAATTCACATGTTTTTTCAGATCTTAAGGATGTTAAGGCTCAGCTTGGAGTCTCCTTAGCCGATGGGAGCTCCTCCCCGGTTGCTGGTCAGGGAAATATTTCTATATCCTCCTCATTACAGTTGAATAATGTTCTTCATGCCCCAAACTTTCCTCAAAGTTTACTCTCTGTTAGTTGCCTTATAAAAGAAAAAAACTGTAGAGTGATTTTTGATCAAATGGGTTGTCATTTTCAGGATTTGCTAACGGGGAAGAAGATTGGTGGAGGCTATGAAGAAAATGGAATTTACTACCTACATCATCCAATGGGTTCTGTTAATGCTGCAGTGGAACATTCACTCAGTCCTGTTCAGTGGCATCGTCGTCTTGGTCATCCTTCATTGTCAAAACTTCGGTCGGTCTTTCCTCAGATTCCTTCCACCACATCATTTCAGTGTGAAGCATGTCAGTTGGGCAAGCATCATCGAAGTTCATTCCCTTCTAGTCAGAGTCAGTCTAGTAATAAATTGTTTGAACTTCTTCATGCAGATGTATGGGGTCCTAGTAAGATTCCTACTAGGACTTATTATCTTGTTATTGTTGATGATTTCTCTAAGTTATCATGGTTTTTTTTTTTAATAAAAGAACGATCTGAAGTTCCAAGTCTTATCAAATCCCTAATTCTTGAAATAAAATTATCATTTGCATAGTCAAGGAAGTTCTAGATTCAAAAGTTATCATTTGCATTTTTTCAAGTATACAATCTTCACATACAATTTTTTTTCCTTACAAAACTTTTTAAAAAATGAAAGAAGAGATAGTTTGGATATACTTAGATGACCTAATCTTTATTTCAAAGATCCAAATGAATTTCTTGGATATGGTTATAAAAAAAATCTTTAGGTAGACACAAAGAGTCCATATAGTAAATGTCTCATCTTCTATGGCCTTGCCCAATCAGCTTCCCTGACAGGAGATTCTGCATCCAACAAGCTTTAGATGAGAAAAATACTTTACACCTATAATAAAAAATTTGAGAAACCGAAAAATGGTTTAAATCAAGTTTTTGAATAACCCTAACATTTGAAACAAAGAATTTTTTTGAATCATTATTAAGATTTTCTATACTTTTAACCTTTAAAGAAGTATCATCGACGATTAACACACATGAAAAATGTGAATTAGTACAATCAGAAAGTAGGAACTCATTATGAGTCATATGAAAAGAAGCTCCCAAATCCAAAATCCATGAGGACTTATGTAGATGAGAAGAAGAAAAGACGACGACATCGGATGTAGAGGGAGTAGCTTTTAGTATTTATGAAACGGCCTCCGCAATTTGGGCAGCAATTGTCAAATCATTGAAGTTTCTTGCGGCTGTTCACTTACTGCGGCCACTTTTTTGAGTTTGGAACAATCCGGTCTTATGTGTCCCAGTTCTTTACAATAGTGACAAGTAATTTTGCCTCTCTTATATCTTCCCTTGTATCCTCTCTCATTATGTCCTCCATTGAATTTTTTCTTAAAGTGAGGAGGTTTATAAGTTTTCACAAAACTTTTGGGTCTAGATATAGCAAGCACCTCATCACTAGACTTGTGCATTAGACTTCAAACAGTTCATTTTTAACCATGTTAACTAAATGGTCTCACATTATTGGTTAATAGAAAATCAAAATTACCAATGAGTTACGAAATGCTATGGTTCTTACATAGGATTTATTGATTCATTCAGAAGTAATTCGTTGAGATCGTGCACCTTTCCCTATTATCTATTTAGATTACAATAGCAAAATATAAAGTGCAGCTGGTTGGCTCCAGCCTATTCTTGAAATACACAACTCGCACACACTCCCTTTCCGAAAAAGATCAATACACCAAGCACTACACTTAGATTTATTAGATTTGTTGCTAAAATATCGATATTAAACCCGAAACTCCCGGCGGATGGCTAGTGACCCAAAAAAACGAAAGAATCGGTTAGATTTTTCATATGCTCTCCTCTTATCTTATGGATAGGAATAGGACTAACAAAATAAATAAAAAAAGATTTCCTTTTTTTGTATCACTTCACTCCTTATTTAGATTCCCGATAAGACACTTATTAAGTCCCAAGTCTCGTGTCAATTGCGACATACAAAAAAGGGAAAATGCCCATTGGACTAAGGGCGGGAAAGAAGAAAGCGAGCGGAAGCGGATCCACTAATTCCTCAAATCAGTACTTTCCTGGAGTATTGGATCAAGGAAGAAGTGATTGTAGGAGTGAAGTGTTGAGTTGATATAATTTAAAGAAGCGAAGTGGCAGGGCCAAAGCAATAAAAGAAGTACGTATTTTTCACGTTTTCACGTTTCTAGGATTACACAAAGGGATTAGCAAATAATAGTGCTAATGCCACGACCAGCCCGTAAATTGTTAAAGCTTCTATAAAAGCCAGACTAAGCAATAAAGTACCTCGTATTTTACCCTCTGCTTCTGGTTGTCTAGCGATACCTTCTACGGCTTGGCCCGCAGCAGTACCTTGACCGACTCCGGGTCCAATAGAAGCAAGTCCTACGGCCAATCCAGCAGCAATAACGGAAGCAGCAGAAATTAGGGGATTCATAGTAAGCTCCTCACAACAAAAAATGAAGAAATGGTTAATGATATAATCAAATAAACCAATGAATTATTATATATTACTTAATTTATTACTTAATTAATGTTATTTATATATTTATAATATTAATTAGTTACATTACTTATTATTTCATATTCCATCACTAAGATCCATACAACTAAACTAAGAACTCCGAACCTAATTTGAGAAGTGATGATATTTGATATTACTGAATCATCAGAACTACTTCAATATCTCGTTTTTGTTTTTATTCCCTACCCAAGTCTTTGTAAATCCATATAATATAGTTCTTCTATTTCTTTGTTCCGAACCCATTCTTTCAATTCTTCTCTCCTTCATCTTCTTTATATGCATTCATAGGCTTGACTTCATATTCAATCCACACATACAGTCACAGACGAAAAAGGAAGAGCTTATATCGTAATCCATATAAAGAAAGTTGAATCTATATCTATATAAAGTCGGTAGTAATATGGGGAATGAAATAATATACATGGGTAGTCCATATATAACTATTGAATATCTACTATCACATATACATGTGTTTCTTCCATAATGTAAACCATCGCCATCTTATTTCTATTGAATCGGATCGGACCCTGGAATCATTCTTCTAAGCATACACCGGAGTTCACATATAATATGTAGCTACGGCTATGTAGCTCGACCCACCTAACCTACTTGATTTTTAATCTTATTCGTGAACTCTTTCTTGTCTTTATCATTATCTCACATGGATACAAACGAAGAGATTCATCAAAGCGAATCATCCCATATCAAGATTTGATGATTGATTGATCCAATTGCAATTAATTCCAATTTTGGTCAATTATTGAATAGAATGGAATGAAATAGCAACGGTTCCGCAGAACATAGTTCTTGTTGTTTCGTCGCACGCCCCAAACGGGTAACAATTATTACCCCAATTATGAATCGTCGTAATTGACTGGGCAAATAAAGGAGATGTATGACATGAATAGGACAAAAGGGGATCTTAGGAAAAACTTTGAATCCCCCCCTTTTTTACAATTCCGTAGTGTAATACGTAATATAATAAATATTAATATCGTACATATATATCTCTTGCTCTTGTTTTCTTCCTACTCTATATCATACATATCATAAATAAATATATTTATATCAATCATGTTCCTCAAGCAGGTATCTTGAGCTACCCATGAATTAATTATTGGAATAAGATTCATGGGCTTACTTAATTTTTTATTTAAATCAATTCAAAAAGAAAAAGCGACTCTTTGAAATTCAAAGCATTATTTTATTATTTATTTGGATGGAAAGCTACTCAATGATGACCTTCCATGGATTCACCTAACTCTAATTTCTTGACATATTTGAGCAAATGCCTCACTTATAAAGGGCATCGATGCCTACGTAGTAAAGAGAACCTAACTTACTCAAATTTTGGTCGAAGACCATATAGAAAAGAAAAGAAAATTTCTCTTTTCACTTGTCTTCTTATCTCAATTATTGAACCTTCCCATTTTGGTTCCAACATAGCCAAGTCATTCTAAATAGGAGATAAGAGACTATAAAAATCTCTTACGCTTTTATCCCCTTGTTTGGTAGTATGTACCTTGTCTTGGAGGTAATATAGTCTAGCCATTTCCTTTTGAATGAATGTACTTTTTAGGAAGATCCATACATCACAAGCTTTTTTGAACTTGATGATGTTAGTTGCAATCTTGAAGTCTATGGTATTCATGAACCATGAGAGTATTTGAGCGTTAGCTTCTCAATCCTCTATTTTATCTTCATATTCTTGCAAAGCCTTCTCTTTTTCTTCTTCGGAGAAAGCTTTGATTTGATCTCCTTCTCTTCTCGTTAGCTTTAGTTGGGGTTCATTAGTGATTCCACTAACAAAACCCCAAAGCTTTTTCCCCTTGATATAGTTTTTCATTGCGGTAGCCCACATTAAGTAGTTGTTTTTGTTGAGCTGGTAGGAGTGACGGAGGCAGATTCTCTTTCACCCATATTGAAGAAATTGACTCGTGGTTGAAGAACAAAGCTTGAAGACCACCATCACAAAGAGAGCACACCCAAGATAATTTTCAACACTACAAGAAGTGCACAATCACAATGCCAACAAAGGGCTACACAAGTGCACAATCACAATATAGTCTCTAATGGACTGAATACAATCTCATAAAAGAGATAAAAAATACGAACTTCATAAGAACACAATGTAAAAAATAAATGTTCTTTGTATTCTTAACAAATATGCTTAAAAACATATCTAAGCATGTTACAAGGGACTCTATTTATAGAGCCGAGAATACAGCCAAAAAGGAGGATATTGGACTGCCTCCAATAGTCAGAAATATGACCGTTAGGAGCAGTCCAACTACTAGTTGGACTGCTTCCCAACAGTTCAAAAAGATTACATTAAAAAAATAAAAAGAAAATAAAAAAACTATAGGACAGTACAGTCCCTATTGTACTGTATTTATTACAGTATATAAAATGACCAAAATACCCTTAATATACTTATATTGTATAATTATGCGTATATCAAGTATATATATACATTATATATATACATGTATATGTATAATGTATTTTAACAAAGTGTCCTCTCTTTCAAGGATGGAGAAAGCTCTCTACCACACTGTCAAAGAAATAAAAGGTTCCTTGGTATTTAGTTTGAGGGATCAATGAAGCTAAGGATCAGGAATATGATTAAGCTCCAAACTTTTTTTACCATGTAGTCACAAGGAGAATCTGCACTAAAATCATCATGCAGCCTAGCCATTGGTCCCTCTTTTCATGCTGAGGTCGAAGCTCATGTTTCTGAATATGTTTGTAAATATGAGTCCATCTTGACAGTTTTGAGACATTTGATTTTCAATACTATGGAAAGATTGCATTGTTACAGCAACTTTTAATGAAATAACTAGAATCATAGGAAAGGGGTCTTCTTCAAGGTGCTGGTTTTGCTATTTTCAGTTCATGATCTCAAGCACATGATGGGTATCTAGCAGACTGATTCGTCTTAATTGGTGAGCTTTGTGACTCGTGATCTGACCATACAATTAAATGCTGAAACATTTGTAATATGTTTGTCTGTGAGTAGAGTTGAATTTCAATGGGAACTAAATCAAATAAGGCACACACAATGTACGTGCATGCATGTACACAAATGTATACACACACTGTTATTAAGAGCTGCAGTCTTTAGTAATTTCACCATATTTTCTTTTTACCCATGTGAAATTTGAGATTCCATACTGGTTCCACATGTTAGCTCTAATCAATATGTGTAATTAAGTGATTTTATAAAAGGTAAAGGCACATTTTTTGCCTGTATCTTGGATTTTCCTTTTAAATTTACTGAAATGCTTTTCATAGTGGCTATAAATGTAAGTAGCCATGATGGTATTTCAGAATTCACTAGGGTTAAGACTTAAGACAATTCCGTTAACTTGTTGACATCCATCTCTCTCTCCATATACACACATAAAGACATTCACTCCAAGAAAATATTATCAACACAAGAAAAGTACAATACACAGTTTAATTTCTCTTGTATCCTTTCCGGCATGTGTTGTAAGTATCATACCGTATTGTACGATATGGTATGATACATATTGTTACTATGTAGGAAAATGATATGATACACACTCGTATCATGATACAAGCGGGTATTGTACCGTATCGTACGATACAGGCTCGACACACTTAAAAAGGGTCTGAATCATAATTTTACAGTTTTGGGTTTTAAAGACCTCACCGACTCCCTCATTTGTGTAGAGGCTATTAGAGGGGAACACAAACACCCTAAGAGCCGTGAGAGCAATTTGGGGGCCAATCCGTGCGCAAGGGAGTGGGCTTTTACGATTTTCTCAAGCAAGAGTGCATTTTCACCCTTTTTCCACTCAAGGAAGTGAGTTAAGGTAAAAAATCTCTATTTTTTGCTTCTTATTGAGTTTTTTTGGGAAAAATATGGATGGTGCTAGGAGAAAGAGGAGGAGGAGGGAGTTCTCATAGGCTGGTGGCTGGGTGGTCTTTTTTCTTTAAACGAAAAAACTATTTCATTACAATGATGAGCATAACGAAACATAGTTGAGCAGGCGAGTGTCGTACTGTTATGACTTCTCAACATTTAGTCGAGCAAGCGAACGTTGCGGTTGTTGACATTCGTACTATTAGGACTTAAGTTTGTTTTGTGTGTGTAAACTTGTTACCGAATATTTGTATGTATGCCTATATTTTTATTTGGTGATTAATTGGTTATGTTTTATTTTAGATATTTTGATGTTGTCTTCACATAAAGATAATCCTGCATGGCGATGCTGCAGAAGTATAGATGATGTACTATGACTAGGGTCATCATTGAGATGTGTGTTTTGTGGTGATATTATTAGAGGTAGGCTGCATATGTAATAACCCGTAAAAAAAAAAAAAAAGGGTTAGGATTCGGGTCGGACCCGGACCCAATTGAGGCACCGCCTCCCTCGTGCCTTCTTTAGAAAATAAGGCAGGGGGTTTCAAATACGAACCCCCCCCCCTCGCTGTCTCTCTCCCTCACCGCCTCCCGACTCTCCCTCGCTCGTCTGCAGCCGCCACTTGCGACCCCTCTCCGCCGCCGACCACCAGGTACGTTCTTCCTCCTCTTCTTCTCCTTCTTTCCGTCTCTCTCTCCGATCCTTCCCCCTCGTTTCTTCGTTACACAGGGAGGGGAGGGCTGAGCCTCCTCCTTGCTTTCGTACGACAGGCGAGGGGCGGAGCCCCCTCCCTACTTCCGTACGGCAGGGGAGGGGCCGGGCCCCTCTTCCCTGCTCTCTGCTACGGCAGGGGAGGGGTCGAGCCCCTCCTCCCTGCCCCTTTTTGTTGCGCCAGCAGGGGCCTATGGCCCCTGCCTTTCTTTTACGCCAGCAGGGGCCATGGGCCCCTGCCATTCGTTTGCCAGCAGGGGCCTATGGCCCCTGCCTTTCGTTTGCCAGCAGGGGCCTATGGCCCCTGCCTTTCTTTTACGCCAGCAGGGGCCATTGGCCCCTGCCATTCGTTTGCCAGCAGGGGCCTATGGCCCCTGCCTTTCTTTTGTCAGCAGGGGCATAGGCCCCTGCCTTTCGTTTGCCAGCAGGGGGCTATGGCCCCTGCCTTTCTTTTGTCAGCAGGGGCATAGGCCCCTGCCTTTCTGTGTGCCAGCAGGGGCCCTTGGCCCCTGCCTTTTTGTTTGCTAACAGGGGTCATCGGCCCCTGCCTTTTTGTTTGCCAGCAGGGGCCGATCCCCCCTGCTCCTTTGTGCGCGAGCCTATACCCTTGGTCGACAGACCCGGGGAATCTTTGCAAGCTACATCGTAATGGGGACAGATCATTACAAATGTTGATCTCCAGCGAGGAATTCCTAGTGAACGTGAGTCATCTGCTCACATTGACTACATCCCTCTTTGGGCGGCAAGGCTCATTTGGCCCTGCCCCATCTTTTTTTTTTGAGTCATTTGGGACGGTTGGTCCCAGCTCTATGTATTGGAGAAGTTGAGTCTTTGCCTTGCTTTTGCTTTTGTCTGGGCTTGCATGTTAATATCGCATATTTGCAGCTACGACGGATCTCACTCGCGCTCCGCGACCCGAGCCGTCAATTGTGTACGTCCGCAGACGTCAGCAAGCTCGTAACCCTCCAAGGTAGGGGAAGATTGTACGGAAGACTTGGATAATTGAATTAAGTTCAAGTAAACTAAAAAATGATCAATAAATGAATATATATATATATATATATATATATATTTATACGAGTATGCACTTAACTCAAGGACGCGGTTTCGCGATCCTTGCCCTTTTCCTTATGTCAGTCTATCCTTGCCATCGTGTATCACATCGAGATCTCGTGTTGTATTCTTGCTTATGATTTGTATGTGCCGTCACGCATCGTGGCGAGGTTCAGCGTTGCACTTCTGCTTACCGCCTTTACCTTGTCGTCGCGTTTTGCGCCTAGACTCTTGTTTTTGTATGTATTATTACTGCTTTGCTATTGCAGATGCCGCGCAGGTTTTTGCTCTTTGCATATGCCTTAAAGGCATCCTCAGGCATTCACCTCTCTCTCTCTCGCGACGAGAGTTGAGATAGGAGCTAGCGTAACATCCCCGTCTAAGGAGGGGGATACCTTGCAAGGATCCTGACTCCTTGAGTATGCAGTCCTGCAGACGAGTTGGAGTTTATGTTGAGAAACATGTTTTCCCGTCTATCGAGGCCGGTGTCGAGTCATGCGAGGCATGTAGATACCCCGATAGCGGATGAGGTTCTAGAAAATCGCAGGCATAATGTTGGCACAAGGTACTGCTGTTTCAAAGGATATAGTAAAGTTGATAAACTTTACATCTTTGTGAAACACTCCTGTTGATGCTTCTTTTGAGGAGCTATACCCCCTTCATCCTAGAGTACTTGTAGTCGTGCACGACACGTCTAGTACTGCGATGATCGGATGAGACGGTCGTGCGACCTCGAACAGTGCGAAATGCACAATGCTGGAATCACATAAATGGCCTCACATTCGCCTTCACAGGCAAGATGCTCGAGTGGTTTAAAGACCACAGCATAGAGTGGGTCGTTAGTTAAGCAACCCCTAACGTACCTATTCGTTTCTAATGGTCTGTCAAGGGAGAGGACAGAGCGGTACAAACTCCAATGGACAGGTTGTTAACAACCACCCTACGGGCAATGATCCGGCCTCCCCAGTCATTGGAGTTAGGGGAAAGGGGCTACAATAGTTAGCTCAACACTTCTGCAGAAGTTGGATGCATCCGTGGCACTGCCTCCTTTGGGGAATCCTCTCTCGGCTAAAGCCGTCCCTCTGGAGCGGACTCAACTAGCTATTCGGGTTATTCAAAATACATAGAATAACAGACGCCCGAACTAGTCTCAGTTGTTTCTACGTTTTGCCTGCGCGTACCCGCAGGCCAGTAATATCGAAACATAAAGTCTGTTCACACTGGTTGTTGAGTAGTGAGACTCACTTGCACCACTGACTCGCTTGCACCACTGACTCGCTTGCACCACTGATTCGCTTGCACCACTGACTCGCTTGCACCACTGACTCGCTTGCACAACTGATTCGCTTGCACCACTGACTCGCTTGCACTCGCTTGCACTACCTATTCGTTTGCACTACTTACGCGTTTGCACTATGTACCTACTTGCATTGCTTACCTGTTTAACTGCATATCTGCTTTAAACTGCGTAACCTACTGAATTAAAGGTACATAATTCAGTTTCCTTGTAGTCTCTCTTGTGCACCTACTAGTTTTTTTTGCGAAACTAACCCATTCTATGGGTACAGGTGATGAATAGGTACTTCACGGGCGATGGCGCGATGGCAAGATGGCTTCAAGACTTTCTTCTTCCTGCTCTTAGCTCGCGTCCTGATGTTTTTGGGTCTTGTAACGGATTTTCCTTTGGACATCCGAATTTTGTACTTTTGAAACCTTCTTTTAATGAAAGTGCCTTTTTCAAGTGGCATGGGTTGTATGTTTTGGTTTTTCAGCTAACGTGCCCAAAGTGGTCAACTTGCTTTTCTAAAATTAACAAAAGGATGGTCTTCCGCTTATTTCTTAAACCAACTCTGAAATAAAGAGATTCTTTTAGTCTCTTGCCTGTTTTATGAAAGGTTCGAAAGTTGAAATTTTGGGGCGTTACAGCATAGATTTAAACATATTGTATGTCTTCGTCAAAAAGTACGTCCATGTGATTCTTCATGTATTCCTGCCACTTTTCGTGCTGATGTTATTGTTGAACTAGAATCAATTGAAAGAAAAAGTTGCAAAAACACAACGAAGAAAGACTTTCAACCATTGTTCTAAATTCTGAAGATGATGATGATGATGACCTACTTTTCAAAAAAGAGCGTGAATATTAAAAGGTTGTGGCGCGACAGTTTGATGCAACAATGAAGATTTTCTATCCTAATTCTTGGCCTATAAAAGGATAGGATCTTTACAATTTAGACAAGATTAGCAGATAAGACATTGGTTAAATGTAGTGGTTTTAGTTATTATGAACTCTCAATAGTTTAATTATAACTTATGACATTTTAGTATGACTTGAATGTGAATTTAATATTGTTAAGGTTTTAGTTGTGTTTAAATTATATAGTTTCCTTTTATTTACATTGTCAGTTATCAAGTGCATGGTTTGTTTCTTGTGTTATAATTTTTTAAGATTTTTTGCTAATTTTTCTTGATTTTTTAGAATTTTTTATTAAGAATTCATAATATTTTATGATACAATATGATATGGTGTTACTTTGGGCCCGACTAATATGGGTAATGATACAGTACTTACAACCTTGCTTTCTGGATCTCTAACCTTTGTGAATTGTTATAATTGGGAGGAATAAATGTGTTTCTTAAAGGCTTCTTTGAATTAAAATGTGTTTTGTTCTTCTGAATTTAGTTGCTTGCCTTATGTGCTTTCCTCGAGTAAGAAAGATCAGTTGTCTTTTATCTTTCCATTAAATCCTGCAGCACATGCATATGCATTTATGTTCATACCCTCACGTCCCCATAAATTTCCTGTGCCTTCTTATTCGTCTCATCATGTCCACCTTTAGACTATAGTTCATGGGTTACATTTTTGTTATGCTAAAGTTTTTGTATGTACTTTCAGAATCATTCTAAGGGGCATCCTGGATCCAGAAATAGACAAGTCCCTACCCCCAGACAACCAACTGATGAAACAGTGAGATTGATGAAAGACCAGGTTATCAGAGCAAAGGCATACTTGACCTTTTTCCCACCAGGTAGCAACTCTCATTTGGTTACAGAATTAAGAGTGCGGATACCAGAGGTTGAACGAGTTGTTGGTGAAGCCATGAAGGATTCAGATCTCCCCAGGAGGTAATGATACCACTCTGTATTTGCCCTGGATGAAATAATCGTTTACCTATCAACTGAAGAAGTGGAAAAGAAACTATATGCTACTCATCCTGACATGCAACAGGGCAATGAGGCGGATGAGAGCCATGAATGCTACCTTATCAAAAGCTAGTGAAATATATTCCAACTGCTCAGCTATGGCAACTGTGCTCCGAGCCATGGCATATAACAGTGAAGAACAAGTCCGCACACAAAATAAACAGGCTTTGTATCTCACAAAGCTTGTGGCAGGCACTCTTCATAGGGGGCTTCACTGCCTCTCAATGCAACTTACAATTGACTACTTTGCATTGCATCCCAATCAGCGGGAGTTTCCCAGCAAACAGAAATTGTTGCTGCCTGAGCTTTATCACTATGCTGTTTTCTCGGACAATGTTCTTGCTTGTGCAGTGGTTGTCAATTCCACCATCTCCAGTTCAATGGTAATGACATGAACAATGAAATTATAACAGTTTGCAAAGGGCACCTAAAGAAGTATAATTCACATAATGCATTCTACCACCAGGTTTTAGCAGTTTATATGCATGCACCTTGTATTTGGCAGTTACATTGATTATGAGCAGAAATATGCTCCAACTGATTAATGTCTGCATTATGCATTTTGAGAGAGATTCTGATAAGTTATAATCTTGCAAACTAAACTTTTTCAGAATCAAGAAAAGATAGTGTTCCATGTGGTGACTGATGCACTGAACTATCCAGCCATGGTGATGTGGTTCATTGCAAATCCACCTGGCCAGGGGACTATTGATATTTTGAGCATAGATGATCTCAAACTGCCATCAAGATATCGTTCCTTGTTGCAACACTTGGATGCAGAGTACTCAAGCTCTTCGATCTCCAGGAATAAAAATCCAAAATATGCATCTGTGCTTAACCACCTTCGTTTTTTCCTACCAGACTTGTTTCCAGCACTGGATAGGATTGTTCTCCTTGACCATGATGTGGTAGTGCAGAGAGATTTGAGCAGGTTGTGGAGCTTTGACATGCATGGGAAGGTAATTGGAGCTGTGGAAACATGTGGCGACCTTGAATTGCGGCACCATCTTGGCATGTTTCTCAACTTCTCTGATCCAATGGTGGTGAGTTCATTCAATGCCAGTGCATGTTCATGGGCATTTGGTATGAATGTGTTCGACCTGCGTGAGTGGAGACACCAGAACATGACAGCACTGTATCATAAATGGCAAGTATTGGTAAGAAAAGCATATCTGCGATTGTTTGATCTTATATCTCTAGCCATAGGTGAATAGGTTTTTGTGGGTTGTTGAGATCCATGAGACCTGTAGAACTAGTATGTTTATTTTCCCATGGAAATGTGTGACAGTGTTGGATCTGGGCTTGACCACAGCTGATCCATATCTGGCTCCGGCTCTTGGAAGAGCAGCCCAGAATCTGTATCCAGAATGCAGACTCAGCCATGACTGCTGCATGGTATTACTAAGCCGAATAAATTTGAGTCTGAAGTTGGTAAAGATCCGGGAAAGGAAGACATTTTCGAGGAAAAATTAAAAGGGTCAAGTCTGATTATGACGACATCGAACACACTGATCCAGATGCAAGTCTGGATCTGGACAAGGTAGAGCTGAGTTTGCCCCTCAAGCGTGCAACTGACTCTAGCCATTGGTCCAAATCTTGGTCAGACCTGTTCAGTTATCTGACCTACTTGCGCCTTACCCTTCATCAGGAAACTCCACTCCAGATAGGGATCTAAGTGAATATCAAGAGATGTTCATGAAAATGAATATGTAATATGTGGTGTTTATTTTTTTCTAATGTTTTCTTCACCATGTTTCAACACTGCAGGCCCAGGAAAGGCAGTTATGGAAGTTGGGAAGCTTGCCTGTGGGACTGGTCACTTTCTATAACTTGACGGCTAAGCTAGACCGGAGCTGGCATGTCCTTGGCCTTGGCTATGATTCAAGCAAGAGTAGAAGAGAGATTGAGCACGCAGCGGTGATTCACTATGATGGAAACTTAAAACCATGGCTTCAGATCAGCATACCCAAGTTTAGAGGGTACTGGTCCAAATTTCTGAAATATGATCATCCTTACTTGCTACAGTGCAACATCCATGAATAGCCTCATTCATACTCACCATTATCTCGGGTCACCGGCTGAGAGCTGTGGCAGCCAAGTGCCCAGCGACCCCAGTGTGCGTTAGGAACATGCTCATTCCTGCAAACCATAGAATATTCAGACATGCTGGATCATGGCGGCAATTTGCATGATGCTAACCTGTCATCTGCCATTGCAGATGGAATTTTCCTTCCACAATTTCTTTGTGTATTCAATTTTCCTGATATTTTGGCTATATGATCTTTAGAAGCTTTGTCAATTTTACTAATTACTGTAAGAGTTATTGTTCTGTACAGCTTTTCTTCATATTGTTAAGTGGCAGTTATTCTTGTTTCGTATTTTTCTTAAATGTACAATTTAGCAGTGAACATGTGTTTTTTGATATGGAAAAGACCATTATTGTATAAAGATGCGCATTTTGGCATTGGTTTAAAGGTTGTTTATCATGTGAGTTGTCCTTATGGTCATGTTGGTTTGTTTAATGGAAAGTAGAAATCCACAATTTTAACATGATCTGCAGCATAAATATTCCTTAAAAAAATGCTCTACCACTTTTTCACAAGGACACGGGCACGGACACAACCCGACCACACAAGTTCAAAGTTTTTTGACAAATGGAACATGGACACAAATTTTTAATTTTCTAATCAATAGAAAAAACTGCAGTCCTTTAATATTTCAATATAAAAATATAATTTTTATTGAAATATTATTAAAAATTGTTTAAGAACTATTAAATATATTAAAGCATCGTCCTTATGCGTGAGTCATATGAGCGTGTCATTGTGAAGATAGCTTTTACATTCTTTTACTCGTCAAACTAAGCAAAGGCAACTTGAGGCCTTTTGCAATTTTAAAGAATATATTTCGCATATGCCACGAGCCAAACAAATGCTACATGATGAAACTAATTTTGGGTATTTCCACAAATTATCCCTGACTTATAGGGTTATAGACAAATTCATCCGACCTTTTTGTATTTTCAAGAAACCCCCTATTTTTTTCATGACCATTTCCAAAAGCATCATTGAAGGACATAAGTAACATCCTAATGTTGAAAAAGGTCAGTGTCTTTTTGCGAAGTGTAAAAAGGCAGGGATGAATATGGACGATTATTGAAAAACCCACTAAGTTTTAATGCTTCTTGGTTGATTGTTCGGTAAGGTGTGTTACTTTGGGGCTAGAGGTAAGCCCTTGGAGTTTTATGCTGTCAGGGACGATTGTAAGTTAGGCAGACAGAGCCAGCGCGACTAGGTCTATGATTTTGGAGTGGTTTCTCCGAGTAAAGAAAAAAGTAATACTCAACGACCGGTGGCAACAACCACCATGGTACTGAGATGAAGACACTGGATCAAATCCCTCTGAGACACAAGGGTGTATCTAGTTTTCAGAGGTGGGCCACTTAAGGCAGGGTGATCGTGGGGCTAGGTGCAATATGATTGCACAACAAATATTTGTGCATTAAGCACCTGATCACCCTCCATCTTGGGGACTGGGCCTGTAAGGTGTGGGACGCAAGACCTGATGGAGGGCGATCGGATGCTTAATGCACATTTTTTGTGCAATCATATTGCACCCGATCCTGACTCTGCTTCCGGTCATAAAAAAAAAACAATAAAACAAATAAAAGTGACGTGTTTAAGGGATATTTTTGCAATCTAAGGGAGACCAACCAAATGCTCAATGTTATTTCCTGCAAGGCCATGGGCATCTTGTGGATTTATCGAGAAACTCAGACTTGACACGTGGATCATAGTCATTGGAGGGGATAAAGATAGAGGATTTGGGTGGGTACCCAGCTATCCATGTTTGTGTGGTGGATGGAGAAAAAGCTCCTGAATTACAAAAACATCATTTCTCTATACACTGCCTAACTGTAGTGCACACAAACTTCAGACTCACCTCTTCTTTCTTCGTTTCTTCACCATGGCCTCCCTCACTGCAAGCACCACAGCTTCATTCTTTGCACGTGCCAGCCTAGCCCCTAGAAGCTATGTTGGGCTTGCATCTCCATCATCTCCTGTTCTAGGTAATATGTTTCTTCTTTGAATTGGATCCTTTCAGTCAAATTGATATTTCATGAGGCATCTATCTACATGTTCATGCCCATTCCTTCATTCACTGAGTAACTGCCTTGAAAATCCTATATATGATCCATACTTGAATTGTGGAACTTTTTATCTATCATTCTATTGGAAGAGAACTTTTTATGCTTACTATTAGAATTGATTTTTTGCAGATTCATGGGACGCCAAAGTTTTTGAAATGAAAAAAAAAATTTGAAATGATGCCAAACTTATGCTCTTTAGCTGTGGCTGTGGCCATGTATATGCCATGTGAAAGGAAGATCCATTTGATGCTAATTTTCTCCAAGGCTTATTAGAGAAACATTGCATCTTTTGCAATCTAAAACTTGGATGCCCAGTGATCCAATGGATGGTTAAAATGTTAAGATTATTGGAAAAAAATATGTTTTTTTTTTAATCTTAAGATTATTGGAATATGTAGAAACACAAAAACATAAAAATTCAGATAAATATAAATAGCAATATAAAACTACTACGAAGATGTTTTATGGTATTAATATCATGATAGATACTATATTTTTTTTAAAATAGGTCACCTTGTTTTTTTGTATAGGGTTGGTATTTGAAAATATCATGATAAAATCATGATATTTTCAAAATATCTTCAATGTTTGTGACATAGATATGAATTATGTTGATCCCATTCTCAGGTCTACCAGCAATCTCAAGGAGGGGTAAGGTTCAATGCTCAGTGGAGGAGAATCCGGTTGCGTGCAATGGCATGGGCCTGGGAGCATCTTTAATGGCTTCCGTTTATGTGGCCGCCACCTCGAGCCCAGCACTGGCGCTTGTAGATGAGAGGATGAGCACAGAGGGGACAGGCCTGAGCCTGGGCTTGAGCAACAACCTCCTTGGGTGGGTCCTGATTGGTGTGTTTGCCCTCATTTGGGCCCTCTACTTTGTCTACACTTCCACTCTTGAAGAGGATGAGGAGTCTAGCCTATCACTTTGAGTGCATCTCTTACAAGTAAATAGTGTAACTGTTGTTCAAAAAGGATTAGAGCTTTTGATTGACATGTATGATGCATGAGAACCTTCATATGTAGAATCTTTCATTGTTGATGTAATGTTATTCTCTATTTCCCATTTCTTCTTTCTTCTTTTGATAGAAGCTCGGGGATAGCTCCGTGTGAATCGAACCCGAGATCCCTTAGTTATGATAGTGTGACCTAACCATCCATCTATCTCATTCTATCTTCTCCCATTTCTTCGATTATGTATAAGCAAGACCTTTTATTTTTTATTTTTTTTGACAATCAAGCTGGGAGACTAAGGCATCCATCATCATTAATCACAACATTATAACCAAGCATCATAATCATCATCAAGAGAATGTGGTGCTATGCACTTTTATAACCAAGCATCTATCTCAAGCTTAGAAAAATCAAGTATGATGATAATCATAGACTAATGGGATAGTTGTTATCATAATGAAGACTAAAATCTTGTGTATTCACTTTTTTGAATAATTTGAATTTTCTAATAATATAATTGTCAACATTTTCAATGATTTATCCTCAACCTTCTTGTAGCCCTTTGTAATAAGATTCATCAAACTTTTCAATTTTTTTATACAATAGGAAAAAAACCACCTCACTCACCAGCGAGCTCATTAGTGTAAAACTACAAGCCTCCCTTACCTACAAGGGTTATACTTAGCTTGGCTTAGCGGCAAGGGATGCACTCTGTAGGTTTCAAACTCGTGACATCCCTTCAACTTGGTAACATTCACAAGTTACTCCTACCAGATGAGCGCATGGGCAAACTTTTCAATTGTTATAAAAGAAAAAAAAACTGACAGTTTTAAGGTAAACACAGGGTTCCCATTTGAGTACCGGGTATACTTTGAAACCCACGATCTGAGAATCTCAGTTCTCAGATCATGAATCTCTGGGTCGACACCCTCAAGTCGGCCCAGAAGCCCATGATTTTGAAAGGGAAACAGGGATCTTAGATGAGGATCAAGGATCTAGGATCCCATTTGAGTAAATCTCAAATGGGATTAAAGTCTTTTTGGAACAATAGTCAAGCTCAGCTTGGCTAGAGCTCGAGCTTAAAACCAAGCCAAATCTGAACAATGTTGTTCAAGCTCAAGCCGAGCTTGAACACATACATTTTGAGGTGATCCAAGTTCGAAGAGCCCAAGCTCAGCTCGAACTCGGGTCATGTGCATGCCTAGATTCAGGCTCAAACGCTGAGATAGAGGCCATATTCATTGATGATCACAATTCCTGTTCTAAGCTAATGGGCAAAAAACCCAAGACTCCTTATCTGTACCAATCCAGCCCTCTTATTTTCATTATTTTGGTTTAGATTCGATATTAGTTATTTCATATATCTCTCTCTATATATATATATATTGGCTACTAATGAAGGTAAAAAACTAATGACCAGAAACTCTCTCCGAAACCAGGAAAACCCTGGTAGGGGCCCATGACCACCCTTCCTTACATGGCCCACCTCTGAAAGCTACGGATACAGATACACCTATGTACCAGCGGATTTGATACAAAACCTTCATCTCAGCACCCTCACAGCCACCCTGCTGGCCACACGAGGCTTACGGTGGTTTCAAATATAACATTCATTGAGTTGATATTAGTGTAACATAGTGAGCAAAACTGCATAGAGTTTAGTGCCAAGGGCAACATCTATATTTGTTTTCTTAAACCAAAACTTTAAAATTATTTAGCTACTTATAAATTCTTTGCCAAACCACCTTGGCTTCTATGGAACTAATGAACTTAACCATCCCATGCTAAATTGCTCTTGTATCCTCCAAGCAACTTAAAACAAGTAATGCTACTTAAAATTTGAAAACATGAACTGTACTCGCATGCATGGACATGCTAAAGGAAAGACTTTACATGATAACGGGTACATATTTTTAAAAATTCTTGCCAGCTCTGTTCATGTTAAAGCTCTCGTAAGAAGGAGATATGAATGGTAGGAAAAACTGAGATCAACTTATGCCAGCATGACACTTTTCCACCATGATAATTTGATGTTGGTTTCACTCATGGTATAGGAAAGAATTGCATGTATTTGTTACCTCTTTGCAACTAATTTGGTAAATACTAATAAATTATTTTTTAATAGAATTAATCAATTAATTCTTAGAATACAAAAAATGAATTAAATAAAAAAACATAAAATTCAAAATTTCATATTTGATAATGTTCAAAGTATCCAAATAAAAAGTTTATAGCAAAATATTTTTTCCATGACATAGCATTTGATCTAGTAAATCAACATCAATTTTGCAAAATAACATAAAGCACTAACTTGAATTCTAGTCTTATGAAACACAACATGGATTCTTCAATCCACTTATATGGTTTAACCCATTATGCATGACTTGCAGTTTGCACAGTGAAGGTAATGGAGATTTTTTTTTAGAAAACCTAATTCCTAAATAAACCCAATCCCATAAAATGATCTTTCTCTTTCTCATAAAATTAGTACAACTAGTTAGGTAAATAGTACTAATTAACAAGTTTATAGGTACCCAACTAATTATCTTTCTAATTTTCATAAAATTAATACAACTAATTAGCTAAATAGTAGTAGTTATCAAGTTACTATGTAATTAATTATTTTTTAAATGTTTATATTACTAAAAAGTAATTAGATAGCTCAGGCTCACCAGTTTAGGCCGTGGGCCGACCCAGGCCCGGCCCATGTATATAACAGGTTATGTTTAAGCTCGGGCCTAAAATCTTAACCCAAACCCGGCCCATCATGGTCCAGGTCGGTTTGGCCCATCAGGTCACCCAGCCTGTTGCCCACCCCTACTTACAAGTAGCTCCAAAGGGGTTTGGCGTAGTGGGATGAGACCTAGGTCGCTAGGTAGGTGGTCTAGGTTCAAATCTCATGCCCATCACCCTTTGCACAAGCTTAAGTGTGGTGACTCCTTGGGGGCAAGGGGTAAAGCCCATGGAGTTTTACAGTGCCAGGACAGCGACCGTAAGTACGGCAAGCAAAGCAAGCGTGGCTAGGTCTCTGATCCTTAAGATGGTTTCTTTGTCTAAATATAGAAAAAAAAAACGATTCAGGTGAATTGTTCGACGATTTGGAGCTCAATTGAATTGAATCGGCCAACTTTCAACCAAAAAATGATGTGCATTACAAAAAATTAAAATACAAATTTAATAATATTTAAAAATATTAAAAATATTTAAAATTATTAAAAATATTTAAATTATTTTTTAATTTAAAAAAAATAAGTCGAATCAGTCTTGCACCATTTCAATTCTGCCCGATACCATAAGAATTGGCTGATTCAGGCCGATATAAAAATGTCTCTTGAGTATTAAGATCCAACTATAACAAAAGTCAATCTCATTGCATCGAATATGAGTGGATTCCTCTACCGATGGAATCATCAAAATTCAAGAGCTAGAAACTCAGAATCCTGTCACTTCCCTACTCTTGTTAAATCTAGACTTACATGTAAAAACAATTCAAGACTTTTCTTTATGCTATTCATTAGATTTGAGTCTGAAGGCCTTTCAACAGTTTCTTGCCAATTTGATAACCAGACCTAGACTTTACAGAAGCTCACCAAAACCCAAATAACTGAATTGGATCAATCAGATATCCAACCAAAGGCTGTACCAAAGCAACATTGGATTGGCATCTCCACCAACTCTTTTTGTGTACCAAAGAGAGCACAACAAACCCTGTTTTGACACATAAAACAACTGCTTCCACCTCCTTTCCCTTCTTACACAAAGAAGCAAGCATGATTCTTCCCCCATTCCATGCCATGACTCCACATGCTTCCCACCATATTTCTCCCTTCACACACCCACCCTTTCTTCCTTTCTCTCTCATTCCCTCATTCCCCTTCTTTCTCTCTCTACACGCCTCCCCAAACCCCGCATCCCACCCATCTTCCCTTCCTTCTTCAAGGATTCGTGATACCCATCTCAGGAATTTGATGTAGGATCACAAAGCCAAGGTCTTTCTGTTGGTCTCCGATGGATTTTATCGAGCTCGAGGCCGTCGAGGGCTTGCGTTGGTCGTGGAACTCATGGCCAAAGACGAAGGGGGAGGCGGCCTCTCTGGTTATCCCTCTTAGCATCATGCACACGCCGTTAATGGAAATAGCCGATTTGCCCATCCTTTCTTACGAGCCCCTAGTTTGCAAGCGGTGCAGAGCCGTGCTGAACCCCTACGCACGGGTGGACTACCAGACCCGCCTCTGGGCTTGCCCCTTCTGCTACCAGAAGAACCCATTCCCGAGTTCCTACGCCGGCATCAGCGAGAACAATCTCCCGGCCGAGCTCTTCCCCACGTACAGCACGGTCGAGTATCGGCTCAATCGGGGAAGGCCCAATTGGAGTAGTGGGCAGTTTCCATCTTCCTCCTCTTCGTTCTCCTCTCTGTACTCGGGCAGCGAGTTTAGTTCGAGGTTTGGAGGGCCTGCTTTCGTGTTCGTTGTGGACACGGCGACAGCAGAGGAGGAATTTCAGGTTTTGAAGAGGGAGATATTGCATGTGGTAACTCAGTTGCCGGACAATTGTTTGGTGGGATTGGTTAGTTTTGGGTCGATGGTGCACGTTCATGTTCTTGGGGACGTCGATTGCTCGAGGGTGGTTGTGTTCCACGGCGAGCGGGAGTTGTCCTCAGATCAGGTGATTTTTGTGTTTTTCTGAATAAATTAGTGTTCTTTGAATGCTTTGGAGTGTGAGTTGATGTTCGCGTCTGGTTTCTGAATTAGTTTGAATGCTTTTATAGCTAATAGATTGGATATTAGGAAGTACAGGGGAAGAATGCTGTTTGAATTATCCACTTGAGTTGAATTGATGGTTTTCAAGAAGAGCTATTGACTATCTTTGGAAGTTTGAAATATTGATCTGAATTGGTTATCTGTGAATGGTGGAGGAAACTTTAGTTTGTTGCTCTAGTTTTACATGGAGTTGATGGGTAGTTTGAATTTTATGATTGATGGATTTGGCATTATGTTATTCTGGTAGAGGTATTTGAACGATGCTTAGTTGGCAATAGAACTTGGTCCTCATTATGTAATATAATGGACAAACTTGCTTTTGAAGAGTACCATATGCTAAGAGTTTTTCTTCATGTAGGTTTTGCACGTTAGAAATATTATGCAAAATTCAAAGGATTGGCAGTTTCAGAACATTTACAAGACTTGTTCAAGATAGACTCCTCTGATGATTAAGGCTAGTATGTTTGATCGACTTTGACACACTCAATGTGCCACGTCTCTCGTGAAACTTCCGAATTTTCTTGAGGATTTCAAAAATCTTACTTCTTTGATATGAGAACTGTTGAAATATGAGAGAATAAAGATAATAGAGAGAATAGAGAGGGAGAAGAACTAGGGTTTTAATGAGAACACCAAAGAGAGAAGCAAGAGAAATATGCTTGCTATTTTCACATATCGTGAGAGGGCTTGCCTCCTTACATAAAAAAAAGGTCGACCCCACTTAGTGTACAATAAAGAAAAAGGAAAAGTCTAAAATACCTCCTAGTATTAGGTAATTTACAATAAGTCCTAATACAAAAGGTATTACACAAAAATGTAAAACACTATATTACATAGTTGCATAGTTCTGAATACTCCCCTTCAAACTTAGAAGGATGCAAAGGAATCATTCCAAGTTTGGAAAGGAAAGTAGTGAAGTGAGAGGGGGAAAGACTTTTCGTAAACAGTGGACTGGGGGAAACGGTGCCCCGCCCTGCCTCGCCTCGTTTGGACCGGGGATGGAGAACATGAAACGGGGGCATGAACCGAGGATGGAGGTTAAAATCAAAACCTGTGTGGGGATGGACTTACTCTTGTGCCTGCCCCGTTCCCGATTTTTGTTAAGAAAATTACTATTATACCCTTATACATATTATAAAATCCTATATATATATATATATATATATATATATATATATATATATATATATTACTAACCCTAATATAAAACCCTTTCTCGAATCTCTCCTCTCTCCTTCCTCTAACAAGCCGCATAAGCTCTCATTTCTCTCCTCTCCTTCCTCTAAGGGCGGAAGGAAACAACGTCGGAAGGACTGAGGAAACGAGCCTCGTCCCGCCTCGCCCTGTTTGGACCGGAGATGGAAGACATGAAACAGGGAATGGACTTGGGATGGAGATTAAAATCAAAACCCATGCGGGGATGAAGGTGGGGATGAAGTGCAAAATTTTGAGACGGGGTAGGGATAGAGACCTTGTCCCCCCGGCCTGACGTCGGTCCATTGCCATCCCTAGCTAACTTGCTCCAAAGCTATAATCCTCATCTTTATAAGCTCTTCTTGTATAATGTCAGTCTATTTCAATGTGCTTGGTGCGCTCATGAAACTCTGGATTCTTGGTAATATGAATAGCACTCATATTGTAATAATATAGCTGAGTTTTCTTTTCACATAAAATTTTTAATTCATTTAATAGCCATCTAATCCAAATAATCTTAGCAACAACTTGAGCCATAGCTCTGTATTCTGCTTTTGCATTAGACAAAGCAATCCTCCGGTGTTTCTTGCTCTTCCATGAAATTAGAGAGCTTCCAAGAAAAATCCCTTAAGTGGAAAGTCTATATCTAGTGGATCCTCCAAAAGACTCTTAACTCTGTGCCAGATGAAGACGAGAAAAACATACTAATGATTTTGAGTACATCTACCAAGTGAACTGATCTGGGAGCACTCATAAATTGACTAATTATGTAAAATGCATGGGTTATATCTGGCTTGAATATAGTCAAGTATATAAGGCTCCCAACTAATTGCATGTATACTACAAGATCTTCTACCTCAACACCATCAGTGACCATCTTCAAATTTACCTTCATGGGGGAATTTACTTATTTTGAGTCACCAACTAATCTTGGTTTCATGACCAAATTTGTAGCATACTTATGTTGACACAAGTACCGTCCCTTTGGAGAGTAAGCTATCTCAAGCTCAAGAAAATACTTTAAACACCTTAAGTCTTTCTTCTCAAACATGTTGGCCAGTTTCTTTTTGGTGTCTTCAATCTTCTTTGTGTCATCTCCAATGAGAATTATATCATCTACATAAAGAAGCAATATACATCTTCCAAGTGCAGAGAAATACACAAACAAAGCAGGATCATGGTGACTCTGCTCAAAACCAAGTGATCTCACTGCTAAACTAAACTTCTCAAACGAAGCTCGAGGTGCTTGTTTGAGTCCATATAATGTTTTGCGAATTCTGCAAACTCTACCTTATGGATCTGAGTATCCTTGAGGTAGTTTCATATATACTTCCTCTTGCAAATATCCATTCAAGAATGCATTCTTGACATCTAACTGCCAAAGATCCCACTGTTGTATGGCAGCCAATGCTAGTAGTGTATGAATTATGGTCATATGAGCCACATACGCGAATGTTTTAGCAAAATCAATTCCAAATCGTTGACCGTATCCTTTAGCTACTAACCTGGCTTTATACCTCTACACAAACCCATCTGCCTTTGTCTTTGCCTTGTCCACCCATTTGCTTCCAATAATATTTTTTTGTGGAAGAGGTTTTACTAATTATCATGCCTGCATCCTTTCAAGTGCATTCATTTCAACAACCATGACTCTTTGCCACTCCTCCTTTCATGTTGCCTCTGTATAGGACTCAAGCTCAACATTCTAAGAAAGCACAATGATAAGGTACAAAAGACTCATAGGACACAAAACAAGACTGAAGCACAGAGGGTCTAGAACTTTTACGTACCTGAGAAGATGTGGAAGAAAATGATAACTCTAAGTTTTGTTGTTGTCTTAGATCATCTGTTGCAGGAATGAGATCAGGATTGACCTCTTCACTTCCCTGCTCTTCCACTTGATTTAAAAATAGAATTTCAATCACATCTTCATGTCTTCTTGAGTAGGCTTAACCAAACCTATTTTCTCTAGCCAGGACTTGCTCCCCATGCCACTCCATTCCCTTTCTTTCACCTTTTTCTTCAAAGTGAACAAAAAAGAACAAGTCAGTCTCATTTTTTGCCTTTTCTCTATACTAACTAAAGTATAACACATTCTCATTAAAAACAACTTGCCGAGATACCCACACTTTCTTTCCAACAAGATCATAGCATTTGTACCCTTTTTGACCATTAGTGAAACAAAAAAAACAACACTTACAACCTTAGCAGGTAACTTATCTCTGTATCTGTTAGCTAACAAGACAAAACATACACAACCAAACACCTTCAACACATCATAGTTTGGAGCTTTTCCCTATAACTTTTGAAAAGGGGATATGCCCTTAAGTACTCCATAAGGCATACAATTTATCTGATAAATGCTCAGTTGAACTGCATCTGATTAGAATACTTTGGGTACTCCTCCTCTAAACATAAGAGCTCTTGCTGTCTCTAAGATATGTTTGTTTTTCCTTTCAGCTATACTATTTTGCTCAGGAGTGTAGGGACAAGATTTTTGATAAACCACACCTTTTTCTTACAGTAACCTGTCAAATATATAACTGATATATTCACCACCAGAGTCAGTTCAAAGAGTTTTAATCTTGGTTGCAAATTGATTCTCAATCATGGTACAAAAGCTCTTAAAGATTTCAAAAAGGTCGTTTCTATTTTTTATAAAGTATATCCATGTAAATCTTGCACAATCATCTATGAAAGTTATAAAATATGATGATCCTCCTTTTGACACAACAGGAGAAGGACCCCACACATCTGAATGCATCAAATCAAAAGGACTCCCTGATTCCCTATCACTAGACCTGAAGGCCAAAGCATGACTCTTAGCCAATCTATAACTCACACAATCTTTGACATGATTTGATACAACTAACTTGGATTTTTCAAAACTTCCTGAGGACACTAACTTTTGCAACCTAGAGCTGAAAATATGCTAGAGTCTCTGGTGCCACAAAAAAGACTCATCTATAATTGAAGTTCCATATTCGATTTCAGTTTTCTTTTATTTCCTCATATCAATCCAGTCCAAGTAGTATAGATCTCATTTTCTATGGCCAATCCCAAATTTTTTTCTCTGACAACTGATCTGACACAACAAACCGACAGAAAAAAAGATAACATTACAGTTAAGTTTGATAGTTTAACCAACAAAAATAAGATTCATAGCAAGGGATGCAACATGATAAACTTGAGGGAGATTGAATTTACTACTAGGATAAGGATCACAAGTAATTGAACCTACTTTGGAGACACATATAGTGAGGACAGATTCATGAGGTGTCATATGACAGGAACCTCCAGAGTCTATTAGCCAACCAGAAGAATGACTTGAAATACCTGAGAAAGCAGTACCAGAGAAGGTGGTATGAGTGGCAGAAGCAGGAACATTGATTGACTGAGTAAGAAGCTACAGTTGTTGAATCTCATGCTGAGCTTGTTCTAACCTCAAAGTTACCCAACACCTATCACTTCACTGTTAGAAGGTGATAGGCCAATTGACTGCTCATCCTTGGACATTACACCCTCACTTTCAGAAGAAAATGCATATGCCTCACCTTTCTTTTTCTTGAGAATGTGACAATAATTTTAAATATGCCCAAAGTTCTTACAATAATGACACTGAACAAAACTAAGATTACTTCTTTTACCAAATCCCAAATCTCCTCGTCCTCCAGTCTTACCACTACCTCTACTACCAAATTTATCACCCATCTTTGTAAGGGGTGCTTTGTGATCCTAATTTGGATTTTGGTGTGATTTTGTTGGGCTAATTTACTTGTAGTTTTATGATATTGGTTGTTTGAGTGATTATGGAGAAGGAAAGGATTCAAATTATTCCAATAAAGTTGAATGAAACTAATTATTTATATTGGGCTGATTTCTTGAAAGGAGAGTGGTTGTGGAAAAAGGTTTGGTAGGTTACTTGAATGGTTCAAAGGTAAAACCCAAGGTCTCTGATAAGGGTTTTGATAAGTTTATAAAGGAATGGGTCATGAACAATGCGAGAATCAAGGCATGGATTCTCGAGTTTATGGAACACAAAATTACCATGAATATTTCTAAATTTCATGAGGCAAAATAAACTTGGGCGTACCTTAGACAAGTCTATAGACAAGAGAATTAGGCAATGCATTATCAACTCACTCAAGAGTTGAGAAGTATGTGCCAAGGAAACAAATCCATTGAAGAATTTTATTCAGATATACTGAGAACCTGCTGATGGTACAATGGCCACTTCAGACGAAAGTGCTATAGGAACTGCTTTAAAGAGTCACTTAACTAACCATGAATCCTCACAATCATGAATGACATTGATTTCAGAGTTAAGGACGTTGCTAACCCTTTTGCAGCAATTTTGCATGGTTGTGGTACTTTACTCTCTTAATAGGTTCTTTAACCCTGTGAAGAAGCCTTGGGCTTGGGATGAAAAGAAAGCTTTGAATATCAAAACATTACAAGATGATGTGGAATGTCATGCTAATCCATGGGGAAAATTGCCCAAAGAAAAATAACAAGGATATGCTAGTGGCTTTTTGTAGGAAGTGGAGAACGTATGACCTGCTTACATTGTGGTGAGTTATTTTGGTTGAATGTGACAAAAAATTGGCACACTTCAGAGAACTGTTACATTATGAGTTGTGAGAAAACTAGTTTCAGTTCTTTATATCTGTACATATATTGAAGGCACAAAAAGTTATTTTCTATCAAGACAGAGTTATTGAACACTGTACTTATATTTATAGTGGGTTATCTCATTTGCAAGTGACAATAAATTGACAAACTTATAGCATTGCTTTATGATGATTTATTGTATCAAAATGATCTTTGCTGGGGAAGTTCTTGATGTCTGCATATACCGGAGGCACAGAGTGAATCTGTGGTTGGAAAATGTACTTGACATGCCTAGCCTAGAAAGGGTTGACTTATGTTAGGTGCTAGATCTGGCTGATCTCTATTTTTCTAGGAATGATCACATTCTTGAGGTTTACGTTCTCAGTGCCTATTTTGTCAGGAAAGTAAATGAAGTCTTCCGTGTTGACAATTTAATCATGGCTGAATTGTTTTACACTAGATCTTTAGTCTTGTGGTTTTCTTCTATAACTCATGCATCTGATTGTTCTTTTCTAGTAGTAGGCACATGATTGTAGTCCATATATTTTACACATAAGGATAACACATGTTTTTTGATAAATTGCTTAGAATGTGTAAGCAAGGTGCTAGTAATTCTTTTGTGTTAAATTTTTTTCTTTCTATTTGTTGTTAACATCATAAACTCTCTCTCTGGCTTTCCAAGTTAACTATAATACCTTCCTTCTATATGTACCTCTATAGTGTCTACTATAATAACTTCCTTCTATATGTACATCTATAGAGTCTACTAAAAGAAGAGAGAGAGAGAGAGAGAGAGAGAGAGAGAGAGAGAGAGAGAGAGAGAGAGAGAGAGAGAGTTGACATTCATCTGCAGAATAATATGTTCATGGCTGGTTCAAATGGACAGGAATCTACACACTGAATTCAGTTATTTGTTCTTGCTCTATAATGATTTCTGCAACTGAAAATCACATGCTATATTGTTCACAGCTTCAGCAGTTTCTAGGTATGCCTCGTTTGCAGCACCGGCAATTCAGCAAGGCATCTACACAGGCACTCAAGTTTCTTTTGCCTATATCTGAGTGTGAGTTTAGTTTCACTGCTGCAATTGAAGAACTCATCCCATCACCTCCACCTGCCCCTGGCCACCGGTCCCTGAGGTCTACTGGTGCTGCTATATCTGTTGCAACAGGGCTTGTTGAAGCAAGCTTGCCAAACGTAGGCTCAAGAATAATGGTTTTTCTATCTGGTCCTGCAACTCTGGGTCCTGGGATGATCGTTGGGACAAACCTTAGTCAAATGATCCGCACCCACCGCGATCTACTCAAGGACCGGGCCCCCTACTACAAGAAGTCATGCGACTTCTACAAACGGTTGTCACGGAGACTGTGTGATGCATCTATAGTTCTGGATGTTTTTGCAAGCTCTCTGGATCAGGTTGGTGCTGCAGAGCTCCAAGCAGCTGTGGAGAGTTCAGGAGGCTTGATGGTTTTTGCTGAAACCTTTTCATCTGATCAGTTCAAGAAATGTTTGCAGCATATCTTTCAGCTGGATGACCATGGCCACCTAAAGATGAACTTTGATGCGACAATTGACATAGTGACAGGAAAGGAGGTGAAGATCTGTGGCGCTCTTGGACCTTGTGTGTCACTTCAGAGAAAGAATAGTTCTGTGAGTGAGACTGAGGTTGGGTTTGGTGGCACCAGCTCCTGGAAGTTGGGCACTCTCACCAGCAAGACGTGCACTGCATTCTTTTTTGAGGTGGGTGATGAACAAAAATCTCAGTCAGGTCCTGTGTTTTTTATTCAATTCATGACTCGTTACCAGCATGGTGATGGGGGGGTGCGGCTACGGGTGACTACAGCTGCCAGAAGATGGGCTGAGAGTTCACGATCTCCGGAGATCACAGCTAGTTTTGATCAGGAAGCAGCAGCAGCTGTTATGGCAAGACTTGCTATTGACAAAATAGAGAGAGGACATCATCAAACTGATGATGTTATCCGATGGCTTGATAAGATGCTTGTCTGCTTTGCAGCTAAGTTTGGCGATTATGTAAAGGAAGATCCTACATCTTTTCGTCTCTCATCGACCTTCTCGCTTTACCCACAGTTCATGTATTATTTCCGAAGGTCACAGTTCATAGATGTGTTCAACAGCAGCCCTGATGAGACTGCATTTTTTCGACTAATGCTTAACCGGGAAGGAGTGGTCGGATCTTTGATCATGATCCAGCCAACACTTTTCCGGTACTCATTTGATGGTCCCCCTGTGCCAGTTCTTTTGGATGTTAGCTCAATCTCACCAGATTGCATCCTGCTCTTTGACTCGTTCTTTTATGTGGTGATCCACTATGGGTCTCAGATTGCTCAGTGGCGGAAGGTTGGGTATCATAAAGATCCAAACCATGAGAATTTGAAGAAGCTATTGGAGGCACCAGTGCACGATGCAGAGGCGCTGCTGGCTGATCGGATACCAGTCCCGAAGCTCATAAAATGCGATCAACACGGGAGCCAAGCCAGATTTCTGCTTGCCAAGCTGAACCCTTCAGTTACACATGATACATTGCATGCCAGTAATAGTTCTGAGGTTATATTCACAGATGATGTGAGTCTTCAAGTTTTCATAGATCATTTGCAGAAGTTGGCTGTTGAATTCTGATGAAAATAGTCACTGTAAAGGAGTTTTGAATGAGAGGTGTTCATTTTTGTTCTTATTTCTATCATCTTTGATCTACGAAGGCTCATTAGAAGCTGAAATCAAGTTGTGGAATATACAGCAGGGTGCTCGAAGTCTAAGCATGTACAAGATTATGTATTTTCAAAATTCTCTCGATGTTTTCATGGCCAGCAATTTCTCTCTGTGAAAAAGTTAGTAACTGAAGGCAGTGGTTTCTTATTAATGGTGTTTCAACAATATTCTTGATATCTTTTAGATGCTCTTAATTGTGTGGGATCTATGTGAGGTATCTGGTGGATTGATTGCCATTTATTTGGTTTCAATAATTCAAAAATGATGTTAGTTAAAAGCCGCACACACGCCCGCGCACAGGATCTTTCCTCTATTCTCTCTTATTAATGATTCATTTTTAAAGGGCATGAGATGAATATTTTTATCATTAAAGGGCCCAAAAATTATTTTGCACCCAGGTAGGGCTAGGAAATGAACTGGCAGTTAATGGCTCGAGTCTGTTTGGCTCGTCATGAATTTGTTCTTGTAGTTAGTGAATCAAGTGATGATCATCACATTTAATTTAAACGAGTTGGGCATGAACAAAGGGTAACAAAGGGTGTTCAGCTTGGATGAGCTTGGGTAGATAAAAACGTATAGGTTTAAAGTGTAATGTATGAACCTAACATGGTACAGCCGGATGGAGCAGATGATGGCTCTGGTAAATTTTGCCTGTTTTCTCAAATGCTAATTTTGAAATCTATTGTATGTCCAATTTGTCAGGTTCTTTACTTTTTAAGTATCTTTTTACTCTTAGCACGAGCGGATCTTTGGATTTTCATGTGTTACATTGTAACATTCTCCAAATCTCGCTAAATATTACTAACAATGAAATTTGTATAATATTTTTGCGAAAATCATGATTTTTCATACAATACATGCTGCGAAAATGGCTACTCTTCACTTTCGCAAAAGCCCCACGAAAATCACGATAATGTCTGAAAAAATCTCTTACGTGTGAATTTCGTAGTGCTTTGCATTGGTGTTCGATGCGAAAATCATGAAAATTTTGCAAAATTCACCACTTTCACATGCCGATAACTTTAAGGGATGCAAGATTCCGTTTTGGCAGGCAAATTTCATTATATATATAGAAATTAAAACCTTCCCAATGATGCTGATCAGTTTATGATCAGACGGTCCATGTCTACCCTATATGAATACCCTAAACCCTGTGTCACTCTCTCGCCTTCCTCTCGCTCTCCTGTCTTGCTCCTCTCGCTCTCACTCTCGCGCTGCGGCGTCCTCTAGAAGCACCCTTACGATCCTACCTTCCACCTCTTCCACGAAGGTGACATCCATGCCGACGAAAGCTGACTCTTCTCCGTGCCATGGGCTTCTCCTCTTCCAAGGTCTTCGTCGGTGGATGGTCGCCCAATTTGTGGCTGACCTCAAATCCAGCGCGATCGCGAGGGCGGGCCTCGATGAGGTGGTCTGACACCTCTACTCGTCAGACCTGCATGGCTGGTGGGGGTTTGTAACACCGTCCCCATCATGGGGCGGTTATGGGAGAAGGGGGAACCGCCACCCCTCCCTTTCCCACGAACTCGATCGTGGGAGAGGAAAGGGGGAGGGGGAACGATTTCCCCCATTATTTTGAAAATGGGGCGACCATGGGGGGAGTAACTGACTCCTCATAGCTATAAAAGCCATGGGAGGACTCCTTCCCTTCCCCAGAGAGAGAGAGAGAGAGAGAGAGTAGAGAGAGAGCGAGAGAAGAGGCGACCCGCCGACGACAGGTAAGTCCCCTTCTCTCTCTCTCTCTCTTTTGTTTTAATATGAGGGTCGCTTACAACCTCACAGTTGTCGATCAGTTGTCTTAGAACAGAAATAGGGAGAAACCTGTCTCTGCTCTACCGGTTGAAAAAAATGGAGTAGCAGAGGGATTTTTCTCTGCTATTGCCACTTAAAAAAGAGGGGGGTCGGCACCCGTCAACGATCAAAGATCGCAAGCGGTGCCACCCCCACTTGCAGAAACCTGCAATAGTCCAACAACGGGGGGTTTCCAGAACTATTGATCATGGTGATGGCAGACTCGGTATGAATTTTCGGCAAACAAAGTCAGCCATCGGTTTGAACGACCCAGACTGAGCTGGGTCAAGGCAGATCGGGTGGGCTCAGTCTGAGCGTGTCCAGACTGAGATAAATCAGACTTGTGAGGTATATAAAGATATGTGTGCGCATGATTGATCAAGTGCGGTAGAAAAATCGAGATAGCGAAGACCTCAATTTTTTCATTACAAATTAGATCCAAATTTGGATCCCAATTTAGACCCAAAACTCAAGTCGGATCACGAACACCCAAGTGGATTCAAAATTAAGTGGACTTAGTAGAGTTTAGTCCAAAATCCAAGAATGTTCAGTGGTTGAAAGAGCAAAAAGGCCATTTGCAAATTCCTATTTAGTTGATTAAAACACATACTAGTTTGTTTAGGCATTCTTCAATGTGATTTTAAGTGCTTCAAGTATGTTAATTTTGTTTATTGTGAATAGACATTGTTTTGCATGCTTATAAAGTTAAAGTATGATGCTTAAACCTGATCATACATATTTTTTGAGTTATGAAATAAATGTGGCATGACATGATTGCATGTATGAGATTGATGTGTTATGTAAAAAATGAGGGTAGAGTTTCAGAGTCATAGGGTAGGTATTACACTGGAGAATGTCACACTTATGCCTTTGGAGGAGTATTATAAGTGTCGTGAATTAATCTGTGGTGGGTTGCCATCCTTAATAGTTTAGACATGTGAACATGTGTTAAAAAATAGTTAGTGGATATACATTGATGATTGTATAACGCACTGGCTTCAAGATGCGAATGTTGAGAAAAAGTTGTATATAAGATGACCACACAGAACATGATGAAGAACTCTACTAAGAGGCATGGTCTGAGGCAATGTTGAGGTGTGTGCCTCGTGAGTAACTTGGGAATATCTTAGACGTTCCTAGGTGACCCTTAAGAGTTAAAACATTGCCTACTAGAAACATGTAGAATGTAGCATGAACCACAAAACCTTGGGGGCGAATATAGCTCATTGAGACACCTTGGAGGTAGGTATAGCTCCTTGAGATACATTGGGGCAGATATAGTCACCCTGACTCTTCGGCTAGCTACCGATTGAGTTCTTGAGCTCCCGGCTTGCAACCGACAAACTTAGGTTTCTTAACGGGCTCAGGTTTAAAGCGCAACCCATGGCCTAGCCAATTGGTCCAATGGACCAATGTGAAGTGCAATGGGTTCAGCCCAGCCTGACCCAAATCTATTTGTAAATAGTAATAATTAATAAGTTTTCAACTTCCCATGCACCCAACGAATTATCTTTCTAGTTTTCATAAAATTAATGTAACTAAATAGGTAAATAGTAATGGTTATCAAGTTATTATGCAATAGTTGTTTTTCAATTTTTTATATTGTTAAAAAATTAATAAATAACTCAAGCCCATCGGGCGAGGCCGGTAGCCCATGGGTCCACCCAGCCACGACTCACGTATATAACATACCGGGTTTCAACCTAGTACCTAATAGGCCCCAGCCTAAAACCTTGGCCTAAACCTAGCCCATGGCGGCCCAGGTTGGCTTGGCCCATCGGGCCACCCGGCGTGTTGCTCACCCCTATGTTCAGGCATTCCACATGTCCAATGCTTGCTTCGGGTGCATGGTGGTGCACAATCAAACACCCCCTTAGGTCTTAGATCTAAACAGTGCCCCTCACAGGTGGGCCACGTAAGGCAGGGTGTGGTTGTGGGGCCCCACCCAGGTTTTTTCTCGCTTCAGTGAGGGCTCCTCGTCATAAAAAAGAGTTTTTTTTGGTATAAAATGCACCTTTAATGTTTTTTTCGAAAAGACCATTTAGCTTCTTGTAAATTTTATTTATTTACTCATTCAGGCAAAAAGACTTGCTAAGCTTTATCCATACTCAAGATTGGGGTCGAATGCCATAGCTGGATGGTTAGGTCATGCTATCATGACCAAGAGGTCTCGGGTTCTCAGCTTGCCTATCTTTTATTGGAATTGTTCATTTAGAAAGTTGTCCAAAAGTTAATCATAGGCTCTTTGCATTGTCAACAAGAAAAAAAAATCTACAGTTCAAATTAGAAACGAGTTCCTAACTTCACACAAATTATCTATGAGATTCATGTTTAGTTAATTTATTTGAACCAAGGACTGGATCTGTTTGGGTCCATGCAACCAAAATCATAAAGTTGATCAACTAACATATATCACATGGATACAGCTATGGATATGGGGGATACAACCATTAATATAAAGTTTTCAATATAACTAATATATAAGAGAACAAGAAATAGGAATCAAATTGAAGGTCCGTGTGATATAGCAACCAACCAATCCAAAGCCTATGAGCACAATGACGTCAAGATATCCAAAGCCGGATGGCTAGGTTGCACTCCGAGGGTTTCCGGGTCGAATCCCATGGTTGGTTATTCTCTAACTTTTTTTTTTGATATTTACATGGAAAAACCACCCTCAAAATTAAAGACCTAGCCACACTGGCTTTGCCTGCCATACCACTGTCATGGCAGAGTAAACCTCTGCGGGCTTAACCTTTGCCCCTAGGGAATTGTCATGCTTTGGCTTGCACAAGAGATGACGCCCATGGGATTTGAACCTAGACTACTTGCCTAGCGGCCTAGGTCCAAACCCCTTTGAGGCAGGTTATTCTCTAACTTAACTGTAAAAAAAACTTGTGCAAGAGGGAAATGGTAATCTAACATTACACCACATCAGTAGGAACACAAAGCAGGTTATATGTTCCCCCCCTCCGAACAGGGCAGTTAGCTACATCTCATGTTCGGGGGTCCCAAAGAGCACCACGTATGTAAGCATGTGTGTCTTGTATCCCCATGTTTGTCAGCATTAATTAGCGTTGGAGTTTGATGCGATTGCAAAGACTTAAGTACCCTCTCCTCCATTGGTGCAAAAAAAAATGACGATTCTTGAAAAGAAGTGGTTGTAAAGACTTAAGTGCCCCGAAGATGATTATTTAAGACCCAGTCTCTGCACTGCAGGATTATCTGAGAAAGAAATCTCCCCTGGAGGAGGCCATGAACATCAACCCTCTCACTCTCTCTCTCCCTTCTATTTCTGCTTCTATGCACATCCAACAGAAGATCTTACATTGCTTCATCAAGCACCGGCTGACCTGCACATTGACTGTTGTGGAGTTTGATTCAGAGTTTTTACCTTTACAGGAGGAGGGTTTGAGGGCTCCTCCCAGCGTGGGTAGCATCATTCAACTAAATGAGTTGTAGATCCTGATTCAGAGTTTTTACCCTTATAGGAGGAGGGTTTGGGGGCTCCTCCCAACGTGGGTAGCATCATTCAACTTGATGAGTTGTGGAGTCTGATTCACAGTTTTTACCCTTATAGGAGGAGGGTTTGGGGGCTCCTTTCAATGTGGATAGCATCGTTCAACTTGATTTGTTGTGGAGTCTGATTCAGAGTTTTTGCCCTTACAGGAGAAGGGTTTGGGGGCTCCTCCCGATGGTCATCCGACGAAACAAACCTGAGCCATAAAAAATGTTTGTTTGAACTTTTCATCGTCATCTTCTTCTTCTTCCTTCTCCGTAAAACACTATAAAACCTTCTCTCTCTCTAGAGAAGAAATTAAGGGAGGCAAAGAGTTCTCCCTGAAGAAGGCCATGAACATCAACCATCTCACTCTCTCTTCCTTCTCTCTCTACTTCTGTGTACATCCAACAAACGATCCTACATTTCTCCATCAAACACCAACTGACCTGCACACGGACTGTAGCATCGTTCAACTTGATGAGTTGTAGAGCCTGATTTAGAGTTTTTTCCCTTACAGGAGGGGGGTTTAGGGGCTCCTCCCAGCGTGGGTAGCATCATTCAACTTGAAGAGTTGTGGAGTCTGATTCAAAGTTTTTACCCATTCATGTTTTAAGGCATTAGATCTCATATTTGAACATCCACGCATGTCAGTTTGTTTTCATCATGTTCAGTTGTTTTCTAGATTATACTTTGAATTCTGGTGCATTTTAGATCTATCGATTTATATATAACCAGAGCTCATTTTAATCTGAATTTTTTACTGCAACTTCATGCATATGTCTTCATGCTCTTCACCAAAAATCAGACCATTCTGAGTTTGTTTGACTCACTTTAAAAATCGAGATTCAGAACCTGTTATTTTGCACCATCAGGATTTTAGCAGAATCACGACCAACTTGCGGGATTGATTTCTCCCTAACTAGAGATGATCTTTCCAATCCGTAAAAAGGGTTGTTTTTTAAATTGAATTTAGTTTAGTCATACCAAATTTCAGCAATTTTTATGGTGTTTTCATACACTTTTTGGGTCAAAAACCATAACCCTGTCACCCTGTGTTATTTTAACGGCTCAGATTTTGATCCATTTTGTTTGAATTGTAATTCCGTAATGGAAGATCATTTTTCAATTCTGTAAAATGGGTTCTCTTCGTTTATGTGTTTAGTTCATCCCTGTAAATTTTCAAAATTTTTCATGGTCAATTACTATTTTATTTTGATTAAATACAAGAACCTTGTATCCAAATTTTATAAATGTTCTGATTTTGGCCCCCATATCATGACTGTTGTAGCACTTCTTCAAGAAATCGTTATTTGATTGGCAATATTCTTCAGCAAATCGTTGTTATGATTTTTTTGGGTCTCTAATGAGTCTCTGCTATGATTTGTAGTATTTTTGGGTCTCCAACGAGCCTCACAATGATTTATAGTATTGTCTGGTCTTTTAACTATGATTTATAGTGCTTTGGGGTCTCCAACGAACCCCACAGCGATTTGTAGTGTTTTTCGATCTTTTAACTATTATTTATAGTATTTTCGGGTCTCTAAAGAGACCCACAACGATTTATAGTGTTGCTGGATCTTGCTATAGCGATTTGTAGTGTTTCTCGCTAAACACTACAGCGATTTGTTATACAAATCGCTATCCGAATCAGGACCAACTTGTCAGGGTCATATCTCCCTAACCAGAGATCGGATTTCAAATCCGTAAAAAGTGGTGTTTTCATTATGAAGTCTAGTTTATTCCTATAAATTGTCAGTGATTTCTATGGTCATTTGATACCCCGTTTGGATCTAAAACCAGACCCCTATCAGTCTGCCTTATTTGAGTGACATAGGTTTTTAGTTCATTTTGTATGAGTCATATCTCCCCAACGGAAGATCATTTTCCAAATCTGTAAAAAGGGTTTTTTTCCTCTATGTGTCTAGTTTATATCTGAAAAGTTTTATAACTTTTTATGCTCATTTGATATTTCAAACCTGTTAAAAACCGAGACATAATATTTGACATAAATTGTGTTTAGCATGGTGTATTTACTATATTAATTAGAAGGCTTTGTCATGTCTAATACATCATGATTTAATTTATATGACTATGAAAATGATGGGTTCACAATTCATGAAAATAAGATTGGTTTAGAAATGGTATAAAATAGTATATTTTAGTTCATTTTAACACAAAAAATAGTAAATAAAACATGTTAAATATGATCCAAAGGTTTGATTTTGCATTTAGATCTTAGATATTTGTAAATCAAGTGTGTACCACCATATGGTGTAGTACCACAATAAAAACAACCATATATATATATATATATATAAAATTTCCTTTGTAAATCTGATATTGCAGATGTGTTCAACATAGTCCATTTGCTAGGAATCGAATGGTCGATCATGTTTTTTTGACAAAAAAATATGATTTTTGGATGCTTAAATATTTACAAAATTTTTGAGCCATCTATTTTTAAGCCTTAAAAGATCCTACTTATACATCACAATCAGATAATTCAAGAGCAAGTGCCTTTAAAACGAAGTATATAGATTGCATGGGTAGGTCAAATTAAAGGATAAAAAAAACATGAAATCCTCAATTCACGCTTTACTTCTCATATTTTTGGTTCTCATATATATAGGAAAAAGGGTAAGTGCCTGACCTTTTTTGTGCCTACTGCATGCCTATCGAGCTTCGATAGGGGTTTTCAGGTTTTTTTTTTTAAATGACTCTACAGATGTGTTCTGCATGATCCATTTACTAGAAAATCACACTTGGATCATGTTTTTTTGAGAAAAAAAATGATTTTTTAAGCATTGAGTAATCTTTGAAATTGTAGATTGTTAATTTTTTAATCTTATAAAAACCTTCAATTCCTACAAAATCAAGCATGTAAATCACATCTACATGGTTAGATTTTAGAAAAAATAGAAACAATTTTTTCAAAGCTCCACAGACATGCGGTAGGCACAAAAAAGCGTCAAGTACCTACCTCTCTCTCTCTCTCTCTATATATATATATGGTACTAATTAAGGTAAAGAACTATTAAGCTAGAAATCATAAGAGCAAGTTGTATCAACTCAATCTAACCATATAGATGTGTTCGACATGGTTTGTTTGCTAAAGATTAAGCCTTGAATTGTTCTTTTGACCTAAAAGAATGATTTTTTGAATTATGAAGTTTTGGCACCTTGTGGGCCATTGATTTTTGAATCCCTTTAAAAACTTACTGGTCTTAATCACTAAACAAACCATATAGATCATATCTATCATTTGATATAAAAAAACTTAATTCTTTTTTTTTGAAGAAAAGAGTGATTTATACTCAATAGTTCTATACTTTCAATAATAACAAATAATTTACCTCATATATATAGGAAAAATATTTGTTACTAATAAGGAAAGGAACTAAAGAGCTAGAAATTATAGGTGCAAGTTGTATTGACTCAATCTTACACCGATGTGTTTGACATGGCTCGTTTGCTAAGATCATGCCTTGGATTGTGCTTTTCTAATATAAAAATATGATCTTTTGAGTTATGAAGTTTTAGCACATTGTGGGCGTGGAGTTGATTTTTAGACTCTTTTGAAAACTTAATTACTTGTCAGCCGAATAACATGATTCAAAACTAGTTTCCTACTAAACAAACCATGTAGATCACATCCGTAACATTTGATTTATAAAAAAATAAATTTTTTTGAAGAAAAAGAGTGATTTCTGGTTTCTTGCCTTCATTAGTAGTCAATATTTATCCATATATATATATATATATATATATATATATATATATATATATATATATATATATATATATATAGAGAGAGAGAGAGAGAGAGAGAGAGAGAGAGAGAGAGAGAGAGAGAGATCACTCTGTCTGTTCCGTCAACAAAAACCTTTAATCATGACAATTGTCAATGCAAGAAACTCATTTTCAACCGAAGTTGGTCCCATTCATCATCAGTCCGCCTTATTATAGAATGACTAATTGGAAACGTAAGGGCCAACCCATGAGGAATCAGATGGCAAGTGGTAACCACAAGAGTCGGTTATCGCATTTAGAAGCAAGGTTGTAATTTTGTACCAACCCCATCAAAGTTTTAGGTAAGGTTGTCATCACGTGAATTTTTACCCATTTACAACTCAAGTGAATTTTGACATCATTGGAATTCAAAATTTATAAGCTCCACTATTTGTGCTTTTCAAAGAAAAAAAGAAAAAGACGAAGTTTTGTTGGACAGCCTAAATGCAATAGATGACACATATATAAGATTACCATGTTGTGCAAGTTTTACCTGTTTGACAAGTTCTTCACAGCTCATACATGTGAAGTTGGCATGCATTTTGAAGCAAAAGGTGGGTGGCAAAATTAGGTTTGTCCAATTTTAGGCAAAAGCATCTTATCTAAAAGCATTTCTCTCTCTCCCCCTATATATATATATATGTGTGTGTAAATTAGCACCCCTGTATAGCTCATGAACTTTTTTTTTTAAATCTAAAGGGGTTGTTTGTTTCATGTTGATGCTCCTCTTTCCTACAAAGAGTGAAACAAAGGTATCTATGACAAACATATAGCGGGACCCACTTAGTAAATGGAAAAAAACATAATTTTCCTATCAAATTTGGTTCATATATATCTCTTCTCTCTTCTCTCTTATCTGAAGAACCACTTTTCTCCAAAGTGACCCTTTCAAAGGAAAGAGACTTCTCTTGCCGTAACTAGGAATGGCAGTGGATCAAGGCGGGTCCGCCCCATCTCAAAATTCTGCCCTCCATTCCTGCCTCCATCCCCGCACGGGTGTTGATTTTAAACTTCATCCCCACCTTCATCACTGTTTGATGTCCTTCATCTCCGGTCTAAACGGGGTGAGGCAGGATGGGGCCCTGTTTTCCTTCAGTCCACTGTCATCCCTAAAGAATATTTTAGCATTTTACTAACAGGGATCGGAGACAGGACGGGGCAGGCGAAGCGTAAGTCCATCCCCACCTCCGTTCTCGCACGGGTTTTGATTTTAACCTCCATCCCCAGTCCAAACGGGGGGGGGGGGGGGACCCCGTTTTCCCCGGGTCCACTGCCATCCCTAAGTGTAACAAGTGTTCCCTTAATTCATAAACGAATCATACCTACAAACCCCAATCCACATGATAGGCTCTGATGAGAATGATACCCTGCCTTACGACCCAGCATTAAGCGGTTAAAACATTTTGGTCCCACTTTCATCCATGAAAAAGGCCTGCTGCAGCTTCGGCCTTGTCCGAGGGGATTCACATCTTGGGTATGGAACTCGTGACATCCTTCAGCTTGAACGCTTTAAGCCCAACCACCTAGCTAGGTGGGAGGAGACCCACATCTGAGTGCTGGTTACACCTAGAAAAACGATTACTTGTGCAACTTAACGGGTTTTTGCTTCAACGAAGACAGAAGCGTCTACGCTAATTATATTTGAAAAAGCCACAGGCTCATCAAGAGTGCAACTTACCAGCTTGGTTTAGATGAGTGTGCTAGCCATGTCTTGAGAAAAAGACATGATTCAGGCTATGAAATCATTTAGCTTTACGGCCCACTAAGCCCTTGGACTATTTTGTTTGATTCTACTGTTCTACCAAGTCAATAAGTCTTGTAGGACACGTTTGGAAGCAAGAAAAAATTTCATGAGATTTTTTTTTTGCCTACCATAGGGATGGCAGTGGACCGGGGGAACACGGGGCCCCGTCCTGCCTCGCCCCGTATGGACTATGGACTGGGGATGAAGAGCATGAAACGGGGATGGAGGTGGGGATGAAGGTCAAAATTCATTCCTGTGTGGGGATGAACTTACACTTTCCCCCACCCCACCCCATCCCCATTAATAATATTACTAAAATACTTAAACCTAACTAATAAAATTATAAAAAAACAACAGTAATATATACTAACTTGCTAACCCTAAATCGTGCAGCTGCTGCATCACCATGTTCGTCGGCCCTTAGCCCTCTCTCTCTGTCCACCATCGGCGACCATCATCGTCGGTGCCAGATTCGTCCACCAATGGCGATGAATGTTTTTCATCACCGTTGGTTACCATCTTGGGTAGCTCCATCTAGTTTTCTACTTCTGGATGGTGATTGTCTTGTTGATAGTTGATTTACTTAGTGGAATTTATAAGAGAATTATCTGTTCTTTTGGATTCTTTTAATGTTAAATTGGTCTGGTTTAGTTAGTTTTGTATTTATCCATTTGATTTGGAACTGTTTTTTTTCATTTCTCTTGAATGTAGATTGCAAAATGAATTTGCCATTCTTATGCTGTATCATGCGACATTTATCCTCCATTTTTTTTCTTTTAGTTTTGTTAATGACGGTTAATTAACAATGCCACTATTTTTTATTTAATTTTCTTTTTTTCTTATAGGTTCACTAGCAAGATTGTTCGTTGGACATTCCATTTTCAAAGGGAAAGCTGCCTTGACAGTAGAACCAAGGACACCAGAATTTTCTTCCTTAGATGTATGTGTCATGTAGAGTTATGTTTGTTGTACTTTTATGTTTTTTGTGATTGAATCAATGTAGAGGTTTTGTAAAAGATGGTTATTACCATTGGATTTTGCTAGTATCTTTATTCTTTTCGTATAATCCTTGTCTGTACTAGGTAATAAAAATGGGCAACTTCCACAAGTTTTTTGTAAATCATGCGGAATGGTTTTGCGTAGAAATCTTGTGTCTTTTCCATTAAACTGTTGGCATTAAGAAGATTTTTTTAAAATTTTGGTGTTCAGGTCTTTTGAGATTCTATGTTTGATGTTTCTCATTTTGTATTTTTTGTTTTTAAATGTTTTGTAAATTTTTAGATTAAGAAAATGAAAAATCTTAATTCCTATTTAGAATTTAATGAGTTGATTGAGGAATTAGTGTTCAATTATGGGCGGGGGCGGGGGTGGGGATGGGAATGGGGATAAATAGTTTGAGATAGGGTGGGGGTGGAGGTCCAAAGCCCCCCTCCCCCGCCACAGGGATGGACGTTAACTTTTTTGAGACGGGGCGGGGGACAAGGTCTCCATCCCCCGCCATCCCTAGCCTACCACAAGTTTTGATATGATAACTTTTCTAAATGACTTTTTTTCTAGTTGGCGTAGCATGAGAAAAATGAGAAAGAGAGAGAGAGCTGAAAATGGTGGTGAGTGGGCGGAAGACCGAAGAATGTTTTTTATATGGCAGCCCATGAAATGAGATTTGTTGTACGTGAATGGTTGCCCTAATGCAAAAAAAAAAAAAAAGTTGATAAGAAAATTTTTCACCGTCTAGGGAGCTTTTTTTCCTATAAAAAACAGACTTTTTAGAAAACCTTGTCTTTAAAAAAATTCCTCTTGTTTGAAACTATTATAAAAGTTACAACTTTTTCTTTCCTACCTTTACTTTTTCTATTATTTTCCCACTTCCAAACGTGCCCGTAGAACAGGCACCTATAAGAAGTGAGACAAATGTGGGCCATACTTGGCCACCATTTTAAATGGCTAAAATATGGTAATATTTATGTTTCTAATGACTATTTCTAGTTAATAAAATGTGATTCGATTTCTATGTATTTTTGTTTTTGTTTCTTCTTACAAACTTTTAGAATTATCTAATTAATTTATTTTTGCCAAGGTTTTGTGAATAAAAGTGAGAGATTTAAAAGTTCAATTTCTCACCAGAATTATGCTGCCGTTATTTTCCCATTTTAAATGTTTACCACATTGCGTATAATTAATGTAATCATGTGAACATCCCTAAGTATAGGGCTGGGCATCGGGCCAGCCCGTCCTGCTGGACCGGGAAGACCAGGCCAGATTTTAGCCTGGTTTTTAACGGGCTCGGATTTGAAGAGAAGCACATGGCCCAGCCCATTGGTCCAACGGGCCAATGTGAAGTGGGTTGGATCTGACCTGGCCCGGCCTGTCCCAATCTTAAAATGCATAAACTGCTTGACTGAAATTATAAGTTAATGAGAAAATAACAAGTTCTCATGCAATTAATTTCTAATTAGTGCAACTAATTAAATAAATAATAATGATTAACAAATAGTAAGTTCTCATGCAATTAATTAAGTAAATAATAATAGTTATTCTGGAATAATTAAATTTTAAACTTTTTATATTATTAAAAAAATAATAAATAACTCATGCCCATCCTACCACCACCAGTGGCCAACGGGCTGGCCCAAACTCGGCTTACGTATATAACGGGCTGGGTTTTAGCCCGATACCTAATGGGCCTGACCCAAACCCAGCCCATGGGCCGGTTGCTCACCCCTAACCCTAAGTAACCTTTTGTAATTTCACAATAAAGTAGCCTTTACCTCTCAACTACAACATTAACTGTTTCCTTCATCCTCTTGCTTCTTCAGTAATAGTCTCTCTCTCTCTCTCTCTCTCTCTCTCTTGCCCAGCTTAGTCTCTTGCAATTTACACCAAATTAGTCGGCCCCTCAACTCAAGTACAAAATGCATTTCTGAATTGGGGGGGCCTTGTTCCCTCTCTCTCTCTCTCGTATTACAACCCCTAGTTACCCTCTTTTGAGTCGCTTCTTTCTTCTCCTATTGACTGCCAAATGGTGGGAGGTAAGCTTGAATCTTAGCGTAAGATGAAGAGGGAGGATAGCCCATCTTCCCGTCGAGAGAGATGGTCTCAGGGACGTAGGAGAAGATGAGTCCCTTGTGGGTTCTGAAGTTGGTTGTGCGTAGAGATGGCAGCCCAGGTGGTGAAGGTTCCAAGGGCCACCCTCGCTGCTTGCATGACATGCCCTCTCTGCAAGAAGCTGCTGAGGGAAGCTACCACCATATCTGAGTGCCTGCACACCTGTGAGATTTTGGCTCTCTCCTGCTCCTTGCATGAACGTAGTTTTTTACAGTGTGTGTGTGTGTGTGCGTGTGCGTGTGCGTGTGTTTGTGTTATAGATACACATTTTATGCACGCTTATGGCTCATAAGCAAATTAGATCTTTGCACCAACCTTCAGAAATTGAGGCCTTTTATTTTATTTTAATTTCTCGAGTTCAATAAGGTCGGAAACTAATGGAGATAATTAATAATAAAGCATGCTAAATGAACATGATAGTAGAAAAGGAAGGCTATCAGTTTAACGATTTACTTAACCATTAATGTGGAAAGAAAGTAGATTTATTAATTTGGGCAGTTTGAGGGTGCGTAGAAGTATTTATATGCATTTGTTCATGGTGTCATTGTATGGTATGCGTGGAGGCTTAGGTCCACCATCACAAGTCACAAATGACATACCAAATGCTTCTTCTCACCCTATCATGGAAGAAGGTTATGTTTTGGTCTCCTATAATCCAGTTGCATATAGATTTAATTTTGGTCTTCAATATGTAATAGGTTATTGAAAACTATGTAACATCAACTTATCAGCTGTGACACCTATGTATGAGCCCAATAGTCTCTACCACAAGATTAATGTTTCTTTATCTACTCTTTGATGAGCAGAGACAAGTAAAAACTTTTACCTATGTGCTTCAATTTTAGACGAAGATGTTCTCTATGCCACACGGATGAGGAATCATCTCTCCACATTTTTTGGACTTGCCCGTTTGCCAAATCACGCTATACGAATATGAGGATGACTTATTTATTCTACAAAAATATAATTGGACTCAATGATCTTTCTATGCATTTGCACATCCTATTCCATCTTAGTATCTGACTGATAACTTGGAAAGAATAACTCTTTTTGAATTATCAACGTCTAGGATCCAAATTGCAGTGCAATAAGTCTCCACCAAGACAGATCTTAACAATCTCACCTGTTATCTTTTGGTCATCTTGGTTGTTAAAGATCATGTACCATGGTAGCTATTTAGCAGAACAGTTGCTAACAGTTACAGTTGGACATTACAACTTAATGAAGTAAGGTGTATGCACTTTCTTACGTTGATCATTTGTAATTGCAATTTGGGCATTATGCTTGCTATACTTTTGTTGGTATTGAGTAATAAAACTTATTTGTTTCTGTGACACTTATTTTTCGTTTTTAGGCATTTTTGCGACATAGAAATGATTTATAGTTTGTTTCTGATGCGGTCTTGTTTCAATTTAATCTAGTTTGTAGGAGGTGCATTTATGAAAAGCTCACCAATGAGGAGGTAGATTGTTGCCCTAATTGCAATATGGATCTGGGTTGTGTTCCTGTGGAGAAGCTCAGGTAGGCCTTCCTCATTTGACTCCTATTTTTACAATATTTTTTCATTTTTTTATCAATGCCTTTCTTTTTAGCTGGTGTTGCTGTTTCATTCCATACTATTTCCTACCTTGTTGCATGCAATCAAATTCTTGATACTTTATAGGTGAAAATATTCATAGACTAATAAGCAGTTTTTAAGGAAGACCTTTGCTTCTTAGGCAGATTTATTCCAATGATGTGAATTGGGCTTTTTTTTCTTTCAAGAATTTCATGTTTGACAACATTTCCCTTTACAATTGTGATCCTTAGAAGCTGCACATTTGTCTTGCTGTTGGAAAATATACTTAGAGAGGCAGTAACCACAGCAATGCAGTTGATATCAAATCTTTATATTTTTGCATTATAGTCATAAGTTGTAAGAGTATTTTTTGAAGAACTGTTGATATTTGATATTCATGTATATAAGGAGATTTTCTCTTAAAGTTGATCTTGAGAAAGCCTCCGACTTGATTGGATGGGATTTTGGATTTTTATTTGGATGATGTGGGTTTAACATTAAATGGAGATGTTGGATTATGAAATATTCTCCTCAGCTTCTATTGTAGTTTCAGTTAATGGAAGGACTGGTGCATATTTGATGAGGGTTTTACAGCAAGACCAAATCTCCCACTGGTTTTTAACATTGTTGGGAAGGATTTTTTACGAGAAGTCAGTCACATCTTTCTCAGGTTTTTAGCACATGTGATTGGTTAATAATTTGAATCTGGGTAGACCATTGCATCACTTGCTTACATCTTTCTTCATGGAATATGAAGTTTTTCTATTAGAGCATGTGGGCTTATTCATGCATTGCTGCTGGGTGATTATAATCCTGTTTCTTAGCTTTGCACTGCACATGCATTGTTATTTCAGGCCAGATCATAATTTACAAGATGTAAGGGCCAAAATATTTCCTTTCAAAAAGAGAAAGGCTAAGGAAGCAGATAATATGCCTTCCATTACATTACCTGTCAGGAGAAAGGAAAGGTCTCTATCTTCGTTGGTTATCAGCACTCCTCGTGTAACAACTCAAACTGGCTTGACTGGGAGGAGAACTAAATTTGTTGCTAGAAAGGCTGCTTCTTTACGTGGACCCAATTTTGTCACTGACCAACCCATCAAAAGTGAGGTAGAGAATGCTGAAGACAATCATGATAGCTCATGTCCCCACAAGACTCCTGAGATTACACAAAGTAAGAAGCAGGTAAGCAGTAAGGAACTAATGATGTACCAGGGTTGGTTAACATGTGATTGTGTAAGTTGATAGATGTTATATGCATTGATTTGTTGCTTAATCTCGAGTATATCATGTTTGAACTATTATAGTACACATGGGTTTATCCTTTCTTTGCTCTGCTCAAAAGTTCATCATTTGTTTAGTGTAATAGTTTCCCAAAATGTGATGCGTTTGTGCAATCAAAAATAGAATGGGAAGTTTCTCTTGTACAGTTTTCTCAAGGAGCTTTCTCCATGGTGATGGAAATTGTTCCTAGAAAATGCTAGTAACATAGAAAAAACAGGATTTATTGGAGAGCAATCCCCACAATTGAAATAATTTAGGAAAGTTGCGGCTTTACTCTGTTTGTTTTTGTGTGTTTTCATTTTTTCAATTGAGCAAAATGCCCTTAAATTTACTTCTTAGGAAAGGATAAATTCTTGCAAATTTCCACAATTATTCAAAACGCGAATATTTTCTTAGTGTGTATATGTAACATTATTGGAATTTATCAATTAACTTGTGAACCTTTTGGCAGAAGCCATCCAGTGGAGAGCAATCATATCATATTTATAATGGCAATACGGAGAATGAAACAGAACATCGACTTGGTAAAGCTGGCCTTTGGAAACCGTTAAATTGTCTATTTGAAGCTGCAACTAGGCCAAAGTCTTTTAAGTCATCCTTTCAGACTTCTGCTATCAAGGCAGAGAAACCTGATAATCTTGATACCAATCTGCATGTTCAAAAGACTAAGATTAAGGAGCATGCACGAAAATCAAGGTTCCATGATGATAAGAAAGGGAATAATCCTGCCTGTTCAAGATTAGGTAAAGCTAGAAGACTTCATGGAATTAGTCGGAAGCAACCATCCATGTCAAGGGAGACAGGCCAAATCATTCTTACTGCTGCCCACTTAAAACATGAAAGAAGTAGTCCTGTTTGGTTCTCCCTTGTGGCATCTGATAACCAGTAAGGAAGTTGTCTAATTTCTGAAATAGTACTCAAATTTTAAGAAATAATATTGAGAAACTTTCTTTAAGTTGTGTTATGATTAAAAGCCTTATAATTCCTGTATGGTCTATCTTTTTAGTGATGCTGGTCAATGTTTGATACAGGGAAGGTCATGAAGCTTTGCCACAGATCTCTGCTTGTTATTTACGAATAAAGTGAGTTTGTTGGATTCATCATTTATGTGCTCTACTAAAGTGCCTCTTATAATTGCTTTGTTTTGCGTTATTTGTCATGTTTTAGAGATGGCTCCATTTTATTTTCTCTTTTTGTTCATTGAATTATTGATGCAGCATCTAGAAAGTAGTATCTCAACCATCTTCTAGATCATTGCTTACTAGGAAAATTTTATTACGCAGATCTGAAGATATGGTCTAATTCTCTTATTTAATAAACGGATCCATTGCATATTTGACATAAGGAATGTTAACATACAAAACTTTTCACTAAGTATATTGTCAAATTGTTGACTGAAGCACAAGGTTCTAGTCACAATTCATTTATTAAAAAAGTTAGTCATCTTTGTCATACGGGCATGGATACATACATGAGTACTATTTAGACACATGCAATTCATGTTTATGAAAATAAGAACATGAGGCACATATATGTTTAGATACTTGATTAAAAAGACGCCATCTACTAATTTTTATATATAGAGAGATATTTATCACTCGGTAAGGTTTAAAATTTTCAAGTATTTGTGAAAAAATAATATGATATAAAATGGCAAAAAAATACTCCTGTGGTGTCTGACACATCATGGTGTCACATGCCATATCATCCTGTCATGTCATTTGCTAGAAATGTAACTCAAAGCTGTAGCCTTGTGACATGCTGATCTTGGCACTTGATGACCTTAAGTGTGGCAAGCAGCTAATGTGAATGATAGTTCAAATATCCTCTCAAAAGAACAAGTTTAATACAAAATCAAAATGCATATTACACAAAAATATTTGAGGAATGCTATACCAATAGTAAATCATAAAATTCTGCCAAATTACAGTATTTTATTTCATAATATCTTACAATACTCCCTCTCAGGTTGTGCTTCATGTTTAATTTGTTTACAGCGTAATTTTTAAGATTTGAACCTTACTCTAGGCAATGTGTTTTGGTGGGCACATCTACAACTTGTACTTTGATTCATGCAAAGTTTGTCTCTACTTCTTTTGCTTCAACTTTTTCGTCAGAAAAATAAAAATATGTTCTGAGTCATCAATAAGCCAGTGGATTGGGTGCAAGTGCTAAGACACTCTTTTTATCACAATTAATGGCAGGTACTTCAGGTTGATAGCCTCAACCTCTTAATAGTCTTCTAATCCATACAACTTCAGGCTAAAGTACTAATTTTAGCAACAAATTTTTATCATTTATTTTTAGTTAAACTTTTCCTTAGAAAATACCAGAATTACCGAAAGCGCCATAGGACTTGGGGAAGCGCACTTTCCCAAAGCGCGAAACATGGTGCTTCCGAAATGTGCTGGGAAGCGCCAAAAAAATTGGGAAGCTCGCTTCCCCTTTTTTTCGCTTCCACCTCACTTCGTAGGTTGCTTCCGGTTCACTTTCTAGGTCACTTCTCTTCTTGCTTCCGAGACAATTCCTGGTTCGCTTCTAAATCGTCCCACGCTTCCCGCTCCGTAAAATTTTGGAAGTGCTTTGCTTCCCGCTCATGCTTCTCCAATTGGCAACTCTGGAAAATACAGTATCTAGATACAATCTAAACTTGAGTATGCGTCACCTACTTCCTGAACATCAGAGGACCCAAATAAGGAACTGATTCTCATATCATATTGCACTGAAAGTGCTTATTGGAGCAGGAAAATCTGTTGCTGAATATAAAACAAAACATTATGTTGACCTAAAGATTTACTTGATAATGGACGGCATGGAGATTATAAGAATCAATACATGACACTAGATTTTGATCACCAGGTCGAGGTTGGAGTGCTGAACTTATAATTGGTACACCATGTTGACAGCAAGGTTGAGTTTAGTAGCAGTATTCATTTTTGACTATCCAAACATGTATATTCATCAATATAAATGATATGTGTGTGCATGTTAGTTTATCAGACACTTCCATGCCATTGCCTTTCTAAACAGCTACTTTTTTTCTCATAGGGATTTCAATTCTGTAGGATGTGCTAATACAAATTTTTTATTGCAAAGCGTAGCATATTCTTATTATTCCTTTTCATCACCTTCTGAAGCACTTGCTTTTTGTTTTAAGCTGATGTAGCAATGTCTTCATGAACTTTTTCCTGAAAGATGTTTTTTGGTTAATGATTTTTTCCAGTTTATTTTCTTTGATATATCTATCATCTATGCAACCTTTACTGGAGAAGGCTAGCAGGGATAGAGCCAATTAAGACATTTTTCTAGTGCTGATAAGTTAATAAGCAATGGAAACTATTTATCTTTGTTACTATCAGTCACAAACTTTGAGATTCTGCTACATATTTTGTGAAAGTTCAATTTCTTAGTTTTAGCTATAAGGTGCTTATCACGTGTTTGTCTGCCTATGACAGAGATGGAAATATTCCAGTATCAGTTATAAAGAAATACCTGGTCAAGAAACTTGACCTTAATAGTGAAGCTGAGGTGAGTTTTTCCAACTCTTTTCACCAGCTAGTGCAGCTTGAGAAGAAGCTTATTGCAACACTCTACTCTTCTAAATTTCTAATACAAACCCATGGAGAGGTAGTCTCATTTTCTTGTTTTGCTTCAAAATTTTCAAAACTGTGTGAGAAATACAAGGAGTTGGGGACCATCTCAAGTCTCACTGTTATTATTTTCTTCACTACTCTCTTAGACCTATGAAGGGGTTGAACTTCAGATCAGGCCCACCTGGGGTTGGAATAAAGGCCTGTCAGAGCTAGGGAAGAGCGTACTCAAGGTTGGCTCAGCATGCCTGGTTTGCTAGCTTACCCTGTTTGAAATTGGCTTTTCCAGTCGGAGTGGGCCTTGGGTTGGGCCAAGCCTGTGAAATTCATTATGGACTTGCCAGCCATTTTAGAAAAGCTTGCACTGAAGCTCAAGCTCAGCTTGATCCCGTGCTGGATGAGTACCAGGTTCAGTTTCTATTGGGCTTTTCACTAAAGGCCGTGTACTTTAACAACTATTTATACATGGGTTTTCAGTTGCAAACCTGTGATCTGAAGATCTTTATGAAAAATGTTGGAGGTTAATTGTCGGGCATAACTTTCCTATGTTATAATTAAGGCTGTGTTTGGGAATGCTGCATTGAGACTGGGTTGCTGAATCCGTGATGCCCAGCTGTGTTTGGGAATATTGTTTTACCAAAACATTGGTAATGAGGAGGGTTTTGGCAGCTTCAAAACTCTCCCCAATACACAATTTTGTCACCCACCTTCGGAGGTGGTTTTTGTGGAATCCAAGAATGGATGACCACCTTGAAGCCCTACATAATGCCCCGCTGCTTCCCTAACCATATGCAACAATGCCTTCTCTCCATTGAAGTCCTTATTACCTAACCCAACACCATCTACACACCTTCCACCACGACCACCACAACCCAACCAATTAGACGTCCATTCTCACCATGCTTCACCTCCCCATTACCTTCCACTGCCACCACCCACACCTAAAGGGAAGAGTGAGCATCATCAGCAATGTCGTCACCACCTGAGGCCTACAACCTTGCACGACCACAACCCAACCAATCAAAGGTCCATCCCCACCACACTCTGCCTCCCCATTACCTTCCACTGCCACAACCCACACCTAAAGGGAAGAGTGAGCACCACCATGCTCCTCCATCATCAGTGATGTCACCACCACCTGAGGCCTACAACCTTCCAGCACCTGCCAGCAGTTTGGCTGGTTTATTCGCCATCACCATCATCATCATCAATGGCACATTATCCACCACCAATCTTATATAACTCGCCACTACCACCAGCTCTGTTTCAATCGCCTCCACTATCGTATATTTCTATCATCGCCACCGCCATTACTTTCGTTGGCATACCATAATGTGTCACTGCTTCCAGTGTCTGGATTTTCCTATGCATCTCCACTACTGCCCAGTTGGAGAAGATGCATTTTCTTTCTTATAAAACAAGGAGATTAATGTGACTCTCTTTCCACCCCCCTCTCTGTCTGTAGTTTGTACAAAAATGCACACCTATTTGGGAGCCAACACCAATTCATGGAAGTGTCAAAATCACTGGATGAGCTCCCAAACATCTGGTTGGAGTTGACCATACCATCAATTCCAAATCCATATTTTGGCAAAACATGGAAACCATGTTTCCATTCCAATGCAAGGCTTCCAATCATAGCCTTATTGATTGTTATAGAGGTTTCCAAATTGCTGTTGGAGTGAATGACTAGTACCTATGTCACACGGACTCGGCTAGGGAGGCGCCGCACCCGAGTCAATACGCCCCGACACGTGTGCGGACATGGGCCGGACTCGGTCAACGCCGAGCCGGACTCGGTCAATGCCGAGTAGAACTTGGTCAACGAGTCAAGGCCGAGTCCGTCCTTGTTTTGGACTCGGTCAATGTTGACTGAGTCAAAAAATGTCAATTTTTAGGGTAAAAAACCCAAAAAAATGATCTTTTTATATGTTTTTTTTTAAATATATATATGGCATGAGTCTCTAACATAAGCCCCAGAAAAAAAATACAATTTGCAAAGTTTATAAAAACACTCGTACTGGTGCCAAACTTTAGAGGACAATATCCACATATATGCACACAGGATATATATATATATATAGCCGAGTCCCCGTGTCCAAAATTTTTAAAATTGCGCCGCACCCGCACCCGCACCCATGTGACTGTTAAAATGTATCTAATATATATATATATATATATATATATATATATATATATATATATATATATATATATATATTACATCAATACCCGATAAGGGTATTGATGTAATTTCACATAGTTGTTTTCTAAAACAACTATGTGAAATTACATCAATACCCGATAAGGGTATTTTTGTAATTTCACATAGTTGTTTTAGAAAACAACTATTTTCGTTTTTTGATAAAATGTAATTTTATTTTCTTATTTTTTTATTTCTTTTTTTATTTCTTTTGAGGGTTAAAAGGGGCTCCAACCTTAGAGTCGTTGGAGCCCCCAACGGTCACAAATGTGACCGTTGGGGGCTCTTAACGACTCTATGGGAGCCCCCTTTTGGCTCTCCTTTTGAGGCCTTTTGGCCATCCCTTTGCTCATCTCCCTCTTGTATAAATAGGGGTGAACCCCTTGTATATTTCTTATTCTTGAGAGCTTTCTCTCTTCTCAATAAGGGGCTTTTTATATTGTTGCCTTATTAAAGGCTTGTGCTTGTATTGTCCCTTTGTGGACTTGTGATATTGTCTATTTTATTCATTGTTGTAAGTGCTTGTATGCACTCTTTATATTTCCACAATATCTCATTGCAGTGACAGACTAGTACTGGTGGTGGCATTGTAATTTGAGTAGCTGCAAAAATCTTGTCAAACAAAACACATTTATTTTCTCCATATTCTCAACTTTTATGGGATCATATCATGATTGTCATAAGTCATAAATGGCAATTTTTGGTCTCATGGATGGCCAATATCATTAATCTTCCCCTCTATTTTGCATGTTTCTCTGTGTCTGGCCCTTAAGATATGTTTCTCATCTATATTTATCTGGTTAAGTAATCCTGATTCTGATTCTGATACGTCTTTTGATATTTGTGGCTTTCCCACTTTTCACTTAACGGTATTGCATATTAACCAGGGAGCCCATAGGCAAATAATCTCTTATAAAATCAATATCTTGCAAGTGTATAGACTACAGCATGTACATTATGGTTTACCTGTCTCTGCTGTTGGAATAGGTATTGTTCTGATGCAATTTTAGTCCTTCATTGTAATGCCTTTTTAGAGTTTGATGAAGATTCTGAGATCTATTTCACTTGCCATTTTCAGCAACAGCTGCGACACCAAAATGAGTATTCAAAAACTGCCCAATTAGGGTTTATGCAACATAGACAAGAGAGGCTCTCATGCTGAATATCTTACATGTATGTCACATATGCAGCATGAGGCTATCCTCGGTGGATTCTTAGAAAGCAACACTACTCCTTAGTGGAGCTAACAGTGGTTTTCCTTTTTTATTTGTTTATCTCCATGAGGTAAATGTCTCACTGATGCATAACATAATTGTTCTAGTAACAGAATTAATCCAGATATAATTTGTTCCCACTAAATCTTTTATCAACCTTGACCCGAAGGGGTCACCGACATGGTCTGGATCACCCCATACCCCGAGTTCGAGTCCGTGTGTGGTCACCCCCTTCCACAAGGTGAACCAAGAGGCTTCCGAAATGTTGAGAGAGGCACCCACAAAATTTTACACTGCCAAGATGGCGACCATAGGTACAGCAGGCTAGACTGGTACGGCCAGGTCTTTGGTCCTGGTCGCTGTTTCTCCATTTAATAAACAAAAAAGGAAAACCCTTAATTCCCCATTGACAAGACAACCATCTCACCATTCTAATCTAGCTACCTGTGCAGATCATTGCTATTTAGCGTAAGTTGGACATGATTTGATTGGTTGATTGAGATGCTTTAAATTTTCCTAACAGGTGGAGATCACATGTTGTGGTCAAACAGTTCTCCAAAGCTTAACAATGCACAACCTTGTAGATATGTGGCTACAAACATCATCCACTTCAAAGAAGATAGCAGCTGCTTCAGGTTCCTCAGCCAAGGGCTTGGTCATGGTGCTTGCCTACGCTAGGAAGTCCTCAGCATCTTGAAAAGGTTTGTCCTCTAATACGCTCCATGAATCTTACCTTGTTTCTGATTGGTTGCACCTGTTGTCTTGCAGAGATATTTCATGCTGCTGCTGGTTATTGTTGATGGTTATTATATCGTGAGCATGCTTGTGCCTTTAGACATGTATGTTGTACCTCTGGCAAATAATCCTTTTGGGGCACATGCATACTCTGTTTACTTGGTGCTTGTATACACGCGCACCCACTTCATGTCTGTCAATTTCTATTGTATTATCAATGAATAGCTTTCCTACTGTTATTCTTCCTTTTGGTAGGGAATCTCTCTCTCTCTCTCTATATATATATATATATATATATATATATATATATATCCGTGCTAAATGAAATATGCTAAATGGTTTTTTCAGCTTTTTTGGTAATTTTAGTTCGCAGTTCCGACCCCATAAATGTGTTGGTCAGGGTCGATTTACTAGGAATCTGCACCTGGATCATGTATTTTCGAAGGAAAAAATGATATTTGGAGCCTAAAAAATTTACAAAGATTCTGGAAGGTTGATTTTTTTGAGCCTTATAAAACCCACCCATGTGTCAGAATCGAACTCTTAGAGTTGATCCCTATAAAATCAAGTACATAGATCACATAAGTACGGTCAAAATTTAAAAATAAAACAAAAAAACTTAAAAAACCCATTTATCATGTTTTATTTAACGTGTGCACACACACACACATATATATATATGTGTGTGTGTGTGTGGCCACTAGAATATGTAAATCAATGTGAACTATAAGCATTTTTGACACTTTTTTTGCAAATCCAATCTTACCGATGTATTCGACATAGTCCATTTATTAGGGTTTGATTGTTGGATCATGCATTTCGATGAAAATAAAGTAATTTTTTGTTTTAATATTTAAGAAAATTTTGAGCTGTTGATTTTCAATCCTCAAAAGATCCTTGTGCATCATAATCTGATTATTTAAAAGTCGGTTTTTATAAAACCAAGCTTCTAAATCATATCTATACGGTGGAATTTAAAAAAAATAAAAAATCCATGAAAATCTTTGCTCATACTCCGGTTCACGTGTTTCTAGTTAATATACATATATGTGTTTTCATTTACCTATACGGGAAATGAAAACATACAAAATAGGCACGGTGTTAAATGAAACATGCTAAAGGTTTTTTTGTTTTTTTATTCAAAATTCTGATCCCAACATGATTGACTTACTAGAAATTGACTCTTGGATCATGCATTTTGGATGAAAAGAAATGGTATTTGGAGCCTCAAAATTTTATGAAAAATATAGGTGATTGAGTTTTTAAACCTTATAAAAATCTATCCATGCATCGGAACGATGCCTATGCAAACAATCATGTAGATCACATCTATATGGTAAAAAATTTAAAAAAAACACCGAAAATCAAATAGCATGTTTTATTCAGCACCGTGCCCCGTTTTCGGGTGTGTTATTAAATGAAACATGCCATTGGATTTTTGGATTTTTTTTAAAATTCTGACCATACATGTATGATCTATATGATTTTTTTTTATAGGAATAAGTTCTTGGAGCATTTGATTACATTGCATGGATAGTTTTTTATAAGGTTTCAAAAATAAACGGCCTACAATTTTCATATGAAATCTTTGAAGCTCCAAATGCCATTTTTTTCATCCAAAATGCATGATCCAAGTGTGGTTAAAAAAAACATCAGAAGTCTAATAAATAAAATGATTCATTTTGCTAAAGTCGAGGTGCAAATTTTTTATTTTTTATTTACGATGGGGTTAGGTGCACCCCTACATGTTTATTAGCAGAAAATACATACAAATTTTACATTCACATTGACAGAGGGAGAGGCCAGACTCGTTGCACGACGCTTTTGCAGACATTCAGATCGACCTGATCTCACTGGGGAAGTCTAATGCCTTCAAAATCATCGGACTTGTAACGGCACTGGCTGCAAGGTTGCACTGCGGTTTTGGTCAACAAAGTCCCAACCTGTACAGCGTTTTCTTTCATCGCATGGGCACATGTAGAAAAGGAGAACCCTGGCTGAGACTGTCGGCCACGATTTTCTCCTGCACCATCCAACCGAAGGCGACTCGGTGGCATCAGCGTGGCCGATTGTCGTGGCATTGGCCTTGACACCAGTTGGCATTTGGCCCAATTGTTGGTGGTCGTGAGAAGGTGGATAGTTACCTACCTGCTCTTGTGACTCAGGATGTTCAGACGTGGGTACAGGGAGGAAGCCAGGGATATCCTTACTGGTTGGTGAATCGAATTCCATCACTTCAACGGGATTTGAGTGGGTCTTGGTTCTTGCAGGGACTGTTCTTCTCGGTTTCTGTCTGACCGTATTGGTTGCCTGTAGTTTGAGATCCATATTGGATGTCCACTGGTGGTTGTAGACGGGTTCTATCTTCTACCTTAGGTGCAGTTTTTTTTTTTTTTCTCACATCTAACACAATAGATGTGATTTACATGATTTGGTTAGTGGAAACCGACTTTTTGGATCTTCGGAGTTCGACTTGTATATAGGTTTTTCTGGTGATCCAAAAATCAACGGCTATGAAGACATCAATCTTTTTGACTCATAAAAACATATTTTTTCATCCAAAAAACACGATCCAAGAATAGTTTCCTATTAAATTGAGCATGCTGAACACATGGAGGAGGATTTGATTGTGTCAAAACAACTCACATCTTGAGATTCAAACTAGATTGTAGGTGCAATCGATTGTACCAAATATAAACCCGATATATATATATATCATAGATGGATTCAACATGATCCAAATGCTAGGAGCCGGCTTTTGAATCAATTTTTTTTGGAGAAAAATGCAATTTTATGAGTGGAGAAATTTTCACATATTGTAGGCCATTGATTTTTTAAGACTCATAAAATGATGCCTATGTGTTGTAATCGAACTTTCAAAGTGCTTTTTTCAACTAAATAAACCATGTAGATCCCCACATCTGTAAGGTTAGTTTCATGAAAAAAAAAAATCAGACTTGGCCTTAATCCACGCACGCACATACACCTGTGCATCTGAAATGAAGGTAACGGCTACATTCATCAGTTATAATCAATGTTATCAGAATCGAATGGAATCAGACCTAAATTCATCCATGTATATCAGGTAATTAAGAGGTATCCATAACAGTATTATAATGTTAGGTGTCCCTCAGATGCAATTCATCCATGCAATAAACGGCAACCAATCACCTTTGATTTAGCCTTTGCTTTTTTTAGCCATCCATTGGAGTTGCTCTATATCAATGTTGTTAAAATCGGTTCATTAGTTGAATTGGTTTCTCTGAATCGAATAGAATCGAACCGTTAACGAATCAGTACTTTTTCATCATTGGATGACACGTGTCATTAAAAATAAAATATTTAAAAAAAGTTTAACTCTTTTAAAAAATATTAAAAAAATTGTTGGTTGAATTGGGCCGATTCGATCTGAAGAGGCCGATTCTGAAAACATTGCTCTATATGCCATCTATCTATGACATGTATCGCTTTGAAAATTTTATGGGGTCCATGAGAAAACTAAGTAATCCAGACATGATGGTTGAAAGCCGCTCTTTCGTAACCACATCCAGGTTTATGATCATCTAGTACCATTAGAAGGTCATACCGTAGTCATAAATATTACCAATATTTAAAAAATATTGTAATTTTAGCACGATATTTTCAAAGGCCAATTTTATACCAGAAAAATGTGAAAATTTCAAAATAACACCTATTTTAAACTTATGGCATTGTGGGATTTTCCCTCACCGATATTTTTTGAAGAGATTTGTGACATGATTCACAATTAATAAAGCACCAAAGTATATGACTTCACCATTTTCTGTTTCTCTTTATATATATATATATATATATATATATATATATATATATATATATATATATATATAGTAATGGGTCGGTGCTAAACCAATTTGGTGCTAAACCGCATGCTAAATAAGTTTTTTGAGCCTTTTTCATTGTATTTTTAAATTCTGAATGTGATCTATATACTTGATTTTATAGGGATCAGCTCTTGAAACATTTGATTTCAATACATGGGTAGGTTTTAATAAAGTTCAAAAAATCAAGGGTCCAAAATCCTTGTAAACATTAGAAAACACATGATCCAGGTGTGGATTCTTAGTAAATTGACTATGCCCAACACATTTATGGGGCCGGAACCGCATAAAAAGCATCCGAGAAGCCCAAAAACCCCATTTAGCATGCAGTTTAGCACCAAATTGGTTTATCACATATCCATTTTCCTATAATATATATATATATAAAGTAATAGGTAGATGTAAAATGATCCGTGCTAAATGAGTTTTTCAAGGGTTTTCATTTTATTTTTAAAATTTGACCATAAAGATGTGATCTATGTACTTGATTTTATAGGGATCAACTCTTGAAGTATTGGATTTTGACACGTGTGGGTTTTAACTAATTATGAAGGGTTCTTGAGAGGGTGGGATGCCCCCTATTAGACTCCATAGTTAGTTGGTTTGGTTAGAATTGTATTTCAGGAGGACTCTTAAGAGACCTTAGAAAATTAAAAGTCTTTTAGAGGAGGTTGTTATCTAATGCTATAAGTCTCATGAAAGAGCCTTCTAGGTGGAACGTCCCACCTAGTGGGGCCCACATAAGAGTTGGTTGAGATAGACTTCTATTTCTAATAGGGATTATGAGAACCAATAGGAGGGGGCGTCTCTCCTATTGTGGCCGTTTAAGTCTTCTCTCTCTCAATTCCACTAAACTTCTTGTAGCTTCTTCTTTCTTATTTCATCTTCTTTTTCCTTCTTTTTGGAGCTTTTTCAGTAGCCACTCAAGCTACTCTAAGGTTTAAAGACAGGAGACAAAAGCCATAGTTATTTGAGAACTCGATTAAGGTAGGTGCATCAATCATGTAGACATAGATTTGTCCAAACAATGAGATCTGCGTAGGATCAATTTTTAGATTTGAATAAATGAGGTTCAGACCTAAAAACATCTTTTTAATACTGGTTTTTAATTTAGAAAACTCATTTTTAGTGGATCCATGTCACTATGGAATAAAAAAAATCAAAACGAGACTATTTTTTATTTCTAATATGAAAAATGATTTAGAAAGAGTTATTTTCTTGTTATTTGTTAGAGGTTATTTGTTTTAGCATGATTAGATATTAATATTAGATAATATTGATAAAATATAAAATTTAAAAGTTTTAAAAATTTGATATATGCTTAAATCTATGTTTTTATACGCAAAATCATTTTTGAAGAAGGGTTTGGCAAAAACGTTTTAGGGTTTAATGTTTTATGATAAAGAAAGGTTAATTTGAGTATGTATGGTAGTTTAGTTCATATTTAGTGTGATTAATCAGCATGTTATTGCATAAATAAACTATGAATTGGTGTTGTTTAAGGTTTCTTGTGATTTTTTTGTAGATGGAATTTTATTTAAAATATTCCATAAAGTTAATGTGATTCTTGAATGATGGGAGTTAATGTTTTAACAAAGTTTAACATAAATATGTTTAAAGATGTGTTGTATAATGTTGTAAATACGTTTAGAGCAGTAAAAATTGTGATTCAATAGATTATAACATGATTCTTAATCTTGCTTAATCGATATTTGATGACTATGAACTCTTAGATATTCTATTTTCATTTTTTGTTCTGACTAGTTTCATAACAAAATTGATATCTTTGTGGAAATTAGAATCTTGTTTTGTTCCGTTTGAGTCAGTTTTGAAGTTGAAACGTCTATTATTATAGAGCACAGGTTTTCTGCCTTATCAGCAGGACTATTTTGACCAGAGATTTTAAAAGTTATAAAAACTTAATTAAAACTTATCAAAATAAATTATGAAAAATCTGAAGGAAAGGTAACACGTATAAAATCCTGTAAAAAGGTTTTTGTCAAAAGATTTCTCTGTAAATCTTGAGAAATTCTTCAATCCTGGATGAATTTTTGTAGTTGACAGGATTTGTCTTATATTTTTTCTTAATAGGGTTAAGTCAAAATTTTAGTAATTTTGTTATAACTGTTTTTGCAGTTCCATTTCTTGGACTGTGTTTCTGAGAAGTTGGAGAAATCCCAATTAAATTTTTAGAGCCAAATTTGGCTCGTGTAATTTTTGATGAGTTTTTCAAAATCTCATTAATAGGGATCTAAACTATACAATATGACATGTGTTAGTGCCTAGTAAAAATCAATTTCGTATAGACTACTAGGAGATTCTTTCAAACGCGGATCGCTCCAGTGGAAACTCTGTGAAAGTTCAGAGATTTTTCTAATAAATGGGGTTAATAAAATACTTGGCATAACAAACACCTCATTGAATTTGTTGAATCAGAGTTAGGAACCTGAGAGTATACCTTAACAACAGAAAAATAAAAACAAAGGATCAAGAATGGAATCATTGCATTATTTCAGTTTGTGCATAAATTGTTATTACTTTGGAATGATGCATTGTAGCATATATGTTCTGAAAATCTGAATATAAGCATGATTGATTATGTAATTGTAAATTATGCTTATTCTAATATGTTGTGTTGTATGATCTAGTCGTTTATTTGAAAATGTGTCAATGTTTATCTTTTGTAATTGGATTATATTTGTGTTCATGTGTTTTGATATAACCTACTGAGGTTGTGGATTAATGCCTCTACTTTAATATTTTTCAGATAATGCATGAGCTGAAATGATGGCAAGTTGCTCGGTGACATCAGATGGATCATCATCTTTCTTTTTTCCTAGGGAAAACCAGTTTTTTATTAGAGTGTTTTGCTTGAGTTGGATTTTTATATGTAGTGTGAACTCTGCTTTTAATTAAGGATTGAATTTTGTTAATTTCTTTAATTAAGTGCTTTAAACTCAATGTATGAGTTTGCATTACTGTAACTTGCTCAATGATGTATTGATTTTCACTTATCTGATTTTGCTCTGTTTAAAAATAATAATTCTCAAAACTTTTTGATGCAAAATTGGGGCGTTACAAAAAATATATTTTTATAAGCCGGGAAAAACTGGTACTTTCATAGCCATTGATTTTGGTTCACCGAAAAATCATGTATATAGGTCAGATTTCGGCGATCCAAAAGTCGGTTCCCACTAAACAAAACCTATAGATCATATCTACGGTGTTAGACGTGAGAAAAATAGTTAAAATTATGATTTTTGAAGGGGCCTAACGAGACCTAATGAAAAAAGGGGCCTAAGGAGCACATTACTCTCTCTCTCTCTCTCTCTCTCTCTATATATATATATATATATATATATATATATATATATTGAACCCTAACATAAAACCCTTTCTCGAATCTCTAAATTTATTTTTGCTTTAATGAGCCGTGTGAGCTTCCATTTCTCTCTTGTTCTTCTTCTTCTTCCTCTAACGGTGAAAGGAATGGGGAAACAGAGCTCCACCTCGCCTCGTTTGGACGAAAGATGGAGGACATGAACGGAGAATGAACCGGGGATGGAGATTAAAATCAAAACCCGTGCAAAAATGAATGGCAAAATTTTGAGACAGGGTGGGGGTGGAGGCCTTGTCCTCGCACCTGCCCCGGTCAACTCCCATCCCTAAGTGAGACTACAACAAACTTTCTTTTTCAACAAGTTTAGTTTTTAACTGCAATGCTTGAGACACGAGTTTGACACATTTTTGGTGTGTCATCAGTGTGTCTCACACTAAAACATGTCGGACTTCATGTTTGAGCGTGTCATCCGTGACAGTAGCCCATTTAGGCATGCCAGTATGACATAGGCTGAAAGAGCCGGGCTCCACTGTCTTCTCATTTTGCATCTACTCAAAACTTGGTCAGTTTACTAGTTGGGCCAAGCTTGGCATGAAATTTATCGGACTTGGGCTGCCTTTCAAAAGGCACCCCAAGCCCAAACAAATTGGTCAGGTTATAATATATATATATATATATATACAGGGCCTTTAATGAAATATGCCTAGGACCTCAACTTCTTTTGAGCCGCCCCTGTATACATATAATAAAATGTTTTGTTCTATTTCTAAAGTGGTTCTCGATTTTATGATTAATTAGTTTCATTATTTTACCATACAGGGTGTTTTTTTCCATGTATTTATGTATCAAAAAGTGGCTACCGTAATTCCTAAAAGGTTGTGTCCAACGTCCCCAAGTAGCTGCCACGTGGCCTGAGTTGGGCCCATTCACTCCAGGTGGCAGCCACATGGCTTGGGACAGGGGCCCCACTTTCCTCTAGGGTGAGGGGACTGCAGATACATACATGGGTAGTTTACACCATCTGTAAAAGGATGGCCATACATACCTGATACAGATGGTTTACACCATCTGTAGGTGAGTATGGGCAAATTACAGCAACCACCATTGAGGGAGAACCCTAATGTGAAGGCCATTATTGTTAAAGAAGATACAGGTATACCTAAAGATTTTCGCTGCAATAGGATATGGGTTTGGGTTAGCAGGGGACGTTTATATGTAACAGCATACCCATATATTATTACTGAATGAATTGGCTTGCTATATAATGTCATGGTTGTGATACAGCCAGGGGGGGGGGCAAACAGGGGTGTAGCAAAAAAAAAAAAATTTGGTGTGATAGTCGGGGGTTCGGGGGCAGCGCTCCCAAAAAAAAAAATTTTAGATAAAATAAAAAATGGCTGCAATTATTAATAAAAATCTATTTCATATGGACAAATCAAACTATTTGCTGCAGTCAGGGCTGGGCTAGGACTGGGCTTTTAAAAAAAAATAAAAAATTTAACTGTTTCGGGAGGCAGGACTTGGGCTACAGCCCAGTCCCCCCCCCAGCTCCGCCTCTGGATACAACCTTGTAAATGCCAATAAATTGCACTAAATTAAAATTATTTTGGAAATTTGTTTCTCCAAAATCATGCACTGGATTCGTAATAGAAACTTGTTTAACTATTCATAATCATCTGTTATACAAATCAAATGTCGTATGGCTGGTCCAGCTCTTTAGAAATTGATTTCTGAACTGAACCTTCCCTTTGATGGTACTCTCTCTCTCTCTCTCTCTCTCTCTCTCTCTCTCTCTCTCTCTCTCTCTCTCTCTCGAAGGAAAAAATTTATTAAATGGATAATAAGATCATAAGATCATATTATGTAGACTAACGGGAGGTGAATCATCACCCCCATTAAGGTAAAAGGGAAACCACATTCGTAAAATGCTGGTGAGTGAATAGTTTTTTCACACCTTCATCCAAGCGAAGCTATTAACCTTGAAAGGAATAGCTAAGAGGCAAAGTGCTACCCCATGGGAGGAGGTGTGAACCCATTTTAATAGGAAAGAGCATTAAACAAATGTCCCACTACACTTTTCTCATGGGAATGTTTGTTTCACCGTCAGAAAAAAACCCATTTCCTGAGAAGGACATTTTCCACAAAATGTTATGAAACAAGTAACCCTTATTATCATAAATCTAACAGGTGAATAAAACTAGACAATGAGAAAGTTAACTTCATTACTAATAGGGTTGCAAATGCATTGGATCTCGGATCCCAAAATACATTGGGAAGTCAGATCGATTTGGATCCAGGAAGGCCAAATTTTGCTTCTTGAATCTGACTCGTTTGAAACCCTAATTACTAGGCCACCACCGCTGATGTCGCCCGCGTGGCCAGTGGGGTGGTTGTGAAGGGTTGAGTTGAAGATGCCAGAAAAAAACCCATTGGTGCCCGAGTGTGTCTGTAGCTTTTAGAGGTGGGCCACATAAGGTAGTGGGCTTGTGGTCCTGTGGAGCCCCACCAGGGGTCTTCCCTCACTGCACTAAAGGCTCATCGTTGTAAAAAGAAAACTTCATTACTAACCCAACACTGCTTCTTGGTACTCTCTAGCACTACATTGATGAGTGATATTTGTTGAAAGTGTAAACTCATTTTGGGTTGGGAGTCAAAGTCAAGTATTGAATTTGTTACTTAATTAGGAGTTGCATATAGTTTTGTCAAAGTATGGTGTATAGAGATTTCATTAGAAAAGTTGGCATTCTCGTAATGTCATATGGGCAGCATGATTATGGAAATAGTGTTAAGGTGTAGGTTACCCATGCACATAGTGGGAAATTCTCAAGTAATATAGTGGGACATGTGAGTGTAGAGCCATCGATATGTCGTGTGAAGAGTCAAGAGGAAGGTTATATGAGTCGAGTTATGTGTGTTAAGGCATATAGTGGTTCCAATGGTGCACATTAGTAGTCATTAGTCAGTCATTAAGATAAAAAATCATAGTTAGAGACGTGACTCATAAAGGAGATGTCAAAAGTTATCATTTATACATAAAAAGTGTATAGGAAAGCCTCACAACTCTCTATATATATATACCTATGAGATATGTATTTTGAATATGAGAGAAGAGTATTATTCATTAAATCAATATTTTTGAGTATTTTTTTAGTTCTTATCTAACGTAGTTGAAAGCGCGAATAAAGAACTGTAATACCCAAAAGTTTTCGATAGTTATTTTAATAAATAATAATAAAATTTCATGTCAATTACGAATTTCTAGATACTCGAATGTGTATTGAGATTAAAATTACTCATGTTTTCTAATTCAAAAATAAATCTCAAGTGAATTAGAATTTTAACTAAAAAAGTTAAAATGAAATTCGAATTTAATTCAGGGATAATTTCATGTAAATTAGGACTTAAATAGAATTTGAATTTAGATTTGAAATTTATTTCAAATGAATTTAGATTTAATTAGACTTGCATGTAATGTAACTCCAATAAATTAGAAGACAATCTTATGTATTTAAATTCTAAAATATAAATAAATGTTAATTAGTAAATTAATTAATTGTGGAATAAAAATTGAACTAAAGTAAATTTTATAAATGGTTGAGACCACAAGGGGGGGACATCCCATGCAGGTGGGACCATCCCTCTTGGCTGAAAAATACTATTTCCTAAACTATGGAGCCATCTAGAACCCTAAGTAGAAAGAAATTAAGAAAACAATAAAAATATCCTAAGTATAGTATATGATATACATAAATAATATAATGTATATTATAAGCTATTCATAGAGTGAAAAAGAATAAGGAAGAACTTGGTAGGATGTCCCACCATCCTCCTTCACCTTCATGAAAACAGTAAGATAATGGCTAGGTTTTCGTAATTCAAAAAGTCAACAAATGATTCAAAAGATTTTAAAAGAAAAAAAAGGAAGTTTTTTTTGTAAAAAGGAAAGAGTGAAAAAGTCAAGAAGACCTTTTTGTTTGGAAACCCAAGGAAGAGAGAAACAAAAGGGGACATCCAGCCCCCATTGCCCTCTCTCTCTTGTTTCCAAAATCATTGCCTCTCTTTTAAAAACCCTTTCTTTTCCCCTCTATCTTCTAAAAAAAAATCACTTTTATTTCCTTGTTTCTTTTCTTCTCTTTATTCTTCCTCTTGGTGGAGGCTAGTCCAGCAGCCACTAGAGTTGCAGCTAAGCTTGAAGACATTTTTGCGAATCTAAGACGGGAGACGAAGGATTTCATCGATTCAAAAACCCGAAAGAGGTAGGTTCACCTATCACATAAGTGTAAATTGATTCCAATGCATGAAATAAATTATCTATGGTGGATCAAACCTTAGAGTGATTGAAAATTTTGGTTTCCATAAGTTTTAGAAAACGTTTTTTAAAAAAATACATCACCAAAGTATTTTTATGAAAAACCAATTTTTAGAAAAAAGGTTTTAATAAAATCGGTTTATGTGTTTGACTGTGTATTTTGATCCATGTAAAAAGAGCATATTTAGGTTGTTTAGATCTGTAAATTCATGCTACAAATCATGTTAATATGTTAATGGTTCTTGTTTGATTAGGATTTTGTTAAGAGAGCATGCCTGAATTGAATCCTATGTGCTATTTACATTAATCATGTATGAGCAGTGCTCAAATTAATATAGTTTAGCATAAAAAATCTATGATTAATTATTGTATTGTATTGTGATCATGTTAGTTTAATTAATAAGCATGTCAAATTAGTTTTTGTGCCATGCTTAACATTGATTAATGAAGGATTTGTGTATTTAAATCTCTGTTATGTAGTTCGCATTTTTAGACATGATATATTTTGGCAAAAATTTGATAACTCAGTGAATACGAGTCCACAAAATAAAAATAGAGAAACTATCATATTTTACACATTTGAGGCTTGATTTTAGAGCACTTATTTATTTTATTTGAGGTCAAAACAACCTCTACCATAGAACATAAGTTTTCTACCCTAATAGCAGGACTGACTGTGATACTGTCGAATTTTTTAACTTATCAAGTTTTAGAAAAAAATCATATCTCCTAGAATATGAATCAGAAAAAGAAAATACAAATAGTGGAATATTCTACACATCCTAGGCTTGACTTTAGTTTTTAAATTTATCCTGATTGAGTCTGTTTTGAGGGAGTTATGCCCTCTGTAATAGAGTATTATTTTCTAGCTTTGATTACAGGGTTGTTCTGACCAATTATTTTGATAGTCAATAAACCAGTTCAAAATACTTATTTAATTTTATGAAAAAAACTGGGTGAGAGTCCACATACAGAGAAAGACTTAGTAAAAAGGGTTTTCCAAAACGAGTTAATAGTAGGTCCTAGAAAATTCTCAAATTTGGAGGATTTTCAATAGATTATTGGGTCTATAAAATTTCTTGAACAGGGTTCAGTCATAGAGTTTTTTTTTTTTTTTTATTAAAACTAATTTTAATATTCTTTTTCCTGAGTTGTATCCTTTACATGTTGGAGCAACCCTTGTTAAATTTTGACAGTTAAATCAGATCCCTGTGAGTCTCGATGGTTTTTTTAAAATCTGATTAAAAGTGACTCAAATTACAGATTGTCATGTATGGGTTATTTAATTGTTAATTACATATCTTATTTGAGATTAATTACAATAAGCATGCCAATGGGCTGATAATTGTGTTAATTGGTTGTTGTTCATGTTTCATGTATGTTGTGAATTTATATCCAATTGTGCATTTGTATCATAAAACATGAGCAATGGAAAATACATGAATAAATAGATGCATATGTCAAACCATAAATGAATGAAAGAGATACAAACACAATTGCAGGTGTGCATATGACATGGTGCATATGAATGAGTGTAATGAGCATGGTCTTGGCTCATGTGAGAGTCAAGTCAGAAGGACCTAAGGGTGCTTTCAAAGCACTAAGCAAGAAACTAGATAAGACATGCCTTAAACACTTAAATACCTCGTGAGAGGCAATGCTTGAGATGTTACTCTGTGAGAGAGTTGAACAAAAAACAATTTGGATGGGTTAAAACGGCCTTGTGATACAGAAACTCCTTGGGTGAGGTTTGGGCAAAATTAGCATGTGTGCTTAGTGCACTTGTAATTAAAATAAATGAGCCTAATAACTAATAACACCTATAACCCATCCAAATCGAGAGGACCACCTTGCAGAGGGTTAGTAGTACACACGACAGGATGGCCACGTTTTTGTTTTGGAGAGCATGGCATCTTTGTGGTCCCTAAGTCACCGGTCATAGGTGGCCAGACTACTGTGTGACCTAGGTGGTATATCTAGAATCTCAGCACAGTAGAAATCGATTTCATGTTGAACCACTAGGAGATTCTCTCAGTTATGGACTGCTCTAGTGGAATGCCAAGGGCGTTCAAACTCTTCAATTCAATGAGGTTAATAAAATACATGGCATAATATACCCCTCATTGAATTGGTTGAGACGAAGTTAGGAATGGCATGGGCATGTACCCTTACAGGTTAGGAAAGAGTAACAATAATGAGTTGAAATCATTTACAGAAGAGGCAATAGTTAACTGCTATTCTATGTTAATTTTCTGCTTTATCAATGCATTATCTCTGAATTTGACTGCAAGCATGAGTAGGTGTAGCAATGATAACTAATTATACGTTGTAGTGCATGTTTTAATTGATATGTGCAATTGTGCCAATGCATATTTCTCTAATTTTTTTCCTACATTCCCTATGTTTTAATGAAAAGGATATGTGCTGGTCGACCCCCATGGGATTGGACCTTTTTATATATTAAATTTTCAAACTTGCTTGCTTGGCAAGCAAGTTTGACTAGTATTATTTTATATTTTTTTTCTCTTCCCTTTCTTTCTTTCTTCTTCCCATGCTCTTTCAATTCTCCTTTATATCCCAGCCATCCCCATCCTAGTTGTAATAAAATCAGGAAAATTATGGGACTAAACCCTGTTCAGAAAAAATATCAGACAATTTCTGTCAACTACAAAAATTTATTTCAGTTTGAGAAATTTCTCAAGATTTACAGAAAACACTTTTGGCAAAATTCTTTTTACAGAATCTTCTTATACATGTTACCTTTCACTCAAATTTTTTACAATTTATGTTAATTAGTTTTGATTGGGGTTTTAGAACTTTCAAAATCATTGGTCGAAACAGTCCTGTTGATAGGGTAGAAAATCAGTGCTCTCTTGCAATGGAAGTTTCAGCCTTAAAATGGAACCAAACAGGATGAAACAAGATTTTAAATTTAAGCCCTGGATGTGTAAAATTCTTTAATGTTTTATTTTTATTTATTGACATCATTTTTATAGAGATGTCGATTTTTTTTTTGAGACTGGTCAAAACCAAAAAACGAAAACAGAATAACCAAGATTCAAACTCATGAAAGTTCTATTAAACAAGAACAAGAATCATGGTAAAACTTATACAATCATGATTTTTGGATGTTTTAAACACATTTACAACATCATACAATATATCTTTCATCATATTTATGTTAATCTTGCTAAAACATTAACAAACATAATCCAAAAATCACAAAACCTCATGGAATATCTCAAATACAATTTTATCTATACAAGAATCACAAGAGACGTAAAAATAACATAGAATCATGAATTATTTATGCAATAACATGTTGTTTAATCATAATATACATGTCATAATCTGCCATATATGATCAGATTAACTTTCTTTATCATAAAACATCAAAACCCTAAAACGTTTTTGGCAAAACTTTCTTTAAAATGATTTTCGCATATTTTTAACCAAGATCTATGCAAGAGACATATTTATAGCATCAAGAACCATAGAAAAACACTCAACAACATCCTTATATATTCACTATACATGCTAAACAATCTAATAAAATATAGATCTAACTATTCACATATTTTTGCTTTTTAAGGTTTCAAAACTAGTCTTTTCCAAATCATTTTCTCAAAACTGATCTTTCAAAACACCGTGTTGGATTTTAAAAAATCTTTTTCATGTAGATTTAATAGCCATAGATGTTCTAGGCATAGATTATATCTAGATCCAAGCCATGAATAAAAAAGTGGGTATGTTAATGCATCCTGAAACCGAACATCATAAAAGCAGAGATTCCCTATCGAAAACGTGTTTTCCACAATGACACTGTTGCTTTTTTCTCCACTTGTACCTTATTCCGAGCTGGATTAGATCTTCACCAAGGTGGTTGCAGGTCTCTAATGGAGGTCTGGACTTTCCTAATGGCTTGAAGAAAGAAGTAGATATGAGAAAGAAGAAGGAAAAGATGCACGTCCTTATCATGAGAGCCTCTATTTATAAATGGTTTTAAGCAAGGGTCTCATCTTTAATATAAGAGATTAATATCTATTATTTTTTATTAATAAAATAAGTAAATAAATTATGGGTCCCAACTTATTAAATTTTGAAATTGATTAAGCTAGGGAAGAAAGGTGATGTGTTCTTACCCTAGCTTAGGCTCTAGTGACATGGTAACCTTCCAGGAGACCTGCAGACCCAAAGACTCAACAGAATTTAATGTTTAAATAGTCGATTTGATAGTCCTCAAAACGTAAACTATTGTGATGATCTTAAATTTAATTATACGAATACGGATCAGCAAGAAAATTTAGTCGATGCCAAAAATATTGATTTTTGACCTACAATTGGGCATGAACTTCGATCATTGATAAAATGCTCAACTCAAAATCAATTTGGACGAGTAGATAGTCGATTTTGATGCCCTTAAAATAGGGAATGTCAAGGTCAAATATAATTTAATAGGTGAGCCACTGATCAGCCAAAATTTCTATCAAAACAATAATGATATTATTCAGAGTGTCTGACCCTATGGGTCCAATCTAATGAGATTTGATCCAAATATCCTGAGTTATATATCTAACCCAATTCATCCCTAATTATATCCAATGACATGGATTATATCCAACCTAATTGGGTTTGATCCAAATAATTAGTTAAATCCACTACCTAATATAAGGTTCAAATCCATATTAGACTTGAATGCTAAGTTTAGATCTATGTCCAATATCCATAATCTAAACATATATAAATTATTTGCTTTCTTATTTAGTCTACATATTTTAAATTTTATAATTATTCTTGCAATGTTCTTCATAACTTGAGATTTAATTTTATAATAATTCAAAATCAATAAATTCAAGAATTTCAAGAAAACTAAGAAATTGCACTCATGTCATAGATGCAGATAAAGTTCATCATTTATTCATTTTAATTACCAAAGAAAAATATCAGGTTTTACATCATACCCCCTTTAAAAAGAATTTCATCCCCTAAATTCGATATAAGCATCAAACAAAAGAACTACCAAAATATAGTTCAATCAATTTTAAACAAACAAATTCTAAACTTTATCCAAGTTGAAAAACCCAAAATAGCGGCCAACCCATAACCGAAATCACCAAATCTGATCTCCTACGAGATTTATGGCTCATAATGGTCCTAACTAGAATCCTAGTCCAAATTAGACTCTTAAATTTTGCCTAAATTTAACTTGATTGAAATACAATTTTTGCTTAAATTTTGATCTAATTTAAACGTTAAATAAATAAAATTTGTAGGTGTTACAGGTAGCCTAATTGAGCATCCGGTAGTCAATGCACAATCTCATCGTTCTGTCTTTCTTCATCATGAACAATACTGATGCACCCCAAGGAGATACACTCGGTCGAATGAATCCTCAATCCATTAGTTCTTGTAGTTGCTTCTTCAACTCCTCAAGTTCAGTTGGTGCCATATGGTATGGTGCTTTGAAAATCGGTGATGTTTCAGGCAACAACTCAATATTGAACTCCACTTCTCGTTGCGGAGAGAATCCAGGTAGCTCCTCCGGAAACACATCTGGAAATTCTCTTACTATGTCTAGCTCCTCTATTGACGTAGTTATTTGTTCAACTAGGGTGATACTGACAAGAAAAGTAGTACACCCTTTCTATATGTACTTCTGTGCTTTTAAAGAAGAAATTAGTATGCCCTTCAGTGTGGGCCTAGAAAGTTTAAATTCTACTGTCGGACACTCGGGTCGAGTCAAAACAACTTTTTCTTCTCGACACATAATCTGTGCATGAAACTCGAACAACCAATCCATGCCCAATATGACATCAAACTAAGTCATATCGAGTAAGATCATATCAGCAGGTAAGTTTTGTTTTGCTATCATCATTTCTATGTTCGACACATAAGTTATGCATAAGAAACGTTCACTAGTCGAAGTACGTACCTCCAATGGGTAGTTCAAGGATTCGACAGGCACATGCAGTTGTTTCACAAATTTCTCTAAAATGAAAGAATGAGTGGCACCACAATCAAATAAAGTAAGAACTGCTTGTTTAGCAATTAGTACAGTACCTTGCATCAATTTTCCCTTGGTAATTGCTCCATGGTAGTGGCATAAACGTGTTCTGCCACTACTTTTTATCCGACTGACTTTTGTTATTGTTGACATTGCTGCTACTACAGTAGTCGTTGAGTTGGTTGCTGCGATGTTTTGATCCCCTTCCTCTATTCATCGTACTGCTTCTTGAGACAATCCTTTATATAGTGACTCATTTTGCCACAATAAAGACATTTGTCAGTCTCCTGGGAACAAGGTTGCCCCAAATGGTTGACTCTATACTTTGGGCAAGATTGTGCCAGTCTTTGCTATTGAGGCCTCGTGCCTCCTTGTGGTCTTGACTTCTTGGTTGGTGGTGTGAAATTTCTACCACCTAAGTTCTTCTGGAAAAATCTTTTCTTAGGCCAGCTCCTCTGACCTGATGACTATTGTATACTTCAGTTAGGTTGGGCTTTTTGAGATTCTATCAAATCGTTATCCAGGAGAGTAGCCACCTCGATGGCCTCATCCAATGTTTTTGGTCCACAAGTGTAGACCTTAGTCCTCAAAACTAGTTTAAACCCACATGCGAACTTCATCGCATGTTCCTCCTCTGTGGTGTAAACATTGGGGCAATATTGCTCTAAGCCCCGAAATCTAGTGATATAGTCTACCAAAGTTGCTCCTTCTTGTTGTAAATTTCAGAATTCTTGAATCTTTCAACTTTTATCATGCTTCGGAAAGTAAGTCGTATAGAACACTTTGACAAATTGTTTCCATAGCACTGGTCCATTGAGGAATTTAACTTCTAGGTTCATATCCCACCATGTTTTTGTGTTTTCCTTAAGTTGGTTAGTTTCGAAGTCCCCTTTGCTATCCTCGGGGACTCATTGAACTCTAAAGATCCTTTCAATCTCTCAAATCCAGTTTTTGCTGCTTCAGGGTCAGACTTTTTAGTGAAAGAAGGAGGATTCATGTCCATGAGTCTCTTCTACGAAGCTCTGCCAATTGCTATTGGCACAGGTGTTGTGCGGTCATGCACTATTTGCTGGAGGTTGTCCCCCATCATACGCATAGCTTCTGCTTGCTGCCCTACAACCCCTGCCAGGTTATTGGGGGTATCCATGATGATGTTGCACCATCCTTGCCACGCCATCTAACGATCATGTAAGAAAGCGTTTTAGAAGTAAAGTCGATTTGATCTTGGTGTCATATATTTTATAAGGTTGCTCTTATAATCAAACACGTATCACACCAGTAATAAGCAAAACAAGTTATATGTATTGCTATGTCGTAATATTAATAGGTTTACAAAATGTCAGAAAAACACCTAGCAATGCTGGCAAAATCTTGAACTTATTTCATCAACAAAATTTAGGAGTTTCTAACTCCTACAAAAAATTGGATGTATCTACATCGTGTGGGTGGCTAGTGTAGTGTATGCGGTATTCAAGCATGTTCATGGTATGCCTCTACTTAAGCATTGGAGAATGTGGTAGTGATGTTGGTGTGTATTGTGGCAATCCAGGGGGAGTAGTGAATGTTGCTGGGGAATATTCAGGGGATGCTGGAGTATAGATGGGTGAGTCTGGTCCCATTTCCCAAATCATTGGATTTGGATCCTCTACCACTAGAGGTACTGGCACTTGACTGACTTGGGATATTACATCCTCATACATACCTATATTGCCTTGCCACCTTTCATGTTCAGTTTTCAGTTGACATTCATCTATGATGTGTCTCCTCATACCATAATAAATACACTCGCTCAATTCTCATGGATAGATTTATCCTGTGTGGTCCATATGGCATCTTCTACAGGATTGTGCTTCCTGTAGGAGCATCTAGATGTTGTACGAGACTGTTTGAATGGCCTGATTTAAATGTTTAACACCTTGAGCTAGGTTTTGTAATGCCCCTAGCATAATGTTGCATTGCTCTTCCCAAGACATCTAAACATAAGTTAATCTATTAAGTTCATCATAAATAAACCATAATCATTTAACATAGAATAAAGTAATGAACCTAAAGTCGGTGATACTCACAGTGCGATTGCCGATGTTTGACGAGCCTTGAATCATTTTTTTAATCTTGCTCTGATACCAAAGTTGTCACTTCCCAAAATTTTCAACTTAGAAAATGTAAAATTTTAATATTTTTTTTTTAAATAGAGATAGCACAACGGATATAATTTGGTTTTAAAAAGTCAGAAAATTTTGGTAGGCTAAAGAAATAAAACAATTGAATTAGGCTGGACTCAATTCATATTAAAACCAGATCCATCTCTAACTCACATAAAGAAAGAAACCAATTCCATTTCACTTTAATAACATAGTTCAAAATATGGAAATACAAGTTTTGCAATAAAATTAAAATATCTTAATTGAATTAAGACACCCAAGAGATTGACCTATGATCACCAAGACTATTAATAAAATGATGGTTCTCAGCCTCGCCGCCATATCACACTTTCACATCGCTTCCTCATTCATCACTTGTGCCTCATGAAACAGGGTCAAAACTCTTGTGAGCTGGTAAGTGAATCCACATTCATATGCATAATGATAAATGTCAAGCATCTATCATGGATACCATAACATGCTTTTTAATAATCATATAAATGCAAATAATTCAACATGTGAGCCTTAGTATTGAACATCATAACATACTCAAGTAAATAAGCATCATGGATAACAAGAATAAGCAGTAATCAAGCTAGACAGTTAGCAATATTAGTAAACTTTTGTCTATTTAATTATACCTCCGGGTACGCAGAGGTAATTGTCATTGTGCTTGCTAAAGTATACTACGGTGTTCATTATACCAATTATATTTTTGTCATAGTACCTACAGGCCAAATAAAAACACCCAAGCGAGTGGTCCGTGACCAAGAGACTTTCTATGCAAGAGCAAACAGGATTGCAATCCCTACTACTGCAGTAGCTGTGGTATACCACTTTTGGGTAACCCCGACCTCCCTAACTCCGAGTAACTTGAGGTCTAAGAATGTCTTTGCTACTTAATTCAATTCGGTATGACATGTAGATCAAACCTACATACGACATCATCACTTGGGGATGTATTATTCTACCCTCTCTAAGGTGGACCACATTGTGAATGGGTTACATGTGTGGTATCATCTTTATTAGGGTAGTTAGTACTCCATGCCCTCGCTTCACTAGGCAAATAAGCTCAATAGCCTTCATACTCTCCTCAGAGCAGTATATATGTCATGACATAGTTTTTGCCCAACACAATTCACGTGCTCTGGCGCCTTTAGCTCATATGAGCACCTCGCTAATAAAGGCGATGACAAGGATCTTTAATTTGTGGATGTTTGCATGCGATATAAGAATTCCTCTCACAATTGTGGGTTTGTAGCTCACCTAATCTCATAAGAGAGCATTAGTTATACATTTCAACATTTATTTCATATATCAAATAATGTCCACACATAAGTCCATGATGTTCATTTATGCATCAATATTTCATGTCATAGCACAAAAGAAACATAACTTTCATATGCATATTCATGCATTTCTACAACATGCTATGTACTTCATTCTTATGTGGTCTTCATAGCCAATTCGTGAGGCAACACATTACATGAATAATTCATGTCAATAATAAAGAACATCATTATCGCATGTCGTTATGCATCATATTTCATTTATGCAAGTTTTTCAAAGCAAGTATAGCCTACAGTTCACATGCACTTTATCTTATTGCATTTTAGCATAAACATAGGCATTTCATATGCAAATTTGTCATGTTGCATTTAGCATAAACATTTTATGTCATATTGCATTCGGCACAAGCATATACATTTCATATGCACTTTTGACATATTGCATTTGGCATAAACATAAACATTTCATGTCATTTTGCATAAGCATAGGCATTTCATATGCAATTATATCGTATTGCATTTAGCATAAGCATAGACATTTCATATGCACTTTCGACATATTGTATTTGGTATAAACATAAACATTTCATGTCATATTGCATTCTGTATAAGCATAGGCATTTCATATGCAATTTTATCATATTGCATTTGGCATAAGCATAGACATTAGCATAGACCTTTCATATGCAATCGTCACATCTAAGTCTTGCATTTTTTATAAACCTATTCCTATATGGTTCACGTAGGTCAGACTCAATAGATTGCATAGCACGTATGCACCCATGCCTCAACTCACAAGTCTTTGCATAAATCCACTTTAATGAAATACATGAACACATTACGTATGTGTTCATGTATGATATATTCAGATCATTGAACACATATGTCTGCCCGGTTTGCACTTATGAATTAGTTCATAGGCATATGGCTTTAACACTTATGCAATGTAGACATTTGCCAAGGAGAATATGTATTTTTCTCTAACTGTTTCTTCCCTTTTTTCTGCAGGACAGGGACTGTCAGCTGGTCTGCCCAGCCAATATAGACTGGGTCTGGGCCATGCCACTTGGGATGAACCGAGCCACTCAGTTCGGCCAGTCTGACCCAGCTAGGTGCAGACTGCACCTAAACCGAGTGCCCCGATTAAATCCAGACTGACCGCCCACCCTATCCAGGTCTGAACCGTGACATGCTTTAGACCTGTCAGGTTTGAGTATGGTACAGACCTGGTCTGAACCATGGGCACGGTTCCAGCCGGTCTGGCCAACATGTGTTGAATGCTAGTGTGAAATATATATGTACGGTTGTGTTTTTTTTTTTTCAAAGAGACATTTTCATATATGACTGCAACAACTTAAAATTTTGGTTTGTTAAATACTGAATATCATACGTATCTTAAAAGAGTTAGGTGTTATGACTAATTTTGAAAGAAATATCATGTTGTGAGAAAGTTCGAATAAACCATATTATCTCTATGGTTATGTTTTGAGAATGAATCATTCTTCTAACTTTCTAACCATAAGTGAGTTTTGAATCTATTTCTTATGGGTGACTCAAGTTTATACCCATGTTTTGAAAATCATTGCTCTTTTCAAAAAAAAATCCAATCTTAGATATAAAGCATGTTCTTGATCATGAAGGTGTTACAAAATGCCTAACATATGAGGTATTAATATTTTTATCCGTGAATGAGTTACAAAAATGCATAACATGTGAGGCATTAACATTTATAATCATGAAGGAGTTATAAAAATCATATTTCTTTTTATGAAAAATATGAACCCTAATTATGAACCACATTTTAACCATAATGAATTACGAAAATGCTTAACCTGTGAAGAAATTACATGTTTACTCATGAAAGAGTTATGAAAATACCATCATAAGTGGGAATCACATCTCTAACCATGATTGTGCTAGAAGAAGTGGTATGATTCATGAAATACAAAAACAATTCTTTCAAGCATGATAAGGCAACCAAAATAACATGGAAATCACTTTTCTTGGAATGAAACCTGGATCAAAATGTTGAACCATTATTAGTATTGGTGAACATCATTTTTGACCGTGGGTTTATGTTAAAAATGTATATAGATCAAAAGAGAAAGCATATAGATGAAAAATCATGGTTTTATCCATGATGAGTCCTTTTCCATACCCACATACACTACAAAAATGCATGTTTGTACGGTTGGGGAAAAAAGAAAGAGCTTAAACAAAAATCAAAATGTAAGAATGAAGATTAACTTACTTTTCTTTTCTTGAAATGATGGTTTGAATCGAACCTCAAGCTTTGCTCTTCAACCACAAATCATGTAAAATAGAGTTCCTCTACGGCACCCTACACTACACTTGAGTGGGAAAATAGAGAAAACCCAAAACGTTAAGAAAGGGAGAAAGAGAGAATGATAGAGAAAAATGCTCTAGAATGCCTCTCTTTTACTTTTTGAGAGATATTTATAGGCAAAACTTCACGAGTAGGTGAGATGTGTGGTTTAGATTACATGTAAGAAGATAAAGGTTTGAGATTGGTCTAACCCTCTTCTCAAAAAAAAGTTCTCAAGGTTGACCCTTAACTTTCTCTAGTCATGTGAAAACTTTCACACATTTGGTAAGCTACAAAAATGCTATTATTTATAGCCTTTTTTATTTTACTAGGATTTGTAGAGATTCTACATTGAGATCCATGTTGAATCCCATTGGCTATATTTACCAAGGTAGGGACTAGGCCAAAATCCCCTCCCCCTTCTAGTTGGTTTTATTTCAGCTTGTTCTAACTATTAGTTACTTTTTTTAGTATATTTTATTATTTGTAAGTTTTACTTTTTCTTGATATTACTTTTTTAAATTCCAAATTATGAAATTTCCATATTGGTTCTTATATTATTTTTAGAAACTCTAAATCATGAAATTTCTACTTTTGATCTTCTAGTTGGATCCGATTCAAATCCAAATTAGATTCAAACTCTATAAGAACACTTTAACAATTTTTTCTTATTTTAAATTCATAGTTTAATGAATACTTCAAGTGTAATTTTTTTTCTTAATGTTAATTAGACATAGTTTATAATTAACTATTGATTAATTACTAAATAAACACTAATTAATTATTCTGAATAATTAATTCTTTAATATTTAATTTGACAAATGCTAATAAATCTTAGGATAAATATTAAGTCAATATTTTTCACAACTTGAATTTGCCACACTAAAAATTCTCTTTATTTTGATTAAAATTTCAGAAATTTTGTGGGTCTTACAAGAAATCTCATATTCAATCAATAAAGTGTGTCAATTCATGCAACCCAGATGAATGTTGGGCTCATGTTAAAAGAATTCTCAGATATCTCAAGGGTATCATAAATATGGGGTTACATATGTCGTGTTCTAAGTCCCTCGGACTTGAAGCATACATTAATGTTGATTGGGCTGGGTGTTCAGATGACAAAAAGTCTACTGACGACTATCTTACATTCATGAGACAATCTAGTATCGTGTAGCTCAACCAAACAACATCCTGTAGCAAAATCCAACACAAAAGCTAAATACAAGGATTTGGCAAGAGGAATCTATGAGTTGTTGTGGCTAAATCAACTTGTTAAAGAACTTGGGGTCGACACTCACAACTTTCCTACACTATGGTGCGATAATTTATGAGCAACTTATTTGGCTGCAAATCCGAAGTTTAATGCCCGAACTAAACACGTGAAAATTGATTTTTACTTTGTTCAATAGGTGGTGGAAAGGCAGGAAATTGAAATCAAGTTTGTTTCATCTCAAAAACAGTTTGTTAGACATATTGACCAAGCCACTTGCAAGACCACTTTTGTCAGTTAAGAAACAAGCTCAACCTCAAGGAGATTGGCTTGAGGGAACGTGTTGAAGGAGTTACTCTCAACCATGGTAGAGTCCACATCTTGTTCAAATCTTACGTACAACATCCCTTAAAAGAGTCCATGTTCTTTAAGGAACCCCCATGTGATGAGACGAAAAAAGTCCAATGTGTAGAACTCGGGAGCCCAAAGTGTAAGGACTTCAATTTGGTAAATACTCTATGTAACAAGGAGACCTTGTATGGTACAAGTCTTGTAATCAAGGGAGTCCCAACCATAGTTGGAGTCTCACCCATGTATACCACCCCACCTGATTATAAATATGAGCTCCTCTCTCTCAAAGGAGCATGAGAGAGAGAGAGAGAATACATTGATCGTGGACGTAGGCCTCAGTTAGCCGGACCATGCTGTTCCTTGTGACCAGAAAAGAAATCTTCACACCCTCTTCTTCAGTTGTTAGATACATATGAATCGTTTTGTGGAAAGGACAAGCTAATTCACTGATTTTGTCCTCCAAGATTTAATTTTCATAGAACAAGAATACATGTCAACTAGCTTCTCAACTCTTTTTTTTCCTTTTAACATCTCTTGATTCTAAGACAATCAAGAGAATTTTAATGAATTACTTTCGACAGTATAAGTTTTGACATCCATGGCATTAGATTCATAGTGTTGCTAACACTTAAAAGGCACCATATCCTTTATATATCACAGCATCAGAACTAAGCATCTCAATTACAGCGAGGGCTCTATTTAGAGGAATGACAAGCTATTTAACAATAATACGAGATTTTTTTTTCAGTGACAAATACTCTTGACTAAGAATTAAGGTTGAAATTCTAGGACCATGCTAATGTACGCATGAATCTCGGTTGTTGATATTTCTCAAATTTTGTCAAAATGTTAAGCGCTCCTGGTCACACAATCTAGTCTATGATCCATTAGTTTTCATATTAGCAACAAATGCCACATTAATCTTGTAAAGAAGCTGCAAAAACACACACACAAACAAATGCCAGAACTAAGTTGATTCCCCCCAGTTAAGGATAACCAACTTGGTGACAAGATAATGCTGTTATCCTATTTACACGAACAAACTATCATGAAAATATTACTCAGTGACTGATATTCAATTTCTTTTTCTCCTCAATTTTCAATCTTAAATCCTCTTCAGATGGCACTTTGGCATTGACACTCAAGGTTGAGAACCACCATTCCATGATCTCTTCCTGGGGAAATAAAAAATAGCAGATGCATTTAGTTTAGAATCTACAGGGACACAGTTGGTCAATCATAAGTAAAATCACTCTTCCTACACAACATGGAGCACCTAGCAAAGTAGAATATAGTTTTCATTCATGCATTAAGCTAGCTAGCTAAGAACAAACTGCCAAATAAATATATTTAGAAGGAAATACCCAAGAATTTGTTTTCTCCATATCATCATGCTTCTATATAAAAATGCATAGATTTGAGTATCTATAATTGTTGAACTGCTAAATCATCAATTGCATTGAGCTTCTTAATCATCTCCACTGGTAACCAGAAATGTATCAAGACTTTATACTATACAAAAAGACAAAAAAAAGAAAAGAAAAGGAAAACTTTCCGATCAGGCCCATGAAACAGTACAAACCAAACAAATCAGGCAGCTACATCACATGGATACAGCCATAGATGCAGTGATATGGCCATTTTTATGGAGCTTTCCATCATGAAAGGGATATAACATGGAAGTAACTCGGAGTATCCATGTGACATGTGCTAAGCTATATATATATATATATATAGGTAAATGCCCATTAGGGGTATTTTGGTCATTTCAGTCATTGTAATAGGTTGTGCTCATTAGGGGCACATTAGTACTTTTATTTTATTCTTTTTTTTGTCTTTTTATGTTTTTATAGAGACTATTTGGTCAAATATTGGACTGTTCCAACAGCCATATTTCCAACAACTCTATTGAGTCCGCCTACATGTATAAATAGGGGTTTTGTCCCCCTTTATTCTCTAATGCTCTTCAAAAGCATTCTAACTCATTTTATGAGTATATTATGAATAAAATGTTATTTATTTTTAATCTTGCTTTTGTGCCTTAATGCATGGTATTACCCTTAGTGGTTGTTTGTATTGCCTATGTTGGACCCTTGTATTGTTCCTTGGTGGACTTGCATGTGAACTTTGTGTTTATGTTATTGTAAGTCCTTTGAGGCTCTTGTTTTGTTTTTCTGCATATTTCATGACATGGTATCTGAGCGAGGGATTCATGATCTTGGTATTGTGTCCGAGTTCATGCTTCAAAAGGAAATTTTGGATTGATATATGGCTTGGACGCAAGACTCTCGTATTTTGAGTGAGGGATTATTGATCTCGGCATCTTGTCCAAGTTCGTGCATCGAAAGAAAATTTTGAATTAATATATGGCTTGGACTCGAGGCTCTCATATTTTGGGATATATCCGTTATTTAATCTTTAAAAGGTTTTTATGATATATTTTTCAAAATTTGTTTAAAACTATATGGTTATTTCTTGGGTACGTAAAATGTGTTTTTTTTAAATCAATTAGAATTAGAGTTTTTATGAAATGTATTTTAATGAAATATTATTTTAATGGCTCTTTAACTCATAAGTAGTCTATTCTTAAGCTACTTATGGTAGGTTCTCCATGTTATTATTATTTTTAATACAAAAATATATAATTTTATGCTCTCGGGTATGTGTTCATTCAAAGTATATATATTTATTTTGGGTTTCTTAACATCATTATGGTTATTGGTGACTTTATGCACGTGTCAAAGCATGTTTTTTGAATTTTATGTGGTGCTTTCATTGAGATATGCTACTTAAGAATTTTTAAATTCTTGTATGTTTTATATTTTGAGTCATCATGATTTTAAGTTCATGGATGTTTTGTATGCTCTCATGAGATTGCTCTATTGGCATATCATCTTAATATTTATGTGTTGTGGACATATGTCTATGCATGTTTTTATGTGTCATTTCAAAAATGTTTTTGGTATTTGGGTTGAAAAATTAGACGTGTTCTCAAATTAAATTGAAATTATAGTTTTATCTTAAAATATCTTTTTATGTGAGCTATTGTTTTATTGGCTCTTACGTAAACATGATAGTTCAAAATATATTTTGGATATATTAGTATCTTATATGAAATCATGGTGTTCATGTGCATATTTTATGTGATCCTTTGTAGCTTCTGTATAGGATATATGGCTTTAATGTTATTAGATTATTGCATATACATGAATTTTGATATCTTTATGAGTATCCATGATAGGAAAGGATATGAAGGCTTTGAACCTCACCGAGGACATGGCATTGGATAGAAATGATTGGAGGAGAAGGATTCATGTGGAAGACCCAGAATGATTTTCTTTGTTGGTTCATATCGCCGACCCCAATTATTTTAAGATGAAGGCGCAGTTGTTGTTGTTGTTGTTGTTGTTGTATAAGTATCCATGATTAGTTGTACTTGTGTATATTCTTGGTTTTCTAATATGGTTCCTTGAGAATCTCTATATGGGTTTTAGCCCCTTTTTAATGTTATATACCATTATTGTCTCATAATGGCTCCTGGATTTTAATCTAGATTGTGATATTTCTCTATGTAGCTTTCTTATATTGGTCATGCTTATTGTTATTCATGTGATCTTAATTGCCTTTGCTTAGGCAAGGTTTATGAAAAATTATCAATTGACATCTTGTTTGCATATGATTACTCTATATTTCATCTACCTTTATTGGTTCTGATTTAAAACTTTGTTTTTCAAATCGGTTCTTTTATATGAACTCACTTATTTGGAAATTGATTTTTGTAAGCCCATATTGCCTTTTTATGACATTTTATTTGCCCATCACATAATTTTATATAATAGATCATTTATTTTTTGCCTTATTATTGGGTCAAGGTTAGTCGTTGAGGTGTTATATATGCACCTTATCTCATCTTATCAGTCTAGATTCTCAAGGGTTATAAGTGTCGTATTGTTATTTATCTTGGGTCTGGTTGATAGTTGACTGGCCTCTGAATCCATGTTAGCTTTATTTGAACCAGATATGTTTGTTGGGGTGAGTTGTGTGCACTGTATTTTTTGTCAGTTTAGATTGTTGGCTTATAGTTTGACTCTTACTGATAGTTGTTTGATCTCTCGTTCTATGAGTGTTGTATCGCTCATTTGTTTATTTGGCCTTTATTATTATGTTGGATGCTTATAATTATGTGTATTTGTGATGACTATTTATTTTTAAAACCATGGTATTTCGAAATATTGTTAAAATTGATATTCTTATTTTTCTTGGTAACATTAGTTTGTTTTCATTACAAGCTCTCTTACCTCGTTTGTTTTCTCCTATTATGTCACTTATTTAAGTGTCGTTTTATGTAGACAAGAGATGTTTTTCAATGTAGTGTTAGGTGCACCCATTGGTGATTCACACTTTTTGTGTGTTTGTTTAGCCCATAAGTGACATTGTGATTGTGCTCTTATTCTAGTAGTTGATACCAAAGTTGTTAAATGCGATGAGGGGAAGCGAGGCGTTGAGCATGTTATGAAGCGAGGTGTAAGCCTCGAGGCATTGGAGCGTAAGCTTCATGATCAAAATAATAAATTAAGCTTCAAGACCACTGTCCTCTCACACATACCATCAAACACTTGGCGTGCATGGCGTCAATAGCTTCGCGAGCTCGATTGGCGATCTATAAGGTCATTTGGCAAGAAGATTAAGTTGGCAATATTTTTTTGTTAAGTCCAGCTTTTTCAATCTTATCAACTTCCAACAATAACATATTAATCAGACTCTCATTTCTATGCACCACTCCATTCATGAGTAATTGGTTGTCCTTTTTGAGGTTTCTCATCATCCAGATTACTTATGGCACTGATGCAGTGCTCTGATCAGAATCCCAACAGAGAATCAGTTTGAATCATCTATTCCCTGTCTGATGGTTCAATGAAAACATTGAGATAAGAAACATTACGCCAACATACAGGGTGGCCTTCTATTATAGGACACAAACTGTTAAGGTTGTATCTAGATAACTCATCCAAACCTCAAGAAAGATGATTACAAGCACAAGTAGAGCATGTGAGGAGAAAAGAAAAACGATATACAAGGAAAAAAAACGTTCTATAACAGAAAGATGGCATTCACAATAAGTGATACTTGCGGACACCCATCCAATACTACAACAGATCCATGATACTGCATGGTTCTGAAGCAAATTTTCAATGCAACAAGGTGTATAATTTCAAAATACAGTTAAAATCATTCAAACAGCAAAGGTTATGGCAGAATTCTTAAAATATGGTTTGCTGCCAATAAAAAAGGTCACACCAATTTCACAATCACAGTACCACTACAAAGTGTAAAGAAAATAGCTGGAAAATTAAACTGAACTCACAGGATTGTTGGATGTAAGAATAGATGCAATACATAAATCAGCTAGCTCGTGAATTTCCTCCATGTTATGCTATTTCATCTTATTCGTACATCAACAAGTGCATATCCCAAAAATATTTGCTTTAACAGGAAAATATGGATGATGCACGGATAATCTGAATGTTACAAAAAGCACAAAGTGGTAAACGCCTCACTGCAACGCCTAAGTACCTTGAGTGTGCGCTTCGCCTCTAAGGCGTACGCTTCAGGTACTGAGGCGTACGCCTCTCACAACACTGGCTGATACACTTGAATTTTGATTATCATTTTATATAGACGAGATTTTTTTCGATATGGTGAGTTATGTGCACCCATTAGTTATTCACACTTTTTGTGTGTTTGTTTAGCCCATAAGTGACATTGTGATTGTTCTCTTGTTCTAGTTGCTGATACACTTGAATTTTGAGGTTTAGAGGTCTAGTGAGGTGACTGTTTGTGGTGGTCAAACTATTGTTGAGATTTACAAATATCATTCTCTTTGTTAGCTAAATTTTTTTTAAAGAATCTCGATAAAATTTGTAAACTTTTTCTACATGTTTTTCCTTGTATGGAAAAATATTTATTGATAAAATTCCATGCATATTGTATGCATTTCATTGATAGCATATATATATATAAAGATTGTTGTTTGGTCTTTTGTGCTTAAACCCATTCTAGGTTGTGTGAGTGAATCCTAATGGTTTGTGATTTATGAGATTACTTTTAGTCATTATTATGTGCATAAATTATGCTTTAATTACATGTTGGATATGTCTCATATTGATTATCTTGTTCACATTGTTACATGCATAAATATTAATTAACTACTCTTTTTTTTAGAGTTCTTTTAAATTATTATATTTTTTATGCATATCGTCATGCTTTCTTAGTATAATTGATGATTTGATTTGAAGAGCTTTTTTAAAATCTTTGGAATATTAGTTATATCTCTTCTTAGTGATTTATGTCCTTTAGTGATCAAATTCTCTTATGATCAATATTTATGTTTTCTTGAAAAATATGTTGATTTTGGGTTTATGATTGTCTAAGAAAATTTATCTTTGAGGTATGTTCCTCTTACCTAGTGTATCTTACTTGAATTTTTACTAATGCTTCTAAAAATCTTAAAATTATTTGTTACTTTGTTTGAAAATTCTACTTGTGTGTTATTCTTGTTCCAAATATTCATATTAGTTTTGAAACTATAAAACTATTTGGTTAGGATATATTTTTTTGTGTAGTTGGAACATTTGTTTTGTTCTCTCTATAAATTCTTAAAGATGTGATGGATTGAAAAAGAAATATCTTTGATGCATCATATCATGAAGATGGAGATAGCCGATGAAGGCGTTTGGGGATAAACACCAATAAAGCCATTCGAAGACTTGTATTTGCAAAATTCTATGATGCATCTTTCAATGAAGCATTTAAAGACTTGGATCCTTCCCATTGATTTTTTTTGTATTTTCAAATTTTCAGTGATTACCCCGTAAGTTTGAGGAGTGTTAAGTTGTATGTATATATATGTATGTATATATATGCATGTATTTATAATGATGTAATAGGTAAATACCCATTAGGGGTATTTTGGTTATTTCAGTCATTGTAATAGGTTGTCCCCATTAAGGGCACATTAGTACTTTTACTTTATTTTTTTCTTTTTGTCCTTTTTTGTTTTTATGGAAACTATTTGGTCAAATACCAAATAGAGTTGTTGAGTTCTTTTTTGACTAGTCAACATAGAGTTGACTAGTCAATAGAGCTGTTCCAATAACTTTATTGAGTCTGCCTATGTGTATAAATAAGGGCTTTGTCCCCTACTCTATTGAGTCTACCTATGTGTATAAATAAGGGCTTTGTCCCCCTTTATTCTCTAATGCTCTTCTAAAGCATTTTAACTCATTTTGTGAGTATATTATGAATAAAATATTATTTATTTTTAATCTTGCTTTTGTGCCTTAATGCATGGTTGCCCTTAGTGGCTGTTTGTATTGCCTATATTGGCCCTTTGTATTGCCCCTTGGTAGACTTATGCATGTGCACTTTGTGTTTATGTTATTGTAAGTCCTTTGATGCTCTTGTTTTGTTTTTCTGCATATTTCATTACAACATGATTAGGAAGAGTAATAGAGAAGGTGTGGATGTAGTAATCCAGTTCAAGTAGGCAAAAATAAATTTTTGATGACCAAAAGAGATGAAAGACTTTTGACATAATTTAATTCATGAGGTGCTTCTATCAATTAATATCAGAAATGGATGTCCCCGTCTCCTAAATTTACATCATCCATGCCAAAATGATGATAAATGATCCAACAAGTGCTTCTATCAATTAATTTTAGAAACATGTCCTAAATATCCCCAAAATTTATATCCATGCTAAAACGATGATGACAATAAACACTACATTATTTAACAAAAAAAAAGTGCTTTCTAAAACTATTTTTCCATAACATACCTCCGCAAATTCGTGGTTGGAAATGTAACGACGGTCAACCAAGCATTTGAAACCCCCTAAGTTCACCAAGAGCTGGATTTTATTTCTATCATGTGGCCTCTCTTGAATAATCCCTGCAAAAGTTAGAAGAGATAAGAAATAACAAAAGGACAAGAAGAAAATAAAAACCGATATGAACATGCACATAAAACAACATAAAGTGAGTATTATTCAAAGTTCCAAATTCATTTCTTTCCACACTACTAATCTCATAAACCAATAGTATTAGGTAGGAGTTATAATATTTTTCCTTCAGGACTAAGCACATTAATGATGAAACAGCGCCTTCTCTTACCACTAATGCAAGCCACACAATAACCTGAACTGAGTCCTTTATCCCACTTGCTGAAGCGCACACGCAGGAAAAAGCCTTCGAGATGAAGGTTGAGTTGGGGCACTTTCATCCATCTATGACATATGCATGTCAAAGATAAGATGGTTCATACAATAAAAGTTAACAGAAAAATCATCCAATGCAGAATGAAAATATGCTATGAAAGTATTATGAATGTGAAGAACAGACTGCAAAAGATGCTCATTAACAGACTCAGCCAGATACTTGTACAAGGCATCTACATCATGCATACATTTTTGTCACATCAACTGAAGTATCTTAGGATGAAGTAGTGGATCATGATATACTGTTAAGACATATTTTCTTCAAAATATAAAACATCCCAAATGGAAATTCCTTTATCAAAATACTGTTGAAGCTGCACCACCTTTGGTAATAAAACACAGTTTCTCAAGATGCCATTGATTTCTCTAATGTGTCATATATACAAATTCACACTTTCAACAAAGCAACTGGATCATGGTGAATATCCATGATAATAATGACTGCTAAGAATGCCGACTTAAAATAGGCTCATATGATGGCTCAAATCTTCTTGCTAAAGAAATCAATTGTAACTTAAAGTTCACCTGGATCAACATGGAAAAAGAAAAGAAATGAAATATGAGTCATAATTCTCTGTTAATCAAACATGTTAACGTTGACCTCTGTTGGAATTTTATATCCTTCCTCAGTGTGCCATTGGGAGGAACTAGAATCTAAAGGTAATTCTCTAATACTTGTACCATAAGTTAACAAAAGCTAACTTAGTTAAGAAAACAAGGAAAAAGAGTAAAAAGAATAAAATAAAGAAAAGTCTAAAAGATCAAGGCAACCAGATGCCTTGTGATCAAAAGCACTCACGAACCCATCTTAAAGCAATAAAAACATGAAAGCAAAGTGCTTGGGTTTTCAGGTTCAAGTTTAGTAAAGACCACAAGCTATGTCACAGAAATTCGGCCAGACAGGTACCGCACCCGCATCGACGCGACGCGATGTGGGTGCGACACCCGGTGCAGTCAACCTGACCCTGGGTGCGGTCAATGCACCCAGGGTCATTTTGGTCCATTTTTTGGATTTTTTTTTTAAAATTTGCCCTATGAAATGGGCTGCGGAATTTAAAAAAAAAATCTTCGGGGGGGGGGGGGGGGGGGGCGGCGCTGCCCCCCTATAACCCCCCCGCCAGGGGCAGCCCCCCCTGGACCCTCGCCCGCTGACCGTGCAACAGGACCCGTGGACCCCCCTTATATATATATATATATATATATATATATATATATATATATATATATATATTATTTTATTTTATTTTTTGCCGCACCCCCACTCCCAAGGTTTTTGAAAGTGCCGCACCCCCGCACCCGCACCCATGTGACATAGACCACAAGTATGTGGAAGTGGACTTGATTTGAAGAGGAGAGCCATTGTTAACAAATCTCAAGGGAGTGATTGATTAAACAGCTGTAATTATACTAGCGACTTCATCAACTATACTGTCAAGAAAAAAGAAGTCTGAAACCTAAAGAAGGCCAGTTGGAAGTTATATGTTTACACTGGAAAATGCAAGGGAATTGAGATAAAAGATGAGAATGAGAGCCATGAGAGTATTGAAGAAAATGATAATGTGCAAAGTGTTTCCACAGGAAAAAGGAAATGTAGCCTCCCAACAAACACGAGGTCCAGCAAGATCAGAAATTGAGCGGTGGATGGCCTTTTGTCAGAATCATTGCTTAAGAAAGGATCATCTTTTATGAAGAAGATTTCAAACCTAATGAAGGGATTTTCCAAGTTCAATTTGGATAGAAAGTTCTTGTGTGATAATTCACAACAACCTCCTAATGATGAGCACACAAATCATGACTGTGCATGTTGAGAGAGAGTGAGCGAGATACAGGTAAGTGCATAAATAAGAGTTTCCAAACACTTTCTTAAAGAGTAAGGCTACATTACATAACTAAATAACCAATATTTCTGGTTTACTAACATCAGGGATGAGAGAATTAAATTGCCTTTACTTTCCTAAGCAAATGGACTGCCACTCAGAAAAAATGCATGTTCATATGCAAAAGAGTTTGTACCTATAAATTTTGAAGAGATTTTCATTGATAAAAGAAAGAAGATGCAACTCACTATGAAATGGTTTTAATTAATGACATGTATAAAATTTCTGCTTTTTGGAGTTTGGAAATCATATTTTATGATAAATTTTTACACTCAGCAGAAATCCGTGACCATATTCTCTACCAAGTTAATTGTAAGTCATTAATCCTTTTTTTGTATGTGAATTCACAAAGAATATATAATAATTAAATTATAATCTTCACATAGTAATTCACTATATTGGTAATCACCAATAAAATCATAGACATTTACCTTTTTTTTTACATAGGAAATGATGGTAGAAACTAGATTTGTAGTTATCTCTATGTATAAGAAACAAGTTTCTACTACATAACAGTGATTGAGATGAGTTCTCCAGATATTCAGAACAAGTTTGTTAAATCTACTTGTGGTTTATGAGACAAGTTTTGAGCCCTAGTCTGGTAATAGCATGCCCAGAATGCAATCACACACCATCACAGACATATTATTGCTAGGGGTTGCCCTTTTTCAATTTGCTCAGTTATATTACATTTTGGTTTCTCTTTCAAATGTTCATCTTCATAAAAAAGGATGTAAATGTGAGATATAATAATTCAAGAATTGTTTTCAGCTTTCTTTATGTTCTTTGTAAGTTTCATTGCAGCCCCAAGAGTAAGCTTGGTCATGTCGAGGAGTTATTGACTAGGATCCGCTATGGAACCCCAATAATTTTCCAGTCCAGTTAATGGAATGATCAATAAATGCCTTCACCTTACTTCAATTGAGTTGGAAATTCATACAAATTATTCAATCTGCATTAAATATCTTACACTTAACTGATGAAAGGTTACTGCTTTCATTTTTATAGCCAATTATTTAAGCCATCTATTGGAAATGAAAAACAAGAGATACACAGTTATTAGGTCATTTTCTATAGATAAATATGAAATAAATTACCAAGGAGAAAATGTAAAACGAAGAATGCAAATATGGTCAAGTCATAACAATCAATGCTCTTTTAAGTGGTAAATGGTAGGAGATTAAAGTATCCATATAAATGACCCACTACCAAAAAAATTATAATGGATGGTTCTGCTGATCCCAAAGCTACAATATGCTTTTGGATTAGAAGCACACACCCCCATCCCACACCAAAAAAATAGTACAAATGAAAATTGAAACTCACTAGTCAGATTCCAAGTTCTAAGCAATTCTCTTAAGCTCAAGGTCTCATTGCAAGCTGTGGCGGGTGAAGGATATCACTGTCATGAGCGATAAATACCAGAACGTGCAACAAAGGACTTGTATACTGGTTGGCCACTTTCTTCTTATTGCTATGAATGACAATGATTGACATGACTAATTTATTAAACAGCTCATATAACATTTAAGCCATAATACTATTCAAAGGTGTAGAGAGATGCAGAACAATTCTACAGAATCCAAACAAGGAATGAAATCTATTGTTGTACTTTGGTTGGTGGGTGGGGGGGCAGACATTTAAAGTCAATATTATCTTATGAATTTATATTATCCCTGGCAGAAACGTTCCCAATACACACCTCATGTGAGTGGTACATGTAAAAGTTCAACAAGGAATAAATAATAGTAAATGTTTATAAAAATTCAAGTTGAAGCAGTGAATGTGTGACAAAAGATGCTTGGCAACTTTGAAAGAGGTCTACATAAAAAAAATCTTTCTAGAAAAGTAGACAGCGTACAAGAATGGTTAATTTTTTTTTCCATTATAGAATTAAATAGACATTTTTTCCCCTCAATAGACAAGAAAAGCAATGATAATAACAGAAGGGTTATGCCATAAGATAAGATAACACCCATTTGATCACTATCAGACATGGATTGAGGAACAAATTTTGGATGAATGAATTTGACAAATATATAGAAAGTGATAAATTACTTGAAGACATTATCCACAGAGCAGCATGCCATTACCATGTGTCGGAGGAGAATACAATATGGACAGTTTGCTGAGGAAAAAAAGTACCAATCAGAAAGATGCTATCACCTAAGAATGTCAAAACGAGAGAGTTGAAGCCTCCTGATTCTCTCAAACATTCCATGTGGCATTGCTGGAATCTGCCCACTGTGAGGGCCACAAAACGGTATGATTTGCTTTGCTTTTGACTCAAGACAGCCAGAACTAGAAGCAGACTGACTTCTTTCCAGCTTAATGTCTCCGGCAGGTGCTTGATCATGGTTTGCAACTTTAGTTTTATGTTTATTGCTAAACCATTGGTTGTTATGTATAGCCTCAGGTTGTTCTGAATGCTTTCCATCATGATCAGGTAGAGTACCAGGGTTCCCACAGCTTTCCTTTAGTCTCACAAAATCCATACAATCTACAGGAGGGGACAAGAATGGACATGAAATAGCCCAATGATCGAGCCGAAAACAGCGAATACAGAAACATAAGGATTCTTCCCCATTATCACATGCAGTCATATTCGTCAGAGGATATTCAAGCTTGCACTTCATCATCTCTGGGCACTTTCTTATGGAATGGCCTGCAGTGCCACAAAAAAAACAAATTACACTAGTTGTGCCCTTGGCTGTTGATGGCATCGTATGCTTAGGGGTGTCCAATCTCTTTGCATTTCTGGAAAGAAACATCTCAGGATTATTAGGAAATTCCTGGATATTTGCAGGGGAGTCTAAATCTTTGATAAATCTTTGGGAAGGCAGCACAGGGGACAATTTTTCTAGCTGCAAGTTATTATTTCTTCTTGTGTCATGCATGTCCATTGAACTAACACAGCCATCTAAGCTCATCTTTGAAAGTGGCTGGCCAGTTTCTATCATCTTTGAATTCATGAAAGCAACAACACCATTCTGAGTTGAAGACACACCTCCATCAACAATAGCAAGTGACTTATTTGCAGATTCCATTCCTTTGTTTTCTTGAAATGGTTTCAATAAAGGCACAGAATGGCTCAGCAAGAACCGAGCTATCCATAAGTTGCTACCTAGAACCTTCTTGTTGGTTGTCACATCTGACGGTTTTCCTGCATCAATAATGTCATTCATAGGGTTCCCAGGAATGTTACTTGTGGAACCAGACCCCTTCATAGAATATACTTTGGGTAAGCTAATCCCAGATTTCTCAAAACTACAAGCTATATTGCATGGAATGCCATTGGATTCAAGATTGATTTTGTGCTTGTCTTGGGCAACCGTGATAGCAGCAGTATTTGGATTTGGTATGGTTAATGGCCATGGTGAAAGGCCACCAATACATGCTCTGGACCTCTTATCTGGTTTAGATGCATAAGTTTGACAATGAAATTCGCTATTCTTACCAGAGGCTGCATACGAGCAACCCTCACCAAAAGGCCTCTTGTTAGTTTCCTCAACTTTCTGTGACTCCTTTGCTCTCATGATACACTCCAAACTCTCAAGTTTCTCATCATGTGAACTCGCATTTGAAGAATACATGGCATGGAAAAAGCTTTGGAAACTCTTATTTATGCACATACTATCTCGATCAGTCTCAGTCAACATGCACAGAGAGTCGTGATTTGTGTGCTCATCATCAAGAGGTATTTGTGAATTCTCACACAAGAACTTTCTATCCAAATTGAACTCAGACAATCCCTTCATTAGGTTTGAAATCCACTTCATAAAAGATGATCCTTTCTTAAGAAATGATTCTGAACAGGAGGCCGTCCCAGCACTCAATTTCTGAATCTTGCTGGACCTCATGCTTGTTGGGAGGCTACATTTCCTTTTCCCTGTGGAAACACTTTGAACATTATCACTTCCTTCAACACTCTCATGGATCTCATTCTCCTCTTTTATCTCAACTGCCTTGCATCTTCCAGTGTTAAACATATCACTGTTAGCAGGTTCCTCAGCAGGAGGGCTTTTAAAGTTATCGAGACAAGCTTCTAAGCAATCACCATTAGTGTTCCCAGTAAGCATCTCTTCTTTCAGCTTATGGTGACTACCCCTAGAACCCTGGTCTGAAGGACGTGATGTTACAGCATTGAGATCATCACTATTGGTTCTGCTTTCAGATTTTGGCATTATTTGAATATAGTGACAGCCATCCATCAATCTCTGAAAGTCTTTCATGTCATCTTCAACAATGTAGTACTCTCGATGATCCTGTGTATGAACTGAATTCACATTCAACGCATTTGAGATTTTCTTTCTGAGATCTTCTTCAAGAAATGAAGGTGACTTAGTCTCATTGTAAATCAAAGATGTTGAACTTGAAGCAATCTGTTTGGGAGATCTGTTACTGTCTCCATTCAAAGATAATTTAGATGCCATTGCATTTATTGAAACTATCTTTTTTTCATCAATTTCTTTGCCTTGTCCCAAGGGCTTGTCCACAACTGCATTCTCACCTACCACTATCAGGTCAGGCTTTATTTCTTCCTTTATATATGGTAAAGAAATAGAACTCTTCTGAAACTCAGAAGCTGCAGAATTATCCCCTCATTAATATAAAATATTTGACTAAATCAGAAAACAGGAAAAGACTGTATGGATGAACTTACCTATTGTCTTGGCACCGTCAGGCAAAATTACTAGTGTATTATCTCTGGCAGCATCAGTTTCAACGGGGCAAAAGCCAGTTTCTATTGAATTGCATTCAACAGGACACAGATCCTTGCCATTGGCACATTGCATTTCCTCAGTATGTAGGGGCTCTGGTACTGATACATACTTCCCCCTATTCAATTGCATGAGGTCACTACAATGGCCTGCCAAGACAAGAGCTTTTCTCATGTTAAACTTTAGATGGGATTAAACACATATAGTAGGATGCAGCTGACTATACAACGAAACCACAAAGAGAATAAAACACAATTACCCATCATCTTTCTTTGTGGTAAGCCGGCATTGTCTGGACAGATCTACAGGTGATTGGATCATGTCAACTATAACAAATATCACAAGCGAAATAAATGTCTGTATTGAACCTGCTTCTTCCTTAATCATGGAATAATGATTAATGAACATTCAGACTTCAATAACAAAGAACTTAAGGTCCTCACACTCCACAAGAATTTTTTCATCAAAAGATTGGCGGAATTTGTATGGCTGGCTTGCAATCAACCTTTTTTTTTAGCCCGAAAATCCTCACAAGAATCAAACCAATGCAAAAGGGTAGAGGGTCACTGAAACCAAGTTACCCCTTTGAAACTGCATTTGCACCTGCACTATGTGAACCTTCATTTAGGAGCCCTCATGGGCTCTAGCATCCAGGACAACTGGGCAAATCCTTGTCCCAAGAATTCTCAATTGATGTGGACTAACTTTCGTTCCTGAAGGATGAAGGCTGCAATTGAATATCCTGAAATAACATTCAAATCCACAAGAGCTCCATTTATGCTTGTTTTCCCTTTTCATGCATTCCTCTCATATCAATAACAAAAAAAATGAACCCACTTTAATTGCAAATGACTAACACTAATTATGTGAATTAAAAATAAAAGTGGTCATGTGAAATAGTAATGCTGTAGGACATAGTGCTTTGCATTTTAAGTTGATTCATATGTGGTAATGGCATTCGTTGTGAAATCCTTCATATACATGATATGGTTTGATTGCTACTTGTTCGAGTAAAATTATCATTGTGTTTGGCTACTGACCACTACCCGGTAAAACGTTCAATCTTTCGTGTCCAAAGAAGTTTTTGTGAACAATTTGTGGCGTAGAAAATCTAATGAAATTTCGCACGTTCTATAGAAAATTGAGCTCTGCTTTTTGTCTGTATACAGAACAGTGACTATTGGAACAACAGAGCAAATTCTTGCCTAACCGGGTCCCAATTCCCTATATGAATATGCATACAACAGGAGTTGTTAATAGTAAGGTTGTGTATGAATGCCTTAAACTTTGAATGAGCATGACATATGATGAATCATCTTGCATGCTTATGATTAAAGAAACACTACCATTGAATTGTGTGTGCACGTGTAGTATAATGTAGCATATGATTATGTATGGATGCATATTATGAATAATGTTAAATGCATGTGAATAAATGCACATGTGAAAAGAGAATGTGTTACAATTATCATGCATGGCATGAAAGCATTATTGGCATTGAATCATGCATCTATGTACCCAAACTGGAGGCCTGAATCTTAGTGACAGTTTCATTATACGTATGCATGAAAAATAACATAATTAATGTAATTAAAAGAGTGATATGTGAATATTAATTCTATTGAGATTTACAATGAGAGGGTAAGCGGTACTTTCGGTTTCATGAGATTAATTTTTGAGTACGGAAGGTTGCTCCTTCCCAACCACGGAGATATGGAAAGGCTCTACATTAGCCGCGGGGTGGAAGGTTAAGGAACTTATGAGTGAAGTTTGACACATCAGGATGAAGGTGTTGGGAGCTCTCTCTCGACTAGGTCGTCCCTCACTCAGGGTTGGTGAATAGTGTCCAACTAGGGTTAAACCATAACTTGTTTGAATATACCTCTCCTGAGTTGTGGTTCTGATACAAGTTAAGCATGTGTAATACCCACAGGGCTAAGAAGCAAAACCCTAAATGTATGTGCATTTATATAGCCATGGCATACATCACATAAAAAAAAAACTTAAATAAAAGCAATTAAAAGTCACTCATGCATGAAAGGGCTATCGATTCTTCATCGATAAGTGCATCATTATTTACCTGCTCATGCATAAGATTGTTAATTATTTTTTAACATTATTCTTGTTATGCAACTGTGATATCATGCATACCTGAAATGGATACTTGCCTGAATTAAAATATAAATTTATTGAAATATATTCATTTATATTGATTTGGTTTACCTGTGTTGGTATTCCCTACCAAGCTTTCACGAGTCTGACCAGTTTTATGGGTTTTCACGTGAAATATGATGTATAGCTGCAGAGTAGATGTAGGATGCTCGGACGGCGTCCAGTGCCAGTCTATTTCTTTTTCGGAGATAGTTTTGGAAAATCATTTATTGTTATTTTGGATTAAAAATACTCTGATATGAATTTTAAATTATTGAGACTGAATTAAATTTTAATAGTGAATGTTATTCACACTTTAATTCAGTTATGATGATTGTTCATTCTATAACCCGCCCAGAATGTTTAACCCAAAGAAAAATGTTATTTTCACTTATTTTAAAAGAAAAAGAAATTCGTAAATTTTTTTTGGGGTTAAAATTTTGAGGTGTTACAGAAATGCCCTTATTTTTCCTTATGGCAGCATGCAACGTCCAGCAAGAAAGATGTGTCTAGGTATAATGACCAAGTTGCAGTGTTTCATCTTTGTTCTACATTAAACACTATCCAACTAAGATAAGTAGTTACAACTTATCAAAAGCAATGAACACACTCAAGTAATTGGCTTAAGCCATATATTCCCCTGGTCATCTTACAAACGAGTCTCTTTCATCATACCTGGAGGTTGCTGCAAACAATGTCATAGACTACTTCTGCAAGATCCTCATGGCAGCATTCTTTACCTAATTTCTACCAGTATCCAGTTATATAACAGCTACTAATGGAAATATTAGAACCACTGTCATCGAAATCGCCGATATTTTGAAAATATCATGATATTTTTGGCAAAAACAAAATATCACGATATTTTTTAAGATTTTTTTTTTAAATTTGCATTTCTTATTTTTTGTTTCTTTTATATTTTAAAACCTTTAAAACATGTTTCTTTATATTTTTGAAAGAAAAATAATGCAAAACTCATTATTTTCTTAGCTTTTTTGTTAATTATATTTTTTCCAATTTTTTAAACTCCCAAGATATTCCCGAGATTTATCAACTTTTGAAAATCTCTCCGAGAAATACCCTCGATGAGAGATTACCTTTAACGATACAGGTTACTATGATTAGAACAGTACCAACTTAACACATTGTTCAAACTCATGAACTAGCCATTTTTCAATCTTTTGTCCTTGGTATCACTATTCATGTAAAATACTAGCATAACATATGCATCTTTCACTTGTTGATTACTAACTCGCTTCAAACAAAACTATAAAGTCTGTTCTTTGGCTCAAAATTTATAGCCTTTTGAACCAAACTCTTTGGCCAAATAACCCTCTCTTGGTCTTGTTTTTTGGAAAATAGATTTTTGAGGGAAAGTGTACTTTATGAAATATGTTTAGTCCCACATTGAACAATTTTTAAAAACACAATGGGTTTAAAATGTGTAGAGTTGCCTTAGAGGGCAAGGCCCTCAGGGGGCTTGTCAATTGAACTTTAAACTTTGGACTTTGATTTAGATTTAGATTTAGATTTGGATTTGAACTTGGATTCGGATTTGGCCCGTCTCGGTTTGGTTCGGTCCGGTCTTGGTCTTGGTTTGACTTTAACCAATCTTTTTGTCACTCTTTTTGGACAACCTAACCGCTTGGTTGACCAAGGTAGTCAAAGGTTATTTTTTACCTTTTTGGAGAATGACACAGCCTCATCGACTAGCCTTAATGTCTTTGGCATGTTGAGATGGTGAGTGGGGAAATGCAGCCCGTTGTGGGTGGTTGTTTGTACCTTAAATGGGTGCATGCTAGCCGTTTGGACCTTAAATGGGTGCATGTCACTCATTTGGCCTTTATGGGCCCATGTGAATGGTCCTCTAAACGGTTCTGTTGGGGTCTATATAAACCCCAATTACCTCAGGTTATTCCATCAACGAACTTAGCTCTTCTCATCTCTCTTTTTTGTACTCTCTATCTCCTACTCCTTTTCTCTTTTACTGTTGTTTTCTTGAAGTTGTTCAGGGTGACCGTGTCATGGTGGCTAGCGTACTCAGTGATAGGAGTGGCTAGTATTGCACGCTGAGGTGCATGCTTGGTTGTATCCTAGAAGCGAAGTTTACTACTACACCGGGGTTCATACCCGAGGGGAGTAACTATCGCTTCTAAGAAAGCACCATTGTTGTGTACCTCCAAGCTTTAGTTTCCATCTGTTGTGAAGACTTTTTTTAACAAAGTTTACTCGAAGAAGAAGAAGAAGAAGACATTATATTTTTCAGTTATATAATTAGTTTTCAGATATACGTTAGGACATTATATTTTTCAGTTATATAAATTAGTTTTTCAGTTATATAATCAGTTTCTTAGTTACTTTTATACGTTAATCTCATATTTTTTAGTATTTATTTGAGATTTTCTATTTCTTATTGGTTGTTGCTTCATCAATAATGCATTTTTTATTTATTTATATTTTTAAATATTTTTTATAGTTCTTTTTAATTTTTCAAAAAAAATTGAGGCTTACACTTTACGCCTCGCCTCAGTTTTTGGTGGAGCGCCTCGCTACGCCTCAACACTTTTCACAACATTGCTCCTAGTATTTTCCTAATGGGAAATGTTTGGTGATTCATGGAAGCCTTATAGTTTATAGATTCTCCATCACATTCTAAATTTTAGGAATTTTTTTTATCGAGAACGCTCATGATGATAGGGAAAGAAAAAAACAAAAAACAAAGAAGCACAGGAATACAAATAATAATTAAGGTGGTAGTTAGGATACCATATAAAGTCAAGTATCTAAGGCTAAATAAAACCAAGAGGTTTTACCTATTTATCTAATTGTAAAGATAGGATGCAAAACTACAAGTAATATATCAATGCACATTAAACATAAATTTCACAAATATTGGAATTCCAAGAATTTAAAATTTCCCCCCTCAAAGGATAACTCCCCTAAAACCATGTTAATGTTCCATTGTATGATAAAAAACACCTTTTTATCAAAAGGTAATTATTATAATATACTGGTGAACTTGTGTCACTGCACATACAGCAGATGACTGGATGACCAAGGACTGTTGTTCAAGATGGTTTAGGCATGTGAAAATAGTTATACAAAACAGTTGATAAGGTATAGGCCGAAAGAACTGGGGGAAAAGGTACTAATAAGAGCTTGGAATGAGAACTTTGAGTTATTTTCTGACATAAAAAAATGTTAGAAATAAGATTCACAAGGCCTGTACAACTTTCATGATGATGATTATGAAATATGAAACTATTCTACAATATGTTCCATATATCTAGAAAAATATTAAAATTAACCATATGAAAAATTCATATTATGTATGACAAGAACTATTTACAGTCCACCCCCCAAAAACAAAGAGAGAGAGGTTTTCACAAACCCTGTTCCTTCTTGCACTAGATATCGTTTTACTGAGACTGATTCATGTTTTTTCTCAAAATATCAACTACTGAGATTGGAGTAAGGAGAGGAAAAAAACCTTTTTTCGAATAGGCAACGGGAAAGAACTATATCCATCAAATACCATCAGTTACTCAATTCTGCCTACACTACATGCAAAATTCACGTTCATCGAGTACCCCCAAATTTAATCAATATTATTGGACACAAATTGATGCTGGATGCGAAGTTAAAGATTGCTATGATTTTACCAATTCGAGCCTTTAGATTACATTGGATAGGACAGGTGAACCCTCTGAACAACAAACAAGTGATGATGATGGTCATGGTGAATAAATCAACAATGCCTATTTTAGAGGCGACCGCCATTCAAACACACACACAAAAAAGAAGGAGACCCCATAACAAAATGGAAGCAAGAACACAAAAGTACATGCACGAACACTAACAAAAATCAAATCAGCAAAACACAGAACTACAACGGTAAAAATCCATCAAAAAAATGAAAAAAAAAAGAGAACCCATTTCACAAGAAAAGCGTCCCAAGCCAAACAACAAAAAATGGTGATGCAAATCTGTTCCAAAAGGACTTCAAGCGGCAGAACTCAAACACCCACAAAAAAGTTTCGCACCTGTCTCACAATTACACTCCTTGACGCCCATTCATCACCAGAAGAATCATTCGCCCATGGATGGGAGGCGAGTAGAGGGAGGCTGAAACCAAGACGGTGTTTGTGTGGGCACAATGGAAGAAGATTGCATGGGAAAATTTGGAGCTTGGGTGATGATGACTGAAGCAGCTGCTGCCTGGAGGCAGAGCAGCAGACCACCGCTCTTGACAACAAAATTGTAAGAGGCTCAGCGGATGACACTTGGCAACTACTGAACCAGTGATTTTTTCTGCCATTTTGGTCAATGACATGATTTTTTCTGCCAGCGGATGACACTCGGCAACTACTGAACCGCAATTTTTCGTGAGATTTTCAAAATATCGCGAGATTTATAAAAAAACATAAATACCGTGATTTAAACCCGATATTTACATTTTAAACGGCTATTTATCATGAAAAAACTCTGTGTGTTTTTTTTTATAATTTTTATTAATATTTTCTTATAATTTTTTATTTATTTTTATTGCCGAGATTTTGCCAAAAAAATATGAGATTTATGAAAAAAAAATAAATTCTCGCGAGCTTTTGAAAAACAAGATTTTGCCGTTTTTAACGTTTGTCACTATGCATGGGAGGAGAGGGATGGCATGAATGGCATCTATTCATTGGGGGCCAGTCCCTTGTCGAATACTGCATATGCTATCCACTATATTTTTTCCCATGCATAGATCATGGTCGTGTGTGATAGGGTGAACCATGACTAACTAGCTTCATGACTTTCAACATTTAGAATGTAGATTTGAATACAACAAGAATTATTTTAAATTAAAAAATTGTCATGTCAGTGCTCTCTCTCTCAATAGGGCTGCCAATGGGTCGGGTATCCAACCCATCAGGATCTCGTGCTTCCCCAATAACAACTAGGCTGATTCGAGTATGTCGGATCAGGAAAATGAAGACCAAACCTGACCCATACAACTTAAAGGGTATTTGGGTCAGTATTTTCATTACCATACCTTGATATTTCTTGTTCTTGCATTTGACACCCAACTCCATGGCAGCCCTACACCAAGTAGTCTGGCATCATATGAAACCTAGTTGGTGCTTGACTTGCATTGGGGGAAGTGGGGCATGCGGTTCACTTGGATAAGAAAATGAAGACCAAACCTAGTTGGTTTATAAGAAAATAAATTATTAATAAGTAAAATCATTGGTCAATGACATGGGAAGGACCAAGTTGGTGTTTGACTTGCATTGGGGAAGTGGGGCATGCGGTTCACTTGGATAAAAGATGGGGGCAGGTGGCCTCACCTGATCTTTGTTGGACTTGGGAATAGAGTGATCCATTGGTTGAGACCTCTGCCGAGCAGATGTTGGATAACTGCAGCAGAACAACTCTCATCTATCTGAATAAAGTCGCATGGGGACAAGTTTGGGAAGCCATGAGTGCTGGTTCTTAACTGTACAATTACCATATATACTACTTTGTAATGGTTCTTTCTTCCTTCTTTAAAAGGGCCCTGTCAGATATTTGCCATAAACATGTTTGTTTCACTTTTCATGGATAGAGGACCTATTTCCTATTAAAGGTGCTGGCATAAAACAAAACTCCCCGAAGAAAACTATGAATGACTTTGCTTAGAGCCTCTCATGGTAATCATTCCCTCGCATAAATGAGGATGATTTTCATTTGGCTCCGTTGTCTCACGTCAAAGCAAACATAGAAATCAGATTCGATTCACAAGATTCCGAATCAAATGTGACGGCGTCAAACAAACATGCCCCATAAGGATATTTTTTAGATAATAGAAGGAAATATGAACAAAAAAAAAAGAAAAAACAAGAATACTTTAAGGGGTGTTCGACGTTGCATGCCCCCTTTCATATCAAAGGTCTCTTTTTGTTAAGAAAAAGGGCACACTTTCCTAATTGGGCTGAAACAAACACCAGTCAAGAAAGTGCTTGTGGGAAACTCGGATGGGAAGCAGCTTTGTATTGTTAGAAAATGACCCTTCAACCTACCGATGGATTGAAGAAACAAACAATGAACAAAATGAGAAAAATAACCACACACAAAAACAAAGATTTTACGTGTTTTGACAAGAATTGCTTGCATCCAAGACCGCAATGACCTTCTTTATTGATTGTGATATGCAATACAAAGGAGGATGCCTCCTTAAGTAGGAAAAATATATGAATTTTACATGGAGTCTACTAATGTTGCCAGATATAACAAAAAGTAAAATTATAAAATTACCTTCCAAAAAATCACCTTGGGGCTATAACACCTCCAAGCCCACACCTTACGGATAGGAAGGCTGACCCCTCTCCCTCAACACCCCCCCCCCCCCCGCGCCAACTTATCGCGAAATTAGATCCGCAAAAATTACAGATTTATGTCCAAATAGAAAACATGCTCCACACTCCTGCAACGTGTGTGACTTCCTTTTCCAGCGCCTCTTGTTTCCAACACCTATAACAAAACATTCCCTTAAGGGTGAGTTTTAATGCCTCGGATCTTATATCCAAGGATCTGATGTAGCACAAGCATGCTGATATGGTGCTAGTTGTCTCAGCAAAATCCCAAGTTTTGCAAACACTATAGCTCAAAATTTAAGGCTAGGTCACCTCAGATTTGTGATCCTCACTCTTGTGAGATATAGAAGAAAGGGCCATGGATTTGAAATCCAATGGAGATAGTTCGGGCTTCAAATCCTCAGTTTTCAGATCCACGGATCTGAGATCCAATGCATTCAAATGCACCCTAAAGAACAGAAGAAAATCATAAAAAAAGTTTAAGTTAATGGATTTAAGAGATGAATTGATAGCTCCTAACCAGTTTTTGGCTCTGTTTTGGAGCCGTGGCAAGAGGGGTCACCAAATCAGTGGACTTGGCAACAACATCCTTGCAAGGACGTTATTCAAATCCATGTGATTAGCTAAATCACATACCCGGGCACTTAAGCGCTCCCTGGATCCCCTATCGGTTGCCCCTCACAATCACAATGCGGGTCTCAACTACATCTCCCCTCCGAAAATCGATGTTCCCAATCTTGTGACACACACACACACATTATATATATATATATATATATATATATATATATATATATATATATATATATATATATATATATATATATATATATATATATATATATATATAGATAGAGAGAGAGAGAGAGAGAGAGAGTTAATCTCTTGTAATCTGTCACAGGGATACTCTCATGTCATGCCTGCTTATCTGTTATTCTTAATGGAAAAGTATACAAAATGACGTATCCCATGTCCTTGTGACAGCTTTCAAAAGAATACCCTCATTTCAGCTTGTCCTAAATCATTCTCAAAAAATCAGAGGGACCATCAATCTTACTACAAACAGAAGGTCCTAGAGAAGTTTACCATAACAACTACAGTCATTTTTAACTTAATGCCCACAAGATGGTTAAACTAGTCACACATCTTCCTCAAATCATAATTTAGAAACCAAGTTTTGGAGGTCATCCAAATGCCACAAAAAATAATTTAAATTCTTTTTTAATTTTTTTGTGGAGGAGAAGACAGAGTTTGCAAAACATGTTGGAAGTGAGAAAATGCATGCACCTTATGCCGTAATGACAGTGATGATGATGATGATGTCGGTGACATCAAAAAAAGGTGATGGTGATACATCGATCAAACTGATAAGGTGATTTTTTTTGGATAACTGAGGAAAAACTGCCTCTCATTGAGTTCATTGGTAGAAAACCACAGGTCCTCCTTACTCACCAAGAAGTACATCCAACTTTAGCCTTAAAAGACATGCGCTCGTTCGTTTCAAGCTTGTAATATCTGGTCGACTTTTTTTCTTACAGAGAAAGCTGGGGGTTAGGCAGACCCCTACCTGTTATACAACTATATCATAGGGATTCGAACTTGCAACATCCCAAGACAAGGTGACATGCACTAACTGCTCCTGCCACATGCACGGAGCCCGCGTTAGTGACATTCATAAGTTGCCCGGGGCAGAGCCCTCGTGGATTACACTTGAGAATGATGATGATACATGAAAGCTTACTCGATTTATTGTCATAATCTATAATTTATCTAAAATGATAAGATATTTTTCCTTTACAAGGTGAAGAAACATATAAGAATGCTGTTAGATTTACTAGTAAAAAGTTTCAAACATGCATTGGTTATAACTAACAAAACAATGATCATATATAGTAGTACTCTAGTAGGAGTAACTTGTGGATATTACCAAGTTGACAGGACCAACGAGGTTTAAAACCACAGGTGTGTCCCTGGAGTTTTATACCAATGAACTCGGTGAGCGAGGCAATTGTATCTGGTTATATTAAAAAAAAAAAGGGTGTTCCCAATGGTTTGCTGAAAATTAGGTTGGTTTATAGCGGTTAGGTCTCTAGTCCTTACTAGCAACTTTGTGTGTTTGATGGGCTTAAATATTTTGGGCCCTTCACTACAACAAAGCAGTGGATTAGCGACAACCACATTTCGTCGCTAATCCGTCGCTAACATGGTTAGCGACGGATTAGCGACAACGAGACGACAGTATGCTTACGTCGCGAATATTTTGACGCTAACTGGCGACGGAATAATTTCGTCGCCAGGTCCGTCGCTAATTGCGACGGAATAACGAGCGCTATATTTCGTCGTCAATCCACCGGTACTAAACGGCGACCACAGCTTGGCGACGGATTTACTGCCGTCGCTAGATTAATATGAATAGCGACGGATGGTTCCGTCGCTAATCCGTCACAAACACGAAAAAAATTTAAAAAAATTTATTTGAAAATTAAATACCGAGAACTGTACAATTTCTATTTCCTGTACAATTTATATTTCCTCTAAATAAAAAACAAACCACACAAAAAAATTCATATAACAAGAATCTACAACAATTAATCGTTCCACCTTAAAATTAAGAAGTTTAATTATTTACAATTCAACAATTACAATTAGGAAAAATAAAAAAAATAGAACTTCTTCAACACAGTCCTCTAATCATCGCCAAGATTTTGTGCGTCTTCTTGTTCATTGTCTTTATCTGTCTCTTCAGCTCCACTACGCTGATTATCGCTAGTAGCCTACACAAGAAAAGAACAATCAGTATTGATAAACAAAATATAATGAAATAAATTACACAATATATGTGATCTAAGGCAATAAAAAAACTCTATATTTGATTCTATCATGCTCATATGTGCTTTAAGGCAGACAAAAAGTTATATATATATATATATGTGATTCTATCATGCTCATATGTGTGCTAAGGCAGTCAAAAAATTGAATATGTGATTATAGCATGTTCATATGTGTTCTAAGGCATCTAGAAAAAACTCTATATGTGATTCTACCATGCTCAGATGTGCTTTAAGGCAGGCAAAAAACTATATATGTGATTCGATCATGCTCGTATGTGTGCTAAGGCAGTAAAAAAATTGAATATGTGAATATAGCATGCTCATATGTGCTCTAAGGCAGGCAAAGCAAAAAATTTTATATGTGATTCTATCATAAATGATATATAACATGTTCATATGTGTTCTAAGGCAGTAAAAAAACTCTATATGTTATTATAGCATGCTCATATGTGTGCTAAGGCAGTCAAAAAACTGAATATGTGATTATAATATGCTCATATGTGTTCTTAGCAGTCAAAAAACTGAATATGTGATTATAGCATGCTCATATGTGTTCTAATGCAGTCAAAAAAACTTTATATGTGATTCTATCATGCTCATATGTGTTCTTAGGCAGGCAAAAAAACTTTATATGTGATTATAGCATGCTCATATGTGCTCTAATGCAATAAAAAAACTCTATATGTTATTATAGCATGCTCATATGTGCTCTAAGGCAGTCAAAAAACTGAATATGTGATTATAACATGCTCATATGTGTTCTTAGGCAGGCAAAAAACTGAATATGTGATTCGAGCATGCTCATATGTGTTCTAATGCAGTCAAAAAAACTTTATATGTGATTCTATCATGCTCATATGTGCTCTAAGGCAGACAAAAAGTTATATATATATATATATATATATATGTGATTCTATCATGCTCATATGTATGCTAAGGCAGTAAAAAAATTGAATATGTGATTATAGCATGTTCATATGTGTTCTAAGGCATCTAGAAAAACTCTATATGTGATTCTACCATGCTCAAATGTGCTTTAAGGCAGTCAAAAAAACTATATATGTGATTATACCTGAGAGGGACCTGGAATCGAAGATCCCCTATCCTGAACAGCGGCCTTGATCTCATTTCGGAGAAAGGGGGCGACGGTGTATTGAAAGTAGTTATTCAGTGATTCATTAATGATCTCGCGTACATCATCACCAGAAAGAATAGTCGGCTGCTTGGAGCTTATGTCGGCGCAAGAAGTCGGTGAGCCGTAACTGGAAGAACCAATAACTGGTGAAGTGTTCATATTACTCCCAAACCCGAACACACGACCTTTTTTGGGTTCACTTGCTGTAGTCACCCATGCTGTAGGATCAAATGATGGATGCTGAGTAGTGTCTTCACCATATCGCTCTACCATCTGTTGCTCATATGCCTCCTACAAAATAATGTTTAAAGTATTCATTAATAATTAATGATAACATTATGATAACTTGCATATATATTGCAATGATTATTAATAGAATTAATACATACCGTTGTCGTTCTCGCCTTCTCTGATACGAAGACTCCCGTGGTCTTCCGTTTATGTGTTTCTACAAACACATCCTTATATGGTACACTGCCTTCTTTTTCTACTTCCTGCGAAGTTAAATGACAAAAGATTTAGTACACAAGTTTGCAATAATACTTATAAAATTAATATTATATATTATTGAGTTACCATTTTCTTTAGGTGGCTCCCAAATGTCTTAGATCCACCTGTGTGTAGATGGGCTTCGGGCATCTTCGATCGATTTTGTACAGCCTTCGCAAAGCGATTTTTAAATGCATCTCCCGCCCACTTATCGCACATTTCATCCCAGTAATCTCTCCTGATAGTAATAGGACCATGACCTTTCCACAGTAATGGATCATCTACTACGCCAGATGTTTTTTTTGCTGCAGTCTTCATAGTGTGCAGCATGTCTGCAAATCGATTGGCACCCACCTTCTGCCACACCTTCCTTGCATCATTTTCTTCCACCGTAGTTGCGAAGCGATTCGAAGCCTACAAATATTTTCAGAAAGTTAGTAGACATTGCTTAAATAAATTAAATATGAAACACATTAACTATGAGGAACAACTGTATACCATGAATGAGGACCACAATCTGTCTAACACCTCCTTTGGGTACTCTTTTCATTGAGCAACTGGTCCTGGTAGATGTTGAAGAAGTGAATTCCTAATCTCCCGTACTACTTCTTGTGGCTCAAATCTCGTGCTGCACATGAATTGTTACACAATAAATATCAATATAAAATATTTAAAAGATATGCAATAATTGAAAACAAAATACTTACAGTCGATTATCGATATACACTATTCGAATGAGTCTTCTTGTGCTAGCCTGAGAAGACCATGTTTCCTGTGTTGGCTGTTGACTTGTGTGATCAACTGGTGTAGGTGGGTCGTGTACAGGCGCAACATTATCTGTAAAAAAATACATTAGAAATTCTCAGAATGCGCATTTGAACTAATCAAGCATCCAATTAGTTATATGATATACCTATCATAGGAGCCCGTGAAGATGAAGGCTGAGCCTGGCTACTACTGGATGAGCGACCACTATAACCTTCACGAACCATATTCTAACAAATAACATATGTCATACAATACATTCAAATAATTCACATCAAGTATTACAATGCATTCAAGTCATTCACATCAAGCATTGCAATGCATTCAAATAATTCAAACCATTCATATCAAGTATTGCACTAATTCAAATCATTCGTTAATTGCATAAATTATAATACATTCAGATAATTGAAATCATTCACATCAAGTATTACAATGCATTCGAATCATTCGTATCAAGTATTAATATACATTCAAATAAAATTTTTAATCATTCACACCAAGTATTGCAATACAACTCACATCAAGTATTACAATGCATTTAAATAGAGGTTTGTAGTATAAGATTTTGCTCACTAGCTTGAGAATTCTTCCTCGTCACTAGTTTGACTTTCTTCTTCTTCTTCTTCTTCTTCATTGTTTGCCCATCCACTTGGTACATCATTTGGATCACATTCCTCTATGAATGTTTCATCGGCCAATAGAGATATGACATGCATATCATGCGCAACATCGTGACCATAAGCGAAGTCATAGACATCATCTGATTGATAGTAATCACTGTCTTCAGCTAACTCATCTTCCTGTAACTGATCATACTCGGGGTATAGTTTGGATTTCACCTTGCAAACTGTCCACCATTCATTTCTATCTGACTATACTCGGATATGAAGTATAATAAACTTGTTGAGCTTGCGAGGCTAATATGAATGGTTCATATGTTCCAAACCTGGATTTATGATTCACCTCCACAATGCCTGAAGCTTTGTCGAGTCTTGTTGCAGTTGGATCAAACCAATGACACTTGAATATCGTAACCCTGTTATTCATGCCTAAGTAAGTCAACTCCATTATTTCCTCTATAACACCGTAGTAATCATGTTCATTTTCACCGTAGCTGCTACCCTTGACACACACGCCACTATTTATCGTTGATTTGTTTGTACCGTAGTCTTTTGTATGAAATCGATAACCATTTACGATATACCCGTTGTAGCATTGCACAACTTTGGTCGGACCATTTTCTAAATCACATATTCCTTGATCTTTAACATCACCATGGCGAACCTACGCACAGACATAAACAATTATTGTGATCATGATCAATTAAGTAACTTAGTGTTGTTTATAAGTACAAAATTTATGTTAGCTTATTTACCAACTGCTTCAACCACTTCACAAACTTAGTTTCACGTTCTTTTTGTACTTATGCATAAGTGAGATGTGAAACTTCACTTTGCAACTCCAGATCAAATCGTCTGCAAACCACAAATACTTATATTACCGAGCCATGTATCCACATATAGAACATAAAAGGATTTATAATTGAGTTGCATATACATTTACTTACTCGATGTATGGGTCGATCGCTGAGCCATTAAAAAGAATATAGATGTGCGCTGCATCTTGCTCTCGATCTGTCAATAGCCTTGATCGGCAACTACCAAATGCATGCCCAAGTGGTTGAAATATCGACAGTTTGTCAGCTACAGTTACTTGTTCTCCATCATCGTTACGGGGCGGGCATGTGTAACGTGTTGGAATATGAGGTTCGAAGTACATAGATGAGAAATTTGAAATCTCTTCTAAAGTGTACGCCTCACAAATAGAGCATTCTACTCTTGCTTTATTACGAACCTTTTTTTTTAGGTCGAACATGCATCTGACAAGAATATACATTTCAAATTTTAAATATCTGTCATTAAAGAGATGTGCTATAAAAAAACATATACCTTTCAAATGGGTACATCCATCGATATTGCACAGGGCCACCAACCATTAGTTCATATGGCATATGTATGATCAAATGTTCCATAACATCGAAAAATGCTGACGGAAATATCTTTTCTAACAGACAAACAGTGGTGATGACAGAGTCCTCGAGATTCTTTATATCTGATACAACGACCTCCGATGCGCACAATGTTCTGAAAAATCCGCTCAACTCAGACAATACCTCCCATATAGGTTTGTCTAACATATCATGGAATGCTAGGGGTATCAATCGTTGCATAAAGATATGACAATCATGGCTCTTCAACCTATATAACTGTCCATCGTCAATCTTCACAGCCCGAGCAATGTTAGAGACATATCCATCTGGAAATCTCAGTTGTCTCAACCATTGACATACATGTTTTATTTGATCAGGTCCGAGCACGTACTTCGCCTTTGGTTTCAGTACTTTGCCATTATACTCTTTGAGTTCCAATTCTGGTCTTTTACATATTAATTTTAAATCCATACGGGCCTTCGGATTATCCTTCGTTTTTCCTTTAATATTCATTACTGTATTGAACACATTATCAAACACATTTTTCTCTACATGCATCACATCCAAATTATGTCGTATCAATAGGGTCGGCCAATACGGTAGTTCCCAAAAAATAGATTTTTTCGTCCAATTGTGATCCTTCCCAAATCCACAGAAGGGTGTAGGACTGCGGGCATATGTTAATACATCTGAAAAGTATCGCAATCTTCTTAGAATCTCTATGCCGGAAAATCTTGAGGATGGACCTTCTGTTTCAGTTGTGCCTGCTTTAAATGCATTCTTTTGACGTCGGAACGGATGATCGCTGGGTAGGAATCGACGATGGCACTCAAACCAGCAAGGCTTCCTTCCATGCCTCAATCTAAAAGCTTTGGAATCCTCCATGCAGTACGGACAAGCCAACCTCCCATGTGTGCTCCAACCAAATAACATACCATATGCAGGGAAGTCACTGATTGTCCATAGAACAACGGCCTTCATGTTGAAATTTTGTTTTTTGTGGGCATCATACGTGGTAACACCGTCATCCCACAGTACTTTTAATTCATCAATCAATGGCCTTAGATATACATCAAGATTTTGGCCAGGTGAGGTCGGACCAAGGATCAACAGAGACAAGAAAAGATTTGGACGTTTCATACACAAGCTTGGTGGAAGGTTGTATGGAGTAACAAATACTAGCCAGCATGAGTATGGAGTTGATCTACCACCAAATGGATTAACCTCATCTGTACATAGACCAAGTTTAACATTTCGCACTTCCATTGCGAAGTTCTGATGAGTACAATCAAAGTGCTTCCAAGCTTCAGCGTCAACAGGATGCGTGATCTTGTTTTCATCGTGTCGAACTTTATTTGCATGCCATCTCATGTGTTTAGCTGTCCTTGAAGACATATACAATCGCTGCAATCTAGAAGTGATAGAAAAGTAGCGGAGCGACTTGTATGAAACTTTCTTTGATCTCGTGTTATTATTGCCTCTTGTCTTTGGCTTGAACCGAGGATGCCCACATGACGGGCATGATATGTCGTTTTCCTGCTCCTTGAAATACAACATGTAGTGATTTGGACAAACATCAATCTTTTTGTAACCCATACCTAGAGCGTTGACCATAACTTTCGCACGATAGAAATTTTGTGGCAATTTCTCATCTTTAGGTAACATACTCTTCACAATCATGCACAAACGGTCAAAACATGATTGACTCAAATTATACTCGGACTTCAAATTCATTAGTTGAAAAACTGCAAACAAGATAGTGTGACTCTCACAACCGTTCCAAAGTGGCTCATCAGCATCTCTAAGTAAATCATAAAATCTACTAGCTGCATCGTTTGGTGATTCTTCATCTATGGCAGTTCTTACATCACTAGAACTCATAGCAGAACCCAGTTCTGTTCCTGCGGCATCAAATATCAAATTCGTATATGGATTATCGTGCACCACATTCACCCGTGCATCAAAATCGTTTCTAAATTCTTCTCCATGAAACGTCCAGTTCTGATAATCACTCACAAAACCCTTCCTGTATAGGTGATGTCTAACGCCATGAGGTTCTAAAAATCGATTATTCTTACAAATCTTGCAGGGACACCTAATCCGACCTGTGGGATCTACTGTACTGACACTTGCCGTTGCAAATTCAATAAAACTGTCAACACCATCCATATATTCATGCGATAACTCATTGTCCACTATCCTACGGTACATTCATTCACGGTTTGCAGTCATTTTGTCGTACGATGGTGCGAATAGTATCCTAACCAGTTAAAAGAGAACCATCAGAATGCTATGATGAAGAAAATATCAAATTTATCATGCAATATATGATGTCATACAATCACAAGAATTATGATACATGCATTGATAACTTAATATTTTCATGTGCAAACTATTCGTGACACGATACATTCATTTGAAGTATGCTTTCAGTATACAATTTCACATGGTAGACATAATCAAATTGAAAGTAACTACATGTAAGCATGGATACAATCACATCAAACATTGCAATACATTGAAATAATTCATATCAAACAAATCTCAAACATGTATCTGCAGCAAACACACTCCAATATCTCACTAACTACTACCATGCCTAGCATGGACTCCGTACTCCAAAAATAAGAACACTTCCATATATATACATTAAAATCATGCTCAGCATGATCTCCGAACTCCAACAAAGCAGTCCTAGATATCAACAACTAAGTGAGTGTGTGAACAATAAAGTGTTACATTCAATAAATTAAATAACATGTGATGCGCTTGCATCACTTACTCACCACAGGTATTTACCCGATTTGCGTTGTTTTTGTCACTTACTTACCACGGGTGGCGGGGCACAAGCGAGTTCCGTTGAAAAATCTGCACAAAAAAATACTGTTTTAAAATGAAGTCACCACGGAAAAAAAACTGTTCTGGCAAGGGGTCGACTCCCCTGCTGTTCCGGCAGGGGGTCGACCCCCTTACGGAACATAGGGGGTTAACCCCCATACGGAACGTAGGGAGTTAACTGACCCCCTGTTCGGGCAGCGGGTCGACCCCCAGCCTGTTATGGCAAATGGTTAACCCCCTGTCGGGGTCGACCCCCTGCCCGGGTCGACCCCCTACCGGAAAGGCAGGGGGCAAGGGTCCCCTACCGAAAAACGCAGGGGGTTAGCCCTCTGCAAGAAACGCAGGGGGTTAACCCCCTTTCGGAAAACGCGAGGGTTAACCCTCTGCCGGAAAACGCGGGGGTTAACCCCCTCCGTTTTCCGGAAGGGGGTTAACCCCCTGTAGGAAACGGAAGGGGGTTAACCCCCTGCCGGAAACAGCAGGGGACGCAGGGTGTTAATCCCTTGTGTTTTCCGGCAGGGGGTTAACCCCCTGCGTGAACCGGGAGGGGGTTAACCCCCTGCCGGAAACGACAGGGGGTTAACCCCCTGCGTGAAAACGGGGGTTAACCCCCTCCCGGAAAATGGGGGTTAACCCCCTGCGTGAACCGGGAGGGGGTTAACCCCCTGCCGGAAACGGGAGGGGGAGGGCGTTACCTTTCTCCGGGCGGCGAACGGTGGGACCGGCGGACGGTGGGACCGGCGAACGGCGGGAGCGGGACCGGCGAACGGCGAACGACGAGAGCGGCGAACGGCAGGAGCAACGAAAGAAGAAAAGGAAAAGCTGCCTAGGATTAGGGTTATTCGAAAGTTAGCGATGGATTCATTCTGTCGCTAAGCCAACGTAAAATCAAATTCGCGAAACTAGCGACGGATTATATTTTGTCGCCACATCCGTCGCTATTTAGCGACGGACTAGGTTCCATCGTTAACGTCGTCGGTAAATGGTGCGATCGTACCGACGAAACAGTCTGTCGCAACATCCGTCGCTAATTAACGACGGACTATCTTTCGTCGCTACTTTCATAAGATTCAGTAATAATAGCGACGAATATTTGTCGCTCGCCAATCCGTCGCTAACTAGCGACGGAAAGATTCTGTCGCTAACGTCCGTCGCTAACAACGTATTTTCTTGTAGTGCTTTCTCTTAGATTTTTATTCATGTCTATGTTGTATGTGTAATTTTCTTTGTTTGATGCATCATCTTTTATGATTAATGAATTTCTCTTTACTCTAAAAAAAAAAAAATTTATTAAGCTCTTTTAACATTAGTGTTATCTCAATTTGTATTTCTCGTGGTTTTAAGACCCGATGACTTGTCACTGGGCTCGTCCTTGAGTGACTCGGCCAGGTCAACTCGATGAATCTCTGGGTCATGTTAACTTTATATTTTATATAGTATTTTACCAATATATTATATATAATATACACTATATGATATTTTTTTAATATATTTAATATATAATTTTATTAATACATGTATAATCAATTTTTTATATATAATATTTATATTATATTTCATATAATATATGTAATTATATATAAAATATGTTATATATGTATATATATGCATGACTCGCCCATGACACGGCTGAGTGTTGTAAAAGCCGAGTTACACCTGTTTTTTGACCCGGATGATCTGAGCTGAGTCACCGGGTCAACCCGGTGAGTTTTTATACTACGGTATTTCTTTGTCATGAAACTTGAAATTTTCAGCCATCTTTTTTTGTTCAAAAAGGGACAATTTAGGAATAGGCACCTATTAGGTTTCAAATGCTTAAATAAAATGTTTTCACTTTTATGGTAATTTCTCGGAGATTATGGATCACTATAGAAATAACATTCGATAATTAAAGAAAAAACAAAGGTTAAAAATGTTACTTCTCTTTTAAGCATATGCTAGCATTTCATTCTTCTAAATCATCATGCTTTAAAAGTAGAGATTGATATCTCAGCTAGAGAAACCACTGAACAAGTCGCAGTGTCATAGTGTCTTTACATCATTATGAAGTGTCACAGTATGATAAAATAAATTTAGTTGACTGAACCGTTGAAGTAGATCAAGTAGTGATAAATCCTATCATTAACAGATTCTATGAAGTTTTTTTTTTTATTCTAGGTCTCCATCAAAATAAAAATACATGAATATCCTTTGTTTTTTTTGAAAGGCAAACTGGGGTTAGGCAGACCCCTACCAATTATGCAACTATACCATTGGGTTTTGAACCTGCAATGTCCCGATACAAGTTGACGTGGACTAGCTGACCCTACCAGTTAATATCTTTTTTTTTTGGCAAGGCCAGGAACACACTCTCTTCACCGACTGTCTACAGTTGGTAAAACCCTTGAGGTTTCTCTGCCCATCGGAAAGTTCACCCAACTTCAACCACGCGGTAAGGAATGCCACCATTGGATTTTGATCTCGTGATGTTCCTGTCAACTTCATGTCTCAAAGTGAAGTACAAATTAGACGAGACCGTTGAGTGTTACAAAGCACACCTTGTTGCGAAAGGTTATACACTACCATTAAACATTTTCTCCCGTGGCTAAGCTCATCATTGTTCGGTGTCTCTTGACTCTAGCCGCCATTAAACATTGGGCTCTCCATCAATTTGATGTCAACAATGCATTTTTACACGATGATCTTGATGAAGAATTTCTCCGACAGGGAGAGCAACGAGTTTGTTGGCTCAACAAATTCCTCTATAGCCTCAAACAATCATCTTGAAATTGGTTTGCAAAATTTTCAAGCTTTCTTAAAGGGATTGACTTTACTCAATCTATGGTGAATTATTCATTATTTTCTTGCTTCACAAAGTATGAATGTATATTTGTTCTCATACATGTTAACGATATCATCATTGCAGAAGACGACATTCCAACAATCGATCAACTAAAAGTACTTCTAAATAATGCTTTTTGCATCAAGGATCTAAGAGTACTCAAATATTTCTTGAGAATCGAAGTGGCAAGATCTAATAAGGGTATTTTCTTATTACAACGTAAATACACATTGGACATCATTGGAGATCACATGTACTTGAGAGCTAAGCCGTCAATTTTTTTCATGGAACAAAACATAAAACTTAATTCAGAGGAAGGAGAATCATTGAATGATCCAACTCATTATCGAAAACTAATGGGTCGATTGATATACCTCACCGTTACAAGGCCTGACATAGCCTATTATATCAATATTTTAAACTAATTTATGCATACACTAAAGAGGACACATCTTGATGCTGCACAGATGCTCTTACGATATCTCAAGTCCACGCCAGACCAAGGCATACTATTGTCATCTGATAACAAACTTCAATTGTTTGTCTATTGTGATTCAGATTAGGCATCATGCTCAAAAATTCAAAGGTCTGCCTTAGGTTATTGTATCATGTTAGGAAAGAGTTCAATATCTTGAAAAACAAAAAAGCAGACAACTAAGATCGTTAGCTGAACAGATTGATGGCACTTGTAAGTTGTGAGTTAACATGGTTAAAATATTCATTGACTGACTTAGAAATCAAGCATCCTCAGCCTATGTTGATGTTTTGTGACAATCAGACGACATTGCATATTGCTGCAAATCTGATGTTCCACGAATGTACTAAACACATTAAGATTAACTGCCATGTTATAAGAGAAAAAAATCAGAACGGCTGAATGAGAGCTCAATTTGTTTCGACAAACTTAAAGTGTGCAGATATATTTTCCAAGCCATTGAGACGAAATCAGTTTTTTCAACTCAAGAGCAAGTTGGGCGTCATCAATCCCTACTCCAACTTGAGGGAGAGCATGTTAGAGATAATTTAGCTGTTAGTTACAGCCCAGATAAAATAAACAGCATGAGATCATGATAAGAATGATAGTGATCGTGATATCCTAGCTAATTTAGTAGAGATATAACAACAGGATATCTTATCTTTAAATTTGTATATATATGCTGTACTTGTAATGTCTGAGATTGTATTCAGAAAATAAAAACACTATTGTGAGTCTGCGTATGTGTAAACCATGTTTTTTATAATATTATTGTACTTCCTTTTTGTTTAAACTTTATATGTTCCCTCCTTACCATTCTCTCTCATGACAACAATGATGTTTCTTCACAGTGAGGCACGCGAAGGAGATTTCGCATGAAAGCCACCCTCAGTGAGAAAATACTCCCTGAGGGGGTGGGGGTGGGGGTGGTGCGACACCATTTTCACAGGAAACAATGTGTTTCATGTGAAAGATGGTCGGTCACACTGTTCTTTCTCATGGAATGTCTGTTCCATTGCCCGTGGACAAGACCTCTTTCAAATAAAAAAGAACTTGTTTCCCCATGTTTTGGGAGATCTAATCATGTCATACTGTATACAACTGATTCCTTAATTTTATTCAATCCCCATCTTAAATAAAAATTGGGTTTGGTCTCACCTGGTTCAAACCAAACTGGACCCATTTACTGATTGACTTGCTGCAATTTAGACTTAATTATATATAACTTTTGTAAAATTCATTAGCTATCATTACTTTTTGTAGTGTAGTGGTTAGTATCTTGTTTTTTATTTTCTAGTCAAGAGTTCAAGTATCACTGTAGTCAATTAACCTTTTACGTTAAATACATTTTGTTGACAACCTTATGCATCTCTGAACAAACTTTCTTTATACTTTTAGAATAGAAGTAAAGTAGTAATTATATTTCACTAGCTAGTTATAAGAGTAAAATGATAACTTCAAAACATGAGTTAGTGTTAAACAAGAACAATCCAATGTTGATTGGGGTAATTTGATTAAACAATAAGAAAACTTTTGGTGGGCATTTGTAAACTTTGATACTTTATGGTGTACGAATAAATTAGACCAAAACATTTGGCGGGAGGGTGGGGGGGTATTTGAAAATTTCCATTTATCTTAATCTGTATAAATGGTTTTGTTTTCTCCTTAAAAAAAATTCAATTAAAGAAACCAAAACCATTCACAAAATCCTTGGAAGATTTAAATGATTAAATAGAGAATTGGAATTGAATGACTACCTTCACAGGTGTTTATGGTCCCAATAACTTTGCACTATTGCTGCATAGAGCTACTTGTGTTCCTCTGCTGCACTGCAGATGTAGCAAATGAGCTAGGGCAAGCACTTAAACATACAGTAGATAGTACTAATCCCCTTGTTCATGCACTCTAGGTGAGCCCATCAAAGGGGCTTTCAAATTTAGACCCAGCAATCTGATGCTTGGGTGGGGCCAAATTTCTTGTAGAGATATAAACCACAAGAATTTTGACAAATTATTGGATTCAAAATGGCAGGGTGCAGTGGCCTACATGCACTCTGAGCATGTTGGTCATGTAGTTTTAATTGCATGTTTACAATGTGACGGTGCGGTATATTGGAGAGAGAGAGAGAGAGAGATGGCACGTTTGCTAGCCTTTTTGCAAAAGTAATTTAAATTCACCTTTGAATCTAATTTAAAAGTAATTTTTGCAAAAAGTTAAAAATTGAAAATGATTCTTCAAGTTTTAAGTCAGGATGGATCCCACGACTTTGATTCTCCAAGATTTAGATTCAGGGGTGATTTTAAATTACTTTTGCAGAGAGGCTAGCAAACGTGCTCTCTCTCTCTCTCTCACACACACACACACTCGTTTTTTTTTTCGAGAGATCTTAGTCATTCTCTTTTAACTAAGGGCCATTGAATTTAGCGATCAGTCACAAATATCACCCATCTAAATATCACGATATTTTCAAATGCTGATATTACACTGAGAGAAACCCGATATTTTTAAAATATTATGTTCTTAACCTGATATTTACATAGTAAAAACACTTAGCCTTTTACATTATTCCTATTTATATTTGTATTTATATATTTTATGTGAATTGATATTTTTTTCGAAATTCTTCAAAGAAAAACATGTTTCTTAAAAGGTAATTTTTTGATAGAGACCCACCTTTTACAAGATATTCCATGTCAGGTACCATCTTTTCTGAAATTCCTGATATGAACCTATATTTTTCTGACACGTAACCGTGAGAGACGCTTCAAACACTTGCCCTTATTACATCTTAAAGACTTACCTCTAACTATTTGGGTTTAGGGTAATTTGTCCTAATGTGCATCAGATCCATGATAAATATATTTAGGATTGTTTGGGTCTGGGTTGGACCCAAATTATCATTATAATTGAGTTAGAATCAGGCAAAAACCCACCCACTTTTCACACAAAAGTCGTTGAGTATCTTTTTTAGCAGATGCCATATCACAGGGTACAATTTTCTTACTGGATTTAAAAATTTATTGCGACACCTGATATGGATATGGGTCTAAAACTAGAACCAGACTTCAAAAAACAAATAAAAAAGTAGATCTGGCCCATATTTTCATCCTGGACAGCATATATACAAATTCGGACTAGATAGTTAAAGTATACATTTGGGCTTGTTCAGATCCATGACAGAACTGGATAAGTATTAAAGTTGAGTTTGGTAAATTTTGGGTCCAATAAGACCCTTTTTTCTTTTCACTTGAATTAACAGGTTTTTTGGCCACTTTGATAAAAAAACAAGTGGCTGAAGCTTGGTAGTAGCGACTTGTGAATGTCACCAAGTTGACAAGATGTCACAGGTTTGAAACTCGAGGATAGCATCCCTTGAGGCAAGGTCGAAACTGGGTATTCTCCAGTGGGCAGGAGAATCGCAAGGGTTTTACCAACCCGTTGGAGAGAGGTAGCACTATCAATAGGTCAGGTACCCAAACCATCAGGGTTACCTAAGGGCATGTTTGATGGTTTGTCCAAGGTTGGACGAAATGAACAAAAAGAACGGAACAGAGCATTGATTATGTTTGTTCTGTAACAACTGTTCTAAGTCCAATGTTTGTTTGAACCATACTAGGATTATGTGTTTTAGGTGTCCGTTGTTTGATGATGATGGCCACCACTTCTCTCCATCGATTGACTACCAATGCTAATAACCCCAAAACCTGCTATTCTCTTTTCTTTCTTTTTCCTGCTTAAATGATGTTTGAAAGATGTGTGATAGAAATAAATAGTTTTTAGATAGCAGACACAACTTCAACAAATCGGTCAAGGAAGTTCTCAAAATGAGAGATCTAAGGTGAGAAAAATCGATCCACTCTAGATCGGGCAATCCGTACAAATCTGTGGCTCGCTGGAAAACTCAGACCATGCCTTAATATATTAGTGTATAAAACATACATTTTTCAGTAGTCTTAATATATAAAATATACAACAACAACTATGCCTTCAACACAAAACAATTGGGGTCAGCGATATGAACCAACAAAGAAAATCATTTTGGGTCTTCCACATGAATCCTTCTCCTCCAATCATTTTTATCTAATGCCATGTCCTCATTGTGGTTCAAAGCATTCATATCATTTCCTATCATCTCCATCCAAGTCTTCTTAGGCTTATTCCGACCTCTTTTAACTAATATATGTTTTCATTTCTCCATTCTTCTAACTGGAGCATTATTAGGCTTTCGCCGAATATGTCCAAACCACCGTAAACGATTCTCTCTCTTCTTATTTTCAATGGATGCAACACCTACCTTCTTAGGTATCTCCTCATTCTTAATCTTATCTTTTATTATATTTTCACACATCCATCTAAGCATAAGCATCTCAGCTACACTCATTTAATATATAAAATATATCTATGAATAATAGATAAAAATTAATTAAAATATATAAATGTTATGAGACAAGTCACAGCATGCCACCTTACGTGTTCATGTAGCGTGTCATGCCCTTAGACAAGAGATACCAACTAGCACCCCTCCGTGCACATGCACGTGTGTGTGTGAGAGAGAGAGAGAGGGGGAGGTCTGGAAGGGGCATGGACCCAATTGGAAACGAGGTCCAAATAACCAGACCACCGGGCCCGTCCAGGTCACGTGGTCCCCACGCGTTTACACCTTATCGACCCAAATCATGTTTAGAGTTTCCCACACAATATTCAGTAGCAGAATTTCTTGGCATTCTATTTAATTAATCAACGAAAAAGAGTGGGCATGGTACCATGAGATCTTAATCAACATCAGTCCTTCCTATCTTATCATCCAATGGGTGGGCCAGTGAAACAGTCATCAATGGCCAGGCTTGGGCCAGGTTAATTTAGGTTCCAGGTCCATATCAACCGCCTAATCCTAAGAAGCCTTAAAATGAGTCCTATTCCTAACATACAGAAACCGATCTGACCAATCATAATATAAACTTGTAATAGTTGGGATGTATTGCACCGCACAAGGAAATAAGCCCAACGTAGGTCTGACCATGGTTTTTATTTAATAGTTTGTATACATAAAATTAAAATTAAGACTAAATACGACCACCTCTTCAAATGTAGGGGTCAAACATAGGTTGATGGGTCTCATCCAACTTGACTATCAAAAAGTCCAAAGATAAATATTAAAATTTAGGTTAATACTCCTTGTTTTTTATCACAAAAAAGTAAAAAAAAAAAATTTATTTATTTATTTATCTAATACATCATAACATGCCACGTATGGTGCCCTTGTCATGTCATGTCATGTCATGTCACGTTGACTAGACATGTGGCTCCAAAAACTTGTCATATGTATAGGTATTAGGAAACATGGTTATGCAGCCACTCTTGCCACAAGTTTTGGTGGCATGGACCAATATATTGGTGGCCTGACTTCCTCGATAAAAGATGTAGCCAGCGCAGAGTTTGTCAGTTTGTGTGTATCTTACGTGAACCCAACGAAAACAACAATGGTAAGACCCCAACATGAACCCAACCTAGTGAGTCCAATAGACTTGTCACGTTGGGACAGCAGACGTTGAGACTTAGTTGGACCTGAACTCAGATCTAGTAAAATTTTAACCAAGGACAAACTCCTTTTACGTGAAGACACAAGGTGCCCAATCTTTGAGGTCACCCCCGGGTTTGCAAACTAGACCAAAATCTATCTAAAACAGGCCTAGTAAGTCTTAAAATAAGACAAGGTACCCACGTGGTTAGGGTAGGTGCTAGAGGGGGAGCTCTCATCGAGTCCAGAACCAATTAGCACTAACGCCAAACAGATACAGATTTTGCATGTATTCAACTGGAGTCTAATGTAGAGTTTTGACAACAAAATCGATCATTAATCAGTATCCTATTTTGATCTTGCATGATACAGATTATTAGAATTCACTAATAATCAAAATTCAACCTAAAGTTTGTTTTTAAGTTGAATAAATGCAAGCACCTTAGTCCTCTACTAGTATTTGATGTATTGAAAAGATTAGGGAACGAGAATTTCCATGACTATTTGCGTTTATGTTTTATTTTAGATTATTAGAATTCAACAATAATCAAAATTCAACCTAAAAGTTCTTTTTAAATTGAATAAATGCAAACAATTGAGTTTTCTAATGGTATTTGACGTTTTGAAAACATTAAGGAACCAGAATTCAAATCCGTTTTCGTGACTATTTGCATTTATTTTTATTTATTTATGTTTTATATGTAAAAAAATTACTTTTTAATTGTTGCATCATCAGATTTTTAATATTTTTGAAATTTTGTACCTCAAAAGACATTGAGAAATAATACACCTCAAGCTCACACCTTTAAATTCATTCTCCCAGAACGACTCACAGTTCCCGGCAGCTATAAAAACCATGATAAGACTACCCCAGTTGGATCTGACATATTTATTGGATCCAAACTAAAACTGTTCAGATGTAGATTTGCATATGGCAAAACGCTGGCTCAGATCCACTCAGGCCCAGCTCAAGCTGCAATTGAAACTAATCTCAAAAAGGTAGTCTGAATGTAAAAACTGGTTGCAGGATGTAAATGAGCAACACATTAATAATAATAACCCTGTTCCGAGCACCATCCATCTATTATCCATAGATCCCATTTCGTGATTTGTTACAACAAAAAATAAGACACAACAAAGCATAAGTATATAATTTCTTCACGGATAAGAAGCCTTGCTAATCAGTCTCTGGCCAAGCCAACCAGGTCATGCATGCACTTGACAAAGTTGAACCAAGCTGAGAGCTTCCATCACCAGGAATGCACTGGCTTCTCCAGCCCATAAAAACACATGAAAATAGCAACCTTTTCGGTGTTCAGTAGAGATGCATAAAAATAGGATTGCTGAAGCAGAACTGCCAGCAGTAAGCAAAACCAAAAAAATAGAACCTCCAACCTTCATAGATCTTGCAACTGCAAACAAGTTTCTCTGATAAATCTAATGCTTTATTCTTATGAACACAAATCAGAGTTATGCACAATTTCAAGGGGGGGCAAATGCAAGCATGAGCAGCAAAGGTGATCTTACTATTCCATAAAATACAAGAGCAACAAACCAGTGGTGATGCCAGATGAGCTGCAGAAAAGAGAACAAAATCATATAAAGGCATCAGTAGCTTCGTTTTTGTGCTATTGAAATGTCCATAAAATTTTGCTTCCGGTATATTTTTCAGTGTTCGATAAACCGATATTACATAAGAGACAGATCAAAAAGGAAATTCACTTTCTCGCAAGCCTTCGTGCTGCTCCAAATAGCAATGCCTTCCCCAGAATGCCTGTATGTAGGCCACAAACAACAGCTACAGTACCGCCAATGACAATCCACTTCCAAGGGTTGCCGTTGCCTGCCCTTTGCATGTCTACAGCCTGAGCTTTTTCATCTGTAAGAGATGCAGGCTCTGGAGGCCTGGAGCTAGTGTCAGCAGAAACTTTTGTGTTTATTTGAGCCATAAGGGCATATCTCGATGGTGAGGCCCCTGATTTCCTAGCATTCTGGTATGCTCTCACACCAGACTGCAATTTCTTTACAGCACCCCACATCCCATGACGAACACCAACTTTTGCTACATCCTTGGGGATACCCATGTCCTCATAATGTATGAGTATCACCTCACAAGCAGATAACTGGCCATCGCCTCTCCCAGATTCCACTGAACATAATAAAATTCAAAACACAGAAATAGGATCACATACAGGAAATGTAATTGTGTAAAAGACACCAAGGAAAATTATTGCAAGCACAGCTGCACCAATATCAATCAGAAGATTGTTCATACCAGGCCTTATGCACCAGCTTGAAAAATAAAGATCGACCCGCCTGGGTTTGTCACGCCTTGGTACTGCTGGATGTGGAATTCCCTATAGGTGAAGGGGAAAAAGGAAAAATCATGCTATGAAAACGCCTCTGAAGATCACACTTTTATGGTGGAGTCTCAAGTTTTTCCGGGCATCAATTATTATCTAACCAATTGATAATCCTTACAGATTCCCCAAATATGCTAGAATGGGTAGGAACCATCTTTTAGCATGAACCGGAAGGCAAATAATTATCATTTTCAATTACACAAGCTTAGTTGGTGGGAAACCATCTTTTAGCATGAACTATTGAAGGATAGCTCATTGACGGGATCCAGCAGATATGATACAAAGAAATGAAGATACAAAGCATTCACTGCGAAAGACAAAACATGAAGTTCTTTGTGTTCTGACAGTTGAAAAGCTGATAAAACATAATTTAAGCATGTTAATGTAACTAGTCGTTCACTGACAACTCATTTTGCCTTGTTTTCTGTTGACTATGCAATAAACAGGTAGAACGCAGCTAGGAAACTAAGCCATGTATATCTTTTTTCTATGTTACAACAGTGCAATACCTTATTAACGATGTGGCAAGGTCATGTAACCCAATATGAAAAGCTGTATATACGGCAATGCAAGTGAAAAATAGAAAACAGGAATATTGGCTACTTCCACTAGAAATAAATTGGCATGTAGACTTTTGAATCTCTAGGCTGACTGGGTAAAAGACCAAAATAGGTTTCACATATTCCAATAACATTTCAAATCTTTAGAAACTGAGTCCACGATTTGAGAGATCCAACTTTATTAAATGATGATCAGCAAAACTGGAAAAATAAATAAAATATCTAAAATTGTAGGATCATAAAGATACATGAGAAAGCCTTCTAAGAACAAGAAAGTACAAAACTAAATCCAGTGAACACAAAAAAATTAGCATGAGAATAAAGAAATTATCAGTTTCCCTGATTTAGTGCAGTACCTTGGTTACACAGTAAAATGTCCTCCCAGATTCCCATATCCGACGACCAATTATGTATTCCCGATCACTGCAGAAAAATGGAAACTGCCAATAGAAAAATAAATTTATATAAGAGAGAAAACCATGACTACAAAAAATTGATAGGACAAAGATTCATGTGATGGTTTCCATGAACCTTTTTTATCCAATGAACAATCATGGTTCCCGTTGAAGGACACTCCTCTAATACATCACAATGTATAAGCATCGGATCCCATTTGGGTCGAAATTCATCATCCCAAAAGAAATCTCTAACAAGTTCTGGTGTTGCATCCTCAAAAACAGTTTTGCTGCGATATTGTGTGGGGCCCACCTGCAATGAAATACATAGCACCATAACCAGGAGGTCACCACAAGTCCATACAATTTAACATACAGCTGCACCATCTTATCATGAAAATATGGTGACCACAACTTGAAGCAGGTCTAATTGCCCAAGTGCATTAGAACTACATTAAAAAAAAAATCCTTCAAAGCTTGTAAGAATTTACCACAGGCTCATAGCGCCAAGCTTGGTAAGTCATGTTTGGAGTAGAACGTTCCATCATATTTTGCCAAGCTGCAGCTCCATCATTATTTTCCATGACATGAAATAGGTGCTCAAGATCCTTCTCAGTGACTGCATCCTTCACTCCAACTGAAGTATCAGAACTGGTCCTATGAATAAGCATGCAAAATGCATCTTTGTCAGTCCATACAGGTGTAATCAAATTTGACAAACTTCAGGTAAGTCTTCTAGATTTTCCTCCTTGCTTAAAGAAAATAAAAATCATAGATCTAAATAGACAAAAGTGACGTGGATGCTCCAATTTGTCTCTCGTTCCATATCCCCATAAACACTAATCATATTGGAAACTCTATAGCATAACTGTATGCACAGATGTATCCATGTAACATAGGATAAAACAAAGGCCATCATAACAAAGTAGCATCATGTTCCTGACAATGATTTTCCTCGAGCATGATATGAACATAGTCTGGTTGGATTGTTCTTTCTTTTGACATGCATATAAAATTTGTAAATAGAATATGTACTACACAACAATGGAAGATTATATATATTCAACCATATCAGCCTCTAAGAGTAAATTAATTAATTACTACATGACAATAACTATGTGAATTCCTGCATAATGCAGGCTGAGATACATGATTGACCATTTATGGCTGCAGTAGCCACAAGACCCAAGCAAAAAAATTGCTCATTTATCCCGATTAAATGTGCCGTAGGTCACTAAATGCTGGCAATTATCCTTTCATATTACCATTGGGAAATCTGTACCATTTGAAACAAGGCTTACCAAGAAGAAGCTAAATACAATGTGAACAAATAAAAGAGGTTATTCATGTCTTGAAAGAGAATTACAGGAAAATTGCTTGTGATGACACAGTTATGTGTTCACACATTTAGTTGGGATCTATACAGGTTTGGTTAGCATAAAAAATGGAGAGTGGGAACTGTTGATTGGGCATAACAATAAAAGATAAAGTGATTTTATTAATGCAATCATGAAGGAAAGCAATAACAATTCATTGGAACTACAAGGTATTGAACATTATGTTCTTATCGACCTATATGGTGACAATTTTCAGTTCATTACCAATGTCACGTCATTTGGAACTTTGGCTAGTGTAACCATTGAGGTAAGAGGATCAAAAGAAGATATACACTGGAAATCCTCTGACCTAATGGTCAGTAAAGAGTATCAGTCAGAGACTCAGAATTATATCCCCATATTCTGCGCTTATGTCCCTTCTTTTCAATTGTTGTGAGGGCAATATTTCAATAAAGGTAAACCTCCAAATTGCAGAGGTCTCACAAAGCCGACCCCATGTAGTTGCGATGATGCTTGATGATGATGATGATGATAAGTTTTGTTTATGAATTATCTGTCTTTTCTAGTTTTAGTTGTTTAACTTCATAAATTGTATTGAATATATGTTTCTATTGTTTTTCAAAATATATTAAGACTTTTGTGATTCTTTTTTCCTTTTGGGGGGATTCAACTAGGCCGACTAGTCATTGACTAAGTCTTTTAGGAATCCACCAAACACATGCCAACTAGTGCTTCGTTACGATAGATGTAATGAAACTTTATATACCCATGCAATTATCACTTCCTTCATACCAGTACCAAGTACTGGTACAAAACTAATTCCACAAAATCCTTTGAACCGTCTCAAAAGGAGAAGAAACAAGTTTCAAGCATATATGAAACCACGTTTTTGTTGAATAAAATGCTAGTTTATCTTATAGAAAAATTGTCTTTGACTACATAAAGGCCACCCGTCCTGATCCCGCCCTCAGGCCTTATCCACACACCGCATAACTGAGTTATATAATACATACTGTAAGTGACAAGCAGAAAAGTAGCCAATGTCAATTGTATCCACCTAAATAAGGTCTGATCATGTCTTTTACTTCTGGTGTCAAAAATTCAAGAAACAGCAGTCAAGATGTCAAAAAGAACCCGACAAGACTGTGGTCATTACTTGTACATATACAACTGCCTGAAAGGAAATAATCCATCTCAAGAATGCAGACTGCTTATCAACGTAGAATAATATACATTTTATGGCGTGTCTGACTCCCATGACAAACGCTGCACTTTGGCGTTTGTCCTTGACAGGCAGGTAGCACCCCTAGGGGTGCAACTTGCTAGTCCGTGGGCCCACTGCATTCTGTTCTGACGCAGCTGCCTGCTGTATCAAGAGCAAGACAGCGCTAGGGCAGGAACTGATCTGTTCCCACCCAAGCGTGTCCGGTGTATCAAACACGCCCTTAGTGGCAGAGAACGGGACCAGAACAACTCTTAAAACAGAGTTAGAGAGATCAAATGATGTCCTTAGCCAAAAAGAATGTAAATGTGAACATTGCTGCATGACGCGTCAAATGTGGTGTGAAATAAACAGAAATGCGAGATAACAGAACTGGCATATTATCATTTCCCAACAGAAATCAACAAAGATGCAGAACCAAATTAACAACTCCCAGCCCTAAATCTCAAAAACAACCAACCTAAAACCCCAGAAAACAAGCAAGAGAAGATCAAATTCTCGCTTACTTCAGCAATTACAACCCTCACGTCAAAACCATAAAAAAAACGAAAATTAAACATCATAACAAAAAAAATCAAATTTTGCAATCAAATGAGCAACTTCATGCGACAAACAAAGAAAAGCAATTAGAGAACAAACAAAAGAACGCAAAGCCAAAAGCAGACTACCTGTCAGATGCATCAACCACCATTGACGATTCCACAAAGAGCGAACCTCCGCCCTTCGATTTCGAAACAAAGAAGTTGGACCAAAGCCGCCGAAGCACGGAAAAGGCCGAGAGAGCGGTGAAAGCAAACCAGAGGCGCCGTGCGCCCAACCCTGGAGGAGCGGCGGTCCAGAGGAAGCGAAACTTGCTCCTCAGGCCCAGAAAGATCAACCCTGTCCACCTCGGCTTCCACGTCCAACCGATCACCAGACCGATCATCACCGCCACCCATATCGGAACCACGCAGATCAAGATATCAATCAGAGCCTCAACGATCGCCGGTTTCCTCATGAGCTCCGCCAGATCGTTGGAGACCCACTCCATTCTACACCGGAGAAGGGGAGAAACCCTAAAGTCCGACGAAAAGCTCAAAGCATTGCACACGTGAACAAAAATTAGGGCAAACGGAGACCCGACGCGAAGAAATTCAACCACATATGCACAATAACCTTAGAAAGAAGAGCGAAACCAGCAGAACCGAACGCAATCCCGTTACGAATAAAATTTAGCACAAACTGGAGCTCACTATCAGGAATTTTTCTTCAGGCATTCACAATCGATTACAATACGCCCAAAACATCAAACAAGGAAAAATGATAAGGATAGAAACGGACAAGAAACTCAACGGCCGTCCACTATGGAAGGAAAACTAGGGAAAATTGATTCTTAGATCCGTAGAAACCCAATAATTCACGATCGGAAGGGTCTCGAGAAACCCCAGAACTCACAGATTGAAATCACGGAGCAGATCCTTCCCCTTCGTCGCCAGGAGCGTAAGGATCTGAGAGGGAGTATCAGGTGCCGGAAAACGGGAGTCCGGCCGCCGGAAATCGCAGCGGCGAGGGGTCGGTTGCCCGAGAGAGAAGACGTGGGAAACGACGGGTTTGGAAATATGAACGTCCCTCCAACCGAGAATATGCTTTCCCGGTTCCCACAGAAAGGATCTTTTACGTTAGGTCAACTCTTAAATACGTTAAAATTAAAGTTTATCTGAACCGTCGAATTGTGGTTTTTAAAGGTTCCGATGTTTCGTGAGGAGTAACGCATCTGTGGCAGATTCATAGCCGTAGATATAGGATTAGATCTGCTGGAATCGTGCGGTCCAAAAATAATGACAAAATGATCTCATGGGATCGTTAGTGTGCAAGGGCGTTTCGCTTAATGATCGGGTTTTTTTGTGTACAGTTAAGCACCCGCTTATCTAGAAAAGCGGGATAAGTGGAGAAATGGCATTGGAAAGTCTCGGTTTATCCCGCTTTTTTTCTGGATAAGCCGCTCTATCCGAACCCCTCCATTGAGCTGGCAATCTGGAACCGGGTCAGGTTTGTTAGATTTCAGAATCACAGGAGTGCGCACGGACAGCCTGACTGCCTCTTATTTTGGATCCAGGCAACAGTCCAGACCCGAGACACTGGTCTGAACTCCAACTTTAGCCGAATTAAATCCAGTGTAGTCGAATTGAATCTGGATTAAAATTCAGATCCAGCATATTGTGGTAAGCCGAATCATAAGGGATGGGAAACAAGCCGAGCCCCTCATGGCTAGGCTCATGTTTGTCTCGTAAAGAGCTCGATCAAACACGTAAGAGAGTAGGGGTGGCAATTTCTGACATGACCCGCCAACCCGCCTCTTAGGCGGGTTCGGGTTGGGCTTAAGCCAACCCGTTTAATAAACGGGTCGACCCGTGTAACCCGTTTATTAAACATGTCGGGTTCGGGTTGGGGGTATGCCAACCCGGCTGACCCGTTTAATAAACGGGTTAGGCGGGTGGGTCAACCCGTCTGCCCGACCCGGCAACCCGCCAACCCGACCCGTCAACCCGTCTGCCCGACCCGGCAACCCGCCAACCCGACCCGTCAACCTGCCAACCCGATCCGTCAACCCGCCAACCTGACCCGCAAACCTGAAAACCCATTTACCCGACCCAACCCATTTATTAAATGGGTTGGCGGGTCGTGTCGGGTTACCCGTTTATTAAACGGGTCGGGTTCGTGTTTGCCACAGCTGACCCGTTTAATAAACGGGTCGGTTCGGGTTGAGGTATGCTGACCCGCCAACCCGACCCGATTGCCACCCCTAAAGAGAGGCTGGTCAAGCTGAATATAAACAATAGATACTTGGGTCGGCTCAGCTAGGCGGAAGCCTCCATGCCTTTTGGGACATAAAGTTTAAAAATATTATAAAATTTGTAAAATTCTAAGCACTTTTACTATGAAACAGAAATAAATTTTAAAAATTACTAAAACAATGCTAAACTCCCATTTCTTATTGTTTCTAAAACAGAATATTGAATTCCAAATTTGGAGAAGACCACATGGCACATTGACCCATTATTAGTAAGTTGTTATAAGTTGCAATCAATCATGCGAGTGTGAGGTGTATAGTCTAATAGCTCGGAGGAAACTTTTTTAGTTATTAATTTACTTTTGCCGTTTTCATTTTTTAATTTATTTTTAAGTTTTTAATTTAAAAAGTCATACATACAGCTAGATGGTACAAAATTCTATAATCATGTGGAATGTTAAGAAAATGAAATCAATATTTATTGAGATTACCTTTTAGTTATTGCTCTTTCACTCAGTGTAGTCTACCCGTGTAGACTGGTTTCTTATTGAATGAAAGTTATTGAAGATTTGACGGGTTATCTACTTTAATAAAGTGTGTATCTATTTTTTTTAAATTTAATCTGCATAAATTTTTTATCATCACAAAGTTACACTTAAAACTTGATTTATTTATTTTTATTTTTTGTACGACTTCATTTTAAGTGGAAAGAAATCTTTGAGGGTAACTAGAATGAGAAAACCATTTTTATAAGTCGCAAGGCTCTTTAAGAGACTTCTACAGCAGGTAATTAAAGGCTCAAGTTTTTTTTTTTTCGATAGAAAAAGATAATCGGATCCTATAAAATGCTGGGTGAGATTAGAAATTTCATCTAGCTATTACAACCACAAAACCCACCCGGACTGTGGGTCCGACTTGTACTGAGCTAAACGTTGAGCATTTTACAGGATCGGCTCTCCAGAGAAAGCTGGGGTTAGGCAGACCCCTAGCAGTTATATGATAGCACCATCATACGGATTCGAACTTGCAACATCCCAAACACAAGGTGACGTGCACTAATTGCTCCTGCCAGACAAGTGAATCCCTCATTAGTATTAAAGGCGTAAGCTTGTAAAGCCCAACTATAGTTGGATCTCTCTCTCTCTCTCTCAAGATGTGCCCCACCCCCACCTCTCAGACTCTCTCTCTCTCTCACCCATCTCCTTCCTCCCTTGACGTTCTGCCTCCTCCCGGCCACCTGAGTGAAAACCACCAGCACCATCTCCCTCCTTCGCACAACCTTCCTCCACAGCTGTGTTGCCACTGCTTTGCCCGGAAGATGCATTCTCACTAACAAGCTTCCGGAAGATTACCCTTTTCTTCTGTCTCTCTCTCTCTCTCCATCTTGCCAACTACCCTTTCTCCCCTGCTCTCTCTTCCTTCATCATCTACCAGAAGCCATCGTGTATTTTCATATGAGGGCTGCCGTAAACCACTGATCTAAGTGAAACCCTCACCCGACACCACTTCCCCCCCTCCCCCTCTCATCTGGTTCCTCCTCCGGCCACCGGTGCGTTCCGGCCGGTGACACCCCACTTCCCCATCATCCTCCACCAAGCCAGCAGCTCCCTAAATCTCTCGGTGTTGATTCCCCTCTGTTTCCCGTGTCACCCCACCCCCCCTCTTTCGATTGGGTCGCCGTGCAATCCATCCGACCACCCCCAGTCCACACCAACATTCCGATGACTTCTCCAACCGGTGCATTTCTCCGTACCGCACTCTTTCTCTATGAAAAACCCTAGCAGTCACGCCTAGTTTCCCCTTTTGAATTAGAGCACCTCACGCCCTTACACCGCGTCATCCTCAGCCAGGAGAGCGTTCAGCCTCGACTGCACCTCCAACCCCACCGTCTCGACGCTGCGTCCCTCGGTGCCCAAAGAGCTCTGGTGGATTCCCTGTTCCTGTTCGAGAGAAAAAGTTTCTCGTCTACCGCCTTCATATCCTTCTGCGCCTTCATCACGAAGGCATCCTTGTCGAAGCAGCAGGGTAACTCTCTCTCTCTCTCTTTGCTGATGATGAGAGGCAAGTTGCGGGGGTCGGATCGATTTTGGAGTCTCTCGTGTAGTCGGTCAATTTTACACAACAAAAAAGCTCTCTTGGAGTTAGCGAAGGGTATTAATGCTTGGGCCTTCGCGGTGTCGCTCCAGAAGTGGGGAGTTTCGGTTAGGGTCTCGTTTAGGCTATCTCAGGGATTCTTCGCATCATTATCTGGGTTCTTGGTCCGCGGTTTGTGTCGACGAGCGCTTGATATAAGGGATGTTTGGTGGTTTGTCAAGTCTCTTCACAGGGAAGCTTTGGAAGAAAATGAGATTCAAGGGTCGCTCAATGCTCCTTTCTTTCGGCCCTACTCTAACAAGGATATACTAGAGGGGTGGAATCTGGTTTGGCCGACGTGGCAACCTTCTTTCTGCAGCCTTAGGCGATGGGCGGATACGTGTCGGGCGAAGCCGGGAGACTGGTGGTGTACTGTTTGTTTCAATCACAACTTCCGTTCAAGAGTTTTCTGTCACAGGTGTGGCTCAGATCGTTCAAAAATTCGTCATATTATTTGCCTCTCCGGCAAGTCTCGTATGTCGGAACCTTCATCACACGCCAGGCACCGGGTCCATGACCCTCGTCGACCTGTTGTATCTTTCAGTGATGTGGCGCAGGTGTGTACCATGGAGGCAGGTACCTCTTCATTTTTGGCGGTTAAGATAGGTTCGCTTTGGGTACCGTTGATGGCATCCAGTGTCGTCTGTCCATCCCATGATGTCGGTCGTTCGTCAGAGTTATACCGCTCGTATCCTAAAGCGTCCTTCCAAGCCGACAATCTGTCTCATCCGCCCTGATGAATTAATGAGTAAAACTGCTTTCGAGATGGAGTGTGGGTCCACTTGCGTTGAGAATTCTTCGGGCTATATATGTTCATCCGGTTTGCCTCTTCAACTATTGGGCCGCCAGCACGATCTTGCTTCTGGGAGTTGTGCTGCATCTGTCGCCCATGATGGATCCTGGGCCCGTTCATTTTTCGATCATCATGGGAGCTTGTGTTCAGTCGATTCGATAATTCGTATTCTGACGATATTTCTACCATGCAAAGGTGTCCTGGTGTGCATGGGGTCTGCCCCAACGTGTGTTTTGGGATTTACCTACGTGGTCTTGTTGTCACCTTGCATGCTGCACCCAACTCACTTTTTGAGTTCGGCGGACTGCTTGCCCGATCAAGACGGGGGTTGTCCCATGAAGGGTATCAGAGCATCGGTTCAAGGGAACTCGGGGGCCTCCTGCTTGCAACCAGTGCATCCACAATCTTGCCCAGATTCGTCAAGTTCGGGGGGTGAGTCGCAGGGGGTCGATGACTTGTTTGACATATGGGGTATGTCATTCGGCGAGGTTGTGCAGGCACTAGGAGTGCAGATTTCAATCAGGCAGCTTTCTTCGATCCAACAACAAATTGTTCCTCGAGCATGATCGGCGGTCAGGGTTACAAATAGTCTTCGTAGAGCTAAATCATTGGCCCGTTCGCAAGCCCAGATTCAGGCAGATGGCTCCAGCTCAGTTCGACGCTCAGCCAGGCAAAGGCGTACTAGGGTGTTGTTTGATTATTTATCATGAAGATGTGTATTTGGAATATTAGAGGCATGAATTACCCCCGTAAGCGGTTGTTTTTAGCTAATTGGATTAGGTATGAAAGTCCGGATGTCGTTGCAATTTGTGAAACCAAAATGGAGGATATTCCATTAACAATGGTATCTTTCTTATGGAGAGGTGCGGCATATGCTTTTAAGTCGTCCGTTGGGTTTGCTGGGGGAATCCTGGTTCTTTGGAAAGCTTCTCTTAAGGTGACGATAGTAGATATTGGTCTTTATTCAATCTCCCTTTCTGCAAACTTGTTGTCGTCGCTGCAAGATGTTGTTCTCACCTTTGTGTATGGTCCTGTCGTGTCTACTTCGCGATCAATGTTTTGGGCTGATTTGGATCGAGTTCTGGTTACATTTGGAGCTCTTCAGTGTTTAGGAGGGAATTTCAATTGCCTGTTGTCCACGCAGGATTCTAGTTTATCGGTTCTTCTCAACCCCTCCATTAGGGGGTTTCAGGAGTTTGTTCAGCGGAACCAACTTTACTCGGTACCTCATGTGGGGGAGCAATTCTCGTGGTCAAATATGAGGTCTCGCTCTTGCTTGCGGATACTTGATCGCGTTTTTCTTTCCCCAGAACTATTTCACGCAGTTCTGAATGTCACTGCTTGTCTGCTGCCACGAACCATGTCCGATCATGAACAAATGACTGTTTCGTGGGGCGCAGGCTTCAAGGCATGTCGTAGGTTCTTCTTTGAGGAATGGTGGCTTCGTGTGCCAGACTTTCAGCAGTTGGTAGGTCAATCGTGGGCTCAACCTGCTACGGGATCTTGGGTGGCCATCTGCATCCATGTTAAGCTTCTTCGTCTTCGGAAACGTATTAAGGAATGACTAAGTTTTAATAACCTGAACAAGTTTAGGTTCATCGGCCAGTGGGAAGCCGAGCTCTCCGATTTGGCCCAACGTCAGGTCGATCTTGTTTGTGTACCAGAGGGTCAAGTGCTTCAGTTGCAGGAGCGTATCGTCGTACTCTATGCTCTTGTTGCAGAATGGAGAGCACGAGATGAGCTTAGATGGAAGTTGAGGGCTAGAGTTGCATGGTTGGCTAATGGCGATGATAATACACGATTTTTTCATATGAACGCATCAAATAAATACAGTAAGAACCGGATACTCTCGATCGAGATCGATGGATGTCAGTTTGGTCCGCACAATTGCCTGCCAGCTATTACTTCTTATTTCTCCAGGTTGTATTCGGCCGACTTAGGCGTCGGGGGTGTCATCGGCGATATGGGTTATAAGCGGTTGGCGGCAAACCAATCTGTTTCTTTGCAGGTTAGATTCACTGAAGTGGAGATTTCGAATGCTATTAGCGAACTATCGGGATGGAAGGCACCAGGCCTTGATGGTTTTCACATCGACTTCTTTAAAGCATTTTGGTCAAGTGTTAAAACTGACCTGCTCCACTTGTTTGATGAATTCTATCGTAATGCGAGGTTGCCTAAACCATATCATGTGGCAGTCATCTCTTTGATTCCTAAGAGGCAAGGGGCGTCAGACATATCCAACTTCAGGCCGATTTCGGTGATGGGTGCTCTGTATTGCATTATATCTAAGGTGTTGGCTAATCGATTGTGCGCTGTCATTGATCAACTTGTTTCTCCGAACCAATGTGCTTTTATTCCAGGTCGAAGTTTGCAAGGATCTTTTATTTGTGCAACTGAGCTTCTTCACTCTTTACAGTCGACTGGCTCACCGCACTTCATGCTAAAATTGGATTTTCACAAGGCTTATGACAGTCTGACATGGGATTTTCTGATTGAATCTCTAACAAATATGGGGTTTGGCAGCCGGTTTATAGCATGGGTTAAGGAGTTGGTCAAAAAATTTGTATCATCATTTTGCATCAATGGAATGAGAGGGGAAGAATTCAAGTTGGCTAGAGGTGTACGACAGGGTTGTCCTCTAGCACCTATCCTTTTTAATATCGTGGTAGATGGTTTACCTATTCTCATGAAAAGGGCAGAAGAAACAGGCTTCTTGGAATCCTTGGGCATTCCTGGTTTTGTTGGTCACACAATTCAATATGTAGACGATACTTTAATATTTGGACATGCGAATGTTAATCAAATGTCTAGGTTGTGCTTCATTATTAAAGTCTTCGCTGCAATTTCAGGCCTTCGCCTGAACGAGAGTAAGTGCGCTCTGGTCTTACTCAATGCTGACCCTCTTCTCCAATCGGCTGCTGCAAGGATCTTCAACTGCCCAATATCCGACCTTCCTGTCAATTTCTTGGGTCTATCGTTGCACTCTCTGCAGCCAGCAGAAACTTCCACTTGGATGTCTACCATAGAGCGGGTGCAAGGGAGATTGCAGGCTTGGAAGGCTCGATATTTATCTTTTGCGGGACGAGTGACGCTCATTCACCATGTTTTAGCCAGATTACCAGAGTTTCGAATGAGCATGTCTATTATACCGACGATAGTAGAGCAGACGATTAACCGTTTGCTTTCGCACTTCCTTTGGTCTGGGAATGTGTCGCACAAAAAGTACCCGCTTGTTTCTTGGCAACAGATCGTTCTCCCGAGGCAGCGAGGCGGCTTGGAGATTCCAGCTCTGAGAAAGAGGAGCATCGTTTTAGTCTTGAAGTGGACTTGGGAAGCTTTCACATCTCAATCTTCTTGGGCTACGTTTGTTAGGCAAAAATATGGTAGTCTACATGAATCCCTTCTTTCCACACCCAGTTTAGTGTGTCACTCGTCCCTCTGGCTGGAGTGGCGGAAGACACTTCGATCCTTCAGTGGCAGAGATCTTAGGCCGGTCCATGGCCTGCCGTGGTTTCACTGGGCCATGGCGAGCGGAGATAGGTTCTCCATTAAGCAAGTTTACCATTCCTTGTTGTCGTCCGGGATGGACTGGTTTCCCAGTGATTGTATATGGGGTAAGGGGCCAGCTCCAAGAGCAAAAGCTTTGGCGTGGCTTGTGGCTCTGGATCGTGTTCAAACCCAAATTAATGTCAGGAAACGAGGAGATTCAATTTCCAAGCATGTGCGTTCTTTGCGAGAAGGTTGTAGAGGACACGACTCACCTATTTTGGCTCTGCCCGATCGTTCTAGACTTATTTTTTCAAACTTGGGGTGCGCCACCTGTTCAAACTCGTCAGTGCTCCGTTATTCGGGACCTCTTGCTTGGTCCCAGGATTGTACGACACAAAAAAAATGGAGATTATTGTGGCGGGTTTGGTTGCTTTCAGCATGGTGGGTCATATGGACCGAAAGAAACGACATCTTTTTCAGGGGCATCAAATTCGATTTCGGAAGGCTTCGGCAACGGGTCTTGTCTGATGTGTATCTGGCTCTTAAGTTACATAGTAGGGGGGAGGGGCTGATCGGCTTGTACTCTGATCTATGCACAATCACCATCTAGATTGTGGTTGTTTTGCTCTTATGTTTCTCTTTTGTCTCTCCCATCCAATATTCTGTTGGATGTATTTTGGTAATGTTGAATGGTGAATGTTCTCTCTCTCTTGCTTGAGTCTTGACTTGGATCAATAGAAGTGGGCTTAATAAGAGTGAAGTCCAATGTTGATGTACCTGAGAGCAAATGAGTTTTATGGCCTGGAAGTTGGAACTGATGTCCTAACAAGCAGCAGTTACAAAATCTAAAAAGAAAATCTTTTCTAAGAAATATCAAACACATTATAACTTATTTTTAAAATAAGCAACTAAATAACCAAAAGAAATAAGTACATATAGACATGGCCTAGATTATGTTATTTTTTTTATGATAAATAAGATGAATAAACACAGAAAAAATATATGCATTTCCAACACATTTTGTTGAGAACATTACACATGAGCCTGGTGCAAAGGCTTTTTTTTATAGTCAATGAGAAAGGAGAAAGAATTCATTTGTAAAAATATTTTAGGAGATAGAGAGGTTTTTTTTATAAGGAGTGAATCAATTATAAGAGAGCCATATATGGTGGGATAACATTTGATACTCTACTTAGTTGAAAGTCATAGGGTAAAGATCTTTTGACCAAATCTGACGTCATGGATGTATTCAACATGGTCAAAATAGTAGAAATTGACCCTTGGATCACAATTTTTTCAATAAAAATACTTTTTTTAAGGTTTAGAAAAAATGATCTAAAAGTCAGTTACATCTAAACTCAATATGTAGATCGCATCTTGAGGGTTAGATGTGCAAAAAAACTGAAAAACATAAAAACTTCAAATCATTTAAGGGTTAGATCACATTTTGAGGGTTAGGGGGATCCTTACTCGAGGTTTTGAAGGGTGAGCCGAGGGGGAACAATGTCAGTGAGCGAATGTGTGTAAACCCAGTCAAACATGACTGCTCTAGGATGTCAAGTTGTGCCTTCGAAACACCAACTCCATAGATTCAACACCCCCCTTCCAATGGTGTTGATCCCTAGGACCTACACGAGGCCATTTAGTAAGATTTTTCTTTTGGAAAACTGTATAAAGAAATGCAAACAAAATTTTAATGACATTGTCTGAAAACATGACAGGATGTCGATTTAGAAAACACCTATTACCCTTATTTCTGCTTTTATAATATTTAGAATTTAGAATAGGATTTAGGATTTTCATTAAGATTTAGGATTAGGATTTAGAATGGGATTAGGAAAAGGAAACTAAATTATACCAAACCAAAAAATTCTAAAAAATCAAAACCTGAAGAAATTTGTGCTTAAAATTTGTATCTATTTAAAAGAAGAAAGGAAATTTAATAGTTTGCAAGTTCTAAGTGATATTGTGATATAACATTCACTTTGCTAGAGAATTGAAAATATAAAATAACTAGGTGTGCTATTTCAATTTTTTCATGAAATCATCCAATAATTAAAAATTTTACCAAATGACATTAAATCACTTTCTTAGGAGGGATTGATCAGGTGTAATGTGATTGAACACTTTCAGTGTGCTGCTCACCCCATCACACTGAGTGTGCAATCACATTGCACCTGATCTCAAATCCTTTCTTATGTAGGATGATTGGTTTGCTCTCAACCAATTATTGTTTGTTATATATATGCTCTTCTTCTTCTTCTTCTTCTTCTTCTTCTTCTGAGGGCAAGTGATTGTGCCAACAAAAATGCATTGATGAAAACGAAGCAAACCATACTAATGGGGCTCCGCTTGTCTGGCAGAAGCAGTTAGTGCACGTCACCTTGTGTTGGGACGTTGCAAATTCGAATCCCAATGATATGGTTATATTACTTGTAGGGGTCTGCCTAACCCCAACTTTTTTTATCAAAGAAAGAAGGAAAACAAACAGATTAAGTAGAGTTGAGGTGAACTAAAGATGCTGAATCTAAACACCAATAGAAGAAGAAAAACCAACATCGACATCTGAACTATTTCCAGCCTTTCTTTACAAATATGGATAAAAATGCTATTGTCAATTATTAGGCCAATCATTTGCCTTTTTAACTTGAAGAAAATGGTGGCAAGCTAGCCGTACTTATTTCAAGATCATCATATTTCTCCAACCATCTACTAGCTAGAAATGAATAGATGAGTGCAAATTGGTGAACATGCATGGTGTCAGCTTTTCCTTTGATAAGTTAGCAAGGTTAGGTTTTATTTTGGAAATCAAGCCAGGTGGTTACGTCTATTACCTTGGTGTGTTAGCCCATGTCTTAATGCTTAGGTAGATGGATGATGCAAACTAAGAAGTAATAACAAGGTTGATAATAATGGAAACTCATCTTTGAAGGAAGTTGGGTTTATATTTTACCATTAAACATAAATAATTATAAACCTTCAAGTTAAATGGAACAACGCTTGATGGTGATGATGATAATTCTTACTGGTAACATGAAGTCATATAATGTCAGCTTTTTAGCATGTAATATCATGTTTGACAGCAGATTCAGATCATATTTTATATGACTAATCACCGGTCTTATTCAAACCCCTACTGCACATCTCACTTAGGAACTGTGAGAGTTGAGGTCACTCACATCTCCAAACAAAAACAAAGCCTGTCTAGGGATGGCAGTGGACAGGGGAAACGGGTATATGTCCGAACCTGCCCCATTTGAAGTAGGGATGAAGGGCATGAAACGGGGAATGGACCGGGGATGGAGGTGAAAGTCAAGACCCGTGCAGGAATGGAGGCAGGGATGGACTTACACTTTCCCCTGCCCCACCCCCGATCCCGTTAATAAAATGATTAAAATACTCATTTATTTTATAAAATAACATATAAATCTTATATATATATATGAGAACTGAACATATTAGGGCCCATTTTTCATTCTGCCCCACAGTTTTGAAGTGTTCTATGATAGATCTGAACCATTAGATGTGTTTAGCATGCTCGATTTAGTGGGAATGGATGATTGGATCATGTTTTTTTTTATGAGAAACATATTTTTATGAGCCAGAAAAAACTGGTAGCTTCATAGCCATTGATTTTGGATCACGAAAAAAACCTGTATACAGGTCAAATTTCGATGATCCAAAAGTCGGTTCCCACTAAACAAAACCTATAGATCACATCTATGGTGTTAAATGTGAGAAAAAAATGCCAAAAACAATGATTTTTGAGGGGGCAGAACGAGAAGGTAAGCAGAAGCACATTACTCCCTCTTTTTCTACATATATATATATATATATATATATATATATATATATATATATATAGAGAGAGAGAGAGAGAGAGAGAGAGATAACTGAACATATTAGGCCCCATTTCTTGTTTTGCCTCATAGGTTTTAAGTGTTTTATGTTAGATCTGAACCATTAGATGTGTTTAGCATACTCAATTTAGTGAGAATAGACTCTTGGATCATGTTTTTTTTATGAAAAAACATATTTTTATGAGCGAGAAAAAACTGGTACCATCATAGCCATTGATTTTGGATCACCGAGAAGACCTGTTTACAGGTATGATTCCGGTGATCTAAACGCCCGTTCCCACTAAACAAAACCTATAGATCGCATTTACATTGTTAGACGTAACAAAAAATACTTAAATCTATGATTTGTGAATGGGCCTAACGAGTCCTAAACTAAAAAGAGGGCCTAAGAAACACATTACTCATATATATATATATATATATATATATATATAGATAGAGAGAGAGAGAGAGAGAGAGAGAGAGAGAGATTCAAGGCAAGGGCGAGGACAAGACGGAGGTGGAGATCCAAAGTTCCTTCCACCACCGCCCTGGTCCACAGCCTTCCCTAAGCCTGGCCTGACAAGCGGTTATGGTGTCCTAGTGATGGTCGTTTTATGTTTGAACGTCTTGGAGAGATGTAGTACTGTCTCCCTTTAAGTTCATGTCTCGTGATAAAAGACTTTTCAGTGAAGCAGACATGAGATCTAAAAATGAGAAAAGGGGCTCAGCGCTTGGCTAGGGTTTTCTGTTTTCCTTTTTATGACGTGGAACCCTCACTGAAGTGAGGGAAAACTCCAGGTGGGGCCCGACAGCCACCCTGTCATATGTGGCCCCACCTCTGAAAGCTACAGACACACCCGTGCACTATAGTGCTCCCCTGGTATGGAGTTAAAACTGTGATAATCGGTTCCGTTATGGATTCGTCTACCTATTCTTTCCGCTGAATTGTGGACGTTAGATTTTTTTTTTCTTTTTGTAGTGGCCGAATATCTGAAGGGATAACTATCATCTCCTATGGATCATTGATAGGGATGGGAGTGGACCGGGGAAAGCGGGGCCCCGCCTCGCCCCGTTTGGACCGGGGATGAAGGGTATGAAACCGGGATGGAGGCGGGGATGGACGTGCACTTTTCCCCGCCCCGCCCCGATCCCCGCCTCATCTCCGCCCCGACCACTTTTCCCCGCAATATCCCTGCCCTGCCCCGCCTCATCCCCGTTTGAACCGGGGATGGAGGACATGAAGCGGGGATGGAGGATAAAATTCATTCCCCGCCAGGGATGGAGGCGGGGGTGGAGGATAAAATCTTGAGGCGGGGCAGGGGTGGAGACCTTGTCCCCCGCCCCGCCCCGCCCCACTGCCATCCCTAATCATTGATAGGGTAAAAACAATGCAATCTCATTAGAGGCTCTCTAGTTAATAGAGTTCTCAAGACCTCGAAAGACCACAGTATCCTTCCTAGTAGATATATTCTTCCAAATATCTCCTATGGGTCATGGACCCTTTCTTTTATTACAATTAGACCCAACTCTCATATAAAAGTAAACCCAATTCGAACCCATTTTTCAATCCCTTTCGAAGGACTCCCATGGACTGTCCCTCTAGAATACCTTCGAGGTGTGGGTATGCTATCAGTATCAATCCTGCCCCGAATTTGCCTTGTCCTCAAGGCAACGTATAGAGTTGGCTGAGGTTGTGCGGGCATTCATTATTCTCCACTGAGAGAAACCACGAAAGGTGCATGAATACAGTTCCTTCATGTTTTCGATTGGTTCCTTGGTTTCCGCAACTCTCAAGCTGACTAGTTATCCTTTGTTGGACCATTGATTTAACCTAAGCCTTTTGGCTCTACATTGGGGTTACTTTTTCCCATAAAAGGTTTAACCTAAGCCTTTGGGTTCATTGATTTGCTTAACATGATTAAAGAGCATTCACTTGTGAATTCACTTTTAAGAGTGTGCCTTCCTCTAAAAGGATTAGACTTAAATGGTTTGCATCCCTAACTACAGATTCCACTTATCCTTTCTCAATCATTTTCTAACCTTTCAAACTTCTTACCCAACCAACTCAATCTAGCCTCTCTCTCTCTCTCTCTCTCTCCAAGCTAACGACTCCCCTATTCTCTCTCTCTTCCTCCATTGAACCAACACCCATCTTCTTTCCTAATTTCCTTGAAGAACCTGCACCTTCATTATATTATTACGTGAATGTAATATTTGGTATTAAAGTAGCAAAATCCAGTGCTATCAGTGAAGCAATTTACACCAATAACCCAAGGAGCTGTATTTAGCTAGGGAGGAGCTCACCCGATTGAACTCTTGGAGGAATCCTATCATCAAGAAGCCAAGATCTTGTTCCAAGACACCAAGAACATGAAGAATTGATGAAGAGAGACCAGAAAATTGGTGAGTAGCAGATCCAACTCACCTTTGGTGGTGAATTTTGAAATGCCAATTTGATTCTTGTTGAGTTCAAGTGTGACTCTCTATCACACTATAGAGCTCCAAGACTTGGATCACTCGAACGTTTTTTTGTGGAAACTTGGGTTGTGATTTCAAATCACATCTTGGGCCTAAGAAATGTTAAAAAGCATCAGATAAGGAGTAGGAGCATGTTACATAACTATTGGGTGGGATTCTTGATTGAACAAGCATTGCGTGGCCACCTTAGTGATGTGATTTTCGGAGGGTGATTTTCTTGAAAAAATTTTAAGTACTTGTTTGAATGCAAGTTTGGGTCTGATATATATATATATATATATATATATATATATATATATATATATATATATATATATATATATTAAAGTATAATAGCTAAGGAGTTGAATGATGCCAAGAATTGCTATGTGTGAGTTTTCTTAAGAAATTGGGTGTGTGCATGCAATGCACTACTTGGAGCTCCCACTAGTTGCCGATTTTTTGAGGATTATTTTAGATATTGTTTGAGTTTTAATTTGGGTCAAATATACATTGAAATATGAAGTGTTAGAAATTGATTGATGCATGATTCATGAATCTTGGAGGTTTGATTGAAAATTGGATCGAATCTTGATTGAATTAATGTGGTATTCTCAAACTCACGTAGTTCTCAAGATCTTGATCTTGTTTGCTTAATATCTAGAGTTTTGGTGAATTTTCTGTTGTAGTTTGGAGTACGTGTTCGAGTGTTTGGAGGTCTAGAGACCAAGTTCTTAATCTTGGAGGGTGACAAATTCTGTTCAAGACAACCAATCCAGACCGAGAAAATGTGATCCTATTCCAAAAATCATAACTCCCAAAACCCCTAGAATTTGAGACCCAATTTTTTATTGTAGCTTTATACTTGCTACTGTCCAATTTTTAGACATTTGTGCTCTCAGATAAAATAATTCTGTTGTAAAACCTGTTTTACCACCTCTATAATACCTTGAACCTGTCCAACCCAGAAATTAGCCAAATTCAAAAAATTGCATCTCCCAAACGACTTGAAATCTAAGGCCAATTTTTTTACTGTAGCTACACGTGTTGACTCAATATCCACCAAATTCCGTGGTGCAAGTTATTTTACCACCCTTGAGAAATCTTAAAACTTATGAAACCAGACCTGTTTCCATTTTAAACCCACTTAACCTAACTTAAACCCAGCCAATTGACCTCAAATTTTGACTGTAGACCCTCAAGATACCTTACTTGAAGACCAAACTGAGCCTTGGCTTGAACCTATTAAAAACTGAACCCATTTCACCCTTACAGAACCAGAACCAGAATCTAGTTGACTGTTATTTCCTGAACCTGTGAGATCCTGCCTTGTTTCACTTTGTACCCAATTTCCTTGACCTGAGCAGAACCATTTGACCTAAAACCCAACACCCTACATTAAGATCATTCCCTTCCCAAGCATGAAGACCATACCTATACTAACCAATTTTCTTATACAAAACCCAGTATAGTTAAATGCTAAAAAAGTCAGTTCTAGAGTTGATTCCGGGCGATGAAAAATCCAAGGTAGTTGTACAAGTTACTTTGGAAATTAAATGTGCAATCATTTCTAGAAATATTGTCAAATAGAAATGAGGGTACCTCATTTAAGAACCTCCTGGAGTTAAGTGGATCAAAAGAATTTGCCAAATCATGGGCACTCGATTTACTATTGGAGTTAAAGAGCAAGTAGTGAGAGCAAGAGAGGGTGTTGCTTGTTCTCACCGGAACACGCACTGTAGTTCCGGGGTTCCGACTGAGCGTCGTGTGGTCCCGACTGGCATGACCGTACATCCGACTGTGCGCCACGCGGTGCTCAGTTGGAACCCCAAAACACGCATTGTAGCTATTGTGCCTGTTCCGGGGGGAACATATAACCTGCCCCTGCAAGAAGTGATAAGACTAAAAAAAAATGGCATGTAGCATTAAGACAACTTAGGATCTACGAATGAAGCATTAGACCAAGCGTTCTTATCGTTCCAGGATCAAAGCCTATATGAAATTGGAAAAGGAGATAATGATATATGATATGAATGTGGTTAGTGTTGGACTATGGATCAGATTCAATCTGATGTGACCTTTATAGACTAAGACACATCAAGGAAGACATAAGGTTTTTCAGTTTTGAAGGTTATAAAACAATTATCAGAATGTGAAAAGGTCACATAACTGTCCATGAATGTAATTATAACCTATAACCTACATGATCTTCCACTACATAAATCACCACATCAAAGAAGATAAGGTTTTTCAGTTTCAGGTTATATTTTTCACGGTTGCGGTCATCGACGGACGATCAAGACCGACGACAGCTGACTACCAAAGGTCAGCCATCATCGATGGCAGCAATGGCCGACCGCGAGTGGCAGCTGCTAGCGGTAGAGGTGGTAAAGGTAAGTGAGAGGGTGTAACCCTCTCTGTTATCCTGGTGGGGGTCGGGATTCAATGTAGCCAACAGATGATCGAGACCAATGGCAGCTGGCCGCCGAAGGGAAATCATCGCCGACGAGAGCAGTGGCCAGCCGCAGGTAGCGGTTGTTGGCGACAGAGGTGATAAAGTTAAGTGGAAGGCAAAAGTAACACCCTCCATTATCCCGGTGGGGTTTGGGATTCACTATAGCATTGTAGCTACAGTGAATCGCTTAATTGATGGGACTCGGTCTAGGACCCAAACCCAGTATAGGGGTTTTGGGTGGATCGGGTCTGACGGTGAACCGATCAATGAACTGAACCCAGTATGGGACTTTTGGGTGGACCGGGTCTAAGCCCGACCCAGTGGGACTCATACTTAGTACTTGGGTTTCAGGTGGATCAAGTCTGATCCTAACCCAGTGGGACCCGGATCCTGTATAGGGGTTTTGGGTAGACTGGGTCTGAGGCAGACTCGGAGGACCTGCTCCAAGACCCGGCCAGTACTTGGGTTCCAAGTGGACCGGGCCTGACCCGATGTGGAGGACCCGAACCTAATACTTGGGTTCTGGGTAGACCAGGTCTGACCTGACCCAGTGGACTTGGTCCAAGACCCAAACCCAGTATTGGGGTTTCAAGTGGACCGGGTATGAGCCTGACCTAGGGGAACCCGGTCTCAAACCCAGACCCAATACTGGAGTTTCAGGTGGACCAGGTCTGTGTTCGACATGCCCGAACACCATCCAGGACTTGGATCCCAGACCAAGTATCCAGTTGGCAGACCAAGACTCCGATATGAGTGCCTGGTTCCTAGGTGGATCAGGTCTGGATCTTTTGATCCAACCTAGGTTCAAGGTCCTTTTTGTCGAGTTGGGTCTAGATCCATGGGAGGGTCAGATCAGGTCTGGAACCGGGCCCTGTTAACTCTTTAAAAGTGCAAAATCGGTTTAGGATTTACCAGGACCGGTTCAGGGTGTTCCCAAATCAGTTCAAGGTTTCTTGGACTGGTTCAGGGTCTTTAAGGACCTGTTTAAGGTTTTTTTAAGACCTGTTCAAGGTTGTTTTTAGGTTAGTTTTAGATGTTATCCCTAATATCATGCTTGTATCATTTCTTTCATACTCTTATATGGTATTTTCATTATGGATGTGTGACTTTAGCACGATATTATGTGCACCATATATATACATATATATATATATATATATATATATATATATATATATATATATATATATATATATATATATATATATATATAAAGCATGAGATTATGACTGAATTCAAAGTATATGTATTGTGGCATGCTTTGCAATATAAATATACATACGGTAATAGATTTTTATCAACTCACTCTTACAATCACCAAAGTGATCTGAAGGTTCTTTGGACCATGTGGATATTGAAATTTGGTATTGTGATTATGTATCTTTATGTATCAATGAATATATCTAAAGGCCAATCATTGTGTTGCAAATTCATAGAGGGCATAATAGTAGGTGTGAACACTAGCCCATGAAGCATGTTCATACCTAAAGGTAAAGTGTTAAATTACCTTTGATTACATGATCTACTAGTTTTACCAATTGAGTGACAATTTTTTGAGAATTGAAAGAAAAAGCATCTCTGAGTATTATCATTTTTATAAAAGTGAAATCATAATGACCTTATTATGCTTACCTTAGAAAATGTGAATAATAAAAGGTTTCATGTTTACCTTTTTTATATGAATCTTGTATGAGCATTTAGTTAGTTTTTTGTTATTCTTGAAATATTAGGTTCCTTGATTATTAATGATTTTAGAAATATTCCTATTTTAGACAAATCAAATTTTTATGATTGAAAAGAAATTATGTGGTTCACTTTGGGATAAATAGACTTATATTTAGATTTAAGGATTGATGAACCTCTTATAGAGCAAAACACATTCGTTCAGAAGGTTGTCTATGAGAAGTAGGAGCACTCAAATAGGTTAAGCTTGTTCTTTTTGCAAACATGAGTGGCTAAAAATGTGTTGAAAGAAAAGAAATATAGAAGGGTGAGAAAGTGCAAAATGCATATATAGCTTCTCATCATGCAAAGTATAAGCCTAAGGCAAAAGAAAAAAAAATTAAAAGAAAAAGCAAGAAGAAAACCTCTGGAAAGAGTTTTAACTTTCTGGTACATATCGAATCCCTGACTAATGGTTCTTGTATAAAGTACTTCTTCTGTAAGAAGAAGGGATATAAGAAGGTATATTAGTGCAGATGCTCTCAGTCATAAGGCTAGATGTTCTTTGGCCAATCTCGTACAAAAAAAGTTGGAGGTTCGTGAAGATTTTGTCAACTAGAGACCATTCATTACAAAGCAAGGAAGGATTCAATTGACTAGATCAATAGTTCAATCAGAGATTCATACCAAGATAGTCGTCGAGCAGAGTAAAGACCCTCAATAAGTAAAGTTGAAAGTGAAGGCTCAACAAAGAGGCACACAAAAACAAATATAACATTCACCTTGGAGGCACAAAAATGTTCAAAGATTTGCAAAAGAATTATTGGTAGAACAATATGAAAGGGGACGTAGTAAGTTATGTCTCAAAGTGTTTGACTTGTCATCAAATAAAGATAAAGCATCAAAGACCTGTAGAAAACTGAAATACCATAGTGAAAATGGGAAGATATCACTATAGATTTCATGATAGGATTACCCATGATTCAGAAGCTGCACGGTATTATCTGGGTGATTATCAATCGTTTGACCACATCTGCTCATTTTCTGCCAATCTGAACTAAACAATCATTAGAGTCTGGTAGATCTGTATGTCTGAGAGATTGTTAGACTTCACAAGGTTTCGATCTCGATCATTTCTTATCATGACCCCAGATTTACGTCTCGATTTTAGGATAATTTTTAGAAAGCTTTGGGGACAAAATTGAATCTTAATATGACATTTCATCCCTAAATCGATGGTCAATCTGAATGCACTATATAAACTCTTGAAGATACGTTGAGGCCTTTTATTTTAGAATGAAAAGGAGATTGAGATGCACACTTAGGTATCGTCGGATTCACGTATAATAATAATTTTTATGTTAGTATTAGGATGGCTTCGTACGAAGCTCTGTACAAAAGGCCTTGTTGATCGCCGATTCAATGAGATGAAGTTAGAGAGCACACTACGAATTCACTGGCTCAACAGATTCAGATGATTTGAGATAGATTGTAGACTACCTAAAGCCAACAAAAGTGTTACGTAGATCAAAGGCATAGGGAGCTCATCTTCGCTATAGGAGATAAGGTTCTCGTTAAGGTATCTCTGACCAAGAGCGTGTTTTGTTTTGATAAGAAAGGAAAGCTTAATCTCAGGTTTGATGGCCCATTTTACATCCTTGAGTGAGCTGGTGAAACAACATATCATGTGGCACTACCTCCTTAATATGCACAAATTCATAAGGTTTTTTATATCTTAATGTTAAGAAAGTATGTGAACGATCAATCACACATTATCCAATACAAAAACATAAAAATCCGAGAAGATATGACCATAAAAAGAAAACCTATAGAGATCGATCATTGATTGAAAGGATCATATTTTAAGAACAAAATCATTCCTTTTGTCAAGGTGAAATGGTAATATCATGGAATAGAGGAATGCACATGAGAGCCTTAATCAAGTATATGAGGTACTCTCAACTGTTCATCTAGACCTAGTATGGTAAATTTTGAGGACAAATTTTTTTAGTAGAGAGGTAGGTTATAATAACTGAGAATTTTTTGGTATTTCTAATCAACTCTAATATCTATGTTGTAGATATTTTTGGTAACTTATTTTATGATTTTCAAATGCACGGTTGCATTCACATCGAATTTCTAAGAAAATGAAGTGATTTTGATGAAATCGGAGTTTGTACAACCACATAACAAGATCATCAATTTTGATGGGTAAAATAATAATTTCCATGGTTTGTAACGAACCTGGGGTCATGATCATCCATGCCCTTGTTGACCAAGCTTAGTCAACTGTATAATCTTTTTTGTTAAATTCCTTCTTTTATAATTAAATTTTGTATTTGTTGTTAATTAGAATTTAGAAAAAAACATTAGATCTAGTTAGTAAGAATTACAACATAACCAGACTCTAAATGAAAACCTAACCAAACTCAACCAAATTAGGTCTGGTTGGATCTAATGGACTAGATCTAGACTTTACCCAAGATCCAAACCTACACCCCCTTGCAGCCCATGGTTTGCATGGGGTTTGCCAAGTGTAAGCACTAAGCCACTGCTTTGCAAGCCCCTTGAGTCTCTCCTCCCCTATACATAGAGGACTTTCCCTCCCCCATAGACTCATTTTTAACCCCTTCTCTCTCCCTTCTCCCCTCCTCCACCACCACCTTGGTCATTCGGTTCCCTAGCCGGTTTGGTCCCCCCTTACCCTGGTCCAACCCCTAGTGACCCATCTCCCTTAGGCGATTCACCTAGAGGCATGGTTTCCTTGACCTGGTTCCCTAGGTGACCCATTTTCCTTCTCGTGCCAACTCGGTTCGCGTGAGTCAACTTAGCCTTTGTTCACCTCGATAATCAACTCCATGGATCAGTCTCACTCATTCACCACACTGCACTTCGTGTATTATTTTAGAGAAAATTTTCTCTGGGGATATCCTAAGAAACTTTGTCTCTTTGATTCAACATGCTTTTTGAGGTAAGGTTTGTATACCAAATGCTCATAATTTTTTATATTAAAATATCGCATGTACTAGTTTACGGTTGATCTATGTTTTGATAAAATTTTGCATACCATGTTTTACGTATAAAATAATATTCAATTCACATACATCATTTAAAAAAAACAATATTCAATTCACATGTATCGCTTTACAAGAAAAATATTCAAATCACATGCATCGCTTTATAAAGAAAATAAAATTCAAATTGCATACATTATTTTATGTTCAAACCCTAATTTTACATGTGTTTTGTTCTGTATAAAAATAATAACATATTCACACACATTGTTTTACATGCAAACCCTAAATTTGCATGTATTTTGCTTTGCATAAAACTAATATTATATTTATATACATCATGTTGCGGAAAAAATATATTTTAATATAACTTGTATTCATTGCACATAAAATGATATTGGTATGCCTCATTTTATGTATATGATGCACCGAATCATATCAAAACTTTGAAGTTAAGCATACTTGGATGAGAGTAGTGTTGGGATGGGTGACCTTCTGAGAAATCCTCATATTGTATTCTTTTTTATGCCTCATTTTACATACATGATGCACTGAATCTCATCAAAACTCCAAAGTTAAACGTGTTTAGGCGAGAGTAGTATTGGAATGGGTGACCTCCCGGAAAATCCTTCTATTGCACTATTTTTCATGTCTCATTTTATGTACATGATGTTGAATCTCATCAAAACTCCAAAGTTAAGTGTGGATGGGAGAGAGTAGGATTGGGATGGATGACCTCCAAGAAAGTCCTCATGTTGTACTCTTTTAACACTTGTGGCTCGAAAGAGGCCAAGGTTTATAGTAGTGTGTGGGGCATATATTTGTGATGGGTTAAGCTCGTGTGCGAGCTCAGAATAACTTGAAACCTTGAGGTGCGGAAAAAGGCACTAAATGATCAGTGAAATATGCCTATACACACACCTAAAATTAGGATTCGCCTTATCGATGAAGTGATCAAATATACAAAGCAGTCACTGAATTGGTTGGGTACACAGGACTATGGTTATTACCCTCTATAGGTACTTAGGTTACTTAACCCTGTTTTGGCCTACAAGAGTGAGACACACAAAATAATGATCCTTGTAATAAAAATAACCCTTCAGACTCATTTAAGAATGATATCTACCCTGAAAAAGCTAGATGGTACAACCTTGAGTGATTCAGTTTTATTTTGAGAGCAAGGCATCCTAGTGGTCTCCATTCACTCGTAGGTTTTGGAGACTGAGGCTATCCATATATCTTAGGTGATAGATCTCCAACTACTGCAGTTAGTCTATAATGCATCATATTTATGTTTTGCCTTAGCAGTGACTTCTCTGGTCACAGATCGCCCGCTTTGGGTTTGTTTCAGTCAAGCATCTGAGTTAAAATATCCGAGATTAATACACCCTCAGGATGTTTTGGTTATCTGCAATGGTCATCCCCCATGTACTAGGGCGAATGGTTAAATATCGAAACAAAACCCTTTAAATTATGAGGTTTGAGGTAAAAATATGCCCTGATAGTACAAAATAAACAAGTATGTTCATTTTTATGTTTTTGTTCATACTTTTTTATAGAATGACTCTAGTCATAGCTATGGATGAACTGTGACATCTGAGTTGCATCGATAGAACTAAATTGTGGTACTTGAATGTGTTTTAATATTCTGAATTACTTGGAATTGGTATAGACTTATCAGACTGTCAGAAGTCTGACCCTTTAATAAAGTTTTGTTTAGGTTCAGAATAATCAATGTAATAAGACAGGAGTGGCACCGAGGACTAGCACTCTCCGAATGATCCAGGGTCCAGCTTGGGATTTTGTTCATAATATTTTGTTTTCCTAAACTTTTTATTTTGAACAATATATTTTGACAATGACTGTAAATAATATTTTGGTTTTACTCTGATAATGCTTGATGTTGATACAACTATGTTACCCACCCAAAATTATGGAACCTAGTAGCAATAACAAAAACATCATTTTCTGCTATCTTGATTTAAAAAGAAATTTTTTATAAAATTTTGGGTTTTAAATTTAAAGTCATGGCAAATAATTTTTTTGGCTTGTGACCCATCCATCATCACTCTTTTAAGTATGTTTCAACTTAGTTGTTTGATATTGATGTATATGTCGTGTTGTTACTCTATGAAAACTTTTTTATAAATGACAACCTAGAGAAAAAAATGTGCTAGGGACATTACACAATAGGCTTAAGTATATTGAATATTTAAGATAGATTTATAGATGACTCATCATGCTAATGAGTAGGAGCAACAAAGAGGTTTCTTGGTGAATGCCCTTAATAACTTAGCCCAAGTCATGAACACACAAATACAAACCATAATGCCCAACCCGTAGGTGAAAACCATAACCCTGATGTGGTTACTTACAAGAAGTTTTTAAAGCTCGACCCTCCCATTTATTCGAGAAAAGCTGACCCTGAGGTTACTAAGAGCTGGATCAAGGAGATTGAGCAAGCATTTTATGTGTTGTCAGTGCCTGAGGAAAGATAGATGAATTTTGGCACATACCAGCTAAATGGTGATACCAGAAAATAGTGGAATATAGTTAAAGAGATTTGATTCATCGAGAAAGACTACATTCTTAGGGTGTTTTCCATGAGACATTCTTGTAGACCTGCTTTTCTTAGCATGCTCCTGATAGGAAACAACTGGAATTCTTAGAATTGACTAAGGAGAGTATGAGTTTGGTAGATTATACCACTAAATTTAAGAGTCTTGAGCATTATTGTCTAAACTTGTTCGCCAATTATAAGGCTAGGAAAACTAAGTACATTCAAGGATTGAAAAACGGATTGAAATATTAAGTAATGACAAATCGATTGATGACCTTTAATGATGTGATCAAGGCAACTTCTACTCTGAATAAAGAGAGAGAGATCCAAGGAAGATCAATCCAAGAAGTCAGTTGATAATAGTGGATTCTGCAAGCAATAGTTTTCACATGAAAATAAGCTCACACCTTCTTTTAAGTAGCAGAAGCAGTAGAAAGGAATGGAGCCACAACAAATGTCGAATCAACATTGCATGAAGTTCAATCGTTCCCATGATGGACAATTGTATCCATGTGACACATGCACCTAGAAAGACAAAAGGAGGCTGATGAGTAGAAGTGGGTAGTTGGGAAAGCTCAGCACGAGAAACAACAACCATAACAGATACCTCTTCAACAGTAGTCATAAAGGAAAACTGACAGGCAAGTATATGCTATCATGGTCGCAAAACTGAACAACCAAGGCATGTTGATTTTGGTGCTAAGCATTCCTTTATTTCTACTTTATTCACTAGATTGCTCAATGTATCATCGTCTAGTTTAGATATTGGACTAGAAGTCATGTCTTCTTGAGGAGTATCTTCTCCAGATTCAGTTATTGTGGATTTGGTTTCAACATTTTTCATCAGATTTGATTTGAACCTAGATTCAAACTTAGAGCTAATTTTTGCCTTTTGAATTCGGATTTGGATATGAGATGATTCAGCTCACATCTCATCAGTTTGCAACCCTTGTGTACAATTATGTTGGAAAAACTTAAAATGAATAGCGTTGAGTGAAAAAATATTGGCCATCCTCGTAGTTGGAACTCTTAGAGGTAGGTTATTTGACCAAATCCGACCCTATGAATGTGTTCATGGACATAGTAGTAGGAGCTCCTACTACTACAAAATTTTGGTCATTTTCCAAGAGGCTTTGGTAATATTCCTTTTGTTTTCTCGCTGCTCTTTCCAAGCTAGAGGGTGTGTTTTAGATATATCGTTCTTGTAACACATAAAATTATGAAAATCATATTGTTCAATGAAATGTTTATATTTACTAATAATTTCAAAATATATCATTGTCATAACAAGTTAAAAAAAATGGGAGGGGGATTGGTTTCTCATGATCAAGTGCATACTTGGGTCTAATGACACTTTTTCTTTTCAGTTCATACCCCAATCTCTCTCTCTCTCTCTCTCTCTCTCGGGCAGGAGCAAAACTGTCAAATTCTAGAAGGATAAATGTAGTCTATGATAAACTCAAGTACTCTGGTAATTATCGATTGTTAGTATACAATTTGAATTATATAAACAGTACATGTATGCTTTTGAGACACCCTGCAAAACGTGAAATTTATATCTATGTTAAGGATGGGCCTAGACCGTTTGACAGGCAGTACAGGTTCAAATCCCACGGGTGTCACCCCTTGCTTAAGCGAAGGGAGATAGAGACCATAAGTACGGTAGGCTGAGCCAACACAGTTAGGTCTCCACGCCGGGGGCAGTTTCCTTGAGTGAAAAAAAATGAGCCGAAAACCATGTGTTTTTTTTTTAGTTAGGTTAAGAAAAACCTTCAATCACTCACCTCACATTGACAAGCCTATTATTGTTGGAAGAACCCTTGAGGTCTCCTTTACCCACCAAAATTACACTCAGTTCAACGAGTTTTGAGCTCATGATGATCCATCAACTTGGTGACATTTATAAGTTACATTCTTTTTTTTAATGACAAGGAACACTTGTTGAGAACCGAGTTACTTAATGGGCTCGCGACTCCTAAATTGTGGCTCAATTTGTGAAAGAGGGTAATTTTTTATGCAGCGCCGCTGCCACTGTTGACAGCCACCCATCTCAACATTTCTCGAGATGGAGGCCAAGCTCATCTCGAGAAATGCCAAGATAGGTGGCTATCAGCGGCGCTGCATATAACGTGAAAATTTTTCGGAAATTAATACTGTACGGGCTCCTTGTAAACCTTTTTCTTTTTTTGACGGTTATTATGCCACCACGACCACCCAACCACCACCATTCGTACTCGAGTTTGAGCAAAGTAAAACCATACGCATCAAGATACGAAATCCACGTGGAAGGTGTTGATTTGCCTAAGCCACGACATAGAGAGATTCTGGATTACATTTGCCACCCGAAAATCTGAAATCTGTACCAAATAAATATCTGCCTTCTTTGTGGTTCAAAGATCTGCCAAGTGTATGGCTATGACGTGCCTTCTATTTTTGTGGTAGCCAATAAAGAGATTTAGATTTTGTAGGGATACTCTCCCCTCTATAAGAATAAACCAAACCATCTCCTCCTCTCACTCACTCCCTTGCCCACACAAGAGAAGATAAGAGACTAAGAGATCAAGTATGGCAACCATGGCTCTGTCTTCACCCACCTTGGCTGGGCAGGCGGTCAAGCTCGCACCCTCGGTCTCCGAGCTGCTCGGTGAGGGCCGTGTCACCATGAGGAAGACAGTTGCCAAGCCCAAGCCAGTCTCCTCCGGCAGCCCCTGGTACGGCCCTGACCGAGTCAAGTACCTCGGCCCATTCTCCGGTGAGCCCCCCTCCTACCTCACCGGTGAATTTCCCGGCGACTATGGCTGGGACACTGCCGGGCTGTCGGCTGACCCCGAGACCTTTGCCAAGAACAGGGAGCTTGAGGTGATCCACTCCCGGTGGGCTATGTTGGGTGCACTTGGCTGCGTCTTCCCCGAGCTGCTTGCCAGGAACGGAGTCAAGTTCGGCGAGGCGGTCTGGTTCAAGGCTGGAGCTCAGATCTTCAGCGAGGGTGGGCTCGACTACTTGGGCAATCCGAGCTTGATTCATGCTCAGAGCATCTTAGCCATCTGGGCCACCCAGGTCATACTCATGGGTGCGGTCGAGGGGTACCGCATTGCCGGCGGTCCGCTCGGTGAGGTGATCGACCCTCTCTACCCTGGTGGGAGCTTCGACCCATTGGGTCTGGCCGACGACCCGGAGGCGTTCTCGGAGCTGAAGGTGAAGGAGATCAAGAACGGCAGGCTTGCCATGTTCTCCATGTTCGGGTTCTTCGTGCAAGCCATCGTTACCGGCAAGGGTCCCCTTGAGAACCTGGCCGACCACCTTGCTGACCCTGTCAACAACAACGCTTGGGCCTACGCCACCAACTTCGTCCCCGGAAAGTGAATATTTTTAGGATGATGGGAGGAGTTGTGAGTTAGCAGCCACTTCTGTAGGGTTGTGAAGGTAGTGGTGGTGGTTCTGTACATGAGCGGGAACGATCAAGAGTGGTTTTCTTAATTAGTGTAAGAGACCCTTTTCCAATTTTAAGGAAATTCATTATGCAACTCTCTTATATATATATATATATATATATATATATATATATATATATATATATATATATATATATATATATATATATATATAGTGTAGGTGCCGGAACATTACGTGTTTGTGATAAGTGTTTGATGGGTTTTTTTGCTTATTTTGGTATTTTTTTAGTAGTTCTTATCTCATAAATGTATTGGGCATGGTCAATTTACGAGGAATCCACACTTGAATCATGTGTTTTTCATAAAAAAAAATAAATGATATTTGGAGCTCATAAAAAAATGATATTAGGAGCCTCAAAAATTTACAAAGATTTTGGACTGTTGATTTTTTGGTAACTTATAAAACCCCACCCATGCGTCAAAAAATCAAGTAGATCACATCTTTGCTGTCAGAATTTAAAAATAAAATAAAATAACCTAAAAACCCCATTGAGCACGTACACTCTATTATATATATATATATATATATATATATTATGTGTGTGTGAGAGAAAGAGCTTTTGGGGTACAAACAAATCAGACATAGGCCAGATCTGGGTCCAAATCTCAAAGGGTCCAAATCTCAAATACAAACAATAATTCTATTTCAAATCCAGAGCCAAAGAGGTAGGGTTGAATTCAGATCCTATATACAAGATCTGGTATGATCCAGATCATTACAGATCTGAATCCAAATTTCAAATGCAGCCAGTAGATTTGAATTCAGATCCAAAGATATAGTGTTGAATTTGGATCTGAAATATATGTGATATTATTGGATCCAGTAAAAACAGATTAAAAAACAAGTTCTTTACATGTAAAAAAAAAATACAACTGAATCTGTTTCTTTTATCAAAGTCCGAATCAGGTGCCACCTGATCTGAATCTGATGTATCAGATCCAAATCTGATTTGAATTTACATTTAGATCTTGTTTTAAAATTCCAAAACTGAAAATAACAGATATCAGATCCGATCTATTTGAACCTCTAGGCCAGCTCATTGGCTACAATGGAACACTAAAAAAAGAGTAACCATGAAAACACCTCATCGTTGCCTACTAAATATTGAAATTAAATAACGATAATGAAGACAAATGAGAGAAGAAATCCTTGGCAGTAGCAAATTTCAAAACAATTAGCTGGGCTCTGTTTGGGAGCAGTGATGAAATCTATGGAATTGGTAAGAATGTTTTTGATATTCACCCGCTTATAACACCATCTCTCCCCCCAACGCGGCTCCCATCTTCATCTCTCCTCCCAGAACGGCGATCGAATCAATGGAGATACTTGAGATTTGGTAAATCTCCTGTCAGTTTGAATCATTGGACAATCAAAAGGAGAGGAGATCATGGAGCACCTTTCAAGGTAGGGGTGTGGGCCGGGTTTACATGAACCAAACCCTATAGGGTTGGGGTATATATGGTGACAAATAAGATAACCGGATTAAGACCTGGGTTTAGACCCGAAGGTCCGATTAGTATATGAACCCGGGTATAGTTTGTAAAATTTTATATCAGACCCAGGCTTGACTAAAGTTCCCAATAAGACCCACAATTTTGATAAAAAATATTATTTTACTGGGTATGGTCCAGTCATGCAGTTCTTATCGGTTCGGGTATGGTTTCTCTTATAACATACTTGATTATACTAAGGTCCAGATCCGATACCATACCCAAAAATCTGATTCAAGTCGGGTGCCACCTGAGTCCGAACCAAACCAGACCCGTTGACACCCCTATTTCAAGGTACTCAGTGCGATCACCAATCAATAGAGGGCGAGAAGAAACAGGGATGCGTGGCAACCGGTCATTGGGCTCGCAAGGTACTCCGCTGATCTCCATCAGAAGAGAAAACTAAAAACAAACGATCACGTCAACAGAGAGCAAATCAAGTGATCTAAACCACTTTTAGAAAAGTGATTTGGCATCCTCACCAAACGAAGCAATGGACGGTGAAGATCTTAAAGTGATTTGACAGATCACCTGATCTGCTCTAGGACAAGGAGCAGATCAGGTCACATATCATGCAACCCGGCCCACTCTCCAGTTATATATTTCATCTCCATCTTAAAACCTTTCTACCTTTCGGACTGACCTGATGGTGCAGCTTATTGGAGCATTTCCCTAATTTAGGTCTGGTTGATAAACGATTAAATGACTTTCACTAATTACAATTGAAATACACGAGAAAACATTTTCAAATGTCTTAACAAAATTGAAGGGCATTTTTGTCAATAATAATTGCTCAAACACGAATTGAAATGGTTTCCCTTCATTAATAAACAGGTCAAAATGGATTTTTTATATAAATGAATTCAGATACTCCTTCATTAGTAAACAGGTCAAAATAGATTTTTTATATAAATGAATTCAGATACTAATCTGTCTCAGATTTGGATTCCTATGTAAAATTATCAAGTGAATCCAAATCTGGTTAACAATTAGATGCTGCCATTTTTAGTGTTTACAAAAGCCAACGGATCCAACCCAAATCTGGTTGCCAGACATTCTAGTGAGGTCTTCATTAATCCATCTTTCTTGTGCATAGATAACATGTACTTAACTCAATTACACCCTTCGTGTCCCTTAATGTAATTTTCAGATTGGCACCTAATATTCAAGCATAATTTCAAAATATACTTGTGCTTTTTAAATTTTGAAAATACACCTAATCTTTGCTATGGTTATTCCTAATTGTATAGTTAACCTTGATCTACAGAAAAAACATGAAAATGTCTTCTTTTGTAGTAAAAGGCTAAACCCCCACAACGAGATCCACACCTCATTGCCTCTTCTCACAGACATGTTTGGATGGTTTTGGCATCATAACTTAGGGCTGATAAATTAGCCGAAAGAACCAAACATAAGCTTAGTTTTGTGGTGTGTCGAGCCAAGCTCGATCTCTTGATGTTTTTATTTTGTGGTGAGTAGAGTCAAGCTCGAGCTCATGATGCCAAGTTCTACCTAGCTCATTTACAACAATTAGACTAATCTAGTTTTGGTATTATATATATATTATATATGGGTGGTTCCACGATGTTACCATAACGCCATACCTTATGGTGGTACACACTTGATTTACATAGATCTTGACTCCAAATACAAAATCTAATATTTGGATCACGTTTAAATATTTTCATGTGTTAAAATTGACTGAATTATGATATTTTATGCTATTTTTAGACCACCCTTATTTTTATGAATTGTGAACCATTGACAAAAATAGGATCGTATGATGTATTAGACATGATAAAACCTTCTAACATAATAAATAAATAAAGCATGTTAAAGACATTTGTACGATTATATATATCATCATTTTATAGCTAGACCCATATAAACAAGAGTGTATACCACACAAGGTATCATGATACAAAACCACCAACTCTCTCTCTCTCTCTCTATATATATATATATATCATCAATGACGATATTTAGATTATGAATTATATTCAATTCAATAGTCTGAATTGAATTTTAAAATTCAAATCCTGAAAATCTACTTCATGAAATAAATAAATATATAAATATATATAGAATATGTCAAACAAAAATAAAATAAATGTCATGCAAAACACACTCAAGTATGAAGCAAACCATAAGATGGAAAGAAGAAAAAAACAAGTGAAGATACGAGATTTACATGGCTCTACACACACAGGCCTACTTTTACAGGTGAAAGAAAAGCAAAATATCCAGTAGCAAGAAGTGAGGAAATATAAAGGCTGATACATACCTCTCAAAACCCTAATCCCCAATACACCCAAAATTTAGTATCCAACTCTCAAAAGTTGACGGTTATATATATATATATATGAGGAAGCATCATCGGAGGGGTTTGTAGCGAGCTCCGGTTTTGGGCCTATCAGCTTAGTCACTCTCTGCTACCACCATAAATGTCATTGAAAATTTTTATTATACGGTCAACAAAATATTTTTGGATCGGGTCATGAATGGAAGAGGTACAGAATTGGACATCCGTAACAGATAAAATTGATATAAGGCCAAAATTTAAGAGATGGGATGATGCTTCGAGGGCTGCACCCTTTTGGCTAAGCGTGACTCTGGTTTGTCATTTGAGATAGAATGCCACAGTGTGAAACTTATAGGATACATCATTTGACAGATGGTCCAAACTGGGTGCGTTGCCCCACAAGGGTTACCGAAGGTGGCTTGCCATTGTGTAAGCTTAAAGGGAAAAGTAAAAAAAAAAAAAAAACGTTTTGGGTATTGGGTTAATGTTTGCTATACTTGTGCATAAGGAACCCTCAAGTAAAAAAATAATAATACTTTTAATGTTTTCTGATGCGATTTACATGTTTGGATTAGTAGAAATATATGTGCTTGAATCATGTTATTCCAACGTGCAGATTTTGCCGGGTTGAAAAAATCAATGACCTACAATGTACCAAATTTTCAACCCAAATTTGTATTTTTATGTAAAAAAAAATTAGGAACCAAGAGCCGTTTCCTACAATTTTGACCGTGCTGAGTTCCAAATACTTTCCATAGGCCCAGGATATGTATTATGCAAATTACAACTAGTAAGAAAGAATAGTAATTAAAACATACGGCAAGAATCACGGCGATGGAGCTCAACTTTTTTAGGCAGGAGTCTGGATGCAATCACATGGCACAAAATTTGTGCATTAAGCACCTTATTGCTCTCCATCAAGCCTTGAGCCCCACAACTGACAGACCCTGTCCTCAAGATGGAGGGTGATCAACTGCTTAATGTAATGCACAAATATTTGTGCAATTATATTGCACGTGATTTTTCACGGTTAAGCAAAACCTACCAGTTATACAACTATACCATAGGAATTAGAACTTGCAACGTCAAAACACAAGGTGACGTGCACTAACTGCTCCTGCCTGCCACACAAGGGGACCCCCCATTGGTACGATGCAGCTCAACTTTGGTTAAACGCGAATGGATCAGGTGATAAGGCCAAATCACCGTCATGTTGGTGTTTCGGCATCACTACCGTCCGTCGTATCCACGGCACCGTTGATTTGGGAAAGTGGCGGGCCGCACTACAATGACAAGCTATCCAAACAAACGCCGAAGGGGATTTGATTTTAAACCTCTGATTTCCAAATAGAGAAGGCACAGGCCAGAGGAAGCGAGGAGGAGGAGGTCATGCACTGCGTAGCATGCAGCAGGCTCGTCGCTGCTGCGTCAGCGGAAGCGGCCACCGACAGAAGCAGAAGCCGTCCTCCTCCTCCTCCTCCTCCTGCTGCTGCTGCCCCAGCTCTCAATTGGCGGTGGCACCAGCCGCTCGCCCTCCGCTGCGTGGCCGGTGTGCTCTCCCTCAGCCTTTTCAACACGCACTCCCTTTCCCTTGCCTTCGCCCGGGAGTCCCCTGTCCAACAGCAACAGATAGGGCTGGAACGTGAGGCTGCGGAGAGCTGCGAGGACCAGCGCCCGGCGGAATCGGCCCCGGAGCTCGTGGCGGCCTCTAACGAAGAGATCGTGGACGAAGCTTGGAACATTGTTAACGGTAGCTTCATGGATTCGGGAAGGAGCAACTGGAACCCCGAGCGATGGAGGGTAATCTCTAATCTGGCTTTCTTTCTCGTTCTGGCTTTGGGTGTCATGGGGACAATTGGGATTGTTGGTTGCGTTTATCCACTGCTTACGGGCGCGTCGCTATCAAATTCGCTCCGATTTCGCTGAATCGTCGAAGACGCCATGAAAATGGCGTGTGTGGATCGGATTATTTGCATTGATTTAATCTTTCTTTGGCTTTCAGCAAAAGAGGGAAGAGGTTCTTGCGGGCTCCATCCGCACAAGGTCTAAAGCCCATGATAAAATCAAGAGAATGCTTGCAAGCTTGGGGGACCCTTACACTCGGTTTTTGACGCCATCTGAGGTACGTGCATCCTATTCGTGTGTGATGAATGAGTCTGTAATAAAAAAAGTTATGCAAATTTTATTAATTGGGATAATGAATATTTTTTTTTTGGACATGAAATTTAGCAGAACACTGTATGCATTACAGAACTGTGTGTAGAAGACCTAAATTCCCTTGAGGAACCAAAAAACTATCAGACTGTAAAACTGGGTACACCTGGCCCGATTCATTTTGACCAGTTTATGGTCCGATCAACATATGATCAATATACGGGATCAAAGGTGTCTAATATTAACTATATACTTGTTCTTTATAAATCGGTATTTAACTGTATATCTTTGCCGTGTTTTACACTTTTAGTTAATGACTGACAATGTATAACTTCATATGTTGAGGATTTTGCGAAACATAGCATATATATATATATATATATATATATATATATATATATATATATATAGAGAGAGAGAGAGAGAGAGAGAGAGAGAGAGAGAGAGAGAGAGAGAGAGAGAGAACTGAACATATTAGCCCCATTTCTTGTTCTCCCACATAGTTTTTAAGTGTTTTATGATATATCTGAACTGTTAGATGTGTTTATGATGCAGAGCACGTCCCATACCCAACAGCCCACAGACGTGTTTTGGGTCTGGGACCGGACCCGAGACCCGGATCCGATTGAAGCTTTTAAATAAACTTCTTAGGGTTGCGTGCAGGGGGATGGAAAAATTTCAGCGCAGCCTTTTGTTTCATCCTTTTGTTTTTTTTTTCTGCTTTAGTTTTCCCTGTTATGGTTTTCTTTTCAGCCGCACGTCCTTTGCAGTTTTACTTCTATTATTCCTCTGTCACGTTCAGCTTTTTGCAGCAGCTTTCACTGTTATTCCTCTTGTTTTCTTTTTCCTAATTGTTATTGCATTCAACTATTGATTGCGTGGTTAATGAAAATAAACAGTCAGCGTGTATTTTCACGGTGACCTTCATTCTTCTCCTTCATACTGTTCATCTGGTTGTTCTATTGAAGTCTCATTAGTTGTTCGATTGACGTTCACTGAAATACAGTTCTGCACCATTTTTCCCGGTGAATCTCTTTCTTCTCCCTGCATACTGCTCGGTCGTAAAGGTCGTGCCCTCATCTGTCGGGGCGAGCGTGAAGGTCGACCCTGCATCAAAGAGGTGACGTCGATCCTGTCGCTGTGTTAACAACCCTCAACTCCGACATCCACACGACAACGACCGAGCTATCACGTGCTGGTTTGTTTCCCTGTCGCTGCATTGAAGAACATCCTTTGGGTACCCGCTATCGTGAGAATATCGTGCCCTCACTACATCAAATGGTATCAGAGCCCAACCCCTCCTCCTTCGTCAACGACATGACGCAAGAAGCGAGGAACGATCCTATGAGTGGAAAGGCGCGAGAGGAGATCATGAAGCGGCTACTCAACAAGTTGACGGAGATGCAGGAAGATATGCTATGCGTAGAAAAGGAGGTAGTCGGTCTGTCGAAGCGCATGGATGGGGTCAAAGCACGAATGAATGCGCTTGAATCCAAGGTGGATGCGCACGCACTGCAATTGAATCAGTTAGGCGCGTGCATGATTAACCCTGTTGGTACTACCGTCATCGATCCAGCCCCCGATGACGCTCCAACACACGGCGCGATGAGAAGGCGTTGAGGAAACCTTGCACAGGGATGCAGGTTGCGGCAGTTCTCCCCATCTGGTACCTTCCTTCCATCTCGAATCAATGACCCCGGGTCGCCCATGTCCGGCTACTCTCCAACCGAACCGCCAAGGGACGCAACAGGTCCCGATGATTGCGTCGCAGGTCGGGCCTGAGTTGCAGGAACACAACGTTACGCTGGGTCCTATCCCAGGCCTGGGCTCGTGGCCTCGCACCATGGGGATCTCGCCATAGTGTGGGTTGGACCTGCGGGGCCCCGGCATCCCAATGGGCCTTGCTGGGGACTCGGGTACCTCTGTCCAACTCTGGAAGGCAGTAACCTTCCCCCTTGAACTTGTGCGTGGGAGCCATAAGTCGGCACACCCACGAGTGGTAGCAGGGGGACTCGGGTGGATGGGTCTGGATGCAATTATGGTTGTTAATGTTCATCTTGGCGGCATTCAAGAAATCTCTTTAGTATTGAATCAAGCTTCATTACAGCGTGGCATGTTCAGGGCTGTGTATATCAGAAGTTATAAATCTGAAGTTGATGTTGTGAAGGAGACAGGGGAGCGTTGCAAAATGAAAGGGGCGGTAGATTTTGAAAAAAATGCTCCGTGGGTATGGTAGGGTGGTCAGCTTTGATGATGATGGATTCCCATTTATTGGTGCCAACTTGCAAGCTGGAGATGTGGTCATTGGTAAGTTTGTAGAGTCAGGAGCAGATCACAATTTTAAATGGAAGTGCCTATCTTCGATGTGCCTGATCTATATGCTTACTGTGAAGAAGATCAGTCGTCGGAGTCGACGTCTTCCCAACCCGGGGAGAATGATGCAGAGCACGTTGCATACCCAACAACCCACAGACGTGTTTCGGGTCTGGGACTGGACCCGAGACCCGGATCCAGTTGAAGCCTTTAAATAAACTTCTTAGGGTTGCGTGCAGGGGGATGAAAAAATTTCAGCGCAGCCTTTTGTTTCAGCCTTTTATTTTTTTTCTGCTTTACTTTTCCCTGTTATGGTTTTCTTTTCAGCCGCACGTCCTTTGCAATTTTACTTCTATTAGTCCTCTGTCACGTTCAGCTTTTTGCAACAACTTTCACTGTTATTCCTCTTGTTTTTTTTTCCTAATTGTTATTGCATTCAACTATTGATTGCTTGGTTAATGAAAATAAACAGTCAGCGTGTATTTTCACGGTGACCTTCGTTCTTCTCCTTCGGACTGTTCATCTAGTTGTTTAATTAAAGTCTCATTAGTTGTTCGATTGACGTTCACTGAAATACAGTTCTGCACCGTTTTTCTCGGTGAATCTCTTTCTTCTCCCTGCATACTGCTCGGTCGTAAAGGTTGTGCTCTCATCTGTCGAGGCCAGCGTGAAGGTTGACCATGCATCAAAGAGGTGATGCCGGTCCTGTCGCTGTGTTAACAACCCTCAGCTCTGACATCCACACGACAACGTCCGAGCTATCACGTGCTGGTTTGTTTCCCTGTCGCTGCATCGAAGAGCATCCTTTGGGTACCCGTTATCGTGAGAATATCGTGAATATCGTGCCCTCACTGCATCAGTTTAGCATGCTAGATTTAGTGAAAATTGATTCTTAGATCATGTTTGTTCTTCGAAAAAACATGTTTTTATGAGCCAAAAAAACTGGTACCTTCGTACCATTGATTTTGGATTACTGAAAAAACCTGTATAAAGGTTAGACTCCGGTGATCCAAAAGACTGTTCCCACTAAACAAAACCTATAGGTCACATCTATGGTGTTAGATGTGAGAAAAAATACCAAGAAGCTGTGATTTTGAAAGGGCAGAACGAAAAAGTGGGCAGAACTAGTGCATTACTCACATATATATATAGTGATGCGTAGCTGTACAACCCTTAGGTGCACAACTACGAGTGAAATGTTGTGATGGACGCTCTGTGAAAGTATCTCCAACAAGATACTACGAACAATATTACAATATTCTTCGAAATAAATGCGTATACAAATGCCCAACAAGAACACTTGAAACACTTGTGCACACAATGCACAACATAAACTCATAAATGCACAAATACAAACCCAAAAGTCATAAGTTCCACTAACACAAGCTTGAGCTATAATCCCAAAGCCTTAAGGAATACACAAGGGGAGAGCCCTTTTAAATAGAGGAGGTGGAGTCCTTGGAGAGGCTCCACCTCTAGCCGTTGGAGCCCCTCCAAGGTGCTTTTCACCTTTTATAAAAATCAGCAAAAAAGAAAAAAGAAAAAGAATAAAAGGAAATTACAAAAACATATTCTAAAAAGAATATGTTGTAAAAAGACTAAACTACCCCTACGGCTAAACAGTTAGAAATATATATTTTATATATATAATAAGTAGATACATATACATATATATTAATATATGTATATGTATTACTTTATATATATATATAAAATATATATATATATATATATATATTACATTACATGATTAGATTACATAATTTAACACGCTAAACATCTTTTTCGCGCAAAAAACATTGTTCAATGTCAAAATCGTGCAAAAAGATCTTTAGCGGTGGTTTTTGACTGCCGCTAAAGGTCCATTTTTCCGCTGGGACCTTTAGTGGCGGTCGAAAACTACCTTTAAAGGTCCTTTTTTGCACGATTTTGATGTTGAACAACATTTTTTGCCCGGAAAAGACGTTGAGCGTCCATCACTTGCGCGATGAACTCAACAACATTCCTCTCATAGTTGCGCACCTAAGGGTTGTGCAACTACCACTCTCTCTCTCTCTCTCTCTCTCTCTATATATATATATATATATATATATATAACAAGTTTTTGGTGCAATATGGATCGTTGAATTTTGCTGACCTAAAAAAACATCTAAACATGAAAAATGTTTATAAACTAAATATATGTTTTCTACTAAGTAAATTATAGAGATCACATCTATGCAAATGTGTTTTTTAAAGGGGTCTAGGATGGTCTGGAAGCTACACATTTCTCATATATATATATATATATATATATAGAGAGAGAGAGAGAGAGAGAGAGAGAGACTAGAATATGAGAGCGGAAAATATGAGTACTGTGTGAACCACGATTTTCATGGATTTTTTTGTTATTTTCTCTTGAATCTAACCATACGGATGTGATCTACACACTTGGTTGTATAAGGACTGGCTCTTGAATAATCCAATTATGATGCATAAACAAGATTTTTTAAGGCTTTAAAATCAACGACTCATAATCTTCATGAATGAATAGCATCCAAAATTTGTATTTTTTTTTTGTAAAAATACACGATCCAACAGATGATTCATAGCAAATTCACCATGCCAAACACATCTACATGGTTGGATAACTTGGATTTGCAAAAGAAGTGATGGAAATGCCCAATTCACATGGTAGTTCTTATATTCTAGTAACTATATACATATAAGAACTGAAAATATTAGGCCTCTTTTTCCTTTTTGCCCTGTTAGGCCCCATAGTTTGAAGTGTTTTATGATAGATCTGAACCGTTAGATGTGTTTAGCATGCTCGATTTATGGGAATCGACTCTTGGATTATGTTTTTTCGACAAAAAAAATGTATTTTTATGAGCAAAAAAATTGGTGCCTTCATGACCATTGATTGGATTACGAACTTGTAATCTTTTAGGAGAAATTTAAATGCTTTGCAATCAATCATTTTTCAGGATTTAAAATGGTAGTTTAGCGAAAAATGGTGTTTAAAAATAACAAGTCAACAGACCTTAGGCACATTACAAGCAAACTTTCCTTTACACAATAGATTTGTATTTTCATATAAGCATTGAAATCTCATAGATTAAAAACAAAGTTTTTGATAATTAAAGTTTATATGAAAGAAGAATTTCAAAAAAAAACCTTATGCAAAATTACAAAAACGTGCTCAGGAGGGAAACATCAGAGAAAGAGTGAGATCTTGATATCATCAAATCATCGCGTCATCGCATCTACCCCTTGTTGCTCTGGCCAAAGCTTCTCGAACATCTACCCTCTTGATGTTGATCAGGAACTGTTACTCGACAAGATCATCTGGCTGACCAGCTGGTTCAGGCAATCCCATGATGTCACTGAATTCATCTCTCCCCATGGAAACCAAAATGTGTAGGTACGTGGATTCCACCGCTCTGCCATAGCCTGAATCAGACTTCCGTTGATGATTCGCTTGCCCACTGCCGATGCCATCTTCAATCCACAGTCATCCAAGTGGTCTGGGAACATACGCGAGAAGGTGGCGAACCAAGAATAATACCACCGAGGGAAAAATGAATGAGTCTGGATTTAAGTATGGTTTGGTAGGACCATATTGAGGAGAATTATTCATGCTCGCTTAGACTTAGGTCTGAAATACAACTCTCCTTAATTCTAGGGATTGAATGCAAAACAATATATGCAAGTGTATGCTTCTCTTCATTTAAATTCTATCTCTTTAGGACTTGCATTAGAACTATCTGGTTTATTGCATATTGAGCATGTTTTTGAAAACATCCCTACCTATGTTGTCCCGGTCTTCACGTTGTTGGGCTGTCTCACTCAACCATAGTTCGGGAGAGAGCCTCACAACTGGACCACTTATTCGGGTTAGCGCCCCCCTACCACGTACCTAAGGGCCATAGTCCGAGGTATATCGATAGGTGCTCAAGGATGTTGGGAAACCATTACCTTAGAACCGGAGAAATATTTTTACGCCACGTACTTCGAGCTTTGGCTTGAGTATATCGGCGTACCTTGATTGAAATAAGATGATCTGAGCCATAGAGTTAGGATTAAGGTCCTACAAGCCATTTCAAATATTCATTTAGAGTCAGCCTTTAGGGAGTGCTGTTTGCGTATCCTTGTTTGTGCAGTTGTGGTTATGCGATGTTTCTTGTATTCTCCTGTATATATCAAACCTTTTTCAAACCCTGGGTATATTATTCAAAATCTCTCTTTATTTTCAAAAGACCCAGGCATATTTTTCCTCTATTTACATTCCTTTTTATATCAAATTTCCTTCAAAACCCTGAAAAATTCTTTTAAAATTTTCTTAATCTTTTAAAAAATTTACAGGTTTGTATATATTCTTCAAAAGTCTATCTAATTCTCTTCATTCTTCTTTGCCCTAGTATCATTCCAAATGACGTCCAATTCCCTCGATGCTGCCTTTTCTCAGGATCATGTCTTCTATCAGATAAAGGATGGATCCCCAGATCATCGGACTATCCAGACTCATTCATTTTTCCCTAGGTGGTATTATTCTTGGTTCGCCACCTTCTCGCGTATGTTCCCAGACCACTTGGATGATTGTGGATTGGAGATGACATCGGCAGTGGGCAAGCGAACCATCAACGGAAGTCTGATTCAAGCTATGACAGAGCGGTGAAATCCACGTACCTATACATTTTGGTTTCCATGGAGAGAGATGACTCTACTGATGAATGAATTCAGTGACATCATGGGATTGCCCGAACCAGCTGGTCAGCCAGATGATCCTGTCGAGCAACAGTTCCTGATCAACATCAAGGGGGTAGATGTTCGAGAAGCTCTGGCCAGAGCAACAGGGAAACATAAAGTTATATATATGTATATAGAATATATATATAGTAAAGCATAAGCATGCACACATTGCAGCGCGACGACAAAGTAAATGACATAAAGCAAGGCTCGATGTGCGAAACCACACATCGAACTAAATAAATTATGTAAGCGATGCACGACGTACGAAACCGTACATCGGCTAAATAAATTGCGTAAGCAATGTACGAAACCGTATGTGGGCTAAATAAATTGCGTAAGCAGTAGCCTGTGCACATTATACCGGGCGGCATAGTAAATGACATAATTTAAATGGATAAGAATATGCAAAACTGCGTCCTTGAGTTAAAAGCATATATATATATATATATAAGTTAGAAGTATTTCGTCATTTGTCCTCGTATGCAACTTTTCTCTACCTTTGAGATGGTCTGACTCGTTGACGATTCCGAGTATAGGTTCTTAAAGGCTTGTGCCTTGGTAAGCGTGTCTCGTTCATTGTACCGAATGGTGCACTAAAAAAATGATTTTTATTGCGTTGCATAAAGAATTATATTAGAACCTTATCGAGACGATGATTGCGTTGCAGGGGTCAAACCTGAACCCGGTTCTAGCCGACCGGACCGAACCAGGCTCGGTGCTAGCCGAGCCCAGCCTGGCGACACCTAACCAGGCAGGACAGATCGGTGGCTCAACTGAGCCGAGCTGAGCCCATCCCAAGCCCCAGGGTGCACCCTGACTTGGGGCACCCTGGCGGAAACTGAACCCAGGCTAACACAACGGTATCCTTGATGCTGCTGCTGTTGTCGCAGTCTGAGGCAGCGATCAGAGGGGTGGGTGTCGGGTGAAGCTGGCTCGGTCCTTTCACCCGGCCAACCCAGCGAGAAAGAGAGAGGCAGACAAGGGGTGGGTTTGCCTGACCCCTGTTGTCTTTTCAGAAATAGGAGGCAGGTGCCTGGCCTTCATTTTGTCCGAGGGGCAGGAGGGAGAGGCATCAATTCCAACCTCCTGCTGCCCCTTCTCGGAGAAATGACAGCAGCCAGTGGCTGCTGCCGGTTTCGCCTGAGAGGAGGAAGGAGAGGGTGTGAGAGAGGGTGCTTGGCACCCTCTCTCCTAGTTGGATTGTTGACCAGAGAAGAACAACAGGGTGAGGGGTGGGCTGCGGCTTCAACTGACCCACTTGTCTTTAAGAAAAAAAAAACAGAAGAGGGGAGGGTGCTCGACGCCCTCCCTCCTACCGAGCGATCGCCACCAGCAGTGGTGGCTCTGGTCTGCCGACAATACAGGGAAGAAGAAAGGAAGAGAATAGGGTGCTCAGCACCCTCCCTCATGGCGAGCTAGCACCGCAGGTGGATCTGATCTGCCAGCAAAAACAATGAAGAGGGAGGGCGGCACCCGAGTGGTGTCATCACCTTTAAAAGAAAAAAAAAGAAGGGGAACAGCGGCACCTGAGTGGTGCCGCTACTTCCGATAGTGTGGCATCACTGAGCGGTGCCGCCACCACTGAGAAAAACAGGGAAACAAGGGGGCGGGGGGGGAGAGAGAGTTTGGCTGGCTCCTAGCAGGGGCGTAGCTAGGATTCATGTGAGGGGGGGGGGGCAAACAGGGGTGTAGCCAAAAAAATTTATTTGTGCGATAGTCGGGGGTTTGGGGGCAACGCCCCCGAATTTTTTTTTTTGAGATAAAATAAAAAATGGCTATAATTATTAATAAAAATCTATTTCATATGGACAAATCAAACTATTTGCTGCAGTCAGGGCTGGGATAGGATTGGGCTGGGCTACAAAAATGGATAAAAATCTATTTCATATGGAATCAGGGCTGGGCTTTTAAAAAAAAAAAAATTTAACTGTTTCGGGAGGCCGGACTGGGCTACAGCCCAGTCCTGCCCCCCCCCCCCCCCCCCCCCCCCAGCTACGCCTTTGGCTCCTAGAGGTGTCCAGGCAACCCAGCTGGTGGCTCGACTCAGCAAAGGGAAACCGAGAGGGAGAAGAACAAATATATATATATATATATATATATATATATATATATATATATATATATATATATATATATATATATATATATATATATATATATATATATATATATATATATATATATATATATATATATATAGAGAGAGAGAGAGAGAGAGAGAGAGAGAGAGAGAGAGAGAGAGAGAGACGAAGTCGGGGCTGGTTGCGCTGTCAAGAGGAAGAGGAAGACGAGGGTGGAGAGGTTCGGGGAACTCCGGTGAGCAGAGATCCTGGCGGAGGGTCGGGGAACTCTGGCGAGTGCCTCGGGGTGAGCAGGGAAGGCATTGGGGGTTTCAGCATTTTTTTAAAAAGAAAACCCCCCTGTGGGGGGTTTAAATAGAACACGGGGGGGGGGGGGTTGGTGGGGCTCTGCGACCCGGATCCAGGTTGGATCCAACCTTGATCCAAAACCTTTCTTTTTTGTAAAAGTATGGGTCTTACAGGTTCCCACTAAACAAAATCTATAGATCACATCTATGGTGTTAAATGTGAGAAAAAAAAAACCCAAAACAATGACTTTTGAAGGGGTCTAACTGGGCAAAACGAGAAAATGGGGCAGAAGGAGCACATTATATATATATATATGTGTGTGTGTGTGTGTGTGTGTGTTGGCCGTGGCCCTGTACCAATCTTTTTTGAAATTTTTATATTGTATCCTTTATACTCATCTCATACCCCATATCTGCACTCGTACCTATGTGATATAGCATGTAAAGGACTAAGAACAATGTGCACTTGTACCGACTAACACACTAATAATATACACTATAATAACATGTAATTCCTGGTCTATTGTTTCTTTCCAGGCATCTTGATGTACCAAATGTCATCCTTTACTAATTCAAAAGGACCACCTGTCCACTGTACAAACAGTGGATACTTGCATATGGGTGTGAACTATGTAGTCAAAAGCCTCGACTAGGCACCAACTAGTCCACTTAGTCGGTCTAGACATAAGTAAAACGCCTAGGCTTTGCAATTCCTAGGTGGGTACCTTAAAAGGTACCGATTTTGCCGACTAGGCACCGATTAAGGCACCTAGTCGGCAACTAAACTGCCTCTGCCTAGGTACGAGAGAAGTTTAGTCATTTATTATTCTTATATATTTTGTTTTTTTTGTATATATAATTATATATGTGTGTGTGTTTGTGTGATTTGTTTTGTGAAATCATGAAAACATGCTTAGTTATTATATTTATATATATGTGTGTGTGCTATTTTGCTTTTGGGATTTTTTTGTGAAACATTGAAATCATGCACAATTAATTTTAATTTATTATTATATTTATATATGTGTGTGTTACTTTGTTTCTAATAATTTTTTCTATAAAATCCTGAAAGCATGTTTAGTATTATGAATTATGTAATATGTTATTTATATATATGTGTGTTATTGTGCTTCTGTGAAAGGTTGATTGGATATTTTGTTGATTATACTAAATATGTTATGAATAATTGAATATATATATATATATGTGTGTGTGTGTGTGTGTGTCCGTTCGTACAATTATATATTTATGTATATTCTGGTTATTATATTAATATATTTTGTGAAAGCATGTACAATTTTGTACTTGTGTAATGAAAACATCTTATTAGTAAAAGAATTAAACACATTTTATGTATATTTTGCATACTTTTTTTATATTTTAATTGGGGTATCGACTAGGCCTCGACTTGTCTTTTTAGGGGTCTACCGACTAGGCACCGCCTAGCGCTTTGTGATTAAAAGGTTGAATAGTCCACTTAATCCTCTAGATTGTTGATGTTGTCATGAGTTAATATATGACCCATATGTATTTGATCTTCTTACCCACACAAATCTTCAAATATTATGATAAGAAAAGTTTTCTGAAGTTAATTGAAGATTTAGCAGCTTGGCTCTAGTTTTCAATTGCCTTTTTGTTCATCAAACTTGTATTACTTTTGTATCTTTGCTTTCAGAATGTCACACTTTGCCATCATTGGTTACTTGGTATTTTGAGAATAAGCTTTTGGAAAAAGCATACCATACTATTGGTTGCTTTTATTCAAGCATTCTAAGCAAAGGTCCTCTAATTGGTGACATATTTGTTTTTCATTCAATTTGGTTTAAAGATATTCATGTTGCTTATCTCACATCATCTTCCATTCTCGGCATGCACAGTTCTCAAGGATGGCTAAGTATGATTTAACTGGAATTGGAGTAAATCTTCGAGAAGTTAATGCTGAAAATGGTTCCACCAAGTTGAAGGTATTAGGAGTAGTTTTAGGAGGACCTGCCCATAGTGCCGGTGTAAGACAGGTACTGGCATCTCCAACCATGGATAATTCTTTATAGCAGATCTATCTTTTCTTTCTCATGAATATTTTGATGTTTCTGTGTATTTGGACCCTGCAAGCTATTTCTGTTAGTTTTCTATGTTGTCGAGTAGCCAGTCTTTCAAAATGTCCTGTGAGAGAAACCTATTTCTATTCCAACCACCTTGAGAAGTTCAGGGTGCTAAACAACAGTAAGAAACCATGTCTAAGTATATTATCATGATGTTTTTGCGATATTTTGAAAAAAAAAATCTTATTTATATATATTTTTAAGCTGAGTTTTTGTTTCTTTTGTATTTTAAAAACTTTTCAAACTTATTTCCTTATATTTTTGCAAGAAAATTTATACAAAAACTATTATTTTCTTATCTTATTATTTTTATTTTATTTTATTTTTAAACTCTCAAGTTTTTTCTGAGCAAAACCACTTATTGAAAATCTCTCAGAGAAAAACACTTGGCAAGAAATTGCCTTGAAAGATACGGGTGACTATGGTTTCAAGATAGATCCATTCGTAATCAAATGATTCCCATCCCTTTTTGAAAAAAATCTATGTCTATGAACATCTTGTTATCCAATCACTAAATTTGGCGTAAGCATTTTTGAATACCTTGTAGATATGATAGTGGTATTTTAGATAACAGTCCAAGTATATCAGTAGCAACATGAATTTTAATATCATTTTTATGCTAAATCCTGACAATTAAATGTTAGAATGTTTGGAACGGTCATACACATTGGGTTCAATTATCCTTATATCATAAGAACATCATATATATTGTCTTTATTTGCTGCCATATCATGATATCAGACCACAAAGGAAGCAAACCATAAAGAATGTGAAGAAAGTTTGCCTTTCAATGAGATACAAATCCATTGCGTAAAGGAAAGTTTGCCTGTAATGCGCTCAAGGTTTGTTGACTTGTTATTTCAAACCCCATTTTTCGCTAAACTACCATTTTAAACTCTGAAAAAGGATTGAGTGCAAAGCTTTTAAATTTTTCCTAAAAAGTTTACAAGTTCGGGATTTTTGGGGCGTTACACAAGTGTACTCCATCTCGACGATAGACAATAACTAGGTTATCATCCCACATAAACATCACAAAAGTTTAATAGTACTCCAAAACTGATCAAAGTGAAACCAAACCACTTCTAACAATTGGCATACTAAAAAACAATCAAAATGATGTCCAACCCAAACATCAATACCGACCAATATGCTCAGAATATGCACAAAAATCAAAACAAACCACTATTTACATCCATTTCAGGAAAAATCAAAGAAAATCCACAATAAATTGAATACTGCTCCGATGAACGAATTTTTTTATTCAGAAGCTCTCCAAAATCATTCTCTAGTAAACTCCCAACTCAGATTAATCTAACTCAAAAGTTCACATTGGCCATGCTGACATCATCAGCATGCAGCCTGAGGCACGGACTGGAACGGCAGCAAGGATGAAGCTCTGCACACCACCTTCTCATGAATAACAATCTCCTTCTTGAGTGGTTGTGGCTCTGATACCATATCAGACCACAAAGGAAGCAAACAACAAAGAAGAAGATGAAGAAGGCACTCTATGCAAAAGACTTCATTAACGGGCAAATGGGAACAAATACATCTTAAAGGGGACGTCCCCTCTTGGCTATACTACAAGACAAAATTAGTTGACTATCTAACTTCCTACTAAATTACAAATTTTTCCCTCATAAATAATCTTATGTACAAGCATGAGGGCAGCATAAGAACTAAAAATACATATGATACAACCATATATTACATGACTTACACTTCTCAACAATGACTATACTAATCCTGGTATAAGTAGTACCAACTGTCATGTGGTAGGTCCTTCTGCCATGAAGATGTATTCTTTGTGTAGGACTTGGCTTATTTTATGATACATCTTCAACATACTTTTCTGGTTATTCTTCATTGAATCATTTTTCAGGGGGATGAGCTATTGTCCGTGAATGGTGAAAGTGTTGAAGGTAAATCAGCATTTGTGGTATCTTCACTACTTCAAGGCCCTAAGGAAACGTTCGTGACTGTTGAGGTTGTAATTGTTCCTAATGCTTTCAGCTTGGTCTGTCAGATGCATGCATTCTTTGAGTCCTGCTTGCTTGTGTATTCAGATTGTTTGATTATTTGTTTACCTTTTTCTAGGTTAAGCATGGAGATTGTGGGCCAACAGAGATCATAAAAATTCAAAGGCAAGTTACTGCTCGTACTCCTGTATTCTATCGAGTGGAACCAATGGAAGATGGAAAAACAATAGTTGGCTACGTACGCCTAAAAGAGTTCAATGCATTAGCAAGAAAAGATCTTATTACAGGTGGCCATTATTTTTCGTGATTAGACTATTGCATTTAACCCTCTGTTATATTAGAAAATATTTTCAAGTAGCTACATTTTGTGAAATAATCCCAAATGCAGTATAATCTCAATTTGATTGATTATTATGCACTCATGTTGTTTCTCTCACTAAATCCCTTGTAAAAATTTTCATACTTCTGTTTGTAAAATCTTTTTCTTTAATTATTGCAAGTGAAATGTCCTTCAATTTCATCTTCTATCAGAGATTCTTTTATATGAATATATTGATACTACTATAATATGCTTATAATATGCATATGCAAAACTTTAGGATGTTGCAATGTGCAGTTGTGTTTTTCCTTCAATTTAGGGTTCCTTCTGGATGTCAATGTACCATATTCTCAAGTAATAAGATTATACCCTGGTTGATAACCATGTGAAGTGGGTACTATCTGAAATATTCAGAAAGGATTGATAGACTGTTGTGCACTAGGCTTTGCTAGCCAACTTAGATTCTTGGAATCTCGAGTGCGTGCAGGTTGGGATTTGTTATGTTTGTGTGCGTGTGTAAATTGAATTATTTCACCAAGGACGTTAATATCTTCTATCTTTTACTCTTGCAGTAAGTGTTGTATTGGAAGAATGAAAGGGTATTTTGTTCATCTCTCTCTCTGTCTCTATACCTTTGATTAGTTGAAACATGGTATCAAAGTAATCACAGTTTGGTTCAATTCATGACTCATTGATAAATGAAATTCACGAAATGGTGACATCATCTTCTTTTCATCAAGTGCAAATTACGAAGTTTTTCTCTATGATGTGTTTTACATTTTGTACGCATGCCGAAGCTGACCAGGCCACCTTGGGTTGGGACTTTAGGCCTTGACGTGCCAGGAATTTGGCCTAAAACCCGGCCCCATTTATTGACATGTAGGTACCAGGTAGGCCTGCAAGTTGACTAAGACAACTTTGTGACCTGATCTATGTCACATAGGTGCGGGTGCGGGGTGTAGGTGCGGCGATGCGGCACTTTAAAAAAACTTGGGTGTGGGGGTGCGGGAGTGTGTATATATATATATGTAATTTTTAATAGTTAACAGTAACACTAATGAAATAAAAAACAATTATCATAGGACCTGATGATTTTTTTCTCAATTAGGGTTTCCCATTCTCTCTCTCTCTCTCATTTGCTTGACATAAGATAACGTGAGCACATGGTGGTGACCAGTTGCCTTCATGCCCTTAGCAATGGCTGCAGCAATGCAGTGACAAACATTGGTGGCAATGAGACAGCCATCTTCCTTCCCCTTGCTCTTCATCTTCTCCTTCTCTCCTCTTCCTCCACCACCACAACCTTTCTTTTCCTTTCTCTAACGTCTGATTGGGAATTTGGGTTAAGCTAGGAGCCTAGAAGAGGCCCACATTACTTATGGGCCTAGACCTAGCCTGTTAATGACTAGATGATCATCCCAAATGGCTTGGTGGATGAAGGTCAACTCTGCAATAGTGGAATTGTCATAGAGGAGAAATTGCTATTCTAAAAGTGTTTTCCTGTAACATGCCTCTATTCATCAAATCTATAACTTATAAGTTCCCATTTTTAAAATTTTCATTCTGCCTTTTTTTTGCTGAGAATATTTCATTCTGGTCAGTTCCAACTTTACTTTTCTTTTGCATTGGATGCAGAAAGGTAGGAATATATTTCTAGCATGAATTAATTTATATGAAAAGGCATGCACTTTTTGTTTTCCTAGCTAAAGAAATGCATTCTATTGCTAGTTCCAATAGATCCATGTGAAATCAAATAATTAAGAAAAATAAAGTAATTTATTTGGAACTACAAAAAAGCTAGATGATCTGGATCTACTTAGTGATCAGTAAAGGGAAATGAAAGGTTGAAGGCACAACATTTTTGAGTTTCTGTTGTGTGCATGAGGTGTACTAAGGCCTTCTTTGCAATCATATAGATAACTTAGAGCATGCTGAGGAGTTTGTCAAGTTTCAAATCTAGGACATAATATCATCATCTATTATTTATTTGTAAATATTTTATCAAAATTTTAAGCTTGTAGTATAAGAAAATCTTTAGCTACACATTTTCTAGCATTACCAATCATTATGTCCTTTTGATTTGATCTTTTGAAAACTAAATGTATCTTCATCTTCTTCTCTTGGACATATGATCAGGAATGTCAAATGTCATGTATATCTTGGTTGAAATTTGGAAACAATTGTTCAATGAACAAGGTTTTTCTTTCTTTTTTTCTGTTTTGGAAAAAGCGATTAACTGTTGTTTTTCACTAATTTTTTTTTTATGTTTGAACACATGCAGCACTGAAGAATCTTCAAGATTCTGGGGCTTCCTATTTTGTTTTGGATTTGAGGGACAATCTTGGTGGACTAGTGCAGGTTTCTTGTGCATATCTCTGTCTCTAAAGTTTACACATTCTAATTAGCTCTTGTCATATTAAGTCAAGAATAAAAAATAATTACAGGAATAAGTCATGATAATCTTTCTCTAATTTTAGTATGATTTATTTTATTAATTTGATGCATTAAATGAATGGCACATTGTACAAGGTGCTTTTTCTTCTTAAAGAAATATGCATATGTTTCCTGGGAAAGTAGGATATGTAGAGCCCAACAGCGTCATCATGCTGTAGTGCCTGCTAGAGAATAAAATATGCTGTGACACTGGTAAATATTGTTTATGGGTTATGCAGCAATGTTTCATAAGTGATAGTGATTTCCTTGCAGGACATGGAGAAAAAAATTCTGGTTCGGATTTTTTCGATGATGCCCTGCCCATGTAAAATTTTGTGTCAATTTTGATCTTAAATTTGCCTGATATACTTCAGTTACATCATGAAGAGAAGGATGACATGAGGATATTTCTGTAGCTCATGTTACATGGGTATTCTTTTAGTTAGTATATATCCTTTTATATTGTAAATATAACACTTATGTATTGTCAGATGCATAATTCATTTGTAACCTTAATGTATAAATAATAATAAGAGAGGCTGACCCCTAGGAAATGTGAGGATTTCCCTTAGTGTCCCCTCTCTCCTTTTCCTATTATCAGAGTGAACATTCTTAAATGGCATCAGAGAGATTGTCATCTAGGTGCCTCTCAAACTGATCTAAATTCCGGATTCTTCTTCTTATTCTCTTTGCTGTCTTGTTTTGCCTTTGCTTTCTCCATTTTCCCTCTCTTGCTGACTTTCTTGTTTCACACTAACTTATTCTTTCTCTATTTCATCATTGCCCTATGTTGATTTCTTTCCACATCCTTTCTTTTGTCTTCTTTGAAAAATTGGCCCTCATAAATCTGCAACTTTTCAGATTTAAAATCTCAATGAGATCTTTGGATCCAATCTACGGTTTTCACCACAAAGCAATATATTAGCAGTTTCAGATCTGAATATTGCAAATCAGCTTACAAATCTGCATTAAAGGGGTATTCTGTGTGGTCATCAACATCATCTATTGCTAACTTTCGGCCCCCTTATTGCTGATTTTATCCTACTCTGGTTCAATCCCTCCAAAGGCTGTTCAAAAAAAAATCGAAGAGCAGATTTGATGGGGCATTTGTGTGGCACTAATCTTTCTCCACTCTGGTACATTGAGTAGACCGGCTTTGAGGGAGGATATCAGTCAGTAATCTCTTCCTGTAGTTTTCTTCCCAATGCTACATACCGTGTCTGGTATCACCACAGTGTTCTTTTAATTTGTTACAAGAAACAATTGCCAGTATAGAGGATGTTTGGACTGCTCGGGACCTTTATATTAAGTTGTATGAGAGTACTCACAAGTATTTGAATCTTGAGCCATGCATATTAAGGCTAAGTTTTAGAACGCAGTGATAATGGAGTACTTGACGTCTTGAAAAAATTAAAGGGTATTTCTGATCAGTTGGCCAGCATTGGCCAACCTGTGTTTGAGAAGGATCATGTGCTATAAGTGTTGGCAGGTTTTGTCAGGATATCAGTAGTAGTGTCTCATTAGTGTTAACCACAATGCCCAATTTGGAGGCCAACAAAGTACCCATGATGTGCTTAACTTATTAACTTGTCATTTGCAAATAATCATGATGAGGTAGATTTAATAATGTGTGTGGAGGATGATGTTGTGGGGGGAACGATTAATACAAATAATTGTGGTTTGCTGTCCTTGCCTCAAAATACCCAGACACAATTTAATAATGTTGTATGAAATCCAGTTGTCATATGTCAGCTATGTAAAAAATGTTGCCATATAGCCAAGAATTGCTCAATATTTCAACATATAGAGCAGCATCCATGGCAAGAAATTCCAATATGTGTTGTCTGGTGCAGGTGCAGGTGCAGTTAATTAGCTCAATCTTTTGGTTGTTGGCTCCTGGAAACGAGAAAATTTGGCTGCAGCCCTAAATAGCATGAAGTTGGACCTATTTCACTCAAATGAAAATTCTTGGTATTTGAATTTAGGGGTGAGCAATCAGGTGATGGTAATGTGGTTAAGATTTTTAGCTCAAAAACTTATAAAAGAATGACACTGAAGCTACTGGGGATGGTACAAATCTCTCCATCACTCATATTGGTGATGTTCATATTACTACTAGTCCTAGGTCTCCTTGTTGCCCAATATTAAAAGAACTTTATTTTTGTGTCGCAATTTGTTCAAATAATGTTTATGTTATTTTCAGTCCTTTCTTTGTAAAGGATCTTCTTACAAAGAAAACATTTAATGAAGAAGTCAGACTCTGGAATCTCCATGCTATCAAAGAAGCATGGGAGATGTTGGAGTCAGGCAGTTTGGGATCAATTCGAGTCTGTCAAGTTCTAGTCATCCTTTGCCGGTGACATTTTCTGGAGTAGAGTTAAATAAAGAATGAGTGGATCTATGGCATCATAGACTTGCAAAACTGTGGGCTGTTGTTATGTTCTTAAGTCTTCTGTCATATTTATGTAACAAAAAAGTTCATCGGTGGTTACTTGTGTCTAACACCAAATATGTAAGAGTCGTGAACTCCAATTTCCAATTCAGAATGAAAGGACTTCTTTCCCTTTTGACATAGTATATTTTGAGGTTTTACTTATTGATATAAACAGAGAAGACCTATTTACATATCTACTAGTTCTCAGTTGATCCACATCAGATTCATTGGAAATTAATGCAGCCATTAACAGTGCTTTGGCTTGAATGGCTTTGAATCATAGCATCCGTCAACATAACTATGTGAGGAGTGCTAATGTTATACGTAAGGAAAATATGTAGGCACACTGATTAATTCTAAAAGCATGCATGTCTTTGTCTGTGCACTTCTTGCGCATCTCTTTGCATATGCTAACATGACTATTGGATAGAATTCTCTCCTATAGGATCCCATGTTTTCTGTACCTTTTGAATATCATTCTCTATGAGATTCCATGGCCTGGACATGAATTTCTACAATTAAATATGCAAATTAACAGTGAATGGTGAAGACTGATTGCTCAATCTTCTTTTTCCATTCAAAGTTTTACAAGAGTTTCATATAATGTTCAGAAAATGGTTTTTTTATTCAGATATTTCAAATGATTTTTGTTTTCTAACTGCTTGGTGCATTTATGCTTCGGTTCTTTTCTAATGTTATTACGTAATAAATGGTCCAAGAGGTTCCTCTTTTTTTCTTAAACTAGTTTTATCTTTTATTTTTCTAATGCTGACCTGTTTTAATTTTAGGCTGGGATCGAGGTTGCAAAGTTATTTTTAGATGAAGGGAACACGGTAAGTAACTTTTTCATGATTCACAGTTTCCTGGATGGTTTATATATTCTACATGTAACCTTTAAGTTATTTTTCTTTTTTTGTCCCTTGGTGGACATTAACAAGTTTGCCACAGATTGATATTCTTAATAAACTTTAAAATAAAACTCGGGGTTGACAAGTAGGCTCTCTGAGCATTTGAAGGCTGGTCTAATGTCATGATCTAGCTTTTGAAAGGGTTAACTTGAATTTTCTGTTCTATGTTTCAAACTGGGGTGTCTACGCAATCGTAAATCTATGATTCTGAGAAAAAGGTAGATCTACAACTGAGCGTTCATAGTGAGAGAAACTCTGGAAGGTTTTTGTCTTTTCCTTTCCTCTGAGGAGACCAATATGCAGACACGTTTTTCTTTGGGATTCTTTGTTTTCATCTTTTTTAATGGTTGAAAAACAAAGTACACAAATATGCTGCTGCTTGGATCTTAATTTCTTTATTAGATGTGAAGCTTATTTTGTTTTTATTTGGCTGTCTCTTACATACATGTGGTGGTATGCTTGATTTCACCTTTAATATTGTTCACGGCTGTGACCGGTAAAGTGCAGTTCGTGTCTTTGATGTCTTCTAGATTGTGTAAGCCCCAAATTCTTGTTTGGGGTCAACCCAGTTATTGCATTCCATTTTTTTCCAAGGCCAATAACCTGATTGGTTTGCTACATCGTAGCACTTTTCAACAATATTTCATTATTTTCATGGACAGTTTAAGTGTATAACTATTATTGCTGAAATATCTTTTCTTGAGGATGCATGCAGGTCATTTACACTGCTGGAAGGGATCCTCAGGTCCAACAAAGTATTGTTGTTGACACTGCACCCCTTGTTACTGTGCCGGTCATGGTTAGAGCTCGAGTTGACTATTATTTTGGCTGTTTTATCAATTAGATATCTTGTTTCATATATTTACTGTTTCCCATCTTGTGATTATGGTGTCTGAATGCTGCACCTATTTTATCTGGTATCTTTAACTTGATAAAATCATGAGAGTTCTTTTTAATTGTAATTTGTACTGCAAAATTATGTAAAGTGCCTCCTTTGATCCAATTTTGTGAGAAATAACAAGAGAGAAGAATGACAAGCACAGTCATCACAGTCAATACCCCAATTTGATACAAGTTTTGCGTCTGTCCATAATGATTAAAATGAACCTAACATTAGAATAATCCAAATCATGGGCGACAAAACACTAGAAATAGTTTGCTTTTCTTGCCCACTGCTTTGGAAATTAATGATTTTCTGAAAATGAAAAACTTTTGTAATCAATGTAAAATGATAAGCTAGTTGAAGATCTGGAGAAGTACAATAATTTTGCTGTGTTCCTGTTCGCCGAAAGTGCATGCTTATTAAGTTATTAAGGTAGGTGCATTTGCTAAGGTCATTTCTGATCTATAAGTGTACATGACCATGAAGATGTCAAAAACTCCAACTGTGAATCTCGGGGTTCACAGATTTTCCAACCAAGAATGTGAGTTCAGTTGAGCAACACTACTGGGACTGTAAACTGAAGAAAATGAATATCTAGAATATGAATTAGGTTGATTAACACCAATGAAATTGTAAATTGATGAAACAACAACAACAACAACAACAACTACGCCTTCATCCCAAAACAATTGGGGTCAGCGATATGAACCAAAAAAGAAATTCATTTTGGGTCTTCCACATGAATCCTTTTCCTCCAATCATTTCTATCCAACGCCATGTCCTCGGTGAGGTTCAAAGCATTCATATCCTTTCCTATCATCTCCATCCAAGTCTTCCTAGGCCTACCCCGACCTCTTTTAACTAATATATTTTCCCATTTCTCCAACCTTCTAACTGGAGCATCATTAGGCCTTCGCCGAATATGTCCAAACCACCGTAAACGATTCTCTCGCATCTTATTTTCAATGGGTGCAACACCTACCTTCTTACGTATCTCTTCGTTCCGAATCTTATCTTTTATTGTATTTCCACACATCCATCTAAGCATCCGCATCTCAGCTACACTCATTTTTTGAATATGATGTCTCTTGGCAGCCCAACATTCCGTACCATATAGTAAAGCGGGTCTAATAGTCGTCCTATAAAACTTTCCCTTCAAACGCAATGGCATTCTACGATCGCACAACACTCCAGTAGCACTTTTCCATTTCATCCACCCAACCTTTATCCTATGATTTACATCTCCATCAATTTCTCCATACATTTGAATGATGGATCCCAAATATTTGAAATAATCATTCACCGGTATATCTTGCTCACCAAGCTTCACTACACTCCCATCACTACTTCGTTGCTTACTAAACCGACATTCCATATATTCAGTCTTACTCTTACTCAACTTAAAACCTCTAGCTTCCAATGTCTGTCTCCATAATTCTAACTTAGCATTAACCCCAGCTCTAGACTCATCAATCAAAACAATATCATCAGCAAACAACATACACCACGGTACATTTTCTTGAATTGATCTCGTAAGCTCATCCATCACTATTGCAAATAGGAAAGGGCTTAAAGCAGATCCTTGATGTAACCCAACCGTTATCGGGAAATTGGTTGTCACCCCTCCACAAGTGCGGACATTGGTTACTACTCCTTCATACATATCTTTAATTATACTAATGTACTTGAGAGAAACACCTTTCTTCATCATTGTCCACCAGAGAACGTCCCTAGGTACTCTATCGTATGCCTTCTCTAAATCAATAAAAACCATATGCAAATCTTTGTTCCTCTCTCTATATCTTTCAATAAGTTGTCTAAGAAGATGTATAGCTTCCATAGTTGATCTTCCAGGCATAAAACCAAATTGATTCTCCGATATCATGACAACCTTCCTCAACCTAGACTCAATCACCCTCTCCCAAAGTTTCATAGTATGACTCATGAGTTTTATACCACGATAGTTTGTGCAATCTTGTATATCACCCTTATTCTTATATAAAGGCACCAAAGTACTCTTCCTCCACTCATTAGGCATCTTATTTGTTCGCCAAATCAAGTTAAAAAGATTTGTCAACCATTCTAAACCTTTCTCTCCCAAGCATTTCCAAGCCTCGATAGGTATACCATCTGGGCCAACTGCCCTTCTTGATTTCATTTTCTTCAAAGCCTCTGCAATTTCTTTCTTTTGAATCTTACGCATGAAGTCACGATTTATCTCATGAAAAGGAATGGAGAAGTCTCCAAGATCTTGAGCATGACTATCATTAAATAGCTTATCAAAATAATCTTTCCATCTCTCCTTAATCTCCTCATCTTTGACTAAAACCCTTTGCGTTTCATCTTTGATACATCTAACCATACCCAAATCCTTCGATTTCCTATCTCTCATCTTTGCAAGCCTATAAATATCCTTCTCGCCTTCTTTGGTATCCAACTTGTCATAAACCTCCTTATATACCTTAGCCCTCGCGTTTCGAACAACTTTTTTAGCTTCCTTCTTTGCTATCATATACTTCTCCAAATTCTCATTATCACGACTCTTACTTAGATTTCTATAACACTCTCTTTTAACCTTAATAGCTAATTTGACATCCTCGTTCCACCATGATGTATCCTTACCTAGTGGTGCACCGCCTTTAGACTCACCCAATACCTCCTTAGCTACTTTTCTCATACCACCCGCTATCTTATTTCACATTGATTCTGAATCCTCCTCGAGACACCAATCAACTTCCTTAACTACCTGCTCTACAAACATTCCTTGTTTAGCTCCTTTCAGTGCCCACCACTTAATTCTAGGATCTATCCTATGTCTATCCCTTTTGCGGCATTGTCTAATTCTAAGATCTAAAATTAAGACTCTATGTTGTGTAGCTACACTTTCTCCTGGTATAACCTTACAATCGATGCAACAACCCCTATCTCTCTTTCTAAGTAGGAAAAAATCTATCTGACTCGTATTAACCCCACTTTTAAATGTTACTAGGTGAGACTCCCTCTTCCTAAACCAAGTGTTTGCTAAGATCATATCATAGGACAAACAAAAATCTAAAATCCTTTCTCCACTTTCATTTCTTTCTCCTATACCATAGCCTCCATGGATATTCTCAAATCCATCCCTACTAATGCCTACATGTCCATTAAGGTCACCGCCGATGAAAAGCTTTTCTCCATAAGATGTCTCTTGTACTACTCCATCTAAATCTTCCCAAAATTGATGCTTAATGGAATCATCTAAACCTACTTGAGGTGCATAAACACTAATAATATTAATAATATCCGTACCTAATACTAATTTAATAAGTAAAATTCTATCACCCTTCCTACGGACCTCAACTACATTATCTATAAACTGACGACTCATAGCAATCCCTACTCCATTCCTATTCCTATTTATTCCTGTATACCAAATCTTATATCCCCAAGGTTCTATCACTTTAGCTTTCTCACCTACCCATTTGGTTTCTTGAAGACATAAAATATCAATCTTTCTCCTACACATAACATCTACTAACTCTACCAACTTACCAGTTAAAGACCCTATGTTCCAAGTGGCTAACCTAATTTTATGGTCTTGGACTAACTTCTTTACCCCCACCCGTCCAATAAAGTGAGGGAACCCTTGCCTATTTGACACCACACCCGGGCGCCGGTGTGACGCGTCGCTTCTGGGCGACGACCTAGCAACCCTTGCACATTTATCACTGCCTCCGGGCCTAGAGAGTACAGCGCGTCGCTCAGTAGGGAACGCCCCAACGAAATTCTCATATTGGTTCATTTTCATAGGATATGACAAAGTTTTTATGCTGGCTGTCACAGGCCTACCGCAACCCTCCTCCTTTATCCGGGCTTGGGACCGGCAGTGTATAACTACACAGGCGGAGTTAAATTGTAAATTGATGAAAAATGGATAATTTTCATGTGACTAGTTTTACCTTATGCATAAGCCTACTTCTATTGACTTGGAAGATTTTTTCATAAATATGTGATCAGATTGTGTTAATTCATGGAAGAAAAAGAAAACATTTTGATGAGCAACAGAGGCTAAGTGGAATGATATTAAGATTAAAGAAAATGAAAGGGATTGACTGAATTATGGATAAAAGATAATTGTTGTTTGAAGGCAAGAGGAGATAGAACTGGAAAACTGATACAAGAATTGACACCGTAGAATGTGTGGCTCACCTTACAGCAGGCTAGATGCCATGTTTGTATACTTGAGTTCACAAATTTACAGCAGTTCCTTGACATAGTTTTCTATGCTAAATAAGCCAAAATTGAACATGTACTAAAAGTTTACCTTTGTAACAGTTGTAGGGCATGTATAACAGTACCCCGATATCATCAAATCTGACATCATCAGGTTCTTCCATTTGTTGCTTCCTTAAAGGGTGTTCTTGATCTTCAATCATATGCTATATTATACAAAGGGTCTTTAGGATCTTCAATATCATCAATACTTGAGAACCTGTAAATAGAGCTATAAAAACATCCCAACTATACACACACACACACACACACACATATATATATATATATATTGAAAATATCCAAAAAGCCGAGTGTTAAAAAGTTTTTTATAATAATTTTAAGCACAAAATTTTAAACATAATAAAAAAGTTTAATACAAATTTGAAAAATAAAAACCATATATATTTAACTTGTAGTCATATTTAACACAAATATGAACCTTTAAATATCATAAACAAGATCAAAAGAGAACAATTAAACAAGACAACTCATCAAGGAGTTAAATCCACACAAAGAGAATAAAATATTCATAAAAAAGGGTTTTTAAAAAAGGCAGCCATTTTCATACAAATGCATAGCAGAAACAATGAGGAAATTCAAAATCCCACATACAACAAATCAAGAGAAACGATACTTTGCAACAATGGCAAACATGGATCAACAACTATATCAAATTAGCATAGATGCAAGGACGATACTTTAATGTCTCAAAGAGATGCAAAGGCTCAAACTAATCATAACAATTTAAATTTCAATGATAGTAACACTATCTATAAATACATTCAAAATATATCAACTTATGCAACCAAGGTATATTATGATGTATAAGCATGCTAATAGACCATGTAATGATTTAAGTAGAAGAACAATGAAAATGCCTAAAGGGCAATAAGAGAGTAATATGTAAAGGCCACTTATGGGCCATGCACTCGTACACAAGAAACAAACTTACAAGAGATAATATATATATATATATATATATATATATATATATATATTACCTCACAATAATCAACTTAGAAAAAGGATGTAGAGATTTTAAAAAATCCCACATATAACAAAGTTTAATATTATAAAAGGAGAAATGATATTTGTAAATCCCAACAACAGTTTGGTCATCTCATTAGGCCTCCAACTCAAAACCTCAAAATTCAAGTGTATCAGCGTATAGAACAAATGATCAAACATAAATGTCAGAAATAACCATACCAGTGACCATGCACCAACAATACTAGCTGTAATAACTCGTAAAAAAAAAAGTTAGGATTCGGGTCGGATCCGGACCCGGACCCGACCCAGACCCAATTGAGGCACGCCTCCCTCGTGCCTTCTTTAGAAAATGAGGCAGGGGGTTTCAAATACGAACCCCCCCCCCCTCGCTGTCTCTCTCCCTCACCGCCTCCCGACTCTCCCTCGCTCGTCTGCTGCCGCCACTTGCGACCTCTCTCCGACGCCGACGCCGACCACCAGGTATGTTCTTCCTCCTCTTCTTCTCCCTCTTTCCGTCTCTCTCTCTCTCTCCCATCCTTCCCCCTCGTTTCTTCGTTACACAGGGAGGGGAGGGCTGAGCCTCCTCCCTGCTTTCGTACGGCAGGCGAGGGGCGGAGCCCCCTCCCTACTTCCGTACGGCAGGGGAGGGGCCGGGCCCCTCTTCCCTGCTCTCTGCTACGGCAGGGGAGGGGTCGAGCCCCTCCTCCCTGCCCCTTTTTGTTGCGCCAGCAGGGGCCATCGGCCCCTGCCTTTCGTTTGCCAGCAGGGGCCTATGGCCCCTGCCTTTCTTTTGCGCCAGCAGGGGCCACCCCTGCCTTTCGTTTGCCAGCAGGGGCCTATGGCCCCTGCCTTTCTTTTGTCAGCAGGGGCATAGGCCCCTGCCTTTCGTTTACCAGCAGGGGCCTATGGCCCCTGCCTTTCTTTTGTCAGCAGGGGCATAGGCCCCTGCCTTTCGTTTGCCAGCAGGGGCCTATGGCCCCTGCCTTTCTTTTGTCAGCAGGGGCATAGGCCCCTGCCTTTCGGTTGCCAGCAGGGGCCATCGGCCCCTGCCTTTCTGTGTGCCAGCAGGGGCCATTGGCTGCCTTTCTGTTTGCTAACAGGGGCCATCGGCCCCTGCCTTTTTGTTTGCCAGCAGGGGCCGATCCCCCCTGCCCCTTTGTGCGCGAGCCTATACCCTTGGTCGACAGACCCGGGGAATCTTTGCAAGCTACATCGTAATGGGGACAAATCATTACAAATGTTGATCTTCAGCGAGGAATTCCTAGTGAACGTGAGTCATCTGCTCACATTGACTACATCCCTCTTTGGGCGGCAAGGCTCATTTGGCCCTGCCCCATCCTTTTTTTTCGAGTCATTTAGGACTGTTGGCCCCAGCTCTATGTATTGGAGAAGTTGAGTCTTTGCCTTGCTTTTGCTTTTGTCTGGGCTTGCATGTTAATATCGCATATTTGCAGCTACGACGGATCTCACTCGCGCTCCGCGACCCGAGCCGTCAATTGTGTACGTCCGCAGACGTCAGCAAGCTCGTAACCCTCCAAGGTAGGGGAAGATTGTACGGAAGACTTGGATAATTGAATTAAGTTCAATTAAACTAAAAACGATCAATAAATGAATATATATATATATATATATACAAATATATATATATATACAAAAATATATATATATATATATTTATATATATATTTATACGAGTATGCACTTAACTCAAGGACGCGGTTTCGCGATCCTTGCCCTTTACCTTATGTCAGTCTATACTTGCCATCGTGTATCACGTCGAGATCTCGTGTTGCATTCTTGCTTATGGTTTGTATGTGCCGTCACGCATCGTGGCGAGGTTCAGCGTTGCATTTCTGCTTACCGCCTTTACCTTGTCGTTGCGCTTTGCGCCTAGACTCTTGTTTTTGTATGTATTATTACTGCTTTGCTATTGCAGATGCCGCACAGGTTTTTGCTTTTTGCATATGCCTTAAAGGCATCCTCAGGCATTCACCTCTCTCTCTCGTGACGAGAGTTGAGATAGGAGCTAGCGTAACATCCCCGTCTAAGGAGGGGGATACCTTGCAAGGATCCTGACTCCTTGAGTATGCAGTCCTGCAGACGAGTTGGAGTTTCTGTTGAGAAACATGTTTCCCGTCTATCGAGGCCGGTGTCGAGTCATGCGAGGCATGTAGATACCCCGATAGCGGATGAGGTTCTAGAAAATCGCAGGCATAATGTTGGCACAAGGTACTGTTGTTTCAAAGGATATAGTAAAGTTGATAAACTTTACATCTTTGTGAAACACTCCTGTTGAGGCTTCTTTTGAGGAGCTATACCCCCTTCATCCTAGAGTACTTGTAGTCGTGCACGACACGTCTAGTACTGCGATGATCGGATGAGACGGTCGTGCGACCTCGAACAGTGCGAAATGCACAATGCTGGAATCACATAAATGGCCTCGCATTCGCCTTTACAGGCAAGATGCTCGAGTGGTTTAAAGACCACAACATAGAGTGGGTCGTTAGTTAAGCAACCCCTAACACACCTATTCGTTTCTAGTGGTCTGTCAAGGGAGAGGACAGAGCGGTACAAACTCCAATGGACAGGTTGTTAACAACCCCCCTACGGGCAATGATCCGGCCTCCCCAGTCATTGGAGTTAGGGGAAAGGGGCTACAATAGTTAGCTCAGCACTTCTGCAGAAGTTGGATGCATCTGTGGCACTGCCTCCTTTGGGGAATCCTCTCTCGGCTAAAGCCGGCCCTCTGGAGAGGACTCAATTAGCTATTCGGGTTATTCAAAATACATAGAATAACAAACGCCCGAACTAGTCCCAGTTGTTTCTACGTTTTGCCTGCGCGTACCCGCAGGCCAGTAATATTGAAACATAAAGTCTGTTCACACTGGTTGTTGAGTAGTGAGACTCACTTGCACTCGCTTGCACCACTGACTCGCTTGCACCACTGACTCGCTTGTACTCGCTTGCACCATTGACTCGCTTGCACTACCTATTCGTTTGCACTACTGATTCGCTTGCACTACTTACGCGTTTGCACTATGTACCTGCTTGCATTGCTTACCTGTTTAACTGCATATCTGCTTTAAACTGCGTAACCTACTGAATTAAATGTACATAATTCAGTTTCTTTGTAGTCTCTCTTGTGCACTTACTAGTTTTTTTGCGAAACTAACCCATTCTATGGGTACAGGTGATGAATAGGTACTTCACGGGCGATGGCGCGATGGCAAGATGGCTTCAAGACTTTCTTCTTCCTGCTCTTAGCTCGCGTCCTGATGTTTTTGGGTCTTGTAACGGATTTTCCTTGGGACATCCGAATTTTGTACTTTTGGAACCTTCTTTTAATGAAAGTGCCTTTTTTAAGTAGCATGGGTTGTATGTTTTGGTTCTTCAGCTAACGTGCCCAAAGTGGTCAACTTACTTTTCTAAAATTAACAAAAGGATGGTCTTCCGCTTATTTCTTAAACCAACTCTGTAATAAAGAGATTCTTTTAGTCTCTTGCCTGTTTTATGAAAGGTTCGAAAGTTGAAATTTTGGGGCGTTATACTAGCTATCTGATAATACAAACCAACTACAACCATAAGAGGTGCACATCCCTCACCTTACAAATGTTTGTAAAACTACAAATAATATCAACTACAATGGGTGCTCATAACTCACCACAACTCTGGTTGTAAAACTAATAAACAAAAATCTCTTATCCAACAAAAAATGTCAATCAAACGAGAGGTATGGGTGAAGAAACACGAGAGGTAAAGAGAACTTATAATGAAAACAAACATATGTCATAAAAAAGATAAGAAAGATTTAAAAATAACATACAAGTCAAGACAAAAACAAATTTTACAAACTTTCGAACCACCATGGTTTTAAGGAGATAACCATCACAGATAAACATAATTACAAGCATCCAACATAATAACAATGGCCAAATAAACAAATGAGTGATACAACACACTCATAGAACCAGAAATCAAACAACCGTTAGTTAGAGACGAATTATAAGCCAACAATCTAAACTGACAAAACTGAGGTGGATATAACTCACCCCAACAAACATCTCTGGTTCCATAAAAGCAATAAAGTGAACCAACTCATGGATCCAAAAGGCCAATCAACTACCAATCAGACTCAAGACAAGTGTCAACATGACACTCATTAACTTGATAGTCTAGAGTCTAAACTAATAAGATGACTTGAGGTGCACACATAACTCACCTCAATAGCTTACCCAATAACAACAAGGACAATATGATGCATCAGATAAAATTTTGTGATGGACAAAAACTAATGCCATAAGGAGGCGATAAAAGCTTACAGAAATCAATTTTCAAATAACTGAGTTCATATATAAGAACAAATTTGAAAAACAAAGTTTCAAATCAAAACCAATAAAGGTTATAGTGTAATCATATGCAAACAAGATGTCAAATGATCATTTTTCATAAACCTTGTGTAAGTAAAGACAATCAAGATTACATCAATAACAATGAAGAATGAGCATGACCAATATAAGCTAGCTATATAGCTCAATCTAGATTATAAGTCTATTCATAAGAACAATGGCATATAACATTAAGGGGACCAAAACATATATAGAGATTCTCAAAAGACCATATAGAAAACCAAGAGCATACACAAGTACAACTAATCATGGATACTCACAAAGAGATCAAAATTAATATATAGACAATAATCTAATGACTTTAAAGCCACATATCCTATACAAAAGCTATAAAGGATCACATAAGATATGCATAGGAATTCATTTAAGCATATATGCAAGTGATAGATTAATCCAATGCAAGATATATATAAGAGGGTAATATATGATACAAGGCATAACTATCTACCAAGGGATGACCACAAAGGCTACTAAGAGTACATAAAATCCACTAAGGGCATACACCAAAGATGAAAAAAATTAATATTTTATAAATGACAAGTATGCAAAGAGCATGAAAAAATATAATAATAGTATTTTGAATCCTTAAGAAACCACATACTCACTTAGAACATAATTTTTAATATATTATAGGAACATTCACAAGTAATCATAAAGATACTAACATACCCAAAATATACTTTGAATTATCATGCTTACGCAAGAGCCAATAAAACAATAACTCACTTAAAAAGAGATTTTAAGAAAAAAAACTAATTTCAATTAATTTGAAAGCACGTCCAAATTTCCAACACAAAATACCAAAAACAAATTTTGAAATGGCACATAATTATTAATGACACATAAAAACATGCATAGACATATGTGCACGACACAAATATATAGTTGATATGCCGATAGAGCAATCTCATGAGAGCATACAAAACATCCATGGCATAACTAATGAACTTAAAATCATGATGACTCAATATATAAAACATACAAGAATTTAAAAATTCTTATGGAGCACATCTCAATGAAAGCACCACATAGAATTCAAAGAACATGCTTTGACACATGCATAAAGTCACCAATAATCATAATGGTGTTAAAATCCCAAAATAAATATATATACTTTGAATGAACACATACACGAGAGCATAAAAATATATATTTGTGTATTAAAAATAATAATAAAATGGAGAACTTACCATAAAGAGCTCTAGAATAGACTACTTGTGAGTTAATGTCAAAATACAAACACAAGAGCCATTAAAACAATATTTTATTAAAATAAATTTCACAAAATTCTAATTTCAATTGATTTAAAAAACACATTTTACATACCCAAGAAATAACCATAATGTTTCAAACAAATTTTAAAAAATATGTCATAAATACCTTTTAAAGATTAAACAAGAGATACATGCCGAAATATGAGAGCCTCGAGTCCAAGCCATATATCAATCCAAATTTTTCTTTCGAAGCACAAACTCGAACAAGATACCAAGATCAAGAATCCCTCGCTCTGATACCATGTCACGAAATGGTGCGTAAACCAAGATACTCCAAATCGAAATCCAAATGACAAACCAAAAAACATTTGGATACAAACAAGTCATTAAAACAAATACAATACAAATATTGTGAATGAATGATTTCATTAATAATGAACATTAAAAATACAAAAAAAAATACATAAAGTGTTAAAATGTAAAACTGTACATATATATATAAATATATATATTTTTCATTTCTTTCTTTTCTGTAATTTTTTTTCCTTTACTTTTATTTTTTTTCTTTATGTCATCTAGTTCAGTTTGAACTAGAATGACTCTTGCTAGTCAAGTCCTGTCCAGACTTGACTAGCAATAGAGCTGTTGGACTCCAACAACTCTAAATAGAGCTGTTGGACTGTGTCCAACAGCTCTATTGAGTCCTCTTTCAGCTGTGTATATAAAGGGGTGCAGCCCCTCTTGTATTTTATCCCCAATGCTTCTTAAGCAATTGGTTTTTCATATCAATAAATAATACATTTTATTTTTATTTTGTTTCCAGTTATACCCTTTTTAAGGGTTATGCTTTAGTGTCATTCTTGACACTTGCCCTTGTGAATCTAAGCTCGTGTTTCGAAGATCCCCATTTCATTTCATAAAGACATCACTACAAAATACACTCGAACACTTAAAAACTACCCATCACTCTCTCACCCACTATAATCACTCTCTCACCCACTATAAGCATACACACCCCATATATATAAGGAGAAAAGAGAGGAAGAGATAGAGTAAAAAGAGGAGAGTGGAAGTCCTCTCTAGCCATTGGACTAGGTCCAATTGCTAGATTGACTAGCTGTTGGACTTAGTCCAACAGCTAGAAAGACTAGCCATTGGGCTTAGTTTCCAACAACTAGTGTAAAGTCAACTTTAGTTGACTTTATGATAAATATATATTATATATAAATTTATATACAAACAACAACAACTACGCCTTCATCCCAAAACAATTGGGGTCAGCGATATGAACCAAAAAAGAAATTCATTTTGGGTCTTCCACATGAATCCTTTTCCTCCAATCATTTCTATCCAACGCCATGTCCTCGGTGAGGTTCAAAGCATTCATATCCTTTCCTATCATCTCCATCCAAGTCTTCCTAGGCCTACCCCGACCTCTTTTAACTAATATATTTTCCCATTTCTCCAACCTTCTAACTGAAGCATCATTAGGCCTTCGCCGAATATGTCCAAACCACCGTAAACGATTCTCTCGCATCTTATTTTCAATGGGTGCAACACCTACCTTCTTACGTATCTCTTCGTTCCGAATCTTATCTTTTATTGTATTTCCACACATCCATCTAAGCATCCGCATCTCAGCTACACTCATTTTTTGAATATGATGTCTCTTGGCAGCCCAACATTCCGTACCATATAGTAAAGCGGGTCTAATAGTCGTCCTATAAAACTTTCCCTTCAAACGCAATGGCATTCTACGATCGCACAACACTCCAGTAGCACTTTTCCATTTCATCCACCCAACCTTTATCCTATGATTTACATCTCCATCAATTTCTCCATACTTTTGAATGATGGATCCCAAATATTTGAAATAATCATTCACCGGTATATCTTGCTCACCAAGCTTCACTACACTCCCATCACTACTTCGTTGCTTACTAAACCGACATTCCATATATTCAGTCTTACTCTTACTCAACTTAAAACCTCTAGCTTCCAATGTCTGTCTCCATAATTCTAACTTAGCATTAACCCCAGCTCTAGACTCATCAATCAAAACAATATCATCAGCAAACAACATACACCACGGTACATTTTCTTGAATTGATCTCGTAAGCTCATCCATCACTATTGCAAATAGGAAAGGGCTTAAAGCAGATCCTTGATGTAACCCAACCGTTATCGGGAAATTGGTTGTCACCCCTCCACAAGTGCGGACATTGGTTACTACTCCTTCATACATATCTTTAATTATACTAATGTACTTGAGAGAAACACCTTTCTTCATCATTGTCCACCAGAGAACGTCCCTAGGTACTCTATCGTATGCCTTCTCTAAATCAATAAAAACCATATGCAAATCTTTGTTCCTCTCTCTATATCTTTCAATAAGTTGTCTAAGAAGATGTATAGCTTCCATAGTTGATCTTCCAGGCATAAAACCAAATTAATTCTCCGATATCATGACAACCTTCCTCAACCTAGACTCAATCACCCTCTCCCAAAGTTTCATAGTATGACTCATGAGTTTTATACCACGATAGTTTGTGCAATCTTGTATATCACCCTTATTCTTATATAAAGGCACCAAAGTACTCTTCCTCCACTCATTAGGCATCTTATTTGTTCGCCAAATCAAGTTAAAAAGATTTGTCAACCATTCTAAACCTTTCTCTCCCAAGCATTTCCAAGCCTCGATAGGTATACCATCTGGGCCAACTGCCCTTCTTGATTTCATTTTCTTCAAAGCCTCTGCAATTTCTTTCTTTTGAATCTTACGCATGAAGTCACGATTTATCTCATGAAAAGGAATGGAGAAGTCTCCAAGATCTTGAGCATGACTATCATTAAATAGCTTATCAAAATAATCTTTCCATCTCTCCTTAATCTCCTCATCTTTGACTAAAACCCTTTGCGTTTCATCTTTGATACATCTAACCATACCCAAATCCTTCGATTTCCTATCTCTCATCTTTGCAAGCCTATAAATATCCTTCTCGCCTTCTTTGGTATCCAACTTGTCATAAACCTCCTTATATACCTTAGCCCTCGCGTTTCGAACAACTTTTTTAGCTTCCTTCTTTGCTATCATATACTTCTCCAAATTCTCATTATCACGACTCTTACTTAGATTTCTATAACACTCTCTTTTAACCTTAATAGCTAATTTGACATCCTCGTTCCACCATGATGTATCCTTACCTAGTGGTGCACCGCCTTTAGACTCACCCAATACCTCCTTAGCTACTTTTCTCATACCACCCGCTATCTTATTTCACATTGATTCTGAATCCTCCTCGAGACACCAATCAACTTCCTTAACTACCTGCTCTACAAACATTCCTTGTTTAGCTCCTTTCAGTGCCCACCACTTAATTCTAGGATCTATCCTATGTCTATCCCTTTTGCGGCATTGTCTAATTCTAAGATCTAAAATTAAGACTCTATGTTGTGTAGCTACACTTTCTCCTGGTATAACCTTACAATCGATGCAACAACCCCTATCTCTCTTTCTAAGTAGGAAAAAATCTATCTGACTCGTATTAACCCCACTTTTAAATGTTACTAGGTGAGACTCCCTCTTCCTAAACCAAGTGTTTGCTAAGATCATATCATAGGACAAACAAAAATCTAAAATCCTTTCTCCACTTTCATTTCTTTCTCCTATACCATAGCCTCCATGGATATTCTCAAATCCATCCCTACTAATGCCTACATGTCCATTAAGGTCACCGCCGATGAAAAGCTTTTCTCCATAAGATGTCTCTTGTACTACTCCATCTAAATCTTCCCAAAATTGATGCTTAATGGAATCATCTAAACCTACTTGAGGTGCATAAACACTAATAATATTAATAATATCCGTACCTAATACTAATTTAATAAGTAAAATTCTATCACCCTTCCTACGGACCTCAACTACATTATCTATAAACTGACGACTCATAGCAATCCCTACTCCATTCCTATTCCTATTTATTCCTGTATACCAAATCTTATATCCCCAAGGTTCTATCACTTTAGCTTTCTCACCTACCCATTTGGTCTCTTGAAGACATAAAATATCAATCTTTCTCCTACACATAACATCTACTAACTCTACCAACTTACCAGTTAAAGACCCTATGTTCCAAGTGGCTAACCTAATTTTATGGTCTTGGACTAACTTCTTTACCCCCACCCGTCCAACAAAGTGAGGGAACCCTTGCCTATTTGACACCACACCCGGGCGCCGGTGTGACGCGTCGCTTCTGGGCGACGACCTAGCAACCCTTGCACATTTATCACTGCCTCCGGGCCTAGAGAGTACAGCGCGTCGCTCAGTAGGGAACGCCCCAACGAAATTCTCATATTGGTTCATTTTCATAGGATATGACAAAGTTTTTATGCTGGCTGTCACAGGCCTACCGCAACCCTCCTCCTTTATCCGGGCTTGGGACCGGCAGTGTATAACTACACAGGCGGAGTTTATATATAAATTTATATACATATGTAATATATTATATATGCACAAAATATGTACAAAAGGATAGAGTAATCTTAACATCCCAATGGCCTCTTGTATTCTCTATTGCCTATATAAAGAGGTTGAACCCCTTCTTGTATTTATGCTTTCTCATGCATTTTGGTTCCCAATAAATTCTATATTTTTTACTTGTGTTCTTGGCCCCTAAGTGGCTTATGTGCATGTGTTCTTGTATTAACCCATAAGTGGCCTTTGTGTTTTTGCTCTTGTGTTCATGTATGCCCATAAGAGGCACTCTCTTCTATTATTTTTTCCTCTTTCATTACATGGTATCAAAGTCTTGGTGTTCTTTGATTGTAAATTGTATTTGAAGAATGGACCATGAAGATCGGAGTGTCGGTTCGTTGTTGGGACCAACTACAACATGTGGGCCACTGTGGTGAAGAAAATCTTAGTTGGAAAAAGAATTGTGTCCCTTAGTTGATGGTTCTACTCTGGAACCTCAACCTATTCTTACCAAGGTTGTTGTGGGAGAAGATAGTACTGATAAGTTGTACATGTGTGTGTGTATATATATATATATATATATTGTTTCATATTGTACATATATTCATATATATATATATATGTATATATATTTTATTTATGATGATGTAATAGGTAATACCCTCTAGGGGCATTTTTGTCATTTCACAACATTGTAATAGGTTGTGCCCATTAAGGGTACTTTAGTTCTTTTACTTTATTTTGTTCTTTTTGTCCTTTTCTGTTTTTATAGGAACTATTTGCTCAAAGACCAAATAGAGTTGTTGGGTTCTTTTTGGACTAGTCAACATAGAGTTGATTAGTCAATAGAGTTGTTGGAACAGTCCAACAACTCTATTTGAGTCTACCTCTTGTGTATAAATAAGGGTGGACCTCCCTTTTGTTCTCCAATGCTCTTTTAAAGCATTCTACCTCACTTTGTGGGTATATTATTGATAAAATGTTATTTATTTTATTCTTTCTTTTGCAGTTTAATGCATGGTATTGTCCTTAGTGGTTGTTTGTATTGCCTATGTTAGCACCTTGTATTATCCCATGGTTGACTTGTGCATTTGTACGTTGTGTTTGTGTTATCGTACGCTTAGTTGTCAAAAGTTGCAACTAGGCTCTGCCTAGGTTGGCTAGGCATAGGGCCACTACTTAGGCTTATGGGTCTAAGTGGTAGGGCTTTGTTTTTTTACCTAGGCTGCCTAGGTTGTCAATTCTTAAGCCGCAGGGACATAGTTGTCATGTTTTTTTTCTCTTTTTTTTTTCTTTTTCTTCTTCCTCTCGCCCCAAAAGCTTTCTTTTTTTATTCTCGCATTTTCTTCTTTTGTTTTTCTTCCTCCTCCTTTCACCCCTCTGCTTATTTGTCAAAGGCGCCGCCTAGCCGAGGTAGTCTCTCGGTGTAATACTCGTGCATTTTACCAATGTAAATAAACTTGAAATTCATGTCTTTAGGCTAGTATAAGGATAATTCTATTGTTTTACTCATTAAATCATATTTGGAACTCAGATATCTTGTTTGGATCTTCAATGTCGGATCCTTATTGTCTGGTTCGATTCTTCAATGTTGAATCTTGAACATCTTAATTTAATATAGATGTCAGTCAATGAATTAGATCTTTGGGATTTGATCATCAATATCATGGTCAAATTTGATATTGGATCCAGGACGAATGGAGTGAACCCGTGAAGTTTAAATCAAATTTTTAATGAGAAATTTCTATATCAGACCTATAACACTTTAGAGGGATCTGAAATAGCACAGGCGATGGTTGGATCCACATTTGGATCCTGAACATCGGAGAGGTAAATAAGGTAGGATCCAATTAAAATTTTATGTGTGGATCCATACTAGCTTTGTCTGGAATCCATGTATCTTAATTCGGATCCATAGTGTGAAGAAAACTTCGGATCCTTAGATCTGAATTTCTTAAAGGGTTTCATGAGCAAAATGGATCTTGGATCCATAGTAAATTATGGGGGATCCATAACAAGGTCATCGGACCCAAATAAATTTTTATTGGGGTTACATTCGAAAAAATTAATACTTTAAAATCTAACAAGAGATCCGGATCCGGATAGGCCCAAGTGTGGACCCATTGAGGATTTGGGTCGCGGGTCACGAGTGTGGCCAAACCAAACCCGTACCCAATGGAGCGTTAAAAGGTAAGAACAAAAAGAAAATCCAAAAGAAGATCCGGATCTGCGGATGGATCCGGATGGGCCCAAAACGCTGACCCAATTACAAGTGGGTCGTGGGTCGCAATCGAACCGAAACCGCACCCATTGTTACGTTAAGTGAAAAAAAATTTGAAGGAACCGCACACCCTAAGTAGGATTTGCGTTGGTTTTTAAGAAAAGGGGAGGCTGTTGCGTGAAGCCCTCCTTCAAGCAGCAGCCGATCACGACCTCCCCTCTTCTCGCACGGTTTCGTAACCGTCTCCTCATTTCCCTCCCCCTCTCTATGTAAACTCACTCCTCCCCCTGCCTCCTTTACCCGTGCTCTCTCTTCCTCCTCTCTCGCCTCCGCCCTCCCTGTGTGTGATTGAGTCGACGCCGCCGGCCGCCCATCGACACCGGCTCCCTCGCAGCACGTCAAGAGCTGAAGGTGCGCACGGCTGCACCAAATTCATTGTAGCAAGGGGTGGAAATTGGGGAAAAAGCTTCTAAAAGGTAGGAGTTTACTTTGTTTTGCGATTGTATTGTTTTCAAGCATGTAATGTATACCCTAAATCGAAAACAATGGGGAATTAGGTCTGCCGTAAGTCCCAAATCAAAACACATTTGGGGATTTAGGGCTGTAGTAATCCCAAATAAAAAATAAAAGTGGGGATTTAGGTAGAAACAAAAACAGAGGAGTTTGGGTTAATAATCGGTCAATACTAGAACTGTTTTGTTTTAGTATGGCTAATTAGTAAAAGAAACAGAAAAAAATAAAAAAATGTGATGCAACTCGTGACTGACAGTTTGAAATATGAGTTCCAGCAAACTCAGACTTGGTGTTAATGTTTATTTTCATTCAGGGAAGTAGTTTAATAAAATAATAATAATAATACATCTAGGTGTTTTATGAATTACCTAGGGATGTCTAAAATGCTTTCTCAGTATAAAGTTTAATTAGATATGCTGTGATTTCTAGTTATGTCTTAAGGAGTCAATAGGTTTATTCCTTTTAGTTATTTGAGCAATTAAATATGACCATGGGCGTGAACTTAAGTTATTCAAACCTCTGATCTGTGTATGTGCGTTGGGGATATTCTGAAGTACTTTTGATTCCAGATTTTTATAATTTGAATATAATCTGAATGTATGTTCTCTGATCTGCTTGCTTGGTTTTAAGGTTTATCCCACTCTGCTTGCATTTTAGTCTTTAGAAAATACGATCAGCTCTCCAGTCGTGGTGTGTGCGTGGGATGTACCCTAGAGCCCATTCAAAATCTGATATGCTTAGTTCAACCTAGCAAATACACTGACAATCTCAAACCTGTGCACTAAGTTCTGCACTTCAGGTTAGCATGTTACCTATTATGAAGTTGCAGTGAGTATTTGATGAAATTGGGGCTGGAAAATGCTAAATAGAGTTGTAATCTAATTTATGAACTCTGCAAGGTATGTTGGTTAGGAAATTATATTAATTCCTTTTTCAGATTCCAACATACATTTGATTTAATAGTTTTACAGGGGTGTTTTCTTTTAACTGATGGGTCTGAACTGGCAAGGCACCCCTGTATATACAAATCCTCATTTGAGTCATTATGATAGAGGGTCTAAACTCTGTGTATTAATATCCTAGTCCTTCAAAAGTTCTTGAATGTTAATTCCTGTAAGTAGGAACACTTCTGTTTTACTTGAAAAAGGCCATGTGAGGTGTCCATTATGTGAAAGCAAGATTCATTTGTTTAAGTGTTGGCGGGGCGGGGGGGGGGGCTTGGAATGCATTTTATTCTGTGTCCAATCGTTATTTGTATCCATGTATTGTTGCAGTACACACACTCAGTTTGTGATATATTTTGCTGCACACATTACTGTGCACCCACAGAAGTATGTATATGTTTTCTGTTGTGACCCTAGCGGTGAATGAACTCAGTGTTTGATGGGTTCTGCTGCACAGAGATAATTAGATATGTGCTTCCCATTGCTGTTATGACTATACACACACCCACATACTACGCATGGGAGCCGGCCCCTTCCTCAAGGAGCTGATCCCTAGTGCATTATGGCATGTTGGGAAGACCAGATAGTCGACTCTGGTACAACATGAGTCAGTCCTTTGTTGTCTGTGTATGAGCATTATGCTTATAGCTGAAAATGGGTGATATTACACATTTGTGAAAAACTGTGTTTTAATCTTTATTGTCATTAAGAATTGTGATTCACTATGAAATTGCATATGGGTATTCTACTTGTAGTTGGAAATATGGGATGCTACATAATTGTGAAACACTGCGTTTGAATTTTTATTGATAGTATGAATTGTAACCTGATAAGTAAATGGGGGTCCTAATTGATGTTGGTACATGAATGACCTAGCCTGGTGTATGAGGGTTCCACAGGGGCCCCTCGAGTTTATAGAGTGATTACACATGTAAATAGAAATACTATAATTCTTTTCGCTTGACTGGTTTAAAGGTACCGAGGCATTCGTGTTTGTCGGTTTAAAGGTACCAGAGCACTGTGAGTGAGTCTACACAACTAAATGGATAAAGTTTGGTTAATATACCTTTTTAAGGTATGAACGATTGGAAATCTACTCCTACTGTGGTATGATTCAAAATTTTGGGGAACTTCAGTGTCTTTGAGTACTGGGTTCAAATCAGGGGAAACCCTGACAAATCAGAAAATATAAATTAATAAGATAGCAACCCACTCAGACTCAGGCTTACCTTGGAAAGGGTAGGTGGTACACAACTCCGGGGACATGTGCTTTTTGCTTCGAGCGGCAATGGCTCGTTGGTCCCCAGTTTTTGGAGTTAGGGAACCCAGACTACCAATTTTATCCTAGACGGTAGATCTACGTTCTTCTGCAAAAGTTAAGAATGCATCCTGTTTGTTTTGGGCCTTTGGGAGGTTCTCTCGGTTATTCAACCGCTCTCTTAGGATTTCAGTTTCAGTTAGAATGTTCGGGTTAATAAAACACCAATGCATAATAAACCCTCGAATGTTCTCTTCTGTTACGGTTGCCTTGGCCCACGTGTATCCGCGGGATAATTCAAGAAAAACATTGAATTGAGTATCTTGTGTATATCAGTTTGACAAAGGATTGTAAGTCTTGCACTTTCACATGTTATTAGTTATTTACAACATGTGATTAGTTAAAAGAGCATGAGTTGAATTATTTAAACCTGTTATTAGTTATTTACAACATGTGATTAGTTAATAGAGCATGAATTGAATTTGTTAAATTTGTAATTAGATAATTGAGCATGTAATTAAGTATTTATACCAGTGTTTACTTATTTCATTAGATGTTAATTCATGTTATGTTTTTTGTGAGTTAGAATAGTGATATGCAATAAATTATTTCCATGTTACTTATTTCTCTATGCCATGCTTACCCGCGTCGACGCGATGCGGGTGCGCGTGCGGGTGCGGCACCCGGTGCAGTCAACAGGACTTTGGGTGCGGTCAACGCACCTAGGGTCATTTGTGTACATTTTTTGAACAAAAAAAATGAGGAGGGTCGAGGGAGGGGAGGTGTTCAGCACTGCCCTCCCTAGCAGACCCAGAGCCACCACGATGGTGGCTCTGGTCCACCGACCTGAGAATAGGACGGTCGAGGGAGAAGGAGAAGAGAGAAGACTCGGGGAAAGGGGGGCTTACCTAATAAGGCCGCGGAGGGCGCTGAAGTCGCCGGCGAACAGGGTGCCAGTGGGAGGGGAGTCGACTGTCGAAAAAACGTCGTGAGAAAGAGGGAGAAACGAGCGGTGGGGCTCATCGGGGTTCCGGTGACTGAGGGAGCTCGAGAGGGAGGGAAACCGAGGGGAGGAGAGGGTAACAGAGAAAGGGAGAGGGACGAGCACAAGGGGGGAGGCTATCGGTCGGCGCTCCGGCGAGCCGTCGGCTGGAGGTCGGATGAGAGGAGAGACCAGGGTAGGCGGCAGAGGTGGGGAGGGTTTTCTCGAATGAGAAAACCCTAACCCCTCTCTTGCTTTATAAAAGCATGGGGTGGGATATCCAATTTGGGTCTGGGTCGGGTCCCGACCCGGGTCCGAACCATTTTTTTTAAATCCTGGTTTTTTTAAATCCTATATATATAATTTTTTTATATTTTTGCAGCACCCCCGCACCCAAGTTTTTTGAAAGTACCGCACTCCCGCACCCGCACCCATGTGACATAGAATCAAACACATTGCATACTTGTTACGTAGTACATCTGCAAAATCATAGTATTCCCTACGCAGACTGGTTGTAGTCTGACACAAATTATTTTATTATTTTTCAGGAGAAGAGTAAAAGATTAAGAGCGGTTGTGGGATGGTGTGCAGACCAAGATAGATGATCTATTGTGTTCTCGGGATGTCAAAAGATAATTTGGCTATTATTAATTATGTCTATCAGTCATTCAGAAACTCTGACCTTATGTTTAAACTTTTTATTAGAAATGAAATGAATGGTAATTGCTTTGAGGATTCCTCTGACGTACCTGAAATACTTAGCTTATTTAAATTTGAATATTTTTGCTGCCTTGAAAAAAAGAAAAAAAATTGTTTAAAAATTTCGGGTTAAATTTCGGGGTGTTACACTTGGTCTGATGCACAGTTGCACACACATATATATGTTTTCTGTGTAATTATATATAATTACATATATTAACATATTATAAATTTATAATATTATATGTTTATATTGTATATATAATTATATATATACATATTTGTGTACTTAATTCATATATAATCTATAAGTGTATGAGTTATCTATTTGACTGTTTTTATGTAATATAATTGCTTTACAGTGTTCGACAACATATTATTTGTTTATTGCTTATTGTTGATTGATTTTATGTTGTATACATGTTTGTTATCAATTTTAGTAGTTTGTTTACATATTTTGTATATTTTTAAAAAAAATTTATTTGAGATAGCTCCTAGTCCATTTAGGCCTCACCTACTCTTTTTAGGGGCTCACCACCTAGGCTCCCCCTAGCACCTTTGACAACTAAATATCGTAAGCCCTTTGTGGTTTTTCCTTTTGTTTTTCCGCATATTTCTTGACAAGTACAACTAAAGAAGAGACCCTCAATGGAAATGAGAGATAAAACTCTTTTGGATTATAAAAATACCTATAAGGCATGGAAAGTATTGTTAAAATATATATATGTGTGTGTGTATATATATATATAGTCTTGTATTAGTTAATTCTTTATAGGGGCATTTTGGTCTTTTCACATGTAATAGTAACTGTTTATTAGAAATAGTATTTTTATTATTGTTATTTTTTTGTCATTCTTTTGGCCATTTAGGGGCTCTATGGTCTTTTGACCATAGAGTCGTTGAGACTCCCCAACAATCATAAATATGATTGTTGGGAGCTCCCAACGACTAACGACTATTTGGGAGCTCCCAATGGCCTCCCTCTCTATTGTAAAGTGTATAAATAGGGGTGGTGTTCCCCCCTATTCTTCAATGCTTTTAGCTAAAGCATATGCTCAATAAAGATATATTTTTTTATCTTTTATGTTGCCTTTTATTGACTATTGTATTGTCCCACGGTGGACTTGTGCTTGTGTACTTTTTGTTTGTAATCTTGTAAGCCCTTAGAGGCATTTGTTTTATATTTTTCGCATATTTCATTACATGGTATCAACGCTATAGTTCTCTTGGTCTTGTGAAAAGTGGTCATAAGTGTTCGTGATTGTGGAAAAGCATCCAAAAGTGTTCGTGCTTGCAGTGACTCTAGTGGACATACTCTTTGTTAAATTATATACTTAAATATATATATTTAAGTATATAATTCTGCTGTATAACCAAAATACCTGATAGGGGTATTTTGGTAATATCACTATGTATTTAACTTTTACATATTTTTCTTTTCTTCTTTTTTCCTTTTTCTTTTTTTCTTTTATTTATTAGTTTTGGACCACATAAAGCGGCCCCACCTACTAGTCGTTGGGGCCCCAAACGATCATACTTATGACCGTTTCGGGCTCCCAATGGCTAGAAGGGAGCCCCTCTATGTGGTCCCTTGGGTCCTCCCTTCTCTATAAATTGAGGGCTCCTTCCTCATTCATGTATGGCTTTTAGCCTCTTCTTTTCTCTCTTTCAATAAAGTTATTTTTGTCTTTTAAGGCTTTTCACCCCTTAGTGGGTTATTTGCACTTGTATTGGGCTTGTGTTCTCTTTTGCACATTGTGTGCTTGTGTTGTTGGCTTCCTTGCTTCTCCTCTATTCACATGTTGGTGCTTCTGTGTCTTTCATTACATGGTATCAAAGTAAGGTTGGTGATCTTGCATTCTTGTTGAAGCTTTTGAGAAGCGTACCTCTTAACTTATTTGAAGAACAGAATCCTCTTTGGTATCTATGGAGTCTGAATCAAAGGTAGAGCTCTCTTTTAAGCTCAATGGATTCAATTATCTCATGTGGGCTTCCGCTATGGAGAATCACTTAAGAGGTAAGAAACTTTGGGGTTTTGTTATGGGGACCTCTCCCGAACCTTCTCTTAAACTCACTAAAATGGAAGGGGATGTTGAAAAAGCTTTAGATGGCGATGAGCGCATCAAGGCAATCAATGATCACCAATCCAAATTAGAGGATTGAAAAAGTAACCATGCCAAAATTTTGGCATGGTTCATGAACAATGTTGATTTAAAGAATTGTGCCAATATTGCGAAATTTAGAAGAGCCAATGAGGCATGGTTCTTTCTTAAGGGTATGTATACCCAAAAGGACCTTGCTAGGCAATTCTTTTGTCAAGAAAAAATTAGATCTACCAAACAAGGAGACACGAGTGTCCGAGATTATTTTAGTGCTCTTACTCTCCTTTGGGATGAGCTTGCCCTCCTTAAACCTAAATGGGTGGCTCCAAAAGATATTGAATTAAGAAGGGAACAAGTTAAAAAACAACATTTTTTCCATTTCCTCCATGGCCTTAGACCGGAGTTTGAGCAAGTTCGGGCATCTCTTCTTCACCGTAGCAAAGCTCTACCTATTGAAGATGCTTTTGCCAAAATATGCCAAGCCGAAACCCATCTTGGCATTTCCCTAAAGAATGATGATGTATTGGTCGTTACTAGACCCAAAAATAATGTTAAAACCTATAGACTTCCTCATTTTGGAAAGAACAATAGAAGAGGTATCATGTCACTTTTGTAATGAACTGGGGCACATTAAGCATATTCGTCCTAAGCTTAAAGCTAAGGTTGCCGCCGTTGAAGAAAATGCTTCAAAAAGGAAAGAAGATGGAGGTGATATTAAAGTAGCTCTCAATCAAATCTCCGAAGTTTTCCAACACCTCAAAAATTCATCTTCCTCTACCTCGGGTGCTGCGTTTGCCTGCTCTTTATCACCCCCAGGTATGTGGATTCTTGACTCTGGCGCATCCTTTCATATGACATCTCATAAAAATATTTTATCAAATGTGTTTACCGACCCCATATCTTCATATGTTTCAACGGCTGATGGGACATCTTTAAAAATTGATTGTATTGGGACACTTGATTTTAATCAAAATTTTATTCCAAAAGAGTTGTTCCAAAAATCAATCTAAATCTTCTCTCAGTTTCTCAAATTACCGATTACAGTTGCCAAGTCTCTTTCTCACCCAAAGGTTGCACCGTGCAGGATCTCCAGTCAGAGAAGCTGATTGGGCGTGATCATAGAAGGGGTGATCTTTACTACATGGATTTTTTGTCTTTTCCAACCAAGTCATTTTGTAATTTTGTAAATGCCAAAAGTATCGATATTTGGCATAAGAGACTTGGCCTCCCTAATTTTCTAAAGATGTCTCTCTTTCTTTTTTTGAACAATTCTTGTAAAAACAATCACATGTCTTGTAAAGATTGTATCTTTGAAAAATCTAAAGTTATTCCCTTTCCTCAAAGAAATTTTGTCTCCACTAGGCCATTTGAATTAATTCATTCTGATGTATGGGGTCACTCTCCGGTTGTATCCAAAGGAGGTTTTTCATATTATGTTCTGTTTATTGATGGTTTTTCTAGATTCACATGGATCTATTTTTTAAGTAAGAAATCTGAAGTTTTCTCATTTTTTAGAGAATTTCATGCAATGATAAAAAATCAATTCTTAGGTAACTTGTCCATCCTTAGATCCGACTCAGGAGGCGAATTTATGTCAAATGAATTTCAAAATTACTTAAAAGAAAATGGGATTTGTCATCAACGTTCTTGTCCAAACACCCCGCAACAAAACGGTCTTGCGGAAAGAAAACATAGGCACATAATTGGAACGACTAGAACCTTGTTGATTTCAAAAAACATCCCAAAATCTTTTTGGGCTGAGGCGGTTCTAACTTCCGTGTATTTAATTAATCGAACTCCCTCATCTTCTCTAAAGAATCTTTCTCCATTTGAAAAGATTTACAACATGACTCCTGATTACCAAAGGCTAAGGATTTTTGCGTGTAAATGTTTTGTCTTAACTCGCAAAAATGATAAAACTTTCTCCAAAGGCGATTGAATGTATATTTTTAGGGTATGGTGAAAAACAAAAAGGTTATAGGTGCTTTGATGTAACAAATAACAAATTGTATATCTCAAAGGATGTTACCTTCTTAGAAGATGAAAATGGATTTTCACACAAATCAAATGAAAAGGTTGATCACTCTTTCCTGTTTGATTTATTATCGCGTGATAATAGTTCTGAAGAAACTTTTAATGAACAACTGGAAATATATATAGATGATTTGGGTTCTAAACAACAAGATAATGTAAATGAACCTATATCTAGGCAAATTCAAGTTTATTCCAGAAGAGAAGAGGCAAATCCTCCTTGTGCTCTTGAGAGATACTCTCAAAATAACACAATGGAAGAATCATCTCAAAGAAGGTCAAGTCGTGTAATTAAAGCACCAAATAGAATTGTATCCTATGAATCTTTTTCACCAAATTTTAGGGCATGCTTATTAGCTTTTCATTCCTTTCATGAATTGACTCATTATCATGAAGCTAAAAAATATGATAATTGGGTTAAGGCTATGAAACTTGAACTAGATGCTCTTAAAAGGGCGCAAACATGGAAAATTGTTGATTTTCATAACGGGAAGAAACCCATCGGGTGTAGATGGGTTTTTAAAGTTAAAACCAAAAGTGATGGGTTTTTGAAAAGATATAAGGCACGATTGGTTGCAAAAGGATTTGCTCAAGAATACGGGGTAGATTATGATGAAACATTTGCCTCTATTGCTAGAATGACTAGTGTTCGAGCTCTTATTGTTGTTGCTTCTATTAAGAAATGAAACATTTTTCAACTTGATATGAAAAATGCATTCTTAAATGGTGACCTTAACGAGGAGGTTTATATGGAACCTCCTCCAGGTATGAATCTAAATGGAAAAGTCTTAAAATTAAAAAAGGCATTATATGGTCTAAAACAAGCTCCTAAAGCTTGGTATGACAAATTTAGCAATGTCTTGATTAATTTGGGTTTTATATCTTGTTATACTGACACTTCTCTCTTTGTCAAGAAAATAGGTGATCTTATAATCATTCTTTTTTTGTATGTTGATGACATGATCATCAAAGGGAATGATAAAAAGGCAGTAGATGAGGTTAAATTCGTTCTAAAGGAAACTTTTGATATGTCTGACTTGGGTTATCTGAGATATTTTTTAGGTATTGAAGTGGTGTATTCTCCTCATCGATATATCTTGTCTCAAATGAAATTGGCAGTTGATATTTGCATCAAGTCAAGGATTTCAGATGCCAAAACTGTCGAGACCCCGAAAGTTATAAATGCAAAACTCAGACTTGAAGATGGTGTTCTCCTTGAAGATCCTACGCCTTATCGCCAACTGATTAGCTCTCTCACCTACCTATCCATCACCCGTCCGGATATAGCTCATGTGGTTCATGTTGCAAGCCAGTTTCAGCATGCTCCTACTTCTGTACATATGGCGGTTGTGATGAGGATTATGCGCTACATCAAGAACACCATCTCTAAAAGGATTTTCTTATCCTCTTCTTCATCTCTTGACTTAATTGCTTATACTGATGCTGATTAGGGAGGAAATCTCAATGATCGAATCTCAGTCACTAATTTTTGTGTTTTCTTAGGGGAATCACTTATCTCTTGGTGGTGTAAGAAGCAACAAAAAGTTTCTCTCTCTTCCACTGAGGCCGAATATCGAGCGATGGCAATGACAACTATGAAAATAGTATGGATTAGAAGTCTCCTCAGTGTCATGGGCATCTTCATTTCTACTCCTACCTAGATATGTTGTGACAACAAGAATGCCATTTATATTGCTAGCAACCACACTTTTCACGAGCGTACAAAGCATATTGAGATAGATTGTCACTATGTTCGAGACGAATACCTCAAAGGGACAATTTCATTGTCATATGTTACTTCAGAGTTTCAATTAGCAGACTTCTTCACCAAAGCTCTACCAACTCCAAGATTTATGTTCCTTCTTGACAAACTTTCCGCCTTCTCCCCGTAAAGTTTGAGGGGGGTGTTAAATTATATACTTAAATATATATATTTAAGTGTATAATTCTGTTGTATAACCAAAATACTCGATAGGGGTATTTTGGTAATATCACTATGTATTTTACTTTTAAATATTTTCCTTTTCTTCTTTTTTCCTTTTATTTAATAGTTTTGGACCACATAAAGGGGCCCCACCTTCTAGTGGTTGGGGCCCCAAACGGTCATAAATATGACCGTTTTGGGCTCCCAACGGCTAGAAGGGAGCCCCTCTATGTGGTCCCTTGTGTCCTCCCTTCTCTATAAATTGAGGGCTCCTCCCTCATTCATGTATGGCTTTTATCCTCTTCTTTTCTCTCTTTCAATAAAGTTATTTTTGCCTTTGGAGGCTTTTCACCCCTTAGTAGGTTATTTGCACTTGTATTGTGCTTGTGTTCTCTTTTGCACATTGTGTGCTTATGTTGTTGGCTTCCTCGCTTCTCCTCTATTCGCATGTTGGTGCTTCCGCGCCTTTCATTACACTCTTTCACATTCTTCTCCTTCTTTCTCTCTTCTATCAAGTTGAAATAGAGCATGAACATAAAAATGATATCTCCTTCAAGCTAAATGGTTCCAACTACATGGTGTGGTTATCCGCTATAGAAAATAACCTTAAAGGAAAGAAGCTTTGAGGATATCTGATGGGCACTATCCTAGAGCCTCAACTCAAGCTCACCAACTTGGTCAAAATTTTATTTTAGTCCAATATAACCTATGTCACATGGGTGCGGGTGCGGGTACGGGTGCGGCTCAATTTCAAAAATTTTGGACACGGGTATATATATATATATATATATATATATATATATATATATATATATATATATATATATATATAAAGACTGTGTTGTTGCATAGTCTTGCTAAAGACTGCTCTGCACAAGACTGTGCAGCACAGTCTGGGTAAAGACTGTGCTCTGCACAGTCTGCTAAAGACAGTCTGCACAGTCTTTCTCTGCTAAAGACAGAAGTATATATATTTTTTTAAATATATATAAAAGATTTTTTTTTTAGTTTTTATACATTTTTTGTCTTAAAAATGGACAAAAATAGACTCGGTCAACATTGACGGAGTCCAAAACATGGACGGACTCGGCCTAGGTGCGTTGACCGAGTCCGGCCCGTGTCCGAAGCCCCACTCGTGTCCACACCCGTTTCGGGGCGTGTTGACGCGGGTGCGTCGCCTCCCAAGCTGAGTCTGTGTGACATAAAATATAACTATTTTTCGCTCTGATTCAGGGGACAGTTTATGTCAAATGATTTCAAATTTTTTTAAAACTAAATGAAATTCTATACCAAAGATCTTGTGCTTATACCCCTCAACAAAATGTTTTGACATAAAGTAAACATAGGCATATCTTATAAACTACTACAACCGTTCTCATTTCAAAAAATGTCTCAAAGGAATTTTGGGCCAAAGTCACCCTTACCATTGTTTATTTCATAAATAGAATTCTTTTTGTCAAGATTCAAAACATTACACATCTTGAAAAACTTTATAAAACTTCTCATGCTTATTCTAAATTGAGAACTTTTGGATGTAAATGCTTTGTTCTTACCAAAAAAAAATGAAAAATTGTCCCCTCGAGCAATTTCTTGTATTTTCTTCGGATACGGAGAAACCTAAAAAGGATTTAAATGTTATGATCTTCATAATGATAGACTTTATTTCTCTAGGAATGTGACTTTTTTGGAAATAGAAAGTTTTTTTTATTGCCTAAGAAAGCTACTAACTAATCCTTGTTTGAATTGCTTCTTAAAGATAAGAAAGATTCTTTAAGTATTGATATTTTGAATGAAGAACCTCAACTAAATACTCTTGGTGATGTGAACCATTATGTAGATAGAAGTAACCATCTCATTCTTCAATATAGCAGAAGGAGCAATGATAGTTAGCTCAATGCCTTCGACAAATATTTTAGCCTTGAGTCACAGGAATCTAGTACTCTTAGGAGATCCACTAGAGAATCTAGACTCCCAGATAGATTTGTACCCTACGAATCTTTTTCTCCTCAATATAAAGCATGCCTAGCCAAAAGTTTTTCTTATTTCGAACAAAATTCTTATAAACAAGCCAAAACCCATCCAAAATGAATAGAAGCCATGAATATAGAAGTTTATGCTTTAGAAAAATCTAACACATGGCAAATAGCAGATTTACCTAAAGGGGAAAAGTCCATAGGTTAAAAATGGGTATACAAGATTAAAACCAAGAGTGATGACTCTCTTGAACGATATAAAACTAAGTTAGTTGTCAAGGGTTATTCCGAAGAATATGGTATAGACTACGATAAAACCTTTGCACCAGCAGCTAAGATGACCTATGTTAGAACCCTTATAGTTATAGCTACTATTAGGAATTGACACATCTATCATATGTATGTCAAAAATGCATTTTTAAATGGTGAATTAAAAGAAATATACATGGATCCTCCACCAAGATATGAAATTTCGGTAGGAAAGGTTCTTCATTTACGTAACACCTTGTATGGTTTTAAACAGAATCCTAAAAACTAGTATGATAGATTCAATTTTGTTATGTTTAAACTTAGCTTTAAATTTTGCTATACTGACAATGTTAAGTTTGTTAAAAAATCTAATGCAGATGTTATTTTTATTCTCTATGTTGATGACATAGATCATCACTGGAAGGGACAAACATGGAGTTAGTTATATTAAAAATGCTTTGAAACAAGGTTTTGAAATAACCAATCTAGTTATTTTTAGATACTTTTTAGGGATTGAGGTTGCGTACTCTGCTCGTAGTTATTTACTAACTCAATCACAGTTTTATGGCACACCCTTAGATGACCCCACTCCTTACCGCCAAATGATTGAGGCCCTTATTTAACAATTACCTAACCTGACATTTCTCATGCAGTGCATACAATTAATCAATTCTAACATTCTCCTATATTTGTGCACATGAGTGTTGTTATGTGGGTTATTAAATATTTACAAAATTTTATTTCCAAAGGAATTTTATTATCTTCTTCCTCCTCACTTGACTTAATTGCTTATACTGACTATGATTGGGGAGGGGATCCTAATGATAAACGTTCAACTATAGGTTTTTGTGTTTATATGTCACTCACTGTTGTCTTGAAAATGCAAGAAGTAGCAAAAAGTATTTATGTCATCAACTAAAGTTGAGTGTCGCGTTATGGCCATCACGTATGAAATTGTGTGGTTGAGAAGATTGTTAGAAGACATAGGGGTGTATATGCAGTCACTCTCAAGGTTATGTTGTGATAATAAAAGCGTCATCTAAATCGTTGACAATCACACATTCCATCAGCGAACCAAACATATCGAGATAGATTGCCACTATGTTCGTGAAGTGTATCTTAAGAAGACTATCATCCTGCCATATGTAGCATCAGAATTTCAGCTCGTTGGCTTCTTCACAAAGGCGCTTCCTTCTCCCTGGTTTCATTTCTTACTTGACAAACTTTTAGTGATTACACTGTAAGTTTGAGGGGGAGTGTTTAAATGTATATATAGGTGTATATATTATAGCTATATATATGTATACATATATTTCTTGTACTTGTAATAGGTAATACCCATTAGGTTTATTTTTGTTATTTCACATTATGTAATAGGTAGTTCTCATTAGGGACACTTGTCTTTTATTATTTCTTTTCTTTTTTGTCTTTTTCTTTTTGGCTAAGGGCATTATAGTCTTTATAATGCCTTAGCCATTAGAGACATTGGGGTTGCTCCTAATGGCCTCGTGTTCTCTATTGCCTATATAAAGGGGTTGAAACCCTTCTTGTATTTATGCTTTGTTCAAGCATTTTGGTTTCCAATAAATCCTATATTTTTTACTTGTGTTCTTGGCCTTAAGTGGCTTATGTGCATGTGTTCTTCTATTGACCCATAAGTGATCTTTGTATTTTTGCTCTTGTGTTCTTGTAAGCCCATAAGAGTCACTCTCTTCTATTGTTTTTCCCTCTTTCATTGCACCTGTGTGGGCTTACCACACACTCAATATATCAAAACTTTAGTTTTGTCAATTGCTATTTTATGTCATTGTTTCTGATCTTGTTCATGTGTGACTTTAAACTATAAAAGTAACCACATCCCATGCCAGCTGGTGCAGATGCTTCAAGCCTTTAAATCTTTGAAGCTATTGATTTAGTGACATTAATCTTCTAGAATATAAATTCATAGTTTAATATCATGGTTCAAATCTTAAGGGATTTAAGAGTTTTCCCGTGGAATATTGATCATCGATCTATTTGTGCAGGTTCTTGTTAACAACCACACTGCTAGTGCAAGTGAAATTGTGAGTATTTGGTTTCACATTTTGCTTGAAATATTACAATTATTTGACCAATAGGTTTTTTTGTATATGGCTTGCTTTTGGTCAGGTGGCTACAGCTCTTCATGATAATTGCAAAGCTGTTCTTGTTGGTGAAAAGACATTTGGGAAGGTTAGATGGTCTAATTTTGTGAAGCATGTGCCTGTATGTCAAATGCAGCATGACATTCTCATTCATTTCAACGTTTCAGCAGGGCTTGATCCAATCAGTATTTGAACTCCATGATGGATCCGGTGTTGTTGTGACTATCGGAAAATATGTGACTCCAAATCACATGGACATCAATGGCAATGGGGTAGAGCCTGATTTTCTACAGAAACCAGGCATGCTTCTGTTTCTTAATTTTCCCTGGTGTCATCAAAATAATAAAAAGGTACCTTTTAGTTCTTAAATGTCTTGTTTTGCAGATTGGAGTGAAGTTATGAAACACCTGGCCTTGTGTCGTCTTCCTAGTACCTAATGTCAGGTTTGCACTTGTCTTTCACCTGATTTCTGCAGATCATACAGTGGATGTTGTTTCCTTTTGTAGTATATGAGCTCTAACTATTTCGCATTCTATGTTTATGTATTACATGTACTATAGTTCTTTTCTTAGCATTAAGAAAATCAAATATTTTTCATGTGATTATAAATGTTTATAGAAAATAACCAAGTTGATTGGTGGAGTCACAACTGTAGCCAATTCATGAGTCATTAAGTTTTCAAACCTTAGGTAGCCCATATGTCAGCACCGAACGGGATTTACTTCCATTGGAAAATACAGATGAGCAATCTCTCTGTAACGACCCCAATCCAGACCCTTTTAAAAATATGGAATTTTTTTTTTTTTCTAAAGAGTTGCGGAAACCTTCCAAGAGATCTGGGGTCCTCACAGTTCCACTTTCCATTGGATAGCCCATCCACCACAAACGAAGTTGCAATCATCATCCATATCAACCAACTAAAACTCTTTTATTAATGAGTAAGAAAATTTCAAAGACAAGGTTTTCTTCAACTGAAAGTAAAGTAACACTTGCAGAAATTAAAAGAACTGAAAGACAAAAGAAAGAGTCATTATGTCCTCTACTGAAGCTGACAAGCCCAAGTATAACTCATCCATCCCCAGATGCATGTCCAACTTCACTGTTCATCATTTCCTGTGAAAAACCAACAAAGTAGGGCGTCAGAACCGAAATTCTGAGCACAACTACTTCTAAAGAAACCAGGTGAGAGAAAGAACATGGATAAGATTTCATGCAGTGATTTGAGTGAGTGCAGATATAAAATTTGCAACATTTAAATATCCATGACTACCAATAATTGCATTTACTCACCAGTCAAGAACAGTAAACAGTGTTATATATCAATAACTAAATGATCAAACCTTTCAGCATGATTTCACAAAGTAAGTCATATGCTACCAACAAATGATGTCATGATATCAAGAATGAGTCAGACATGCATGATCTAATGCATAACAGAAAAATGCATGATTATGTGCAATGCATGATTTCTTCTGTTATCTTTCATTTAAGTTCCATCTTTCCATATGCATGCCCTATTAAATGCACACAACTTTAAGTTCCTCTTTTTAATTACCGTGGCCCGCGGATACACCAAACGGGTACAAACCCCGAGGTCAAGTACGTTCCCAGGGTAGCTTAACACACAATTTGTATTTTATTACTGGGTTCCAACTTAGCCCTCGACCGATATCAGGAAACAGCACCATCCATCGGAACATTAGACCTCCACATCTAATGTCGGGGACACAAGGGACACCCCACGCCCACAAGTGCCACTTCCTTGGTACCATAACTCACAGCTGTGACTAACACACCACTCCCGGGTAAAGTGGCAGGTTCTCCCTAAAACCGTGGCCAGGAGAAGAACCTCAATATCGGGTTCAGGGGCAACAACGCACACGGAGTTTTTGTATCCTCACAGTCTCCCCAAGACCGAATATCCAAGATTCTCATACTCCAGATGAGATATCCCAGAATGTATATTACACTGTTCTTATTCATTATTTTTATTTAAAGTTCATTCTTTAAGTTTGCCACACATATGCAAAAGTAAAGTGAAAACCTCGCATCCTCCCTTGCAGGGACCCATTCGGGACTCCAGCCCGTATAAACCACTAGAACAGTATAGTAATGTGCCAAACCATCTTATGTGGTTTAAGTGATGCATCTAGAAACATATATAAAAGAAAACCCAACCCACGGCTCTCCAGGCCGGTGATGGTCCCAATAGGCCATCAGTGCATCACATAATAAAACCAAGTAGTGTCTCATCTACAACACTTGGCCAAAATGCCAAAAGCATATGTATATTCGTGCAAATATAAACCCAAACATATGCATGTCATAATTCATTCATATGCATTTTCAATATGTGTGTGTTACCTACATCACATATTTAACCAAATTCATGGTTTCTTTAAGTGTGTGAGTGTACATGTACCAATGCATACAATAATCAAGCATACAGGTTCAAGAAGAGTTATTAATAACTGAATCATGCTCACACCCATGAGTACCATAATCATAACAGTCAAATGAAAACATAAATCTCCACGACAAGTGTTTCCATGCAATCCAATACCCAAGCTTTGAAATAACACATGGACTCTAGACAGAAATATAATGTCCAGCTAGAGACCTACAAGCAAGATACATTCCATATGTATAATTTCAATTTCATGTATCCATCCTCCCTAAACAGTGCAGCTTGAGCACTATTATACACAACTGAAAATTTTCAGGTTATGTTGCAATGATACCACGCTACATCTTACCAACTTTGAGCTTATCCCCACTCAAGAACCAACATGAGCTACTTTAGAACAACTCAATTTACTTTAATTCATCAAATTGCACCTTCTCAAACCAAAACTCAATTCAACATAAACTTTCAGAACACAGACTGATGAAACTCAATCATATTCATAGAACATAACATGACTAAACCAAAATTTAACATAAACCAGGATATTCAACTGACCCATTAATGATTACTAACAAGTATAACTAGCTAGTCATGCTTCATTTTATTCATTTTATGCCAATAGATTGCCTACCAGAAAAATACTAATGAACCCATTCACGATTTCGTTAATGAATAACTTGAATTATCAATGTGAATAATCAATACTTCTGTAAATGGATAACTTAGAACACATTACTGAAACCGTCGAACTTTCAATAAGAACTTGCAACAACAACAATTCAGTGAACTAATGATACAAATATGTATTGTTTACATGATATGCCGAGTATGGATGGGGACTGTACAAAAGAGTGGAGGTCGGCTATGTGTATCTACTAATTCTGTTCTTCAATTTGGCGCATCACAGTATGATATGGCAAGACAAAAATTGAAATAGATTTCTGAGGCTTGATGCCACAAATGGAAGCAGCAAGAGCAGAAGCCAAACAAATGTACAGACTTCAATATGAGCAAAACTAGGGTGGCTCATTAACTTGCACAGAAAATTTCTTTCTTTCTAAAGGAATGGATCGGGCCAGAGAGTTTTCATTTAAATTCCCAATTAGCAAACAATCAGTTTTTTTTTTTTTCATACGAGTCACAGGCCAGCACCCAGCCGACTGGGTCGGCTGGGCCTGCTATGGCCCGGCCCACCAGATGTAGAGCATCCAGCCGACTGGGTCGGCTGGGGCCCTGCTAACACAGCACCCAGCCGACTGGGTCGGCTGGGCCTGTCGCCTCCTACCAACGCACTAGTGGCCTGCAACATGAAACAACACAAATTTTTTTTTCCACAGTCTTATATATACCTAGGCTTCCATAATAACCCCCAAAGTTTCTTCAGAACAAAAGGACCAGCCTAGACGGTCCTCAATATTGTTGCCCCTGATCATAATCACTTGGAATTGTATCCTTTTGCACAAAGAGGAGATATTATTATATTTTTTTTTTTTTTAAAAGGAAAAAAACCAAACACAATCCACAGATCATCAATTCCTGCAACCTGAATTTATAATACATCGAAATTAAGTGCATTGATCAAAACTTCTAAACATAAAATCCATAAGCACATCCTGGAGAACTCAAGAACTCAAAAGTCTGAAATCATTAATTGAAAAACTGAAAACCCCCAAATCCACTGATTTGGGGTTTCGGATAACCCGCAACCCTCATTAGGAAAGATCCCCAACCCCCAAATCACAGATTTGGGGTTTTAGGTTTAGGGTTAATATAAACCCCAAGTCCTACCCTCAAATCCCCACGTGGAATCGAACCCATGTTCGATTCCTCACCCGATTCCAAGGAGCACCGTACCTGATTGGAGCTTTTCCGACGATTCTTCCGACGATCGGAGGCTGCCGTGGCCTTCGGAGGTGGCTGGTGGCCAAGGTTCCACTCACGGCTGCTGTCGTGGTTGTTGGTGGCCGAATCTCGCCGGCGACCTCCTCTCCTCCGGTGCGCGCACGCAGACAGAGACGAGGGAGAGAGTGATGAGGCTGAGTGAAGAGGGCGAGAGCCCCTCTCCACTCCCCTCCTTTATCGGCCCCAGGCCCCTCCTTTTTCGTCGAGATGGGGGAGGTCGGTTACGGCCTGCGTAACCCCCCTGCCCCCCTTCCATATCCTGCAAGGGTTCTATCGGGCAACCCTTATCGGGTTGCCCTCATCACTTAACAGGGTATTAATATGGGGTGGGGCTCGGGTCCGAACCCGAGACCCGCAACCCGGCCCCAAGTCGAAATGGGTCCACAAGTGGATCCAAATGGATCCACTGTGGATCCTCAGATAAATTAAAAAAAAACTTAAAAATGTTATTCATTTTAAATCTCGCATTTTATATAAAACCTTAACCCCCCACCAAAATGGATCCGCAAGTTGGATCCAAGTGGATCCAACTGTGGATCCTCGAATCCGCTTAATATATATATTATATTTCTATAGTATTACCAATATTAATATTATTTATTTATGATTATACACATATATATATATATTTAGATATATATAAATATATATATGTATGTACATGGATCTGGTATATGGTTCCCATACCCATCTACGCACCCCTATTGAATGATTATTCTCCGAATTATTTAGTTAATTACAAATTATTGTACTTATACGTACATATCAAATTTACGAGGTAAATGTATGCGAAAAACCCCTTTATGGGTCCTGGATCTGTAATTTGGATCCAGGCCCAATTTGCAAAATTTTATAAAATTTTCGGGTTTTACACTCTATATATGTAAAATTGGTAAGCTAGGGGATAACTCCCATGGAATTCTAGCATGAGACCTCTGGGTTATGACAATGTATCCTTGCCATCCAGATATCGCATTCTATCGAGCAGTCTAGATAAAACTAGAATTTTAAGCCATTATATGATTCTATGTATGGTCGTAGCAAACAGGCAGTAGAGACATGCATGAGGTATTCATATTATTCTTTGTTTGACATTGCTGTAATCCTTTTTTAGATATTAAGATGGCCATAATCTCATATAATATGGCTTTTAATGTTGTAACTTTTTCTTGTTTGTGCTCTAATAGGCCACTGTATTATTCCAGGTCTAGCTAATTTTAACTCTCGTTACCGTAGGGCCTTGAACATTCATATGCTCAAGTCAGATTGGAAGTTGCGGGCGAAGACATGTTCAGCTCTACCAGATGAAATGCCTTTGGGATGATTGTGGTACCATGGTGATGCAAGTACATCTCTCTTGTCATCATGGACTATTAATTGGTGTACCATACGACCTAGAGTTTGGTGAGCCAAGATTGCTACAAAGTAGCATCCTGAAGCCAAGGTCAGGAGAGGAAAAGAATAGAGGAAGAAAGAAAGCAAAAATTTAACCATTTTTTGTGTTAAAATGTTACTTTATTATCAAATGGCAAGCATTCTTTAGAACGTGTATTTTACTTTGGCGTCTGATCCCCCTCTTGGTAACTGTAGTGTTTCTTCTTCGTTAGTAGTTTAGGATTTTTTATTTTCCAACTTTGGGGGAAGCCATTTTGTCTCTACAAACATGCTAATGGGGACTACCGGTTGGAACCAAACCATAGTTATACCTGTCTGTTATTTTCTAGAGGCTTTCAACCAAATTGGCATTTCTAAACTAGTGAGTCTTGTAACCATGAGTCTGTTTGTTTCACAAAATTGGCGAGAAAATGGTTGTTTTTATACAAGGACGGACCTTTTGCCACATGGTCAAGTAAAGCATTGAATACCCATCATGGTGGGTGCGTGGGCCCCACCGTCTTTGTAGAAAAAATGCGTTTTTACTAATAAAATGCCTACTTTGCCGCCCCTCCCCTCCCCCCATGGAAAGTGCTTTCCCACCTGACTCTGGTAGCTTTTTAAAAGAAAGACACTTCTCTTGAAGTGAACGTACCACAACTTTCAAAACATTTCTTACATGTGCTCTCTTCTACGCATTTCCATTCATATTGTATTTTTTTTAAAGGAAATAACAACTTTATTGATATATCATTTTGGAGCATTGGTTCAATCATATTGTGTTAAGAAAATGCATAATTGGGAACTTCACAAAACGCCATATGAAGTCAATTACCTAAGTTGGATTTAGCCAAGCTCAAATTCCGTCAGAAATTTCAAGTTTCATATTGACCACATCAGGTGCTACTTTTGGGGCCTCTCTCTCTCTCTCTCTCTCTCTCTCTCTCACACACACACACACACACACTGGTGGCAACAATTTGACATCCAAACTAGCCCCAAGTTGATATCATATCCCTATGGTTTTGATTTTTGTAATGTACTAAAATTTTCTTCTGTCGATTTGTAATATCTGGAAATTCACTGAAAGAAAAAGAACTAGAGAAACAAACCCCCCAAACCACAAAGAGAGGACGTGGAAAAGAAAAGAATCCTATATGGATGGAGCAGTTCCAATTTGATAAAATGAAACCAGGAGGGTTGTGAAAAACGAAACAAAAGAAAATGGGAAAGAAATGCAGGAAAGTAAACTTGAGTGTATCATGCAATCCGTCCTCTCACTAGTGAGATTTCCTTTAATTAGCTCTTGGAGAATAGTCTGCAGAACCATTGTGAGGTTCAGGTAGCAAAGCTTCCTCCTTTTTTGAGCAAGATTGGTGGCATATAAAAGCTTGCTAACTCATGATTACGACCATGGGTATTGCTCTGTTTGTTCATGCCAATCTCTCCATCTTTATCGTCATCACGATCATTGCCCAGTGGGAGGCGATCAAATGTGGCATTCAGGAAAGTTGCTGCCATGATCATCACTGACCCTGAAGCAATAAGAGCACCAACAACAACGCCCCAACAACCTGGCCTTGCACACCAGCAACATAGATTGTGAGTCCTGTCAGCCCAGGAAGTGCTGGTTGTGGTGTAAATGAGCCCAATAGCGATAATATCTCAAATCGCCCATGCAGAGTAACAATGGCACTCGGAGATGCGGGTTGCCGGAGAGTTACATTTACTACAAACCCACTCCCATTTAATATACAAACTCCACACTGTTTCTTACGTGCAAAGCTAGCAATGCTTTCTCCCACATCACAGCCAGAGCTAATTTCCATTGCATGAGCTTTAAGAACGTTTGCACTGTCATGAGTGATGATTATGGGAGGCTTTGGCTTGTTTTTGGAACCAGCAGGTCTACCCCGTGACCCTCTAAATGTGTCATTGGTTGCAACTGTCGTGCCAGCCACTGATACAAGAAGAGCTCGGGCATCACTAATGGCCTTGTTCTCCTTATCATCTTGGGGAATCATGGATGACATGGAAGGTATTTTTACATCAGCACCAGCCATGCAGATGTATATTTCCTTGTAATTTGTTCCCTTAACTGTGATTCTTTTCACAGAGGAAACTGTACCAAGTTTGGTGAAACGATCTGAAGGGAATGATCTTAAGTAGATAGGTGTGTAAATAAAATAAACACTTATATTAATTCAGAATTAGGGGAAGGTCGAGTATAATCAACCAACTCTCATATTGGCAAACTTTTATTAGATTAAGCTTTAGGATACAGTTAAGTAACACCAACCACCTGTAAACTATATCACACGAAATTTTGCTCACTGCCTAACTTCCAACCTCCTCATCTTAATGAATGCAAGTGCATGCATGCGTGCATGTGTGCATACATACACAATATAGAACCAACTTTATACGTGTGTGCGTGTGCGTGTGCAGATATACACATATAGAACAAATTGAAAAGCAAGCAATGTTTGATTTCAAGAAAATGCAACAGAGTAAAATGTTGCTGTTAGAAAACACTGTTACAGATGAGGTAATCATAAAGCATAACACTGAAAAAAAAAGATTAAATTAGTTAGTCTATCGAACCATACCTAAGTTGAACTAGAATACAACCTCAAGCACAGGGCAACCAGTACACCAGTTCCATGGAACAAAGTTCTCTTTTTGGGTTCTCACTTAATATGTACAGTTAAAAGCAACCTGAAACTGAGTCTTCAATATATGCCAAAGGATAGCAACAAGCCGTGAAGCAGCCACAATAGACCCATTAAATTACTCAAATATCTGGACATTTGAGCAAGAATCAGTAGGTATGTGCCCAGATTTGGTGTGACTGCTGAGAAGTGGGGCCTTGGGAGGAAGTCTCATCACTCTGTGGTTGCTGATGTTCCAGACCTGCCTGTGGAACCCCTGACTGAGAATTGTAGAAGTTTGGGTAGCCTGGAGCAGTAGTGTACTGTGAAATCTGCTGCATCTGTCGGAACCCAGCCTGCTGGTTCTGCCCTTGAAATGGGTAATATGTGCTTGTAGGAAGAGCAGATACAGACCTTGAACCAGGAGCATGCAGCCACATACCAGAGCTTTCATTCTGTCACAGTGCAATACATGTATTAGGAAACCCAACGGATCTCACCAGTCAAGGATAGAAAGGAAATACATGAATTGCATGAAGCCAAGCCCATAAAAAAGGCGACAGGCATATTCAGCTTGAACCTACCTGTGGAATAGAGACAAAATGGCTGTTATCCTTGTATTGGGTACCCAGAATATCATCATAACCAGTAGCTGTACCCCCAGAACTTGTAGAGGGATTCAATACAAAATTTGCAGGGATGTTTGCTGAACTCCCAATGCCACCATAACCAGCAGTCATCGCAGCAGCAGAAGGGTTCAAATTGCTCATGGAGATGCTACTCTTATATTGTGGCAAAGAATATTTCATTCCAGCACCATGTGTAGCTGCAGGAGATGGATGATAACTGCTGTTTCCAGCATATGCTTGAAATGCGGAAGGCAAGTATGCAAAACTTTGAGGTAGGTAAGGATAGCTCAACATGCTGCTGAAATGTCCGAGAGGAAGAGCAGCTGGCTGAGAATACGTGTGCAAAGGCACATGCTGAAGAGTTGGAGTCGTCTGCAAGCTGCCACCTGGAAGTGTTTGTGCAGTTGACTGAGTAGAGAAAACACTTGGTTTTCCTACCTGCACGGGATAATTTCACATTAGTACTTGCTTTACAATTTAACATCTTAGGTCAAGGTGAAGAATAGCAGCTGTGGTGATACCTCAGGTATTGAAATGCTTGGGCCATTGATGGATGACACTGTACTGCTATATTTTGTTGGTATTGATTGTGTTGCAAGGAATTGTGAGTAAGGATGCTCAGATTCTCTAACAGGCTGCGCCGTAGAAGTTAAGAAATTGCTCTGTGACGAACTACCATATCCTTGCTGAAGACAATGCACCATAAAAAAATATCAAAATTAAATCATACCCTCTGGACATCACCAGTAACTAGCACAGCCAAACCAAGTCATATGCAGATGACAGAAATATCAACAAACATTCAAGTAACTTGTCACCAAGCAACAAAAACATTGTCCTCCAATTAGCTAGATCAATATCTGCCTTAAACATGAGCTTCAAAGAGATTTTCATAATTCACTAGCCATAATTATTCCCTTTAACTAGAGTTACCGGAAGCGCCATAGGGAGTGGAGAAGTGCGCTTCCCCAAAGCACATTTTGGAAGCGAGAAAAGTCGCGCTTCCGAAATGTGCTGGAAAGCGCGCTTTCCCCTTTTTTCATTTTTTTTCTTTTCTTTTCTTTTCTTTTTTCGTTTCCTAGGTCGCTTCCGAGACGATTCCTGTTTCGCTTCTAAGTCATCACATGCTTCTCGCTTCCTAAAATTTTGAAAGTTCCTCGCTTTCCGCTTCCTCGACTGGCAACTCTGCCTTTAACCAATTGTAAAGTTGGTTGTATCATCAAACTATAAACCGACAAAGCAAAATACAAGTGGCAGAGGTGGAGGAACACAGGAAACAAGCTGAAACAAAATAAAAGAGTGGAACAAAAGCATGCTCAATGTATCATGGCATTACTACCCTCTAGTCACCACTAAGATAGGAATATCCTTATATCAATTCATCCATCTCATCAGCTCATTACAAAGAAAAAATAGGATAAACAGAAATTGAGAAAGATCAAAATTGGTACCCTTTCCCAGCACAAGCCTACTCACATGGCCAGGGTGATACATGCTCTGCCCGCCCCAACGTCCATACAAAGCATTACGTATGGGGAATATTGAAACTGTGCTTTCCAGTAGTATCGCTGCTGTGCTTTTTGCAGCGTTTGTTGTTGCTGGAACTATGTGATATGGTTCCGTGACTACTCTGATCGAATTATTTGGTCCTACTCGCTATCAGTGAAATACGAAAGCAGATCCTGGACCAACTGCGGATACTGGGATAACGTCGAATCCATAACACGGTAGAATCCAAGACATTGATTAATCACCATAGACGAATCGCCAAACACTTTGAGCACAGAAATGCCCAGATCGCGGGCTAACTCAAGACCAATCACCAGAGCTTCCTACTCAGCAACATTGTTGGTCGCAACTGGACATCCTATGTTCGATTTTCTCGTGGGCGCACCCATGCAGTAAAGCCACAAAGGAGCACCTTTCTAGCGGGCAAGGGGGCTACTACTGAGGATTTTGCAGCAGAAAAAGAGGTCACTCCAGTTGCGTTTGGTTTCCCCATCATCAGAAAAAAAGAGTTTTCTTTTCTCCCTATTGGAATATTTGATGTTATTGTTACTTTTTTTCTTGCTAAGGTCTTCACTGAGATAAGTCTGCCGGAAAATTATCTTTCCAAATTGTTATTCAAAAAGTTTAGTTTATCAGAAACAGATTTTCCTATAACGGTTGGGTTACATCAAGGATTTGTTTTAAGCCCTTTCCTATTTGCTATAGTGATGGATGAGCTTACGAGATCAATTCAAGAAAATGTGCCGTGGTGTATGTTGTTTGCTGATGGATGAGCTTACGAGATCAATTCAAGAAAATGTGTCGTGGTGTATGTTGTTTGCTGATGATATTGTTTTGATTGATGAGTCTAGAGCTGGGGTTAATGCTAAGTTAGAATTATGGAGGCAGACATTGGAAGCAAGAGATTTTAAGTTGAGTAAGAGTAAGACAGAATATATGGAATGTCGGTTTAGTAAGCAACGAAGTAGTGATGGGAGTGTAGTGAAGCTTGGTGAGCAAGAAATACCGGTAGATGATTGTTTCAAATATTTGGGATCTATCATTCAAAAGTACAGAGAAATTGATGGAGATGTAAATAATAGGATAAAGGTTGGGTGGATGAAATGGAAAAGTGCAATTGGAGTGTTGTGTGGTCGTAGAATGCCATTGCGGTTGCAGGGAAAGTTTTATAGGACGACTATTAGGCTCGCTTTACTATATGGTACGGAATGTTGGGCTGCCAAGAGACATCATCTTCAAAAAATGAGTGTAGCTGAGATGTGTATGCTTAGATAGATGTGTGGAAATACAATAAAAGATAAGATTCAGAACGAGGAGATACGTAAGAAGGTAGGCGTTGCACCCATTGAAAATACGATGAGAGAGAATCGTTTACGGTGGTTTGGACATATTCGACGAAGGCCTAATGATGCTCCAGTTAGAAGGATGGAGAAATGGGAAAATATATTAGTTAAAAGAGGTCGGGGTAGGCCTAGGAAGACATGAATGGAGATGATAGGAAAGGATATGAATGCTTTGAACCTCACTGAGGACATGGCATTGGATAGAAATGATTGGAGGAGAAGGATTCATGTGGAAGACCCAGGATGATTCTCTTTTGGTTCATATCGCCGACCCCAATTGTATTGGGATGAAGGCGTAGTTGTTGTAGTTTATCAGAAACAGGGCTCGTCATGAAGGCCATCACAACGCATATAGAAAACATACAAAACAACGTAAGTCAATGGTAACATTACAGGTCTCTAAAGTATCTCAGTACTGCAATTTCTTAGAAACTTGTCAACAGTTTGAAAAATCAGATTGTCACAAGATCATGACTCACTGTGGGTTTTCAAAAATCACAAAGATGTTCACCGGCAAATTACATGTGACGCCAAGAAGAAATATTTAAAATCATTTCCATGAAAAATCTAATGAAACCTTTACTTTCACATGTTATCAATTGTACTTCTAGAAAGATATCTAGAAATGCAAATAAGAGATTGAGAACATTTACAAGGTAAATGGAGCATTATTGAGATCTTGCCATTCGATTAATAATGTACTTGACTAGATACAATCTACGTCATGGGGCATAGACCTTGAAAATATGTGTCCAGGGTGACATAAAACAACATTGACATGTCTTGGACATGATCGACATGCATTTGGCCATTGTCTTCTACACTGTCATTTTCATGTCTCCTGTGTTCTTTTATTAATGAATACGACTCAGCTTCAAGATATTACCTGTGCTAGACAAATTTGGAACCACATATATATGTATATATATATATATATATGGAAATGAAAACCTACCTACAATAAAACCTAACAAACCTACCCACTAGGAAACATTTTATTGGATTTTCGGTGTTTTTTCGAAATTCTGATCTTCCAGATGTGATCTATGTTCTTGTTTTTATAGGAATCAGTTCTTGGAGCATTTGATTCCGATGCATGGAATCATGGATAGGTTTTTATAAGGTTTCAAAAATCAATGGCCTACAATTTTCATAAATTTTTGAGGCTCCAAATACCATTTTTTCCATCCAAAATGCATGATCCAAGTGTCAATTTCTAGTAAATCAAACATGCTTAACACATCTGTGAGGTCAGAATTTCGAAAAAAAAATACTGAAAATCTGATAAAATGTTTCTTAGTGCGTAGGTTTAGTAGGTTTTTTAGTGGGTAGGTTTTCATTTCCCTATATATATATATATATATATATATATATATATATATATATATATATATATATATATATATATATATATATATATATATATATATATATATATATGCACATGTTTGTGCAGAAAAAACTGAGCCTCTCACAATAAGCTCTGGCCTGACACTAAATCAGAAAAGTTTGGCCTGTGCTCATTCATTCAATGAGTGAAACAACCTTAGCGTGTTAGGAGCTTGATAAGCCCATTTGTAGTTTGTTAAGAGCTAGATACATGATATATTGTGCCTTTTAGGGCAACTTGGAAATTATCTAAATAGACATTGTAGAGATAAGCGCCATTTAAATAGATTAATGATATTACCCCCTGGTAATCGAGATAGTTTGCAGAGAAATTTCAGGGTATGCAAAAAGAGCTTGATGGCTGACAACTGATTCTCTATTTGATCTTAATTCCAAGCAAGTCCATGCATATTCAATAGATCCCTTCCGCAAAATCAGTCAAGAGTATTTCAAAGTTCTACAGCTAAAGTAGCATGACAAAAGAAAGGTATCATATCTAGGGGTGGACATCCGCAGGATCGATTGGAGGCCCGTAAGAGCCCGACAGGCTCAACCGACACTTATGCTTGCAGAAAGCCCAATCAGACTCTTGTCGGACTCAGTCCGGATCTTTTCGGATTTGGGTATTAAAATTTTGCTGATACCCAACCGATAAGCCTACATACGAGTGAAGGTGGAAATGCATAGAGAGAGACTTTCATGCCAGCATATGAGAGAGCGAGAAAGAGACAAACATGCCGAAAAGGGGCCAATGACCTCTTTCAGACGAGAGAGAGGAGGGGGGTCTGCTGGAAAGGCCCTTTTCCAGCCAGTGCGAGAAGAAGAGGGAAAAGGAGAAGGGGCTTTGACAACCCCTTTTGCAGGCTCCTTGTGTAGCTACAAATTTTTGGCTGTTGCAACCACCCTCTTCTTGTTTCCACCACCATTTTTTTTTTCCTTATGGCTGTCTGCTTCTAAGCTTTTCTCATGGAGAGAGAGAGAGAGGGGGTTTAGCCCATTGAGAAGGAAAGAGAGGGGGACGGGGAGGAAGGTGGTTCAACTCCCAAGAAAGGAGAGAGGGAGAGAGAGACGTGTCTCTCTCCTCTTACATCATATCAGGTGCCAGTTTTGACATTTGACCACTTTTTTTTATCTGGACTGTAGCAGGAGGGTAAGGCGCGATTTTTAAAACTTAAAAATTTAAATTCTTTTAAGTTTTAAAGAACCCATAAGGACCCGACTTGGGCCAGAACCAATGCCCAAGCCCGACCTGATATCTTATCAGGTCAGGCTCAGCTTGAGTTTTCTCAGGCTAGGTCATGAAGTTCCAACTCGAGCCTGACCTGAAACGAGATGAGTACCCAAAAACCCGATGGGTACCCGGCCCGTTGTCCACCCCTATTATAAACCTGCAACACCAGTGAAACAATTTGGAACTTGGGGAGAAATAATACTTGTGTGCTAAGTCACAGGGACTCGGCAAAGCAGGTGTCACACCCGCATCTACTCAACTCAATGCGACGCGGGTGTGACACCGGGTGCGGTCAACACGACCCTGGGTGCGGTCAACGCACTCAGGATCATTTTCGTCGACATTTCGGACGTTTAAAAAAAAACACCCCGATGAAAAGGAGTGATTAGGGCAATTTTTTTTTTTGCCCAAATCACTCCTCTCCTCTCCTCTCCTCTCCCCTCCCGCACAGCTCAGCTCGAGCCCTCTCCTCCCGATGCCACCTCCTAAGCTCCTCCTCTCCCTCGTCGCAGGTACGTCCCTCTCGCTTTCTGCTTGTGTCGGTACGGGAGGGGCCAAGCCCCCCCTGCGCCCTCTCTTTCTCTTGTTGGGTCGGCAGGGGAGGGGCTGAGCCCCCCCCCCCCCCCCCCTGCTCCCTTTGTTTTCGGCAGGAGAGGGGCTGAGCCTCCCCTCTCGCTCTCTTGTTGGGTCGACAGGGGAGGGGCCGAGCCCCCCCCCCCCCCCCTCTCGCTCTCTTATTGGATCTGCAGGGGAGGGGCTGAGCCCCCCCCCCCCCCTGCTCCCTTTGTTTTCGGCAGGAGAGGGGCTGAGCCTCTCCCTGTTTTCGGCGGGGAAGTGGTCGAGCCCCCCACCTTGCTCCTTTTGATTTCAAGGGAGGGGCCATGCACCCCCCCCCCCCTCTCTCGCTCTCGCTCTCTTGTTGGGTCGGCAGGGGAGGGGCTGAGCCCCCCTGCCCCCTCTGTTTTTGGCAGGGGAGGGGCTGAGTTCTAGGGGAGGGGCAGATCACCCCTCCTTGTTAATTTTATATCAAGATAATGTCAGTCTGTATAATTGATTTAAAATTTTGAATGTATTTTTTTTATGTTTTTAGGTTAAAAATGACAGATAAAGGGAAAGGACTTGCGTCATCCTCATCCCAATATGTGAGTTCTGTTGTTAGTTTTGCTGATAGTTGCAGTGAGATTGATGATGTGGGGCCACTATGGTTACATGTAGATAAACTTGCAAAAACTGGAAAAGGAGGTGGTAGAAACAAGAGATTTCGATGCAAGCTCTGTGAAAGAGATTTTGTTGGGTCTTACACAAGAGTAAAGACTCATTTGTTGAAGATACCAGGACATGGCATTTAAGCTTGCAGAAAAGTTGATGAGGCAATGCGAAGATAATACAAGAAAATACAAGAGGAATATGAGAAGAGAAAGGCAATGGCCGATTCTTGTGCAGTTAGTGTGCCATTTGCAAGCCACCAAAAAGATGCTGAAAAAAAAAAGTCAATGTAGGAGGTAGAGGAACGATACAAGCATCATTCAATACATATGGAAGAGAAGAATTGGATAAAAAAGTTGGGAGGTATTTTTATTTTGGTTCACTCCCATTTAACGCGGCTAGAAATCCTTATTGGAAGGATTTCATAACATCCTTGGCAAATTGTAATTTGAGTGGTTATGTGCCTCAAGTTCAGAAAAAATATGAACCACACCCTCTTGCAGAAGAGAGGGCAAATGTGGAGAGGTTGCTGGAGATTAAAAAATATTCATGGGAGCAAAATGGAGTTTCTATTGTGTCTGATGGATGGACAGATATTCAAAGGCGTCCTTTAATCAATTTCATTGTTTGTTCGCTTAGTGACCCAATATTCTTAAAAGCAGTTGATGCATCTTGGGAATATAAAAATGTGGAGTATTTGAAGGGATTGTTTATAGAAGTGATAAAAGAAGTGGGTGATCAGAAAGTGATACAAATCATTACAGACAACACTCCAGTTTGTAAAAGTGCAGCGTTGAGTTTGGAGAGTGAGTACCCTCATATTTTTTGGACTTCATGTGTAGTACACAGCTTAAATCTAACCCTAAAGAGCATTTGTAACCCCAAAGAAGAAGAAAATTCACAAGCATATGCTTTATGTTCATGGATTGAAGATTTAGAAAGAAATGTCAAAAGCATTAGGAATTTTGTTGTTAACCACCATCATGCTAATGCTATATTTAATAAGCATTCTGACTTGAAATTATTGAAGGTCGTTGAAACACGTTTTGCGTCCATCATTGTGATGGTGAAGAGGATTAAAAGAGTGAAGAATGTTTTGATTAACATGGTGACTGATGAAAATTGCACATTCTATCGTGCTGATGATGATATCAAGGCTCAAGAAATTAAAAAATTCAATCTTGATGATGAGTTTTGGGACAGAGTGGTATACTTCCTTCAATTTACGCAACCAATTTCGGAAATGTTAAGAGAAGTTGATAAGGATGAGCCCATGGTTCACAGAGTTTATGAAATGTGGGATAATATGATTGAAAAAATACAAGCTATAGTTTTTAAGCATGAAGAAAAAAATCATGCATTGGATGATTCAGATTTTTTTAATCATATTCATTGAATTTTAGTCAGAAGATGAGATAAGAGCAACACTTCTTTGCATTGCATGACACATTCTCTTAATCCAAAATATTATGCAAATAAGTGGCGGGCTGGTGGTATTGGTCGTGTCCTTCCAAATTTAAACCTAGAGTTATCAAGACATAGAAATATGTGTATGACAAGACTTTTTCCAGAAGCATATCTTCTACGTCAAGTCACACAAGAGTTTGGAAAATTTTCATCTTCGAGATGATATGGACCGGCATTATTCGCGAGAGAAGATAATATAAATCCTATCACATGGTGGTCAACATTTGGATCAGAAACACCTTTTCTCTACCGTCTTGCATTAAGATTGCTATCGCAGCCTGCTAGTTCATCTTGTTGTGAAAGAAATTGGAGCACATATTCTCAAATCCACAACATGAAGAGAAACAAACTCACCAGCAAGCGTGCAAAGGATTTAATTCATTCAAATCTTCGATTACTTTCGCGAACCAATGATGAATACAGGTACTAATTTGCTCTCTTAGTTATTTGATTATTTCTTAGTTTTTCATTTAAATATACTTGTATTGTATTTAACATTTTCAAATTGGGTTTGTAACGCAGACAAGGAACATCCAAATTTTGCGATGTAAACCCAGAAAAGTGTGACTTCGAGGGAGAGCATGATTTCAATATAACAAACATGGATTTAGCTGAGCTCAGTATTCCTTCTAATGATGCATTTGATGATGAAGAAGAAAATTATTAGCATCCATTACTTCATCAGGATATACTTTGGTATGTAATTTAGTTCTTTTATGCTTTGCTTATTTGGTTGATATTTAGGCTGATTTATGTAAGTGCTTTACTTATTTGATTGATAATTTGATATTTAGGTTGATATACTGCATGCATGATGAATGATATTATGACAATGTTAATTGTTAAATGTTAAACTGTTAAAACTTTAAAATTATATATATATATATATATATAATTTTACATTTTTGCCCCTGCCGCACCCCCGCACCCGCACCCATGTGACATAGCTTGTGTGTCATCAACATCACTCCTCATGCCGAAGTCATGAGATCTGTTTTACAAGTTATGCTTCTCCGCACCTTCCTATCTAGAGTAACAACTTCTGGTCACCTTATTATCTTTTGTATCACCTCTTACTGTCTCTAAGATTTCAATAGTGCCCCTCTTTCCTAACCCTCAACAACTTTGGTCACCTTATTATCTTTAGTATCACCTCTTACTGTCTCTAGGATTTCAATAGTGCCCCTCTTTCCTAACCCTACTTGCGTTGTGTCAACCTTTCTCAGATTTTTTTTTGTGTTGGGGACAAAACTCTTCAGTATCATAGTTCTTGTTGGAAAACATACCAAGGACATACATCAGACCATAGATTCAAATAATATTTTTCCTTTTGCAACTTCATTCATGTCTTGGTCCCAATCCAGTACTCACCATCACTGTTTATAACTGCACATGACAAATGCTTCCCAATTTATGCCCAAAACAAAATCATTCCAACATTCTCCTGGGAATGATGAGTATTGTGGTCAAAATAGACATACTAGAAGGTAAAGCAATCTTTAGTACAACAAAGTTACAAAACTAGTCACACTGCTCCAATAAAATTAGGGGCATCAAATTTGTTATCTTCTAAGATACTCCAATTATCATGCTTGGTATGCTGGTTCAAGGCCCATGAATGATGCATGTGGCATGGCTTTATTCTCAAGATTTTAGACCAGTTTTTGGGTAGAAATTGAAAGGAAACAAGGTCCGTTCACTAAATCAACAAATTGGACACGAAAGAGTTTCACCAAAGCACCAAAAGAACATACACAAGCTACAAAATGGGCTCACACACAAACACCCACTAAAGGGACAAGCATAAGAAATAAAAATTAATATTTTTATTAAGTACAATACATGCAAAAAGCATACATGGTAGTGGGGTTTTACCCCATATTTATACACATGAGAAAAGAGGCTCAAGAGAGATTCGGTGGGGGTCCAATGGCTCTAGATAGAGCCGTTGGGGGTCCAACAGCCCTCTAAGTTGACTAGTCAACTGATGTTGACTAGTCCTCTCTTAACCAAAAGAAAAGAAACAGAAAAGTAACCTTAACCCTATGCGATCAACCTGACCCTGGGTGCAGTCAACGCACCCAGGGTCATTTATGTCCAACTTTTGGACTTTATATATATATATATATATATATATATATATATATATAATTTTTTAGATTTTTGCCGCACCCCCGCACCCAAGTTTTTTGAAAGTGCCGCACCCGCACTCATGTGACATAGCCTTAACCTAAATCTACTTACTATCTTGTTACACATTAATATATATATACACACACACATATATATATATATATATATACATTTTTTTAACACTCCACCTCAAACTTACGGTTAGATAACCAAAAGTTTGTCCAAGAGAAAGTAAAATATAAGAGAAGTGAAAGGTTTGGTGAAGAAATCTGTCAATTAATATTCTGAAGTAACATAGGGAAGATCGATAGTGTCATATAGATATTCCTTTCGTACATAGTGACAATCCATCTCAATATGTTTGGTTCGTTCGTGAAAGGTCTGGTTGTTGGCAATGTAGATGAAACTTTTGTTGTCACAGCACAATCGTAATGCTCCTTTACTCTGAGCACTCATGTCGTCCAGCAATCTCATCAGTTAGATTGCCTCCATAGGGGTTGTAGCCATGGCACAATATTCGGCTTCAGTTAAAGCGAAAAAAACTTTATGTTGCTTCTTACACCTCCATTAAATCAATGAGTCACACAAAAACACACAAAAACCAGGGGTTGAGTGTTAGTTATTTAGATCATCTCCTCGGCCAACATCACTCCAAATCAATCATTTTAAAATGTGTTTTGAGAAGTATTTTAATGTGTCAAACTCCTTGTTTGTCACCTCCTATAATGATCATGTCATTCACATAAAGGAGAAGGAATATAATACCTACATCAAAAATCTTAACAAACAAAGTTTTGTCAATTAGACAAGATTGAAACCCAACATTAAGTATAACTTGACTAAACTTTTCATACCAAGCCTTTGACGCTTGTTTAAGGCCATACAAGGCCTTATCTAAATAAAGGGACTTTCCTTTAGGAATAATTATACCAGGCAGTGCTTCCATATAGACTTCTTCAATCAATTTTCCATTAAGAAACACATTATTAACATCCATGCGATATATAAGTCATTTCTTTTTAGAAGCAAGGGCTACTACATTTCTAACTAACTACGATTCTAACTGTGGTCATCCTAGCAACTGGGGCAAAGGTTTTCTCATAATCTACTACATAATCTTGCGAGTATCTCTTGGCAACTAACCTAGCTTTAGGCATTTCAATAGTTTCATCACTCTTGATTTTTATCTTAGACATTCTAGGTATTCGTCTTTTATAAAGCATTTGATTCTACCCTCATGACTTCTACATATTTATGATGTTTCTTTGTTTCAGCATATTTTGAGGGTTCTATATAGGAATGTATCAACGCAATGTAAGTTTGATACTTAGGTGAAAAGGACTTACAAGACACAAATTTCTCAGGGGGAGGGGGTTTTAATACTCTGGATGACCTTCTAGCTTGTATTTCTGCATGATTATTAGTATATTTTTCAAGGGCACATGGATGTTCAAAATTACTACGCCTGGAATATTGGATACAATTTTGATCTCGAGATTATTCTTTACTTATCTCATTATCATGAGATTTTTTCACTCACTATATCATTTCTGATTTTCTGATCCTCATCAAGATCAGCATCATAATCATCAAACTTTGGAATTAGATCCAACAGAAAAGATGCTTAGTTATTTTCTTAGGATTTTCAAAATAAAAAAAAATCTTTTTCTAAGAAAGACACATTTCTTGAAACATACAATTTTTTATTTTTAAAGTCAATGCATCTATAGCTTTTTTGGTTATTTGCATATCCCAAAAAAACACAAGAAATAGCACAAGGAGAAAGTTTATCATTTTTATCAATGAAAACAAAACATTTGCACCCAAAACTCTTAATCTAGAATAATCAGGATGAGTTTAAAAAGTTTTTCAACTTGTGATATATTTTTCAAGAAAACAGATGACATTCTGTTAATAAGATAAAAAAACGCAATCAATGTGGCTTCAGCCTAAAATTCTTTAGGTACTTGATTTGATTGAAATAAGCAAGGTTCTTGTGGTTTCTATGATATGTTTATGTTTTCTTTCGGTCAAGTCATTTTGTTGTGGAGTGTAGGGACAAGATTTTTTTATGTGTAATACCATTTAAATATATGTAATCTTTAAATTCTTTTGATAAAAATTATCTCCCTGAATCGGTGCGAAAGATCAAGACATTTATTTGAAATTTATTTTTGACCAAATTGTGAAATATTTAAAAGTACGAAAAAACTTTAAAATGTGTTTAAGGAAATAAATTTGTGTGTTTAGTAAAATCATCAACAAGGATTACATAATATGTAAATCCACCCTTTGATATAATAGGTGTTGGGCTCCAAACATCGGAATGCACTAACTCAAGCGGTTGTGTAGAGACAAAAGTTCTTTCTTAAAATGGCAAACTTTTCATTTTGCCAAGAATACAATCTTCACATGTAAAATTTTCAAGATTACAAAATTTTTTCAAAAGTGTTGGATTTTGGATACATTAGGATGACCAAGTCCTTTACACCATAAATCCAAAACAAGTTTTTGAACATTATAACAAAAAGTATTCTTGGGTTTTCCAAAAAATTCATGTAGTATATATAAGCTTCCTTCTCTATGGCCTTCCCCAATCAACTTCCCTGACTGGCGATCCTACACTTGATAACCAATAGAAAAGAAGAAAATATTATACTAATGGTCAGATAATTGAGAGGCATAAACGATTTAGGTTTAACTTGACAATATATCTAATTTTTGAAATAGAGAACCTTTTTGAAATATTTTTCAAAAAATTTTATTACCTTTATCTCAAGAGATGTTCCATCAACTGTAAAAACATTTGACCCGCTTGAGTTACGATATTCAGATAAAATATCACCATTTGGTGTCATATGAAATGAGGCACCTGAGTCAAGAAGCCAAAAAGATTTACTGGGGTCAGAGATGCCAACAGAAGAGACCACAACTCTGATTGATTAAGCTCCTTTGAATAGAGGTTGAAGAGCTTCTACGAGTTGAGTAAAGGGTGTGTACCCAATGGTTGATTCTTGTGTAGCTTTGAACTCACTTGACTCTTGAGTAACGGAGGCTACCTTCTTCTCATAAGATCTCTTTAGTTTAGGAAAATATGTCTTGACATGTCAAGACAATAATAGCAAATAATTTTTTTCTCAAATTCATTGCCTTGCTTTCCATAGTTATCATTGTTTGGTTTTCCATAATGTGGTGGTTTGTAAGCATGGACATGGTTTCCCGACCTATAGGGATGCACATTGAACCGAGCTGGCTCGGGCTCGGCTAGATTAAAGCTCAACTCGGGCTCGTCCGCTTCGTAAATGAGTCAAGCTTGAATCGATGTATAAAGCTTGAACGACCTGTTGGGGGCTCGACAGGCTCAATAAGGCTTGGTTCATTGCAAACCCCATATATATAATATCTTTGCGAAAAAAATTAAAATTGCATTGTTACTATAATGGGTAGGGTGTTAGTCTTTATTAAGAACGTGTTGGATTTGAATCCCACCTTTTGTATCTTTTTTCGCTGAGAATTTTTAGTAATGTATAGAATTTTTTCAGTAATAACAATCAAAAGACATGTTTTGGCTTAATGGAAGAGTTATTGATTAGTATATGAAGGACCTCCATGATTTGAAAGAACATGGTTCCAAAGGATTTTGAATCGTTATTGGTTCTACTTCTTTCTATGCCTCATGGATGACATCTTTTTGTCCTTCTTTAACTTAGGACAACAGGGCTTGATGGGCCCCAGCTCTCCACAGTTATGACATGTTATTATATTTCTTCTCTCGTTGTCATCATATCTAGGTCTCCCATAGTAAGGTTTTGAAAAATGAGGTGGTTTGTAGACATTTATATTGGTACTCGATCTTGACACGACCAAAACATTATCCTTGAACTCCTTAAAATTGAACATGGATTTCAACCTTATCTCCTCCATGCATACTTGAGTCAAAGACCTCATGCAAGTGAAGAGGTTTTTCTCTATGAATGATATTAACCCGAACTTGTTCAAATTCGGATCTAACACGCCTAAAAAATTGGAACAATTGTTCCTCATGCTTGTATTTCTTTCATTCTTGAGCATCATTAAGTGTCTTCCATATAGGATCAAGCTTAGTTAATTGATCCCAAAGTCTTTTGAGGGTACTATAATATTCCCTCACCGTTTTATCACCTTATTTGCAATTATGTATTTTGTCTTGTAAACATCTTTTTAGGTATATATTTGTTTAACATATTCTCAAGCTCCATCCACTCTTTCAAATTCAAGAATTTCAGAACATGGCTCATCATGCATACTACCTATAAAGAGAGAAAGAACTTTAGCATGGCCCACTTTTCACTCTTTATAGTTTTTTTTATAATCAAGCATAGCTTTTCCCTTTCAACTCCCTTAAGACTCTCTTTCTTAGATTCATCATCGGCTCCAACAATCATTATTGTGAGAATCGGTTATGGTTCCAATGTCAAACCATCAACAAATTGCCACATATTTTTACCCATGAGGCTTCTTTTCACCACCACGGCCCACATATTGTAGTTTTTCCCATTAAATTTGATGGGAACAACCGTTACAATTTCTTTATCAACCATAGCGAAAAAGAAAAAGAGATAGAGAGACAAAGAGGAGAGGAAATAAGAGAAGATTACAAGTTGTTAAAGAACTTTGATGGCGCGCTTCCTGAGGCAATGAACCAATGCTCCACCAATCTCATGATCCTCTTCTTGATCTTAACGTACAAGTTACAACCCAATAGCACCAAAGCTTTGATACCATGTAATAAAATAAGACAAATACAAACAAATGCCTCTTATGGGCAAGTACAACGTACACAAATGGAGACCACTTATGGGTCAAGATACAATCACATACACAATGTCACTTATGAGCAAGAGAGACAACATAAAAAATATAAATAATTTATTGAGAGAGTGCTTGAGAACAAACATAAAAGAACAAGAGGGGGGTCAAACCTATTTATACACGAGAGGCAGTCTCAATAGAGTTGTTGGACACTTCCAACAATTCTATTGACTAGTCAAAAAAGAACCCAAGAACTCTATTTGGTATTTGACCAAATAGTTCCTATAAAAACATAAAAGGACAAAAAAAGAATAAAGTAAAAGTACTAATGTGCCCCTAATGGGCACAGCCTATTACAAGAACTGAAATAACCAAAATACCCCTAATGGTATTATATCATTATAAATACATACATATATATATATAGAAAAAGTGGTAGTTGCACAACAGTTAGGTGCACAGCTACCAGCGCAAAAAACGCTAAAATGCACTATTTGTGCATTTTAGAATTTTTAGCGGTTGTTTTTTACCGCCGCTAAAGGTCAGTTTTTGTTGGGACCTTTAGCAATGGTCAAAAACTGCTGCTAAAGGGGAAAATGCGCAAATAGCTCGTTTTGCCCCCTTTTCGCATTTTTTTGTGGTTGTCCATCACGCCCTGCGATGGACGGCCACAGGCATTCTGTCGGTAGCTGTGCACCTAAGGGTTGCACAACTAACACTCACTCTATATATACGCATGTATATATATGTGAATACATACAAAGCATATATATATATAAGGTGGACAGACAAGTGCAGTACACATGTTAATGTGGAAATATTGATTAACAAATAAAGAATGAGCATGAAACCTAGGAATATTGCCATCAAAATAGAAATCCAAGGAACAAGTTTTGAGATGATTTCCACATTATGGAGAGATATAAAACTGCACTAATGCAAAAAGATGCATGATACTGATTAAAAAAAAGATAAAAAGGAGCAAAATTGTAATGACTTGAAGTTGAATAGTGAGCAGGATCATGCAAGACTATGGTATCACGGAACTCAAGAGCTAGAAAGAAGTGGGGAAATGGAGTCCATAAAAACTCCATGTAAATGGGAGAAGACTTGATAATAATATGTATATGTGTGTGCAAGCCTATATCATGTAACCGCTCATCTGTGTTTCTGGCTTTGAAGAATAAATGTTTCAGCATATTGAAACAAGTCTCCTACTTGTATAGCAGCATTCTTTGCACTAGTTAGGAGAATACTCATAACAACAATCAGTTCCTTCTGAACCTCTCCACTATCCAAAGGGCATGATCCAAACGCTAAGGCTGATCTATTACTGTCATATGACACGGTGTCCTAACATCCAAATGCATGTGAAAGTGTCACAACCAAGCAACAGGATGCATATGCTGCCAGGATGCTTTCATAAGGCTGCATGTTTTCTACTAGTACATACAATATTAGACAAGGTAGAAAATGGGTCTTACACAGATTAAGAATCTCATGCTGTGAATCCTTTGAATGGGTTACCTCATTATCTAAACCTGGTATGCCCACATCAAATACAGTGTTGACAAGGTGTGGTCAAGATTCTATCACTATTCAGCAAGAGACCCTCATGTCAGAGAAATGATTTCCAGCAACACATGTCTGCCTAACATTAGCCCCTTCATATATCTTAGCCTTCAATGAGAGATACTTTTAGGTAGACAGTTTATGCAAGATGCCATGATACCAAACGCTTCACAGTACCAGACATAATAAACAAGATTCCATCAAAAGAATAAGAACAACTATTTATTAGTTTCGCTTAGAAATCAAAATTTCCAGTAATTCGAAATTCAAATTAAAGCTCAAAAGGTGAAACGCGTGCAACATGGAGAAATTACCATCATGCTAGATAAAGGGGAAAGGCTTGGGAGTGAATGTTCTGTTTGCCCATATGGATATGCCGAAACAGTAGCTTGGACAGTGTTTTCGAATGCATAACTAGGCACAGTTGACGGATATGGGTACAGATGTGCTTGTGCAGCTTCTACCTTATCATCTTTTACAACCTCCGGTTGAGAAGGTGCAGAATCGTAATTATCCAGAGAACTGCTTCTAGGAGAAAGATTCTCATGTGCAGCAGCTTGTAGATGATCATTCTCACAGTATTCAGAGTTTCTGCAGGAAGCTTGAGTTAATCATGTGGTATAAGTTCACAGATTAAATGGGTTTGGTAGCAGCATACCTGGTACCAGATTCCCCTATGGAAGACGAAACTAGTGTTACAGAAGTCTCCTCCAGATTACACTTTGAAGTGTTTGATGCAAAAGATGTAGAAAATGCAGGACTGATACCAGATCCAAAGCTACCAAAGCTCAAATGGGAGCAATCTATCGAAGGATCTTGAAGATGGTCAGGCATTATTACTGCCATATTATTCTCCAATCTTGATGATGCAATTTCCTCGTTCTGTAAACTCAGTTGCTGCAACTTTGCAACATTTGATGACAAGGCTGTGCTAACAGCCTCAACAGATGTAGGAACACGGTAATCTTTTAGAGAATGTGCTGAATCATCCCCAACCCCTGAAGCAAGAAACCAAAAGATCGTCAAGTTAGGCATGCAAATCTCATAAACCTATAATCTATCATATAACTAAATAAACTACATAATTGTCATCTAACCCCATCATTGCAAATTCAATTCTTTAAGTTGATTTCTTTTATAGCTTGCAGCCAGCAACTTTTCTTTTCTTTGCATTGAAATAATTCATGAGTTCCACCTCATATGGACCATGCATCAGGAGTTGCTTTAGCAACTCCTTTGTATTTAATAATCCAGGTGGGCATCATGTACAGAACAACTTAAATGGCAGGAAAGGAGGCAGCAATATTGGCACTCTACAATATGATCAAGGCAAAATCTTTGTAACTAATGGTAAGCCTCGTCTCATATGTGACTTCAAGTCTGATAAGTTTAATTTGTTGAGGAGGTGATCTTGAGCAGTTGCCAACATGTTACGAGCTTCAGGTAAATCCCAACACCATCCATCTTACCCTAAGGGAGCATTTGAGAGCCTCAGAACTATCCAAGGATCTCAAACTGAGATTTGATGATCTCAAACCCTCAGAGTTCTGGTCCTATCTCTACCCATCGGAGCAGAAATCTGAGGATCCCATATTGTCAGAACTCAGAACTGAGATCCCATGTATGGGAGGAGGTTGGAACTGGCTTGGGCTTCACGCTAGATCTGGCATCGATGGAAGTGCCCACCAATCACACCTAGAGAACCATGGTATTCAAACTCCCCTTAAATGTCTACAGATTCCACTTCATTCTCATGTGCATTATGCATAACCCAAACTGGCCAAATCTATATACAGCTACAGAGAGAAGCAGAGCAAGATGTGACCGCAAGGATAGTTTCTAGTGGTAGGAAAGAACAGCCCTATGCCTTCCATAAACATAACTCTTTTGGGGTCTCAAAAGATAACATCCATAATCCATCATAAACTTAGTGAATTCATGCATGCAATTTAAATTTCCACATTACAGTACAGACAGAGAAGCAGCACGAGATAAAAGTCACAGGACCAGCAGACCACTACATGCCTGGAAGGATAGTTTCTAGTGGTGGAAAAGAATAGCCTTTCTTACTGAAAAGAATACCACTATAAGCCTGGAACTAGAACAGTAAGACATGTTAAGATACCAACATTTTTACCTCATCAAAATCGAGGATGAAATCCTCTCATTCATTTTTGTTTTTTCTTCCTTTTTTTATCAATAATTTGGGATGTGGTACGTGAGAGCACCAATGTCTCTGTGCGTGGAAGCACAAGGCTGCTATCCCACATGGATACAGCTGTCGATTTGATGATACAGCCAGTTTTATGGACTTTTCTAGTAGAAACAATATATGAAGGGATAAGGTATGGGGTGAAAATAGGGTGTCCGTGTGACAGTGTGCAGCAATGTCCTGTCCCATGTGTCCTAGTCTTACAAAACTCTCCTGTCATGTGTAGAGATTGTGTCCAGTACCTGTATCTATGTCTGTGTGACATAGTCAGGAAGGCGGATGAAATGAAATGAGGGTCTTCTACAAAAGCACTTAGATCCACAAACAAGAGTGTCTAGACAGACACTTGAGCACAACCCTTAAGAAGGGTATAAAAGGAACAACAATAAAAATAATAAATCTTTATTGAATATTGAAAATGCTTAATAAGCATTCAAGTTACAAATGAGAGGGGTCTGACCCTTATTTAAAACAGAGTTACCAGTCGAGGAAGCGGAAGCGGGAAGCGATACGGGAAGCGGGAGCGGGAAGCGAGGCACTTTCAAAAATTTAGGAAGTGGGGGACTACTTAGAAGAAAATTCTGAACTGTCTCGGAAGCGACTTAGGAAGCGAACCGGAAGCGAGGGGGAAGCGAAAAAAATGAAAAAAATGGGGGAAGCGAGGGGGAAGCGCGGGGAAGCGTGGGGGAAGCGTGCTTCCCATAAAAGGGAAGCACGCTTCCCAAAAAAGAGGGACGCTTCCCCTCATGCTTCGGAAGCGCGACGTTTCGCGCTTCCGAAGCGCGCTTCCCCTTTTACCTAGGCGCTTCCGGTAACTCTGATTTATACACACATGAGATGAGGGAGTGAGATAGACTCAATAGAGTAACGACTCTATTTAGAGCCGTTGGACCTAGTCCAATGTCTCTTTGTTTAGTAAAGTCTTGACTAAGACTTGACTTACAAAGGTATTCTAGTTCTATGTGAACTAGATACCAAAAAACCAGAAAAAATACATAAGGAAAAGGAAAGATAAAAATAAAATAAATATATATAATAATAATATAGTATAATATTATTATTATTATATATATTACAATGTTTACATGTTTATATTACATTTTAACAGCGGACATCCTGCTTTCAATCAAGTCATGAGATAATAATTCAACCAAGTTTGCTTTCAAATAAAATAAAATGCAAGATCTAGGAAGGTGGATTTTTTCTAGGCTCTCAAAATATTTTAATGAAATTAGAATGAAGTATTTGGTGCCTACATATGTTTCCTTCATCATGCTGAGGATCTCAAGAGTAAACAATCCCAAACAAAATGACATGTCATCAAAGACTGAGATTCCTTCAAATTGTAAATTGTGATTAATATGGTTTGCACAAACCACAAAGCAGCTTAGTTTGCAAATCAAAAGTTTTTCTCATGCCACCTACAAGGGAATGTAACATTCTATGAGTGAAACAAATAGATATGGAAAGTCATGTAATGAGACTAAGCATAAGAGGCCGTAATGAACCATGCATACCCAAGCTAATACCCTTGGGTCATCTAAGCTTGGAGCAATGTCAAACCAGAACAAATAACCCTGACGCTTACAAATTCTTTAGACATTAAACTCCAATATTATGATGCAGAGAAAACCATCTTCCAAAAAATACATGCATGAATTGCATTCATGGATTTTCTCCAAAGCTATGTCAAAAAGACACGTGTACATGACTCGTAAATGTCACATGGATTTGGCATAATTTTGAAAAGTATGACCAGCAATATGTGTGTGTGTGTATATATATATATGTGCTTTATAATTCATTTAAAAAGTTTTTTGGTGTTTTGTATTAAGTATTTAATAAAATAGTTTCTTATTAATATATAGAATTAATATAAATGTTTTTTAGGGAAAATATAAAATATTTTATGTTCTCACTTAAAGGGGGCACTCTTATAATATTCGTTAAGCAGGATGAGATTGACAATCTCTTTCTCTGTCCAATCTACTCCAATGACCCTCTCTCTAATGACGTGTTGGATGATAAAACCATAAAAAGAGAGCCATGACAGTCTGATATGTCCTCTCTCTCTCTCTCTCTCTCTCTCTCTCTCTCTCTCTCTCTCTCTCTCTCTCTCTCTCTCTCTCTCTCTATATATATATATATATATATATATATATATATATATATTAGGGCGGACAGGTTGAAACTCAAACAAAAGATTTGAACTGAAATGAAAGTGAACTGACACGCATCCGACACGGTGTGTCGGAGTTTGTGTCAGTATGTATCATTCATGACACAATCCTATTTAGGCATGTCACTGTGACAGCTCCAAAGCAGAACCTTGTGTTGGTTTTCTAACAGAAAACACCATATATAGATATATGTAATGGTGATGAATTGCAATAAAAAATTGGTTCTTAGATTACCTCCTGAGTGTTCAAAAGAAAGTCCTTGAGATTGGTATGAAACATGGCCATTGAAGTGAGCATCATTGAAATGACTGGAGTCATGTTGGACTGCAGAATTCTCCATTACGATATGCACATCAGATGCTGATGCACTTCCACTTATGTCAGCAGATAAAGGTTGAACACCAAGATTTTGATCTGTAATGGGCAGTTCATCTAGCCGAGAGCTGGAATTCATGCTGAGTTTCTCGGTCTGCAGACTTGGTATATCATTCAGGTCAGCATAAACTACAGAGGCACTGGATGGCTCTGATATGGAAGATACATTCATGGACTGTTCTACCACTGACCAGCCATCACCAGTCACACACTGGGTCGCGGCTATATCTGGTTCACGGTTCAATGCATTTTGGACCTTGGATGAATGGTCTTGTGAAGTTAGTAACTCATGTGGAGATACAGGTGGAGTAGTTGTGCTAATAAAGGGTTGCTTGACACCATGGTGGGATAATTGTGCTGGATTTGCATTTTGCAGTGTCTGGGAAGCTGAAATGGCTGAAACCAGCAAGCTAGATGGCTTACTCTGTGGCCTTCCAGACTTGACAATGTCAGCCAAGCAAGGCTGACCCGGGATTCCAACCCATGCAGATTGATAACCTGATGTAGGCTGCAAAGACAAAGAGGTACCACCATCTGAATCTCCTGTATGCATGGTGCTCTCAACAGACACAAAATCACTGCAGAAGACAAAAATAAATAAATAAGAGGCGAAAAAAAGTTCCACCAGATGAAAAATAAGAGAACATTTTGAATCAGAAATCTTAACAGGAAAAACTGGTCAACCAATCTGCAAATAGATACATAGATTTTAATGCAAAACAATCTAAAAGAAGAAATAACCTAAAAAATCAAAAATTCAACAAGAAATCATATTATTATCAGCACTCTTTTTCCCCCCTCCAGAAGGCAAGCTCAGGGTAACCCCCAATGGGATTCAAACCCGAGACCCCATGGTTATGATAGGGAGGCCAAACCATCCAACTATATAATCTGACCCTTATTATCAGCTCTCTTACTAATGCAACAAATGAAGAAAAAGAAGACAACAAATTCAAGGAAAAATATATAATATAAAATCGGTGGCTGCAGAATTTCAAAAATGTCAGGTTCTCGAGACTGTTGAGAAATTGAAATTCATGGAGTTCAGTTTCGAGAATTATTAATCAACATTATATATTCTGATTTGGTTTTTCAAGGTAAGCACTGATAATTGCTATAAATTATCAGAGTCTCTTAGGTGCATTTTTCATGAAGGACACTGGAAAAGAATGGGATATCACCCATATGATTCATTTCCAAAAAATTGGAGCAAAACAAAAACATCATGAATTGCATTAGGGCAAAAGAAAACAAACTAATGGATAATTACCAAATATAGCAACCACATCCATAGTTATAGAAAGACACATCAAAGCATGATTTGTTTCACATTAAATTACCACTTTCCTGCAAAATTAGAAATGAAAAAAAAAAACAATAGTACTCAGCAATGCTGTAAGTATCGTACGATACGGTACGATACATATTGTTACCAAGGTTGTAAGTATTGTATTGTTATCTGTATCGATCGGGCCCAAAATAAGATACATATCGTATCATAGAGCAAAAAATCATAATTTTTAATAAAATAAAAAAATAAAAACATGAAAAATAAAAAACTAGCAAAAATTCTAAAAAAATCATAACACATGAAACAATGATGAATTGTACAAAATACAACCATAAAATTACATATGAAGCATCTATGTCTCTATGAGTTGCATAAGACATCATCAAACAACAACTATCTCACAAGAACAATGCAAAATATTAAATATTTTGCAATTAAGGACATGCTACAAGACTCATACTTTCATATTACATAAACAAAAATATTATGGCAATAGTTGCATTCAATTTTCAATCGGATTTCACTTAATATTTGAGTGTCCTATTGCCATGTCGGATCATTTGATGCCATCTTTGTTGGAGGAGTATGGAGCCTAATTTCTATCGTGATATAAATCTCTTAAGTTGGCGGGGGGTTAGAGGGGGAAGTGCCCCCCGAAGCAAAAAAAAATGGAGGGTAGCTTTATAATTTTACTCATAATAAATATTTTTTTACCTTAACCCACTACTTTGAGTGAAAAAATGGTGAAAATACACTTTTACTTTAGCACACTGCAAAAACCCTCTCCCTTGAGCACGGATCGACCCCCAAATCGCTCTCACGAGTACTAGGGTCTGTGGATGCCTCTCTAATGGCTTCTACACAAATGAGGGAGCCAATCCTCAAGAAGTCTTTAAAACCCAAAACTAGAAAATTATGATTCGACCATTTTTTAAGTGCATCGACCATGTATTGTACAATACACCTTGTATCGTATGATATGGACATATGGACATGTGTCGTACGAAACACCCAATACATATACGATACACACTCGGTATCCCGATGCAAGCGCATATCATATTAATATTCCTTATAGTAATGATATGTATCATACGATACGGTATGATACATACAACAATGATTGTTACTATGTATTCGAACTATATGATACGCACTCGTATCACGATACGAGTGTGCATCGTATCCGTATTGGGTGTATCGTACAGTACGTTCACTTTAAAATACCCAAAACTTTTTTTTATTTTGGGTTTTAAAGACCTTCTTAGGGTCAATTTCTTCATTTGTGTAGAGGCCATTAGAAGAAAAGTCAAGCACTCATAGGAGACTTGAGAGTGTTTTGGGGTTCGATTCTTGTGCAAGGAAGAGGCGTTTATGGTTTTCTTGTGTAAGAGTGCATTTTCACCCAATTTTCACTCAAGTGAGATAAGGTAAAAAACCATCGCTCTTTGCTTCATTTGTGTATAATTAAAGTTGAAGGAGGGTAAGCTCCTTTTTTTTTTATACTTTTATAATATATTACTTTACTTTTAGTTTTTTACCCTTAATCCCATTTTTTGTGCCCTTAGAACTCAAAATTTGTCCTTAAGTGTGTTATTAAGCATTGTTTTACATCTTTGTAATGAACAGATTTAGTAATTCGTGCTCTAGGAGGTCGATGGAGGGTGGAGGTCTTCGAGGATGTCTCTCAAAAGATTCTGCATTGAGATATTGTACACTAGTTGACTTGAAAATGTGATTGAAAGGAATAGTAAAGTGTAACTTTTGTGGTTTTGTAATGCATGAAGGATTGTATAGATTTAAACGTTATGTTGTAGGGCATAGAAACTCCATTGTGAAATTATGTACACATCACATTCATATTGATATTTATGTTGAGCTTCTTACTAGTCTTATAGAGGTTGATAAAAGAAAGTCACAAGTGTATGCAACATTTGTTGGAGAGAAATTGCCAGAAGTGGTCCTTGATTCAGAAAAAAATTTGTAGGAGGGAAATTGCCACAAGTGGTCCTTTATTCAAAAGATGAAGATGGCCCATCATCATCTCAAGCCACTGAAAGATACAATAAACGAAAGAAATCATTGAGTTGAAGCTTGATAGTGAAGATGACTTTTATATATAGACATGTTTCTGAACTCTAGCTTGTATGCCTTTCCCCTTAGCATGACATTATGTAACTAAAAAAATGTAACTTTAACTTTTGTAATGAGTTATGAAAGCATTTTGGCTTTTGAATATTATTTTGTCTTAACCGATTGTATTTGTGGTGATTAGATGTGGCTACACAACCAAATGTGTGGTTGTTAAATGTTTAATGACATATCTATGTTAAGTTAATCTTATTACATAAATATATTATGTTTTTGTATTCTATGATTTTTTCAGATTTTTAAAGACTTTTTTAGTGAAATTTACGATTTTTTACGATACGTGTCTTACTTTGGGCCTGATCGATACGGGTTATGATACACTACTTACAACCTTGGTACTCAGTACTACAGCATCTTAGTTTAAGAATTTGATAGCAATATTTTCAGGTTAGTGACACAAGTATTAACTCAGTGGAATGTATATCTAGTAAGACCTAAGCATATATATATATATATATATATATATATATATATACATATATATATAGAGAGAGAGAGAGATCCACACTTGTTTGAACTGGTTGTAAACAAGTGACTTGAACAACACATAGAAACATATATCAACTAGACCTAAGCACAGAGAGAGAACTGCACTCACCAGTAGAGGAGGATTATGTCAATGGTCCACCCTCAGTTCAAACTCATTTTAACTGGTTGTAAAAATTATTATAACATTTAGGACGTCCCATAACATATGTTGTTCATAAACAATGAAGGCACTATTAAAACTTAAAATCTAAAGATATCCAAACTATACATAAGAAAGAAAATTTATTATAATCTGGATGCTCTAAACATATTTGAATCTAGATATGCAGCAGGGCCACCTTTCTTTGGAATACCATAGAAGCTAATATATGGTTATTTATTAGTTGTTTACAGCAAGGTCCCCAAGGGTCACCGACATGGTCTCTGCTTGTGGATAGGGATGTCTCCCCCTATTCCAAGCACGGGCTACCCCGTCTGAAAGGTGAAGCAGGAGGCTCCCAGGGGGCACCCACAGACTTTTATGCCACTAGGATGTCAAGCTTAGGCACAGCAGGATAAATCCAGCACAGCCAGGTCTCCAATCCTGAGTGTGGTTTCTCCACGTACTAAAAGGGAGAGAGAGAGAGAGAGATCATATAAGTGCAACAGATAGCTTAAGGTATTATATTAGCATATGGAAGAAACAAAGACTTGATTAGGCAAGCACACTGCACACATTGATTTAGGTATAGAAAGCCTCTCGGCTGGTAGAAAGACCTCCCTTCAAGATCTATAGTTGCTCTTTAATTGTCGCTTTGTAAGACAATAACACATAGTAGATCAATCTCCTCAGCATTCATCTCATCACGTGAGTTGCAATTTCCTGACTAAATCTCAATTGTTATGGATTACAGCACACACACACATATATTGCGCATGCATGAATGCACACACACACAGATTAATAATTACCATTTTTCATATAAAATGGACCATAAATCTAACTCTTCTGTGAAAGCATCGGGAAAACCATAAAAATGATCACGGATTTCAAAATTTATGTCACATCAACTCCCTTAGGTCCACAACTTCAGAAAAATCTAGTCTGATGAACTAGATGATAATAAGAGTTGCAATATGGCCATTGAATTAAATCATTTCTTAGTTCCTACTTAGTTCCTACTTAGTTCCCTATTATGCAAATTTGTAATCCCAATGACAGGAATTAGATTATTAGAAAACCCAGAATATACATAGTTTTGGATGGGTAAGGTTGTCAATTCCACCAACCTGCAAACATATCCCTCATATTAAAGACAGTAGAAGTTGAATGATGATCACTGTTAGAAATTCATGTATTTTATTTTCTTGTATTTATTCTTTTCTTTCTTTTTCATTTTGTATTTTCTTTCTTTTTACTTTTTTGTTTTTTCTGTTTTTGACTGTAGACTAGCTGTTGGGCTACATCACAACCGCTCTATTTAGAACCGTTGGGAAGATGCCCATCGGCTAGCTCTCCTTTTCAGCCTGTATAAATAGAGGGCTAATGGCCCCATTGTACAGAGTGTTTTTTGAGAGATTTTCTCATAATAAAGATTTAACATTTTTTATGTGCTTTTAGTGCATTTTATGATATTTATGTGTCTTAGTGCACTTTTTGTGAGTGAATATTATTATCAAGTCCTTTGTAGACTTTATTAGCACCAATACTTGTACTTCTTCACATGGTATCAGACCCGGGTTGGCTACCTTGCCTATATTTACTCGTGGAGGCTGCCTCGTAAAGTGTGTTGGTAGTTGCATCGTAAAGTGTGCTGGTGATTCTCCTTTGATTGTGATTCCTCCCTCTTCAATATGGCTAAATTCTTGTCTCATAACTCAAGCAGCTCCAACTTCGTTCCACCATTCAAGCTTGACGGTAGCAACTACATCATTTGGGCGGGACATTTGGAGACATTCATAAAAGGTCAAAGATTATAGAGGTACGTTAGATGTACTATTTCCAAACCTACTCATAAACTTACTATATGTGAAAATAATGTTGAGACAAATCTCGAAGGAAAAAAATGAGAAAAAGCAATAGCATTGGAGGAATATTATAAAAAAAATTAGATGAATCGGACATGAAAAATGTAAAAATTTTATCTTGGATGCTAAGTGAGGTAGAAACCAAAATTGCCTCAAATCTTTTATGCTACAAAAAGGCAAGTGAGGCATGAGAATATCTTAAAGGTATGTTTACCAAAAAAGATATGGCTCATAAGTATTATCTCCAAGAAAAGGCTAGAAACATCAAACAAGGAGATAAGAATGTTAGAGACTATTTTATGGAATTATCTTCCATTTGGACTCAACTCGCTCAATTTGAACCAAAATGGGAAGAAAAATGTATTGAGTTGCGGAGGGCTCAAGTTGAAGAAGATAGATTTTTTGCCTTTCTTTATGGTTTGAGACCCGAGTTTGAATAAACTAGAGCCTCTTTGCTATCTTCCTCATCACCTCCTCCTGTTCATGAAATTCTCACTAAACTTAGTAGAGAAGAAACTAGACTTAATATGAGCAAAAGTGATAATGTTCTTGCTACACATAGTATCACTCAATAAGATGATTGTGCTTTTGCCATCTCCAAACCGGGAAATCATATCAAGCCTTATAGGCCTCCTCACTTCAATAAAAATCAAAATAGAGGATAATACAAAGTAATTTGTCATAATTGTTGTGAGTCTGGTGACATTAAACCACAATGTCCTAGATTCAAAAAGGACTATAGACCTCATGAAAAAAAGGTTGTGGCAGCTCCATCAAAACAAGAAGAAGACACTATAAGCCTCAAAAATCTCTCAAGTCATTGGCACAATTAACAGAGGCACTACAACCATTATTTAAAAGATCTACATCGGGGCGGCCATTGCATCTTCTTCAACTCCTGGTATGTGTTCTTGGCTTCTTGACTATGGAGCTCCATTTCATATGACCCCCACATAAGTCTATTCTATCATAATGTAAACTTAATTCAAATGCATCTTTTGTTTATACTGCCGATGGAACATCTTTGGAAATAAAAGGTATTGAAAATTTTGAAAATAATTTGACTAAAGATAACAAGTTTTACCTCCCAAAAGTTAAATTTATACCAAAATTACATCTTAACTTAATTTTTGTCTCTTAAATCTCAGATCACGGATGTGATATTGTATTCTCATCAAACAAATGTTGGGTGCATGATCATCAATCCGAGAAATTGATTGGGGAATGATCTAAGCAAGGAGATTTTATTACATGAACTCTCTTTTTATTCCAAAAGAATTTTTTTGTAATATTGCTCAAACAAAAGATATCCAAGTTTGGCATCATAGACTTGGCCATCCAAACGTAAAGAAATTAAATTTTGTACATGTTACTAAGGATCTTTGTAAAGACAATTTTGAATGCAAGGAATACATACTTGAAAAAATGATATATTTGCCCTTTGGACAAAGGACTTTTTACTCCTCCATGCCCTTTGAGTTAGTCCATTCGAATGTCTGGGGTCCAGCTCCTGTACTTTCTAAAGGAGGATTCTCCTACTATGCTGTGTTCATTGATGATTATACTAGATATTGTTGGATTTATTTTCGTAAATTTAAATTTGATGTGTTTGCATCCTTCAAAAACTTTCATAACATGATCAAAACTCAATCTGAAAGCAAGATTAAAACCTTAAGAACAGACGCTGGCGAAGAGTATTTATCAAATGATTTTAAACAATTTTTAGAAAATTAAAGCATTTTGCACCAAAGATCGTGTCCTAGAACACCTCAACAAAACAAAATTTCGGAAAGAAAACATAGACATATTATAGAAACTACAAGGACATTACTTATTTCTAGAAATGTTCCCAAAAACTTTTGGGTTGAAGTTGCTCTAACCTCAATATATCTTATCAATAGGATGCCCTCAAAATCTCTATCAAATGAAATTACCTTTGAAAAACTATTTAAGTATAAACCCAATTATCAAAGACTTAGAATCGTTGGTTGTAAGTGTTTTGTTTTAAGTGATAAAGGAGACATTGTCCTCCAAGGCTATTCCTTGTGCTTTCATTGGTTATTCTGAATCATAAAAAGGGTTTAAATGTTATGATATCAAAAATGATAAACTTTTTGTCTCAAGGAATGTTAATTTTGTTGAAAATGAAAGTGGATTTGAAGGATGTATGTCACAAAATATAAATGTTGATTACTCCTTGTTTAAACTACTCTAATTATGAGAATGATGACAGTCAACTCACTCCTATAGAGTCCCCTATTGAAAGAGAAACAATAGTTGAACCAATAGTATACACTAGAAGAAATAAGAACATATCCACTGAAAATCTAAATGCTCACAAATCATTAAAAGCTTCCTCTGAACAAATTATTCTTTGTAGATCTGAGAGAACTCCAAGAATTCCCAATAGATTCATTTTCTATGACTCATTCTCTCCTAAACATAGGGCATGCCTTTTAGCCATTCATTCATACTTTGAACCCTCCTGCTACAATGAAGCCAAAAATCTTCTTGAATAGAAAAAAGTCATGCATATCGAACTAGATGCATTGGAAGGTGCTAACACTTGGGAAATCCTAAATCTACCACTCGGAAAGAAAACTGTAGGTTGTAGATGGGTCTTCAAAGTCAAGACAAAGAGTGATGGATCCTTCGAAAGATATAAAGTTAGGTTAGTAGCTAAAGGATACTCTCAAGAGTATGGAGTAGACTATAAATAAACCTCTTCTCCTATTGCTAGAATGACAATCGTTAGAATTCTTGTGGCTATTGCTGCTGTTAAAAATTCAAATATATTTCAAATGGATGTTAAGAATGCATTTTTAAATGGCAACCTTAATGAGGAAGTATATATGGATGTTTCACCTGGGTTGATAGTTTCTAAAGGCAAAGTGTTTAGATTAAGAAAAGTCTTATATGGACTCAAACAAGCACCTAAAGCATGGTTTAACACATTTAACAATATAATTACAAAGTATGGTTTCAAACCTTGTTATACTGACAACTTTTTTTATCAAGAATTTTTTTGCATGTATTATAATTCTTCTTCCATATGTTGATTACAGGAAGCGACAAAGAAGGAATTGAAAAAGTAAAACAATTTTTGAAAAACATTTTTGAAATGACTGATCTTGGTTTTTTAACATACTTTCTTGGAATAGAAGTATCATATTCCAACAGAGGATATATATTGTCACAAACAAAGTTTGCTTTAGATATCATTGACAGGTCAGGACTATCAGATGATAAAGTTGTTGACACTCCAAAGATTGTTGGAACGAAGATGCGAATTGATGATGGGGTTCCTCTAGACAATCCAACTCCCTTCAGACAACTGGTTGGATCTCTCATGTATCTAAGTATTACAAGACCCGACATAGCTCATGCAGTTCATGTGGAGGGAATACAAATAACAGGCGTTCAACAACTGGTTTTTATGTATTTTAGGAGAGTCCTTGATTTCGTGAAAGTGCAAAAAATAACAAAAAGTGTCGATGTCATCCACAAAAACTGTGTATAGAGCAATGGCCACCACCATTATGGAGATTGTGTAGCTCAAACAACTAATTACAAATATAAGAGTTCAACTTCAGAATCCTACGAGATTATGCTTTGACAACAAGAGTTCCATATATATTGCTCGGAATCACACGTTTCATGAACGGACTAAACATATAGAAATGGACTGTCATTTTGTTCGTGCAGAATACTTAAAGAGAACAATTGACCTCCCGTGTATGACATCAAAATATCAACTTGTTGATTTCTTCACCAAGGCTCTGTGCTCACCAAGATTCAATTTTCTTCTTGACAAACTTTCGGTGATTGCACCATAAGTTTGAGGGGGACTATTAGAAATTCCTATATTTTATTTTCTTGTATTTTTTCTTTTCTTTCTTTTACTTTTTTGTTTTTTCTATTTTTGACTATAAACTAGCCATTGGGCTACATCCCAACGGCTCTATTTAGAGGGCTAATGGCCCCAACGGCTAGCTCTCCTTTTCAGCCTGTATAAATAGAGGGCTAATGGCCCCATTGTAGAGTGTTTTTTTAGAGATTTTCCCATAATAAAGATTCAACATTTTGTATGTGCTTTTAGTGCATTTTATGATATTTATGTGCCTTAGTGCACTTTTTGTGAGTGAATATTATTATCAAGTCCTTAGTAGACTTGATTAGCACCAATACTTGTGCTTCTTCACAATTAAAGACATAAAGATAAACAAGGTATACAGCTGATGAGCAAAAAAACATTGCTTGAAGGACACAAAGAGGGATTCTATTAGGGCGTGATTCATGGCACCGAAAATTTCTCCACCAAGGAGAAACTTTTGCTCTTTGCTGGGTCCCACTTGCACCATCAAACACACCCAAAATTTCCTATTTTTTTCCACCATTTTGAGGAGTAAATTGTAATGAAATATGCAGAAAAGAAATGTATGTCCTACAATGGACATTCACACATAGAAATCAAAGAACAAGTCCAAAAGAGGACATACACAAAAGCCAATAATGGCTAGAAAGCATAAAATCTTATAAATGCACTAAAGGGCTTGAAGAAGCCACACATTACAAAGGGGGAGACCCCACTTATTTATAGGCAAGAGAGGAGTGAGAGAGGGTTTAGAGAAAGGAGAGAAAAGGCACCATTGGGAGACCCAACAAGGTGTCGTTGGGCTCCCAACGGTCACAATTGTGACCGTTGGGGGCCCAACGACTCCTTGTTGGGGCCCCCAATGAAGGTGCATTTAATGCACAAAAAAGAAAAAGAAAAAATAAAGAAAAAGGAGAAAAAGGAAAAAGAAAAGAAAAAGGAAAAAAAGGAAAAAGACTATACTGCCCCTATTGGGCGATTTTACAGAAATACCCCTTATCGGGTATGGGTGAATATATTTATATATATATATATATATTTATATATATATATATAAATATATTGATTACATGTATATTTTAACACCCCCCCTCAAGCTTTACGGGGATACAACCGAAAGCTTGTTGAGAAGAAACATGAAACGAGGAGTAGCAAGAGCTTTAGTGAAGAAGTCCGCCAACTGGTACTCGGATGTGACGTAGGGCAGTGCTATGGTTCCTTTTAAGTATTCATCTCGAACATAGTGGCAGTCCATCTCTATGTGTTTAGTCCGCTCATGGAAGGTGTGATTGCTTGCAATGTAAATGGTACTTTTGTTATCACAACACATCTTCGAAGGAGTGGAGATGATTACGCCCATATCATTGAGGAGACTTCTAAGCCATACAAGCTTCATGGTTGTAGTGGCCATTGCACGATATTCCGCTTCAGTTGAGGATAATGACACCTTTTGCTGCTTCTTGCATCTCCAAGAGATCATAGTCACCTAGGAAAACACAAAAACCGGTAGTTGAGACTCTATCATTAGGGTTTTCTCCCCAATCAGCATCAGTATAAGCAATTAAATCAAGAGATGATGAAGAGGAAAGAAAAACTCCCTTAGTTATGGTGTTTTTAATGTATCTGACTATTCTTAAGACTGCACTCATGTGCACAGATGTAGGTGCATGTTGAAACTGACCGACTAAGTGAATTGCATGAGCTATGTCTGGCCGAGAGATGGATAAGTAGGTCAGGGCCCCAACAAGTTGTCGGTAGGGAGTAGGATTCTCGAGAAGTGTTCCATCTTCCAACCTTAACTTTGCATTGATGACCTCAGGGGTGTCTGCCTTCTTATCATCGGAAATGCCAGATTTGGAACAAATGTCAGCAGCAAGTTTCATCTGAGAGAGAATATACCCTCGGGGAGAGTAGGCAACTTCAATACCTAAAAAATATCTTAAGAAACCAAGGTCAGACATATCAAAATTTTCTTTTAAAACTTTCTTAATATCATGGATTCCTTGTTCATCACTTCCAGTAATGATCATATCATCAACATATAGTAGTAGAATCACTAGTGAAGATCCTGCACTTTTCACAAACAACGCAGTGTCAGTATAACATGAACGAAAATTCAAACTAGTCATTACACTGCTAAATTTGTCATGCCAAGCTTTCGGAGCTTGTTTTAACCCATATAGTGCCTTTTTTAGTTTAAGTATTTTGTTTTCACCAATAGATACTCCCGGTGGAGGATCCATATAGACCTCTTCACTTAATTCGCCATTAAGAAATGCGTTCTTAACATCCAATTGATAGATAGGCCATTTTTTAACGGATGCAACTGCAATAAGAGTCCTAACACTAGTCATTCTAGCTACGGGAGCGAAGGTTTCTTCATAATCTATTCCGTACTCTTGAGCATACCCTTTGGCTACCAACCTAGCTTTATAACGCTCTAATGACCCATCATTTTTAGTTTTAATTTTGAAGACCCATCTACATCCAATAGACTTCTTTCCAGTGGGTAATGAAGATATTTCCCAAGTTTTAGCCTTTTCAAGGGCACTAAGTTCTAGTTTCATGGCTTCAACCCATTGAGGAATGTTTTTGGCTTCATTATAGTGTGATGGTTCATGATAAGAGTGTAATGCAATTAGGCATGCCCTATATTTAGGTGTTAGGGACTCATAGGAAACAAACCTATTTGGTGGATTGGAGATCCGGCTAGATCTCCTTAAAGAGGTTTCTTCTATGTTGGAACTTTGAGAATATTTTTCTAACGCACTAATGGGAGTTTCTTGACCACGCCTAGCATAGGTTTGAATTAACCTATTTTCAACATCATTACTTCCATTTTCAACATTACTAAGAGGAGTATCCTCTAAATCATTAGAAACATCCTCAACGTGGGGAGTCACATCTTCTTGAGAGAGAAGATCAAATAAGAAAGCATATTCGCTTTCATCAATATCTTTATTTTTCTCAAAACCGTTCTCATTTTCTAAAAAGGTAACATCTTTGGATACATATAGTTTGTTGCTTTTGGGATCGAAGCACCTAAAACCCTTTTGATTTTCTCCGTATCCTAAGAACACACATTTGATAGCTTTGGGAGATAACTTATCTCTTTTATGTGTAAGGACAAAACACTTACACCCAAAAATTCTTAATCTATTAAAATCGGGTGTTCTTTCAAAAAGTTTTTCATATGGAGATATATTTTGTAGAGATGAGGATATCATCCTATTTATCAAATAAGTAGAGGTTAAGGCGGCTTCGGCCCAATAGCATTTTGGAATTTCTTTGGAAATGAGAAGAGTCCTAGAGGTTTCCAAGATATGTCTATGCTTTCTTTCGGCTAGACCGTTTTGTTGGGGAGTCCTAGGACATGACCTTTGATGACAAATTCCATTGGTTTCCAAATATTCTTGAAATTCATTTGATAGATATTCTCCACCGGAATCGGATCGAAGAATGGAGATATTAGTTAAAAATTGATTTTTGACAATCATATGAAACTTTTTAAAAAAGTTAAAGACTTCGGATTTTAGATTGAGAAAATATATCCACACATATCGAGTGAAATCATCAATGAAAGTAACATAATACGAGTATCCTCCTTTTGATATGACCGGAGAAGGACCCCAAACATCCGAATGAACTAGTTCAAAGGGTCTTTTTGACACAAATGTTCTCTTTGGAAAGGGGGTGGATTTCATTTTTCCAAAAATACAACTCTTACAAACAAAATGTTTCTCATTACAAAATTTCTTTCCAAAAGGAAAGGAGTACATTTTTGAGAAGCTTGGATGTCCAAGTCTTTGATGCCAAATTTCTATATTTTTATCTTGGACATGATTACAAAATGAGTTAGTAGGAAGTTTCAAATTGGTCATGTAGTAGAGATCTCCCCTCCTATGGCCTTGCCCAATCCGCTTCCCGGACTGGAGATCCTGTATAGAGCAATCTTGGGTTGAGAAGGAGATTTCACATCCATGATCACATATTTGAGAGACAGATAAAATATTTAAATTAAGTTGAGGTACTACTCTTACATTTGGCACAAAAAAATCTTTTGAAAAATCTAAGGTTCCAAAAGTTTTAACTTGTAAAGAGGTACCATCGGCGGTGGAAACATAGGAATTTTTGGAGTTGCTACATACATTGGATAGTCCATTTTCAATAGGGGTCATATGAAAAGATGCTCCAGAGTCAAGAATCCAAGAAGGCGTACCTGGAGGAGAAGAAGAGGCAATGGCGGCTCCCGAAGTTGATGGTGACTTGAGTAGGATTTGAAGTGCTTCGGATAGTTGAGCAAGGGAGAAAGACTCTTTCCCTTTCATTGGCTCCTCCTTCTTTTGCGGGATTTCTTCAATAATAGCAACTTTACCTTTTGGAGGTTCATTTATCTTTGGACAATTAGGTCTTATATGACCCGGTTATTGGCAATGATGGCAAATGGTTTTCCTATAATTGCCATTATAGTTATTTTGCCTCCCAAAGTGTGGAGGCTTGTAGGTTTTCATATGATTGTCGGGTTTAGTCACGGCAAGAACTTCATCTCCTCCTTTAATCATACCAAGACGTGTTTCCTCTTGGCATATTTCGGCTATTGCATCTTCCAAAGGAAGTGGTTTGGATCTATGAAGGAGGGAGGACCTCACTTGTTCATATTCGGGCCTAAGCCCATGTAAAAATTGGAAAAAGTGTTCTTTCTCCATTTGTTCTCTTCGCATTTCCACATCTTCACTTGATACCCATTTAGGTTCAAGAAGAGATAACTCATCCCACAAAGGGCCAAGAGTGCTATAGTAATCTCTTACACTCATTTCACCTTGCTTAATGGTACGAATTTTTTCTTGGATAAAGAATTGACGAGCAAGGTCTTTTTGGGTATACATACCTTTCATAAAGAACCATGCTTCATTTGCTAGGCGGAATTTAGCAATGTTGCGCAAATCTTTAGCTCCACGTTGTTCATGAACCATGCAAGAATTTTTGCATGCTTACTTTCCCAATCTTCAACCTTGGATTGGTGATCTTCAATAGCCTTCATGCGAGCATTTCCTTCTAGGGCTTTTTCTTGATCACCATCTATTTTCGTAAGTTGAAGTTGAGGTTCCGTAATGGTGCCCATAACGTATCCCCAAAGCTTTTTACCTTTGAGGTTGTTCTCCATGGCGGCGGCCCACATCATGTAGTTAGTACCATTGAGCTTGAAGGAGAGATCAATCTTTTGTTCTCCTTCCATTATATAATCAACAATGGAGGACAAGCAAAGAGAGATAGAACAAGACAACTAGCTATATGAATCAAGAGCACAACCAAGGCTCTGATACCATGTAATGAAATATGCGGAAAAGAAATGTATGTCCTACAATGGACATTCACACATAGAAATCAAAGAACAAATCCAAAAGAGGACATACACAAAAGCCAATAATGGCTAGAAAGCATAAAATCTTATAAATGCACTAAAGGGCTTGAAGAAGCCACACATTACAAAGGGGGAGACCCCACTTATTTATAGGCAAGAGAGGAGTGAGAGAGGGTTTAGAGAAAGGAGAGAAAAGGCACCATTGGGAGACCCAACAAGGTGTCGTTGGGCTCCCAACGGTCACAATTGTGACCGTTGGGGGCCCAACGACTCCTTGTTGGGGCCCCCAATGAAGGTGCATTTAATGCACAAAAAAGAAAAAGAAAAAATAAAGAAAAAGGAGAAAAAGGAAAAAGAAAAGAAAAAGTAAAAAAAGGAAAAAGACTATACTGCCCCTATTGGGCGATTTTACAGAAATACCCCTTATCGGGTATGGGTGAATATATTTATATATATATATATATAAATATATTGATTACATGTATATTTTAACATAAATCTCCTCAAAAATTGGAGATAAAAAGTCGCTGGCCTCCACCAGTGACTTTTCTCCATGATAAATTTCTCCTGACCAAAAAATTTACTGCGCCATCAAACATGTCTTTAGTGATGCACACATAGTAGACAATAAAAGCAAAGACTATGTCCGTCCAATGCACCAACACAATTGGGTTAGGTTTTCCCTAAAAGAATTAATTGCACTGGCAAAAAGCAAAACATAAAACTCTTATCATACAATTTTAGATGCCACAGATACCACAAAAATTCACCTTGCAGAACTGAATTTCCTGCTATCGTTGCTTCCTGCCATACCAGATGAAGACATTGGAGAACTTGAAACTATATTTATGCCATTTTCTTTCTTTTGTGCAACTTTACCACGGGTGCCTCCAGAGTCTGGTACAATGAGTTTTAACAAAATAAAAGTGTAAGTATAATCCACCCAAACTAAACACAACTACTACTATATACTCACTAAAAGGATGAACAAAAGCTAGCCTACCACTTGAGCCATATTGTGCAGTTCCAGTATGCACAAAAACACGATCGACTCCAACCCTGCCAGTACGGCTTGAAACTCCACGAGGCTTGTAATCTGAGGAGTCTTTTATCTAAAATTTGGAGGGGGGAAATTCAGAAAACATTATCTACAGCGATTCACTTGACCCAGTAAACAGGCATTTTAACATAATTATCTATTTTGATGCAAAATTCTTTTGATTCTCAAAATATGGGAAAAGAGAATTATCAATTATTTTCTGTAGATTCATTAAATCAGTTACTGAGCAAAAATCAGCAGAACTTACTAAATCAGAACCACACAAAGTCTACAATTGAACAATATAGGAATGAAACACGTAGCATGGTTATAAGCTTTTGTGCAATACAAAATAGTGTAATAGAATTACTTCATGAATAAATCTTATCCATTTTCACTGACCTCCTTTTTCTTTTCTCGTCTGCTCTTCACCTCATGAAAAGGATCTAGAATAACAATCAACATGTTAAAAAACATTTCCATGATTAAATATTATAAGTTACTGAAAATTGATGAATGTGAAAACATGCTAGAAGCAATTTTTGGAGTTCATAGCAGATAGGTCTTTCCAAGCATTGTAGAACAAGAAACGACTAAGAAACCAACCTTTACATAGTCACAAAAGAACATTATCAAGCAAGAATTACCACTGCAACACAGAAGCTGGAACTAATTAATTAGCCAACTAAACCCTTAAAGTCTTTAACAGTTAGACACCATGACATGAGTATAAATAGATTCAAAAATAGTTATCATGAGTACAAAGATATTCAAAACAGTGGTACTGTAATATAATAAAATGAAACATAACTGAAACAACAAAATAACATGAAAAATATAAACATTGATTGAAAATGTGTTACTTCATTTAGTTTTCAATATAACCACGTTTGAATCTTCTTTATGTGACAACTATAAATTCCATGATTACTGCATGCTCAAATCAAATATCACAAGTTACAAAATATTATGGTTACATCTGCAATTATGCAACATTGTATATAGAAGATAATGAAAAATGTTCTTCCTTCAGATTCCATATTATTAAGATAGCATTAAGCACAAACGAATTACTCACCACAGGAGAAATTCAGGTCTTAAAAACTACCAGTTTTAGGTTGTGAAATAACTAATAGAAATTGCTAGCCAGGTAAAAAAGAAAAAAGACAAACTACCTTATAAATCTAGAATATGGGCCCTCTTGCCACCAATAGTCTGGTTCTCTGTTCACCACTAAAGAGTGATAATCTACACTTGAAAGTACCGAAGTGCACATCATACTGATGATATCAACATCAGAGTCATAGATTGAAGAGTATCAGGTGCAGCTATACTCTGGTCCATGTCATGGAACTTTATCAATACTGTAGGCATGCGGACAGTGAAAAAAAACATTCAAGGGCACATAAACTCCAAGAAACCTCAACCAAAATTTACTAAGTGTGCCTAGAAAATGGATGAAGAGAAAGAATTGAGAAAAAATGATCGGATTTCACTAATTCAGCTTTAGATCTTCCATCAAGTGTCAAGAACTTAGAAAGCGAGCATTGCATAAGAATGATAAGGAATATTTCTGACAATACAGATCAGTGGCATTCAGTATGAAGGCATATATTTGATCCACGGCTTCCATTAAAGCTGAAAAACTGCAGCAATCCCAACACATGATACCATGACCCAAAGGCATCCCGAGAAACTGAATCGTTTTGGAATGTTAACCTTCTTCTCATGCATGCTAGAGGAGAATAACGTCCGAGGTTCAATAGTAAATCCACAAAATCGAATAAGGAGATACAGCAACAATACCAAGTAAAGCAATAAAAAAACCAGAATACAAGGGAACGCGAAAAAATCATTCACCTCACACGAAGTAAACATCACAGCAATCACATACTCTAATCATGAACTCGACAAGCATACCACATTGATAGTCAAGGAAAATCCCCAAGAACAAACGCATCCGCACAACAAAGATACCAGTAAAAGCAAGACTATAAAGGTCAAAAACCAAGAAAACCCCAAACGGTATGAGCACCAAACAGTAGACGCTAACAGAACGAACAAACTGAGATTGCCTAACGAAGAAAAACAAAAAAGAAAGAGGAAAAAAGGGATAAAGATTGCATCTTTGAAGCAGAAACGGCACCAGAAGAGAAGAAAACAGGCAAGAAACGCGTTTTCCCCCAATTTTTCGCCGATACCTTGGGAGAGAAGCCTGTGGATGGCGTCGTTGGGGTCCATGTTGCACTCCTTCAGGATGGAATAGATCTCGTGGTCAGGGCAGTTCACAATCTCCTTCAAGCTCTGCACCATCTTCCTCGACGTCGCGGGGATGGCGGGCACAGCATTGCTGCTGCCGCCTCCCTTGCCATTACTGCTGCTGTTATTGTTGTTACTGCTGCCCATCTCCTCCCCTTCCCCCTCCACCAAAAGGGAACAGTGGTCACACTCTGTTATGTTCCTCCCACAACCCCTTTGAAGAAACCAACAGCACCCACAATACCAACCACCACAAACACAACCTTCTCCAAAAGAGATAACCTCTTATCATCTATTAGGCCGTCTTTCTCATTCCCCTCCCTCTCTCGGCAACGATCGCTCTGTTTCTAGGATTGTTTAGGGGGAAAGCGGGGAGGGGAGGGGAGAAGGGTTTTTATTACGTGTAATTGTGCAAAGGGGAGAGAGAGGGCAAAAGCAAAACTAATCGAAATCCCTTCGATGTGCGTAAAAAGGAGCAATCTTGTTTGTGAGGCCTTGTTTAGTTGACACGCACATGAACAAGAAGAATATGGGCAAAGCAAAAGCCCGAGAAGGGAGGGTCTTGGCATTGCCCTTTGGCTGTACAATCTTTACCGTAAACACATGAGTTCTTGTCTCGGACACAAAGTACACAAACATATCTTTCTTGGGCCTTTGTCATCTTAGGTATAAGACTGTTAATGGGTTGGATCTAAATCCACGTACCCGTCTATGGGTTGAACTGAATCTATAAATATGAAAACATGAATGAAAATAACCCAACCAGACTTGGGTTTCGATGTGATGATAGTGAAAGGCAAGTTGAGGTGTGGGACTCGATCTTAGCCTTATCATTTGAAAGAGGTTAGAGATAACCACTAAACCAATATATGTTGTTCGAGAAAAAAAATAAAAACTCTCTTTATCTCTCGTGTGTGTGTGCATATATATATATATATATATATATATATATATATATATATATATATATATATATATATATATATATATATATATATATATATATATATATATATATAATCACTATAATATGAGAACTGAAATATGAGATCCGGAAATATGGGCATTTCCAACACTTTTTTTCCGCAAATCCAACCATGTGGATGTGCTTGGCATGATGAATATGCTAGGAATAAACCATTTGATCATTTTGATCATGTATTTTCGATGAAAAAATATGATTTTTGAATGCTTAAATATTTATGAAGAATGTGAGCCATTGATTTTAAATCCTTAAAAAATTCTCATTTATGCAGTAATGTGTTCTTATAAAACCAACCATGTAGATCACATCCAGAGAGTTGGATTCAAGAGAAAAGAATAAAAAAATCATAAAAATTGTGGTTCAAACATTAGTTTTCATGCTCTCTCTCTCTCTCTCTCTATATATATATATATATATATATATATATAAAATAAAAGTGAAATATGTAAACCAGCAAAATATATAAACTAGTATTAACCAAGATTTTCATAGGTTTTTTGCAAATCTAACCCTGCATATGCATTCGGCGTGGTTCATTTGCTTGAAATTGACTATTGGATCATCGTAATCGGATCAAAAAAATTGATTTTGTATGTTTGAATGTTTAAAAGAAAATTGAGTCATTAATGTTTAAGCCATAAAAGATCCTTCTTATACGATGATCTAAGAGTCTATTTCTATAAAACCAAACATGTAAATCGCATCCATATGGTGAAATTTTTAAAAAAAAGTTGAAAAAAAAACTATGAAAATGGTAGTGCATACCAGTTTACTTGTTGATATATATATATATAGTGTCTAGCTGCGGCCAACCACTCAAAGCCACCCATCGTTGGATGATGGGCCCGAACGCGTTGCATTTGCAAAAACACTTTTAGCAGCAGTTGTTAAAGTATTTTTTAATGCTCTCCTTGCGGGTTCATCATCCATCACGCGTGTGATGGACAACGTGCACACGTTGTCTGCCATAGGCGTACAGATGTTTAGGCAGCTGCTGCTCCTCTCTCTCTCTCTCTCTCTCTCTCTCTCTCTCTCTCTCTCTATATATATATATATATATATATATATATATATATATAGAGAGAGAGAGAGAGAGAGATATAGTGGTAATTGTTCTACTGCTAGTGTATTGCACAGATGCTCAACACGTACACTGTGTGAACGGGTCTTTAAGGCACCGCTAAAGGTCATTTGACTTTTACCGCACCTAATGGACAACACACTTTCACGGTTCATAGTAGGTTCAGGGTCAATCCTAAGGCGCCTACATCAGTAGTATGCAAGTTTTGTTTGTGTTTGGATATGTTGCCATGTTAGATATGAAAGGCCCATACTTGACAAAATACATTTTGCAAACACCCAAAGCTGGTATCCTTGATAAACAGGTTCGGTTAGTACTAGGTCAGCTCGGACTTATTGAATCAATTGGTACATATTCTCTCTCTCTCTCTCTCTTTATATATATATATATAAAGCAGTAGCTACCAAACCAATTTATGGCTAGAGAGTATGCTGACTACGCTCACTTGATTAGTTGTGAATGTGAACTTGATGGTTTGCTTAAGTTAGAACCTGCTTCAATCAAAATACAGGAAGAGACCATTCACCAAGAACCACAAGAGTTCATACACAATACCCAAGAAAGGGTATGCCACAACATAAGAAAAAAAAATAATTTATTGGCTGGGAAAAACACCCACTAAAAGAATACTTTTACAAGGGGTCAAAGCCCCGTATTTGTAATGCAAATGAGAGACCGGAAGAGGCTCTCTTACCCATGCTTTTTGACTTTGGTCAAAAAGTGCAAAATAACAAAAAAAAGGTTAAACTAAATAAAATAAAATTTATCCTAACTAAACTCTAATTAAACCATGTAACTAAACTAAAAAGGAAAAAATTACATATGATGTTACATTATTTAACAATAAGTAGATTATCCTTGTACTAAGTGTTGGGTTTCCCTCCTTATAGGACCCATCTATCTTGAAAATGGATCGTCTGATAATTGATCATTTATGGTATAATCATTGGATCGATGCACATTCATTATCGCAGCAAAATTTCCAAGCACGACGCTTGATCTTCTCAATGACGATTTTTATATTCGCTGGATAGCGATTTGTAGAAGTCTTCTCAGTTGAATGACGATTTAGTTGTTCAGAGTTTTGAGGATTAGTGATTTGTCGTTGGCGATTTGTGGTTAGTGCTTCACTGGATTGCGATTTGTGGCTTCGCTGGATAGCGATTTGTGCTTAGCGATTTGTGATAAGGCGTTTAGGCACACTGTAACTTATGGATGACGTTTAGTCTTCTGCATTAAATATGGGTCTCGTCCTCTATTTATAGGGGATATAAGAGAGAGAAGAGGAGAGCGAGAATATAGCAGGAGAGAGTGTGAGATACAATTTTAGGGCACCGAAAGGGTGTGTTGTGAATAAAGGCAAGAAGTGCTTTTACACTTCTTTCAGGACAGCTTCGTGAGGCTAGTTTTTCAGAGCATTTGTTTTTTATTCTTTAGTGAGGTATATCCTCTTTGTTTATTTCGTTACACCTTCGTGTGTTTGTAAGGGCTTATGTTCTTTTGCTACTTTGTAAACTCTGCTTGAAAATAGTGGAAGGTGCTGACCTATTTGTCGGTGTGGACGTACCTTAGTTTGAAAGGAAACCACGTAAATCTTTGTGTGTTTCTTTTGTTTCCGTTATTGATATATTTTTTCCCATTGTCATCGATATATTGTTTCCATCAGTTTACACTTGTGGGAAAGCCAAGGTTTTTTTTTTCAACACTAAGGACCTGATGGTCACTAGTTTGTACTTTATCACGCCATCATCCATTGCCCTTTTAGTACAAGAACCTATATGAATAGCCATGTGGAATGGTTGATATAGTGCTGGACACCAAAGTCCTTTTCTTAGGATCAAGAAGACTAAGTGGTTGTCATAACTATTGAGATTATTTTACTTGGTGAGCATTTTGAATCCTGAGCTTGCACTCTATACGATCAAGAATGCATTGTTCATGTGGTGAGTCGTGTTAATTTCTATAGGCTGAGATAAAATGTTGCGTTGAATTTTCAGTTTTCCACTATGAAATGCTTTGGGATTTTCGTAATCGAGAAATAATCTCTTTAGCAGTCATGAATAATGTAACAAAATTTGTCTTGCAAATCTTATATATAGGATGCTGTCAATATTTGATTTACAGGTAAAAGGGTGCCAATTTGTGTCCATAGACATGAGACTCTTGAACTTTCTGATTTATTGTTTCCATTGCTCCATATCCTTTCTACTGGTGTTTGTGCAATCATTTTCTTGATGTACATAGTGAAACCAAGAGTATTATTAAATGTTGCATGTTATTGACAGAATTTGTAATTTGTATTTTTTATACCTAGTTAGAATTATGGAGACAGACATTGAAAGCAAGAGGTTTTAAGTTGAGTAAGAATGAGACAAAATATATGGAATGATGGTTTAGTAAGCAACGAAGTAGTGATGGGAGTGTAGTGAAGCTTGATGAGCAAGAAATACTGGTGGATGATTGTTTCAAATATTTGGGATCTATCATTCAAAAGTATGGAGAAATTGATGGAGATATAAATCATAGGATAAAGGTTGGGTGGATGAAATGGAAAAGTGCAACTGGAATGTTGTGTGATTGTAGAATGCCATTGCGGTTGAAGGAAAAGTTTTATAGGACGACTATTAGGCTCACTTTACTATATGGTACGGAATGTTGGGTTGCCAAGAGACATCATATTCAAAAACCGAGGACATGGCATTGGATAGAAATGATTGGAGGAGAAGGATTCATGTGGAAGACCCAGAATGATTTTCTTTTTTGGTTCATACCGCCGACCCCAATTGTTTTGGAATGAAGGCGTAGTAGTTGTTGTTGTTGTTGTTATTGCTATGGTATCTTCTCTACTATATCATGTTTCTCTGAGGGCCGTGTAACCAAGATTTTGTTTTCTGCCGCTATTATGATCATTGATGTTGAGAAATTATATAGTATGAAATGTTAGGCAAATGTTCCTACCATTAGGAGGCTTCAAACTTCACTTTTTCTTGAAAAGTCAAGCATTCCTTCGTGTCTTGAAAAACTTTAAGAGTTAATTGGGATGAAAAAGAAATTATACGTGATGTCCCTTAAGCATGTGAATTAAAGTAACATTTTGCATTGTGTTCCAAATTTGGAGTCATTTGGCAGATAATGTTGCTCCGAACTTCTTCGTGAGGCCAAAATGTGATCTCTGTCAATTTATCCAACTGGTGCATATTAGGAAATCATGACAACAAAATAATTTATGGCTCATACATGTTCTGTTGAGGGGCATCTTCTCCTCGTTTGGTTAATGGCTGATTTCTTCTTCATCCAAGACAGCAGTCTAGGATTTTACATCCTTCTTTGCGATGGACATTCTTATTACGACACATCTATTTATGCTTAATGGGAACTCATTGTGCTTGAGCAGAACTTGTATCATTAATTGTCATTTTTCCTGATGGGTTTTGTTCTTGCACGTGTAGGTACTCTGGTCAGAGATCTAGAGTGGATAAACTTCAGTACATTGCAGAACTTGAGAGGAAAGTAGACATGCTACAGGTAACTGTTACCCTTAAGCATGTGTATAAATAGGCAATTACCCTGCTTTTCTTAGTAAACTTTGTATTCAAAATTTACTCACTAGGCTGACTTTATCTTGCAATTTGCAAATCATGTTGAAATTTAATTATATATATGTGTGTGTGTGTCACACCTCACAATGGATAATTGAAAACATAGTTAAGCATTCCTTGTTTTTCTTAGCTCTTGTTTGGTTTGTATTGCATATTGTCATATGAATAACTGTGAATTAGTCGTAGAACTTTCAGCTGTGCACGTAAAAAAAAAACATTAACTACGACCACGGGCCGTAGTTAATAGTCATCGGTGGCTACTGTCATTGACTACGGCCCCTGACCAAACTTAATAGTCATCAGTGACTATGGCCTTTGACCGTAGTTTATAGTTTACCATTACCGGTCAATATCCTCATTTGCTATAACTATAGGATGTAGTTAATGTTATGTTCATTTAATATGGCTATATTAGCTACGACTTGACCGTAGTTAATGGTTATTAAACACAGTACTATCTACTATGGTCGTTGGCCATAGTTAAATCTTATTTACTATGGCTTTTTTAGCATTAACTATGGCCAACGTGAATCAATAAGTATGATAATCCAAGAACTCATCTTCTTTCATGATATCGAGGCAAGGTTGTGATCAAACTAATGCATAAGGAAGCATACCATTTGAAGTTTGAAAAAAAGGTGATGTTTTTTTTTCAAATATATGTGAAATTGTGATCGTGTAAAAGATTGGAAGCTTGGAGGAGCACTCGTACTCATTATCCGTGGTGAAGTACTCATTCTTCTCTCTCTTCTCCTTCTTCTCTACTCTTCTTGTCTCTGTTACTTCATTATTCAAACCTTGTAAAATGGATGACAATAATAATGTCACCATTAAACTCAATGATTCAAAATATGTTACATGGGCTTCAATTATGAAGCACCTTATATGGGAAAAGCGGTTGTGAGGATTAGTGGATGAGACCGATTTGGAACCCAAACTAATCCTTACAAAAAATTAGGGTAAAAAAGAAATACCTCTTACGGAGGTTGATAAAACCAAAGCCGTTACCACTTACAAGAAAAAGTGGAAGGAATGAAAAATGAGACATGCCAAGATTATGTCTTGGCTCATAAGTAGTGTGGATATCAAGAAATATTCAAGTCTTGCAAAATTTAAACATGCCAATGATGTTTGAGACTATCTTAAGAGAATGTATTCTCTTAAAGACATTGCACATATATGCAATTTACAAAACAAAGTTCAAAAATACGGTTCAAGGGGACAAGAGCATTAGAGAATACTATAATTGCTTGTCCGAATTATGGGAGAAGTTGGCTCTTCTTGAACCGGAGTGGCATTATCTATAAGACATAGAACTCCGCCAAAATCAAATAAATGCGAAAAAACTTTTTTATTTTATCAGTGGATTAAGATCGAAATTTGAATCAACCAAATTTGTTCTTCTTCATCGAGGAAAGGTTCCATTAATAGAAGATACAATAGAAGAATTAAGCATGGAAGAAAATAGGCTAAAAAATAGAATCACCAAGAGTGATGATGACTTTGTTCTAGCCATATCTAGGCCAAAAAACCATGTTCATACATACAAACCTCTAAATTATAGGACAAATGATGATAGCCATGAAAATGAATTTGAAAAAAGGAAAGTCATTTGTTACTACTGCCGAGAACTGGGGCATGTGAAAACCTATTGTCCAAAATTGAAGAAACCATATGAAAAGAAGGTTGCCTTTGTCGGACCTCCTCAAGAATCAAATAGACCATCCATTGGAAGCATGTCCTTAACACAATTAGTGGAGGCATTTCAACCACTACTCAAAGAAGCATCTTCATCCACTGGAGTCGTTGTTTCTTACATCAACATCTCCGATCTTGGTAAATCTCTTTAGCTCCTTGACTCAGGTGTTTCTTTTCATATGACACCAAACATTGATATGTTATCTGAATGTCATAACTCAAATGGGTTAAATATTTTTATCGTTGATGGGACATCTCTTGAAATAAAAAAAACAGAAAATTTTGAAAATATGTTTTAAAACTTCAAAAGGTTTTGTATTCCACAAGTTAGATATATTTTTAAACTCAACCTAAATCTTTTATTTGTCTCTCAATTATCTGACCATGGATGTAATGTTTTTTTCTCTTCTTGTGGTTGTCGAGTGCAGGATCACCAGTCAGGGAAGTTGATTGGGGAAGGTCATAGGGAAGGTGTAAAACCCGCAAAATTTTGACAATTATCAAACTAAATAAAGGATAAAATCCTTTGAAATAAATACGATAAAATGATATAGATTCAATTCAAATGGATCTTGAATCCTAACTGGATCAAATGGATTCAGTATTTGGATTCGGGTACGACAAACAGATTCGAATCCTGGATGGATCCGAAACCCAATTAGAATCCAATTGGATTTTAATGGATCCAAATATGGTCGAATTTCGATCAAGAGACAAAAATCTAGTTAGAAGATTCAGAAGATCTAAAATACAATTCGTAATTGAAACTCGTCGAAAAATCAATTCGTATATAAAAAAATTAAACATGGCCAATAGTGCAACAAGATGAGAAGCAGTGTTGTGGTGAGGTGTATCACCTAGGGATGAGGCAACCTGAGTTCAAATCCCACGAACTACACTCCCACATATTTTAGGAAAAAAAGATGTGTCTGTCAAAAATGTTATTTTTGGAATTTCCACCAAAACCTTACTAAAGGTTAAATAAATTAACGTTGCAAGAAATTGCAATGAAATATACAATAGTGCATTGGTGGGGCTTGCTACCTTTAGGGAGGAGGTCTACGATTCAAATCCCCATGGGTGCTAATCTTTTTGAAAACCGTTTTAAATATATATATAACTCCTCATTAAAGTGGCTTTAATAGAAAAACGCACTTTTTTAAAGAAAGGTGAGGGCTGGGCGATTTTCCCAAAGGGGAAACCCAACCATCTAGCATGGGGAAGCCTCCCTTCCAATTTTTTTGAAATGGGAGTTTCAATAATAGGTATTAATGTGGACATCCGTTTTGAGGAAGGCCATAATGAAGAAACCTTTTTTTTCTTTTGAAGATGCTTCAGGATCGAGGTGCCTTGAAGGCTCCTCTCCTTTCCTCTCTCAACTCTCTCTCTCCAGCCATTCCTCTCCCACGCCTACCCTCTATATCCCCATTCCAGCCATTTTCGTCCATAGTAGTGTTGGAGCCACCTGATTTCTTGGCTATTTTCGAGAAGAACATGTATAAAGAGGCGTGTGGAGCAAGGGCTATCTCCCTCAGCCGATCTCTTCGGGTGACCTTCAAGATAAGAGGTAAGAGCATTTTCTCCGTTTGTATATGCTCAACGTCATGAGGTACCAAGCAAATCACGGTTGTCCAAACCATAAGCCTTTTCATGTGATATATGTTAAATCTGTACAAAAAAAAAATAAAAAGAATCTATATTATCGAATCCATAGTGACCATCATATACTTATGTAATTGGTTTGAGATATGTATAATATATATATATATTTTTTTTTTAGTTAACGTCTATGGGTTACCTATATATGTTCGAATATTTGGAATTGTTGAGGCAATAAATTAGTCCAAATGCAAGTGGGGTCTGAACCAGTTTACATGAGAGGTGTTCAAATACGCACAAACAGAAATTAAATATATATTTTTGATCATATAGTGACTATCACGTTTTCACGTGACTGGATTTAAATCTGTAAGCAATCATCTGTTTTGTATGAGATTTGTTTAAATTTGTAGACAGGAAAAACTGAAATCTGCAGTACTGAAGCATATAGCAATTGTAGGGATCTCGCACAACGTGTTAAATATGGATGAACAGTAAATAGCTTTGCAGTATTAACTTAATACAATGACTATCAAGTGCCCATGTGATATGTTGTTTTAGACATGTACAAAGGAAAATTTATAAGTATCCATTTAACACTATAGCATGATTAACGTTTCAATGGAGGATTAAATTTGAACCTGTACAAACAGAGAATGAATTTATAATTTCAGCAACTCAGACTTAGTGGTAAGGTGCATTATTATGCAAACGACCGCAAGTTGAAAATCTGCTAATACACCATTTTGTTTTACTACGGGATATGAACTCAATTATATGAAATCGTGATACTCAGATGCTATCAGGAACCGATTAGTTTCCCTGTTGGAGTATCATATATCTTTGTTAATGTCATTTTTAGATAATTACACAATCAAGAGTTTGTCTTAGCATCGCTATTGCGATAGGTGAGAGACATATAAGCATATCCCATGAAGCACATGGGAAAAAACCATAATGCTCACCAACGAAAGTAAACCATGTGTGTTGTGATTTCTTTTACTGGAAATAAAGGACTTTTTGCCAACTTTACATAGGTCGTAGGGATGCTTAAAGAAATTATCAGTTTGTTATTTCATATTTTTGCTCTGGATAGAAATATCCTTGTTCGTAATGGTTTGTCTTTGATAAGTTCATTAGATCTAGTAATTTTGTTTCATGTTTCAAGGATCACCTTTTTGTGTGTTCAGTAGTAGAGGATTTTCAGCTCCTTTGCTGTTGCTGACCACTGTTCAGTGATTTTCTATTTCGGTTACTATGATGAAGACTAAGAAAAAAAAAATCTCCGTTACATCCACAATGGTTACACATGTTAATGTGTAAGAAGTTCTTGAAATGCTCATAGTTGCGACATTAGTAAGATGGTGAGAAATCACGAACAATTTGTTTTCTTTTGGCCAATGAATCCGTGATATGTTTTTCAAGTATCCTATAAATTAATTGGTTTGAGGTTTTGTCGAAGTAGTGCAACCCGTCTATCAACAAGTCAATACAAGAAAATAAAGTTATTATAATATTAAGCAAAGTTGATGAATAGAACATTCTAACCTATTATTCGTATGGGAGATGGTTTTGAAAATATACAGTTGGCCGAACATTTTAATGGCTAACAGACATTGTGTACAATAGAAACTTTTGCACCCTCTTGTACACTATCGGATGAGTCACTTTGACTTCAACCACGGATGGTGGTAGACTGCACAGAGGCAGTGGCAAGGCTCTTTAAGACCTTAGGCCTAGGCTTAGCTATCGTAAGACTGCTATATGTTGGTGAATCGGGGCAACCCGAACACGGTCTTAAGAGTATAACTATACATAAATTTAATCCTTTTGAGCAACAAAGATTTGTGTGCGATCTTTAAACAATAAACGCTTAAATAATATGGGAATTCAGAAGGGTTTTTACTATCATAGTGTACACATTTTTGCACTGTTGGTGTCTGGAATGAATGTTATCTCACTCTTGAGTAATGCAATTCTAAGGGTACTTGGTATTTTGCCTACAATAAAATATAGTATACATTGAAAATTCACTATTAGGCCCTTATTCAACATAGGTCAGAAATGCACTGGTGCGCTCATACATTGGTTATGGCATAGGCTCACGGTAATGCACATGTCTAAATAGCATGATGAATTTATCGGATGCTTATGAAAAGAGAATTATGCGTCAATAAAGGTAGCCCAGGAATGAGTTATCCATGACATATTCATGTTAAACGTGGTTCACATATGTAATTGCCATATTAAGGTTGGTGCATGAATTGCACGTGGTTAAATACTTGTTCTTATTATAATGGCACGATATTACAATTTAAAACTGAGCAGGTCAAATCCTTGTAGTGCCATATGGGCACATCAAATGATAAGTTAAGTACATATAATTGAGTCACGATCGCTTATAAATATTAAGACATGTTCTGTGCCGATTGATATATGCTTGTTCCGCAAATATTTGCTTAATAAAGAGCATTAGTCATGTCATGATCATGTGAAGGCCTAAGACTGAGCTTGCGGTCTTGCGAGAGCATTATAGTGTCGTATAGGCACTTATGAAAAATTATACTTGAGATGTGCCTTATAAGTGCATGATCAGTGGGGTACGAAACGTACACCCGAGCTCAGAAATCAAACCTTAAGATGCTGAAAGTATAATTAAGTACCCGGCTCAGAGTTGAACCAAAATTCTGAGAAATTTTGGTTGGTGCTTATTGGGCATTCGATGGGTAATGTGCATACACTGTGTTCACCCCGAGTATGGGTTGGGATTTTGGAAATCCCCTGAGGTGCAATGACTCGCACCGAGAAATAAACAAATTATAAAATATGCATATAAAACAAGTGTGGGGGTTTTGGGTACACCTGAAAGATGGTTATGTTACTGGACCCAAACAAATAAGAATGAAAAGATATGCACACATAAAATAAAATTGGGGGATTCTGGGTATATCTGAGAAGGTATATGTTATTGGTTTCCCGGGATACTGGGTATACCTGAAAACGGTATATGTTACTGGTTTCTCAGGGCTCTGGGTACACCTGAAAGACGATGTATGTTACCGGACCCATGGTCTACCTTGGAGAGGGTGGATGGTACAAACTCCGTGGGACATTCTAGTTTTGTGAGAGCGAGGCATCTCACCGGGTCCCCAGTCCTCAGAGTTAGGGGACCAGGACTACCAATTCGTCCTAGGTGGTAGATCCAAGTCTTCTGCAGAAGTACATGGTGCATCCTAATTCTACTTCTAGCCATTGGGGAGTACTCTCTCGGTCGTGAACCGTCCCCTTTGGATATCCGTACGGCTAGTCATACGGGTTATAAAATAATAAACCTCGTGTGGTCTCAGTCCGCTACGATGTCGAATGCCTATGCGTACCCACAGGGTAATTAACAAGATGAAACCTTAAGTTAGTGCATTGAGAAAAATCTTCAAGTAGTTGCATATTGCTTGCTGTTGAAATTGATGGAGTAAGTTGTGACTCCTGCAGGGCATGATTCAAATTGGTTTTCCTTTACATGAAAATTGTGATAACTTATGAACAATGTGTTAAAGATTGATATTTGTGCTTTATGCACACTTTACATGAAATGATTTACTTAAGTCAGGTGTACACCCACATAAGTTCCAAAGTTGTTATTACTTATATAAATATGGTTTATGGATCGTGCTTTGATGTTGATGAAATATAGCATGAAATGTTTGACTTTAGTGACTTTTACATTTTATCAATTGTTAAATGGTTATTAGTTCTATCTAAACTTGTCGCACATATACTTGTACACATGACACTGTGCACACTCATATGGATATTATGCTTCTTACTCAGACATGGTAGTCTGACCCTTTCTGAATTAATGTTTTTCAGGAAACTGAATGACGAGCAATTGCGGTCGTCGTTGCGGACAGTGCTATGTGACCATATCTTCTTCGGATGTCCTGAGGATTTCTGACTTGTAATAAATCTTCAAGTTGTAAATGATAACTTGTAGTATTTCAATGCAAGAATTTATTTTACTTAAATGCCTTGAGTCTGTGCTATTACTTGTAACCCGCCCAAATATTTTGACTAAGGATTTAATAAAGTTTTTCCGCTGTTGTTTAGAAAAAAAAATTTATTCCAAAATTTTCAAGTTAAAAATTTGGGGCGTTACAGAAGGAGGCTTATACTACATAATTTTTTTGAAAATACCCAAGAATATATTATGTTGTAATGTTCAAAAAATAGACTTGGATCTATGGCACAAGAGACTTGGTCATCCAAGTGTATCCAAGTTCCAGTTTTTTTCCAAAGATGATTTTTTTTTTTAATTTTGAAACCTTTACATGTGAAAAATGTATTATTGAAAAAATGAAAAGATTATCTTTTCAAGAAAGAACCTTTGTCTTTTCTCGATCACTTGAGTTAATACATTCGAATGTATAGGGACCCACACCTGTTATATCAGAAGGTGGTTTTATGTATTGTATAATTTTCGTAGATGACTTTATAAGACATACTTGGATCTATTTTCTTAAACATAAATCTGAAGTTTTCTCACACTTTCAAATATTTCATAATATAGTTAAAAATTAATTTAAGAATGATATTTTAATCTTTCGCATCGATTTAGAAGAGTTTTTTTCAAAAGAATTTAAAGACTATTTGAATCTATATGGTATTATGCATAAAAGATCATGTCTCTATATTCCTCAACAAAATTATTTAGCAGAAAGAAAGCATAAGCATGTTATAGAAACAACAAGAAACTTACTCATTACACATCAAGTACCAAAGACTTTTTGGGCTGAAGCCACTCTAACTGCAATTTATCTTATTAACAGAATGCCATCTTCTTCATTAAACAATATATCTCCTGTTGAAAAACTTTTTAAATAAATTCTAGATTATTCTAAGTTAAGGTTTTTTGGGTGCAAATATTTTGTCTTTTTTGACAAAAATGATATACTCTCCCCTCGTGCTATTCCTTGTGCTTTCTTAGGACATACGAGACATTAAAAAGGTTATAGATGTTTTGATCTTAAAACTAAAAAGTTATATGTATCAAAGAATGTATCTTTCTTGAAAAAAGAAAGTTTTTTTAAAAGTGAGAACTCTAAGGGAATAGATGAGTATTCATTTCTATTGGACTTAGTTCCAAAAATTGATGAAGGTAATATCGATAAAAGTCAAGAAGATCAAAATGGCACGATAAATACATAATCATTTAGTGATCATCAAGATTGTATTCAATACTCTAGGCGAGGTAATTTAGAAAAACCATGTGCTCTCAAAAAATATACTAAAGAATAGGAACAAGTGTCAATCAGAAAGTCATCTAGAGTATCTAAAATTCCTCAAAAATTTGTGTCCTATGAGTCTTTTTCACCAAAGTATCAAGCCTACATTGCCTTAACATACTCCAACATAGAACCTTTTAACTATATAGCATCAAACGAACAATCTGAATGAGTTGAAACAATGACAACATAATTAAAAGCCTTACAAGAAGCGAATACTTGGACTATTCAAGATATTTCATCAGGTAAAAAGCCTATAGGTTATCGATGGGTGTATAAAGTTAAAACCAAGAGTAACAACACTCTTGAGAAGTTTAAAGCTCAATTAGTTATCAAAGGTTATTCCCAAGAGTATGAAGTAGATTATGAAGAGACTTTTGCTTCAGTTGCTAGAAGACCACAATTAGGATCTTAATAGCTCTTGTTTCCTCAAAGAAATGACATATATATCAAATAGATGTTAAAAATACATTTCTCAATAAAAATCTAGCTGAAGAAGTGTATATGAAACCACCACCTGGCATAAATATTTTAAAAGAAAAGGCTCTTTGGTTAAATAAGGTTTTGTATGGGCTTAAGCAAGCCCCAATAGCTTGGTATGATAAATTTAGTCAAGTTATACTTGATTTTTGTTTTCAATCTTATCTTACTGACACAACTTTGTTTGTTAAGAATTCTGATGCATGTATTATTATTCTTCTCCTCTATGTATACGACATGATCATCACTAGAAGTGATAAGAAGGGAGTTGACAATATTAAAAAATTAATCAAAACATAATTTAAAATCAGTAATTTAGGTTTTTAATCTTTTTTTTGCACAAAAGTTGTTTATTCTTCTAGTGGCTATTTGATAATTCAATCTAAGTTTGCTCTAGATAATGTTGACAGGTCTGGTATCTCAGATGAAAGATAGGTTGGCACTCTCGAAGTTATAAACATCAAAATAAAGATTGATGATGGGGAACCACTTGAAAATCCAACACCTTACAGAGAACTTGTTGGAGCACTATCTTATCTCTATTACAAGACCTGACATTGCGCATGCCGTTCACACAACAAGGCAATTTCAGCATGCTCCTACCACTGTTCATATGAGAGCCATTTTACGTATTATTAGATATATTAAGACTTCCATTTTTCAAGGATTTTTCTTGTCTGCCTCTTTTTTTTTAGATTTAACTGTTTATACTGATGCAGATTGAGGAGGTGATCCCAATGATTGACACTCAACTACTGGTTTTTGTGTATTTTTAGGTAAATCATTGATTTTCTAGATATGCAAGAAGCAACAAAAAGTCTTTCTCTCATCAATTGAAACCAAGTACAGGGCTATGGCTACAACCGCTATGAAAGTAGTCTGGCTAAGGTGTTTGCTTTATGACATGGGTGTTGAAAGTACAGGAGCATCATGACTATGTTGCGACAACGAAAGTTCTATCTATATTGCCAGCAACTGGACATTCCACGAACGCATCAAGCATATTGAGATAGGTTGTCACTACGTGCGAGAGAAATTTCTACATGGCACAATTGATCTTTCTTATGTTTCTTCAAAATATCAACTAGCTGATTTCTTTACCAAACCTCTCGTTGCTTCTCGATTTCACTTTCTCTTGGACAAACTTTCGATTATTCAACTGTAAGTTTGAGGAGGAGTGTTAAATAATGTAACATCATATGTAATATTTTTATTTTTAATTTAGTTATGTAGTTTAGTTAGAATAGATTTTATTCTTTTTAGTTTAGCCTTTTTTTGTCTTTTTGCACTTTTTGACCAAAGTCAAAAAGCATGGGTAAGAGAGTCATTGGGCTCCCAATGGCTCTACTCCCTCTCTCATTTGCATTATAAATACGGGGCTTTGCCTCCTTGTAAAAGTATTCTTTTAGTGGATGTTTTTCCCAGCAAATAAATATATTTTTTTCTTATGTTGTGGCATACCCTTTCTTGGGTATTGTGTATGAAGCCTTGTGGTTCTTGTGAATGGTCTCTTCGGTATTTTGATTGAAGCCATTTAAAGATTCACTTGGTGATAATCCAAGAACTCATCTTCTTTCACTTATCCCATCATCCATCTAAATCAGCTTTAGTCTATGATTATGTAACAACAGTATGATCAGGCATACAAACCAAGATGAGTTCTTTTAGATATAGAAAACACATCCACTGCTAGTCTGCAAATATGTGAAAATTGGGATTAAGACAATGGATGAGGAGATGTGTCACTCTAAGAAACAGCTATTGACTCTAATAAGCAATTAAAGATGAATGCGGTAAAGAAAGTGCAATGTGAATCTTAAGTCTATATGAGTCACAGAGCAAATTATTAGAATCGAAAAATATTAGAGGAAAGGGTCCCATGCTTTAGAAGATGCCAGTTCAAGGTGCAGTTTTCACACTCTCACTATGCTGAAAGTGCATGAAGCAGTTTTCATACTCTCACTGTGAATGTTATCACTATGCTGAAAAGCATGTAGCATGGCAAAGATAAAACTCTATTATGAATTTACTACATAGATATTCTGTTATCAGGATATTCTTCAACAATTACATCAAAATAAAAGACAATGGCCTAAGAGATGCCAGCACAAAAGGGTTAGTTAAAGCAGGATGAAATTTTAGAAACAAGATAATTAATTGCAGCTTGTTGTTGATCTTACAGATCGTCAACATCTGAGACAGAGATTTTAGTACTTGATCTTGCAGATCTTTAGTAGTAGTAATATCAGTAAGCTCTCAGAAATTTAAAACCTGACAAAATTCAGTAAGCTCGAAGTCAGTAAGTAAAGCATACATTAATAAACTCTCAGAAATTTAAAACCTGACAAAAATAAAAATGTTGAAGTCCAAAAACGATCATTGGGTACTCTATGCAAGATATGTTCTTGATAGGACACAACTTGCTTTGGCAACTAAAGCTGAGCACTTCCATAACCATCAACTGAATATCTTGGGTCGATGCTTGGAGTTAAACAATGGGCAGTAAGTGATTGTTATATTGGCATAATGTGTCTCTCCCATATGTTTTCTTTGCATAATATATTTAGATGATCTTCGTCTTAATTTTCAAGCATATGCTTACATTTCTCCATGTGATAACAACATATACCGATCAAACCTTGTAAACATGCACAATGTCACACATTAACTAAGATTATTTACTCTTATTCTTTGTGCAGGCTTGTGTCCAGATTTTTATAAAACTCATAAAAGACTGGTGTTCCAAGTCTAATGGCAAAGAAAAGGTGAGATTTTCTTTTTTCTCATAGTATATGCACATGTTTGCTATGGTATTTACTCCTATGGGTTTAAGAATTACCAGTCCATCATTCAAAGTTTTTTTTTTTAAATGATGACTATGTTTAATTTTCTTCCAGGTGACTGGTTTGTGGACATTTATCATCGAGTCATTTGCTACCAATTGTTGTTTATATAGCGTGCTTGACAACTCCTTTGAATTGCGTGATGCCATTACTGTAAGTTGTTCTATTTGATTGAGGTTGAATTTTTGTTAGAAGTTCAACTAAATTTTTGTAGGAAAAGAGGTAAAATGCCCTTGTGCATTAGATTTTGACTAGAGCATCCTTGAAATTCTTTTGCAAAAGCTTCATACTAGCATCCCTTGATGTTAGTAGAGAATGTGCCCCTAATCAAACACCCAAACACACCCTTAATCAAACGCATATACATTGTGCAGCCAAGCATTGACCAAATCTAAAACAACATATACACAAATCCATGAATCTGATGTCAGTGGACCCGAAAATCCTCACAAAACTCCTATGATTAAGATCATCAATAGGGAAAATATATATTTCACCAAACTCAACCACAAAACTGACTTCAATAGATAGACACATCACACAATAAGCAAAATACTTAGTAATAACATCAGCCCTTGGTGAAAGAACATAACCAAATGATTGGAAGAAAAGACCAGTGTGTGTGCTTTTTAAAGAATCGATTTATATTAGAAAGCAAATGGAGAGATTGCCACCAACATTGTCCAGTCCCAATTTCAAGCTGGCATCAAAGCTGAGGAGATTCTTAAAAAGACTGGGAGGTTCAAATCACCAACCTTCTAAGGGTGCCTATGATTTTCCAAATGACGTTTTAAATAAAATCAGGATGGCACCTCATTGAGAGCATACAATAGAAAGAAGAATGATGTTCCCTGTCATTGGTTGGCTAAGCCCTATAAGATGTACTTCACTTCCGCTCCATAACCTTCAACTTTATGGATGAAAACTTTCAAGGTCTACACAAACCATAAACGCAAAACCTTCGAAAAAAATGAAAGGCTAAAAGAAAATGCAGCAACTCGGAAAGAGAAACATTCAGACCTAAATCATCGGGAAAAGAGAAAACTTATAAAGACAAAAACCGTAGCGAGATCAAACGCATCAAAATGAGACCAATCAAGAAAAACCTTAACCCTAGCCGTACTTGGGCATCAAGGACCTTGCCAAATGGTTGAACGTGTTTGCGAGTTGTTGATCGGTCATCTCCCATGCCAATCCTTCCACGACGATGCATGTCTCTTCCTTCCCTGACAATTTCCTTAAACAAGAAAGAAAACCACCAAAATAGGGGGGGGGGGGGGGGAACTAGGTTTCTACGCTCTTCGATCTAGCCATCAAGAGGAGGATGACGACGAATGGAGAGAAGAGGAGGAGGGGGAGGTCTACGTGAACGATAAGGAAAAAGGATGAGAGAATGGAGAATAAAAAGGAAAAAACGAGGAGGGAAAAAATATTTTTTCGCGGGGCAGGTAAAATGGAATATTAACTACGACTGCTAAGCTGAAGTTAAAAGTCAAAGGGATGTAGTTAAAAGTTTGGTGGGAATATTAACTATGACCTTTTGACTTTTAACTACGACTTTCAATGACCGTAGTTAATACTCCATTTTTACCCGCCCCACAAAAAGTTTGGCGGAAGTATTAATTACGGCCTGAAGATATAGTTAAAAGTCAAAGAGTTGTTAAAAGTCTCAAGACCCATTATTAACTATGGCTTCCTATTAAATTGTAGTTAATAATTACTTTTAACTACGACTTTCAACAGCCATAGTTAATAGTATGTATCTATTACCTCTTTATTTTGTAGTGATATAATATTTCTAAAAAAATTAGGTTTGACTAATTAGGTTGTCTAGGGATTGGTGTAGACGTGGTTCGAACATGAAACACAAAGAGAAAGATATATGGGACATTCAGTCACAACACTGTGAGATCCAGAAACACCTAGATGCCTTCATACACTGGTTAGAAGCATTAGAGGCATGCCAACGTGGGCCAAGAGTTGGGAGAAGACTCTCCAGAAGAGGTATTCTAGTATGACAGACCCTGTGGCTACGATCCCTACCCGTGCACTGCCTGCATAACCTCCTAAGTTGGTTCCACCTAGTCGACTTGCCCATGAGACTAGCCAGAGTAGTATCTCAGTTCATTCTCACACTTTGACAAGAGTTGTAGGTACTAAGAATATTATAAAGTGTGGCAAAATGGATAACATATTTGAAATTGAAGTCTCCTATGAATCCGTACATGAAATTGAGGGTGAACCCATCTTTGATGAAGAAGTCGAGAAAGAACCTTCACATAAATTTGATGGTGAACCAATATTTAATGAGGAATCTCGTGAAGAACCTCTCCGTAAAATCCTCAGTGAACCAATCTTGGACTTGGACGAGATTGAAGATGGCAAGGAAGAAGGAGAAGGCTCCTATGTCACTCTCTTGGATGTCAAACCTCTCATCGGTGATCCAATTCTCTTTTGTCATGCATTTGACTCAAGTATAAGGAGTGAGGACAACACAAATGTGTTCGCCCATGATGTTGGTCTTGTTTACCCGATGGATACAAGACATCTCACTTATTGCATTAAAGAAAGAAAAAAATCAGTGGACACCATAAACAAATAGATTATTTGAACTATTGAATTTTAAATTATGTGCTACCTCTATTTTAGCATATGTTAATTCGGATTATATTTTTGAATTTTTAATTGATGTTTTTAATAGAAAATCATTTTATTATTTTGTTATGTTAGTTGGTAATTTTTTTTGTTGCGTGTAGATGATTTAGATTTTTCGATAATCCTATTAGCATTATCACAAGGTAAAATTATTGAATATTCTCTTCTTGGTGACATATTGTGCAAAAAAAACTTTTGTAAACCCCATATTATCTTGAAATTCAAGAACAGGTAAATCCAAACTTTTATGAAGGTACAACAACATGGAGTTAGGTAATTTTTTAACCTAATAATTTTATTTGATTTATTTCATTAAAGGTATATTACCTTAAAAAATGTAGAGACATTGTTATTTTGTTTTCCCTTGTAATTATTAATAACTTTACTTTCAGGTTGACTTTTTCATCCAAATTATTTATTGTTGAATATTTTTCAAGTATTATGGTAATTCAACTAGCAAGGTGGGGGAATCTGATGCAGTGCATCTGGAGAACACATTCAATATATATATATATATATATATATATATATATATATATATATATATATATATATATATATATATATATATATATATATATATATATATTTCATCGGACCCAAATGTGCAAAATCGGCCCATCTCAAACATTGGGTGGATAATTTTGGTATTTTTGAGATTTTGAAAAAAAATTGGTATTAATTTGTATTAAAAAATGTGATTTATTAGAATTTAAGAATTATTTTTATTTTTGATTAAATAATCGGTTCTAGATCTATGTCTAATTGCCCGTTAGGATCTCTTTAAGGCTATTGGAGGGTGTATGAGATTTTTGGGTAGCTTTTGTTTTTATTGAATTTTAATCTTCTTTAATGTGTACATTGGAATTTCTGGATCTCCTTGAGTTCCTGAATGTGATTGTTGGGAACAAAGGAGACTCATTGACCAAAAATGGAGGTGGATGCATCTAGCTAAGGGTGGCAAAATCTGACCCAACACGCCAACCCGCTTCTTAGCCGGGTTAGGGTTTGGCTTAAACGGGTTTGTGTCGTAAACGGGTCGACCCGCCTAACCTGTTTATTAAACGAGTCATGTTCGTGTTAGGGGTATGCCAACCCGCCAACCCGCTTGACCCGTTTAATAAACAGGTTAGGCGGGCGGGTCAACCCGTTTAATTATTTATGTTTATCTTGATGAATGCAAGACAACTTGGTGGATATGTTTGTAGTATGGTTGTAACTTGTAAGACAATTATGTTGATGTTATCTTTGTGTTTATGACTTTATGTTGAAGTTTTATGTTAATGTTGGCAGTATAATTCCATATTGAGATTTGCAAAAAAAAAGTATAATATGTATTTTTTTTTGTTTCTAATTGTGTTATTCGGGTTAGACAGGTTATTCAGGTTACTCAGATCGGTTATCGTGTCTATGTTATCGGGTCGACCCGTTTAATAAACGGGTCACCGTGTCGTGTAATCGTGTCGTGTCGGGTTGCATGTTTAATAAATGGGTTGTGTTCGTGTTTGCCACATCCGACCCGTTTAATAAACGGGTCGTGTTCGTGTTGAGGTATTCTGACCCGCCAACGTGTTAACCCGACCCGCCAACCTGCCGACCCGACCCGATTGCCACCCTAATCTAGCTACACTCCGTTAGACCAAAGTTGTGTGGATTTATCTCATTGGGCCTAGTGGGGCAGCAACACTAATGACATTTGTTTACGTTGGCCCTTTCTCTCTAAAAAGAAACCCTAGAAAGAGAGGTAAAAAAAGAAGAAGAGCCTTGGAGTGTGATGAAGCCTCTCCTTCTCTCTACTGTGTTTCTCTTGAGGTCATCCTGAATGTGTGCTACGAAGAAGACACCCCTTGGTCATGCGTCGACCTCCAGCAGGTGGTCCGTGTGGGTGCTAAGAACATGAGAAAGAACGAATCCATGGCTAGGTTGTCGTTTTCCGCGGGACCTTATTCAGATTTGGGCATTCTTTTCATCTTTTCCCTGTGTTGTATGGTATTCCTTTAGATTTCAGAGATTGATTTTTTGGATTGAGTATTTTGTTTTAACCTAATTAAAAACTTGAATGAAATTACTTGTTTACTGTTTAATCTGGACGCTTTCTTTTATTGACTATCATGATTGCCAGTTTAATCGTAGTGTGAATGCACATTCTATTGAAGACCTAAATTCTTGTGGAATCCATTCCTTGTTGGGTCCGTATGGAGGTTTTTCGGCGAGGCCACAATCGGCATCCCTGTATGGGGTTGGCCCTGCAAAGATACAGAACAGAAAAAGCAGACAACGTACCTGAGGCTGCCATTGACGGAGGGCGGAGGTCGCCGGAGTTGGTCGCCGGAATTTTTCTGCTCAGCCGGACTGCAGCCCTTCACGAGCCCAGGCTACCAGATGCAGTCGGTGAGTAGACCTTCGATTTCCTTCACCCAGGGTCGCTCATGATACCATGTTCTTATACACATAGGGTGAGAATGATTTGCATAACCGTTCCCCTTCATCCTATGCTGATTTATCGGCAGGATCACCCCTCAATGGGGATGTATCCACATTGTGGATAACCACCACGTTAATCGTGGTGGTTAATCCAACATTCTCCCACTTGATCCGACGATAAATCTTTTTAACCAGAAAACCTTATGGAAATAACTTGATGAATAGATTGGCCTTTATAATCTATTCTAAAGGTCCTTAGTTGAATCTCTAATCCTTAGGAGATTGACAACAACCATAATGAGAATCAAAAAACTGAAAGTGATCACTTTATTTATATGCATATGTCAAAAAGAGTTTAACAATCCCATCCTTATTACATGTTCGGAATATAATCCCGGTGCTAGCCCTTTAGTAAGAGGATCAGCGATCATCTCTTTGGTACCAATATTGACAATATGCACTAAATGATTCTCCGTCCTTTCTTTAACAACAAAATACTTCAATTCCATATGCTTACATGACGTAGTACTTTTGTTGTTGTTCGAAAAGGACACCGCAACTTCATTATCACAATAGACCTTCAGTGGCTTCCCAATGGAATCGACCACCTTTAACTGTGATATGAAGTTCTTTAACCATATAGCCTGCGAAGTAGTCTCGTATAATGTAATAAATTCTGCCTCCATGGTGTGGGTAGCAGTGGCCGTCTGCTTTCCACTCCTCCAAGAGATCGCTCCCCCAGCAAGTAAGAAGACGTATCCAGTAGTAGACTTTCTACTATCAAGGCATCCTCCTAAATCCGCATCTGAGTAGCCAATGACCTCGAGGTGATCAACTTTATGATACGTTAACATATAGTCTTTTGTCCCTTGCAAATACCGCAAGACTTTCTTTGGCAGCCTTCCAATGGGGTAAACTTGGGTTAGACTGAAATCTGCCAAGTACCCCTACTGCAAAAGAAATATCTGGTCGAGAATATGTTTGCGCGTACTGCAAGCTGCCAACAACTGATGCATATGGATAAACACTCATCTGTGCTTTGTCAATATCGTTCTGTGGACAATCCTTTAGGCTCAGCTTGTCACCTTTTGATATGGGTGTAGAAGTAGGAGAACAATTCTCCATCCCATATCGCTTTAACACCTTTTCTATATAGGATCTTTGGGAGAGGCCTAGAAACCCTTTTGCTCGGTCTCGACGAATCTCAATGCCAAGAACGTAAGCAGCCTCACCCATATCTTTCATATCAAAATGTGATGCAAAAAACTGGTTTGTCTCTGAAAGCAACTGTATATCGTTGGTTGTAAGTAAGATGTCATCTACATACAACATCAATATAATGAACTTACTCCCACTTTCCTTAAGGTATATACATTGATCAATAATGTTTTCTGTAAACCCGAAAGTCACAATCACTTGGAAAAATTTAATATACCACTGTCGGGAGGCCTGTTTAAGTCCATATATTGATTTGTTAAGCTTACAAACCAAAACGATCATTTTCAGAGAAACTAAGAGGTTGTTCCATGTATACCTCTTCATTCAAATCTCCGTTAAGGAACGTTGTTTTCGCATCCATCTGATGTAGCTCTAAGTCATAATGAGCTACGAGGGCCAAAATAATCCTCATTGACTCCTTAGTTGAGACAGGAGTGAAAGTGCACTAGGATCGAGGCAACGAGCACTAGAGGGGGGGTGAATAGTGCTTTTAAAAAATTTCTGCGGAATATTGAATGATTTTGCAAATCTCAAAGCAAACACACAAAGAACACAAGATTTTATCCTGGTTCGGTCAAACCCGACCTACATCCAGTCCCCAAGCAAAACCCGCTTGAGATTTTCCACTATCAACCTTGTAAACTACAAGATCACACAGACCATAACCGGTCCCACTTTCAGTAACAATCCTACTGAAAGCAAACAACTCCTTTACACCAAGGAGTCCTTCTTTTTACACAAAAGAAATAACTTACAATACAACCTATGAGCCTTCCTTTTGAATGCAAATGAGATGCAATTGGCTTTTGAGGTTGTTGAAACACTCTACTCACGAATTCACTATCTCTCAAAGTGATTTGAGTGAAAAACTGAAGTGAAAGTATCACGTGAGTGAGAAAACAAATACTTGAATGGATAGGAGTGAAAAGCAAGAAGTAATTCAATATAATTCTATTGAATTTCATATTTTTGAGTGTAGAATGCACTCATATTTATAGTTAAAAGATTGCATACGTTAAGAGTATGAAAGGGTGTCAAAACTGTCCATTTTGAACGATCAAAACGTTTGAAAAATGAAAAGACACGCCTTTTTTGAAGTTTCAGAAAAACGACAAAATTAGTCGACTGAAACATCAGTTAGTCGACTAATAGTTAGTTATTAGTAGACTGACAGTTATCGTCGGTCGACTGATCTGTTAATCGAGCCGTTTGAAAATCTGAACTTTTGAAACTTAGTCGACTTGAGAAAAGTTAGTCGACTGATAATATCATCAGTAGACTGAAAAACCTTTTAGTCGACTGCTGCTAAAAACTTCTGAAAAACAAACATTCTGTTCGGTCGACTGATAAAAAGCATTAGTCGACTGCTGCTAAATTTTTCAGAAAACACATGTTCTGTTCAGTCGACTGAAAAACCATTAGTCGACTGCTGCTAATTTTCCATAAAACAGACATTCTGTCCAGTCGACTGATAAAACCTTCGGTTGACTAATTTGACAAGAATGACTTTTTAGAAAATATGGCGCGAAAGGATTAGTCGACTGATAAGTCTATTGGTCGACTAATAAAAATGAAAATTTAAGAAAAGAGTTTTCTAAAAAGATTTTCAAAAGAGTTTCTTTTAGAAAAGTTTTTTTTCTAAAGACTTTTAAGATGAAATGCAACCTAAATATGCACTCTAAGTAAGGCTCTTACAAGAATCTAAGACTTTTAATGAATTAAACATATGCACACTAGTCTTCAAAGATTCTTCACTGAATTCTTCAATTTCTTCATAGCCTTAGCTGAAATGCAGTTGATTCCACTTGCTCATCATCAAAACCTTGTACTTGAAGTATCATGTATGGCTTCATTGTCGTAACAATCTCCCCCTTTTTGATGATGACAAACTTAATTAAAGATGAAGCATTTAGATGCATAGATGGAGATTTTACTCCCCCTATCAATATGCTGCAAAACATTAAAAGTTAGCACATTTAAAGCACATATATCACATATTGATTGGTTTGCATTTCCATTCATCATTTCTTCATGCATTTAGAAATACATTCATTCAAAGCTTTCTTTTTCTCTTAATTTTGCATTTCTCATGCAAGATCTCTTGTAATGCTATCTTTATCAATGCAAGGATCTCCTGTAATGCTATCTTTATCTTTTTCTCCCCCTTTGTCAGAATAAAAAAGAGTAAGGGCAAAAATAGCATAAGCAGAAATAGACTTTTAACTCGTATCTCTATTTTAAAACACGACAAGAGAGTTCCGGCGTATTTTTGAAGATGCGCCAGTCACTACAAGAGGATTCCGGCGTCGACGAAGATGGAATCGAACGACACTCCTAGGGTTTTTCAGAAGAGAGAGAGAGGCAAAAGAGAAAGAGGGGTTTTCGGTTTAAGGGTTTCGTTTTTAAACGAAAAGGTACGAAGTGAAACGATGCCTCCTTAAAAACGGGTTTTAAAAAACAAATCCAAGGGGTGTCGGGGGTCCCTTCACTTAAATTTTTTTTTTTTAAAAAATTTAGTCGATTAAAACTTTATAGGTCGACTAAAAAAGTGTGACTTATTCTAAAAATATCATCAGTCGACTAGAACTATATCGGTCGACTAATATGATGCGATACATTCCAAAATATAAAAACACCAGTCGATTAGAATTTTATCGGTCGACTAAAATAGTGCGATTTTGAGATTTTGTTCAAAAATCAGCATTTTTTATAAATAAAAAAACGAGCAAATACCTAGTTCTCTCCTAATTCTCATAAAATCTTCATTTTTAAGAGGTTTAGTGAAGATATCGGCATGTTGTTCTTTAGTGGAAATAAAATTTAACGAAATATCTCCTTTTAACACATGATCTCTTAAAAAATGATGTCTAACTTCAATATGCTTAGTTCTTGAGTGCTGAATAGGATTTTTCGAAAGATTTATAGCACTAGTGTTATCACAATAAATAGTTGTTGTGGAGTAGTTTAAACCAAAATCTTTTAAGGTCAGTTTCATCCAAAGTACTTGTGAACATGCTAAACTAGCCGCTATATATTCAGCTTCAGTTGTTGAGAGTGATACTGAATTTTGCTTTTTACTAAACCAAGAGACTAAGGAATTTCCCAAGAAATGACAAGTTCCACTAGTACTCTTGCGATCAGATTTACTACCTGCAAAATCTGCATCACTATATGAAACTAAATCAAAGGAAGATGATTTTGGGTAAAACAAACCGAAATCTGAAGTATCTTTCAAATATCGAAGAATTTGTTTTACTGCAGTTAAATGAGATTCCTTTGGATTAGCTTGAAATCTTGCACACATACAAACACTAAACATAATATCAGGTCGACTAACAGTTAAGTATAATAGAGATCCGATCATACCTCTGTAGAGCTTAGTATCTACACTTTTACCATTTTCATCTTTATCAAGAGAAGTAGTTGTACTCATAGAATTCCTTCTTGATTTCGATGAGTCCATCCCAAATCTCTTGAGAAGTTCTTTTGTATACTTACCCTGATTGATGAAGATTCCTTCTTCAGTTTGCTTTATTTGAAGTCCAAGGAAGTAGTTTAATTCGCCCATTAAGCTCATTTCAAACTCTTCCTGCATAGCCTTAGCAAATTCTTTACAAAGAGAATCATTAGTAGAACCAAATATTATGTCATCAACATAAATTTGCACAATAAGAATATCTGAATTAAGATTTTTAATAAATAAAGTGGAGTCTACCCGACCAATGGAAAAACCAGATTGTTCTAGAAAATTTCGTAGTCTTTCATACCACGCTCTTGGTGCTTGTTTGAGTCCATACAGAGCTCTTTTCAATTTGTAGACCTTTTTTGGATATTTCTCATTTTCAAAGCCTGGGGGTTGCTCTACATAAACTTCTTCATTGATGTGTCCATTTAAAAATGAACTCTTAACATCAATTTGATATAACTTGAAGTTCATGTAACTAGCAAAAGCAAGCATCATACGAATTGACTCTAATCGAGCCACTGGTGCATAGGTTTCATCAAAATCTATGCCTTCTTCTTGATTATAGCCTTGTGCCACTAGCCTTGCTTTGTTACGAATGACTTCACCATTTTCATCCAGCTTATTTCGGAAGACCCATCTTGTTCCAATTACTGGATGATCCTTTGGTCTATCAACTAGATCCCAAACATCATTCCTAGTAAATTGGTTAAGTTCTTCAGACATGGCCAAAAGCTAAAATTCATCATCACATGCCTCATTGATATTCTTTGGTTCTAATTTAGATATGAAAGCAACATTTGCAATATATTTTTCTAACTACCTTCTAGTTTGGACACCACTCTTTATTTCACCAATAACTTGTTCATGTGGATGATTAGGAACTTCTTTCCAAATCGGTTGAAGAGGAATATTTTCTTGAGAAGTACTCTCTATCAAGGGTTCTTCTTGAAGTATTGCTTCTTCTTCTTCGCTTAGAGGAATAACCTGCTCACAATTCTCATCAAATGCAACATGTAAAGATTCTTCAATACAAGATGTTCTTTTATTGAAAATACGATATGCTTTTACTTCTAGAAGAATATCCAAGAAATATTGATTCATCTGATTTTGAATCAAACTTATCAAGATTATCTTTGGTATTTAACAAGAAACATTTACTACCAAAAATTTTGAAATATGAGATCTTTGGTATACGATCGTAATACAATTCAAAACATGTTTTATGTAAAATTGGTCGAATAAGAACACGATTTAAGACATAACAGGCTGTATTAATTGCTTCAGCCCAAAAATATTTTGGTAAATTTTTATCTTGAAGCATGGTTCTAGCACATTCTTGCAAAGTTCTATTCTTTCTTTCAACAACTCCATTTTGTGGAGCCGCTCTAGGAAAAGCAAAGTTGTAAGAGATACCATGTAAATCACAAAACTTTAGAAAAGATTCATTTTCAAATTCACCACCATGATCACTACGAATTTTAATAATAGATGTAGATTTTTCATTTGTAATTCTTCTACAAAGTTTACAAAATTCTGAAAAAGCATCATTTTTGCTTTTTAGAAAAATCACCCATGTAAACCGAGAATAATCATCTACTATAACAAAAGCATACTTGCTACCATTCAAACTTTGAATTCTAGATGGTCCAAATAGATCTAAATGTAAAAGTTCAAGAGGACGTTTTGTTGAAACTATATCTTTTGCTTTAAAAGAACTCTTGATTTGTTTACCCCTTTGACAAGCATCACATAAGTGATCCTTTTTATATGGTATTCTAGATAGGTCTCTTACAAGATCATTCTTGGATAATTTTGAAATAATTTTAAAGTTAACATGTCCAAGTCTCTTATGCCATAACCATTGAATTTCATTTGAAACAATAAGACATTTTTCATTAAAAGAGGGTAATTCATCTAGATATAGTTCATACACATTGTTTCTTCTTTTACCTTTAAAAATGATCTTTTTAGATTGAAAATCAGAAATTAAGCATAAATCATTTTCAAAAGAAACATGAAAACCTTTATCACATAATTGACTAATAGATATTAAATTATGCATTAAACCATCCACTAAAAGAACATTTTCTATCAAGGGAAATTTTGGATTACCAATATTACCAATACCTATCACTTTTCCCTTGTTATTGTCACCAAAGGTGACGGTTCCTCCATCCTTATTTTGGAGGGTGGAAAATAACTCCGGCCTTCCAGTCATATGTTTGGAACAACCGCTGTCCAATATCCATTTGCTCCTTATGTTGTGTACCTACAACAAAATCAGAAAACAGAGCATTTGACCCCTTTCTATTTTCGGGTCCATGAGAGTTAGTCTTAGGAACCCATATCCATTAGGATTTTGGTTTCCTTTGATAATAAGTATTATTTCTATAAAAGGATTTAGAATAAACATTTCTAGATGCATTTCTATTAGAACTAGAAAATTTAGTTTTATGAACGAAAGGTTGAGAATAATGTCTTTGATTTTTCACCACATAGTTTGGTCTATTTTGAGTATCAAAGAAGCTATATCCCAATCCGGTTTTATTAACCGAGCATCTTTGAGAACCAAGAAGTTTTTCTAGATTCTCTTGACCATTTGTGAATTTGGTCACTATAGAAAGAAAATCATTTGACTTTTCTTTAAGAATAGATATTTCTTTTTGTAAGAGATTGGTTCTAACTCCAATTTCTTTTATCTCAAGTGCTTCGCAAGAATTTTCCTTCTTGAGATCTTCTATTTTTTGAAGTAACACTTTATTTTGAGAGTCAAGAGTTAAATTTTCAGTTTTTAACTCTTTATTTTTAGAATTAAGACTCTTAAATTTAGCATATAAATCATTAAATACTTCAAATAACTCATCATAGTCAAATTGACTTACCGAATCTTCTTGTGCTACAAAACACATGTTGGCGACTTCTTCATTTGATTCTTCATCGGAAGAGGAGTCACTATCATCCCAACAGGCTTGAAATGCCTTTTTCTTCTTGAATTGGTCCTTGGGCTTGAATTTGAGAAGAGGACAATCTTTCTTGATATGTCCTGCCTTTTTGCAGTTAAAGCACTTTACTTCATTGGGAATGGAAGAATCTGCTTTCTTTGCCTTTCTTTGAAATCTTCCCTTTTTTATGAATCTTCTGAATTGCCTTGTGATGAGGGCAATATCTTCATCTTCATCTTCTTCAGAATTTTCTGAGTCAGAAGTAGCCTTAAAAGCAAGAGACTTCTTTTTAGGCTCTTCTTCTTGTCTGTCTTGAAGTTGGACCTCATATGCCATTAGGTTACCAACTAAGTCTTCAAGAGTGAGAGTATTGAGATCATTTGCTTCTTCAATAGCAGTGGTTTTTCTCTCCCATTCAGGAGTTAAACACCTTATAATCTTTCTGACTAAATCCACTTGTGAATATTCTTTTCCAAGGGATTTCAAAGTGTTAGTTATATCGGTCTTTCTAGTTACCATGTCCGATATAGATTCATTTTGCTTTATTTTGAACAATTCAAATTTATGAACTAAAGAAGCAATTTTAGATTCCTTTACCTTTGACGTACCTTCGTGAGTTACGAGAAGAGTATGCCAGATTTCATTAGTTGTAGAGCATTGAGAGATGCGATTGAACTCTACCTTGTCAACGCCACAATATAAGGCATTCATTGCCTTGGCATTAAGTGAAGCAGTCTTCTTTTCATCATCGGTCCATCGACTGAAATCAGTTGATGGAGTTTGGTACTTTTCTGAAACAACTCTCCAGATATCGAGATCCATGGATTGCAGGAATATTGTCATTCATACTTTCCAGTATCCATAGTTTGTTCCGTCGAAGAGAGGAGGACGAACAGAGGAGCTTCCTTCTTTGTGCTGAGATGTTGTAGTTGCCATGCTAGATGATGGTCAAATCAAAATAATAGCAAACCTGTGCTCTGATACCAAATGAAAGTGCACTAGGATCGAGGCAACGAGCACTAGAGGGGGGGTGAATAGTGCTTTTAAAAAATTTCTGCGGAATATTGAATGATTTTGCAAATCTCAAAGCAAACACACAAAGAACACAAGATTTTATCCTGGTTCGGTCAAACCCGACCTACATCCAGTCCCCAAGCAAAACCCGCTTGAGATTTTCCACTATCAACCTTGTAAACTACAAGATCACACAGACCATAACCGGTCCCACTTTCAGTAACAATCCTACTGAAAGCAAACAACTCCTTTACACCAAGGAGTCCTTCTTTTTACACAAAAGAAATAACTTACAATACAACCTATGAGCCTTCCTTTTGAATGCAAATGAGATGCAATTGGCTTTTGAGGTTGTTGAAACACTCTACTCACGAATTCACTATCTCTCAAAGTGATTTGAGTGAAAAACTGAAGTGAAAGTATCACGTGAGTGAGAAAACAAATACTTGAATGGATAGGAGTGAAAAGCAAGAAGTAATTCAATATAATTCTATTGAATTTCATATTTTTGAGTGTAGAATGCACTCATATTTATAGTTAAAAGATTGCATACGTTAAGAGTATGAAAGGGTGTCAAAACTGTCCATTTTGAACGATCAAAACGTTTGAAAAATGAAAAGACACGCCTTTTTTGAAGTTTCAGGAAAACGACAAAATTAGTCGACTGAAACATCAGTTAGTCGACTAATAGTTAGTTATTAGTAGACTGACAGTTATCGTCGGTCGACTGATCTGTTAATCGAGCCGTTTGAAAATCTGAACTTTTGAAACTTAGTCGACTTGAGAAAAGTTAGTCGACTGATAATATCATCAGTAGACTGAAAAACCTTTTAGTCGACTGCTGCTAAAAACTTCTGAAAAACAAACATTCTGTTCGGTCGACTGATAAAAAGCATTAGTAGACTGCTGCTAAATTTTTCAGAAAACACATGTTCTGTTCAGTCGACTGAAAAATCATTAGTCGACTGCTGCTAATTTTCCATAAAACAGACATTCTGTCCAGTCGACTGATAAAACCTTCGGTCGACTAATTTGACAAGAATGACTTTTTAGAAAATATGGTGCGAAAGGATTAGTCGACTGATAAGTCTATTGGTCGACTAATAAACATGAAAATTTAAGAAAAGAGTTTTCTAAAAAGATTTTCAAAAGAGTTTCTTTTAGAAAAGTTTTTTTTCTAAAGACTTTTAAGGTGAAATGCAACCTAAATATGCACTCTAAGTAAGGCTCTTACAAGAATCTAAGACTTTTAATGAATTAAACATATGCACACTAGTCTTCAAAGATTCTTCACTGAATTCTTCAATTTCTTCATAGCCTTAGCTGAAATGCAGTTGATTCCACTTGCTCATCATCAAAACCTTGTACTTGAAGTATCATGTATGGCTTCATTGTCGTAACAAGGAGAAAATGTCTCATTATAGTCAATGCCCTCCATCTGGGTGAATCCTTTAGCAACCAATCTTGCTTTATGTCTCTCTATGTTACCTTTGGAGTCTTTCTTGGTCTTAAAGACCCATTTACACCCTACGGGCTTTACTTCTTTAGGTAACGTGACAAGATCACACACTTGATTTTTAGCCATAGAGTCTAACTCTTCTTTCATGGCTTTAATCCAGTGCAAAGATTGTTTGCTTTCAACAGCTTCCATAAAAGTCAACGGGTCATCATCCATATCTATGAAATCACCAGGCTCCTAAAGGTACACCACATAATCAGGATGTATGGCAGATCTCCTAATCCTTTTGGATCTCCAAACAGGTCGTTCCTCAGGCTCAGATGGAACCTGATCATCCTGTCCGTGCTTTTCCGCATTGTCCACAATAGGTTCACTTTGGATTTGTGCATTAACAATCGAATGATCAACCACACCATCATTAGGAATAACAATGTGGTATCTGTCGATGTTTTCCTTAACAGGTGATGAAACTGGATCATGTATTTCCTCAAAACCAATGCTTTGAAGTGCACTTAATCCTATTGAACCATCTTCTAGGAATTTAGCCTTATCTGTTTCAACAATCTGTGGTGAGTGAGATGGGCAATAAAACCTGTACCCTTTTGATCTTTCTGGATAACCAATGAAATATCCACTGGTTGTTCTTGGATCAAAGGCTTTAATGTGGGGGTTATACAGTTTAGCCTCTGCAGGACACCCCCATATGTGCATATAAGACAGTGATGGTTTCCTACCTGTCCACAGCTCGTAAGGAGTTTTAGGCACATATTTCGTAGGAACCTTATTCAAAATATGTACAGTTGTCCTTAAGGCTTCACCCCACAACTTTATGGGAAGTGTTGAATAATTCAACATGACCCTGACCATTTCTTTAAGCGTACGATTTCTCCTTTCAGCTACACCATTCTGATAGGCACTACCAGGCATGGTATATTGAGGCACTATGCATTCCTCTTTCAGAAATCGCGCTAATGGTCCTTCCCTTTGCCCCATCTCAGTAAACCTACCATAATATTCGCCACCTCTATCAGACCTGACTATTTTAATAACCTTATCGGTTTGTTTCTCTACTTCTTTCTTAAATTCCTTAAACATCTGAAAAACATCAGATTTTTCGAAAATCAAGTAGAGATACATATACCGAGAATAGTCATCAATAAAGGTGACGAAATATTTTTCGCCTGTGTAACAGGGAGAAAACGGTCCACATACATCCGTATGGACTATTTCTAATATCTCACTACTGCGTTTGACACCTTCTTTATATGTGTTTGTATGCTTAGCCTTTATGCAATCAACACATGGGTCATTGTCAGTAAAATCTAGAGATTGCAAGATCCCTTCATTTACCAGTCTCTTTATTCTCTTTTCAGAGATATGACCCCAAAGCATGTAAGATTTATCATCTGTCATGCTACGTTTATTTTCAACCAATGCGTATTCAGAAGTCAAAGACTCCTGAGTTTGGATCTTCACATTCAATCTATATAAACCATCATAAACTGATGTAGAAACAATTTCAATTGAATTTCTGAATATGAACAATTTGGAATTTTCAAACTTAAAACAATATCCAAATTTATCCAACTTTGAAATTGAAATTAAGTTTCTACTATACGATGGAATAAAAGACATCATGAAGATCTAAAACTACACCCGTATTCAGAGTAATCCTGCAGGTTCCAACACCCTTCACATGTGAACGCATATTGTTTCCCGAATAGATGTTTTTCTCATGCATTGTTGGTTTCCTTCTGCTCAGAAACAACTGTAGACAGTTGAAAATATGAACAGTAGCACCAGAATCAATCCACCAGCTATTTTCAGGAATTTGTAATAAATTACATTCATGAGAAACAAATGACAAATTACCTCTCTTTTCCAACCACTTCTTGTACTTTATGCAATCTGCCTTTATGTGTCCATTCTTTTTGCAAAAGAAGCACTTTATAGGAGCAGAGTTGGATTGCTTATCTTGGGATGACTTATCCCCAGTTGGCTTCTTCCTAGCATTTCTCTTAAATGCATTCTTCCTTGGTCCTACTTTGGATGTATGAGAAGTCATATGTGCACTCTGCACCTTCTCACCTTTCATCCTCTCTTCTTCTTCAACACACTTGGACATGAGTTCATTAAATGTTCATTCATCATTATGTGTGTTGTACGAGATTTTGAAAGGTCTGTATTCCAAAGGTAAGGACGTTAGAACTAAATGCACTAGGAAAGAATCAGAGATGGTGAGCTTCATGTCATTCAGCTGAGACGCTATGTTTCTCATCTCCAAAATGTGCTGACGAATGTTTTCCCCTCCAGTATATTTCATAGATATCAGTTTTGACATCAGGGTACTGGCTCTAGCCTTGTTTAAACTCACAAATTGTGCCTCAATGGCATTCATGAATTCCCTCATTGTTCTGCATTGTGGGATAGCACTTCGAATGTTCTTAGCTACTTTAGATTGCAAAAGCAACAAGCTAAGCCTATTCGAGCGCTCCCACTTCTCAAAAGCAATCTTTTGATCAGCAGTACTCTGATCAGTGAGGGCAGCGGGTTCATCTATCCTTAGGGCCAGATCTAGATCCATATATCCTAATGCAAATAAAACAGTTTCTTTCCAATCACTAAAATTGGATCCATCTAGAAAAGGTATAGAGCTAGAGCCATCTAAAATCACTAACTAGAAACTGCATGACAAAAGACACGTATCAGGAAGCATTCATACGAGACTAAAACTTAAGTGGAAAAAGCAAAATAATAAAGACCCTTGATATGCTTCTTTCCAGACGAGTGAAAGGGGTCATCAGAGTCCTACTTTGGTAAGAGCTCCGACACGCGAAACCACTTCGCCTACCGACCATATTCGGTAAAACTAAGGTTCTTGTGAAGATAGACCATCAACACAAGGTACCTTTGGATACTCATGTGTGATGTATCTCGACACATTTACCTTATCCTACACTACTTAAATTTCAAACACGATAAAACTACCTTTGGGTCGTCTATCGTTTCATGAATCTAAGTACAATGTGCATATCGGCTTAGGAACTGTATGATAGTATAAAATTCATTTATGACTCACGTGTATTCAGTCACTTTGGTGACATAAAAACACTGATTCATCTAACTATCCTTAATGCTAATATGCAAAATTATATCTTAAAATGGTCCGTAAACCGAATGGACCAGACATATGACTCTTGAAATGGTTCTAAAACTGAATGAACCTGTCATATATTCCATGAACCGGTCTTAAAGCACTCTGAACCGGTCTGAAAACAGGCCCAAACCGGTCATCCAAGGGTCCGAACCGGTTCTGAACCTTATGAACCGGGTCATGTATGAACAAAAAATTCATAAACCCTATAACCGTATGCCAAAATCCATGTATTTTCTTATATTTAAGAAAACAGGGTCTTAGCATCTCGGAACCGGTGAAAAATTGGAAGGAACCGACCAAAAACAACTCCGAACCGGTCCCGGAAAAGGGATGAGTCAGTCCCTGATCCGGTTCAGGCCAAATAGTGCCTGGACCCTCCTGGATCCGGGTCAGACCCGACTGCAAACTGGATCCGGGTCAGACCCGGGATTATCCGGATCCGGGTCGGACCCGGTACAGGCCGGATTCGGGTCAGACCCGGTATGGTCTGGATCCGGGTCTGACCCGGTTGCAACTAGATCCGGGTCGGACCCGGTACATACCAGATCCTAGTCAGACCTGGTACTGACCGGATCCTGGTCGGACCCGGTATGGTCTGGATCCGGGTCGGACCCGATACAAACTGGATCCGGGTCAGACCCGGTACAAACTGGATCAGGGTCAAACCCGGGGTCATCCGTATCCGGGTCGGACCCGGTTAATACATGGATCCGGGTCGGACCCGGTATGGATCCGGATCGGACCCGGTAAAGACTGAATTTGGGTCTGACCCGGGGTTTACCTTGATCCGGGTCGGACCCGGGGGTCTTAGATCCGGGTCGGACCCGGTTCATACCGGATCCGATAAAGGATCCCGATGTTAAACCATGAAACACGAAATAGGGTTTTCAAAAAACCCTATTTCGCAGTTTCACTCACCGCCGCCGCCTGTCGGCGACCAACGTCGCGGCCTGCCGGCGATCAACACCGGCGCCTGCCGGCGATCAACACCGGCGCCTGCCGGCGATCAACCCCGGCGACCAATGCCGCCTGCTGATGGCGTCTCTTCTCCGGCGAAAGCAGCCATCCGCCGGCCAAAACCGATGCCGCAGAGGCCTTTAGAAATCCGGCGACTCAATAGTCGCCGGCGACGGCTCCTGCAGCCTTCTAATGGCGGATGAAGAAGTAGACGCCGACGGGGTCCTCGTCGACAGGAAACCCCCAAAAAACAGAGGTAAGCTTTTTTTTTTTTTTAATCAGTCTGTCGCCCAACGGCGACAAGCGGCGGTGACCAGCAGTAGTGTCACCTCACGGTGACCTGCTTTGTTGGTCGACCCAGAGCATACCCCGCAGCGGAAGCGGGGTGTGGGCCCATAACCCAATGTTGGGTTCGTATGTAGGTTTTCCGCCCAGGCCACAATCGGCATCCCTGTATGGGGTTGGCCTTGCAAAGATACAGAACAGAAAAAGCAGACAGCGTACCTGAGGCTGCCATTGATGGAGGGCGGAGGTCGTCGGAGTTGGTCGCCGGAATTTTTCTGCTCAGCCGGACTGCAGCCCTTCACGAGCCCAGGCTACCAGATGCAGTCGGTGAGTAGACCTTCGATTTCCTTCACCCAGGGTCGCTCATGATACCCTGTTCTTATACGCATAGGGTGGGAACGGTTTGCATAACCGTTCCCCTTCATCCTATGCTGATTTATCGGCAGGATCACCCCTCAATGGGGATGTATCCACATTGTGGATAACCACCACGTTAATCGTGGTGGTTAATCCAACATTCCCAAATTCAGTTGTTAGGCCAACTTGAATCTATTCTTAAATCTAAAGTAGATATATGTTTCAGTGTTTCCCTAACGTCTGTCTGATTCACGGTTGAGTTTGATTGCCTTTTATTGTGCATTAACAGAGTATATTACTGTCACTGTGTTTAGCCGAGTTCATGTATAGTATTACTGCTTATCTGAAACTCACTGAACAACTTATATCAGCAGAAAGGATTGTGTTTTCTTGATCTTCTATTTTGCGCCTAGTTAACAGAAAATTTAACCCACTGTGTTAGAACATAAAATAGAAATTGAATGGTCATTTTTTTTCTTTCTATTTCGATTCCGACAGTGAGCTGAAATCCGAGTGGGCGTAAACAGGGGACGTCTAACTGAATGGGAGAATGCTAAATGTAATTCCTGTTTTTCACTTGACTAATTGAATATTCTGAAATTACGTTGGTGTTAAAATCGTAACTGTACATTGTTCTGTTTAGCGTCTGATTAAGGTGCTATACTGTACTCATTGCTAACAGGTTTTGTTATTGCATGGTTTGATTTTTCAGAATAGCCAACTAAACCTGGTATCGAACTGAATTGTTCTTATGTTGTTGACCGTCTAAAAGCAAAATAGATTGCAGTATAAAAATCGTGTTAACAAGCTATAAATTCTATCACAATATTCCTTCAATTTGTTGTTAACCGCGTAAGGATTTTTTATACTGTATTTGGGTAGTCTCGTGAACCCTGATTTCCTTAAATACTTGATGCCGATTAACGTATACTATTTCTAAAATAAATCTGTCGTATTTATTTTCGAAATTTTGCTTGTGTAAGAGTTAGACACACTAATATACCTATATATTATATATTTATTTTTGTTGTCATATTTAGTTCAATGTCCTTAGATTTTAGCCCCATCCACGTAGAAATTAGGACTTAGTGTTTGGTACACTGTTAGGGTGTTTCTCGGCATCGCACCCCATTTCTGTTGCGTCACAAGAAGAATCCAAATGCTATGTTGTGAATCCAAATGATATCCGGCCAAGGTGGAAACCATATCGCCAAGCTGGAAAGATAGAGAATGAGAGTTGTGACCTTGCTTCAACACTCCCCTCAAATTGGTGTGTATACAACGTAGGATCCCAACTTGCCCAATATTCCATTGAAACCAATTTTTGCTAATGTCTTGGTGAACATTCTAGTTAACTGATCTAAATCTTAGTACAGGGAGTACAATTTTTTTTCAATCCAAACCTTCTCGTATGTAGTGGCAATCAATTTTGATGTGCTTCGTCCTCTGATGAAAGACAAGGATAGCGTTAATATGAATGGTGGCTTGGTTGACACAACATTTTTATAGAATATTTGGTTTGAAATCCCATTTCTTTGTGAAGTGACTTGTCCACTCTAGTTCACATACAATGATAACTATGGCTCTGTACTTTGCCTCTATGCTTGATCTGAAAATAATACTTTGATTTTTACTTTTCATGAGGCTAAAACAAAAACACACACTACAGGAAATTTCAGTTCACCAGTAAAAGCCTTGTTGGTAAAGCTTTTACTGGTGCAATTTACATTCACCAATGAAAAACACTTTCACTGGTGCAGCTGCAAGTTTTCACTGGCTCAAAGTGAGAGCCGGTGAAACCTTTTTTTGGCGCATTTTCAGCGCCAGTGAAACATTTTCACTGGCATAAATACGATGCCAGTGAAAATATTGTTTTTCATGTGTAAGTTGTCTACAGGTGCTGAACTTGTGCTAGTGAAAACATTTACTAGAGCAGTCTTGGCGCCAATAAAAATTTTACTGGTGCACTTATTTAGTGTGACAGTAAAACTGTCAAATATAAAAAATATATAAAAATAGCGATACTTAAAGAAATCAAACTAAAACACAACATTTAAACAAGGAAATGGTAACCGGAAGCAATTTTTATTTTACAAAAAACCTTGCTGGTAATATCAATACTTGAAGAAATAGCCATTAACTTTATTTAGATCCCTGAACATCTTAAAAGGAACTCTGGTTTTGAGAAAAATTACCATTAAGCAATGTCTTTGGTTTGAGCTTAGCAACAACTTCATAAAACTTTGCACATCTCTAATGTACCAAAGCTCGAACAATAGGTATCAAATACTGCAAAACAAGATTTGTTAAATTTACCACAATAAACATCTTCACAAAACCAAAACTACATCTATAGGTGTTCATATCTCCTATTGGAGCAATGATACTATAACTGCTATGTAACACGGACTTTTCTAACGGGGCACCACACCCGCATCGCACCCACACCCAGACGGGTGCAACACTTGGACACAACTCCCTTTGTGTTAGGTGAAGTCAACCACACTGAGGTCTATTTCTATCCAAAAGTAGATTCAGTTATCCCTATTCAAGTCCATTTTTATCTATATTATATATATAAATACATAAATGCACACATATAAACGGAGTGTTAAACTATTAAAAATTATATATATACCCTCCCCGCACCCTCGCACCCAAGTTTTTTTAAAGTGCCGCATCGCCGCATCCACACCCGCATCCACAGCCGTACCTATGTGACAACTGTGAATAAGCAATTGCTGGCGAACTATAGTGCTCATGAAATAATATGTATCATCCTCAATCAGAATCTTAGCAGTGTCCTGATTTAAGAGCAGCAAGAGAGTCGGATAATCAAAAGTGAAGGTAATAAAGAACAATATCTTCTAAAGTCAACCTAGACTATCACTGTTTTATGAGTGATTGTTAGTCCTAAAGCAAAATTGGCTGGAAAATTGTACATCATAAATCACCTATTGATAGATTACATTGTCAGTTATCTTTTGTTTTCAGTTTCAACGACTTTACTTCTAACAGTGGAGTAAATATTGTCTAATTTGGAATCAATACCAAATAAAATAAGTGATAAGTAACTTCCTGTATCACCTACTATTTCCAATACAGCTGCATCAGTCACCCTAAAATTCTGGCAAAGACGCAAACAGTGCTCCAATCTGTAGTTTTCAAAAGTCTCCAAGAACCTTAGTACTGATCCAGGTTCAAATTGATACAGGAGCTGCAAAACAGAAGCCCTTGGTCTGTCATAAAAAGTTTTGACCTTGAATAGGACAGAAAAAACCTATAATAGAAGTGCAGCAAGAACTTTTAATAAAATTTATCACATCAATCATAATTAATGTAACTAGGTAAGAATATGATGTGGATTACAAATGCATAGATACCAATCACTTTCAATTGGAGCTTTAGATACCCCTCATAATATCCCAACCATGAGAGTGCTGTACATTATACTCACCACACTATCAGCCTTGGCAATATATTGGCAAGCCATGTTTTTTCTTACAAGCCTCAAGAAAATCTCACAGAAAAAGAAAATTTTAGAAAAAATATCCTGTAAATTATCTTTTACAACTGATGTCTGCCAAATTACAGTGTCAATTTATCAACATGCATATAAAATCCATCTTGTACATTTTAATATGCACATACCTCCAGATAAAGTTCTGTCGTTTCATCAGTACTAAGAAGTCACCTCTTCTCACAGTCAGCCACAAGTGGCTCAACAGGAAGAAGAGAATGAACAGAAAGAGATGAAATCGTCAGGACACTCATCATCTAAAAGCTGGCCAACAACTGAAGGAGCATTCCTAGGATTAACCTGTGAAGGAAATGTGATGATTATAAATCCACCAAATAATAAATTCATGTGCCATAGTAATCAAAATAAATAAACAGCAATGCCAACTGAAATAGATGTTATACATAAATGCTTCACAGCCAAGTGCTCTGGCAAACAAGCATTGGCACTGGCCAACAACAGTATCTGAGTTCAATTTTCAACAGTCAAGCTTGACAGATAGGTTCATAAGGTGAGGGTTCCTCTCTATAATGTGATGATTATAGACGTGCAAATAATAAATTCATGTGCCATAGTAATCAAAATAAATAAACAAGCATTGGCTCTGGCCAACAACAGTATCTGAGTTCAATTTTCAACATAGTCAAGCTTGAAACCAATTCTCAACCCCCATAGGGAAGAAGGGTGAGCATCACAACCATCAATATGCTAGCCATCGATAACCAAGCAAAGCCAGAAGCCAAAAATTTCCCATAACACACCTGTGCAGATACACACCAACACCAAAAATTTGGAGCACCAAAGCCCACCAACAGCCCAAAATTTGATTCCAATACACAGGGAAACAACGAATCCAACCCCAATTAAAAGAAACCGAACACAAAACCGTCGAAACAACATCAAACGAATCCGAAACTGAAAGAACCCTCACCTTAATATAAACAATGACGCCACCCAATCCGTTGCCGCCGTCGGCACTGGTAAGCTCAAACCGAGTCCAATCGTCGTAAAAGCACACACCCTTCCACTCGAGGGCATCGTCTTGGCGGAAACAACAGGGAAAAAGGTAAAGAAGAAGAAAGGGAAAAAAAATAAATCGGGGCCGGCGGGAGCGGTTTCGAAACCGGCAGCTCCAGTGGAGGCTCGACCGGTGGTGGTGGTCGACCCCTTCTCCAACCTCTTGCAGGCACTTGCCCTCCACCCCGGCTGTGGTGGCCAGTGACCAAAGAGAGAGACAAAGGAGGAGGGAGATAAAACAACATGGAAAAAGGTAAAGAAGAAGAAAAGGAAAAAAAGAAAAATAGGAGCCGGCTGGAGAGAGGAGCCTGCGTCAGAGTGAAAACTTTTTTGGGTTTTTTAAAAGAGTCTTTTTACTGGCGCACTTGTTACGTATACCAGGAACAACCTTTTTTTTACTGGTGCAAGTTTAAGATGAAGCAGAGAAACACCATTTTTTCTGGCGCAGTGTAGGATTGCACCAAAACAGATGTTTTCAGGTAAAACGCAGATTTATTGTAGTGACAATACACAATAGTGGACGTTCTTCTGTCTGAGGAACTTCCAGCCCAGTCTGTGTCCAAGTACCCTAAAATGTCGACATGATCATTGTGTTTCATCCAAATGCCTTGTCCAGATGACTTTGTGATACATCAAAGGATTTTGGTCGTTGGCGCTTGCATGTTCCTGTTTAGGTGCACACATGAACTGACTAATGATACTAAGGGTGTATTCGTCTGGTGACGGTTAAATGGATAAGTTTTTCAACCAATCGTTGGAAACTGCTGATGTCCGCTATAACACCCTATATGCTGTCAGTATGGGTATCGGTTCTGAATCGTTTGGCCACCGATTCAATTGTATGGCCCCGGCCCCGGATATTCGATGCTCAAGTGAATCGTTCTGTATCTGCTAGAAAATAATAATAAAATAGTATGTGTCAATCATAACATGACATATGTTAAAACCATTAAAAATTATTTTTTAGTATTTTTATATTTATTAAAAATAGTCAAATCAAGGGTAAAGCATATCAATTTTCTGCCTATTACTTACCATACTGATAACATTGATCTGGAGTGCCGTATTTGGTATTTAGTTCCATAGTGTCAGCTGACCTAGCTCCATTTGTTTTATATAAGTAGATCCCTTTCTCTGAGTATGTGACTTTCTATTTCTAAGAAATAGCTCAATCTTCCAAGGTCCTTAATATCAAAAACCTCATGGAAATATTTCTTTATATTTGATGCTTCTTTTTATTGTTTCCTTTCATATCTTTTGGATTATTTAAGAGCAATGCCAAAAACCATGGTGGTCAAAACTCCTTAGGCCTTGTTTGGACAATAAGAGGCAAAATTACCTTTTTTCCAAAAACAGATTTCTTGGTGAATTACCTAAACCTTAAGATTTTTGTTGTGGAAATTCTAAAACTCAAAAAATACAGAAAAAATGAAAAAGAGTGAACTTAAGAAATTAGGTTTTGTAATTTTAAAAGTTAAAAAATACAAAAAAAATGAAGAATGAATGGTAAAAAAAAAAAAACTTGACAACCCATTTTTTTTAAAGAGGGTCATGTGTCTGGCCATTTTTCGACTATTGAGTGGCTAGACAACTCAAATATGAAAAAAAGACTGGTTGATAGCGAGACAACCATAAAATTGAGGGGGAAAAAAATAAAAAAACTTTTGGTTTCCTACATGATAGAAAAATAGTCGAACTAGTATCGTCATCGAAAGCCTCCCCCCTCTCCCTGATAAAATAGGTTGAAAAATCTTTGCCTAATGGGTGTGTGGTGGGGTTTTGGGGCATCAGAAAAGGGTTGTGTTGTATTCTTCTCAAGGTTGCCCCACTCGATGCCTTGACCTAATTATCTACCTTTTTTTGCTTTTTTTAAGGGTTATCTAGATCCCTATGAGTTGTTTTTTTAATGACTAAGGAAAACCCTTATCCAGAACTATTACTTAATGAGCCCTCCTCTCAGTAAGGTAAAACTTCGGGTTAAGGATGCGACCACCCAAACATACGGTGTTTGGTTCAATCTACTTAATGAGACCTCCTCCCTGGGAACTCAGTCGTAACAAACCCCTTTTCGCATCTTCAGAATTCCCAGAGTGGGGCAATTGAAGTTCTAAAGATAGCGATCTTAAGAACGCGCCTCTAGGCTTAAGATCTTCATTTCCTTAAATCCTTATTTGTCACCTGTTTGCAGCAACAGTCCAGACCCGATACCATCATCTCAAATTAGGTTACAATCTAATTTACTGTAAACACACTTATCAACATCATGTATTTTAAAACCATTATTTACTAGAGAACTATCAATTTTTTTATGTCACTGCTTACGGGCTTGCTTTAATCCATATAATGATTTCTCAAGTTTGCAAACTTTGCGCTTTTGCCCTAACACTATAAACCCTTCAGGTTGCTTCATATATATCTCTTCATCTAATTCTCTATTTAAAAAGGTTGTTTTCACGTCCATTTGATGGATTTGAAGCTTATATATGGCAATCATGGCAATCAAAATTCTAATAGTAAAAATCCTGGTTACAGGAGTAAAAGTATCAAAATAATTAATACCTTCTTTTTGTTTAAATCCTTTTGCAAACAAACAAGCTTTAAATTTATCGATTATACCATCAACTTTTAATTTTTTTTTGAAAATCCATTTGCAGCCAATAATTTTGCAACCAACAGGTAAATCGACTAATTTTCAAACATTATTAGACATAATTGATTCAATTTCATCATTTATAGCATTTCTTCAAAATGCAACATCTTGAGAAAACATCGCTTTTCAAAAAGACACAGAATCATTTTCAATTAGAAATGTATAATAGTCAGAATCAAAATTAGTTGGTTTTCTAATGTGTTTATTGTGCCTAACTTCAGTTTCTGGTTCAACAGTACAATCATTAGAATATTCAATCATGTCATTAATATGATGTTCGTCTACTATAATATGACTGCCATTAAGAAGAGAATCAAATACATTTTTATGTTTTATGAAAGATGCATCTCTAGATTCTACAATAACATCATTAACAATGTCTATAAATCTATATGCTTTACTATATTCAGCATATCCAACAAATGCACATTTAAATGCTTTAGGTCCAACCTTCTTTCTTTTATTTTCTTGAATTTTAACATATGTTAAACAACCCCAAACACGAAAATAACTAAGATTAGATTTCTTACCAAAACACAATTCATAAGGTGATTTTTCAGATTTGAAATAAGAAACTCGGTTAAGAATATAACAAGCAGAAAGTATAGCCTCTCCTCATAAGTTGGAATGCAAACCCGTATTAAGAAGCATAGCCTTTATCATTTCTACAAGTGTTATATTTTTCTTTTCTGCCTATCCGTTTTGTTCAGGAGTTTTAGGAGCAGATGTTTGATGGATAATACCATTATCTCCACATAATTTATCAAATTCTCCACCTAAGTATTCACTTCCTCTATATGTTCTTAAATGTACAATCTTTGTTTTAAACCTATTTTGTACTTCAGCAAAATAAAGAATTTTTTTTTAAAATGCTTCAGATTTATGTTTCATCAAATAAACATAACAAAATTTTGAGTAGTCATCTATAAAGGTAATAAAGTACCTATTGACGCCACGACTCAAAACACTATCCATCGTACACATATCAAAATGCACTAATTCAAGCAATTTATAATTCTTTTCTACATTAGAAAATGGAAGTCTAGTTATCTTGGTTTGAATGTGTGTCTCACACTTATGATTATGTTATATTCTAACATGACAAGGAAGAAGACCAAAGTTATTCATATTATGAATGCAACAAAAATTTATATGTCCTAATCGTGAATGGCAAAAAAAATAGGAGTCAACCATATAAAAAGAAATAATAGCTTCATTTATGCTCATCTTGAACATACCACCAGTGGCAAACCCTTTTCCTACAAAGTTTTTCCTTTTGGTCATAGTTACAATTCCAGACTCAATAACAATCTTGAAACCATTTCATGACAGTAGATCTGTAGAGATTAATTTTTTTCGAACTTCTGGAGCATAGTGAACATTTTCAAGTGTTAGAACTTTTTTCGGGGGTGAACTTAATTTCCACACTCCCTTTTCCCAACACTTTAGTTGATGAAGAGTTTCTCATAAAGAGATTATATCCCTCCCCCACTACTTTATACGACTTGAACAAATTCCTATCGTTTGCCACATGATAATGCTTCTAGTATCCAGGTACAAGTCTTTATTTGTTGTCACCATGAAGGTTTCAGAGATTACAACAACAAGCCTTTCCTCTGACTCATTTGGCTTAGGACCAGTCATCTTTCTTTCTCTGCACTCTCTAGCAAAATGGCCAAACTTATCACAAACATAGCAACTGATTTTCTTTTTATCAGTTGGCTTTTTCTCTTTCACGAAATTCTTTTTGATTTTCTGGGTTTTCATGATTTTTTCACCCTTGTTACTAACAAAATTCACTTTAAGATAACCCGCTTTAGGACTCAAATTCTTTTTGTCACGAAGACGAGTCTCCTCAATTTGGATGTCCTTAAAAAGACCATCTAAAGTGATTTTCTCATTTTTATGTTTTAGGTGATTCTTATATTCTTTTCAGGAATCCAGTAGTTTTCCAATGATGACAATAACTTGGAAGTCATAATCAAGATACATACCTTCTCCTTTTGAACTTATAGGTCAATATTTGCATCTCATAAATTTGATCAAGTATAGGTTTATCATCAACAATAGAAAAATTAACATACTGATCTACGATAAACCTTTTGTTATCAACATCTTCTACATTGTACTTGATTTTGAGAGCATTCCACAACTCTCTAGCCGACTCCAATGGTGAATACAAGTCAAAGAGAGAATCAACTAAAGTGTTCATAATATGCCCTTTGCATCGGTAGTTGTCAGTATGTCACTTCTCTCGCTCTTTCTTTTGTTCTTTTGTCTCAACTTCTCCAGCAACAACAGTGAGACAAGCCTTTTTGAGGATATAGTCGATATGCAACTCAGACAACAAGACAGAGACCTTTGATTGCCACCGCTTAAAGTTTGACCCATCAAATCGATCGAGTTTTTCAAGGTCACGGCTAAGCAGATTGATAGAGTTGGATGTCGAACCAGAGGCTATATTGAAGTTCTAAAATTGTTACTGCAAACAGGTGACAAATAAGGATTTAAGGAAATGGAGATCTCAAGCCTAGAGGCACGTTCTTAAGATCGCTATCTTTAGAACTTCAATCACCCCACTCTGGAAATTTCGAAGATACAAAAAGGGGTTTGTTACGACTGAGTTACCAAGATACAACTAGGCTTGAACCTCAAGAAAGTCATTGCTTCGCAAGAACAAATGACCTCTCCCACACTTGAACTCTGCAAGCCAAACCAGGAAGAAAGAAATGAGAAAACTAGAGAGTCAGAAATTCGGATGCATCAAAAAATGAAAAACGAAGAGATTTATAGACTTTTAGAAAGGCCAAAATGTTTTGTGATAAATGAGATTAATGGTCATAAATCTGACGATTTGAAATTAGGATGAAAAGGTCCCTGAACGGTTACCCACCTTTGACTGTTGATTAAAGGCCTTCAAAACCGTTCAACAACCATAATGCACCATAAACTCTATACAAATGCAATTAAAAGCCTTTCAAACGACTAGACATCTCAAAACCGAAAAGTCAAAACAGATATTTGCACCTCATGTCGCTGCAAGCGTGCGAAGTGCGCCATCAAAATGCCAAATTGCGCCTCAAGCGCCCTTGCACACACCATAAGAGAAACTGTGTATGAATCCTATAAGAATTACATGAACTAAACCCAGACCATACTCGATAAAATAATATTTTTTATTATTTTTATAATGAAAATTACAGATCTCAATTGGAACTAGGGTTGGGTATGGGTCTGGTATAAAATTTCATAAACCAACTCTATATATTAATCAGACCCTTTGAGTCCAACCCAGATTTTAATCGAACTTTATTCACCCCTGACCCTATAGGGTTTGGTAAGGGTCAGTTATGAGTCAAACCCAACCCATTGACACTCAACTTACGTGCCCTAACAGTGATAAAGCAACACCAGCCCTATGCTTCAGTGAGATTTGATCCTGGTCGTTAGCTTAACACAAGACCATGCCACTGTAGTGGTAGATCCCTATGAGTTATGTATACATGTCAACTATGAATTTAATCGTTGAAAAATAGTTGGACCGCAAATGGTTTCTTGTTTTGGAATCCAAACTTAGGGCACAATGCCTAGCAAGCTAGGCTTCTTGTCCTTGAGATTATCTTACATAGAATAAAGCTCAAAAGTCAAGTGTCATCATGTGGGCTACTAATTGAGAAATATAAATGTATAACAAATAGTTAACACAGCTAAAACCTAGACAATTCCACATGCGAAAGTAAACACAATCAATACCTATCTTTCTACTTGTTTAGGACTGCTATGTTTTTACCTTTTTGTTTATGATGTATATACATATTTGGCACTCTTCAGTGTTTGTATATAACCTTTTGGTTTAAGAACTTCGTATATCGGGTTTCTCTTTCCCTCTATGTACTTTGCTTATAAGTTATTATAAAAAAGTTTTATGTGTTCTTGCCTCCTTACTCTCTTTGTACATGTGCATGTCCGTACTCTTGCTTTTGCTTATGCGCGTGTGTTGTGAGTTTGTTTGTTTGCTTAAAAAGATTGCTTTTAATGTTTGTGACTACCCAAAGCTATGTTATGGGAGTCTTCGCTTCTAAGCCCGTGACAAGTTGATATCAGAGCCTTGTCGACATTGGAATTGACAATGGCATCAAAAAAATATATCATGACTCCTTCAGGTTGTATGATTCCTTCTAAAGAAGATTTTATGGCCGATGATCGTGTGTCATCTATTGCACATGATGTTGTTGAGTTGACAGAGATAGTGACCATGTGGAGAAGTTTGTTAATGTGACTTGTGCTTCTATTACAAATCTGAACCTGGAGATCAAGACTGCAATAGAAGGGCTGGAAGATTCTGAGAAAAGTCTTGCCACTAAATTTGGGGATTTAGTGGATGATCTTGCCACCAAGTTTGATGATGTACTAGGACGGTTCAATATCATGGTTACAGAAATTGATGTTGTCTGATGAAAGAATGATAAGTTGGGGCGATAGTTAAAGATTGTTCAAGCTGATGAAGTTGTGGTGTATGTGGATATATCACATATCAAGCTACTTGAGCCCATAAAGTGTAGGAGCACAGGTAACTTGAGAGACCTCGAGAACTTCATTTACTAATAGAGTCGTATCTTGATGTTGCTAGGGTGAAGGAAAACATAGATAGGCTACGCACCACAACAATGTATTTTGTGAATGGAGCGACTCTTTGATGAAAATATTGCTTAGGTGATGTTCGGCATGGGCTTGTCGCAGTAGGCTCATGAAAGGACCTTAAGAAAGAGCTACACAACTTCTTTTTGCCTAAAAATGAAAAAAGATTGACCCACAATAGGTTGCTGGCATTGAAACAGACAGGGCCGGTTCATGACTATGTCAAGGCGTTCACCTCAATGATGTTGGGCATCGAGGACATGGGTGTCACATATTGTTTGTTTTATTTCATTCATGGATTGCAGAGGTGGGCAACCACGAAACTCATTTGGCATGATCCTCTAACTTTTGTTGCAACATTTGCTATTGTGGAGAAGTTGGACAAGCTCGATAGGTACAATACGACATTTCAAGGTAGACAACATGAAAATGACCGTAACAATAATAATCTAAGAGATAATCAAAAGAATGACATGAGCAAAATGCTGGACATGGGAACCAATAGAATCAAGCTTGATAGAATTGCCAGAATAATAATAACAACAATCATAACAAGAATAACTTTTAGGGGGTCAAGTATCATTGTCGTGATTATCGTATTTGTCATGGCGATCACTGAGCCAATACATGTCCTAGTAGGAATCACAATTAAGGAATGAAGATAATTGCATGCCTTGAGATGCGAATGCCGTTCAAGGTAAGGATGTTTATCAACCTGTAGAGGCATCAACTGTTGAGGCAATGTAGATGATGAATGCAATGAAGGTGACAACTATTGTGAAACCACCTATATGTAAAGATCTAATGTACTTAAAACTTCTGCTTAATAGAGGACTCACCAAGGCTTTGGTAGACACAGGTGCTATGCATAACTTTATCTCTTGCCATCTACGATATTGTTCATAACATGTCAGTGTGAATCCATAACTGGTAGGAAAAACCATATTTTCAGTCATACTAATGGATGATTTTAAAGTTATCATTGGGATGAAATTTTTGAGAAGTAACAAGGCAGTACCGATGCCTCACCTTAACGTTGTTAGCTTTAAGGGTGATAATTAATCCTGCATGGTTACCATGCTACCTGCAAAAAAGCCTTGTGAGCACTTGGTGTTTGCGCTCTAACTGAAGAGAGGCATGAAAATTGGTGATGAAATTTTTCTCATCACGATCCAAGCAACGGATGAAGTGAGAGAAGTCACTGATGTCCCAGGGGCCCTAGTGCCCGTATTAAAGCAGTTCGACGATGTTATGCCCATCAAACTACTAAAGAAGCTATCTCTAAGGCTTAAGGAAGGCCATCATATTGAGTTAGTATTAAATACATGGCCACCCGCCATGGCTCCACACCGTATGACAATTCTTAAGCTGCTGGAACTACATAAGAAATTGGATGACATGCTCGAAGTAAGAATTATTCAACTGTCCAAAATCTTCCTTTAGAGTGCCCATGCTATTTTAGGCAAAGCATGATGAGTCGAATCGTTTGTACATCGACTATAGGGCATTGGATAAATTGATAGTGAAGAACAAGTATTTGCTTCCTTTGATCATAGACTTATTTGATCAGCTCGGAAAGGCTAAGGTCTTATCTAAGTTGGACCTGTGATCATATTATTGGTAAGAAAGAGTTATTGAATAGGACGAAGCAAAGACCGCTTGTGTAACATGTTATGAGGCGTTTGAATTTCTTGTTATGTCATTTGACTTGACTACCGCGCCCACAACTTTCTCAACCTTGATTAACAAGATTTTTTACCTAAATCTTAATAAGTTTGTCATCATTTACTTGGATGACATAGTGGTATACAAGGACTCTATGAATGAGCATATTCAACACCTTCAAATTGCGTTTTAAACTCTAAAGGATCACGAGCTGCATGTTAAGTGAAAAAAATGCTTATTTGGTCAGAGAAAAATTCACTTCATTGGCAATATTATAGCAGAAGACAAATTGAAAATGGATCACAAGAAGGTTGAAGTTATTCAAATGTGGGAGCCGCTTGCTAAGGTCTTCAAAATACGTTCTTTCTTAAGACTTACTAATTACTATCGACAATTCATCAAAGAGTATTCTTATATTGTCGCCTCGCTCACTGATCTGCTAAAGAAAGATAGACCATGGCTATTGTCTAATGTGTGACAGGAAGCTTTTGAAAAGTTAAAGCACACCCTAATAGAAGAACCTGCGTTAAGGTTGGCAGATTGTCAGCAACCATTTGAAGTGCAGATCGACGTGTCTGACTTCACGATTGGAGGGGTGTTGCTTCTAGAAGGACATCCCATTGCATTTGAGAGCCGTAAGCTGAATGACACCGAGCATCGATACACTGTGCATGAGTGCAAAATGTTAGCAGTCGTACATTGTCTTCACACATAGAGATACTATCTTTTGGGGTTAAAATTTGTTGTGCGCACAGACAATGTTGCGACAAGCTACTTTCAGACTCAGAAGAAGCCGAGTCCAAGAAAATTCTGTTGGCAAGATCTTTTAGTAGAATTTGATATGGTCCTTTAATACAAGCTTGGCAGAACCAATGTTGTTGCTAATGCCTTGAGTCAAAAGGAAAAATTTGCAGCAGTGCTTGCTTGAGACGGTAACATTAGCCAACCGATGAGAGATCTTCTTGAGCAAGTTCAAGAAGCTTTTGGAAATGATCTAACAATCCAATAATTGATCGCGTTGGTAAAAGAAAGAAAGATACAAAGATTTTGGTTGGAGGATAATTTGCTCCACTCTATGGGTGATCGTCTGTATATTCTGCGGCAGGATACTCTACGACGGCATTTAATGCACAAGTGCCATGATACCATCTAGGCGGGTCACCCAGAGCAACATATGACTTTGGCATTGTTGGAACGTGCATTCTATTAATCGCATATGTATGATGATGTAGATGCTTATGTATAGGCTTATTTTATCTGCCAGCAAGACAAGCTCGTAAACTAGAGACCTGGAGGATTATTGAAGCCTCTACCTGTGCTAAGTCATTCATAAGAGTACATCACCATGGACTTAATGGTGAGCTTATTAAAAGTTTAAGGTTGAAGTTCAATCTACGTTGTTATGAACAAGTTTTTAAAGTTTGCTATCTTCGTGCCTGCGCCTGCCACTTGCTCAACTGTCAATACCACAAAACTATTTGTGTGAAATGTTATTAATTTTTGGAGAATCTCCAAGAGCAACGTCAGCAACCATGATACCCACTTCACTGATAAATTTTGGCGAGAAGTATTTCACTTGTTAGGTACATACTTGCATTTCAACTCAAGTTTTCACCCCCAAACTAATGGGCAAACAAAGATGATCAATGACATGTTGGAGGAATATCTATGATATTTTGTTAGTTTTAATCAAAGATATTTGGTTGATTTACTTGATGTTGCTCAATTCTACTACAACCTCCAAAAGAGTGAGTAATCTAACAATAGTCCATTTAAAGTTGCAACAAGAGCTGCAGACTCCACATTCTCTTGCCATATGAGGACGTGACAAAACACCTTATGCATACCAATTTGTCAAGAACTAGCAGGATTAAGCAAAGTTGGCGAAGGCGTATCTGAACAAGGGGACCAAGCGCATGAAGAAATGGGCGAACGAAAAGGGTTGGCTAGCAAAGTTTAGTATTAGAGATAAGGTATCGGCGAAACTCTTCCCCAACTGCACAACTATCTTTCGGGGTCACCATCAAAGCCTCATTCACATGTATGACGACCTCTTGACCATCACCAAGCGAGTTGAAAACTTGGCATACAGGTTGAACTTGTCATCAAATTTTCAAGTGCATTCGGTCTTTCATGTGTACAACCTGAAGCCGTTCCATTAAGATGAAGGAGACCCTCAATGGAGCATGCCTTAACGTGATCCTATTCTGCAGCACACGTCATTAATAGTTAGCATCCTAGGTAGAGAATGTGAAGTCATCTTCAACCACTCCAACAACTACCTCGACGAAGTCAAAAAGTATCTGAAATAGTAGAAAGGTCTACCAGAATGTAAAGCCACCTACAAGAAAGCTACCAACATGTTTTAACATTGTCAACTTGTGAAGAACTACTATGAACAATTGATGTCAGGGATAGTACCAACTTAGGCGGGGGAGTGTATTCCAGACCGTCATATTTTTACCTTTTTGTTTTTGATGTATATACCTCTTTGACACTCTCGTGCTTGTATATGGCCTTTAGGCTTACTAACCCCATGTATAGGGCTCTTCTCTCTCCCCTCTTTATATATTTTGCTTACAAGTTATTATAAAGAAATTTTATGCATTCTTATTTTCTTTCTCTTTTTGTGCTTATGAATGTGCATACTCTTGCTTTCTCTCTTGCACGTGTATTGCAAATTTGCCTGTGAGCTTAAAATGCCCCTTTTGGGTGTTTGTGACTACCCAAAACTAAGTTGTGGGGCCCTTTGCTACTAAGCCGGTGACACTATAAATCTTAATCTAAGATTACCTGGTAAGAGAGAAAGAATCGACCAGGAGGCATCAAGCAAAGGTACGCTCCCCCAGCTTCCTGAGGTGATAGATTTGATATTGGCACTTTTCTAACATTGCAAGATGACCTTAGAATTAAGGTCAGTCCATATTGATACGCAAATCTGGAACTGTGGTAACGAGCCCCAAGATCGTGTTAAATCATTTTGTCCGTTTGAACTTGGCAAATTGCTTGGCAACTGAGTGAGAATCAGATCAGGGGTCTCCCGGATGCAGCTCATCCCTAATAATGAATGGCATCAAACAACATGATTTGTGCTTTTGTCTAAACCATTTGTTCATTGTGCTATAGATGTCATTCATCGCAATCATGAACGGCTTTGTAAAATTTTAAGGCCCATTTGAGACATAAGCAATCCGGCCATGGTGGTTGGATGCTGTTCACCGCCATGGATGAACGGGCATCCTTGATATGATCATCACTGAGATGTATCAGTAAATCAAATTTGCCCAACTCATTTTAGAGCATTTTGGTTTATATGGCCATAAACTCCAGTCCAGACTACCGAGCAATAACCATAGGCCAAAAGTGACCCTAAACAATGCGGAGAAAATGGATCAGACAAAAAACAGAATAACATTGAGAGGCCTTTCCATAGGCCCGAGTCCCTGTTCATGCATGATTGGCAAAAGCTGGCCAAAATAAATGTGTTGAACTTTCTTCATTCCGTCTTAAAAATTGGCCAATTCATTTCGATTCAGTTCAGAGTCTAAATCTGCTGATTCTCTGAATCCTTTTGAAAATCTATTCAAGTCCCGTACCCATTCTGAAACATGATGATAATAACATCAACACCTACTGCAAATTTTATTTAACACACTTGAAGGTTAATTAGTGAAGCGGTTCAGGCACCTTTTTGTTTTTTTAATAACAAAAATGATTTGGACCATATCTTTTGTTCTCTGTATTGTTCCAATTTTTAGTAAATATCCATTTGATTGCCTAAGCTTATCTGAGGAACAGGAATAAAATCATTTAAGTTGGCACGAGAAATTTTGTGAAAGTTGGCACGAGAAATTCTTTCTCCCTTTTGCTCGTTACTTTTTCCACTTTACTTACAGTGTGACAGGATGTCAGACCTAGAGCTGGACAAAGACAACAACAGAAGCGAAGTGAATGGTCAGGGGCACAATCCCATCCCCATCTCATAGACGCCAACTTTGACAGCGAAGCCATCAAAAGCCAACCATTCACTCAAAAGAAAGGCAAGAGCCAAAAACAAACAAACAAAAGAAACAAGAGCAAAAAAGCACGATACGGAAGAGGAAGAGAGATTCTTGGAAATTATGCGACTCTCATCCCCCGACGAATCCCTGTGATCACGATCCATCGGAAATGTGGCATTGGCAAGGCAAGGAGAATTGGTGGGGAAGAGAGCCTGTTTCTCACTTCTCACACGTCTCTCTCGCCTCCGTCCCTTCCATTGGATTTTTTTTTGTGAAACTCGTGAGACGTAAGCAACCTGGCTATGGAGGCTTAATATATTTTTCATGATCTCTGTAAATGATGGATCCCACCTACCTAATCCCTACTCTATGATTGTTATGGGCTGTGGAGTGATGAGGATGGATGCCCCTGTTTTGATATAGTTGACCTAAGGGAATTAGCATGACGGATGAGGAAATAAGGCAAGAATGAAGCTAATACTGCACACTATATATTGTATTGTAGCTGCCGACTTATCTGTAGAAGTGCAGAATTTATGATTTTGCATGACTGCAGGAGTGAGTTGGGATAGTGAGAGAGAGATAGAAAGAGCTCAAGAAGACAATGCTCTGCCTCAGAAGCATGTTGGTGGTATCAAGGTCCTCTAATCTCGGCATTCAAGCGCCCCCACTTGCATTCCAGGTCGCAGAAAGGGTGGTTCTGGTAGAAGAGGAAGATTTGAGGGATCTGCAGCATGTGGCTCACGGGCCTAACGGGGAGGAGGGGGGCTGGATGGATTCGGGGGCAAGTGAACATATGTGTTTGACTAAATCCAGGCTAAAACCAATTTGCGGCTGCAAGCATGTTGTCATTGCGGATGAAACAAAAGTTGAGGTAATAGGTATTAGTAGATTCCAACTGTTTGATCGTGCAAAAGAACTTTGATGTTATGGTAGTCCCAAGCTTATTAGCCAACTTATTATCTGTGTCAAAAATTACCAATGAGCTTAATTGCAATGTCACTTTCTCACCATATAATGTGATATTTTAGAATAGAGCGACGAAGAAAGTGATTGGTGAAGAAATCGTTACCTATCTACATTGTGTAAATCGTTACACAATGATACTTGTAAATCGTTTCTTATCTACATATTGTAACATGGTGTGTGAGTCATCTCAATAAATCGCTACATGGTGATCTCTCATAAATCGCTACATGGCGATCTCTCGTAAATCACTACGGTGGTATCTCTCATAAATTGCTACACGACGATATCTCATAAATCGCTACATGGTATCAAAGCTTAGTTGTTCTCTGGCTGCTGCGTCTTTCTCTTTTCTTGTCAAGTGTTTCTGGCAACTGTGTGTGATTCCTCTTCGTGGCAAACAACTCGTCAGGACAACCTCAATCTCCATCATCAACTGAGTGAATCCGCGTTCAGAATCAGGTACCTAATACAAAAATCACATCGATATTATTGAATGGTACAAATTATCTTTTATGGTCCGAATCGGTTTCCCTATACTTAAGCGGTAGATCCAAACTCAGATATATTAATGAAGAAATAACTAGGCGAAGCATAAATGACCCCAAATATCGTGATTGGATGTCTGTCAATGACCTTGTTATGTCTTGGCTTCTTAACTCAATGAAAAATTGAATTACTGAGGGTTTCTTATTTTTAAATATCGCTCAAGAAATATAAACCACTGTTGAAGAAATGTATAGCGAGAAAAATAATATAGCTCGTATGTATCTATTGTCCTGCGAGATTCATAACCTCAAGAAGAATACTCATGGTTTCTCTGACTTTTTTGAAAAAATGAAGCGTCTATGGGATGAATATGAGTCATATACATCCACATGCATGGATATGATTTCCTTTAAAAACTTCGTCAAAAGGAAAAAGCATTTCAATTGTTCGCTAGGCTTGGGAATGAATTTGATCAAGTTCGAAGCCAGATCTTGTTATCAACCGAACTACCATCGGTTAATAATATATGCTCTATCATAATGAAAGAGGAAACTCGTCGTCGAGTAATGAGTGTAGAGAAGTCTCTCCCTGAAGCATCTGATAGAGCTCTTATTTATAATGTTGTAGCTTGTGCAGCAAAAAACTATGAGTCATCCTCAAAACAAGAAACAAGATTTCTTGTACCTTTTATAAAAAAGCTGAACATACCGGGGATAGATGTTGGAACCTTCACGATAAACCAGGAATTGCTTCAGTTCGACGTCCCCATGAAGCCACACCATCTAGTCATATGGCTACCACTTCAAACCCGAATGATAAAGTTAGCTCAGAAGATTTGTCTACTCAATTGAAGAATATTGTTGAGCTGCTTAAAACTGTTTGTCAAAAAATGATCAAGTAGCTATGATGGCCTCTACATCCTCTCCTTCAAAGCCAAGTAATATTTTTGTTCATCACAATGATAAAAATTGGATCATTGATTCGGGGGCAAGTGAACATATGTGTTTGACCATAACTGATAAATCCAGGCTAAAACCAATTTGCGGCTGCAAGCGAAGCCATCAAAAGCCAACCATTCACTCAAAAGAAAGGCAAGAGCCGAAAAAAGAAAAGAAAAGAAACAAGAGCAAAAAAGCATGATACGGAAGAGGAAGAGAGATTCTTGGAAATTATGCGACTCTCATCCCCTGACGAATCCCTGTGATCACGATCCTTCGAAAATGTGGCATTGGCAAAGCATGGAGAATTGGTGGGGAAGAGAGCCTGCTTCTCACTTCTCACACATCTCTCTCGCCTCCGTCCCTTCCATTGGATTTTTTTTTGTGAAACTCGTGAGACGTAAGCAACCTGGCTATGGAGGCTTAATATATTTTTCATGATCTCTGTAAATGATGGATCCCACCTACCTAATCCCTACTCTATGATTGTTATGGGCTGTGGAGTGATGAGGATGGATGCCCCTGTTTTGATATAGTTGACCTAAGGGAATTAGCATGACGGATGAGGAAATAAGGCAAGAATGAAGCTAATACTGCACACTATATATTGTATTGTAGCTGCCGACTTATCTGTAGAAGTGCAGAATTTATGATTTTGCATGACTGCAGGAGTGAGTTGGGATAGTGAGAGAGAGATAGAAAGAGCTCAAGAAGACAATGCTCTGCCTCAGAAGCATGTTGGTGGTATCAAGGTCCTCTAATCTCGGCATTCAAGCGCCCCCACTTGCATTCCAGGTCGCAGAAAGGGTGGTTCTGGTAGAAGAGGAAGATTTGAGGGATCTGCAGCATGTGGCTCACGGGCCTAACGGGGAGGAGGGGGGCTGGATGGATTCGGGGGCAAGTGAACATATGTGTTTGACTAAATCCAGGCTAAAACCAATTTGCGGCTGCAAGCATGTTGTCATTGCGGATGAAACAAAAGTTGAGGTAATAGGTATTAGTAGATTCCAACTGTTTGATCGTGCAAAAGAACTTGATGTTATGGTAGTCCCAAGCTTATTAGCCAACTTATTATCTGTGTCAAAAATTACCAATGAGCTTAATTGCAATGTCACTTTCTCACCATATAATGTGATATTTTAAAACAGAGCGACGAAGAAAGTGATTGGTGAAGAAAAAATTTCAGACGGTCTTTATGTGCTTGGAAGACACGAAAGAGCCATGCTTGCTGAAAAATATGAAAGATGTCTGTGGCATAAACGCCTAGGACATCCATCAATCCAGTCATTGAACATTTTGTTTCCTCATTTTCAATTTGATTGTCATTTGTGTGATGTTTGTAGATATGCTCGAATGACTAGACTTCCCTTTCCTAGATCAGATAATATTGCTGAAAAACCATTTGATCTAATAAATATTGATGTATGGGGACCTTCTCCTATGACGTCTTACTCTGGTTTTAAATATTATCTAACATTCATTGACGATTTTTCAAAGGCTACATGGATCTATTTACTTAAGACCAAAAATGAAGTCCTTGGTAAATTTAAAGAGTTTTTTCTATGGTAGAAAACCAATATGATACAAAAATCAAGATCCTAAGATCTGACAATGACATTTAGTATAAGAATACTTAGTTTGACGAATTTGAAAAACAAAAGGGTGTAAACCATCAATTTACCTGCGTAGGTACTCTTCAATAAAATGGAGTAGCCGAAAGAAAAAATCGTCATTTGCTTGAAGATACCAGAGCCCTGTTATTCCAAATGAATGTTCCAAAAATATTTTGGAGTGATGTTGTTCTGACTGCTTGCTATATTATAAATTGTCTGCCTAGCCAAATTTTAGAAAAACACTCTTGTCTTGAGATTCTAAAGGGATAAAAACTCAATTTAAATCACATGAGAACCTTTGGATGTGTTGTATTCATAGCCAAACAAGGATCGGATAAACTTAGCAATCGTGCTTTCAAATGTATCTTCTTTGGATATTCTGCGTCTCAAAAGTGATATAAATGCTATATTATAGAAGAACAACGTCATTTTATCACCAGGGATGTCAAATTCAACGAAAATGTTTCATACTTTTAGTAAAATCAATGCCAAGAGGAGACAACATCTAGAGACATATTTGAGAAAAAATATTCTCAGGAAGAAGTAGTTCTGCCTGCGACTAACTCATATAAAGAAATTGCAACCAGCATAGGAAGAACTTTGGACTTATCGCAAGAGGCAAACTCTGAAACAGAAAATCAATCTTTGCTAAGAAGGTCAGAGCGTCAATCCAGAACTCCTGCTCATTTAAATGATTATGTTACATTCTCAGTTATGTACCCTATTGAAAATTATATTGGGTATCACAAAATTAGCTGGACTCACAAAGCCTACATCAGTTGCATTTCTCAGATTAAGGAGCCATCCACATATGAGGAGGCTAGAATTGACCCAATATGGGTTCGAGCTATGGATGAAGAGATACAAGCTCTTTATAAAAATAAGACCTAGGAAGTTGTTTCTTTACCTCTTGGAAAAAAGACAGTCGGATGTCGCTGGGTATATAAGATAAAACATAACAGTGATGAGACTATAGAGAGATGCAAGGCCAGGTTGGTGGCTAAAGGGTATACTCAAACTCCAGGTCTTGATTACGATGAAACAGTTGCTCCTGTTGCCAAAATGAATACCGTCAGAATTCTCTTATCTGTTGCTTGTAATTACAATTGGCCTCTCTATCAATTAGATGTTAAAAATGCTTTATTGCAGAGAGACTTAAAAGAAGAAGTGTATACAAAACTTTCACCTCGACATCCTGAAGACGGAAATACTGATAGAGTATGCAAACTACATAACGCCATTTATGGCTTGAAACAATCTCCCAGGGCGTGGTACCATCGATTGAGCAGTTGCTTGGAACAACATAAATTTGTCAGAAGCAATGCTGACAATTCAATGTTTGTCAAAGGAGAAGGTAATCACTTGGTTATTATCTTGGTATATGTGGATGATATCATTGTGATAGGCATAAATGATAAAGGCATTCAAGAAACAAAGAGGCTTCTGCATAACACCTTTGACATAAAAAATTTGGGCAAACTTTCGCTACTTCTTAGGCATTGAAATAACTCATTCAAGAAAGGGTATGTTTTTATCTCAAAGGAAATATACGTTAGATCTTCTTAAAAGTGCAGAAAAAATTGGGTGTAAGCCCGTTGAAACTTTGGTGAAAAGCAGACAAAAAACTATTATCTCTCCGGATGATGTAACCATTAATAAGGAAGGATACCAAAGATTAGTTGGAAAACTAATCTATTTAACTATTACTCAACCAGACATAACATATGTCGTCAACCTTGCAAGCCAATGTATGCATGCTCCTCAGGAACTATATTGGCAAATCGTAAATCGAATATTGCAGTATTTGAAAGAAACGCCAGGCCAAGAATTATGGTACAAACGAAACGATTATCACCAAATTCAAGGGTTCACAGATGCAGACTGGGCAGGAAGTTCAGACAAAAGGTCTACTACAAGATATTGTGTTTTTGTTGGTGGCAATATGGTTACCTAGAAAAGCAAAAAGCAAGGGGTGGTTGCCAGATTTAGTGCAGAAGCTGAGTATAGGGCCATGGCAACTACTGCCAGTGAAATAACCTAGGCCAAAACTCTCCTAACAGAAATAAAGATGTCAGTCGATCTATCTATTTCCATATTCTGTGACAATCAAGCAAAAATACATATTGCAGCAAATTCAGTTTTTCATGAACGGACTAAGCATATCGAAATCGATTGTCATTATGTTCGTGAAAAAGTTCAGAGAGGAGAGATCTCTACTCCATATACTAAAAGTGCAGAACAACTTGCTGACGGTTTCACCAAAGAACTGAGTCGAGATCATCATCATAACCTTCTCGACAAGTGGGGTTGTGCAAACATCTACACCCCACTTGAGGGGGAGTGTTGATGATAACCCTTCTCACCTCTCTCTCATTGATTTACGGTATCCGATCTCGATGGTTACAGGAAATATCTCACGTATCAAGTTGGTTATGAAAACTATATATTGCACTGCTATGATTGTTTTCAAGTTAGTTATATGCTGTATATTATAAATATTGTATCCCTGATGATTCAAATAATAAGAGAAAAAGGAGAGCGATAGTGTTTGCCATGGATGTAGGTCTAATACACTACAAGAAAAATGCTAATTAGCGATGAACATTTGCGACGCATAAAACCCGTCACCAATTGGCGATAGAGTAGCAAGAGAAAGATATTTGTCGCTAAAATATCGTTTATTTATGATTTTTGCGACAGGAAATATTCTGTCGATAATCAATCACTACGTTGCGACATATTAGAGATGGATTTTATTCCATCGCCATATCTGTTGCAACTTAGTGACGGATCAGCGACAGAACTATTGCGTCACTAAGTTGTCGCCAAATAGCGACATAATTTGGCCTTCGCGAATCCGTCGCTAATTTCTCCATAAATCCCTAAATTTTTTCTCTCTTTCTCTTTTCTGTTTTGTCTTCGTCGCGTTTCCCTAGCCCACCTTTCTTCGCACCACGGCCCGCCTCCCGTCACCCCCCGGCCCGCCGCCCCTTGGCCGTCGCCCGACGCTCCCTTGTCGTCTGATGCTCCCTCATGGCCCGACGCTCCCCCTCCGCTAACCTCCCCCTTGCTTTCTACCGACCTTCCCCTTCGTCGACACCTGACACTCAGGTAACCCCTGACTCCTCTGTCTCTTTCCACCGACCTCCCCCTTCACCAACGCCCGATGCTTAGGTCGGCCATTACATTTTTCGTCGGGGAGGGGTCGAGCCCCCTCCCTGTATTTTTTTTCGTCAGGGAAGGGCTGAGCCCCCTCCCTGTGTTACGAGAGTCGCGGAAGGGGCTCAACCCCCTCCCTATATTTTTTTCTCTTCAAGGAGGGGTTGAGTCCCCTCTTTGTGTTATGGGAGTCACGGGAGGGGCTCGACCCCCTCCCTATGTTTTTTTTTCGTCACGGAGGGGTCGATCCCCCTCCCTATGTTTTTTTCGTCAAGGAGGGGTCAAGCCCCTTCCATGTGTTACGGGAATCGCGGGAGGGGCTCGACCCCTCCCTATGTTTTTTTCGCTAGGAAGGGGCCGAGCCCCCTCCTTGTGTTACGGGAGGGGCTCAGCCCCCTACCATTTTTTTTTGTCAGGGAGGGGCCGAGGCCTCTCCCTGTCTTACGGGAGTCGCAAGAGGGGCTCAACCCCCTCCTTTTTTTGCCCTTTTTTCGCCAGGGAGGGGTCGAGCCCCCTCCCTATCTTACAGGATGCCCAGAAGGGGCTCGATCCCCTCCCTTCTTTTTTCGCCAGGGAGAAGCTGAGCCCTCTCCTTGTCTTACGGGATGCCCGAGAGGAGCTCGACCCCCTCCCCTCCTTTTTTTTTTTTGCCAAGGAGGGGCCGAGCCCCCTCTCTTTTTTTTCGCCAGGGAGGGTTCGAGCCCCCTTCCTATTTTATTTTATATATATGTGTTTCATATGTACGTTGCTGAGCTAATTGCGTGATGCTTGGTGCTAAGCATCACATGTGACTAAAAATGCAATGCAAAAAGAAATAAGAAAAAAATGCAAAGGCAAAAGCAATTCAAATCGGGTAAATACCCGTGGTGAGTAAGTGATGCAAACGCATCACATGTGATTTAATTTATTAGATGCAACACTTTTCTGTTCACACACTCACTTAGTTGTGGATATCTAGGACTGGTTTGATGGAGTTTGGAGATCATGTTGAGCATGATTTTAATGTATGAGAATAGAAGTGTTCTTATTTTTTGAGTACGGATTCCATGCTAGGCATGGTAATAGTTAATGGGATATTGAAGTGTGTTTGCTGAAGGTACGTGTTTGATATTATTTTAATATGAATAATTTGAATGTATTGCAATGTTTGACGTGTCTATATCCATGCTTGCATGAACTTATTTTCCATTTGATTATGCATTCCATGTGAAATTGTATCATAAAATTTTTGTTCAAATGAATGTATCATTTTATGTAATGTGATTTCAAATTTCTAAATATCCTCGTGATGTGCATAATATGATATGATGGTGTTACACACGAAAATCTACATATTACTTTAAACAAAAAATTGCTCACAAAGAATCGCCAAATAAGAATGTATTGTAACTCTTCGATAGGTATAGAGTTATGAATTGAATGTATTGTAACATGTTAGAATGATTTGAATGAAATAACAGATATTTGAATGTCTTGCATGAAGTTTTTTTCGATTTGATTATGTATTCATGAAGATATAAAGTTGTGTAACTCATCAAATGTATCGAAATATAATATAATGTTTGAATGTATTGCATGACATTTTTTATTTGTTAGAATATGGTTCATGGAGGTCACAGTCGTCGAGCACCTAGTGGTAGCCAGTTTGAGTCTTCATCTTCACGAGTTGCTTCGATAGGTATATCATTTAAATAATTATATACTTTATTAGTTTAAATGTGCATTGTGTGAATTTCTAACTCATTGTTCTATAGGTGTTGTTTCGCCTACACACGACCCACCTACGCCGGATGCAGAGTCTTCTCAGTGTGACCCATGACGAGTAATTCAAATAGTATATATCGATAGTCGATCGTAAGTATTTCATTGCCACTTGTCCAATACTTAACATATAAAAAGTGTATATCGACAATCGATTGTTAATGTGTATCAATTCATGTGCAATGCGAGGTTTGAGCAGCAAGAACTAATATTAAAAATTATGAAGTCATTATTGCATCATCTTTCAGGATCGGTAGCGTAATGAAAAGAGTACCTGAAAGAGGTGTTGGATAGTTTAATGTCCTCATTCATGGTATGTAATTGTTTGTCATAATAAGAAGTGTTTCATATTTATGTGTGCTAACTTTCTGAAAGTATTTGTAGATTTTTCATCGCGTTGCGACTGCAAATGAGAAGAAATACGCGAGGGTAGTGTGACAGAAGGTAGCTGCCAATCGATTTGCTGACATGCTGCACAATATGAAGACTGCAGCAAAAAAAGCAGCTGGTGGGATAGATGATCCACTGCAGTGGAAGGGCCATGGGTCTTCTACTATCAGGCAAGATTATTGGGAGGGCATGTGCGACAAGTGGGCGAGCAATGAATTTCAAAACCGCTCAGCAAAGGCTGCACAAAACCGAGCGAAGATGCCTGATGCCCATCTACACATAGGTGAATCTAGGACTTTTGGGAGCCACCACAAGAGAATGGTAACTCATGAATATATATATATATATATATATATATATATTATCAAGTTTATAAATATTTCAACATACTTACTAATCAATTTTTTTATCATTTAACATTGCAGAAAGCAGAAAAAGGAGACATTGTGCCTTACAAGGATGTGTTTGTTGAAACACATAAACGTAAGAGCACATAATATTTTGTATCAGAGAAGGCCAGAGCGACATCAATATGTATTTATTGTATTAATAAACATTGTAATATATAAGTTACTTTGAATTACGTTATCATAAACATTGTAATTCTAAATTATTAATTCATATTCTAATCATTACTTTATAAGAGTCATACGAGCAACAAATGGTACAATGATATGGCGATGACTCTACTCAACATCCGCCTTTTGATCCTGCAGCATGGGTGACTGCAACTGGTGAACCCAAAAAGGGTCGTGTGTTCTGGTTTGGGAGTAATATGAACATCATACCAGTCATTGCCTCCTGCAGCCACGGCTCTTAGAGTTCTCCCACCGGCATCAACTCTCAATGTCTGAATGACCTTGCTATGTCTTAGGATGGTATTTGTCAGCATCTTAAGGAAAAGATACAGAACTTTTTAAATGAAGTCATTCTCAACATTGTCCGTAATGAGTTGTGCAACCTTTTTCAGGATAGGAAAACTTCGTCTGCATTCAACATAAGCTCTGGTTCCTGTCAGATATAAAGATTCATGTCATTTGTTTCATGTCATTAGATTTCAAGCTAGTATATGCATGATTGAATACATATATGCATGATTGCCTCACTATGATTTTTTTGACATCTTATAACACATATATGCATGATTGATTCACTATAATTTTTTTTGACACCCTTATAACACATATACACATGATTGAATCACTATAAAAGTTTTTTTACAACCTTATAACACATATATGCATGATTTACTCACTATAAAAGTTTTTGAAAAATCTTAGAACACATACAAGCATGCTTTCATCACTATGACAACCTTAGAACACATATGAGCCTGATATTAGCATATATGAAAGTTTTTCAATGCCTTAGAACACATATGAGCCTGATATTAGCATATATGAAAGTTTTTTAATGCCTTATAACACATATGAGCCTGATATTAGCATATATGAAAGTTTTTTAATGCTTTATAACACATATATGCATGATTGAATAACTATACATTTTTTTTACTGCTTTAGAACATGATAGGCATGATTGAATCACATATAAAGTTTTTTGACTGTCTTAGAACACATATAAGCATGATTTCATCACTATGAATTTTTTTTTACTGTCTTGCAACACATATATGCATGATTGTGATACATAACACATTTATTTGACAGCCTTATATACTATATATGCATACACGAATCACTGTGAAATTCTTTGACAAACTTAAAACACATATCTGCATGATTGAGTCACTATACATTTTTTTTCAGTCTTAGAACACATATTTGAATTATGTTAATGTCCTTTAGTTTATTGTTATTCTCTGTGTCATTCAGACATTTACTTTGTTGCATTAGATTAGGTGCATTGCATATAATTTATTTAATTAAATTTTGTTTATAAATACTAATATTTTTTTTCTCTTGTAGGATGCTGGAGATGATCCACGTAGAGGAACTGATGGAGGCATGGTGGGAGGCGCAAATCGACAAAATAAAGAGGATGATGCCCAGAATCTTGATGAGGATTAAATTCATTTGTTTAATTTCTTTGACATACCTGTAACTAATTATAACTTGGCAATGACTGTATTTGATTGTTAAAGTTTGCCTAATTTAGAACTTGTGTTAAATTTGTTTCACCTCTATATGTATTTTTTATGTGTGTTTTCTTTTTTATAAGCAGGTTATATGAATTGTATAACAAAAATTTTTCTCGAGTTTTAGAAAAAAATATTTTTTTAATTTTTTTTTTTAAAAAATAGCGACGGATTGACGATGGATATTATCCGTCGTTACTGCAGCGCCAATTTGAGGCAGTCGTCGGTTTGCGATAGAATTTAAGTTGTCGCCAATTTGGCGACGACCATTAGCGACAAATACATATCTCTCGTTAAATAGTAGCAACTGATTAGCGATGGATTAAATTCCGTCGCATAACCAAATTCAATCTCTATTTAGCGGCGGATTAACAACGGGCATGATTCACCACCAATCCGATGCTACCTAGCGATGGATTGATGACAGATAAATTCTGCCACAGTTTTGTGACTACGGTTATGCGACGAACGCTATCTATCACTAACATATTTAGCGACAGATTCGCGATGGCGTAGCGACGGATAGCGTCCATCGCTAATACGCATATTTCTTGTAGTGATATGACCAAACCACGTTAATTCTTTTTTATGAAAAATCGTGTTCATGATTCATCTGATACACTGTGTAAATCGTTACACAATGATACCTGTAAATCGCTTCCTATCTACATATCACTACATGGTGTGTGAGTCATCTCAATAAATCGCTACATGGCGATCTCTCATAAATCGTTATGGTGGTATCTCTCATAAATCGCTACACAATGATATCTCGTAAATCGTTACAGAACCCAAACTAAATGCAGTTCATTTAAGGGTTTGGAGGAGTGGGATGGGGCCTAGGCCACTTAAGAAGCATTTTAGGTTCAAATCCCATGAGTCACCCCTGCCTAAGACGAAGCTTGATGACTCTTTAGGGTTAAGGGTCAAGCCTTGAGAGTTTTATGCTTGACAGGACAACAACCATAAGTATGGCAGGCTGAGCCAAAACGACTAGGTCTATGCTTCCAGGATGATTTGTTTTAGCAAAATGTAAAAAAAAAAAGTCCTTTTTACAATAAAAAAGTATTTTATTTAAGGTGAAAAGTAAAAGGTTTTGAGCTCCAGACATTAGGCTATGAAAAACACAGTTCATTTAAGCAATAAGATTTGAGATGTAAATCGCATCAAATAAATCTAAAAACGTAATCATTTTTACGGAACGAGTCTGTACAAGCTGAGCCAAAAAACATTGTAGACGTTGTTATCAATCCAAAATGATCCAAGTATAGTTAATTTAAGAAAATTTGAATTTTTATAACAAAGTTTTATAGTGCACTCTAACGTATTGATTTGCATTGTTTTGTGATCTCTCTAAAAGCGCACCTGAACTTGAGAAATAACTGGGCCCCACCTCGCTTCGGCGAGGGTTCCTCGTCATGAAAAAAAAAAAACAGATTTGTTGAATTTGATGCATGTTATTCACCAAGTAATCTATCTATAAGTCCAAATCGAAAAAAAAAAACTTCCACTACCATTTTTTTAACAAGTTAAGAGATTAAACCCATCAGAACAGAATACAAGATTCCAAGAAAACTTGTCACGAAATTCCAAAGGAAAACGGTGCAATTTTTCTTTCTTTCTCCCTTTTGCTCGTTACTTTTTCCACTTTATTTACAATGTGATAGGATGTCAGACCTAGAGCTGGACACAGACAACAACAGAAGTGAATGGTCATTAGGGGCACAATCACATCCCCATCTCATAGACGCCAACTTTGACAGAGAAGCCATCAAAAGCCAACCATTCACCCAAACCAAAAGAAAGGCAAGAGCCGAAAAAGAAAAAAAAAACAAAAAAACAAGAGCAAGAAAGCACGATACGGAAGAGGAAGAGAGATTCTTGGAAATTATGCGACTCTCATCCCCCGACGAATCCCTGTGATCACGATCCATGGGAAGTGTGGCATTGGCAAGGAGAATTGGTGGGGGAGAGAGAGCCTGTCTCTCACTTCTCACACGTCTCTCTCGCCTCCGTTCCCTTCTTTCACGGAACCACCAACACCGGCGTGACTAAGTTGCTGTTGGTTGCGACAGGGCCCTACGGTCAGATGCAGCCACTCCGGGAGCCCGCTGTCGTCGATGGCTTCCTCCTCGTTCTCCACCACCTCCTGATCCGCTTCATCCTCATACTCTTTCACCGACGACGACGAGCGATCCGGCAGCCTCTCCTTCCTCCCTCCGCTGCTGCTGCTGGTGGTGGTATCATCGTAGCAAGCGGCGAAATCCTCCAACCGGAATGAGGGGCTCCGAGACTTGCCCTTGTCGAGAAGCCTCGAGGTCTCTCGTATCCTCCTGATAAGAGCGAAGAACTCCTCCACCTCGTCGTCGATAGTCCGCGCCCTCGAGTCCTTTAACTTCCCGTCGTCGCTGTGACTCGCCGGCCTCTTCATACCTCGCTTATCCATCTCTGCTGCACCTCGATCCCTTGTTTCCTCCAATCCGTCTGTGAAATAAGCACAGGGATTGATCTCCAGTGGGTTGGATATATGATGGGTCTCCCTATCTTTCGCTTTCTTTCTCAACTCTATCTTCTCTTCTTTTTTATACTGTTTCATTCCACCCTCGGTTTCCTTAAAGCTGTTTCGATCTTAAAATGTTATTATTTAAAACGTTTTCGGAGTAATGCAAGGAGGGAAGCATGACGTGAGGGGGTTGACGATGAACACAACAGCGGCCGTGATGTCATATCAGTGGCGTCATCACCAGAGCCATCAGCCCGTGCGTGGCAGACATGCCCCCACTTTGCCCTCTCCCCTATATCAATATTATTACCATCATCATCTGTCATCTGTTTGCTTTTTCTGCGGGCCTTCTAGCTCGCGGGGCTGAGGAGGTTGGGCTGTGTGACGTCAAAACGTGTGTCATTTGAACCGCCAGGGTGGGGGGTGGGGTTGGGTGGGGTGGGCTCCTTTTATTCTTTGAATGACATTGTTTAAAATAGACGGGCTCATTAATGAGCCGACCTTATGTCTCAAATTAAAGTCGTACATGAACGGTATTAAGACAGGGAGTGTGAAATGTTAGCAGGCGTGTATTGTCTTTGCACATGGACATACTATTTTTTGGGGTTGTAATTTGATGTCTGTACTAACAATGTTGTGATGAGCTATTTTTAGATTCAGAGGAGCTGGCAAAATCTTTTTGGTAGAATTTGATATGGTTTTTTAATACAAGCTTGGAAGGACCAATATTGTTGTTAACGCCTAGAGTTGAAAGACAAAATTGGTAACATTGCCTGATTGGGACAATAATATTAGCCAACCGATAAGAGATCTTTTTGGACAGGTTCAAGAAGCTTTGAGGAATGATCCAACTGCTCAATAACTGATCATGTTGGTAAAAGAAAGAAAGACATAAAAATTTTGGTTGGAGAACAATTTGCTCCACACTATGAGTGATTGTCTGCATATTTTGCGGCATGATTCTCTACGAAGGCACTTAATATACGAGTGCCATGATACCATATGGATGGGCCATCTAGAGTAACATACGACTTTGGTGTTGTTGAAACATGTGTTCTATTGATCGCATATGCACGATGATGTGGATGCTTATGTACAAACTTTCTTGATCTGCAAACAAGACAAGCTCATAAACTAGAGACCTGAAGGATTATTGGAGCCTCAACCAGTTCCAAGTCATTTGTGAGAGTACATCACCATGGACTTCAAGGTGAGTTTGTCAAAAGTTCAAAGTTGCAGTTCAATTTACGTGGTTGTAGATAGGTTTTTGAAGTTTGTTATCGTCATGCATGCCCCTATCACCTGCTCAGTTGCCAATACCACAAAACTATTCATGTGAAATGTTATTAAGTATTAAAGAATCTTCGAGAGCATCGTCATCAACCATGATGCCCACTTCACTAGCAAATTTTGGTGAGAAGTATTTCGCTTGATGAGTACAAACTTGCATTTCAGCATAAGTTTTCACCTCCAAATTGATGGGCAAACAGAGAGGATCAATGACATACTGGAGGAATATATGTGACATGTTATTAGTGCCAATCAAAGATATTGGGTTGATTTACTTGATGTTGCTCAATTATACTACAACCTCCAAAAGAGTGAGTAATATGACCATAGTTCATTAAAAGTTGCAACAGGAGCTGCAGACTCCGCACTCTCTTGCTACACGAGAACATGGCAAAACACCTTATGCATACCAATTTGTCAAGAACTGATAGGATTAGGCAGAGTTGACAAAGACGTATCTAAACAAGGAAACTAAGCGCATGAAGAAATGGGTATACGAGAAGCGCCGACTAACAAAATTTTGTATTGGAGATAAGGTGTTGGCGAAGCTCTTCCCCAACCACACAACTATCTTTTAGGGCCACCATCGATGCCTCATTCACAAGTATAACGGCCCCTTCATCGTCACCAAGTGAGTTGAGAACTTGGCATACATGCTGAACTTGCCATTAAATTTTTAAGTGCATTCGATCTTCCATGTGTGCAACCTGAAGTCGTTTCATGAAGATGAAGAAGGCCTTCAACGAAGCATGCCTAAACGTTCTTCCATTCCGCAGCACATACCATTAATAATTAACATTCCAAGCAAAGAACCAGAAGTTATCATCAACCACTCCAACAACTATACCTCCGCGAAGTCAAGAAATATCTGGTATAGTAGAAAGGTCTATCAGAACGTAAAGCCACCTAGAAGAAAGCTACCAACATGTTTCAACATCGTCAACTTGTGAAAAACTACTATGAACAATTGGCATCAAGGATGGTGCCAACTTAGGTGAGAAAGCGTGTTTCATATCGTCATATTTTAAATTTTTAATTTCTGATGTATATCTCTTTAGCATTCTCCAGTGCATGTATATGGCCTTTAGGCTTAAGAACCTGGTGTATGAGGGCTCCTCTCTTCCCCCTCTTTATATATTTTGCTTATAAGTTATTATAAAAAAGTTTTATGCATTCTTATCTTCTTGCTCTTTTTGTACTTGTACATGTACATACTCTTGCTTTTTCTCCTAGAGTTTGCCTGTGAGCTTAAAATGCCTTCTTTCGGGGGGTGACACTACCCGAAACTAAGTTGCCGGGGGCGTGACACTACAAATCTTAATCTCAGATTACCTGACCATAAGAGAAAGAAAGAATCCACCATTAAGCGGAGGAGGCATCAAGCGAAGGTACGCTCTCCCAGCTTCCTGATGTGATAGATTTGATATTGGCACTTTTCTAACATTGCAAGAAGACCTTAGAATTAGGGTCCGTCCATATTGATACGCAAATCTGGAACTGTGTAAAATCTGTAGTGATTTTTTATTGGGCAACGAGCCCCAAGATCGTGTTAAATCATTTTGTCCGTTTGAACTTGGCAAATTGCTTGGCAACCGAGTGAGAATCAGATCAGGGGTCTCTGGGATGCAGCTCATCCCTAATAACGAATGGCATCAAACAACATGGTTTTTGCTTTTGTCTAATTAGGCCATCTATTCATTGTACTATAGATGCCATTCATCGCAACCATGAACGGCTTTGTAAAATTTTAAGGCCCATTTGAGACATAAGCAATCCGGCCATGGTGGTTGGATGCTGTTCACCGCAATGGATGAACACGGGCATCCTTGATATGATCATCACTGAGATGTATCAGTAAATCAAATTTGCCCAACTCATTTTAGAGCATTTTGGTTTATATGGCCATAAAACTCCAGTCCAGCCAACCGAGCAATAACCATAGGCCAAAAGTGACCCTAAACAATGCGGCGGAAATGGATCAGACGAAAAACAGAATGACACTGAGGGGCCTTTCCATCGGCCCGAGTCCCTGTTCATGCATGATCGGCAAAAGCTGGCCAAAATAAATGTGTTGAACTTTCTTCATTCCGCTTAAAATTTGGCAAATTCATCTCGATTCAATTCAGAGTCTAAATCTGTCGATTCTCTGAATCCTTTTGAAAATCTATTCAGGTCCCGTACCCATTCTGAAACATGATGATAATAACATCAACACCTACTGCAAATTTTGTTTGACACACTTAAAGGTTAATTAGTGAAGCCGTTCAGGCACCTTTTCGTTTTTTTGAATAACAAAAATGATTTGGACCATATCTGGTGTACCTGTTATCTTTTGTTCTAAATTTTGTAAATGGCCATTTGATTGCGTAAGCTTATCTGAGGAACAGGAATAAAATGATTTAAGTTGGCACGAGAAATTTTGTGAAAGTGTGAGCACAGGAGGGCAGTGACAAATGCATGTGTTTCAACTGGTCAGTCTCTCTTGCAGCAGATGTTCATTCCCGCAGATCTGATCTCTCTCTCTCTCATACATTCTTTTGTGATGGAAGTGAAGGCTGGGATCGATGTTGCAAGAGAAGCAGGCTGTCCTCTCACTCAACTCGATTGGGACCTTCAAGGGAGGGAAGGACGAAGGTGGTCACATGTCCCAATAGGCACACTGAACCAAAACCGTGTGAAAACGCCGTACACTGCGCGTGTTTGCGTCACGGGGTCGAAAGTCTACGTACGAACCCGCGAATACGACGTTACAGTCTGCGTCTAACCTACGTTACCTTTTCACTGCGGCCGGATAAGCCATTCAAATTTGGATTGCAAAATTTAATTTGGATTTTTGCACTTTTTGTTTTTTTTAAAGGCAAGTTGGGGTTAGGCAGATCCCTACCAGACTACCAGTTATGCAATGATACCATTGGGATTCGAACTTGCAAAGTCCCAACACAAGGTGACCCGACCCATTTTTTGCACTTACTTAACAAAAGATGATTACTGAAGGAGAGAAGAATTGTAGGCCGGAACTTGGGCTGGCAGATGATCGTAACCATCGCCACGGAGGATTGAAGAGCTAGCGTTCAAGCTGAGCTTGTTCTTCTTACGAGCTCGAGCTGTAATAGAATTTCTAACTTAATAACATAATGTGTGTAAAACATGTTTATAATTACTAATTAGCAAACTTTTACAAACGAAGCCGAGCATTTGTTATTCATGTTCATTTTGCCAAGCGTATTTGACCCAAGGGTTTGGTGTAGTGGGATGGGGCCTAGGCCGCTTAACAAGCAGTCTAGGTTCAAATCCCATGAGAGGCTGACTACTTGGGCCATAAGTATGGAAAATCACACTTTTTGAAATTAATTTTTTGAAATTATATATATCAAGAAATTATTTTTTTTAAAATATCATGAGATTTTCCATTGAGGTTGTTTACCCTTGATATACAAGAACACTATTTATGATAAGTTGTGACCATGGTACGACCAGACACATAAGTTCAAACAAATTTTGAAAATTTTAATCAATAAAAAACTCTTTCATATTCTAATTTATAAATTGAAAATAATGTTTGTATCGTGTCAGCGTGTCCAACTCTTATCAACGTTGATACACACACTCTAAATGGCATGTCGATGTGACAAAGGTTTTTAATTAAAAAATATCACGAAAATACCATATATATATATAAATATAGTAGCATATAAATAATATAGAATTATTAGAAACGGTCTCTTAAAGTCGCATTAAAAATATTGTCATTTCATTATAGTCATTTTCTCCAAAATATAGGTTACTTTGAAATACAGCTTTAAAATCACGATATTTTCAAAATATAGCACTCATGGATCCTCTTTCATGGGAATGGGCTTGAAACCAATGGCCCTTTAAGAAAAACAGAACTGGCCAGATGACACGTTGGAAACTTGCTGTATGTATTTTATTTTGGTTAGCGTATCGATGTTCGCTACAATTTTATTATAATGATCTAAATCATAGCAAAACTTTCTTTAAAACTTGCTTCTTCAATTAAACTTTGAAGTCAGATACAAATGAAAAAGACAGAATTTTTTTTGAGAGAATAATTAAAGAAAAAAATTCGAACATGTATTCAATTTCCTACGTGTGTTTCCATCTTTTTTATTCTTTTTTAGTGGACATCTTTTCTGTCAACTGGTTTTATAGAATTAGTACAAAACTAAACCCGACTATGCCAATTGTTGATTTTCTAATGCATCCTTTTGAATGCATAACCTCTTTAATAATGCATTTATTGATTATTGGTCATTTCTTATATTGCTCACTATTATATAGATCTTGCCATTTAAAAAAAAAAAGAAAATTTCAAAAACACAATAAAAGTTTAAACAATAATAAAAACGCATCTTGGTTTTTTATATTGTTAAAAAGATGCTTTCGTTCCATTAATTTGAAACACATTTTGGTCAATTTAACTTTGGTTATCATTAATCCTAGTTGAGTTAATAAGATAAAGTTACAAATTTACCCTCAAAACAATATTCTTTTTAAAAAAAAATGAAAAAAGATACCAAACTTTAACAAAAGTGAACCCTATGATTTTTTTTTTATCAACTGTAAAAAGTTTTTGCCTGTCAATTGAAAACTTAGTTGTCCTTTTATTACCGCCTAACTAGGAGTGGGCAACTGGCCCGGCAGCCCAGATGGGCCAAGCCGACCTCGTCCACCATTTGCCGGGTTTGGGCCATAACTTTAGGCTCAGGCCCGTTAGGTTAGGTACTGGGCCGAAACCTGACCCGTTATATACGTGCTTTGGCCAGCCGGCTGGCTATCGGGCCGGTTCGATGGGCCTGAGTTATTTATGAAATTTTTAATAATATATTTTTTTTTTAAAATTAACTATTATATAATAACTCGGATAACTATCATTATTTACCTAATTAGTTGAACGAGAACTTACTATTTGTTAATTATTACTATTTACTTAATTAGTTACACAAATACTTGCTATTCTCTCATTAACCCATAATTTCGGTCAAGCATTTATGCATTTTAAGATTGGGCCACATTGGGCCGGGCTGGACCCAGCCCTCTTTACATTGGCCCGTTGGGCGAAAGAGCCAGGACAAAGACTTCTCTTCAAACCCAAGCCCGTTAAGAACTAGGCAAAAACCCGACTGGGTATATTAGCAGTCCAAGCTTGCCCGATGTCCACCCCTAAATCCAATACCCCCAACCCCCAAAAAACAATAAGCTATTTTAGGTCGTATTGCGATTAGGGGTGTCAACGACTCTAGTTTACCTAGACCCGACCCGAACCAAACCCTATAGGGTCTGGGTATGGTGATAAATAAGAAGAACTGATTAAGACTTGGGTTTGGACATGAAGGTCCAATTAATACATGGACCCCGAGTATAATTTGTGAAATTTTATACCAAACCTGGACTCTGACCTGAGTTCTGATTAAGACATGCAAATTTTAAATGTAAAAATGATTAAAAAAAATTATTTTATTGGGTATGGTCCGAGTTTGGTTCATGTAGTTTTTATAGGGTTCAGGTATGATTTTTCTTATAAAGAACCCGATTAAACCCAGGTCCAGACTGGATACCATACCCAAAAATCTAATCTAAAGTCTGATTTTATTGGATCCTAACCAAACCCGACCGGTTGACACCCCCATGATTGCGATATGGCACAAAAGAGGGGATAGTGGAATTGACATAAAAAAGAGGATGCTTCTGGGCAACTTGTACGAAGTGTTAGGCAAGTTTCGGTGGGTCTGAGTTTTCAAACACACATACTTTATTTTAAGAAAAAGGATGATTCCACACTATTAGTTTAGTTTGCTGCTGCACCTATGTCAGTTGTGGTGGGGCTCAAGAAATGATGGATGGCTGTCAGCTGCAGCTGCAGCTGCACATTAAAAAGTGTGTTGCATCTTATCCTCTCTCATATTTTAGTCCTGTTCCAACTTTGCCAAAGCAAAAAAGGTATTCGCAGGGTAGTGCATCGAACTGCACAAAATCTTTTCGTAAGAAAAAATAAAAAAACCATCGTTGAAGTTGTTTTTCGTTTTTTTAAAATTCTGAATCTGCTTTACAAGTAGGAAATGTTAGATTAGGTTCCGGATCACATACACGACTGATCCGACTGTTATCAGCTTGGTGTGGTCATAATGTTGAATTATTAGTGTGTTAAGATATAATTGCAGCTAAACTGCCACTGATTCAATCACTCAAATCAATTCTAGCCAGTCACATGATCGACTCAACCCGTATAATTGTCCTGAGATATATGCACAAAAGCAACGTTTGTAAAATAAGACAGCACAATCTGTAAAACACAGAATTTTGCAGGGTTCACCCACAAAGAGGTTACATTCATTTCATCATGCAATAATCCATTATAAACAATAAAGATTATATTAACAATAAGAAAGCCCAACATTATGCTTTCACCTATGTAAAAGCATTCTAAAAGGTACCATGAAGAAAACACCTCAAAAATACCTTTGGACCCTAGAATTTTGCACTGATCTCCCCCTTCTTACCCTCTAACCCCGCCAGGGATCTATCCTTTCTTGTTTTTTTGGAAAGGCAAGTTGGGGTTAGGCAGACCCCTACCAGTTATACAACTATATCATTGGGATTTGAACTCGTAATGTCCCTAACACAAGGTGACATGCACTAGCTGATTGCTTGTAGGGTTTTCGTTGGTCACCCATAGCATAATTATTTGGTTGAATTTTTCTCCTGATAAGGTTTAAATCAGCCCTTATGAATTTGTTGTATTTGGTTTGTATTTAATCTTATATACCCATTTTGACTCAACAACATTCTTATCTGGAGGATGATCAACTATCTCCCATGTTTGACACTCATGAAGTCCCTCGATCTCTTCATTCATCGCTTCAATCTATTTATTAGATTGAATAGCTTGACAAAACTCAAGTGGTTCCTCGTGTTTTTCAATCTTGGATAGAAAGATCTGAAAATCCATAGAAAAGTTGTCATAACTTACCCATTTTCCAATAGGATGCCTTATCCTGCCTGATCTTCTAGGTGCCTCTCTGTCATAGAACAATGCCATATGTTCTCCAGCAGGTATATTTATCTGCTCTTTGGATCTCCGGGTATAAATGTTTCCTTTGTATCTCAGACATTCTGTTTCTGATGCCTTATCTGAAGTCGTCTCGTCATGTATGCTTTCAGGGGCCAGAGTAGTATATTCTGCAGCGTGTGAAATGAGCTCAGCACTGAGCCATGAATCATACCAATTAGCAGTTGCATCAATATGATCACGATTATAATCAACTTTATTTCTCAGAAAACTATTTTCATCAAAAACAACATTTCTGGAGATTCTGATCTTCTTACTAAGAATATCATAGCATTTGTAACTCTTGTGTTCATCTGCATAGCCTACAAATTGGCATATAGAGGCTTTATCCTGAAATTTAGTTATCATGAATTGATCAATATGTACATAACACATGCATCCAAAAACTCGTAATTCATCATAATCAGAATGTATACCAAAGAGAACATAATAGGGAGATTGATTTTCAAGGATAGGCATAGGAAGGCGATTTATCACATGAGTGGCAGTATGAAAAGCTTTTGTCCAAAGTCCAATAGGCAAGTTACAACCATGCATCATACTCATTGCACTTTCCACAATGTGTCTGTGTTTACGTTCAACAATTCTATTTTATTGTGGAGTGTACAAGCAAGAAATTTTGTGATGTATCCCACTATTTTAGAGAAAATCTAAAAATTCTTTGGCGGAATACTCACCACCTCCATCACATTAAAGAGTTCGAATATTTTGAGAGAATTAGGTTTTGACATAGGCATAAAAATGACAAAAAATAAGGAAAACCTCTGGTTTGTGCTTCATAAAGAATATCCAGGTAAAACGAGAGAAACTATCAATAAAGGATACATAATATTTACTTCCAAAAGAAGAAGAATTGGGAGTTGAGCCTCAAACATTAGAACATATTATCTCAAAAGGCATGAAAGCTCTTTTATTTATTTGATGAAAAAGAAGTACATGACTTTTGTAGACCTGACAACTCGGACATACTTTGTCTTTTAACAAAGGTGAAATAGACTCTGAAAGGAAACCGTTGGACACTAATTTTTCAATAAAGACTTGACTATAATGACCAAGACGAGAATGCCAAAGATCTGACTTATTACGTTTGGATATACTTAGAATGGTTTTGGAGACATGATCAAACTTGGGCTTCAGGACACTGGCGGCTGGATCTTCATTGAAGATATACATATTGCCATGTCGCTCTTTTTTAGCGAACATCTCCTTCGTTTGAAGATCCTTGACAAAAACAGAAGTAGGAGTAAATTCCATAGATGAATTGGTAGAGTCAACAAGCTTAGAAACAGAGACAATGTTTTTCTTAATGTTTGGTGCATGAACAATATCAGATAAAGGAATGTATGAAGACTTGGACAAAGGGATGAGGATGTTGCTTATGTTTGAAATAGAGTGGTGAGTCCCATCTCCAGTTACAATATTAGATTTGCCAAAATAGGGAGTCAAAGTAGAAAACTTACCTGCATTGCCAGTGACATGAGCTGCTGCCCCAGAGTCTACATACCATATTCCATCATCATTCTATTTTAGATTCAAGTTGGCCATAGCAGATAAAAGAAGATCCTTATCATCATCACTGACCCGAAATGTACCAGTAGTTTCTAATGTAGTAACATTTCTATTATTTTGTATTCTATTACAATTTTATGGGTTGAACCAGCAGTTGGCTTTGATGTGACCTCATTTGTTACACTGGTAGCATGTGGGAGCATTCTTTGAAAAGCTGATAGTGGAATTTGGAGTAGGTAGCAATCTACGTTCTCCCTGGATTTGGGCTCCCCTGCCTCTACTACGCCCTTCTCGTGCACGATCAACAAACGTTCATGTGACAAGAATCACATGCGTAGATGATTGCTCTGCTAAAGCATCAAAAATGCTTTTTAAAGACATCTCGTACTGGAAGAGTTTAGCATATAATTTCTCAAAACTGGGCAACGAAGGCAAGCATAATAAAGAAGTGACAAGTACATGATACTCTGATCCTAAGGCATTCAGTGTTTGCTGCACCTTTTCTTTATCTGACACTGGATATCCAACAATGGCTAATTGATCTGTGATGCTTTTGACTTGGTTTAAAAATTCAATAATGGTCATTGCTCCTTTCTTTAAAAGCTGAAATTCACACTTGAGAAACAACACCTTAGCCTTTAATATCTGAGAGTAGGTTTGAGCTAAAGTCTCCCACAATACTTTAGATGTGCAATCATCAGGAATAGAAAACAAAACTTCTTGCGACAGTGTGGAAGTGATGTACGCGACAAGAGTCTGATCACGTTTCATCTAAGCAATAAAAACAGAACTGCGAATGATGCTTGACATTCCTCCATCCTTTTTTGCTTCGGTTGTGACAATTTTCAGAGACATTGGAGTGGAGCCATCCAAGTGACCTGAAATATCTTGACTGCGAATAAAAGAGATAATCTGCCTTTTCCAAGTCAAATAGTTATTTGTATTCAGTTTTTTCAAAAGTAGCTGCCCCAGGAAATTGGAAGAAAGACCAGAATTGCTTGAAGTATCTATTTGTAGGCTTATGACAAACAGAGAAATGTGATTGAAAATAAAGAATAAAGTGACACAACTTATGATAGAAACAATCTGGACTGCTATCATAAATTGATGCAGCTTATGATCTATGACAGAAAGTGGTACCAAAAGAAATGAACTCAACCTTTTGTGTAAACTGTGAATGAATGGAGAAGAAGAAGACATGACCAATAGTTGCTGTGTGTGAATTAAGAAAAGGAGATGAAGTCACGAGGAATAAGAAGAACTTGACCTTTTTTTTTTTGCGTGAACTAGGAGAGAAAAAAAACTGTTGTGCATGAAACTAGGTGTAATACAGAAAACGAGTGAAGATCTAAATTTATTTCAGATCAGTTGGAACACACACAACAGATCTGAATGTCTTTCAGATCTGTGATATAGATAGCTAATCATTGTTGGAAAAGAAAAGGTGCAGGGGACAAATCATGTAGCCGACGATGACAGAAAAGGAATAGGGGAATAGGAAGACAACCTGATGCACGTGGACTGATTCACGTCGCTGAGGAAGACCAGATTCACGTGTTCTGAAAAGAACAAGGAGAACTTGGCATTTTTTCTGCAGTAATGAAGAGAAGATCTGATTCACGTCCCTGAGGAATCCCTGAGGAATACCTTATTCATGTGTTCTGAAGAGAATGAGGATAACTCGGCTTTTGCTGCAACAGATCTTGGCTAGTTCACGTGGAATGATGTCGAGAAAGAGAACTTGGCTTTTCACGTCCTTGAGGAAGGTCCTTTTATACCCAAAAATACAGCGTGCTTTGATACCATGTGAAAACTGCCTTGAGCAGTCGTGTTTGGTGAAGAAAACTATGGGAAAGAGAGAGAGAGCTCTTCTTGAGAAATCGGCAGCCCAAAACTTTCTTGGTTACTGCAGCACTAATACATCATTAACTTAATAGGGTTACAATATTTTACAAGGACAAAACTGCGTTGTATTAGTAATTTATATTACATTAAACTACAAAACATGTATGTGCTGTATCGGATATGGATTCTTTAGTGGATCCATATCCCCATATCTATTCCATGTTCTAATAGACTGCAACCGTCATTTGGTAACTTTTGAGTTATTAGATGGTCTTTCACTAACTCCTTGGGATTGAAAAGATATAGCTCTCCATTCTGTAAAAACGCATGTGTATTATAAGGTTTCACTCTTGAGGTTCCTGGATCAAGTCACTTAGTCAAGAGATGAATGCATCTAAGATACACACAGTTTTGGGCAAAGAAGACGACTTACATTCCATCCTTATATCGTGCTAAGTGCTACTTCTTATTGCACGTGTTTAGGGGATAAAGATAAAAACTTAGAGAGGCTTATTTCCATATGAAGCACTTTTTTGACTAAACGAACCACTAATGACACATGCTACTAACGATAATACATGTGCTGTTGGGGAGATGTTGATGACACATTCTGGTTCTGGCTAGTGGCTAATGACAATCAATGCAGCATTAGTAAAATACTGACAACACATGCTAGTCCAGGCCAACTGTTAATGACACTTTTCTATTAACAACACTTTATGTATTATTAGAGGCTATTGACTTGTTTTAGTTATAAGTTTTGATTATGATGTCGGATTGACCTAGTTATTATTGGCTTGTTTGAAAGTTCTAGTTTAATTCACCTTTTGAACAAAATCCTTATTAATATTAATGTCGCCTTGAAAGCAAAAAAAAAAAAAAAAAAACTTTATCATACACACTTTAGGGTTAGTCTAGGCCTTACTGAGGATCTTGATTTGTTTTTTTTAGAGAAATAAAAAAATCAATATCATACATAGGAAGAATTGAGCTATCAACTTGGAGTGAAATAGTTTGATATGTTTAGCCCACTGTGCAAATCCAGCACAATCTACAGCCTCCTCTCTATTGCAATTAGTCATATACCCAATCGAATCCCAATCCGAATCCGACTAGTCAATTTTTATTAAAGAAAGCAAACTCCAATTAATAATCTGTTTCAGATTCAGTATACAGTTATACATCCAACTGCAAATTTCTGACGGATCACGTGTAAAATGCATTCAAATGACTAATCGGATTTGGACTTGATATTATTGTTTTTTCTTCTGAATCCAACAGACCACCTGAACCAATTGCATATAAAATATATTCAACTGACTATTGAATTCAAAATCAGTATTACCGTTTCTTTTATCCTAATCAGAATCCGATTAGGCTATATTTGACAGTCAGATCCAGTAATTCCTAGATCTGAGCTAACTCCCACCCGTTTATATCCCTGTGTGGCTCCTATACCAACTTCATGAGCACCATGTATGTAACATTTGTGTGGATCACTGACTAAGAAGTTAATGTCATTAAACCCTTCGGATTCGCAGTACAAATTACCTAGCTTGTGGGTGTAGATCCAGCCCATGCCGATTGGACCCATCTTTCACTGGTCTCGTGTTTATTCGGAACCACTTGGTCTTCACTGTTTCTCCCTTAAACCCTTTCTTTCATCGCTAGGTTTTTTGGAACCAAAGGTAAGGCTTCTTCCTCTTCCCATCTATTCTGCTTCCAATTCGTTCCCTTTGTCTTATTCCTCTTCTTGAAATCCTTCCCTTTCTCTAGAATCTCCGGTGGATCTCGCGAATGGTCTCCTGTGAGCTCACCCATGCGCCTCGCACGATTCTTTTGAACCACTCGGTAGCTCTAAAAATCAAAGGTAAGGCTATTCAGAACCACTTAGTCTTCCCTGTTTTTCCATTAAACCCTTTCTTTCATCGCTAGGGTTTTCAGAACCAAAGGTAAGGCTTCTTCCTATTCCCATCTATTCTGCTTCCAATTCGTTCCCTTTGTCTTATTCCTCTTCTTGAAATCCTTCCCTTTCTCTAGAATCTCCGGTGGATTTCGCGAATCATCTCATGTGGGCTCGCTCATGCGCCTCGCGGGATTCTTTTGAACCACTCGGTAGCTCTAAAAATTTAAGTTTTTTCAGGGGGTTTAAGCACTATTTCGCATCGATTAATCGACGCAGAAACTCTGAAGTGTT